>NC_090373.1:165779894-166979894 GCF_036365525.1 Heterodontus francisci | reverse complement strand
ACACTACAGCCTGCCGGACTGAACATTGAGTTCAATAATTTCAGAGCATGATGGGCCCCTCATTTTACTTTTATTTTTAGTTATTTTTTCTTTTTTTATATATATATTTGTGTTTATTTTATTTTATTTTATTTCATCTTAGTTTATTCAGTTTGCCTACCCACAGATTTTTTCATGTTTGTGCTTGTGGCTGTTCAGTTTTCAGTCCATTAAAACCCTATGTGTACTAATGCTTTGTCTTTCAACACACCATTAACATATTGTTTGCCTTTGCTCCATGACCTTCTGGTCAGTTACTGTGACCTTGTTCTATCTACACCTTCTCCTTTGTTATCTCTTGCCCCACTCCCGCTTTACTTGCTTAAAACCTTTCACATTTCTAATATCTGCTTGTTCTGAAGAAGGATCATTGACCTGAAACGTTAACTCTGCTTCTCTCTCCACAGATGCTGCCAGACCTGCTGAGTCTTTCCAGCATTTCTTGTTTTTATTTCAGATTTCCAGCATCCGCAGTATTTTGCTTTTATGTTAAAACTGACTGAAATATGATCACTACTACCAAAATGCTCTCCTTCCACCTGCCTATCTTTATTTCCTAAAACTAAGTCTAAAACTGCACCCTCTCTGGTTGGACTTGCTACATACTGGCCAAAAAGGTTCTTCTGAATGCACCTCAAGAATTCTGTTCCGTCAATTCCTTTCACGTAAAACTACCCTTACTATTACTGCCCTATTGTTCTTACACTTCTCAGAGATTTGCCTAAAAAACTTCTCTTCTATCTCCCTCTGACTGTTTGGGGGTCTATAGTACACCCCCAGCAGTGTGATTGCCCCTTTTCTGTTCCTTAGCTCAATCCATATGGCCTCATTTGATGAACCTTCCAACATATCATCCCTCCTCACAGCTGTCATCGTTTCCTTGACCAATATTGCCACTCCCCCTCTTTCTTATCCTCTTCCCTATCGCATCTGAAAACCCTGTAACCAGGAACATTGAGCTGCCATTCCTGTCCTTCCTTAAGCGATGTTTCTGTAATAGCTATGATATCATACTGTCATGTGTCTATCTGTGCCCTCAGCTCATCTGCTTTATTTGCTATACTCCTTGCATTGAAATAGATACCCTTGAGCACTGACAAACTTTTTTTATGTTCTAACCTTTATTTCCTCTGCCTTCCAGACTCATCCATTAATTTTCTGTCTTCCATTTTCATTTCTGATTTTGTCCCAATTGAGTCTACCCTCAGGTCTCCATCCCCCTGCCAAACTATTTTAAACCCTCCACAACAGCACTAGCAAAACGTCCCACAAAAACCTCAGTCCCAACTCTGTTCAGGTACAACCTGTCCGGCCTGTACAGGTCCCATCTCCCCCAGAGCCGGTCCCAATGTCCCAGGAACCTAAAGCCTTCCCTCCTGCACCATCTTTCCAGCCACGCATTCATCTGTCTTATCTTTCTATTCCTGTATTTACTTAAACGTGGCACTGGGAGTAATCCGGAGATTACTTCTTTTGAGATCCTGCTTGCTAATTTCTTACCTAGCTCAGTAAACTATTTTTGCAGGACCACAATTCTTTTTCTACCTATGTTGTTGGTACCAATGTGGACCACAACTGCTGGCTGTTCACCCTCCTCCCTCAGGGTGCTCTGCAGCTGCTCAGTGACATCCTTGACCCTGGCACCAGGGAGGCGACATACCATCCTGGATTCGCATCTGCGGCCACAGAAACGCCTGTCTGTTCCCTTGACTATTGAATCACCTATCACTATTGCTCTTCCAGTCTTGCCTGTGTCGCTGAGCCACCCATGATGCCATGGCCTTGGCTCTGGCTTCACTCTCCAGATGAACCATCACCTTCCTTAGTATTCAGTACTGAATACCTGTTGGAGAGATAACCAGATAAACTATTTCTGTGATGTTGATTGAGGGATAAATATTGGCCAGGACACCAGGGATAACCTCCCTGCTCTTCTTCAAAATAGTGCCATGGGGATCTTTTACATCTGCCTAAGAGGGCAATAGTTTAACCTCCCAACCAAAAGGCAGCACTCCCTCAGTATTACACCAGAGTATCAGCCTTGATTTCAGTACCCAAGTCCTGCAGTAATACTTGAATCCACAACCTTCTGACTCTAAACCAAGACTGCAATCAACTGAGCCATAGCTAATAAGCATTCTAATTATTCTGGATATAATTACTTTGGTCTCTGGAATCTTCAGCCCCAAGTCACGTTCGTCTACTATTATTATGAGTGTCAGAACTCGTGCCTAGTGAACTAGTGGGATACAGGACCCTGCAAGCATGTAGAGACAATCATTACTAGTACCATATAGTGTGACCATACACATCAACATGAACTGAATAGAAGAAAGAACTTGCATTTATCTCACACCTTATCTCAAAAGCGCCTCACAATGAATTTCCTTTTAAGTGTAGTGAATGTTGTAGTAGGTTTAGAATATTTTATATTGTAAATTCTTTAAAAGCAGCAACAATTTGAACCTTCAGTCTGACAATAGCAATAAAACCTAGATTGAGCATAAAACACTAGTGGAGGGCACCATTCTAAAATTCAAAATGTACACAATGACAAGGTAATTTAATCTGTCCTGTCCTCCCACTCTCTATCCAAAATAATGATGTGATGTGATTCATCCACCTGCATAAAATAGCACCACCCTGCTGAATCAGAATATACAAAATGGCACAAGTATCATATTAAGGACATCCTAACAACTGGACTATGCCTTTTCCTCTAAATGGTGGGAAGTAAATGTCATGACTTCCTGGTACTTGAGTTCCTATCATATCTTATTTATCTTGTATTTTCCATACCTGTCAGAAATTACCATATTATCCATAAATAACATTCCCTTATTGATCTTGGTTGATCTGCAGGTCATTGCCATTTCTGCAGTTCTGGTATTTGTATATTGGTGAACTTTCTCTTTCAACTCTGTACAAAAGTTTTCCATTTTTTAGAGTCTTTTTCCTGTATCAAAATTTCAATTATATATTGTACTGTTCTGTGTGTGTACAGGTTTTTTAATTGCAGATGTTGGCTTGCCCGTTCTTTCCATGATGTGATTGGGTTTGTGGTGCTGATGTCATGGAAATGGCAGCACGATGCCATTGTGATGTGCTAGACGAGGATGTGCAGTGCTCAATCAGGAGTCTCAGATTTGAATGTGTTTCTTGAAGGCATTGCTTTCCACTGGACTCTGCTGTTTTCCAAGTGCTTTTATCATGCTAAAACCACCTGGTGGAGTACTGAGGTTTTTAATAATCAAGAAATCTGACCTTTACCCAGAGAGTGGTGTGATAATGAAACTTGCTACCACATTGATTAGTTGAGGCAAATAGCATGGATGCATTTAAGGGGAAGCTAGATAAGCACATGATGGAGAAAGGAATAGAGGGCTATTGCTGATAGGGTGAGATGAAGTAAGTTAGTAGGAGGCTCCTGTGGAGCATCATTTTTTTTTAATTGATTCACGGGATGTGGGCATCGCTGACCAGGCCAGCATTTATTGCCCATCCCTAATTGCCCTTGAGAAGGTGAGCTGCCTTCTTGAACCGCTGCAGTCCATGTGGGGTAGGTATACCCACAATGCTGTCAGGAAAGGAGTTCCAGGATTTTGACCCAGCGACAGTGAAGGAACGGCGATATAGTTCCAAGTCAGGGTGGTGTGTGACTTGGAGGGGAACCTGCAGCTGGTGGTGTTCCCATGTATTTGCTGCCCTTGTCCTTCTAGTTGGTAGAGGTCGCGGGTTTGGAAGGTGCTGTCAAAGGAGCCTTGGCGCATTGCTGCAGTGCATCTTGTAGATGGTACACACTGCTGCCACTGTGCGTCGGTAGTGGAGGGAGTGAATGTTTGCAGATGGGGTGCCAATCAAGCGGGCCGCTTTGTCCTGGATGGTGTCGAGCTTCTTGAGTGTTGTTGGAGCTGCACCCATCCAGGCAAGTGGAGAGTATTCCATCACAGTCCTGACTTGTGCCTTGTCGATTGTGGACAGGCTTTGGGGAGTCAGGAGGTGCATTACTCGCCTCAGGATTCCTAGCCTCTGACCTGCTCTTGTAGCCACGGTATTTATATGGCTACTCCAGTTCAGTTTTTGGTTAATGGTAGCCCCTAGGATGTTGATAGTGGGGGATTCAGCAATGGTAATGCCGTTGAATGTCAAGGCGAGATGGTTAGATTCTCTTTTGTTGGAGATGGTCATTGCCTGGCACTTGTGTGGCGCGAATGTTACTTGCCACTTCTCAGCCCAAGCCTGGATATTGTCCAGGTCTTGCTGCATTTCTACACAGACTGCTTCAGTATCTGAGGAATTGCGAATGGTGCTGAACATTGTGCAATCATCAGCGAACATCCTCACTTCTGATCTTATGATTGAAGGGTCATTGATGAAGCAGCTGAAGATGGTTGGGCCTAGGACACTACCTTGAGGTACTCCTGCAGTGATGTCCTGGAGCTGAGATGATTGACCTCCAACAACCACAACCATCTTCCTTTGCGCTAGGTATGATTCCAGCCAGCGGAGGGTTTTCCCCCTGATTCCCATTGACCTCAGTTTTGCCATACTCGGTCAAATGCTGCCTTGATGTCAAGGGCAGTCACTCTCACCTCACCTCTTGAGTTCAGCTCTTTTGTCCATGTTTGAACCAAGGCTGTAATGAGGTCAGGAGCTGAGTGGCCCTGGCGGAACCCAAACTGAGCATCACGGAGCAGGTTGTTGCTAAGCAAGTGCCGCTTGATGGCACTATTGATGACACCTTCCATCACTTTACTGATGATTGAGAGCAGGCTAATGGGGCGGTAGTTGGCCGGGTTGGATTTGTCCTGCTTTTTGTGTACAGGACATACCTGGGCAATTTTCCACATTGCAGGGTAGATGCCAGTGTTGTAGCTGTACTGGAACAGCTTGGCTGGGGGCGCGGCAAGTTCTGGAGCACAGGTCTTCAGTACTATTGCCGGAATATTGTCAGGGCCCATAGCTTTTGCAGTATCCAGAGCCTTCAGTCGTTTCTTGATGTCACGTGGAGTGAATCGAATTGGCTGAAGACTGGCATCTGTGATGCTGGGGACTTCAGGAGGAGGCCGAGATGGATCATCAACTCGGCACTTCTGGCTGAAGATTGTTGCAAATGCTTCAGCCTTCTCTTTCACACTGATGTGCTGAGCTCCCCCATCATTGAGGATGGGGATATTTGTGGAGCCACCTCCTCCAGTTAGTTGTTTAATTGTCCACCACCATTCACGGCTCGATGTGGCAGGACTGCAGAGCTTAGATCTGATCCGTTGGTTATGGGATCGCTTAGCTCTGTCTATCGCATGCTGCTTACGCAGTTTGACATGCAAGTAGTGCTGGGTTGTAGCTTCACCAGGTTGACACCTCATTTTGAGGTATGCCTGGTGCTGCTCCTGGCATGCCCTCCTGCACTCTTCATTGAACCAGGGTTGGTCTCCTGGCTTGATGGTAATGGTAGAGTGGGGGATATGCCGGGCCATGAGTTTATAGATTGTTGTTGAGTACAATTCTGCTGCTGCTGATGGCCCACAGCACCTCATGGATGCCCAGTTTTGCATTGCTAGATCTGTTCGAAATCTATCCCATTTAGCACGGTGATAGTGCCACACAACACGATGGACGGTATCCTCAATGTGAAGGCGGGACTTCGTCTCCACGAGTCACCAAGACATATTTCTGCCTGACCATATTGGCAATAGTGTGATAGTTCCTCATCCATCCCACCATATAGATTTTAAAATTTGTAACATTATAAACACATAAGAATGGTCAGAAATTAGACAAAAAACATAATTACCCAATTATTTATCCATTTTATTCTAGTCATTCCAATAACTATGAAACCTGATGCATTCCTCCAAGCCTCTAGAACATCTCAACCTTGAGCATGGTCTCCCCCAATAATTATTAGTCCATACTTTCTTTCCCTCTCTCCAGTCAGGCCCTGATTGAAGCAACACGTGCAAGAAAGCGGATGTGCCCAGAGACCTCATTGCTCCTTCTCAGGGATCTTTGACTTTTCCACCTGCACTAGTAAATTACACGCATCCCTGAGTGCTTCCTGGCCTGCACAGCTGTTTCTAGACTCTTCTGCCAAAGTGTTTCTAAGTCCCTCTTGCAGACCCCATTCTGCCAGCCTCTGACCTCTGTTCCCTGGTTTGCCAATGCTCTCCACTCGCTCCCTATGATGTTCTGCATTCTGCTCTCCTGCATGTTCAGCCTCAAGGGAGAGGCAATGGTGCGACGGGAGCAGTCTGGACTGGTGTCTTTCAGGACATCAGGATGTATGGACATTCAGCCCCCACATCTCTTCCCCACCCTGAACTATCACTGATTGACCCAGCAGTAGCTGAGTTTCAGCAGGTTGAGGACAGACCCTTGCAGGCTCGAACACCTAGAATTTATTCACCATGAACGTTCTCAAGGGCCACCACTAGATGAACAGCACTCTTCCACCAGCTGTCATCAGGCCACTAGGGGAGCACCTTGTGTAGCAGAGTTAGGAAATCTTCTTGAAGGAAAAGTGCTATAGTTTGATTATCTGGTTGATAAATGAATGGAAGGCATTTGCCATGTTTAACATTAATTTATTTTATCACACTTGGCACTTTGGTCTGCAGTGTGGTTTTATAGTAGCTTCTGAGTCTGTATTGTCAGAATAGCATTGTTATACAAGTTGTCTGAATGGTTTGACTAATCTTCAATGCAGGTTGAAGGGATTGGGGAAAAATGTAACAAGGACAGGGGGCCTCTAAGTTCTCAGCGGCGTGAGGAGCTCAGCGGAATTCCTGAGCTATGATTTAATCCCTGCAAGGCCCTCCTTCCTCTACTGCTACCTGTCCTTTTACTAGATCTTCATCGTCTGATGACGTCTGCAGCTGCTTTCTTCCTTCAAATGCAGGCCTCTCTGCAATGCCATGTTCAGCAGACCACAATGACCACAATCTATTACATGGCATCCCCCAGCAGTTCAGCTATCTAAACTCTGCTTGAGCAGTCCTGCCCATGTGCTTTATATGGATCCTGGTTGTACCCAGGCATTGATTGTGTCCATATTGCTCAGGCATGGTGAGATTGCACAAGGATGGTTATCAGCCAAGTTCTTCATCTCCGTCACAGGGTCAAATAGTGTGGGCTGGGTTGTGTATCTAAGTTTAAAAGCGTGGTGGCAGCTCTCTTGGTGCCTTGATCTGCATGATTTTGTTCCTGTGACTGGGCACTATTTGTACATTGATAGAGTGGTATTCTTTTCCATTTATGAATGGTGGCTATGTATCTAGTCAGGGAAGCCAGCCACTGTTGCCAAGCCTTGATCTCTGTCCCATTGATGGCTGCAGTCAGTAGGAAGTTAATGTAAAAGCAAAATACTGCAGATGCTGGAAATCTGAAACACAAACAAGAAACGCTGGAAATACAAAGCAGGTCCGGCAGCATCTGTGGAGAGAAAAGCAGAGTTAATGTTTCAGGTCAGTGACCCTTCAGAACAGAAGTTAATGTATATGTACACCTCCGGCAAAGAGGGCGTGTGTTTAATGCAGCTGTGAACTACAGACTGGGAGATGTGGCTGGCGTGCCCTGTAGCAGACTGAGAGTATCCAGTGGCCTAAAAGTTTAGGGCTGTGGTGACTTTGAGGGCCACTGGCACGGCAAGGGTTACAATCGTTCCTTTAATTACTGGAACAGATCATTATTAAATCACTATCATCCTTTTAGATTTAAAATCAAAATATAGGTTTTTTTGGCCACAGCATACTGTGTAGCTAAAAGTGGATCATCAAAAGATATATTTTACTGTATAGCTAAAACTGGAGTGACTAAGTTGTCCTGTTAAATTACATATGCACAATGCCAATCCTATATATTTAGACACCAAAGAAATTCACGTTTTGAAGTCTTGTGACATAAAATTCAATGTTTCCAATTCCAGCTGTCCCACCAATTCAGGTGCTTTATAAAACTGTACAAAGCGTTTACAGAAGGAGCATTATTTCATAGCATTTCTGACATTCTTGCTAATACTCAACAATTTTCTTTTATCATTTTTGCATGTTTCATTTCAATCCCAAATGTACTACTTTGAAAAGTGGAATAATACTTAGCACAGTCAGTATTGTTCTGCATGATTTTAAAACTTGTTAGCAATACAGAGGAAAGACAGAAAAAAGAAGAAAAGCAATTATGGGCCCTGCCCTGGCGGAATATCTGAGGGTCAAGGTAAGGTCAACTCTGCTAAATGTTGCATAGGTGCCTGTACCAGTTTGGGCACTGACCACAGGAGAGGGAAGTGGGCAGGAAATATGCTGGTAAGCCACTTGTTAACCAGCCAACACCACAGGCTAGACAATTTTTACCCAGCCTTCAATCATCCCCTTTCATACAGAAAGACGGAGAAGTGATATAGAATGAAAGAGACATAGAGAAAGAAACACCTACATAAAGACCTACAGATAAAAAGAGACATGCAGAAAAAGAAAGACATTGAGACAAAGAGAGAGACATACAGAAAAAGGATAGTTAACTCTGTTGATCTCCACAGATTATTTTTTATTTGTCCATGGGTTGTGAGCATTGCTGAAAGGCCATCCCTAATTGCCCTTGAGAAGATGGTGGTGAACTGTCTTCTTGAACCATTGCAGAGCTTG
Source organism: Heterodontus francisci (assembly GCF_036365525.1). Taxonomy (NCBI): domain Eukaryota; kingdom Metazoa; phylum Chordata; class Chondrichthyes; order Heterodontiformes; family Heterodontidae; genus Heterodontus; species Heterodontus francisci. Next base: position 166,971,216 of record NC_090373.1, on the reverse strand, counting down.
TGGTGCGGATACACCCACAGTGTTGTTAGGGAGGGAGTTCCAGGATTTTGACCCAGTGACAGTTAAGGAACGGCGATATAAATCCAAGTCAGGATGGTATGTGGCTTGGAGGGGAACTTGCAGGTGTTCCCATCCACCTACTGCCCTTTCCTTCTAGATGGTAGAGGTTGTGCGTTTGGAAAGTGTTGTCGAAGGAGCTTTGGCGAGTTACTGCAGTGTATCCTGTAGATGGTACATACTGCTGCCACTGTGTGCTGGTGGTAGAGGGAGTGAATGTTTAAGGTGGTGGATGGGGTGCCAATCAAGTGGGCTGCTTTGTCCTGGATGGTGTCAAGATTCTTGAATGTTAAAGCTGTACTCATCCAGGCAATTGGAGAGTATTCCATCACACTCCTGACTTGTACCATGTAGATGATGGACAGGCTTTGGAGAGTCAGGAGGTAAGTTACTTGCCACAGAATACACCACCTCTTATAGCCACAGTATTTATATGGCTGGTCCAGTTAATATTCTGGTCAATGGTGACTGCAGCATGTAATGGTGGAGTATTCAGCAATGATAATGCCCTTGAATGTCAAAGGGAGGTGGTTAGACTCCATTTTGTTGGAGATGGTCATTTCTTGGCACTTGTTACGAATATTATTTGCATTAATCAACCCAAACCTGAATGTTGTCCAGGGTCTTGGTGCATCATCATTACCTGAACACTGTGCAATCATCAGCGAGCATCCCCACTTCTGATCTTATAATGAAGGGAAGATCACTGATGAAGCAGCTGAAGACGGTTGGACCCAGGACACTGCCCTGAGGAACTGCTGCAGTGATGTCCTGGAGCTGAGATGATTGGCCTCCAATAACCACAACCATCTTCCTTTGAGCTAAGTATGACTCCAACCAGTGGAGAGTTTTCCTCCAATTTCCATTAACTTCAGTTTTACTAGGACTCCTTGCTACCACACTCTGTCAAATGCTGCCCTGATATCAACAGCAATCACTCTCACCTCACCTCTTGAATTCAGCTCTTTTGTCCATGCTTGGGCCAAGACTGAAATACAGTCTGGAGCCAAGGGGGCCTGGCAGAACTCAAACTGAGCATCGATGAATGGGTAATTGCTGAGTATGAACTGCTTAATAACACTGTCGATGATACCTATGAGAAAGCTTGCTGATGATTAAGAGTAGACTAATGGGGCAATAATTGGCCAGATTGGATTTGTCCTGCTTTTAGTGGATAGGATATACCTGGGCAATTTTCCACGCTGTTTGGTAGATGTCAGTGTTGTAGCTGTACTGGAACAGCTTGGCTAGGGACGCAACAAGTTCTGGAGCACAGATATTCAGTGCTATAGCCAGGATGTTGTTGGATTCCATAGCCTTTACAGTATCTAGTGCCTTCAGCTGTTTCTTGATATCATGTGGAGTGAATCGAGTTGACTAAAGACTGGCATCTGTGATTCTGCGGACCTCAGGAGGAGGCTGAGATGGATCATCCTCTCCGCATATCTGGTTGAAGGTGGTTGCAAACCCTTCAGCCTTGACTTTTGCACTGACGTGCTGGGCTGCCCCATCATTGAGGATGGGGATGATCATGGCTGACTTACAGTGTATATTCCAACATTTTCTCTTTTTATTACAGCACTTCCATTGTTATTTGCTACTGAGTGCAAGTGGCTTCCCTTTCGGGATTACATTTACATTTAGTAGCACCCTTTAAGTGCAGTGTCTGGCCTAATTTTGCAATTGGCATCCAGCCCCCTTGTAGACCTGTCTCTCTTCCATATATTTTCTACATATTGGCAAGTAGGAGGAGGAGACTATATCCCCTGCACTTTGGGCATGGCTATTTGAGGCAATGGCACACTCTCATTCAGTAGTGCAATATCATCCCCATAGTGTCAATGGATATTTCCAATGACTGAATGACGAGAGTTACATAAAGTGCAGTCAGTTTAAATTTCTTGCAGTCTGATATGTTTCCTTGGTAGCTACATGGATTACTCCCTCAGCCTTATCTCAAATATAACAACTTCTCCTGTTGTTTCACGTTTCCATTTAACTCCCATTATTCTGTCACTGTCGAATTGACAGCCACATCAAACCTGCGATATGTTCTGTTTTCATTCAATTTAACTGAACTTGTGTACATTTACCTGCATTACACCGGAAACCTTGCTCATTACTCTAAGAATGCTAAATCCTGTATTGTACGCATAAGGTTGTGGCAGAGGTTTTAGACATCTGGTGAAGTTAAAAATGTCCTGAATGTAGTGAATAGGCATTGTGAAGCACACACCATGACTGTAAGATCACTAAGACTGCCTATTTTCACCTCTGTAACATTGCCCAACTCTGCCCTGGCCTCATCTCATCTGCTACTGAAACCCACATCCATGCCTTTGTTACATCCTAGACTTGTCTACTCCTACATTCTGCTCTCGATAGACTTGAGGTCATCTGGAACTCTGCTGTCGTCTTCTTACTCACACCAAGTCCTGTTCATCCATCACCCCATGCTTGCTGATCTTCATTGGTTCTCGATTAAGCAATGACTCAATTTTAAAATTCTCATCCTTGTTTTCAAAATCCTCCATGGCTTTGCCTCTCCCGACCTCTGTAATCTCCTCCAGCCCCACAACCTTCCACATTATCTGCACTCCTCTAACTCTGGCCGCTTGAGCATTGCTGATTTTCATTGCTCTCCCATTGGTGCCTTCAGCTGTCAAGGCCCTAAGTTCTGGAATTCCCTCCTGACACCTCACTGCTTCTCTACCCCTCTTTCCTCTTTTAAGATGCCCCTTAAAACCAACTTCCTTGACCAAGCTTTTGATCATTTGTCCTAATATCTTCTTTATGTGTCTCGGTATTTTGCTTTATAACACTCTTGTGAAGTATCTTGGGATGTTTTATTATGTTAAAAGTGCTATATAAATACAAGTTGCTGTTGTATGTATTGACACAAAATTAAAAAGTTAGATTTCAGTTGAAAAGCATGTAGAGCACAGAAAATGCTCTAGTTACTTAGTTGCTTTTGATTTGGCAAGAATCACTCAGTGGCTTGTGGGCTTCCAAATAATGGGTTGGTAAAGCAAACTGACTGATGCAAGACAGTTCAGTGAGCCAAACGTAGGCTTAATTTACTCCTATGCCGAATCTTGGCTGCAAATCCTTCTGTCTAAATTATGAGCTCAAACCCTAGGATATGGCTTGACCCTGCAAACCTTCTGATCCAGAGAGTACAGTGCTAACACTGAACTGATATAGAAGGGCAAGGGTGATCGAGGCACTGTAAGAGGCATGGAACAGTGGGTGCAGGGAAACAAAACTGGACCAGAATTCTTTTAAAGGAGAAAACATCATGAGCATCACAGTCTTTTAAAGGTCACTTATCTTCCAGCTTGGGAGAAGAATTGCTATCTTACCAACACAGATGGCCAATATGTCATTCAGGTTTCCAATGTGGGAATATATAATCATTCTAAAGCAGTATTAGAAAGCAATGGGCAGAGAGGGCGATCAGAGGCTTTACGTCTGGCAAAGAATAGTGCTTGGGTGCAGCTGGGTGAGGGATGCATGGCAGCAGATCAATACTGATATCATTTCAAAAGCATTTTCCAACAGCTCTAATGAGACACTAAATGTGATTTCATTGGATTCAGCTACAGAGTTGAAATCTGAAATAGAGTCAGAGGAAAAGCCACACCAATATCCTGAATGTCTCAGCTGCTTCAACAGAGGACCCACGGGTGAACAATGCTCCACACAACTGATTGAGACAGGCAACAATAATTGTGGGATCTCATTAACTACCCTTCCAAATGCAGTTTCTAAATCTGGCAATACTAGCATGTTTTTACACTGTTATTCCAGTGACATGGTTACTGTTCAGGGCTGTTTAATCTAGTACATGTTCATTAATGTTGTTCCTTGTTGTTCGGATAGCTGTTAAATATGTGCCTGTGTGATTGAGTATGCAGTTTCTATCTATATTTATTTAATCTAAAGTGAATTAACAATTCTTAACTGTTCTTTCTAAATAAAAATATAAAGGTGTAGTTACAAGATAAAGAAAGTGACTCCTGACAACGCAGCCCAGCGCCGACGTCATCAGAGTGCTCCCAGCTTCGCACATTGGTAGAAGACGTTTGCTGTCAGTATGGTGCTGCGCATTTGCAGCCTACGTCAGCATCCGGGTTTGCCAGGACTAATTTGTGCATGCATGCATAAACGTCATTCACGTACTGCAATGTCTGCTCGCCGCTCGCTCCCCACCTCGCCACTTCTCCCCCCTTGGCCTCTTGTTCCCCGCTTCACCTCCCCACCATCCCCCCAACCTGTCAGCCACTCGCTCCCTGCTTCATCCACCTCCCCATCCCCCCCCCCAACCGATCTGTCAGCCATTCGCTCCCTGGCCTCGCCACTTCTTCCCCCCACCCCTGCTCTACCTCTGCTCCCTCCTGTGCTGTCTCTCTTCTCTGCACGGAGGAAGTTGGGGGGAGAGAGAGAGTGACAAGATAGGCAGGGGAGAGGAGGGAGACTGTGAGCAGGAGGGAGCGGGGACCAGAAGCAGGAGGGAGTGCGGAGCAAGAAGCGGGAGGCAGCAGGGAGCGGGAGGGAGCAGGAGCGAGAGGGAGTCGGGAGCAGAAGCAGGATGGAGAGGGGAGCATAAACGGGAGGGAGCGGGGAGCAGAGCAGAGGGGAGGAAGCGGCGAGGCAAGTGGGGGATAAGCGACAAGTGGCTTGGGGGGGAGAAGTGGTGAAGGGGGAGCGAGCGGTGGGCAGACAGTGCAGGAAGCAGTGGTGAAGAGAAGTGCGGGAGTGGGGTACTGTTGGGGGGGTGGGATGGAGGAGGCCACTGGGGTTTGAGTTTTATTTGTTTTTGTGATAAATTGAGCAGCACCATCTTTACTACTGGTGGCTGCCAAAAACATTGCAGACAGTGTCGTTTCAGTGGATGAGGCTGCATTTGCACATGTGCAAGTACTGCGCCACCTAGTGGTTGCATTGTCAGCAAACGCAGCCATAAAAGCAACACCACCAACAATAACTTATATTTATATAGTAGATTTAATGTAATCAAACACCCAAGACACTTCACAGAGACATTATAATTTAAAAAATGACACCTAGTCACATAAGGAGATATTAGGGCAAGTGGCCAAAAAGCTTATTCAAATAGGTAGGTTTTAAGGAGTGTCCTGAAGGAGGAAAGAGAGGGAGAGAGGCAGAGAGATGAAGGGAGGATATTCCAGAGCTTAGGGCCTAGGAGCGGAAGGCACGCTACCAATGGTGGAGTGATTATAATCGGTGGATGCTTAAGAGGCCAAAATTAGAGGAGCGCAGATATCTCAAAGGGCTGTAGGCATGGAGGAGATTAGCGAGATAGGGAGGGGCCAGGAAGGATTTGAAAACAAGGATGAAACTTTTAAAATTGAGGTATAGTTTAACCAGGAGCCAGTGTAAGTCAGCGAGCACAGGGGCAATGAGTAAATAGCATTTGGTGTGAATTAGGAAGCAGGCAGCAGGGTTTTGGATAACCTCAAGTTTATGGAGGATAGAATGTGGGGAGCTGGTCAGGAGTGCATTGGAATAGTCTAGTCTGGAGATAATGAAAGCATCAATGAGGGCTTCAGCAGCAGAAGAGCTGAGGCAGGGGCAGAGACGGGCAATGTTATGGAGGTGGAAATAGGTGGTCTTAGTAATCGTGTGGATATGTGGCTGAAAGCTCATCTCGGGGTCATCTATGACACCAAGGTTGTGAACAGTCTGGTTCAGCCTCTGACAGTTGCCAGGGAGATGGATGGATGGAGTTGGTAATGAGGGAGTGGAGTTTGTGGCAGGGACCAAAGACAATGGCTTCAATCTTCCCAATATATAATTGGAGGAAATTTCTGCTCATCCAGTACTGGATGTTGGATAATCAATTTTAAATGTGTAATAAATACTGCCTGTGCAAAGAACACTTGTGACCCACTTGTGGTGTAACACTCCTTTTATTGTGCCTGAAAACATTCCTTACCTCCAACTTCAGAAGAGCACCCAGTAAGAACACAGGGTTTCAGTGCCAAGGAACCAGACAAATCCTTAAACCTCCTTACGAAGAAAATCTCCACGGTTTTTAGCCAAGATTCAGTATAGAGGTGAATTAAGTCTAGGATTGGCTCTAGCATCACTCAATTTGCTTTACTAATCCTCAATTTGGATGCCCAAAAGCTACTGAATGATTCTTGCCAAATCATCAAGGAAGAGATTAGACTAGTCCTGCACAAACAACTAATTATTGACGACAAGATCACAATTACCACTACTTAAATTTAAACATTGAGTATAAATAGTTATAGACAGGGCTACCAGACAATTTGAACAACAGATAATTAATAGACAGGGTTACTCAACAAATTGAATAACAGGGATTATAAAGGCAGCTTAGTGTACCACTATAATTCAGCATTAACAAGATTACTGAACATCAAACTAGAGCTGAGATCGGTGGCTGAGACCATTGCAAATTGCTGAGACTAGACTAGAATTAACTCCTTAGACAACTGAAAGGTTAACAGCATTGGATAGCCAGTCTACTGAATAGATTAGGATCTATATGCTGGTGGTTAGCAATGTTTCCAGAGCTTACATGATCTTGTCCTTATATGACCATGATCTTCCTTAACCCTGGGAGGGTGGTGTTAGCTTCACAGAATCATAGAATCGTTACAGTGCAGAAGGAGGCCATTCAGCCCATCGTGTCTGCACTGGCTCTCTGAAAGAGCAATTCCCTCAGTTCCATTCCCCTGCCTTCTCCCTATGACACTTCACATTCTTCCTTTTCATATAACTGTCTAATTCCCTTTTGAATGTTTCAATTGAACCTGCCTTCACCACGTTCTCATGCAGTGCATTCCTGATCTTAACCACTCGCTGCGTGAAAACGTTTTTCCTCATGTCACCTTTGCTTTTTTTACCAAATATTTTTAATCTGTTCCCTCGTTCTCGATCCCTTCACGAGTGGGAACAGTTTCTCTCTATCTACTCTGTCCAGACCCCTCATGATTTTGAATACCTCTATCAAATCACCTCTCAACCTTCTCTTCTCCAAGGAAAACAGTCCTAACTTCTCCAATCTATCTTCATAACTGAAGTTCCTCATCCTAGACTCATAGGGCTGAATTTTCCCACAGGTGTCGGGAACCCATCGTCGGAACCATTTCCAAGTCCTGAGCCTGTGCATTACAGCAGATTGCCCGCCGGCTTAATTTAAAGGAGGTCACCAATTGATAGCCTCCACGTTCACCATCCAATTAGGGTAAGCAGGTGGCATGTGGACACAGGAGAGCCAATCGGAGGGCTGAAGAGAGAGCTGGCCGGCTCAAGCAGACAGAGAGCGAGAGGGCATCACAAGATGGAGGCACTCACCTAAAGGTCCAAATGGCATCCTATAAATAGCGGCCAGAACCACCTCGGCGTGCAGGGCAAATGTCTCCAGACGCCTGATGTGCTGCATACAACCTTTCTGCTTCTTAATACATGACTCTGCAAGATTATATGATAGCACTCTGACCTCCCACCATGAAGCCACATCCAATGTGTTGCTGGACTCCTAATGTAGCAAAGGGGGCTTGTGCCCAGTTTGTAAAATCTTGCCCTTTTAAATACCTTAGATACTGCTGGGAGTCCACCTCCAGGAAAAGCACATGGAGGAGGGAACATGTCAAGGAGCCAACACGATGCACTTTGTTCTGAATTTCCATGCCCCCCTCCCCCAAGCCTCTGAAAGCACCTCCACAGGACTAGGAAAATTACAGCCATGATATCATACAGGAATCAATTATGCTATTTATGATGTGGGTACAAAATATGATGATGTGTTTATTATACTATTGTCTCAGTATCTATCTGCAGTATCTGTATGTGCTTCACTGGTATAGAGGATTATCACTGTCCCTAATCGGCAGGAATGGTTACTGGAGGCCTCTCTATCTCTCTCTCAGATTGGTCCATGTTGTTTGAAGTGGATTATAGTCCTAGCCTCTTTTTGGGGCCATCCTGAATCAGGCATACTCCTCAGATGATCACTTTCACTTAAGGTTGAGAAAGACAGATCTCACTGACATTTTAATGGGTCTGAAGAACTGATATAAATCTCCCCAAGGGAAAGGAACCAGCTGAGAATATTACCGTCCTCCAGATAGATTTTAGTCAGATTATAACAACCCGGATATTATAAGGGTCTGGGCATCTCTCCTCAATAATATACCTCCCCACTGAAGAGTGTACGGAGATGGGTTCTCGAGTTTGAGATACAGAAGACTATATCAGACAATTTATTTTCTGAATTATATAGAAGTTTATTAAAGAACTGAACATGCAACTCACGTGATAGGGAGTCAATTGCAACGTTAATAGTTCTAGGAAAAGAAAGTATAATCTTATTTCTAGTAGAGAATCCAAGTTTTAAGTCTAAACATTGTTACAGTAAAATATTTGAGATACCCATCAATATTTAAAGCAGTGTTTACCTTAAATTCCCAAATAGGAAGCTACAGAGTTTAGGGAGATATCTCTATCCCAATTAAGGAGAGAGCTATCATTACAGCACCACAGTAGATCATACATTTACTGAGAGAAACGCTGGAGTGAATCCAACAAATCGAAAGATTCACTGTGTGGTTTCAATCTTTATACTATTTCTAAGCTGCATAACTTTGTTTTTTACATATCAGGTGTTACCTCTCATCCAAGTAGGTTCATCCCGATGTATTTCCCAAAAAATGTTGTATAACTGTTAATTTCTGGTTAAGATCCACCTTCTTTGATTTCTAAGAAAGGGTAGGCCAGCAGAAAGCTGGGAGCCTCTCATGGTGGTCAATTTCCTTCGTCATCTAACTGTGTTTCAGTTTCTTGGGTTTGGTCAGTTTTGCCAAAATTTCAGTTGACTGTGGTTTAGAGCTGTCCGCATAAGGCCATTGTTACGACCAGGTGAGAAATGTGTCTAGGGGTATTTTGCTATCTTTACCTGGTCTTAGTGTAACAGAGTTTAATTTTAAACACACTGTGTTTTGAGCTCCCCCTTTGAGAATCCTTGTTCACAACTTTCCAATTATAAGGCAAAAAAATGAGCACAAACATAAACTCTAATACGGTTAACGCCTATGGATATACAACACGCCCACGCTAGCATGCACACACGATACACACATGCAAATAGGGACAGAAAAGAGCAGAAGAAATGATAAGAACAGTTTGAGGCAATATCTTGTGACCGTTTTTCGAGCTCACTGTAGTCCTTGATTGAAGATATGGTCTTGCGTTTGGGGCCCAGTATTCTGCTTAAACCTTGTTCACGTAGGAGACTTTTCTCTCTTTGAGTTTACATGTCTTCAATGGTTTCCGAAGCTGGTGAGAGCGAGATGAGGGCAGACAGAAGAAGAGGTAATTCTTGCTTCAGTTCCAGGAGAGATCTTTACTCCATGAGCACACGGCTTTGTCTCGGTTCAAAATCCTTTGTTAGAAATTCAAATTCTCTGCAACAGCCAGATAGTCATGTGACTAAAACTGGCCTGACCACTTCTTCTGTGTATTGGGGAAGCTAGGACTAGGTCCCCATTGTTCCAACGTTTAGAGTACTATCCTTCCAGTCAGGGGCTTGCAACATTAAGTTTTAGTGTTCATGTGGTGAAATAATGTGTGCCTCAGTCTTGGCAGGTGGGGAGGTTTGCCTGACACCATCTTATCAACTATTACACTGTGGTAGCTTTACATGATCGGTTGCAAACTATGTTATTAATGTTTTACCGTGTGACTCTTTAGGAGTGAGTCCCTCTATGCTCTAAGATGAGGGAAGCCCTTCACCACAGAGGCATGTGTAGGAACTTCTTTTAACCTTCTAGGAAGATGAACCCTGCTTTTAATTTTTCAATCCTTAATTCATAGGAATTCATAACCCCATATTATGGCCAGATTCCTTCACAGTTTGGAGCCTTGGGGCTTCATTTAAGATTTTGCAAATGGAAATTGGATGTTGGAAGTACACGGATTTTAAATTGACCTCTGGAAGCTGGAATTGCTCAGTTCAACTGATTAAGAAATGCTAACTGTTGTCCATTTAATGAAATCTGCATTGCCGATCCATTATTCCTGTGAATTGCAGAAGGTTTGCACTGCAGTTAACATTCTAGACCTACTGTCTGGAACCCTAATTAAAAAAAGGTGCACAATACACTGCAATAAGAAAGGGGTTATATTAGTTCTGTTTGCTGCCTGGCCCACTGATCCAATGATGCTCTCTTGCACGACTCACATTACAGGAGTTGCTCTTACAAAAATTACATATATTACAAAACTATTTTTTTCCTTTTGAAATTAGTTCAATCTGTGCTGGACTCAAGTGATTTGGGCGTGGTGGGAAGTGAGGAATTCATGTTGGCATTACAACATGGTATGAAATTGTGTTTTCTCCCAGTGCGATACAATCAGAGTCTGGCCAGAATTAGGCAGGACTCTGTTAGGGGAGCTCCACCAAACTGCTACAAATAATGCCAAAAAACTCCTACTTAGAGATATGAGTGCACTTTACAGTCTCCTAGACGCAACAGTGAGTTCAACAATTTTAGATCATAACCTCTGTCCCCATTTTTGTTTCATATTTCTTTGCTGGTTTCAGTTGTTTTCTCATTTCTCTCTCGGTTCCTTCACTTTGCACTCAGGGGGCTGCTATCCAGGCATTCACAACTCCTCTAGACACATAAAAACAGAAAGTGCTGGACATACTCAGCAGGTCTGGCAGCATCTGTGAAGAGAGAAACAGAGTTAACGCTTCAGATCGATGACCTTACATCAGAACTGGCAAAGGCTGGAAATGTAGTAGCTTTTGGACAAGTACAAGGGGGGTGGGGGAGGGGAAAGGAACAAAAGGAAAGGTCTGTGATAAGCAGGGCAGGAGACAATAAATGACAAAGAAGTCATGGAATAAAAAGCTAAGGGAGTAGTTCTAGTTGTAGTGAAAGGCAAAGCATTTGTCCCGAGAGTGTTAATGGCACAATAATGAACAACTGTTGAAAACAAAAACATGAGAAACAAGTTTAAGACTGGGTCATGGTCTGAAATTATTGAACTCAATGGTGACTCCAGAAGGCTATAAAGTGCCAAATTGAAAGATGAGGTGCTGTTCCCTCAGCTGCGTAGTGCTTCACTGGAACACTGCAGCAGGCTGAGGACAGAAATGTGGACATGAAAGCAGGGTGGTGAATTAAAATGGCAAGCAGCTGGAATCTCTGGGTTATGCTTGCAGACTGAGCAGAAGTGTTCTGCAAAGCAGTCACCCAATCTGGTCAAAAGTGCGAATGTTCGCTGATGATTGTACAATGTTCAGTACCATTTGCAACTCCTCAGATTCTGAAGCAGTCCATGTCCATATTCTTATGAGGTGCTTCTATATATTTTTTGTTAATTTTTTTTGAGGATTCATGTATTTTAGCAGTATGGACATTGTTTTATTTGGGAAAACGGAAAAGGATTCCGTGGATTTTTTTTCACAGGGGTCACTGAAAGGACACTGAGAGGTCTTGTTTGAAAACATTTACTGGAAGCCTGTCTTCAGATAAATACCCAGGAGGGGATTTTTGACTTGGGGGAGTTGTTTACAGAGCAGTGACAGATCAAGATTTATAGGGGTCAGGAGGCTTGAGATATTGTTTTTGGTTTCGCTTTGGACAGTGTTGGGGTGTGAACTGTTTTGAAGGCAATTCGAGAAAACCAGCCAAGAGAGCAGTCACTATCAGCACCCTCTTCCATCTCAAGTGTAATAAATAGAGAAACTGATGCCGCATTTCTCCTGAAAAGCCTGTCAGAAACTTCGGATGCCACATTTCTCCTAGGAAGCCTGCCAAACTAACCTGCAACGTCGCCTGAAAAGAATTGTTCTAGAAAGATCCCAGTGAGCTGTCTACACGTATTTGGGATGCCCAACCAAAAAGGGACAACGGACATCTTTCCATATTTTCTCTTTTTCCTTCAAGAATTAGCAAGTATTAGGCCAAAGTGTTGGCCTTGCCAGTGATGCCCACATCCCATCAAACAATTAAAAAAAGACATTCTCCCCACATTGTATTGTCTTGGGAAAGGCAAAACGTAGAAAATCTCTTTTTTTTTGTGTGTGTGTGTGTCTGCACGTGCGTGCGTGTGAGGGGGCTAAGGTAAAAAGGGAACTTTCATATTTCAATCTGTGTGCTTTGTTACTGGTTGAGTCTTGTTTTATAATAAACTGATAATTTTGTTGTTTATTAAATAAACCTGGTTGGTATATTTTATTCTGGAATAAAAATAAGAGTCTCTGATTGACTGTATCGGTAACTGGGTAAATATTTAAATATATGTTGTGACCTGTGGAGAAGTGGAACTAGAAAAAACAGTGCACTCCTCCTGCCTCAGTCGCAACAATATGCAGCAAGACCTAAACAACATCCAGGCTTGGGCTGATAAGTGGCAAGTAACATTCATGCCACACAGTCCCAGGCAATGTCCATCTGCAACAAGAGAGAATCTAACCATCTCCCCTTGCAATTCAATGGCATTACCATCACTGAATCTCCCACCATCAACATCCTGGGGATAACTATTGACCAGAAACGGAACTGGACCAGCCACATAAATGTTCTGGCTACAAGAGCAGGTCAGAGGCTGTGAATTCTGTGTTGATTACCCAAACATCCTGACTCCCAGTGCCTGTCCACCAACTACAAAGCACAAGTCAGGAGTGTGATGGAATACTCTCCAATTGCCTAGAGGTGTGTGGCTCCAACAACACTCAGGTAGCTCGACACTATTCAGGACAAAGCAGCCCACTTGACTGGCACCTCATCCACCACCTTAAACATTCACTCCCTCCATCACCTACACACAGTGGCAGCAGTGTGTACCATCTACAAGATGCACTGCAGCAACTCACCAAGGCTCCTTCGACAGCACCTTCCAAACCCGTGACCTGTACCACCTAGAAGGACAAGGACAGCAGACACATGGGAACACCACCACCTGAAAGTTTCCCTCCAAGTCATACACCATCCTGACTTGGAACTATATCGCTGTTCCTTCACTGTTGCTGGGCCAAAATCCTGGAACTCCCTCCCTAATAGCATTGTGGGTAAACAGCATCAGATGGACTGCAGCAGTTCAAGAAGGCAGCTTGCTACCACTTTCTCAAGGGCAATTAGGGATGGGAACAAATGTTGGCCTTGCCAGTGATGCCCACATCCCAACAAACAATTAAAAAAAGACATTCTCCCCATGTTGTATTGTCTTGGGAAAGGCAAAACGTAGAAAAAAAACCAGAGCCAATAAAGGAAAAGAAAGTCTGGAAGTTTCCTTCCTGACTCACTCAAACAATCAAAACCAGTCTAGATCACGTTGACCAAGTGTTCTTTATAAAGACACTTACCTTCTATATGATGTGAACTCTGCCCCAGCTCCATTTTGAAGGCAATGCAGACAGTCAGCTCCCACTACTCCACCGGGCAACACATTCCAGAGGCTTACTACTCACCGGGAAAAGAACCGCCTAACATACAGTCTGTGTCTACTCTTACATAGTTTACAGTCACGACCCCTGGTCTTCACCAATCTGTTAAACAGGAATTGTTTAATAGCCCCCCTCCCCCCCACACCATCCAGCCCCTTAAATATTTTGTAGATCTCTATCAGGCTCAAGTTTACACTGCTCTAAACTAAATAGGCCAAGGTCCTTAAGCCTATCGGAGTAGCTGAGGTCCCTTTAAGCTAGGACTCATTTGTGTAACTCTCCTCCGTCCTTTTCCAAGGGCACTATATAACACACCATGTCGGGAACCAAAACTGTGCAAAGTACTCCATGTCTGCTCAGACCAGCGACCAATAGAGTGATAAATTGGTGCTTTGATTTATACTGAATGGTTCTAAACAAAAGTGACATTCAAGAATCTGGAGATAGTACAAAGAGCTACATGACAGATCACCTGTGTCAGGGGACATCAATTATGAGAAATATTCTAGTGCCTTGCAGCATAGAAAGCATGTGTCTGAGGGGTGATATAAAGATTCATAGAATTGCTAAGGATATAGAATAAGCTAACACACATTACTTTAAGTTAAACTATGGAAGAAACTCTAAGGGATGGATAACAGGTTCAAACTATTAAAAGGCAATTTTAGGAACGATGTCAGGAATTTCTTCACATGGAGTGATCAACGTGTGTAATAAACTTGCAGATACAGCTGCAGAGGCAAAATCCCTGGAAATATTTAAGAAACAACTGGATGATACAATGAGCTAGATTTTTAGAGATTCTGGATGGATAAATTAAGATGGGCCGAATGGTATTTCTCTTCTGTAATTATCTTGTGAACTTCGTCCCGTCTGTCTCACACTGAAAAAGAAAAACCGAGATTTTCAGTGGGATTTCCGTCAATGTCACTGACAACAAAAATCTCAGTAAACCATACAGAATAACCTTAACACTCAGCGGCAAAAGTAATCTCAAGAAGCTTCCAAAGGCAATTCTTTGGCGATAAACTCTGCAATGCATGACCTCTTTGCCGCTATAACCCTTTCCTCTTTGTCACCTGCATTAACAGGAACTGCTGGAGAATCCCGCCTCGGCAGTAGAACCCCCACTCAATTTCCATTATGACGTCAGCCGTTTGTTGCTTTCCGCCGTGACGTCACTTCCGCATAGTCATCAGATTCGGTTGCGCGTCGGAGCGGCCAAGTTCGTGTGAGAGAGCGAGTCTGGTGACGTCAGAGACTCCCCCCCCGGCCCCGCACAAAGAGCAAATCGGGCTCGAATTGGAGGCTTGAATAATAGAGGGAGCGCAGGGCAGAGGCTGGCTGGGTGAAAGAAACTAGCAAGCAAAGGATAGTCAGAGGAGATGTAAGTGCAAGCCTGCTGGCTTCTCGGGTAAGTGCGAGGGTGTCTTTTAAAAAAAAATCATCCTTGTATTTAAAATAACGAGTGTGCAGTTTTATTTGAAGTTTGGATTGAATGTTGTAGAGAGAGACAAGGAGGGTAGCTGATGGGGAGAAGGTTGTGATGTGGGAGAAAGCGAGGCTGCAGCAGGTTATTCACACACATACTACATACATTTGTCATCTACATCTAGCGGATTTCTAGTGTGTGTTTAAAATTAGAATTCGGATTGTTTTTTGTTTCAGTGTCACCATGTTTATTTATACCACTTTGCGTGTATTTTGTGAAATGTTCAGCCGAAAGAGAATTTCTGTTTTGTGCTGGGAGTTTTCAGCCTTTCATCTTGAGCTTTCAAGTACCGTTATCAATAAATAACATCCTGATGCCCAGCAGTAAACATTAAAGAAGTCATGCAGTTTTATTTGCTTGTTTTTTTTCTCTCTCACACTAACCCCCCCCCCCCCCTCACCCTGCCTATGGCCTTATTTTTCAATGTTCATTTAACGTATATATTGGTAACAAACACTGGGCTGTAACCGTACCGTGAGGATTCTAGACTCCTGTCTGTACTTCGCAGTGTAGTATATTTTTTTAAAAGATCGTGTTTTTTTCAATGTCACATTGTTTTCCAACCCACCAGCAGAAGCTTGTTACGAAAATGCTGCTTTATTTGGTGGTCAGCCCATCAGAAATGAAACTGGCACAAGTCCCGCTTGTCTACTTTTATATTAAAGGGTTTGTGCTGAAACTGGTTACTCCCTGTTAGTTTGAATGACATTACAATTGAAACGTTATCTTTTATGCTTTTGGTCGGTCCCTCCCACTAGTTTTAATCTAGTTTATAGCCAATATTTAAAATGTGCGCTTTCCTTTCTGCATGGTCATCTATGTTCATTTGACTTTTTCAATCAAATGTTAACAATCTGGAAATTGTTGGTCCAAACAAAAATCCCTTTCTCGAAACTGCTTTGTAAAGCTCCCATTTCCGTTCCCCACATCCCTGTTTCGAGCCTGAGATGTAACTGCATCAGCGACAGAACATTGACGCCCTAGACTTCACATAGTGCAGTGTCTGGTAATGTGGGTCGTTTAGCGCTGTAACAGCGATACACAGGTGCAGTTCTCGCAGTAGGAAGGGGGTTCACGCCATCTGAGATCTTGTGTTCCTTCTTTGGGATTTTGATGGGACGTTTTTCTCAAAGCAATTCCTATCTATATATGCTCCATGCACGAAGCCTTTACTATAGACTCCAAGCCTTTCCCGTAACACATGGGTGAAATGTTTCTATGTGAAACTTATCAATGTATAGAGGGAGAAAAAGCTCGATAAAACATTTCCATTGGAGAGTGTCTGTTTACAATGCTTCTACATGGGACCCGACAGAAGGAGTTTATACATTATCAATGTACGCATAAATGATCCTCAATGCGATCTTTTGCATATATTTCCTGGAACTTTTGTAGTAAAATTATTGTTTTCATGACTTGCAGTTTAGTTGCTGAACATTTAATTGATTTATTACTGATTATTTTGATGCGACTCTACAGTTACCTAGGTCAATATCTTTTCCAACAACGCTGGTTCCGAAAACATTTGGGGTAAGGTTAAATCGGAACCAAAACAATATGAAATGTAACAGGTTCTGGATGGGAGATGGTGATATTTAGTGATGATTGGAAACTGTCTACTATCATGCAGGCTCCAACCTGCCAAGCAAGAGGCATGTTAATTTTGCCACATGGACATTATATTTCAAACTGTTGTTGAGATGAAGAAAGGACTTTAAAAGATTGCCAGATCTTGGCTGGAAAGACATTTGCATATTAACAGACAGTGTTTGGAATGTCAAAGCAGCCATTCCTTGACACATTCAACTCACAATGGACTTTTGATTACCAGACGTTGAAGGTGGGGGAGCTCGCATTTCAGGTTGACTGCTAAGATGGCTGAATACACAAACAGACATGATCAAACAAGCTAGTCACATGACTAACCTGCTGGGCAATCTCTGTTTTTTGAATTTGTACAAACAGTTTGGACAGAAAGCAGAATGCTCCTGGACTGAGAAGATCTCTCCTGGCTGGGTCGCCACAGTCTCTCCTATCTGCCTACACTCATCTCTTTCTCGCAGAACTCCAAATCCACTGAAGACACATGAACCCCAAGAGACAAAAGTCGCCTACAGTGAGCAAGGTTTAAGAAGAATACTGGGCCCCAATGAAAAGCAAGATCTACCTACAATAAAGGACACTACAGTGAGCTCAAAGAACCATAACACAATAAACCTCCTCAGCTATTGCCTCAAACTTTTCCACTTTATTTTTCTTCTCTTTTCTGTCTCTATCTGCATGTGTGTATCGCATGTACATTCTAGCATGGGTGCATCGTGCATCCATAGGCATTAACCGAATTAGAACTTTAGTTTAATAAAATTTCACTTCTTTAAATCTGAGAAAACCTGTTGTGCTGGTTTCTTTGCCTTATAATTGGAAAGCGGTGAAGAAAATTCACCAATGGGGAGCTGAAGACGCAGTCTGTTTAGGTATTGAATCTTGTTGCGGTAAGACCAGGTGAAGACTGAAAGGGAACCCTAGACCTCTTTCTTACCTAGTTGTAACACTACATTTAGTAGAAGACCAACCATTGTACATTTTAAAAACCCCATATATGTCTGTACCATAGTGCCTTATTTTGACATGGGAAGTAAACTTGCTCATTATTAAACTGTACATCAGTCAAGAAAGGGCAACAATAAGCAAAGACCTGAAAGTGAGTGAATAAGAAGAATCCCACAATGATGACAACAGTGTTCTTTCTGGCCAGTTTGTATTCGTGTTTGTTTGTCACACAATCAATACTTGTAATCCCACATGCCCACTCTCTCCCCATATCCCTTTTATTCCTCTTCCATTCAACCACCTATCTAGCCTATTCTTAAATATTGCTGCTATCTCTGTTTCAGTCGCTAACCTCTGTAGTGTATTTCACAGCCTCACAACCTTGTGTTGATTTTAATTTTCTCCTGCCATCTGTCCTGAATCTCACTTTTAATCATATGTCTATGTTCCAGACTCCCCAACCACTGGAAACTGTTTATTTCAACCTACCCCATTCCATCCCTCTATAACTTTTAAGCACCTCGAACAAAAACAGCCCTAATTTGTCAAGTCTTTTTGCATTTGTTTCCTCATACCAGGCAGCATCCTAGTGAAACTCCCTCTATTGCCTCTACATCTTTCCTATAGCGCAGAGCATAAAGTTGCATGCAGTAATCCAACTGTGGTCTTGCCAAGGTTTTGTATAGATTCACCAGTACATCTTGAAAGTGTGCAAGAAAAGAAGAGTTTTGAAAATGTTAAGTACAGTAGTTAAAGGCAAACTTGCAAAAATAAAAAGCACTTTCATTTATGAATTCATGGAATTTTACAGCACAGAGGGAAGGAATCTAGTCCGATGTGGCTTTTCTTTCCTTTCTAAACAATAAAAGAAACCAATACCTTGCCCTCTTCCCATAGCTCTGTACCTTCCTCTGCTTCCAACATTTATCTACCATTGACTTAAGAGATGGTCACATCTCAGCTATTCTCTGTGCCAGTGCTCCAAGTTCCAATAACCCACTGTGTGAATAGTGGAATTGATGATAGATCTGATTCAACACATGTATCCTGTCAGTTTTGAAATCTTTCAGTGGGATTTTGGAACTGATTTGGTTTATTGCTTGCAGTGGTAGTATTGTCACTTATCAAATTAGAACGATAGTCAAAGCTGACTTTAAGATGTAATTTAAATCTCTTGAATGAGTAACTACATGTGTGTGTCAAAATTTGTTTTTAAATCAGTGTTTCTTGGTCATTGCTCCGTTAGCTAGCAGAGCATTTTACCTCTTGGAACACAGGCATGTAACTAACACAGGCTGTTTGTATGAAAGTCTTAGTTCTACATTGGCTGCCAGGATCCTGAAGGAGATGCATGTGGACAGCTTCAATCAAGTTCCCGATGAACATAGATCTACAACACAAAACTGCCCATGATTGAGTGATGGGGAGAATGGGTGGGGCAAGTGGAAAATTCTCCCTGGTGCTCTGCCGGGCATCTTTTGAGGCTGGCATTAAAGCAGAATGTTGTCATACAGTTCAAGCAACTTTGCAGTTACAGCTGGCTAACCTGGGGCTGCTTGATGATGAGTTATAAGTATAAAGATGAAAGTAATCCCTGACATTTTCCTCTTGATATAAGAATGAAAGAAATCACCCAAAAATCTATGCAATGAATGAATTCAGAATAAAATATGCTTGCTTTGATAACTCCCCATTATAAAAAGTGGTGCGTTAATGCAAACCAGCATCTGTGCTGGTTTTAGTAAGGATTTCTTGTGGTCAAATAGATGATTAAGTGAGTCTGGCGTTGACCAAGCACGACAGTGGACCTTCACTGATTGGAGCTAGTTTATAAGGAACTTGCTACCACAAGGAATCGTTGAGGCGTATAGAATAAACTGGATAAACGCATGAGGAGGAGGAGGAACAGAGGGATCTGCTGATGGAGTTAGATGAAGAAGGGTGGGAGGAGGCTCATGCAGAGCATAAACATTGGCATGGATTTGTTGGGCTGAATGGCCTGGTTCTGTGACGTAAAGACTTTATAGAGTTGTGAACTATTGGTTACAATATTCATACAATAAACATATGAAGCAGCATTTACAGTGAATTGGAATGCTACTCTTGCTCCTCCTGAAGTAGGAGGCAAGTATTGCCTATTCAGGAACTGTTCTGCTGTTGGTAATGATTGGTCTTTTGCTAGTTTTTGAGCATTAACCTTCTGAAGGTTGGGAAGGTCACTGCCAGTTTTGGCCTTTTTTAAAAAATCAGCTGCAATGTTTTTGCAGCCTGATAGAAATCAAGTTTGTATTCTACAATACTAATTTTTCCCACCCCAACATCCTCAAAATAAACATGCTATGAGTAGAAACTTGCTGCTATTGAAATGTTAACAGGTAAGATTATATAACAACAGATGACAAGTACAAGAGTTGTGCTTAATGTGGGAACCTGAAGTTATTTATATTGTCTTTTGTACATGTACACAAATGTACAATATTTGTGAAGGAATCGTGTACTTGCAATGCATTAAGCACAGAGCTCATGTCTTGTGAATCATAGGAGCCTTGTTTTGAATGATATGTGTAGCATGCATTGTATTCATTGCTGATTTTAAAATCTTTGCTGAGTTGAATTTATGTACACATCTCTCCCATTGCCGTACATGACAGTGGTGATGAAACTGTCTCTTGACATCTTATGGCATTTACTGTATAAATACTATGGCCTGCAGGTCGTTTAGTCTTAACACCATATCGAAAAATTAACGTGGCTGCTGGTGGTTCTGTAGCTCTCTTTCTTAAAACAGTGAATATGATGAATGCTGGAGGAAGGGAAAGATAGAGACTGACATTTCCCCCAGCACCAGTATCTCTTATGCTTCCGAAGATGTTGATGACCATGGTTCTCTAGGTGCTAGCAGTGCCGCACCCAGGGACCCTACTTCATGTTGGGACTTGGATGCTGGGCGTCAGCTAAAGGCCATCAGAGTCGAGCCCTGTCCTATTCACCTGATATTCCTGCAAGTGCACTTTCTAGTAGAAGACTGGAAAATGGTCAGTCATAAGTTAGCAAGTGGTGTAGATGGGAGCAGGAAATTAGAATCATAGAATGGGTACAGCACAGAAGGCTGCCATTCAGCTCTCTAAGAGTAACTCAGATAGTCCTACTCCCTTACCTTTTCCCTGTAGCTCTGCAAGTCTTTTCCCTTCTGATATTTATCTAATTCCCTTTTGAAAGCCACGATTGAATCTGCCTCCGCCCCCCCCCCCCCCCCCTCAGGCAGTGCATTCCAGATCCGAACCACTCGCTGCGCGTTAAAATAAAACGTTTTCCCTCGTGTTGCCTCTTGATACCCTCTGGTTCTTGACCTTTCCACAAATTACAAATGGACATAGGCAAATTAAGTGAGTGGACAAAACTGTTATGAATGGAGTTCGATGCAGGGAGGATGTTGTCATCCACCTTGAGTTTAAGATAAATGGGAATATTTTCTAAATGTTGAGAAACTAGATGTTTGGTGAAAGAGAGAAATTTTGGTGTCCAAGTACACACGTCACTAAAAGTTAGTGAACAGGTACAAAAAGCAATCAATCAAATCACTTTCTAAATTCCAGATACCAGGGTTGTATTCCCTGAAATTTAGAATGTTAAGGGATGATTTGATTGAAGTTTTCAAGACATTAAGGATAACCAGGTAGATTGGGAGAAACTATTTCCATGAGTTGGGGAGCCTAGGACTAGGGCGTGTAGTCTTAAAAAAATTTAGAGCCAGTCTTTTTCAGGAGCGAAACTAGGACACACTTCTTCACTCAAAGGGTGGAACTATCTTCCACAAATGACAATTGATGCTAGATCAATTGTTAAATTTAAAACTGAGATTTTTTTTTTGAGCCAAAGATATTAAGGTATATGTGGCAAAGGTGGGTATATGGAGTTAGGCCACAGATCAGCCTTGATCTCATTATATGGTGGACAGGCTCAAGGGGCTAAATGGCCAACTCATGTTTCTATGCTCCAAAGGTTGTTGGTCTTTACCTCAAGGGGGCTGGCATGCAAATGCAACAAAAGTTATTTTTCAATTGTATAGAACCTTGGCCAGACCCCACCTGGTGTACTGTGTTCCGTTTTAGACACTGCAGGAAGAATATATTGGCTTTGAGGGGGTGCAACACAGATTCACCAGAATGATAAAAGCAAAATACTGCGGATGCTGGAAATCTGAAACAAAAACAAGAAATGCTGGATTCACTCAGCAGGTCTGGCAGCATCTGTGGAAAGAGAAGCAGAGTTAACGTTTCGGGTCAGTGACCTTGTTCCGAAGAAGGTTCCGAAGAAGGGTCACTGACCCGAAACGTTAACTCTGCTTCTCTTTCCACAGATGCTGCCAGACCTGCTGAGTGAATCCAGCATTTCTTGTTTTCACCAGAATGATGTTGGGAGTTAAAGGGTTAAATTGAAGACAGGTTGCCTAAATTTAGCTTCTATTTCCTTGGGTATAGAAGATTGAAGGGGGATGATCGAATCAAGGCGTTTAA
Organism: Heterodontus francisci; assembly: GCF_036365525.1. NCBI lineage: Eukaryota > Metazoa > Chordata > Chondrichthyes > Heterodontiformes > Heterodontidae > Heterodontus > Heterodontus francisci. The sequence goes on along the minus strand of NC_090373.1, from coordinate 166,949,150 downwards.
GATATGTTTCAATAGAGTCGATAAAGACAACCTGTTTCCTCTGGTGGGAGAATCTACAACAAAAGGTCATAATCATTAGGTTAAAGCAAGGCCATTCAGGAGTGAAATCAGGAAGCACCTCTTCACACAAAGGGTAGTGGAAATCTACAACACGCTCCCTGAAAAAGCTGTGGACGCAAGGACAATTGAAGCTTTCAAGAATGAGATGGACAATGTTTTGTTGGGTAAGGGTATCGACTGATGTGGATCAAAGGCAGGTAACTAAAGTTTAGGTACAATCAGCCGTGATTTAACTGAATGATGGAGCAAGCTTGAAGGTTGGAAATGCCCTTTCCCTGTTCCTATGCTCAGGAATAGGAGCCCCAATGCTAACCAAGTATATTGATATTGACTGTAGTGCCCTAGCTGATGGTGTCATTGCGATCAGTAAACCCAGAACAGACTAAATTGGCTCTCGGAATTGCTGATCCTGTTTTTGTTTTGTTGCATTTGTCAGTACCCTCACCCATTAGGGCAGCTATGGCATCCTTAGTGGCTCTTTGCCTTAGGTAGTCATAGGCTGGAAATTTACAAAATAGGCTATGTGACTGAGAGTCACATCATTGAAAATTTCTGTGTAGTTTGGGGGCGAGTGGGGAGATGGGAAGAAAGAGGATACCATGTTTTGGCACATCAGCATTTATACGTTACTTTTACACGTTGCAAAGACTGGCTGATAAATTTTGACACTGAAGGAATTGGAGGAAATAATAGTTTATGAAATGGAAGTCACTGTACCATAGTTTTCGAAAGCCCAGCTTTGCAATTTTAATCTTTTATGAACCTACAGTAAATTATTCAAAATTTTCAATTTGAGTCACCTGCCAGTATGGTTTGGAAACACCACATTGGTCCCAGGGGTTTTCAAAGCTGGAGGACTCTTGCAAATTACAATCAGAAAAACTTGAGTTGTTTAGAAGTGCCCTGTGCATGCAAACCCACCTATCTCCTGTTGCAATCTCTCAATGCAGCTGACTCTGTTATCTCAATTCTTTTGTTATAAAAGCAGCGATTCATTAACGAATAAAACTGTTCTTTTAAATTTTCATAAAATGGGTATGAATTGCCAGTGTGCACAGGGCTTCTTTCTCAGGAATGGATTGGCATTGCTCAGACCAGCTTGTTCCCATTATATTGTTCAGTCAAAATTCATGGCGGGTACATCCGGCTGATCAGCTGGAAAACAAAGCAAAGGAGCGTTGCTTTTGGATATCAACTGATCAAAATTGAGCTGTGTTCTGCAGGACAGAATCTGCAGGACTAATTTGAGTCAATTGTACAGTGATGTGCAACTTTGCAAGACATTACTGGGAAATGTAGTGTGGTACTTGCAACATTGTTGAAACTGTTGCTGCATCTACTTGCCTCTGCTTTCCAGTCAAATGAGGTAAGAAGCAATCAGGAGGCACACAACCTCACACTGAGGTTTTTTTTTAGATTAGATTAGAGATACAGCACTGAAACAGGCCCTTCAGCCCACCGAGTCTGTGCCGAACATCAACCACCCATTTATACTAATCCTACACTAATCCCATATTGCTACCAAACATCCCCACCTGTCCCTATATTTCCCTACCACCTACCTACACTGGTGACAATTTATAATGGCCAATTTACCTATCAACCTGCAAGTCTTTTGGCTTGTGGGAGGAAACCGGAGCACCTGGAGAAAACCCACGCAGACACAGGGAGAACTTGCAAACTCCACACAGGCAGTACCCACAATCGAACCCGGGTCCCTGGAGCTGTGAGGCTGCGGTGCTAACCACTGCGCCACTGTGCCGCCCAGGTTAAGTGGTTCCAATTAATGTTTATCTAGATTTTTTTTTTGAAACAAAAGAGAACATATTAATTTTAAAATGATGTTTGGAGAAAAATGTCCTCACCCACTTCCCTTTCATGGCCCCTGTTATATGATTGCCTTTAAGAGTGATGTCCCTTTATGATCTTAGTATGCGAATGAGTTATTTGCCAGGATGCAGTCATGTGACTACAAGCCAGGGTCACTGTGCAACTGTAACAGCTGGAGGAAGGTGGTGAAGGAGGGCACTATGGAGGACTCAAGCAGTGAGGCAATATGGGCAGAACTGAGAAATAGGAAGGGTGCGGTAACAATGTTGGGGCTGTATTACAGGCCTCCCAACAGCAAGCGTGAGATAGAGGTACAAATATGTAAACAGATTATGGAAAGATGTAGGAGCAACAGGGTGGTGGTGATAGGAGATTTTAATTTTCCCAACATTGACTGGGATTCACTTAGTGTTAGAGGTCCAGATGGAGCAGAATTTGTAAGGAGCATCCAGGAGGGTTTTCTAGAGCAGTATGTAAATAGTCCAACTCGGGAAGGGGCCATACTGGACCTGATGTTGGGGAATGAGCCCGGCCAGGTAGTTGAAGTTTCAGTAGGGGACTACTTTGGGAATAGTGATCACAATTCCGTAAGTTTTAGAATACTCATGGACAAAGACGAGAGTGGTCCCAAAGGAAGAGTGCTAAATTGGGGGAAGGCCAACTATACCAAAATTCGGCAGAAGCTGGGGAATGTAGATTGGGAGCAGCTGTTTGCAGATAAATCCACATTTGATATGTGGGAGGCTTTTAAAGAGAGGTTGATTAGCGTGCAGGAGAGCCACGTTCCTGTGAAAATGAGGGGTAGAAATGGCAAGATTAGGGAACCATGGATGTCAGGTGAAATTGTGAAACTAGCTAAGAGGAAAAAGGAAGCATACATAAGGTCTAGGCGGCTGAAGAAAGACGAAGCTTTGGAAGAATATCGGGAATGTAGGACCAATCTGAAACGAGGAATTAAGAGGGCTAAAAGGGGTCATGAAATATCTTTAGCAAACAGGGTTAAGGAAAATCCCAAAGCCTTTTATTCATATATAAGGAGCAAGAGGGTAACTAGAGAAAGGATTGGCCCAGTCAAGGACAAAGGAGAAAAATTATGCGTGGAGTCAGAGAAAATGGGTGAGATTCTAAACGAGTACTTTGCATCGGTATTCACCGAGGAGAGGGACATGACGGATGTTGAGGTTAGGGATAGATGTTTGATTACTGTAGGTCAAGTCGGCATAAGGAGGGAGGAAGTGTTGGGTATTCTAAAAGGCATTAAGGTGGACAAGTCCCCAGGTCCGGATGGGATCTATCCCAGGTTACTGAGGGAAGCGAGAGAGGAAATAGCTGGGGCCTTAACAGATATCTTTGCAGCATCCTTAAACACGGGTGAGGTCCCGGAGGACTGGAGAATTGCTAATGTTGTCCCCTTGTTTAAGAAGAGTAGCAGGGATAATCCAGGTAATTATAGACCGGTGTGCCTGACGTCAGTGGTAGGGAAGCTGCTGGAGAAGATACTGAGGGATAGGATCTATTCCCATTTGGAAGAAAATGGGCTTATCAGTGATAGGCAACATGGTTTTGTGCAGGGAAGGTCATGTCTTACCAACTTAATAGAATTCTTTGAGGAAGTGACAAAGTTGATTGATAAGGGAAGGGAAGATGTCATATACATGGACTTCAGTAAGGCGTTTGATAAGGTTCCCCATGGTAGGCTGATGGAAAGGTGAAGGCGCATGGGGTCCAAGGTGTACTCGCTAGATGGATAAAGAACTGGCTGGGCAACAGGAGACAGAGAGTAGCAGTGGAAGGGAGTTTCTCAAAATGGAGACGTGTGACCAGTGGTGTTCCACAGGGATCCGTGCTGGGACCACTGTTTGTGATATACATAAATGATTGGGAGGAAAGTATAGGTGGTCTGATTAGCAAGTTTGCAGACGACACTAAGATTGGTGGAGTAGCAGATAGTGAAGGGGACTGTCAGAGAATACAGCAGAATATAAATAGATTGGAGAGTTGGGCAGAGAAATGGCAGATGAAGTTCAATCAGGGCAAATGCGAGGTGATGCATTTTGGCAGATCCAATTCAAGAGTGAACTATACAGTAAATGGAAAAGTCCTGGGGAAAATTGATGTACAGAGAGATTTGGGTGTTCAGGTCTACTGTTCCCTGAAGGTGGCAACGCAGGTCAATAGAGTGGTCAAGAAGGCATACGGCATGCTTTCCTTCATCGGACGGGGTATTGAGTACAAGAGTTGGCATGTCATGTTACAGTTGTATAAGACTTTGGTTCGGCCACATTTGGAATACTGCGTGCAGTTCTGGTCGCCACATTACCAAAAGGATGTGGATGCTTTGGAGAGGGTGCAGAGGAGGTTCACCAGGATGTTGCCTGGTATGGAGGGCGCTAGCTATGAAGAGAGGTTGAGTAGATTAGGATTATTTTCATTAGAAAGACGGAGGTTGAGGGGGGACCTGATTGAGGTGTACAAAATCATGAGAGGTATAGACAGGTTGGATAGCAAGAAGCTTTTTCCCAGAGTGGGGGTTTCAATTACTAGAGGACACGAGTTCAAAGTGAGAGGGGAAAAGTTTAGGGGGGATATGCGTGGAAAGATCTTTACGCAGAGGGTGGTGGGCACCTGGAATGCGTTGTCAGCGGAGGTGGTAGACGTGGGCATGATGGCGTCTTTTAAGATGTATCTAGACAGATACATGAATGGGCAGGAAGCAAAGAGATACAGACCCTTAGAAAATAGGCGACATGTTTAGATAGAGGATCTGGATCGGCGCAGGCTTGGAGGGACGAAGGACCTGTTCCTATGGTGTAATTATCTTTGTTCTTTGTAAATAGTTTGCACTGTACCGTATATAATACTTTAGCTGTAACAAACCTGTTTGATATCTTCAGCATAACTGGACTCCACGCATCTCATTTATGTTGTATCAGACAACATAAAGAATGCATTATATGGTGGCAGTGGTGGGATATGCCTACCCCACGAGACCAGGAATTAACAGAGATGTCTTGGATTATTCAACTTCTTGGCACGTCATTCCAAATTTTTCCAACAAAGCATCATCGCTGAGAGAGCTCTTAAAGAAAGACATGCCATTTGTATGGCAGGAGGACCATCAGCATATGTTTGAGTCTCTCAAATAAGCATTGTCAGCAGAAACCTGTACCCTTCAGTACTATGATCCAAGGAAGAAAACAATCCTGGAAGTCTATACCCTCACGAGATTCCATCAGTCTCTTGGTACAAAATCGCCACTGATCTCTCTTCCATTAATGGAGACGACTTTACCTTCGTCAGTGATTAGTTCTCCAAATTTCCAATTGTCAGGCAGGTAAAAGACATTTTAAGCGTGGGCTGAATTTTATGCAGCCCCAGTGGGTTGGCTGATGGCGTGGGGGGCAGCGTAAAATTGAGCGGGAGGCTCCGGGAGGCATTTCCCACCCGCTCCCACCTCCAGCCAACCTTTTGGTAGTTGGGCGGGGGGAAATGGCCCGCCCGCCCAAGGCCAATCAAGGCCCTTAAGTGGCCACTTAACAGCTAGTTAAGGGCCCTCACCCACCTCCACAGGTATTTTACGCATGGCAAGTGAGCATGCTGGGGACGTGAAAGGATGTCCAGCGTTAGCTGTCAGCCTTTCCGCGCGCCGGGGGTGTGCCATGGTAGTCGGGCACAGGGTGCTCAATTGAGAGCCACCCCCACCTCCCAACCCACCCCCGGGACCCAAGACGCACCCCTCCCCCAAACGACTTCCCTTGCCTCGCTGCCACAACTGATCACCATTCCCCATGCCCCCCACCTCCCGGCGATACAAGCCTAACCTACCTGAAGTCCTGGCTCCATGGCGTTGGCTGGGCTGCAGTCCCAGCAGTGGCCATCGCTCTCAGTAGCACTGCTGGGACTAAGATCTACCGGCCCGTTGGTTGGCTGGCAGCTCACTGAGGCAGGGCCTCCTCCCTCAAGCGGGTGGAAGTCTCACCTCGGGACAGTTAAAGCCCGGGGACCCATAAAATGTGGGTCGGATCCCCGGGCTCGGCGGAAGCAGGTTCGACACCGGCTTTTACCTCTGTGACGATGTCCCGTCCACCTACGGTAAAATCCAGCCCATTGAGTGCCATATTCAGTCCATTTGGTGCACCTGAAGAAATCATTTCGGACAATGCCATGGTATACAGGCAAACCTTTCAGGGATATGTGCGCCAAATGGGGCATCAACCGTGTGACGTCCTCACCACATTACTCTAAATCTAATGGTCTTGCCGAGCGAATGTTTTACAAAATCAAATCAAAATTTTCGTGTTGCCATGCTCTACCTCAGAGCTACACATATGGATACAGGCTTATCGTCACCAGCAGAGATAATGTTTGGCAGACAAGTGAGGATGACTGCCGAGTCATCATCTGTCCAAATTCTCCCAGATGCAGGAGACACTGTTCAAAAAAACATGGAAGATGGTGCATGACTGGCATGCAGGGGCGGAACTACCTCAGCTACACGTAGGACAAAACGTCAGGGTCATACACCCCGCAGTGAGAACATGGTTACCCACAGAGGTATCCAAAGTTTGCAGTGAGCCTAGGTTCTTCGAGGTTAAAATATCTAGCGGAGCAGTGTTGAGAAGGAACCAAAGCCAAAGAAGAGAGGTATGCAATACATCAATTGCGCACAGCGGACTCGAAAGAACACATTCCAGTGATGAGGGTGTGACAGAACAACAGGACAACAAAACCAACACATTGACGACATGTCTGCAAGCCAGAAACAGCCAAGGATGAAATTCACATCCCAGAAGGTTATGCCGTAACCAGATCTGTCAAACCACCAAAACAATATATAGACGTTGAAGCTTATATACTTGTAAATTTTATCATCTATATCCCGTTTAACTAATTTTGATGTCTAATTTTATGTGTTTTACTTGTTGCATACGACTTCCCTTTGGAAAGGAAGGGAATGTTTGCCTTTAAGAGTGATGTCTCTTTAAGATCTTGGCATGCTAATGAGCTAAGTACCAGGATGCAGGCATGTGACTACAAGCCACGGTCACTCTGCAACTGTAACACCTCAAGGTAAGTTCTGTAAATAGTTTGCTCTCAACTGTTATAGTTTAGCTGTAATATACCTGTTTGAGATCTTCATAACAGGAATCCATGCATGTCATTTATGTTGCATCCGACAACGTAAAGAATGCATTACAGCCCCTTTCCCACCATGTGCTTTTGCAATAATCAATGGCATTTCTGCCAACCTAATCTACTGTGTCTCTTCTGTTGGGAGAGAGGGGTAAGAAGTCACTCTTGACTTTTCCAGAATTATTGTAAGACTAGGGCAAATAGTTTACTGCACGTAAATTGACATACACCAACAGTCCAGGAAATACTTTTCCTCCAGTCTCAGTCTAGTCTCCCTCCTCCCATCAACTAATACCTTTAATTTTAATTGCCTGTATGTTTGTTTTATAATGCTGCTGCCCTCCTAAGGGTGAAGGGAGGTTTCTAGCCGGCTGCGCAGGGAACAAATGCTTATCTCACCTGGCATGGAGACTGAAGTGCCAGTAAGCCGAGTGGACTGGTGCAGGTGTTCGATCTGTAAACCTAGCTGGTTAATGCAATAGTGGCTTGTAGTCAGCACATACTTTGCTGAGCAGTACATTCATTTGAACCACTAGCATGTTTTTAAAGTGTTGGTGTTGGGTGAAAAGTCAGGAAAGGTTGCACGTGACTGAATGTTTGCCCTTCTTAAGTTATTGCACGATGTTGCATTTATACCAGTCCTTTCATCACCTGGTTGTTTTAAAGAAATGAAATATTAGTACAAAATTTAAATTGTGTACAGCACTCCATCCATAGTTATAGCCTCCTTGTAAGTAGTGCCTGTCAAAGAAGAGTACCATATGTATTTCACTTGAAAAGAAATCATCTGTAGTTACATTTAGAAGTACTACCCAGACCCTACTTATTGGGCTGCAGTCTTTTAAAGTCTAATCTTCTGCTGTTGTGAAACTACTGGTACAGGATGTGGGTTTACGATAGGTGTAGCAGAGTTTCCAAGATGTGGGAGTTAGTATGCAAAAGCTCATGTAAGAGTAGATTCAATATGCAAAAGCTCCCAGCACAGTTGGCAGAAATGTTTCTTCCTTTCTTCACAAACAAAAGTACTTTTTTATTTCTAAGTAGATCTTGGCCTGGTTGAAGAATGTGTGTGCCTGATGAGCACACAGAGGTCAGCTCATGCTAAGATGGCTCTTAACAATAAATGGTACAAACCCAGTGTTTTTTGGTGGTTTTGTTGCTTCCATTCTGCAGGCGCCGGGGGATTTATTTTTCTAGTCACGTTTGAACCACTTGCATCTCAACAAGTTGAATGTTTAAGATCCCAACTCTCAGTACTCATAAATGATGTGGGGGTGGGGGGGGGGGGGGTGGGGGTGGAAGAGGGAGAAGTCTTTTTGCACTTCAAGGATGCTTAATGTCAGATTTGTAGATCAAAGGATTTTCTTTTGAATGTGTTTGCTTAGTCCTTTATGCCCTCCCCCTGTATTTTTCTAAATTGACAATGTTTTCACTCAATCTTGCAGTTCTGTTCCACTTGAGTTTTTTTGTTATGAAACAAGGGTGAGTTTGATGCAGAAGACTTTTTCAGTAAGAGGGAATGCATCCTCCACCTGAAAGAAAGTATTTATATTATGAAAAATCGTTCAGACTTTCCTTTTCAGGTGTCTCTAAATAAACCTGTTAACCCGTGAGCTAAGGAAAAGTTGAATTGTTTAGTGCTGAGTTTAACTCCTTGCTTTGATACAAATGTGTTTGAAATTTGGATATGAAACACTTTCCTTTTATTTCAACAGCAACAACTTTCATCTGTATAGCACCTTTTTAAATGTAGCAAAACATCCCAAGGCGCTTTGCAGGTTTGTTCTTAAACAAGCAAAATTTGGTGCTGAGCTGCATAAGGAGGTATTGGGGCAGATGACCAAAAGCTTGGCCAAAGAGGTGGGTTTTCAGGAGAATCTTAAAGGAAGAAAGAGAGGTGGGAAGTTTAGGGAAGGAAATTGAGAGCTTAGGTCTGTGACAGTTACCAATGATGGAGCAGTTACAATCAGGGGTCCTCGAGAGGCAAGAATTGAAGGAGCAGCGAGATTGTGGATGGTTGTAGGGCTGGAGGAGATTACAGAGATAGGGAGGGGTAAAGCTCTGGAGGGATTTCAAAGTAAAACTAAAATGTTTTTGCCAGTAAAGCTTTTTTAAAAGTGCCTTTTTGATGCAGTTTCGTTTTTAAAAGTAATTCTTTAAAATGGAATATTAATTTCCATCTATTATTAAATGAGTAGAAATCAGTCTTCTGCTTTTAAAAACATTTTTCTTCACTTTCTCATATTGACCTATCGTGGGAGGAAGGATAATCTTAAACATTTTTCTTTTCATATATTTAAACTAATTCTTACATACACAGTGAAGGATTGGAAAAGACTCTTTAGTCCATTTGGTCGATCCCAAAAAAAACTAAATATTCAAATGCCTGATTTTTTTTCCCTTTTAATTTTTCCACTACCACCTCCTGGGCAGTTTTTTCCAGATTTCCATCACCCTCTGCATGCAGTAGTTATGTTGAAATCAACTGTGCATCTTCTCTACCCTATGCTTGAGGCCATGTCCCCTAGTTCTAGAATTTACGGCCATTTCTGAACATTTCATTGGGCTCCGCCTATATATTCTCTTAAAAATATTCACAACATGAATGAAATCTTCTTGGCTTCCCCTGCACCTGAGTAAACACTCCTGGACTCTTCTAACCTTGCCTCATGGCTGGCCCGTTTGGCATTAGACAAAAAGTCTTTGGACATGTACAAAAAAAAAAGTATGATTTTGAGTCATGCTGTGATGTTTGGAGAAACTGAGTGAGTGCTATCGTGTGACTATGGAAACTAAGACGTGTTTTTGAAAAAAAAAAGCAAAACTTGATGCAAATTCTGATCTGGGAACTGTGCCTTTTAATCAAATTAAAACAACTCTTTGATCCTACCAGAGAAAGGGGATTTGGGTAAGGAAGCTTTACTGAACTTCTAGTGTTATAATTGTGTAGATTTTTTTTTTTAAAGCACCATGATCAATTCCGAAGTAATGTCAGGTTAAAAGGTTTATGAAATGATACCTGAAAGTAGCTTTCACCTCCAATCTTACATTTGCAGATCTTCTGGGAATTGGCTACAATCAGTGATCATTTAAAGTAGTGGAGTGCTTTAACTTTTTTTTGCCTTGGCTGAATCTGGAAGTACAGTTCAAGTATTTGGGGAATTTTATTTCAGCTTGCACAATAATGCAGAATTATTCTGTGACAATCTGGATTTAATACAAATGCCACGAGCATAGGCCACCCACTGTATCTCAAGGAAATTGCATTGGGACTTGATAACTTTTTATTAGTTCTGCAACTTAGAAATGTGACTGGGATAGGCACATAGACCACGGAGGGGGAAATCAATGTTAAAATTTAAAAGACTGTCAATATTTGATACAGTACCAAGAATCAGAATTGTGGCAAAGGTTGTGAGTATTGTTAATTTTCTTTGAAAATCCTGTTTTTCTTCACTTAGCCCATTTGATTCAAGCTTGACAAACCCCTGTGGCTGTTCATCATTATAGTCTGAAACTAGACTCAAACTGCAAAAGATCTGAAAGGGGCAAGTGCCGGATTTAAAAAAAAAAATTACAAATTCTCTTTGCAGAGTAATGAGTCTATTGAAAATCAGTTCTGCAATATCTGATAAATCTGTAGTTTCACTTTTTTAATCAGTTTGAATTGCTGCTCAATAAACATTTTTCTTAGAGGCTACAGCTTTATTGATCCGTATTGTTCTACCTGTCCAAATGTTCATCAACAGAGTTAAATTTCAGCAGTGGAGATGTGAGGTGTACTGAGCTCCTTTGGTGCAAATTCTGTGTTCTTAATTTCCGAATTTTGGACATCCTGAAAATATTTTTTGTATTTATAGAGCATACGACCATATGAATTAGGAGCAGAAGTAGGCCATTCAGCCCGTTGAGCCTACTCCGCCATTTAATAAGATCATGGCTGATCTGTTTCTGTCTCGAATTTCGCACTCCCATCTACCCCCCTGATAATCTTTAATTCCCTTGTCTAACAAGAAGCTATCTACCTCCGCCTTAAAAATATTCAATGACCCCGCCTCCACCACCTTCTGAGGCAGAGAATTCCAAAGTTGCACAACCCTCAGAGAAAAAATTTCTCCCCATCTCCATCCTAAAAGGGCGACCCTTAATTTTCAAATGTTGCCCCCCTAGTTTTGGACTCACCCACAAGAGGAAACATCCTCTCCATATTCACCCTGTCAAGACTGTTCGGGATCTTATATACTTCAATCAAGTCTCCCCTCGCTCTTCTAAACTCCAGTGAAAACAAGCCCAGTCTGTCCAACCGTTCCTCATAAGACAACCCACTCATTCCAGGTATCAATCTAGTAAATCCCCTCTGAACCACCTCCAATGCATTCACATCCTTCCTTAAATAAGGAGACCAAGTCTGCACACAGTATTCAAGATGTGGTCTCACCAATGCCCTGTATAATTGAAGCAGAACATCCTTACTTTTATTTTCAATTCTTCTCGTAATAAAGTATTCCATTAGCCTTCTTTATTACTTGCTGTACCTGCATATTAACCTTTTCTGAGGTTAAGAAATAATTTCACATTTATGCCATTGAATCTGTTTTGAGCTGAAGGCCCTTTTACAAAAAAATGATTTCACTAAAGTTTGCAAATTTTGACAATTTTCTGAAAGCGCTTTTTAAAAGAATAGTTTCTTTTAAACTGCATTTGATGAAAATATTTGAACTCTGTCAGTCGTGACCCAGTGGCAGCATTCTCACTCTGATTCAGAACGTCATCGATTCAAACCCCACACCAGGTTTTGAGCACTTATGAAAGTGCTTCAATTTTTCTAAAAATTTCTTTTGAGGACTTGTGTTTTATAATTGTGGAGATGGAATCCCTTCAGTCTCCAATGAATCCATGGATTTTTTTTAAAAAGGTTCACTGGAAGGACTCTGTTTAAAAACAACATTTACTGGATATTGCATGTCTTCAGCTAAGTAAACAACAGGTGCCTTCTGACTGTGGGAGTTGTTTACAAGAGAAGTGACATGTCAAGATTTATGGTGCTCCAGAGTGGGTTTCACTTTTTGAATACTGTTCAGTCTGTTGGAGGTCAGCCTGCTAAAAGAGAAGCACCCAGCTCATTTTTCTCCACCTCTCTGAGAAACCCTGCAAAATCCAGTGTGTGATAGCTAAAATCCCTGATGCCGCATTTCTCCTGAGAAGCTTCTGGAAGACTTCCTCTAGATACCTCCTGAACTGAACGAACTGCTTCTGAAAAGATCCCAGTGACCCATCTACATGTACTAGGACACCAGACTGTATGCCATCTGGAAAATAAGATATGTTATCTTTTTTCAAGAATTAACAAGTACTTTGGCCAAATCGTCTTTTATTTTTCCTTTTATGTATGTGTGTATGTATGGGTATTTAGAAGGGAATGTTTATATTTACTGCCATATTTCAAACAGTATGTTAAAGTTTTGCATCATTATTGACTGACTAAGTCTTGTTTAATAACACATTAATACCTTGGATTTTATTCTGAAATAAAAAAAATAAACAAATAAGGTTTCTTTATGTATATAATTGGCTGTATTAGTAACTGGATAAACATTTAAGTATATGTTAACCAGAGAGAGTGCACTCCTCCCACCTTGGTCGTAACAGCACATGATCTAGACTGTCATTTTGGTGTCATACTGAGGGAGTGCTTCATTGCCTCCGGTGGTGTCTTTTAGATGAGATGTTAACAAAGGACTGATTTTCTTTCCTTCTTAAAAGGAAGAGCTGAGGAGTTTCCCCTCTACCACAGCATCAACCAGATTAACTTGTCACTTATCCCAGTGCTGTTTGTGGGGTTTTGCTGTGTGCAATTTGGCTGCTGTGTTTTTATACATAACAGGAGTGGCTATGCTACCAAAGTAGTTTATTCGCTGCAAAATGTCTTCGAATGTTTCTCAGGAGGTAATAAATGCTGTGTAGGTGCAAGTTCTTTCTTCATAGTGGTTAATTTTAAATGGTCCTGTTCAGCAATGAAATGTGGACCCTGTAGATTAAGAAAATAATTTTTTTTTTCTTAAATAGGCACTTGACTGTTCTCAATCATTATAAAACTTGGATGGCAGAAAATGGACTGTTCATTATTGAGAAGTTGCAGAAATGAATTGCCATTTAGTGGGCTATGGAGGTAAAATAGAAGAAAAGTACTAACACCAGGAAGTTAGAAATTCAAAACTCTGTTGTGCCAGATGTTCACTTAAAAATATGAAATGTCCCATTTACTAAGTGACTTTTTTCTAACTTGCACTAATTTTCTTTTTCTTGTGGGTGGAAATGAATAGCTCACCAGCCTCCGTTGGCAAATGAAAATTTACAGATGCCACACAAATTTGGAGCAAGACTAAAAAGAAAGGCAGACTTGCATTTATATAGCACTTTTCATGACCACCTGCTGTCGGGAAGCACTTTACAACCAATCAGGTACTTTTGAAGTGTAGTCACTGTTCTAATGTAGGAAATGCAGCAGCTAATTTGTGCACAGCAAACTCCTACAAACAATGTGATAATGGCCAGATAATCTGTTTTTGTGATGTTGATTGAGGGATAAATGTTGGACAGGTTATTGAGAATAACTTACCTGCTCTTCCTTGAAATCATATCATGGGATCTTTTACATTCACCCGAGCAGGTATATCGGACCTCAGTTTAATGCCTCATCCTAAAGACGGCACCTCCAACAATGCCACTCCCTCAGTATTGCACTGGAGTGTCGGTGTAGATTTTTTTGCTCAAGACCCTGGAGTGGGTCTTGAACCTTATGACTCAGAGGCGAGATTGCTACCAACTGAGCCACAGCTGACGCCTAAAGAGCGAGTGGAATTCTCTGTTTTATAAAGCACAAAAGCAGTGACGATGCTCCAATTGTGAAAATACCTGGTTACATCAAAGTCAGAACATTGAGTATCCTGCTTTAGGAAGGATGTCGGGGCCACTGAGAGGGTGAAAAATAGATTTGCTAAGATAATTTCTTTTGGGCCTCCTTATCTCGAGAGACAATGGATACGCGCCTGGAGGTGGTCAGTGGTGTTTTAGTCGCTGTGAGGCAACTATGGAGTGACCTCTCCATGGCGCATGCCTGGGCAAATTTATGGAGGTTGAGAGTTGCCCAGTCGTCAAAACCCCCCTCTCGGCCTTTCTGGTGGGGTCCAAAGGAGTGCAGGACACGACGTTTGGCACCAGTATGGCTGCAGGAACTGCCGGAAACATGCCAAAGGTGACACATGACCGCCTACGGGGTTCCGCTCCGGATTTTCTGTTAGGGTTTACTCCCTTAGCCTTGGTCTCTCCCGAGACGCCCACAAGGCAGTGGGGTTGTTGGGGCCCCTACACAGGTGTAGGATGGTGCCGGTGGGAGGAGGGGATGCAAGGGGGAGGGGTAGAGGGAGGGGGTGGGGGGGGGGGTGCAGGGGAAGGGGGTGCGGGGTGAAGATGGTGCGAGGGGGGGGCGGGCTGGGACGGGGTTGTGAGGGGGTGAGCTGAGAGGGTGGAGCAGGGAAGGGGACGGGGGTGGGGGGGGGGGGGTGGAATCTGGTGCAGGTAATAAGCCATTTCCTCAGTGCCCACCATCGACGTCCGGAAAGCTCATCCACGTCCTTCGGGAGGTGAAGCATCATTTGGCAGACTTAGAGGTGATTACATTTGCTAAGGGTTTTTTTTTCTGCAGTGGTTTAAATAAAGGCATGCAGCATTGCCGACAGTGCGCTGCAGATGCTCTCCGAGCCATCTCCCGCGGGCGCTTTGAAGTTGCGGCCGGGGGGGCCGTTCGTGGATGTTTTGGGTGTTCGGGGCACCTTTTCACAGGACTTCTCTCGGGTCCCGCAGCTCCTTCTTCACCTCAATGGACTTACCGCATGCCGTGGCTGCAGACACTCTGGACTGTGAAGACAGCAGGATCGGAGATTGAAGTATCGGCAGCTGTGCTCGTCAATTTCATCCGGATCAATTTCATTGAGAAAACAAAGAGCAGGTGTGGCTGGGAGAGGGCAGTGGGCCCAGGTAACATACACTAAACTAGTCCATTCATAACTAAACACTGAAATCTGTCAAAAAACTGCACTTGTGGAAATTTAAAGACAAAGGCAGTACAACAAAAATCCTGCAAAACATTAGTTTCCAATTTGATATTAAAAGCAGCCAAATTCTTTGGGACCCATTTTAGTAATTTTATTCAAACTGGCAATAATACCTGGTGCTATTAGTTACAAGGGAAGACTAGAGAAACTGGGGCTCTTTCCATTAGAACTGAGCAAGTCAAGTAAAGGTCAGCTGAGGTAATTGTAAGTCTGTTGTATAGTGCTTTTCACAACCTCCGCACATCCCAAATTACTTTACTTTGAGCCAGTGACCAGAAGGCATAAATTTAGGATGCCAAACAAAAGGAGAGAAGATGAGAACTTTTTCTTTTAAACTGTGTTGTCAGGACACTGCCTTGCCAGAAACAGCAGTGGAAGCAGAATCCATAAAAAGGAAGTGGATAAACTTTAAAAAACAAAACAAAATGTAGAAGGGGTCTGTGGACAGCTCTCTGAGAGAACCAGCGCAGATACAGTGGGCTGAAGAGTTGACTCACACCCTTTAAACATACTATGGTTGTAGTTGGAATGTATTCTGTTTGCTATACATGTGTTTAGTCTTTTGGTGCAGCTGTGGCTCAGTGATAGCATTCTTGTTTCTGAGTCAGAGGTTGTGGGTTCAAGTCCCACTCCAGAGACTTCAGCATTTAATCTAGGCTGACATTTCCGTGTAAAACTGAGGCCCTGTCTTGCCTTTCAGGTGGACGTAAAAGATCTCATGGCACTACTCAAAGATGATCAGCAGAGTTCTCCCCAGTGTCCTGGCCAACATTTTCACCTCAGCCAACACCTACAACAGATGATATGGTCACTTATTTCATTGCTGTTTGTGGGAGCTTGCTGTGTGCAAATCGGGGTTTCCTCCTTCACAACAGTGACGCCACTTCACAAGTAATTTGTTGGCTGTAAAGTGTGTTGGGGTGTCCTGAGGTCACGAAAGGTGCTATAGAAATGCAAGTCTTTCTTTCAGATCCCCCACTTTCTTCAAGTTTCTGCTGATGTTTTACGACTGCCAGCTCTATGAAGATATACTCTGTCAGTGTTGACGTGGCCAATGAAGAAGTGGGATACTTTCATTAGAACAGAGGAGATTATTGGGTGATTTTGATGATAGGTGTTTAACATTTATGGGACAGAGTGGTTAGAAACAGCATTTCCAGTGCTTGAGGGGTCTAGAACAATTGAACACAGATACAAGATTAAATATGGTTGCTTATATTTTTAAGCAATTATAAACAATTTCAGGTTAGGGAGCAGAAAAAATGATTTTAGAGGCCTGTGAATCTCTGGCACACACTAATGATTGAAGCAGAACCATATCAACTTTTAATAACAAGTTAGATGGGGGGTAGGGGAGGGGCGATTGAAGGCAAGTGGAACAGAGGAGACACATGGGATTTGGACTACAGCTTTTGTGGTGGATAAAAACCAATAAAGTTGTGTTGAACGGCCAGTTTCTGTGTTGTAATTTCTATGTAAATGGTTACAGCTGCCATGTGTGATTTATAGCCCATAGAATAACATCTTCCAGTTCAGCTCCAAGCCATACACTGGTGTTGCAAATCCACCAATCGTTATGATTGTAAGAAATGTAAAACATCTTTGGTGGTGAATCTTTTTTTAAAAAGACAATTTCTAGGTTTTTTCTTTAAGTGATGAACAAACTGCAAAGAAAACAGCAACTCAAATGGTACGTTTCAAAGCCATGTGTTCCTGAGACTTTATTTCACTAATTATGGACAAAAGCGAGTGTTCACTTTTTTTTGTGTGTTTTTCCATTCTCTCCTCATGAGCTCTGCACTGTTACTTCTCCAAATCCGCATTGCTTGATTTAAGACACGTCCATGTCATTAGAAACTGAAGACATGGCTGTTTAATGATTAATGTGAGAGTCACCCTTTTCACGGACCAAATTCAAAACAATGGAAGGTGCTGGAGGACGAAATGCCCTTTCCATTCAATTGTGTTTGAAAGTTGACCAAATTTCTAACTGTTAGAAAACTGAAGAGCTAATTTCTAACTAAAGCCTCTTGGGATTGGTTTATTTAACAATACATCGGTTTTGAAAATAGAAAATGCAGGAAAACTACGGCAGGTCAGTCCGCATCGAAGAGGTAATGAGGGCCTAATGCTTCAGATGGGACTGTACCTTTTGAACAGCCCTGAGGAAGGGTTCCATTAGAAATGTCATTTGTTTCTACTTTCAGATGCTGGCTGACCTGCCGCTTTGTTTCCAGCTCATCTATTTTATCACAAATTGCCTGCCTTCAGTGCTTTTTAAGTGTACAATGCTTCGAAGATTAGTGGTAGGCCAGAAGATTGGGAAAACTTTAAAAACCAGCAAAGGATGACTTAAAGAGGGGAAGAAATTGAAATATGAGAGTAAACAGGCAAGAAATATGAAAACATTTAGTAAAAGCTTCTACAAATATATGGCG
This sequence comes from Heterodontus francisci, assembly GCF_036365525.1. Classification (NCBI taxonomy): domain Eukaryota; kingdom Metazoa; phylum Chordata; class Chondrichthyes; order Heterodontiformes; family Heterodontidae; genus Heterodontus; species Heterodontus francisci. The sequence goes on along the minus strand of NC_090373.1, from coordinate 166,931,575 downwards.
AGGAAGAGAATAACTAAAGTAAACATTGGTCCGTTAGAGGATGAGACTGGGGAACAAGGAAATGACAGAGACTTTGAGCAAGTATTTTGTATCTGTCTTCACAGTAGAGGACATAAAAAGCACAGTGGCGCAGTGGCTAGCACCACAGCCTCACAGCTCCAGCAACCCGGGTTCAGTTCTGGGTACTGCCTGTGCGGAGTTTGCGAGTTCTCCCTGTGACAGCGTGGGTTTCCTCCCACGTCCCAAAGACTTGCGGGTTGATAGGTAAATTGGCCATTGTAAAAAAAAAAATTGCCCCTAGTGTAGGTAGCTGGTAGGAGAATTGTGGGGATGTGAGAGGGAAAAATGGGATTAATATAGGATTAGCATAAATGGGTGGTTGATGGTCGGCATGGACTCAGTGGGCCGAAGGGCCTGTTTCGGTGCTGTATCTCTCTATGACTAAATAGCAGAAAATCAAGGAGTGAAAGAAAGGGATTAACTTGAAACAATCGCTATCACTTGAGGACAAAGTACTAGAAAACTAATGGGACTAAATGCTCACAAGTCCCCTGGACCTGATTACCTGCATCCTAGGGTCTTAAAAGAAGTTGCTGCAGAGATAGTGGAAGCATTGGTTGTAATCTTCCACAATTCCCTAGATTCTGGAAAGGTCCCAGTGGATTGGAAAACCACAAATACAGCACCTCTATTCATGAAAGGTGGGATCAGTTCGCTAGACAGCTAGTATGTGATGCAGAAAGACAGCAACAATATGGGTTCAATCCCCATACCGGCTGTGGTAGTTCATGGAGGCCTGCCTCCTTACCTTGCCTTAAGCTTGAGGAGTGGTGCCACTCAAACTACACATTACCAATGTGTCTCTCTCTCTATTCGAGAGAGATGGCTATGGTCCTATGGGATTACAGATAGAACAATTCAGGAAAGAAGGGAGACAGAAATCGGGAAACTATAGGCCAGTTAGCCTAACGTCTGTCATTGGGAAAATGCTGGAATCTATTATTAAGGAAGTAGTATGAGGATATTTAGAAAATCATAATGCAATCAGGGAGAGTCAACATGATTTTGTGAAAAGAAAATCATATTTGACAAATTTATTAAAGTTCTTTGAATTCTTTTACAAGCAGGGTGGATAAAGTGGAACCAGTAGATGTAGTGTATTTGGGATTCCAAAAGGCATGCGATAAAGTGCCACATAAAAGGTTACTACACAAGACACGGGCTCATGGTGTTTGGGGGTAATATATTAGCATGGATAGAAGATTGGCTAACTAACAGGAAACAGAGAGGCGGTAAATGGGGTAGTTTCAGGTTGCCAAACTGTAACTAGTGGATGCCACAGGAATCAGTACTGGGGCCGCAACTATTCACAATCTATATTAATGACTTGCATGAAGGGACTGAGTGTATTGTAGCCAAATTTGCAAAGATAGGTAGGAAAGCAAGCTGTGAGGTGGACATACAGTGCCTGCAAAGAGATATAGATAGGTTAAGTGAGTGGGCAAAAATTGGACAGCTGGAGTATAATGTGGGAAAATGTGAGGTTGTCCACTTTGGCAGGAAGAATAGACAAGCAGGATATTATTTACATGGATAGAGCCTGCAGAATGCTGCGGTACAGAGCGATCTGGGTGACTTCCTACCTGAATCACAAAAATGTTAGCATGCAGGTACAACAAGTAATTAGGAAGACAAATGGAATGCTGGCATTTATTATAAGTGGGTTAGAATATAATAGGTAAGTCTTGCTACAATTACACAGGGCTTTGGTGAGACCCCACTTAGAGCACTTTAGAGATAGTTTAGTTTAGTTTAGTTTAGTTTAGAGATACAGCACTGAAACAGGCCCTTCGGCCCACCGAGTCTGTGCCGACCATCAACCACCCATTTATACTAATCCTACACTAATCCCATATTCCTATCACATCCCCACCTGTCCCTATATATTTCCCTGCCACCTACCTATACTAGGGGCAATTTATAATGGCCAATTAACCTATCAACCTGCAAGTCTTTGGCTTGTGGGAGGAAACCGGAGCACCCGGAGGAAACCCACGCAGACACAGGGAGAACTTGCAAACTCCATACAGGCAGTACACAGAATCGAACCCGGGTCCCTGGAGCTGTGAGGCTGCGGTGCTAACCACTGCGCCACTGTGCTGCCCCACTTCTTCTTTGGCTTCCTTGTCTTGAGAGACAATGGGTAAGCACCCATTGAGGTGGTCAGTGGTTTGTGGAGCAGCGCCTGGAGTGGCTATAAAGGCCAATTCTAGAGTGACAGACTCTTCCACAGGTGCTGCAGATAAAATTGGTTGTCGGGGCTGTTACACAGTTGGCTCTCTCCTTGCGCTTCTGTCTTTTTTCCTGCCAACTGCTAAGTCTCTTTGACTCGCCACTCTTTAGCCCCGCCTTTTTGCCTGTCCACCAACTCTGGCGATCACTGGCAACTGACTCCCACGCCTTGTGGTTAATGTCACAGGACTTCATGTCACGTTTGCAGACGTCTGTAAAGCGGCGACATGGATGGCCGGTGGGTCTGATACCAGTGATTAGCTCGCTGTACAATGTGTCCTTGGGGATCCTGCCACCTTCCATGCGGCTCACACGGCCACACTTAGAGCACTACATACAGTTATATCCCTCCTTAAGTAAAGGTGGCTAAACTTGCATTGGAGGCAGTTCAGAGAAGGTTCATTAGGTTGCTTCCTGGGATGAAGGGGTTTGTCTTATGAGGAAAGGTTGAGCTGGTTGGACCTGTACTCATTGGAGTCGAGAAGAATGAGAGGTGATCTTATTGAAACATATAAGATTCTGAGGGAGCTTGACAGGGTGGATGCTGAGAGGATGTTTCCCCTCGTGGGGGAATCTAGAACTTGAACACAGTTTCAAAATAAGGGGTCTTCCATGTAAGACGTAGATGAGGAGGAATTTCTTTTCAGGGAGTCATTACTCTTTGGAATTCTCTTCCCCAGAGAGCAATGGAGGCTGGGTTATTGAATATATTCACGGCTGAGTTAGACAGATTTCTGATCTGCAAGAGAGTCGAGGGTTTTGGGCAGCAGGCAGAAAGGTGGAGTTAAAGCCACAATCAGATCAGCCATGATCTTAATGAATGGTGGAGCAGGATCGAAGGGGCCTGCTCCTATTTCTTGTGTTTTATCTCTTTTGGTTGCTGCAAATTACACATCACAGACCTGCTTTTTGTTGCTGCAGCAGCTGGGAGCCCTGACTGGTCAACAGAGTGGCAGCACCAGGCTTAAAGGCAGCAAAAAAGTAGCCAGATTGGGAATCTTTTTTTTTTGGCTGCTGGCAGATTGAACAAGATCAGCCAACCGGCTAAGGCCAGCAATGTGATTGGCATTTGCTGACATAAGCATGTCCTGAGATGTTGAGAGTGAATGGAAGTCCAGGTGCTTGTACGTCTTCCATACAATGCATATCTCGCCGCAACACTTTTTGCATATTACATAGTTTTTAATATTAATTACAGCACAAAAATAGGCTGTTCAGCCCAGGTGGTTTATGCTCTACATAGGCCTCCTCCCACCCTTCTTTATTTAATCCCCATCAGCACATCCTTCAATTTCTTTTTCCCTCGTGTTTATTTAACTGTTAAATGCAACGGCTCCCTGTGGTAACGAGTTCCACATTCTAATCAATCTCTGGGTAAAGAAGTTTCTCCTGAATTGGGGTTATTTGTGATGTGTTATATTTATGGCCTCTAGGTCAGGGCTCGCCCACATGTGGAAACATCTTCTCCACATCTCCACCATCAAACCCTTTGATAATCTTGAAGATCTCGTTGGCCCTCAATTTTCACTTTTCTAGCGAACAGAGCCCAAGCCTGTTTAACTTTCCTGATAGGTATAGCCTGTGAGTTATGGCATCATCCTAGTAAATTTCTTTGCACCTTCTCCAGCATCTGTATACTCTTTTTTATCATATATGGAGACCTGACATCTTTTTATTCATTCATGCGATGTGAGCGTGCTACCAAGGCCACCATTTATTGCCCATCCCTAATTGCCCAGTTCTTTTACGGGGAGGCGGTGGCGTAGTGGTATTTCATTGACTAGTAACCCAGAGACCCAGGGTATTGCTCTGGGGACATGGGTTCAGATCCCACCACAGCAGAAGGTGGAATTTGAGTTCAATTAATAAATCTGGAATTAAAAAGCTAGTCTAATGATGGCCATGAAACCATTGTCGATTGTTGTAAAAACCCATCTGGTTCACTAATGTCCTTTTAGGGAAGGAAATCTGCTGTCCTTACCTGGTCTGGCCTACATGTGACTCCAGACCCACAGCAATGTGGTTGACTCTTACATGCCCTCTGAAATGGCCTAGCAAGTCACTCAGTTGGGGCAATTAGGGATGGGCAATAAATGCTGGCCTGGCCAACGACGCCCACATCCCATGAATGAATAAAAAAAAACGGGCTCACTTTACTGAAGGACTGTTGTTCACTGTAACGTGTATGTCCTGGCTATTGGCTGCAGAGATGTACCTATCAGGAAATATTGAACAGGCTGCACCCTTTTCCCTAGAAAAGAGAAGACCAAGCAGTGAGTTGATAGAGGTCTTTAAGATTTTACAAGGGTTTAGTTGATGTTTTCTCTTGCAGGCAAGATCAGAACTAGAGGTCATAAATGAGATAGTCACTAATAAATCTATATAGGAATTCAGGAGACACTTCTTTACCTAGAGAGTGGTCAGAATGTGGAACTCCCTCCCACATGGAATAGTTGAGGCAACTAGCAATGATTCGTTCAAGGAAATGCCAGATAGTAGCCTGAGAGTCAAAGGAAGAGAAGGATATACTGATAGAGACAAATGAAGAAGGCTGGGAGGAGGTTCCTGTGGAGCATAAATATCAGCATGGATTGGGTTGTTGGGCTGAATGGCTGGTTTCTGTGCTGTAAATACTTTGTAAATGAGGCAGTGCTGATCCCTGCAGCGGAGGCTCCAATGGTAAGTGTCAATGCTGTTGCTTACTGGAGTATCTCTTTTATTTCCTAGCTGTGGGTGCTGTGAGCCCATTTATGTGCCCGTGTAATGTGGTTTGTCACTTCTTGCCTTGCGCACTCTTCGGGGGAAGGCTAGTTGATCAGAAAACAATGTTCAAATTGTGACCTTTAAAGCGAATGCAAGTGCGCAGTTTTGCTTATTGTCTCAACTGGAAATATAGGCTGGGAATTTATGGGCCCTCAGGAGGGGGGGGCGGGCACAGAGAATCATGATGGGTGGTGGGCAGAGGGCCCGTTTCCCAGTGATCTTCCCGGGGCTATGATAGACCATTGGCCTTCCTGCCAGGAGGCCAATTAAGGCCCTTAGCTAACCAATTAAGGGCTTCTTCCTGGTGCCACTTACCTGGTAAAATGAGGTGCCCTCCCTGTAAGCTTTGGGGGTGGTCCCTCAATTTGTGGCCCACAGAGGACCCCCCACAGGATTTCGCCCCCCCCCCCCCACTCTCTAGACTGCACAAAAATCCCCAAACCCCCTCGTCGGGGCCTTCTGGACTAGCACCGGTGACCTGCCTGACCTACCTGTGTTCCGGGGTTCCACCTGGGCCTGGGTCTGAGGCCTCTGCAGTATTGGCAGTGGTCACTGCTCCCAGTGGCGCTGCCAATAGAGCTGAGCTGCTGGCCCTCTGATTGGCTGGCAGCTCTTGGAGATGGGATCCCTGTCCCTTTAAAGTCTTCAAAGGGATGGGGATCCCGCTTCCTAAAACTTTGACTCAGAAAGACTGGAGGATCGCTGCCTCCAACACAAAATCCAGCCCATAATATACACATTTCATTTGTTATTGCAACTGTTTGGTTCAGTAACTTAACTGGGGCAACTGCCCTGGTTTGGCCGGAAATTAAAGATTAATCTCTGACACTGGAGAAAAATCATAGGGGCATTTTAAAAATAAAAATGTTTTCATTTTCTTTATGCACTTTCACTTATTGGTGATACATATTTTGGAGATGGGGAAAATATACTGTTTGGTGTTCACAAATCGTCTAGTTGATTTAACAGATCACTTTACTCTTGGTTCGGGAAGGCAGTGTGTTGCTAGAATGGGAGTGTGGGAGCAACGCGCATAGAGGTGAGGGGCTATGTATTGATTCCCTCTGGGAATGCCTCCAACCAGAGTTAGCAACCGTACCAGGGAGTGCTGCTATTGAACTGATGATTCGGCGCATGTTGGCAAATGGTTTGCAGTCATGCTGCTTGGACTTTGCATCAGCTGCAGTGAAACTGCAACCAGTTCATAATCAGATTTCTTTTTTTGCAAACTGTAGCAACCAGCCCCTCTGAAAGTTTAACTGCCATTTGGTTGCTCCTGAATGTCTGTGCCTGCATGTTGCACCGGTAGCTTCACTTTATCTAATCAGAGAGCAAGGCAAAGTCAGCCGTATTACCACATTGCCAACTTTGCAGGATTGTAAGCAGTGTCTGGAAACCAGTACCTGCAGTGTAACCACACCAGGAGATGGGCGGATTTTGCGGGACTGCTTGAAGCACTTCCGCATTATAAAGTGGGTTAGTAGATCGCTACAGACTGTTGTGGCTGAAGTAAATGTGCTCACGCTGTCAGCAAGATTGCAGCAGATATACCACACACCGCTTGCTGCAGCCAGACCCACCTTCAGCGGCAGTGCTGTGAGGTGTGGAAGTTACGTTACTTCCCTTGAATGTGTCGAGCCCGATTGTGGGATTTCCCCAACTGCCTCCAGCGGCAGTGCTAACGAAGCAACAATGAAAATGCTATTTCTAGCAGTGCCAGTGGATTACTACCTGAGCCAGGAGCAAATGGGCAATGAGTAAATAAGATCAGAGAGTTGAATGTGTAGCCTAAAGATTGGTGTGGGAGAAATGGATTTCAATTCATGGGGTACTGGCGTCACTATTGGGTAAGGAGGGAGCTGAACCATTGGGATGGCCTTCACCTGAACTATGCTGCAACCAGAGGCCTGGTGAATTATATAACAATGGCTGGAGAGAGGGCTTTAAACTAAATAGCGGGGAGGGTTTAGGTAAGGGGAAATTTAGAAAGATAACAAGCAAGGACAATAAAACAGTGCAGGGTAGCGATATGGGAAATGATAACCAGAGCATAGAAACATAAGAGTGCACCAGCAAATAAGGTCAGAGTAGGGAAAAATGGGAAATGGACAGAATTAAAGGCTCTTTGTCTGAATGCATGCAGCATTCATAACAAGATGGATGAATTGATAGCACAAATAGAAATGAATGGGTATGATATGATAGCCATTGCAGAAATGTGGTTGCAAGGTGACCAAGACTGGGAACCAAATATTCAGGAGTATTTCCCATTTCAGAATAATGGGAAGAAAGCAAAAGGAGTTGGGGTAGCTCTGTTAATAAAAGATGAGATCAGTACAGTAGTGAGAGATCATCTTGGCTCGGAAGATCATGATGTAGGATCAGTTTGGGTGGTTAAGAAATAGCAAAGGAAAGAAGTCACCAGTGGGAGTAGTTTATAGTTCCTCTAATAGTAGCTACACTGTAGAAAAGAATATAAATTGAGAAGTAATGGAGGCTTGTAGGAAAGGTACTACAATAATCATGGGCAATTTTAATCTTCTTGTAGATTGGACAAACCAAATTGGCAAAGGTAGCCTGGAGGATGAGTTCATAGTTTTCGGGACAGTTTCTTAGAACAATACATTTTGGAACCAATCCAGTCATAGGCTATTTTAGACCTGGTAATGTGTAATGAGACAGGATTAATAAATGACCTCTTGGAAAATGATCCTCTAGGTAAGAGTGATCATAACATGATAGAATTTCACATTCAGTTTGAAGGTGAGAAGTTTGGGTCTGAAACTAGTGTCTTAAACTTAAATAAAGGCAATTACAAGGGTATGAAGATAGAGTTGGCTAAAGTGGACTGGGAAAATGAGTTTAAAAGGTATGACCGTAGAGAAGCAGTGGCAGACATTTCAGGAGATATTTCATAACTCTCAGCAAAGATATATTCCATTGAGAAAGATGCACCATCCATAACTAAGGAAGTTAAGGATGATATCAAATTGAAAGAAAAGGCATACAATGCTTCAAAAATTAATGGTAGGCCAGAAGATTGGGAACATTTGAGAAATCAGCCGAGGAAAATTTTTTTTTTTAAAAGGAGAAATTTGAGTGTCAGAGTAAACTAGCAGGACTGATAAAAACAGACAGTAAAAGCTTCTACAGGTATAATAAAAGGGAGAGTAGTTAAAGTTGGTCCCTTAGAGGCTGAGACTGGGAATTAATAATGGGAACCAAGGAAATGGCAGAGACTTTGAAGAAGTATTTTGTATCTGTCTTCACAGTAGAAGACACAAAAAGCATCCCAAGAATAGCAGAAAATCAAGAGGCAAAAGAGAGGGAGGAACTTAAACCTATCGCTAGGAAAAAAGTACTAGGAAAACTGCTGGGACTAAGGGCTGACTAAATGGTCCGTATCCTAGGGTCTTAAAAGTGGCTGCAGAGATTGTGGATGCATTGATTGTAATCTTCCAACATTCCCTAGATTCTGGAAAGGTCACAGCAGATTGGAAAACCACAAGTGTAGCACCTCTATTCAAGAAAGGGAGTGGGGGGTGTGGTGTGGGGGCGGGGGTGGTGACACAAAGCAGGAACCTATAAGACAGCCCACCATCTGTCTTTGGGAAAAATGCTACAATCCATTATTAAGAAGTAGGAGCAGGACATTTAGAAAATCACAATGCAATCAGGCAGAGTCAACATGGTTTTGTGAAAGGAAAATTGTGTTTGGCAAATTTATTAGAGTTTTTTGAGGATGTTACAAGCAGGGTGAATAAAGGGGATCCAGTCGATGTATTGCATTTGGGTTTCCTAAAGGATTTCGATAAGGTGCCAAATCAAAGGTTACTACACAAGGTTCGTGGCTCATGGTGTTGGGGGTAATATATTAGCATGGATAGAGGATTGGCTAACTAACAGGAAACAGTGAGTTGGGATAAATAGGTCATTTGCAGGTTGGCAAAACTGTAACTAGTGATGTGCCACAGTGCACATTAATGACTTGGGTGAAGGGACTGAGTGTATTGTAGCCAAATTTGCTGATGATACAAAGATAGGTAGGAAAGCAAGTTGTGTGGAGGACGTACAGTGCCTGTAAAGAGATAAAGATAGATTAAGTGAGTGGGCGAAAATTTTGCAAATGGAGTGTAATGTGGGAAAATGAGGTTGTCCACTTGGCTAGGAAGAATAGAAAAGCAGAATATTATTTAAATGGAGAGAAACTGCAGAATGCTGCAGTACTGAGGGTTCAGGCTGTCCTTGTACATGAATCACAAAAAGTTAGCATGCAGGTACAGCAAGTAATTAGGAAGGCAAATGGAATGCTGGTATTTATTGCAAGGTGGATGGAGTATAAAAGTAGGGAAGTCTTGCTACAACTGTACAGGGCATTAGTGAGACCACACCTAGAGTACTGTGTTCAATTTTAGTCTCCTTACTTAAGGAGAGATATACTTGCATTGGAAGCAGTTCAGAGAAAGTTCATTAGGCTGATTCCTGGGATGAAGTGGTCGCCTTATGAGGAAAAGTTGAGCAGTTTAGGCCTATACTCATTGGAGTTTAGAAGAATGAGCAGTCATCTTATTGAAACATAAAATTCTGAGGGGGATTAACAGGGTAGATGCGAAGGGGATGTTTCCTCTCGGGGAATCTAGAACTAGGGAGCACAGTTTCTAAATAAAGGGCCTCCCTTAAAAGACCGAGATGATGAATTTCTTCTCGGAGGGTCATTAATCTTTGGAATTCTCTTCCCCGGAGAGCAGTGGAGGCTGAGTCATTGAATATATTCAAGGTTAAGTTCGACATATTTTTCATTGACATGAGAGTTAAAAATAATGCGGGGCCGGCAGGTAAATGGAGCTAAGGCCACAATCGGATCTGCCATGATTTTATTGAATGGCAGAGCAGGCTTCAGGGGCTGAATGGCCTACTCCTGCTCCTATTTTTATGGTCTTGTGGTCTTATTTGCTCTGGGGATAAGTGAACTGCTCCCTCCTGAATGCAGCTATGATGCATGTCGTCTCATTACTAGCTCGGTTGGGCAGTCCCTGGAATATCGGGGAAGATCTGCCAGCTGGAAGCTAACATGGTCACTTTCAATCCATTGCATTCCTTTGATTTTAAATAGATTAAAGCAAAAGAAGGGGATCTTTGTGTACAGACGCACAGATTATTGAAGCTCGCAGCATAAATAGGTACAGCCATAAATGTATCTGACAGTGTTATGCCTATGGATTGAGATTTGAGAAGTTAGTGCTCTTTTCACTAAAGCTGAGAAGGTGACTTGTTCGAGGCCGTTGAGATTACAAAGGGTTAAGTTAAAGTTAAATGATTAGCATGCCACTGATCAGTGGAAACAATGAGAAGGTGCAAATTCAAACTACTTACAAAACAAATTGAAAGTGAGGTGAGAAAAACATCATTACACAGAGAGTGTCTTGGATGTTGGACTTTGTCACAAACTATTGAAGTAGGGGTCCATAAATCTTTTAAAAAGAGAGTACATTTGAGGTAAGGAATATTAAAAGGGGTAAGGTTCGCAAACAGGAGAGTGGGGGGAGAAAAAGAACTTGCAATTATATAGTGTGTTATGACCAGGTGAGAAAGGGGTCTAGGGTTTCCTCTCAGCCTTCACCTGGTCTTACTGTAACAGGGTTTAATTTTTAAAACACCATGTTTGTAGCTCCCCCTTGGTGAATCCTTGTTCACCACTTTCCAATTCTAAGGCAAAGAAACCAGCACAAACAGGTTTTCTTCGGTTTAAAGAAAAGTGAAATTTATTAAACTTAATCTGTAATTCAGTTAACGCCTACGGATACACAACACACCCACGCTAGCATACATACGCGATACCCACATGCAGATGGAGATTGATCAGAGCAGAAGAATTAAAGTGGAAAAGTTTGAGGCAATATCTGAAGAGGGTTTTTGTTACAGATCTTCAAGCTCACTGTAGAGTCCTTGTTTGTAGGTAGATCTTGCTTTTCATTAGGGCCCAGTATTCTTCTTAAACCTTGTGCGCTGTAGGAGACTTTTCTCTCTCGGGGTTCATGTGTCTTCAGTGGATTTGGAGTTCCGTGAGAAAGAGTTGGAGAGCCAGACAGGAGAGGCTGTGGCGAGCCAGCCAGGAGAGGTCTTTTCAGTCCAGGAGCAAACAGACACTCTCAGTTCAAATTGTTTGTGCAATTCAGAAAAACCCAGGTTGCCAAGCAGGTTAGTCATGTGACTGGCTGGTCTGACCACGTCTATTTGTGGATTCTCTGGTGTTAGTCCAACCCTGGAATGTCCCTTCTTACACACAATACCTGGTGCTCAATCTACATTGTGGGTTAAATTGGAGCAGGGAATAGCTCCTTTGTCCTTCCAAGCACTGGCTGTTAGTATGCAAAAATGTTTTTCCAGCCACGGGTCTGGTAATTTTTTAGACAAGTCAGCAACAGTTTGAAATTTACGGCGAAATTAATATGCCTCATTCTTGCAGGTGGGGGTCTAGCATGACAAGTGCCTTTGACAACCTCCAGGATATTTAAAAGCATTTTACAGCCAATGAAGTGCTTTTGAAGTGCAGTCATTATTCAAATGCAGGAAACACGGCAGTCAATTTGCACACAGCAAGCTCTCACAAACAGCATTGTGATAATGACCAGATAATCTGCTTTTGTGATGTTAATTGAGAAATACATATTTGCCAGGATATCAGGAGAACTACTCTGCTGCGGTTTGAAATAGTGCCATGGGGTCATTTACATCCATCTGAGAGGGTAGACGGAGCCTTGGTTTAATATCTTATCTGTAAGGTGACATCCCTGATAGTTCAGCACTCCCTGAGTACTGCACTGGGGTGCTGGACTTGAGCACAACTGTCTAGAGTAAGAAGTGGGACTTTACCCACAATCTCCTGACTTGAGAGATGAGAATGCTATCAACTGAGCCATGGCTGACTCATAACTGAGTGGGTTTCAAATGGGTGACTGGAAAAGAATTGGTTTAATATAGATATTTGTAGAATGCCTTTGCGACAGTTTCCTGGAACTATACATTGTGGAACCAACTAAGAACAAAGCGATTTTGAATCTAGTGTTGTGAAGTGAGGCAGTTTTAATTAGTAATCTCATAGTAAAAGACGACTGGGGGGAAAAAGTGATCACCAGACCGTGGAATTCCATATTAAGTTTGAAAACAACATACGCCAGTCCCAAACAAAATTCTTAAACTTAACAAAGATAATTACATAGATAGGAGGGGAGAGCTGACTAAAGTTGATTGGCTAAATGGGCGGCACAGTGGCGCAGTGGTTAGCACTACAGCCTCACAGCTCCAGGGACCCGGGTTCGATTCTGGGTACTACCTGTGTGGAGTTTGCAAGTTCTCCCTGTGTCTGCGTGGGTTTTCTCCGGGTGCTCCGGTTTCCTCCCACAAGCCAAAAGACTTGCAGGTTGGTAGGTAAATTGGCCATTATAAATTGTCACTAGTATAGGTAGGTGGTAGGGAAATATAGGGACAGGTGGGGATGTTTGGTAGGAATATGGGATTAGTATAAATGGGTGGCTGATGGTCGGCACAGACTCGGTGGGCCGAAGGGCCTGTTTCAGTGCTGTATCTCTAATCTAATCTAATCTAAATAGTCTAAAAAATATAGTGGTAAACAAACAGTGGGGAAAAAATAAAAATATGATTCAAAATGTTCAAGAATATATTCCATTTAAAACAAAAAGCTCAGCAAGAAAGATCTATCCGTGGCTTACTAAGGAAGTTAAGGATAGTATTAGATGAAAAGGTTATAATGTTGCAAAGAGTAGCAAGTCTGAGGATTGGGAGTGTTTTAGAAACCAGCAAAGGGCCACCAAAAAGTTGATAAAAGGGGGAAAAATAGAATTAGAATAAGCTAGCCAGGAATATAAAAACAGATTATAACAGCTTTTACAAGAATATAAAAAGGAGAGTAGGTAAAGTAAAGATTACATACAAATGAACATATGAACTCGGTCCCTTGAACCTGCTCCGCCATTCAATAAAATCGTGGCTGATCTGATTGTAACCTCGACTCCACATTCCCACCTATCCTGATAACCTTTCAGCCCCTAGCTTATCAAGAGTGTATCTACCTCTGCCTTAAAAATATTCTGCTTCCATTGCCTTATGAGGAAGAGAGGTCGAAAGACTCACAACGCTCAGAGAAAAGATTTCTCCTCATCTCTGTCTTAAATGGGAAGCCCCTTTAAACAGTGACCCTAGTTCTAGATTTTCCCACAAGGGAAACATCCTTTCCACATCCACCCTTTCAGGACCGCTCAGGATCTTATATGTTTCGATCAAGTTGCCTCTTACTTTTCTAAACTCCAGTGGATACAAGCCTAGCCTGTCCAACCTTTCCTCATAAGACAACCTGCCCATTCCAAGTATTAGTCTAGTAAACCTTTTCTGATCTGCTTCCAATGCATTTACATCCTTCCTTAAATAAGAAGACCAATACTGTACACAGTACTCCAGATGTGGTCTCACCAATGCCCTGTATAACTCCCTACTTTTGGATTCAATTCCCTTCGCAATAAACGATAACATTTTATTAGCTTTCCTAATTACTTGCTGAACCTGCATACTAACCTTTTATAATTCATGCACGAGGACACCTAGGGTCCTCTGCATCTCAGAGCTCTGCAATCTCTCACCATTTAGATAATATGCTTATTTTTTATTCTTCCTGCCAAAATTGACTCTTTTGCATTTTCCCACATTATATTCCATTTGCCAGAGCTTTGCCCACTCATTTAACCTGTCTATATCCCTTTGTAGCCAGAATCAGTGCTGGTGCCTCAGCTATTTACACTCTTATATTAATGAACATACAAACATATGAATTAGGAGCAGGAGCAGGCCATTTGGCCCCTCTAGACTGCTCCGCCATTCAATAAGATTGTGGCTGATCTGTTTGTGTATCGCATTCCACACTCCCATCATATGAACATACGAATTAGGATGAAGAGACAGAGTAATGTATCTACGTTTGCTGATGATACAAAGCTTGGTGGAAAGGTAAGCTGTGGGGAGGACATAGAGAGGCTGCAAGGAGATATAGACAGGCTAAGTGAGTGGGCAACAAGATGCAATTGGAGTACATTGTAGGGAAGTGTGAAGTTGTTCACTTTGGTCGTTAAAATAGAAAAGCAGAATATTTTTTAAAAGGTGTGAAACTTCTAAGTGTTGATGTTCAGAGAGACCTGGGGGTACTCGTACAAGGAACACACAAAGTTAACATGCAGGCAATTAGGAAGGCAAATGGCATGTTGGCCTTTATTGCAAGGGGATTGGAGTACAAGAATAAAGAAGTCTTACTAAAATTGTACAGGGCTTTGGTGAGACTGCACCTGGAATACTGTGTGCAGTTTTGGTCTCCATGTTTAAGAAAGGATATACTTGCACTGGAGGCGGTGCACCAAAAATTTACTAAATTGATCCCTGGGAAGAGGGTATTGTACTATGATGAGAGGGGCTAAGTAAATTGGGCCTACATTCTCTGGAGTTTAGAAGAATGAGAAGCGATCTAATTGAGACATACAAGATTCCACTGGTTGGGGTCACTGTCTCAAGATAAGGCATCAATCATTCAGGACTGAGATGAGGAGAAATTACTTCACTCAAAGGGTTGTGAATCTTTGGAATTCTCTACCCTAGAAGGTTGTGGATGCTCCATCATTGAATGCATTTAAGGCTGGGATAGATAGAATTTTGGTCTCGCAGGGAATCAAGAGATATGGGGAGCGGGCAGGAAAGTGGATCAACCATAATTGTATTGAATGGCAGAGCAGGCTCGATGGGCCATATGGTACACTTCTGCTCCTATTTCTTGTGTTCTTGTAACCTCCTTATGTTCTCTTCATAACTTACTTTCCGACCTATCTTTGTGCCATCAGCAAATTTAGCAACCATACCTTCGGTCCCTTCATCCAAGTCATTTATATAAATTGTAAAAAGTTGAGGCCCCAGGACTGATCCCTGTGGCATGCCACTCGTTGCATCTTGCCAACCAGAAAATCATCCATTTATGCCTACTCTCTGTTTCCTGTTAGCTAGCCAATCTTCTATCCATGCCAATATGTTACCCCCTACACCATGAGATTTTATTTTCCACAATAGCCTTTGATGTGGCACCTTAGAAAATGCCTTCTGGAAGTCTAAATATAGTTCATCCACTGGTTCCCCTTTATCCACAGCACGTGTTACTTTTTCAAAGAACTCCAATTAATTGGTTAAACATGCCTTCCCTTTCACAAAATCATGTTGACTCTGCCTGATTACCTCGAATTTTATCTTAATAGCTTCTAACATTTTCCCCAAGACAGATGTTAAGCTAACTGGTCTGTAGTTTCCTGCTTTCTGTCTCCCTCCCTTGTTGAATAAAGGAGTTACATTGACTATTTTCCAATCTAATGGAACCTTCCCCGAATCTAGGGAATTTTGGAAAATTAAAACCAACGCATCAACTGTCTCACCAGCCATTTCTTTGGGGACCCTAGGACGAAGTCCATCAGGACCTGGGGACTTGTCAGCCCACTGCTCCAGCAATTTGCTCAGTACCATTTCCCCGGTGATTGTAATTTTCTCAAGTTCCTCCCTCCCTTCCATTTCCTGATTGAGAGCTATTTCTGGGCTGTTACTTGTATCCTCTATAGTGAAGACTGATGCAAAATGTCTATTCAATTCATCTGCCATCTCCTTATTTTCCATTATTAATTCCCCAGACTCACTTTCCATTGGACCAACGCTCACTTTGTTAACTTTTCTTTTTTAAATATCTATAGAAACTCTTACTATGTTTTATATTTCTAGCTAGCTTTCTCTTGTACTCCAACTTTTCCCTCCTTTATCAATTTTCTAATTTTTTGCTGTTTTTATATTCTGTCCAATCTTCTAACATGCCAACCATTTTTGCACAGTTATATGCTTTTTCTTTAAGACTGATACTATCTTTAACTTTTTTAGTCAACCACAGATAGTGGGTCCTCCCCTTGGAATTTTTCTTTCTCGTTGGAATGTATCTATACTGTGTATTCTGAAATATCCCCTTAAATGTCTGCCACTGCTCTCTATTGACCTATCCCTTAATCTAATTTGCCGGTTCACTTTAGCTAGCTCTGCTTTCGTGCCCTCATAATTGCCCTTATTTAAGTTTAAAATACTGGTCTTGGACCCATTCTTCTCTCTCAAACTAAATGTAAAATGAAATCATATGATCACTGCTGCCTAGGGGCACCTTCACTATGAGGTCATTAATTAATCCTTTCTCGTTGCACAATACCAGGTTTAATATAGATTTCTCTCTGGTTGGTTCCAGAATGTGCTGTTCTAAGGAACTATCCCGAAAACATTCTATGAACTACTCATCTAGGCTACCTTTGCCCATCTGATATTTCCACTGTATATGTTGTTTGAAACCATGCATGATTATCACTGTACCTTTTTGACAAGCACCCATTATTTCTTTCTTTATACTCTGTCCCTTAGAGGCAGAGACATGATAAATTATCATGGGGAATGAGGAAATGGCAGAGATATTGAACAAATATCGTGTGTCTTCACAAAAGAAGGCACACATTACATACCAGAAATAAAGGGTAACCCAAGGAGCTAAATAGGAGCGAGGAACTTAAGGTAATTAATATCAGAGAAAAAGTAGTGGAGGAAATTAAGGGACTAAAATCTGACATCCCCAAAACATGATGGCCAATATCCTAGAGTTCTAAAAGAAGTAGCTGCCAAGATAGTGGCTAGGCCGTTTAACCTGATATTAGTCGTTGGAAAATTGGTGGAATCTATTATTAAGGAAGTCTTAAAAATGCACCTAGAAAATCATAGTATTACCAGACAAAGTCAACGTGGTTTTACAAACAGGTGTTTGACAAAGTTATTAGTTTTTTGAGGATATAACTATAAGGGTAGATAAGGGGGAGCCAGTAGGTGTAGTCTACTTGGATTTCCAAAAGGCATTGGATAAGGTGCCACACAGAAGGTTAATACACAAGATAAGGGCACATGGAGTTGGAAGTAATATATTAGCGTGGATAGAGGATTGGTTAATTGGTTAAGTGGGTGTCTGGAATTCACTGCCCGATCGGTGGTGGAGGCAGAAGCCCTCGACTCCTTTAAAAGGTACTTGGACCTGGACCTGCAAGGCGACGGACGAGTGCTGGAAGGTGGGGATTAGATTGGGTGGCTAGCTTTTTTTTCAACTGGCACAGACACGATGGGTTGAATGGCCTTTTTCTGTGCTGTAACTGTTCTATGGTTCTAATGGACGTGAAGCAGAGAGTAGAGACAAATGGAGAATTTCAAGTTGGCAGGCTGTAACTAGTGGAGTGCTGCAAGGATCACTGCTGGCACCTCAGCTCTTTACAATCTATATTAATGACTTGGACAAAGCGATGGAGAGTAAGGTATCTACATTTTCTGATGATACAAAGCTAATTGTAGAAGTAAGCTGTGAAGAAGAAACAGGTTGTATAGAGAGATAAATAGGTTGTGAGATGGCAACAAGGTAGTAGATGGAGTAGAATATGGGGAAGTGTGAGGCAATCCTCTTTTGGTAGTAAGTATAGAAAAGCAGAATATTTTTTAAAAGGTGTGAAACTTGTAAATGTTGATGTTTCGAGGGATATTGGTGCACTTGTACAAGGAACACAAAGTTAACATGTAGGTGCAAGAAGCAATTAGGAAGTCAAATGGAATGTTGGCTTTTATTGCAAGGGGCTTGGAGTACAAGAGTAAACAAGTCTTGCAACAGTTGTATAGGGCTTTGATGAGACCACATCTGGAGTACAGTGTGCAGTTTTGGTCTCCATATTTAAGGAAGGATGTACTTGCATTGGAGGCAGTGCAACAAAGGTTCACTAGATTAGTTCCTGGAATGAGAATTGCCTTTTAATAGGCTGAGTAAATTAGGCCTCTACTGTCTGGAGTTTAGAAGAATGAGAGGTGATCTCATTGAAACATCCAAGATTCTGAAGGGGCTTGACCTGGTAGACACTGATCGGTTATTTCCCCTGGCTGGGGAATCTAGAACATGGGTGCACAATTTTGAGATCAGGGTCGATCATTTTAGGATTGAGATGTAGAGAAATTTCTTCACTCCAAATGGTTGTGAATCTTTGGAATTCTCTACCCCAGAGGGTTGTGGTTGCTCCAACGTTGAATATATCTGAGGCTGGGATAGACCAATTTTTGGTGTCTCAGGAATCGAGGGATATGGAGAGCAGGGGGGAAAGTGGAGTTGAGGCAGAAGATCAGCCATGATCATATTGAATGGCAGAGGGGATGTAAGGTCTTCTACTCCTCTTTCGTATGTTTGATGTTTGCCACTGAAGTGTGGAATCCCCTCACCCATGCCAATGGTGAAGCAATTAAAATTGGGGATGTATAAAGGCCAGAATTGGATGAGCGCAGAGGTCTTGGTGGCTGGTAACTGCTGGAGCATGTTACAGAGGTGGGAAAGATTGAGGCTGTGGAGGGATTTTAAAAATGAGGATGAGAATTTTAAAATTGTAACCAATTCAACAGCACCGAGACAATAACAAGGTTATTGTATTTTTTTAGCTTAGGGAATGAATGTTTTGATGGATTATGGCACTTTCCATCTGAATGATGCATTGTGAAATGTAGAAACTGCAATCAGTGCATGTGTATAGCACATAAGGCACTTACTGAAGTTGATTACATTTTGAAAGCAAGTGAGCGTTTTTTTTAAATATACTCCTTGTGACAATATAATTACAGGGTTGATAGTAGAATAGGGAAGGTGCCATTTCTATTTAAAATCATGGAGTAGATTTTCACTTGTCATCCAGAAGTAAAACTGTTCTTATGTATCAATACCAGGGCAGGAATTAAAGATCTTCCAGCTTGTTTCCAGTGATACCACTACATCCTTCTGAAGAGCATTTTGACTTGGAGTATGGCCACCCATTGGTTTGTGAATGAGACAGTCTGGTGTAGGATGAAAGGGATGGCTGATACTGATGAAGATTGATCAGATGGGGAAAAGTTGAACTTTCTAATGCTGGAGTTAAAATCGAACAGTACTTTTACAAATTTTACATTGTGTGCCCGTGTATTACAGTACCAAGCAGGCAGTGATTTTAAAAGACGCATAATTTCTCAGGATTTGGGTGACAGTGGTAAGGGCACATTTATTACACAGCCTGAATTGCAATGTGTGGGTGGTGGGCTTTCTCCATGAATCACTGCAGTCTTTGTGCTGATCCCTGCCACAGTGAAGTAGGGATTTCCAGCATATTAACTGATAATGAAGGCAAAGCTGTAAATGTCCAAGTTGGGATTTTGCGAGACTTGGGAGGAGATGGTGTTCCCATGATATTGCTGCTCTTGTCCTTCTTGATGGTGGAGGTCATGGGCTCAGAGGTGCTGTTGGAATGAGCTTGCTGAGCTACTTTAGTTCATGTTTTAGATGACACATTCTGTAGCCACCCTGCAGTGGTGGTGGTGGTTTAGGTGGATATTGAGGGAAGGGACGTCAGTCAAATGGACTGCTGTCTTGAGTGGTGTTGTAGCTGCAGCTGAGTACTGAATATTCCATGGTACTCTAAAACGTGAGCATTGCAGATGGTCATCTTTGAGGAATTGGACAGTAAGGCACTCATTGAAGCATACCTAGTCTCCACTCTGCTCTTATAGTAATGATGCTGATCTGGCTAGTTCACTTAAACTTCAGGTCAGTGGTGATGCCGCAGGACATCGATGGTGAGGGGCTTGTAGCTGTTGAAGGTGATTGGGCCATTTTCTTGCCACCGATGATTATCTCGATGCAGGTAATATTCGTACCTCCCATCAGCCCAAACTGGATGTTGTCCAGGTCCTTGTGGGTAGATTCGTTATGAATATAGCTGAAGTCATCTTTTTACAATAATTCCTGACTTTGAGAGAGGGTAAAGTCATTGATTAAGTGGCTGAATCCAATTCGGCTAAGGAAGCTTCCATGGGTAAGTCTGGGTCTACGATTGGCTTTCAACAACTGCAATCGTCTTCCTGTATGTTAGGTATGACCTCAGCCATTATAAGGTTTTTTACTTTGATCCTCATTGACCTCAATTTGGCGAGGAATTCTTGTTCCACACTCAGTTAAGTGCTGCTCTGATACCGAGGGCTTACCTTTTCTCTTAGCATGAGCACAAAAGTTTCCGTTAATGAGTTGCATTGAATGTACAGTATGGAAGCAGGCCATTCTACCCAACTAGCCTATGCTGGTGTTTATGCTCCACATGAGTCCCTGCTTATGTAACTCTATTGGCATAACCTTCTATCCTTTTCTTCCTCGTGCTTATCTGGCTTCCCCTTAAAAGCACCAGTGCTATTCGCCTCCATTACTCCTTGTGGTAGTGATCATGAATTTGATAAAATTCCCACCAGGTCAGAGTTTTTTTAAATTGACTTTATAGCCCAGTGGGATGTACTGTTTCAGGTTACTTGGGCAACTCAAGCTTGTTACATTTATTAAAAGCAGTACTGAATGGAAAACCAGAAGAAACCAATCCTTAGCTGATTCCTGCTGTCTTGAATTTTTTCGTTATCCTGTTGCTACCTTCCAGTGGGAGAAATTGTGTGCTTGGCTTTAATAGTAACTGTTGAGTCACAAACACCAACTGAGATCTCAATCCTGGCAATCAGTGTTTTTTGAATCCTTTTGGAAAAAATGTGAGCAGGAACGGTTGCTGATGTAGAATGTGCCAGTGGCTCATTATGAGGAGGCACCAAGTGCTGAGCAGACGCTTCCTCACAACGAAAGAGGGAAACTCTGGCGGTAAGCTAACCTGCACCATCTTTGCCCGTCTGCTAGATGGGTTATAGTTACAAAATAGCAGAGGTTTGAGAGCTAGTGGGGAGATCATGTGAGTAGGGTGGAGGGGAGGGGTGTAAAATTGTCTGATTCTGTAGATTATACTGATATATCAAACACTAGAAATGAATGGGGCAAGGGTCAGTTTTACAGCTGCTTCCCATGAAAACAGTTTTCTCATTTCACGACAGGCCTACTCCGCGAAAGAGCGGGGGAGTGGGACTAGCTGTTGCCGAGAGCTGGCACAGGCACGAAGGGCCAAATGGTCTCCTTCTGTGCTGTAACCATTCTAACTCCAAAGGATGTTTCATTACTTGGGGACTCCTGAGTGTTTTTCTACTAAGTTGTATGTAAGCAGTTTGTTTCCCTTGGTCATACTGTGCTTTCTGCTGCAGTTTTACAAAAATACAAAATCTTGGGGGAAATATACAGGTATTTGCAGGTTAGAGATCAAGAAGGTGTGACTGACAGCAGTCCTGGTAGAGGAAGGAAATTCCGGTTTGGGTAGTGTTAAGAGACAGTCGGCCTCAGCAGCCAATTTCGCTTCCTTCACTTCTACTATCCCACCCATTTTGAAGTGGAATATTAGAGGAAATTTCACCCCAAAGAAACAGAGGACAGTGAATGTGTGCGAAAGCCATGTGCAGAAAGGCAGAGGAAAGTGAGAGACAGCCAGAGTGGAAAATCAACAGAAAGACACAGAGAGGAAGCCAGAAGGTATTAGACAGTGGAGGCAATCTGAAAGTTAGTTACAACAAAGGACAGATGCAAATGTTTGTTTTCTTTGTCCCTAAGGAACAGCATAGGACATTGACTCATTAGTTTTAAATGTCTAAAATCTTCAAGTTTAATATTAATGAGCAATGGGACATTGGATAATTTATAGATGGAAAACAAATAAATTGGGTAAAATGAAGATAACTAGCAAACATAAGCCCTGATTTTGCAAAACCTCTGGTACCTCCTGTATTTCGCACCCAACTGTTCAATAAATATATTGTGCATTTTTTTTTTTTACATCCCCCCCACACCTCTGTTTTAGGAATTCATGGTTCAGGTTGCCTCTGATTCTTTTGCCAATTACCTTTCATTTCTGTCCTCTGGTTGCCGACCCTTCTGTCACTGGAGGAAGTTTCTCCTTATTTATCCTGTTAAAACTTTTCATGAGCACAGTTGAGCACCTCTATAACATTTCCCTGTATCCATCCTCTGTTCTATGGAGAACAACCCCAGTTTCTCCAATCTAACCATGTAACTAAAGTCTTTCATCCCTGTAAATCTCCTCTGCTCCCTTTTAAGGCCTTGGCACTTTATTTTAAACATTTATAAAACATTGGGAGCCAACCTCCCTGCTTTTGTACTTTACAACTTGTACTGCCACCTACATGGACTTTCTTTTGTATGTAAACTCCCAGGTGTGTCTCCATTCCTGTAATCCCTCTAAATTGTACCATTTGATACCCTCTCCTCATTCCTCCCGCACTTCACACTTCTGCTAGATTTCATCCGGCATTTGTTTGCCCATATCCTGTTGAAGTGTATTACTATCTTCCTCATTGTTTACTCCAGTTCCAAGTTTCATGCCATTTGTAAACTTTAATTATGCCCTATGTACCTAAGGCTCAGTGATTAATATATTATCAGAGCCCTGTTCCTAATACTGACCCCTGAGAAACACCACTGTATACTTTCCTCCAGTCTGAAAAACAACCGTTCACCACTATTCTCTGCTTCCTGTCTCTTAGCCACTGTCCATTTAATCCTACATGCTTCAATTTTGCTAACAAGTTTATGATGTAATTCTTTATCAAATGTCTCTTGTACAACAACTGCACTATCGTCACCAACCCTATCCATCCCTTCATCAATCAAATCATTCAAACACTATTTGCCACAGCAAATCCTTTCTAGCTTTCATTTATTAACCCTAACAAATGTAAGATAGAAATTTTTAGTTTTCAAAAAGCACAAATTATTTTCCAAACCTGCTGTGCAATCCTTAATCCTGCATTGAGATGTTACACAATCCACAAGGGAATGTTTTGGCAGGAAAGAACTGCAGTTGACACTAAGATTGGCCCCAGACTATGTAAAATAACCTCATGATAATGGCATATGGCATGTTAAATAATGCCAAGACCTATGTAGCAACATGATGCCTGTTTTTTCCTGTTGACATTGGGCTACTTTTGACAGTCATGAACTGCATCATGTGATCAGACTGGATATTAGTCTGGGTAGAGAAGCAAAAGTACTGACACACGTTAATAAGGTCATTTAAAAAAAAAATAAGGCACTTTAAAAAAAAAAAAATTCATTCACTCGCTGTGGACATGGCTGGCAAGGCCAGCATTTTATTGACAGTTCCTAATTGTCCTTGAGTAGTTGATGAGCTGCTGCAGTCCATGTGGTGTCGGTACACTCTCAGTGCTATTGTGTCGATCTGAATATGCAGTCCCTCCCCCCCCCCCCCCCAATCACTGTTTCCAGTTAAGTACTGGCACAAAAGGAATTTTTAAATTTGAAAATGCAACCTTCTTAAAACAGAACACCTTGGCATGCAAAATTACCACAGAATTAACAAAACTGCAGCTTCTGAACAATTCATACACCTTCAGTTCCTGGCCACAACTCTCAGTACATCAATCGAATTGTTAACTGGGGCTACCATGTTCTGGGACAGACTAGCTCACTTGCATGATGTAGTTTGATCCATTCTGATCTAATACAGTATCACAGCAGATCATCTATCTATTTGGTTATGCTAGTTCCTGGTAAATTTTTTTCACTCAAGAAATGTGTAGTCATTGCCTCAAGGTCATTAATCTTTGTTACCAAGTCAACAGTGTAGAGAGTCCGGCTGTAAACCATTGCTATTACACCTCTCTCCAGTTGGAAATCTAAAACCACCATAATCAGTTAAAAAAAAAATACCTAGGAGCAATTTAATATCTTCATATTGGCCCAGATTTTACATTCAGCAGTGAAGCGATGGTGCTCACCACTGACTTTGAAGAAAGCTCCCTGCATAGATCTAGTGATCTATGTAGCATGGATTTCCCCTTTCCGCTGTCAGTTTGAATCTGACCCCAAGTGAACAGGATCTCCAGGTTTATATTTTTAATTCATTTTTATGGGATGTAGGCATCACTGGCAAGGCCAGTATTTATTGCACATCCCTAATTGCCCTTGAGAAGGTGGTGGTGAGCTGTCTTCTTGAACCACTGCATTACATCTGGTGTAGGCATACCCACAGTACTGTGACCCAGTGATGGTGAAGGAACGATGATGCATTTCCAATTCAGGATGGTGTGTGACTTGGAGGGGAACTTGCAGGTGGTGGTGTTCCCATGCATCTGCTGCCCTTGTTCTTCTAGTTGGTAGAGGTCACAGGTTTGAAAGATGCTGCCAAGGAGCCTTGGTGAGTTGCTGCTGTGCATCTTGTAGATGGTACACACTGCTGCCACTGTGCGTTGGTGGTGGAGGGAGTGAATGTTTGTTTGTTTAAGGTGGTGGATTGGGTGTTAATCAAGCAGGCTGCTTTGTCCTGGATGGTATCGAGCTTCTTGAGTGTTGGAGCTGCACTCATCCAGGAAAGAGTATTCCATCACACTCCTGACTTGTGCCTTGTATTTGTTGAGTAGATTTTGGGGAGTCAGGAGGTGGGTTACCCACTGCAGAATTCCCAGCATCTGACCTGCTCTTGTAGCTACAGTATGGCCGATCCAGTTCAGTTTCTGGTCAATGGTAACATCTAGGATGTTGGTAGTGGGGGATTCAACGATGGTCATGCTGTTGAACGTCAAGAGGAGATGGTTAGATTCTCTCTTGTTGGAGATTGTCATGGCCTGGCATTTGTGTGGTGTGAATGTTACTTACCACTCATCTACGCAAGCCTGAATGCTGTCCATGTCTTGCTGTATGTGAGCACGAACTGCTTCAGTATCTGGGGAGTTGCGAATGGTACTGAACATCATACAATGTTCAGTGAACGTTCCCCCCCCCCCCCCTCCCTTCTGACCTTATGATGGAGGGAAGGTCATTGATGAAGCAGCTGAAGATGGTTTGGCCTAGGACACTACCCTGAGGAATTCCAGAAATGTCTTGGGGCTGAGATGCTTGGCTTCCTACAACCAGAACCATTTTCCTTTGTGCTAGGTATAACTCCACCCATCTGGAGTGTTTTCCCCTGATTCTCATCGACTTCAGTTTGGCTAGGGCTCCTTGATGCCACACTCGGTCAAATGCTGCCTTGATATCCAGGACAATCGCTCTCCCCTCACCTCACCTCATCTCATCTCTTAAGTTCAGCTCTTTTGTCCATGTTTGGACCAAGGCTGTAATAAGGTTAGTGGCCCTGGTGGATCCCAAGCTGAGCAGCAGTGAGCAGGTTGTTGCTGTTTAAGTGGTGCTTGATAGCACCTTCCATCATTTTGCTGATGATCCAGACTGGACTAATGGGGCGGTAATTGGCCTGATTGGATTTGTCCTGCTTTATATGGACAGGACATACAGGGCAATTTTCCACATTGTCAGGTGGATGCCAGTGTTGTACCTGTATTGGAACAGCTTGGCTAGAGGCATCGCTAGTTCTGGAGCACAAATCTTCAATACTATTGCCGGAATGTTGTCAAGGCCCAGAGCCTTTGCAGTATCCAGTGCCTTCAGCTGTTTCTTGATATCACGTGGAGTGAATCGGATTGGCTGAAGATTGGTATCTGTGATGCTGCGGACTTCAGGAGGAGGCTCAGATGGATCATCAACTCGGCACTTCTGGCTGAAGATAGATGCAAATGCTTCAGCCTTGTCTTTTGTACTGATGTGCTGGGTTCTTCATTGAGGGTGGGGATGTTTTTGGAGCCTCCTCCTCCGATTAGTTGTTTAATTGTCCACCACCATTCACAACAGCTCTGTCTGTTGATGCTGCTTCTGCTGTTTGGCACGCAAGTAGTTCTGTGTTGTAGCTTCACCAGGTTGACGCCTCATTTTTAGGTATGCCTGGTGCTGCTCCTGGCACGCTTTCCTACACATTTTATTGAACCAGGCTTGATGGTAATGGTAGAGTGGGGGATATGCCAGATCATGAGGTTACAGATTGTGGTTGAATACAATTCTGCTGCGGCTGATGGCCCACAGCATTTCAAGGTCTATTAGATTGTTCCCTCTTGGTTTGCTCGCCACCTGCAGCAGGCCCAGTCTGGCAAATATGTCCTTCAGGGCTTTGCCAGTAATGGTGCTACCGAGCCACTCTTGGTGATGGACATTGAAGTCCCCGATTCAGAGTATATTCTGTGCTTTTGTTACCATCAGTGCTTCCTCCAAGTGGTGTTCAACAAGGAGGAATACTAATCCATCAGCTGAAGGAGGGTGGTCAGTGGTAATCCGGAGGTTTCCTTGCCCATGTTTGACCTGATGCCATGAGACTTCATGGGGTCCGGTGTTGAGGTTGAGGACACCCAGGGCAACTCCTCCCCGACTGTATACCACTGTGCCGCCACTTCTGGTGAATCTGTCCTGTCGGTGGGACGGGATGTATCCAGGGATGGTGATGGTGTCTGGGACATTGGATGTAAGATATGTTTCCATGAGTATGTCTGTCTATGGCAGGCTGGTGCTTGACTAGTCTGTGGGACAGCTCTCTCAATTTTGGCACAAGCCTCCAGATGTTAGTAAGAAGGACTTTGCAGGGTTAATGGGGATGGGTTTGCTGATGTCGTTTCTGGTGACTGGGTCGATGCCGAGTGTTCTATCCAGTTTTATTTCTTTTCAACTTTTGTGCAGTGGTTATGTGCAACTGAGTGTCTTGCTGGGCCATTTCAGAGGGCATTTAAGAGTCAACCACATTGCTGTGGATCTGGAGTCACATGTAGGCCAGACCAGGTAAGGACAGCAGATTTCCTTCCCTAAAGGACGTTAGTGAACCAGATGGATTTATGACAATGAGTGGTAGTTTCATGGTCACCATTAGTGAGACTAGCTTTCAGTTCCAGATTTTTAATAATTAATTGATATTAAATTCTATAATCAAAGCAAAATACTGCAGATACTGGAAATCTGAAATAAAAATCAAAAGTGCTGGAAATACTCAGCAGGTCTGGCAGCATCTTACCTCTGCTTCTCTCTCCAGACCTACTGAACTTTTTGTGTTTGTTATTAAATTATATTCACTGCTGTGGTGGGATTTGAACCCAAGTCCCTGGAGTATTAGTCTAATTACTAATCCAGTGACATTATCACTATGCCATCATCTCTCCAGCAATGATGTTGTTTGCAGGGTAAGTAGCCAATCACACTGAAGTATTCTCACAAATAGTAAACTGGGAAGTAAAACGCACTGAATTTTTCACTTTTATTTCCCTCCCTGTAAAATTTTAATTAAATGATTGGGACGTATATATGGGATTAAGTTGCAGCTGAAATGGCATAAACTCTGATCCTTTTTTATTCCAAAGGAGAAAATTGACATTCCATAATTATAAAATTAGTTTCTTCAGGGCAAGTAGTTCAGCAGTGATTTTTGAACTTCATACACTGTTAAAACCCAGTTACACCTCATTCAGTAAGATGTAACTTTTTGTCCCGAGGGTTTTCACACTGAGAGTAATGCAATCGTATTTTTGTGAGCCAGCTTTAAAAAAAAAAAAATGCTGTAGTTGTTTGTTTTTTGCTAAATCCTACAGGCTGACTCTCAAAAATTTATTGTAGGCAGGAGCTTGACAAGGTTAATGAAAACTAACAGTAAGGGAACGCCTACCTGCATACTTAAACTAATGCGGAGACTCAGTTCTATAACAGTATTTGTGTTGTGTTAGCCCAACCATGAGAGACAGAGAGAGAGAAAACAGAAAACCGGTCTCAGTTGGAGCTTATTTTAGAAAGAAAAGGAAATGGGTTTCCATGAAAGAGCTGACATGGACTCAATGGGCCGAATGGTGGCCTCCTGTGCCATAATGACTCTTGACGATTCTGGTGTAGGTTAATGAGTAAATCAAAAGTTCGGTCATGGCTTTCAATTTTAATGTTGTGGAGTTGACTGCTTTCCATTTGAAGAGTTAAAAATCTACCAAGTGTTCTGTATCAGTATGTTTCAAGAAGGGTGTAATTGCTTTTTAAAAATTCTTTCTGGGTCATGTACCCTCAACTCAGACTATGAGGATATCTGGGCACAGATATCTGCTCACAGTGCCTTTGCGTGAACCTCAATTAGGACAGATGCCAAGGAAATATTTCTTTATCCAGAGGATGATCAACTGGTTGTCAGGGATGCACTTCCAAGTTGGAATGGATAGATTCAAGTTAAGCTCCTTCACTACTCAGGAATGAGCCTTGACCTCATGTTTTCTGATCATTTATGTACTTTGTTTTAAAACATGACTAGACATTTTAAAAGTCTCTCTTGATTTTGATATTGATCATAATATATATCGGACACTGAACTCACTGGGTATCTTGTTACCAGAGAAGCTGCATTTAACTATTGCTACTGATGTCCAACTTTGAAGTGGTGGAGTACATTTTATCCCATTAAAGGCTGTAAGTGAAGTACTGTGGGGGAAGGGCTGAAATGTAATAGCTGCATTATTGCATGGCGACCTACTGCAAATTGAGGAATTGCTTTATAACTGTTGGGGACTTAGGATTTGTGGGTGGTGAGCATCATGATATAAAGAGCAGCAACATTTTTTAAAATGTCAATAAAATTTTACGACTATCTGAACCCTGAAATAAGCATTTGAGGATTTCCTGTTGTCCTTTTATCTTTAACCGCCTTGATCAGATTCACTTGTAAGTAACGGTACCTAGCATTGATTACGTTTTATAGTTTCATGTTTTTATTTCTCTATTGAAATATGAATTTTTGGTATTTTTTGTAGGGCAATTGATGTCTGATATGTATCCATTAAGTTAATGCATCAGGCAGAAAAATGAAAAGCTCGTAAATTGACTGTGACCATGGTGCATTATTCCTCCTTGACGTTTCTAAACCCTTTGGCACAATTAATCACACAATCCTCCTCCAACACCTCTCCTCCATTAACCAGCTCTGTGGGACTGCCCTTGCTTAATTCCACTCTTATCTCTTTGATCACAGAGCATTTCTGGCAATGGCTTTTCTTCCCACCATCACCTAGAGGATCCATTCTAGATCCTCTCCACTTCCTCGTCTACATAATGCCCCTTCGGGACATCATCCAAATCCACAGGGTCAACCTCCATATCTCTACCTTTTGACTTGGTGCTGTCCAGACTGGTTGTGTACCATTCATTCTTGGATGGCCAATAACTTCCTCCAACTAAGCATAACAAAGACAAAAACAATTGTCTTTGACTTCTGTCAGAAACTCTACGTCTGCCACAAAAGCAATAACACCTTGTAGTTTTGTTGTGCCTTTAATATAGTAGAATTCCCCAAGGCACTTCGCAGGAATGTTATCAAACAAAGTTTGACACTGAGCCACATTAGGAGATATTAGGATAGATGACCAGAAACTTGGTCAAGAAGGGTCTAAAAGGAAGAGAGAGGGGTAGAGAGGCGGAGAGGTTTAGGCTGTGAATTCTAGAGTTTAGGGTCTAGGCAGCTTCCAGCATTTTCTGTTTTTATATATTTCCAGCATCTGAAATATTTTGCTTTTTTTTTTTGTACACTTATTTCCAACCTCAGTATAGATACCGTGCCCATATCCTGGCCCTATATCCTATCCATCAAAAGGACATGCTACTTCCACCTCTGTCATTGCCTGTCTCCACCCCTACCTCAGCCCATCTGCCTTTGTCAACTCCAAACTTCAATGCTCTCCTGGCTGACATTCATCCTCTACCCTCCACGAAGTTCAGCTTATCCAGAACTCTGCTGCCCATCACACCCAGCTTCACTGACCTACATTGGCTCCTGGTCTCCCCATGCCACATTTTTCATCCTTAAAACACTTATGGCCTCCTCCCTTCATCTGGCTGCAACCTTCTCCAGCCCTAATTCCCTCTGATTCCTGTCTCTTGTTCATCTCCCGAACTCTCCCTTCATTCCTCCAATGACGGCTGTACCTTCAGCTGCCTAGGCTCTGTACTCTGGAATACCCTCCCTAACTAAACACTTCCTCCTTTTAAGATGTTCTTTTTAAAACCTACCTCTGGAGTAGTGACCAAAAGCTTAGTCAAATATGTTTTTTGGCTCAGTCTCCATTTTCATTTCTTTACACTTGTGTGACGTTGCTTTTTGACATTAAAGGCACCAGACAAAATTTTAGTCATAGTTGGAACAATGGATTATCAGTGCTGGTGTTTAAAACTGCTGAGATTCTCCTGAATTTGTCTTTGATGCTCTTTTTCATCTTTCTAGTTATTATTGCTTGTTTGCTCAAAATCTGAGATGCTTATTTTACCTTTTTAATAAAACAAACTTTAAGGTTTAAAAAAAAAAGAGCCATTTGTTTGTTTTCACTGGGATTGGGTGGGAGGGGGGCTCCTGGAGTCTGAAAAACATTAGGTGGTTAGTCCTGATGTAGGCCATGTTGTATGAGGAAATTATTTTTAAAATTCATTCTGCTGCAAATCATCTGAAAAATACTCAAAGTTAGAAACCAGGCAACAGTAAACCAGTAGAGAGGACCTTCCCTACTGTGTACATCATATTATCTAGACTACAAAGATGTTGGCTCTGTTTGGTGTCAAGAGGAAATCGTAATTGGGCATGAAGAAGCCTGATCCGGCCTAGTAAACAAGAATCTGGCCCGGTAGCAAGTTTTCAAGCCTGGCAAGCACATTATATCACAAACTTTTTTATCATAATATTTGCAGCTCCAATACAAAGGGAGACTTTCTTAAAAAAAAAAGAGATAATTCTGTACACCTAAGCAGCGACCCTTTTTTTTTTAAATCAGGAAGTTCCTGAAGATTTAGAAGTTACTTTGCCATGAATTAACAGCACCTACAAGGTCAGAGAACTTTCGAAAAGAATAGCGATGGGATCTGAGATGAACATAGTCCGAGAAACTGATGAATTGAGCTCCTGAAATTGGTAAAGATCTTTAGCATTCAGAAAAGGAGAAAATAGGATCTCTATCACTGTGACGACCCTGTTATAACAGCCAAAGGCAAATGAGATTGAGAATTAAAAATCTTGAATTTGATGAAATGACATTGCAATTGGCAACAGTGAATGAATATGATGGTTTACCTCCTCAACACTCTGGCACAGTCCAAAATCTTACAAAGATCACATTTCACTCCATGGCAATTGATGAAACTGAATATAATACAAAATGATGAATGCTGGCATTGTGGATGAAAAGAAGGAAATTGCTGCCACATGTTGTAGGACTGGGCAGTCATTTCTCTATTCTTGGATGCAATTTATATTCAGCTTGAAAATCTATTCATGGTTCTCAAAGAATTGCAGTTGGCAGTTGTGGTGTTTTGGAGCCTGATTTTCTAAAAGAATGAGCCTAGTTACAACTCTTGTTTTCACGGTAAGTGACATTATCAAACCTGGGTTGAGGAGATGAAATCCATTCTTTGCTTTTTTTAAAAAAAAAGTTGGCGATTATAAAGTGGCACCAGTTCATGAAGTGTGTCAGTGTCTTTTCTTTGTGCAAGTTAGTAAAGATAGGAGTTTTACCCCAGAAGTCTAAAGATTCTCCCAACTCAGCTAAGCCAGAAAGGTGTGGATTTGAGTTTCATTCCAGGACTTAAGCACAGAGCATAGACCACTCTCCATTGGAGGGCTGCAGTGTCAGAAGTGTTGTCCTTTGGAGGAGATATTAAATAGAGATGCCCTCATTACCTAGTCAAACATTCATTAAAAGATCCTAATGCATGGCAGATGCAGTATAACGTGGATAAATATGAGGTTATCCACTTTGGTTGTAAAAACAGAAAGGCAGATTATTATCTGAATGGTGATAGATTGGGAAAGGGGAGGTGCAACGAGACCTGGGTGTTCTTGTACACCAGTCGCTCAAAGCAAGCATTTAGGTACAGCAAGCAATTAGGAAGGCGTATAGTATGTTGGCCTTCATTGCAAGAGGATTTGAGTACAGGAGCAAGGATGTCTTACTGCAGTTATACAGGGCCTTGGTGAGACCACATCTGGAGTATTGTGTGCAGTTTTGTCCTCCTTATCTGAGGAAGGATGTTCTTGCCTTGGAGGGAGTGCAAAGAAGATTTACTAGGCTGATTCCTGGGATGGCAGGATTGACATAGGAGGAGAGATTGGGTCGACTAGGCCTATATTCACTAGAGTTTAGAAGAATGAGAGGGGATCTCATAGAAACCTATAAAATTCTAACAGGTCTAGACAGGCTAGATGCAGGGAGGATGTTCCCGATGGCTGGGGAGTCCAGAACCAGGGGTCACAGTCTCAGGATACGGGATCTGCCATTTAGAACCGAGATGAGGAGACATTTCTTCACTGAGAGGGTGGTAAACCTGTGGAATTCTCTACCGCAGAAGGCAGTGGAGGCCAAGTCATTAAATATATTCAAGAAGGAGATAGATATATTAATGCCAAGAGGATCAAGGGATATGGGGAGAAAGTGGGAACAGGGTATTGAATTAGAAGATCAGCCATGATCTTTTTTGAATGGTAGAGCAGGCCCGAAGGGCCAAATGGCCTACTCCTCTTATTTTCTATGTTTTTAGTTTCCTATATTGAAAAAGAGATGGGGGTTCTACAGGTATCCTGGCCTCCAGTCTTCCCTTGGCATGCTGTATTTGCATCATGACTGCTTTTTGATGCCAAGTGAGGCCCAAAAGCTTTTGACAAGGTAACATACAGGAGACTATTGATGACGATTATGGGATATTATATATTATGGACTTGGGCAGGGGGAACGTTTGATTTTAAAAACTGGTTTGAGGGGAGGAAACCGAGCAGGAGTTAAAGGCAATTTCTCGAGTGGTAGGAAGTGAGTAACCTGCAAGGTTCTGATCTGGGATTTCTTCTGTTCACTTGTCTGCAACAGTGATTTGGCAATAGAGTTAGAGGGAGTGGTCTCCAAATTTACAGGCAATACTGAAATAGGCTGACAGAAGCCACATTGATGGAGAAATGAGCACAAAATTAGAATTCACTGTCAGTAAATGAGGGTGCATTTTATTTTAAAAAGCTATACTTTGAGGGAAAGTTGGGTGATGTGGACAGGGAGAGGGATTGAGGTTCAGGTTCAAAAGATGTTAAAAGCAGCACTCTAAGAGGAGGAGGTAATAATAAAAGCTAATGGGTTTTATGGTAAGAGGAATAGAATATAAAAGTCCAATAAGTAATGCTGAATCTCTGTAAATCACTAGGAAGGATGTTGAAGCAATACCAGCTGCTGCCTAGTATAAAGAAATACAAATAATACATTGAAACTCTCTTTGTTAGATTAAAGGAGATTATGGGGGGATTTGATAAAGATCTTTAAAAATATGGAGGAATGGGTCCGAGTAGATAGAAACAGCGTTTCTAGGGGTCGAGAACAGGGGATCTAAATGGAAGAGATTTTAGAGAGCAGGACAAGCTCTACACAGATTGTAATTGAAGCAGAGAATCCATTCATTTTAAGAATAGGCTAGATGGGTGATTAAAAAGAAAGAAAGACTTGCAATTATATAGAGCCTTTCATGACCACCAAACATCCCAAAGTGCTTTACAGCCAATAAAGTACTTTTTGAAGTGTAGCCACTGTTGTAGGAAATGTGGCAGCCAATTTGCACACAGCAAGCTCCCACAAACCGCAATGTGATAATGACCCAGATAATCTGTTTTTGTGATGTTGATTGAGGGCTAAGTATTGGCCAACACACCAGGATAACTCCCCTGCTCATCTTCAGAATAGTGCCGTGGGATCTTTTACATCCACCTGAGGGGGCAGCTGGTGTCTCCTGCGAAAGGCAGCACCTCTGACAGTGCAGCACTCCCTCTGTACTGCACTGGTGTAGCAGCCTTTTTTTTGTGTGCTCAAGTCCTAGAGTGGAACCTGAACCCACAATCTTCTGACTGAGGCGAGACTGCTACCAACTCAGCCATGGCTAACACATAATTGAAGGAAAAGGGATATGGGAACAAGGCAGGCACATGGGATTTGGCCAACTGCACATATGGAGGATAAACGCCAACATAGACTGATTAGGTCAAACAACATGTTTGTATCTTAATTTAGTACAGTTATAAGATGAGTACACCTCTCAATAGTTATTGACCTGGAGTTGAAAGCCCTGAATACTGACCTGATTCTATTCCTGCTTCTCTTCAAATGATTTTTTCCCTTGTTAATTTTAAAATTGCTGTAATTTGAATCTCTTTATATGAGGGATGGGCTTCCTTTCTCAAAAATGTAATGTGCTATTTGAAGCGTCAAGTGCCACCTTTAAATAATAAAGTAGGTCGGGTGGCAAATGTCCAGTTTTTCTCGTTTTGACTCAGGTTTCACCGGAATAGCTTTTCTTTCATTCAAAATAGCATGTTTTACATTAAAATATTGAAACTATTGAAATAATGAAACCTGGCAAATACAAGCAGTTTCCGCAGCTGTAAAACTAATGAGGGCCTTTGAAATGAAGTTCAACATGAGACGAATAGCCCTGAAATAAATACATTTATACTTGCTCAATATTGATGCCACATAATAATAGTTGAAGAATCTTGCCTTGAATGTTTTATAAAATGTTTATTTCTTCCTAAACTACACCCTGGCCTGCCTCTTTTGTCCAGTTTTGTATTCTCTGACAGGTGACAGCCCTCAGTGCAGTCGATCCAACAGCTTCCACTGATATTAGAAACTCCAACACCAAGAGCTTACAAATCAAATCTCCCCCACCTACCCTTACCAACAAATTGAACATTTCAGACAGAAATGTATTTTGAAAAGGAAATACTCAGTGGCAGAGTCTGAAAACACCTAGATGGAAAGCCCCTTATCTTGGTGCACAACCTATACTGCGTGAAGTGATGCCAGTGGTTGGAAAGTGTGATGGGTGTGTATAGAATCTGTAAAGTTAAGACTTGTGTAGCTTGCAGTGCAAAAATGTGAGATGAACTGGGTCAGGAGATACAATACCTCACAGCAATATTTTGCTCTTGTATAAACTGTGGTAATCAGCAGGAAATTGTGCATTCTGAAGGGATGGCCGATTACCTGTTTCCCTCAGCCTAAGCGATTTCGGGTTGAAACCAGGAAGCAGTTTTTGCACAAAGGATAGTGGAAATCTGAAATTTCCTCCTGCAAAAGGCTGTGGATGCTCAGTCAATTGAAATGATCAAAACTGAGGCCGATTTTATTTCTTCAATAAGGGTACCAGAGATATGGATCGCAGGTGGAAACGTGAAATTGAGGTACAGTTCAGCCACGTTCTAATTGAATGTCTCAATGGCCAAATCTTGTTCCTATATATCCGCAGAGCAAATCCCCAATAATGTTCGAATTGTTTTCCTCCAGTTAAATATTTGGAAAGACCAAAGCCATTGTCTTTGGTCCCTGCCACAAACTCTGTTCCCAAGCCACTGAGTCCATTCCTCTCCCTGGAAACTATCTGAGACTGAACCAGACAGTTCACATACTTGTTATATTTGACCCAGAGATGAGCTTCTAACCACACATCTGTGCCTTCATTAAGACCACCTATTTCCACCTCTGTAAAATTGCCCAACTCTGTTCCACCTCAGTTCATCTGTTGCTGAAGCTCTGATCCCTGCCTTTGTTATCCCTAGACTGCTTCTAGACTATTTCAATGCAGGCCTGGCAGGTTTTCCACGTTCGACCCTCCTTAAACTTGAGGTCATCCAATATTCTGCTGCCTGTGTCTTAACTCGCACCAAGGCCCGTTCACCCATTATTGCTGTGCTCACTAACCTAAATTGGCTTGCGGTTTAGTAACATTTTTTAAAAAGAAAATGTCATCCTTTTCAAATTGCTCCATTGCCTTGCCCCTCCCGATAATCTCCAGCCCTACAACCCGTTGAGATATCTGTACTCCTCCAATTCTTGCCTCTTGAGAATCTCCAGTTTTAGTCACTCCCCCATTGATGACCTTGCCTGCAGCTGCCAGGTCTGAGGTTCTCTTAGAATTCCCTCCTTAAACCTTTCTATCTCCCTCTCTTTCCTCCTTTGAGATACTCCTTAAACCAAACTCTGACTATGTAGATTGGTGTCGAATTTTGTTTGATGACTCTCTTGTGAAAAACATCTTGGGACGTTTTACTACATTTAAGGGTGCTATATAAATGCCTGGTTTAATTAATAATTTTCATATCTCTTCATTAGCCACCTAGTGGTTACTGCTATGGTAAGTCCCTGCAGAATGAGGAGGGTAGATTTGATTCCATTTGTTATGCCCTTGAGTGTAACCAATCAAAAATGGGTAGAGATCAGTTTAAAAAAATGACTTGCATTTCTACAGTGTATTTCATGACCTCAGGGCGTTTAAAAGCCCTTTGCAGCCTCTTAAGTATTTTGAAGTGTTGTCACTGTTGTAATGTAGGAAAAATGGCAGCCAATTTGCACACAGCAAGTTCCCACAAACAGTAAATGATGGCCAGATACACCTGTTTGTGATTTCAGTTGAGGATAAATATTGGCCAGGATACTTGGGGAAAACTCCCCTGCTGTTGGAAAAGGTACCCAGGGATCT
Source organism: Heterodontus francisci (assembly GCF_036365525.1). Taxonomy (NCBI): domain Eukaryota; kingdom Metazoa; phylum Chordata; class Chondrichthyes; order Heterodontiformes; family Heterodontidae; genus Heterodontus; species Heterodontus francisci. The sequence goes on along the minus strand of NC_090373.1, from coordinate 166,895,085 downwards.
TTTACATCCATCTTAAAGGGGAGACAGGACCTGGGTCTCATCCGAAAGACGGCATCTCCAACAGTAAAGCACTCCCTCAGTATTGCAATGGAGTATGAGCCTAGATTATGCGCTCAAATCTTTGCAGTGGGACTTGAACCCAGAATTGTATGATTCTGCGAGAGGGCTTACTACTGTATTACTCCAGATTATTGCCTCATCTTATTTTATGATTGTGCTTTATACTCATGTCAGAGGTGCTCATGGGTTTGCACTTAATAAAATTAACCCCCAATTACCTCACTTAGACATTCTCTGTGCAATATCATAGCAATATCCTGGTGTGCACATAGACATAATACTCAGGTGTCAGCATATAAAATGAATGTCCAGTGCGGCTTGGTGCACTGCTTACATAAATATATTTAAGGAAACCACAGGAAGTATTTTATTCTTGCTTATTTGTTGCTGTTTCTGTTTTCACGGCCTATGTGCCCTGGCAATGGACACCTTAGTATATCCATGACATTGGGACAGTGGTAATCCCTATGGGGTCTGACTTTGTTCTTGAATCCTGTGGAGGAACAATGGGGTGGGCAGTAGTGTGTTCAAAGGCAGGTCACACTATGGCCCATTTGTTGTACCCTCCAATGAACATTTTATAGCCAAGGTACACCTACCTGATGGGGCGAAGCTGGCTACCCCTGCCCTAAGTCAGCAGACAGACAGACATGAAGGACCATGCCATCTGTACGCAAGGGCACCCACAATTAACATACAGTCTGTAGCGAAAGCACTTCTATTTTTTGTTAAGTCTTTTTTGAGGACTCATATTTAAATTGTGGAGATGGATTCATTGGAAGGCTGAAGATTTTATAAATGCTGGACTCTGTTTTGTTGTTGACAGCTCATTGAAAGGACACTGAGATGTTGTTTGAAAACAACCTTTGCTGGAAATCATGTGTTTTAAGCTCAATAAACAACAGAAACCTTGGTGACCTGGGGAAGATGTTTACAGAGAAGCCACAGGGTGGCACAGTGGCGCAGTGGTTAGCACCGCAGCCTCACAGCTCCAGCGACCCGGGTTCAATTCTGGGGACTGCCTGTGTGGAGTTTGCAAGTTCTCCCTGTGTCTGCGTGGGTTTTCTCCGGGTGCTCCGGTTTCCTCCCACATGCCCAAAGACTTGCTGGTTGATAGGTTAATTGGCCTTTATAAATTGCCCCTAGTATAGGTAGGTGGTCGGGAAATATAGAGACAGGTGGGGATGTGGTAGTAATGTGGAATTAGTGTAGGATTAGTATAAAATGGGTGGTTGATGGTCGGCACAGACTCGGTGGGCCGAAGGGCCTGTTTCAGTGCTGTATCTCTAAAAAAATTTCCATGTTTATGGAGGTCAGGAAGCTGACTTTCTGTTTTGGGGTTTGAATATTGTTTTCAAGTCAGTTGGGGTGTGAACTGTTTTGAAGACAGTTGTTGTTTTGCCTGCCAAGGAAATCAAAACCACCCAGCCCACCTCTTTATCTACCTCTTTGAAAAAAACCTGCAAAGATCCAGTGTGGGAGAGCTAAAATCCCAGGTGCTGCACATCTCCTGAGAAGCTGGAAAAAAGCTGCCATATTAATTCTCAACGCCGCCTGAAAAGAAATGCTTTAGAAAAGATACCAGTGACCCTTCTCCGTATCCCTGGACACCATATGAAAAGGGACAACTGACTTCCTTCCATATCTTTTTTTCCCCTTTAAGAGTTAGCAATTATTTGGCCCAAGTATTTTATTTTGTTACAGACCTCTACAGAGAGAATTTCTGTAATGTTTTAGTTTTAGACTGTGTGTGGGGGGAATTTAAAAAGGGAACTTTCATATTTCAATCTGTGATAATGCTTTGCTTCATTATTGGATAAGTCTTGTTTGATAATAAACTGATAATTTTGTTGTTTATTCAAGAAACCTGGTTGGTGTATTTTATTCTGGGATAAAGAGTAAAGTATATGATTGACCGAATCTGTAACTGGGTAAACATTTTTATTAGATATGTTGTGACCTGTGAAGAAGTGGGACTAGAAAACACAGTGTACTTCTCCCACCTCGGTCGTGACAAGTCTAAGACTGGCACTGCCAACAGCAGTAGTGTTCAGCTGAGCCCTTCAGTCCTCTTCCATCCAAGAATGTTGCAGTGTCATCCTATTGAGATGGTGCACTGGAGTGATATGCAGGACTACCTTTGCTTCATTGTGTACCACTACCATCATACAGCACAGAAGGAAGCCATTTGGCCCATCATGCCTGTGCTGGCTCTTTGGAAAAGCGACCGAATTAGACCACTCCCATCCTCTTTCCCAATAGCCTTGGTTGCCATTGAATTGGGTTGGAGTGTTGCATTTTTAAGAAGTACGATCACCGGTACTTCAGCCAATGGTTCTATAATTTGGTGCAACCCAAATTTGGATGGACAAAATCCAGACCCCTATTGCTGAAAGTTTTCCATGGATGAAAATTTCACAAGTGCACCATCACACTTCACTGTATTCGCAGCACTAGGACTGGTGATGAAGTGGGATCAATTGGAGGAGCGAGCAGCCCTTTGAGTGCTGTACTGGAACAGAGGAGTACTTTGCAACCCTCTGGCACATCAAATTGTTTTTTTTGCTTTTGGCATTTATTTGTTCCAGAATTAGGTCATAGAAATGATTGCATTGTTTAGCACAGCCGGTGCCCAGATTTATGTCACGATGTGAATGTTTCCAATGATTAATGATATAATTACAGACACTGACAACTCTTTAGGGGAGGAATCAACTGACTCATGCAATATTTTCAATGACTCCAACTTAGAAAATCTTTCAGCTTGATAACCACATCCAGTTGGAGACTGACTCCACTCCCTCGGACACTTGACCAATGATCATGTAGTACTTGTGCAGTCCACAAGAACCCGTTCATTATGTAAAGCCTTAATGCTGAGTATTGGTGAGCTATTTAGCCTCTGCATTATGTATTGAATATTCTTGTATATTTTGACAAAATTCTGTTTACTTCATTCATGAGTACAGCCATGTGAGGAGGTGTCAGGCAAGCCCCCACCTACCAAGAATGAGGAAAATTAACTTAGCCACGTGAACATTGATTTTAAACTGCCGATGGTGAAGAAAGAACTTGCCTTAAAAAACCATTGGGGACTTTGGCTGGAGAGAGATATTAGCATATCAAAAGACAAGTATTTCAAAGGACAACGGAGCTGTTCCCTGCTGCAATTTGATCCTCAGTGGGTTTTTGATTACCAGACATTGAAGCATTCCAGGTTAACTACGAAGATACAAAAACAGATGTGGTGGGGCCAGTTTGGTCACATGACTGACTTGGAGTTTTTTGAATTTGAACTTCCAACCGGGATTTTGAAATCAGAAGGCTGTCAGCTCCTGGACTGAACACCTCTCTCCTGTCCGCTCTCGTCTCGCTCTCACCAGCTTCGGAAACCATTGAAGACACATGAATCCCAAGAGAGAAAAGCCTCCTACAGTGAATAAGGTTTAACAATACTGGGCCCCAACGAAACACAAGACCATATCTTCAATCAAGGACTACAGCAAGCTCGAAGCACAGAAAAAAAAAACCCCTCTTCAGAGATTTCCTCAAACCTCTCCATTTTATTTTTCTTCTTTTTTCTGTCTCTATTTGCATGTGTGTGTCACATGTGATTGCTAGCGTGGGCGCGGCATGTATCCGTAGGTGTTAACCGAATCTTCTTTAAACCTGAAGTAAACCTGGTCATAGAGTCGTACAGCATAGAAACAGGCCCTTCGGCCCACCGCGTCCATGCTGACCATAATGCCTATCTATACTAATCCCACCTGCCTGCATTAATTCCATATCCCTCTATGCCTTGCTCATTCAAGTACCTGTCCAGATGCCTCTTAAATGTCGCTACTGTTCCTACCTCCACCACCTCCTCTGCAAGTTCATTCCAGATACCCACTATTCTTTGTGTGAAAAATTTATCCCTTTGATCCCCTTTAAACCTCCTCCCTCTCACCTTAAATCTATCCCCTCTAGTTTTATTCACCTCTACCATGGGAAACAGACTCTGGCTATCTACCCTATCTATGCCTCTCATAATTTTATATACCTCTATCATGTCCCCTCTCAGCCTCCTTCGCTCCAGGGAAAACAGACCCATCCTATCCAATCTCTCATTATAACTCAAGCCCTCCAAACCAGGCAACATCCTTGTGAATCTTTTCTGCACCCTCTCTAGCTTAATCACATCTTTCCTGTAGTGCGGCGACAAGAACTGCACACAGTACTCCAAATGCGGCCTAACCAACGTCATGTACAACTGTAACATGACGTCCCAACTCTTGCACTCAATGCCTCGGCCGATGAAGGCAAGCATGCCATACGCCTTCACTACCCTGTCTACCTGTGTTGCCACTTTCAGGGAACTATGTACTTGCACCACAAGGTCTCTCTGCTCAACAACACTCCCCAGGGTCCTGACATTCACTGTATATGTCCTGCCCTGGTTTAACTTCCCAAAATGCATCACTTCATACTTGTCTGCGTTAAATTCCATTTGCCACTTTCCCAGTTGATCTATATCCTGTTGTAAACTTAGACAACCTTCCTCACTGTCCACTATACCACCAATTTTGGTGTCATCTGCAAACTTACTAATCATGCCCCTTACATTCACATCCAAGTCATTAACATATATAACAAACAACAGAGGGCCCAGCACCGATCCCGGCGGCACACCACTGGTCACCGGCCTCCAATCTGAAAAACAACCCTCCACTACCACCCTCTGCCTCCTATCACCAAGCCAGTTTTGTATCCAATTTGCTAGCTCACCCTGGATCCCATGTGTTCAAACCTTCTGGACCAGACTACCATGCGGGACATTGTCAAAGGCCTTGCTAAAGTCTCCCTAGCTACCCTTTTACTCTTAATATACTCATAGAATCTTCTGGGATTCTCCTTTATCTTATCTGCCAGGGAAATCTCATGGCACCTTTTTGCCCTCCTAATTTCCTTCTTAAGTATAGTCCTACATCCCCTATACTCCTCAAGGGACTCGCTCGATCCCAGCTGCCTATACCTGACATATGCCTCCTTCTTGGTCCTGACCGGACCCTCAAAATCCCTCGTCAACCAAAGTACTGCCCTACTGACACATCAACCACCTGCCCATCCTCATTTCCTAAGAGGAGGTCAAGTGTAGCCCCTTCTCTAGTAGGGCCATCCACATACTGCTTCAGAAAACTATCCTGGACACACTTAACAAATTTTTCCCCATCTGATCCCGTAGCACTAATGCAGTCCCAGTCAACATTAGGGAAGTTAAAATCACCTACTATTACAACACTATAATTCCGACACCTATCTGTGATTTCCCTGCATATATGCTCCTCCAATTCCCTCTAACTATTGGGGGGTCTATAGTATTATCCCATCAAAGTGATCACCCCTTTCTTATTTCTAAGTTCTACCCATATGGCCTCACTGGACATTCCCCCCGGATATCCTCTCTAAGTACTGCCGTGATGTTCTCCCTAATCAATAGTGCAACTCCTCCACCTCTGTCACGCCGGAAAGATCGGTACCCCGGAACACTAAGCTGCCAGTCCTGCCCATCCCTCAAACACATTTCTGTAATAGCTATAACATCACAATCCCATGTACCGATCCGTGCTCTGAGTTCATCTGCCTTACCTGTAAGGCTTCTTGCATTAAAGTAAATGCAGTTTAGCCTACCAGACCTTCCACACTCCCTGTCCTGCCCCTGCCCGGCCTGCCTACTGGACTTGCTTGCTTTAACCTCTACATTTGCCTCAACTATCTCATCTGAGAGACTCCTACTTTGGGTCCCACCCCCCTGCAAGACTCGTTTAAACCCTCCCGAGTAGTGCTAGCAAACCTCCCCGCAAGGATATTGGTCCCCCTCCAGTTCAGATGCAACCCTCCTTCTTGTACAGGTCACCTCTGCACCAGAAGACATCCCAATGATCCAAGTAGCTGAAGCCCTCCCACCTACACCAGCTCTTCAGCCACGCATTCATTTGCCTTATCCTCCTATTCCTACCCTCACTAGCACGTGGCACAGGGAGTAATCCTGAGATTACAACCCTAGAGGTCCTGCTTTTTAACCTTCTGCCTAACTCCCTACATTCACTTTGCAGGACCTCATCTCTTTTCCTGCCTATGTCGTTAGTACCAATATGGACCACGACCTCTGGCTGCTCACCCTCCCCTTTTCACAATGTCCTGCGGCCGCTCCGAGACATCCTTGACCCTAACACCAGGGAGGCAACATACCATCCTGGAGTCTCGTTTGTGGCCACAGAAACGCCTATCTGCACCCTTTACGATAGAATCCCCTATCACTATAGCTCTTCCAACTCTTTTCCTCCCCTGCTGTGCAGCAGAGCCCACCGTGGTGCCACAAACCTGGCTGTTGCTGCTTTCCCCTGGGAGGTCATGCCCACCCCACCCCACCACACCCCACCACACCCCACCACACCCCACCACACCCCACCACCAACAGTATCCAAAGCAGTATATCTGTTTGAGAGGGGGATGGCCACAGGTGAATCCTGCACTACCTGCCTGCGCCTACTACTCCATCTGGTGGTCACCCATCTCTTTTCTGCCTGTGCAGCCATTACCTGCGGTGTGACCACCTCACTAAACGTGCTATCCATGACTTCCTCAGCATCGCGGATGCTCCTCAGTGAATCCACCCGCAGCTTCAGCTCCGTAATGCAGGTAGCCAGTAGCTGCAGATGGATAGACTTCCTGCACACATGGTCGTCAGGGACACTGGAAGCGTCCCTGATTTCCCACATAGCGCAAAAGCAGCATATCACAGGGCTGAGCTCTCCTGCCATGACTTACCTTTAGGTTAATTAGTTACTCACTTAATTAAAAAATACTAGTTATACTAGGAGCCTTGTTCTACCCACTCCAATCTAAAGCCCTTAAAAAAAAAAACACTTTAGTAGTACCCACCTTATCACCAGAGGTTTTATTTTACAAAAAAAAACTTGCCCCTTATTTTTTTTTTAAGATATTCTAACAGCTGCTACTCACCAACCAATCACCTTGCAGCTCTCCTGTGATGTCACTGTTGGCTATTTTTTTTCAAAACTCAGGTGCTCATTTCTTTGCCTTATAATTGGAAAGCTGTGAACAAGGATTCACAAAGCGGGGAGCTCAAAACACTGTGTGTTTAAAATTAAACCCTGTTACAATAAGACCAGGCGAAGATAGTAAAAGGCCCCTAGACACCTTTCTCGCCTGGTCGTAACAGAAGGATTGAGAGTCCACAACCACTTGGTGTTTAAAAGCATTGGGTAGTACTGCTTTTCTTAATTGTGTGCATGTTTAAGGTATTTCCATTGTTTCATCAAGCTGGGAACCTGTCGACCACAACTGTGTAACCATCTGCTTGACAAATAGCAACAGCAGCCGAGGGTAGCTAGTGCTGTCACTGTCTCTTTGAGAGTGACAGCTAAATGCTTCCTACAATCATTCCTCTCTCCTGTTTCTTAGCCAATATCACTGTCCCGGAACAGCCCACCAGGAGGCGGTATGGTTGAATTGGAGTACTTGCCATTGGAGGAATATTGCCTGGATCATAATCCTACTATTTCATGGTTCTTCAGTAATGTAATGTTTTTATTTAAATAGCTCTTTTGTGTAGTTGTGACCTTACTCCCTCTTTGTTTTTCTCTCTTTCTGGATTGAGATGACTATGCTGCCTTTTTGCTTCAAGGTCGGATAGCTGGAACTTGATCCCCATACAATTGCAATAGATGGAATTGAAGGTGGCCTTTTCTCAGAATGGAATGTTTCCCGTTTATTCCAAGTAGCAGCATCGTGGGCTGTAAGGTCAGGCATGGCATAGTTCTTATAATCTTGATCCTGAATTACCCAGGCAATGTCCTTGGACCCCAGCAGTGGACCTTACTGAATTTGTGTGTGACCTTTGCAGTCGATACCTCTGCTACCAGGAGCAATTTGCTAAGTTACTGCCAATTGATCAAGGTTACAGGAACTCCGCTGTAGCAGGAATTATCTATCTGACCCATAGGTAGAACTTAAATGAGCAAGTATCCATCTCTACTCCCTGCAATGGTGTTTAGGCCGTTTCTCCTGAACATCCACACAGGCAAGCACAGAGACTGTGAGGCTAAATGGAGCAGTGGGCGTGTGCTCGAGTCCAGCTGTTTAGACGGGAAGTATTCTTCCTGTGGGAAGTCAGAGGAGGGGGTTGGGGTGGGAAAGTCCATTTTGCATCCTGAAACAATGTAGAATGTTTCTCTCACTCTTGTCTTATTTTGGAAGGTTCTATAATGTTGCACAACTTTAGTTCTATTCTAAATTTGAACAAGTTTTTTTGTGTGAGATAGACATGGAAACCTTGCGTCTCCAAACCAAACTTGCATATAAGTAAATCCTGTTTGTCTCCTGTGCAGTGCACACTACCTTACATTAAAGACACACCTTACTAACCTAAACCGGACAATATTAGATGCATATTTGGAAGGCTCAGCAAACTCCAGATGTTCGGTAGTACTCCTGGGGTTTAGTGGCCTATAGCTAAGTAGGTCACAAGTCCAGAGTACCAGTAAGCTTCCTGCTGCTTTTCCAGATGGTACCGCTCTATTGCTAAGAGGGTCACCTAAAACTGAGTGGAAGGATGCTGTGAAATTCAACTTTGCCAAGGATGCAAAATGGGTGGTAGCAGATTCTCTGCCCGTTATACAGCCCACCTCAGCGGAAACTAAGATTGGACGGAGTGTGGACAGGTTGGCTAGTCTACTATCATCTGTTTAGCAACCCTGCAAAAATTGAATTCCATCCCTCTATCTCCAGACCTCCAGGCTTGCTGGCCAGTTATCAACAGCTTGTTGCAGTCCTGCAAACCTGCCTTGCTCAGGTATCAAATTACTGATTTTCTTTTTCTCTATTCATCTCATGGGATATAAGCATCACTGGCAAGGCCAGCATTTGTTGCCCATCTCTAATTGCCCTTGAGAAGGTGGTGGTGAGTTGCCTTCTTGAACCACTGCATCTGGTGCGGGTACACCCACAGTGCTGTTAGGGTGGGAGTTCCAGGATTTTGATCCAGTGACAGTGAAGGAATGGCGATATAGTTCCAAGTCAGAATGATTGTGGCTTGGAGGGGGACATGTCTGCTGTCCTTGTTCTTCTAGGTGAAAGGGGTTGCTGGTTTGGAATGTGTTATTGAAGGAAGCGTGGTGAGTTGCTGCAGTGCAACTTGTAGATGGGACACACTGCTGCCACTGTGTGCTGGTGGTGGAGAGAGTGAATGTTTAAGGTGGTGGATGGGGCGCAGATCAAGCAAGTTGTTTTGTCCTAGATGGTGTTGAGCTTCCTGAGTGTTGGAGCTGCACTCATCCAGGCAAGTGGAGAGTATTCCATCACACCCCTGTGCCTTGTAGATGGTGGATAGGCTTTGGGGAGTCAGGAGGTGAGTTACTCACCGCAGGATTCCTAGCCTCTGACCTGCTCTTGTAGCCACAGTATTTATGTGGCTACTCCAGTTCAGTTTCTGGTCAATGGTAACATCCATGATGTTAATAGTGTGGGATTCAGTGATGGTAATGCTGTTGAATGTCAAGGGGAGATGGTTACATTTTCTCTTGCTTGAGATGGTCATTGCCTGGCACTTGTGCAGCGTGAATGTTATTTGCCACTTATCAGCCCAAGCCTGAATATTATCCAGGTCTTGCTGCATATGGACACGGACTGCTTCAATATCCCAGAGTCACAAATGGTACTGAACATTGTGCAACAATCAGCGAACATCCCCACTTCTGACCTTATGATGGAGGGAAGGTCATTGATGAAGCAGCTGAAGATGATTGGGCCTAGGACACTACCCTGAGAAACTCCTGCAGTAATGTCCTGAGGCTGAGATGATTGACCTCCAACAATCACAACCATCTTACTTTGTGCTTGGTATGACTCAAACCAGCGGAGAGTTTTCCCCGTGATTCCCATTGAATTCAATTTGGTTAGGGCTCCTTGATGCCATACTTGGTCAAATGCTGCCTTGATGTCAAGGGCAGTCACTGTCATCTCAGCTCTTGAATTCAGCTCTTTCTGTCCATGTTTGGATCAAGGTTGTAGTGAGGTCACGAGCTGAGTGGCCCTAGCGGAACCCAAACTGAGCATCGGTGAGCAGGTTGTTGCTGTTTAAGAGGCACTTGATAGCACTGTGGACAAAACCTTCCATCACTTTGATGATTGAGAGTACATTGGGGTGGTAATTGATTGGATTGGATTTGTCCTGCTCTTTGTGGAGTAATAGTTCAGTCCCAGTTCCTCAAGCATGGAAACCCTACTCTGCTTCCAAGATGATATAAAAGAAACTGAATTCACTCCTCTTGTGCATTGGAGAGGCAGTTGTGAGGGATTGCAAAATCCTGTCCAAGCCAATGTCCTTGCAGACTACTTTACCCTATTGAATTTCTATCATTTTAGACACCTCTCCTACATTACTCCTCCTTCTCTAATGGTATAAATAACATCACACACAAATCTTGTGTTACGACCAAGGCGGCAGGAGTGCACTGTTAATTCAGTCCCACTTCCCCACAGGTCACAATGTTATTCTTTAAAGTTTTCCCACTTGCTGAAACAGTCAATCAAATACACTATTTTCCCCAGAATAGAACACACTAACCACATTTCTTTACTTAACAACAAAATTAATAGTTTATTATAATACAAGTCTTAACTAGTAATGAAGTAAAACAATATCACATAGATCAAAATTTAAAAATCCAACATTAAATTTTAAAAAGTCCCCTTTCTACCTTAACCAAATTTTAATGTCCTTTTACCTTCGTCCCTTTACACTCACACTCACACATATACACCAGTTAAACAAAATAATTAATAAAAGGATTTTTAGATCAGAGCTCTATTACAGACAAAAGACACACCTGGGCAGATCACTTGCCCACCCCTGAAAAAATAGCACATGAGACACGCTGCACCAAACTGCACACAGTCCAACCTTTGAGCACATGCAGGCAGGATCTTTAGAATCTTCCAGAATGAGTTCTCTTCAGACGGCATTGAAAGGTAACTTAGCAGGCCTATCTCAAATACAGGAAACAAGATGAATTAACACAGTGAACTTCACAAAATCTTTTTGGAAATTGTTGGAATGCGAGCTGGGTTGTGGTTTTCTGTTCTTCCTTTGAATTCTGTCCTTCTTCTGCAGCAAACTTGACTTTCGTCTCCCTAACACACACGCACTGACCTACAAAAAAGCTTGGTGAATTCTATTTTCTGCCCATCCCAGCTGCTGGGCTTGTCCAATCAAAGGAATGCTTGTCATTTTTCTGCCCGTGTTGCCAGGGCTTCTGCTGTAAGCCTAACCCACGCCATGTGACAAAAAGCAATACTGTTGCCAATCTGGCTTCCTTGCTGTCCTCTTGATTTAAAAAACTGACCCAAGATTGATTTAGCTTAACTATAAATTCCATTTAAAAAAAAAAAAATTAACAAAACAGTCACTCTCATAACAAAGCAAGGACAGAATTTTTGACTTTAAAATGAGGAATGAGTTCAGTTAGTGCACCATCATCAAATTTATTTCCTGCTTCATCTCTAACTCCTGCAGACTACACATGGATTTTATACCCTGTGTGCGCAATCCCATGCGATGAATGCAGATATATATATTGTGTGTATAGTACATAATATAGATGTTCGAGTCTGTGTAAGATGAAATAAAATAGATATAATCTCGATTCACATCCCTTTATTTGATTGTGCTACTATCCATGTTATGTGGCAATCCTATGAACTGTTATGTATGAATTTATATAGGAACACTGGTTACAATGTGTTTTGACATTAATGTTGATGGGCTGAACAACCATTGCTTTCTCTTAAGCCCTAAGATGTGTTGCAACCATTGTAATTTGCTCCAATTGATGAAATCCCATACTCAGTTCAGAGAATTCCTATCCTTCTGAAATAGGTACAAAATGTATGAATCCAAGTGCAAGACTACTTAGTGTATTTAAATTGCATCTTTTTAAGAATGCTAAATTGTAGAGCGCACAGCGTCTGCCAGCCTTCAAAACTACAGGGGTTTCTCATTTTGCGTGCTTACCCACTGCTTTGTGTTGAAAGGTTATCTGGCTGAATAAATTCTCTCTGCAGCTTGTAATTTTCTGTATAACAGCCATCTGAGACATTGGGGATAAGCAATTTGAAGTTGCGTTTTCAAGACAGTGTATAGATACAGATGTCTTTTCAGTTTTTAAAGCAAACTTTTGTTCCTTTTCCCCTGCTCTGCCTCACTTACCTTCACTGTTCCTCTTTGATATCCCAGCTTGCCATATTTTAAAATAGTATCAGTTTAGGCACAAACTAATTACTCAGAGGGTATGTGTACTGTTTGGGATTCCTGCCCCTTTATCGTGTTTATGATGCTTCTGCGGGACAAGAACTTGCATTCATGTGGTGCTTTTTATGTAGTTAAAAAGTCCTAGGGTGCTTCGCATGACTGTCATCAAACAAAATTAGCCACATAAGGGGATATTAGGGCAGTTTACCAAAAGCTTGGTCAGAAATAAGTTTAAAGGAGAGTCCAAAACATAATGTAAGAAATAGGAGCAGGAGTAGACCATGCGTCCCCTTGAACCTGCTTTGCCTTTCAATAAGATCTTCTGCCTTAACTCCACTCTCCCACCTGCTCCCCATATCCCTTGATTCCTTGAGGGATCAAAAATGATGGAACATTCACGACCCTCTAGGGTGGCTAATTCCAAAGATTGTCAAACCTCTGAGTGAAGAAATTTCTCATCTCACTCCTAAATGATCAGCCCCTTATCCTGAGACTATGCCCCCGTGTTCTAGATTTCCCCAGCCATAGGAAACAACTTCCGTGTCTACCTTGTTAAGCCCCTTCAGAATCTTGTATGTTTTAATGCAATCACCTCACTCCTCTAAGCTCCAGAGTACAGGCCCAATTTATTCAGCGCCTCATCATAGGATAACCCCCTCATCCCAGGAACTAATGTAGTGAATCTTTGCTGTAGTGCTTTCAAGGCAAGGCTATCATTCCTTAGATATGGAGACCAAACCTGCACACAGTCATCCAAAGCCTGTACAATTATAGCAAGACTTCCTTATTATCTGTTTATAAACAGTTTATTAATAGGATAAACGTGTCATTCTCGCGTTGGCAGGCTGTGACTAGTGGGGTACCACAGGGATCAGTGCTTGGGCCCCTGCTGTTCACAATATATGTCAATGATTTGGATATGGGGACCAAATGTTGTATTTCCAAGTTCGCAGATGACAAGTGGCTTCAAGGGGATTTAGACAGACTTAGTGAGTGGGCAAGAACATGGCAGATGGAAGAGAATGTGGAAAAATGTGAGGTTATCCACTTTGGTAGGTGGATTAGATGTGCAGAGTATTTCTTAAATGGTAAGAGATTAGAAAGTGCAGATGTACAAAGGGATCTGGCTGTCATTGTCAATAAGTCACTGAAAGCTAACATAAAAGTGCAGCAAGCAATTAAGAAGGCTAATGGTATGTTAGCCTTTATTGCAAGAGGATTTGAGTACAGGAATAGTGAGGTCTCGCTTCAATTGTATAGAACCTTGGTTAGACCGCACCTGGAGCACTGTGTGCAGTTTTGGTCCCTTACATTAGGAAGGATATTATTGCCATAAAGGGAGTGTAACGAAAGTTCACCAGACTTGTTTTTGAATGGTGGGACTGTCTTATGAAGAGAATTGGGGCAACTGGGCCTGCATTCTCTAGAGTTTCGAAGAATGAGAGGTGACCTCATTGAAACCTACAAAATACTTAAAGGGATAGACAGGGTAGATGCAGGTAAGATGATTCCCCTGGTTAGGGAGTCTAGAACCAGAGGACACAATTTCAAAATAAGGAGAAAGCCACTTAGAACAGAGATGAGGAAAAATTTCTTTACTCAGAGGGTTGTGAATCTTTGGAATTCTCTACCCCAGAGGGCTGTGGAAGCTCAATCATTGGGTATGTTTAAAGCAGAGATCAACAGATTTCTAAATACAAATGACATAAGGGGATATGAGGATAGTGTGGGAAAAATGCATTGAAGTGGATGATCAGCTATCATCGTATTGAATGGCGGGGCAGGCTCGATGGGCTGAATGGCCTACTCCTGCTCCTATGTTCTTGTACTCCAATCCCCTTGCAATAAAGGCCAACATGCCATTTGTCTTCCTAATTGCTTGCTGTTCCTGCATGCTAATTTTTGGTTCCTTGTACGAGTACACCCAAGTCTCTCTGAACGTCAACATTTACAACTTTTAAAAGATATTCTCCTTTTCTTACGGCCAAAGTGAATAATCTCACATTTCCCCACATCTGCCACCTCACTCACTTAACCTGTCCAGATCTCTTTTCAGCCTCTTCGTGTCCTCCTTACAGCTTACATTCCCAACTAGCTTTATATTGTCAGCAAACATGGATACATTACCCTCGGTCTCTTCGACTAAGTCAGTAATATGGATTGTGTAGTACTTTTTAGTCTAGTTATTCTGGTTCACGCATGAGAATTACAGGAAATAATGGAGTACACTCAAACGTTTGAATTAATTATCCAACTTTATTAGTTTCACTCAAAATATATCAAAACAGGCAATACAGACCTATTCGCTACTATGGATCACTATTTGACACTAACAATAAATTGTTCGAAATATGAAGAAGTGAAATATCTACAATCACCTGAGAGCAGTCACCTTCGCATCGATTGTAGTTCTCCAGTGACTGACCAAGTCACTCCTTCCTTATGGTTGGAACACCAAAGTTTCTTGCATAATTTCTTCACAGGATCATAGGAAATAGGAGCAGGAGTAGGCCGTTCGGCCCGTCGAGCCTACTCCACCATTCAAACAGATCATGGCTGATCTTCTACCTCTATGCCATTTTTCCCCACTATTCTCATAACCCTTGATGTCATTAGTATCCAGAAATCTATTGATTTCTGTCTTGAACAAGTTCAATGATTGAGCTTCCACAGCCCTCTGGGATGGAGAATTCCACAGAGTCACCACGCTCTGAGTAAAGAAATACCTCCTCATAGTCTTAGTTATCATGTGTCTTATCTGAAGTGGTCAAAATGCGTTAATTCTCAAGGTCTGTTAGCACATTTCAAACACAGGTGTTCTATCTCTGATCACCGTGGCTTTGTTCAATTTGATAGCACTGTCTGTGAGAACACCATTACTTCAAAATACTATAGTTCAGCAAGTTTTACCAGAAACCAAGATGTCCTCAGCTCTCAAGGCATGATGGTGATTTGGTCAAGCTTTAGCATGAAGTTAACTTTTATTAAAGCCATTACTGTCTTGCAATTGTAAATAACTGGAGGCTCAGTAGTAATCCTTGCTGCACTCCACTAGTTACGGCCTGGCGGAGGCAGAAGTAACAAGATGAAGAGGGTTCGAAAGGAAATTCCAGAGCTTAGTGTCTAGCCAGCTAAAGGTGTGGCTGTTGATGGTGGAGCAAGATAAATCGGCGATATACAAAAGTCCAGAACTGGAGGAGTGCAGAGATCTTGGAGGGTTGTAGAACTGGAGTAGATTAAAAGGATAGGGAGGGGCAAGATCATGGAAGGTTTTGAAAATGAGGATGAGAATCTTAATGAATCTGATGACAGTGAAATGTACCCACAGATTGTGGCTGAGACTCATTGTTACACTTGCCCTGGAGGTGCACAGTAATTATCTGCAGTGTGGGAGGTTTGCTTGATCAACATGGACTATTACACGTGCTTCTTGAGGGTTCGGGAGGAGCGAGGACACAAATCCCCCTCAAAATGTCAAGGGAATTTTCTGAGCAGTGTCAACACGAGAAATAGGAAGAGAAAGAGAGGCCCTGTGCAAAAAATCAGAAGACAAAGCCAGTAAAATGTTATGTAAAATCATGCAATAATTCCACTAGTTGGAATGGGTATCTCCATGCTTCTCTTTGGATTATAGTTGCTTGAACTGCCTCCTTTTTTGTTGTTTCTGCAATAATTACCTAATCTACTCCTTTAGTACCCTCTTATTGATGCTGAAACATATTGTATGTGCTTGAGCAGGGTTGAGGTGGGGAAGGTAGGTGGAGTAGAAGAGCTGTTCCCACTCCTTCCCAACCTGATCTTGCAAAATGCAAGTATTTGTCTTGAGGAACTGCAGTAGATGATGCTGGAAACACTCGGTGGATCAGCCAGCCGGCAGCTGTCGAGTGAGACACCCCCACACCCGTATTCTTTCCATTTCTCCTCTTTCCCCCAACTGGCCAGAAACACCAGCATTTGCCCATTCCACACTGCCAGCTTTTCCTGTCTGAGAAAGTGGGGGTTACAATTGAGGTCTGAAGTTATTTGTTTTATTTTGTCTTCAGTGCTGCTTGTTGATTTAAAGAGGAATCTCATGGAGGGAGTCCTTAGTGAGACTGTGTTTCCTTTTCCCTTATAATCCTCTCCTTTCAAGCCACACATGTTTGCGACCGTGCTGTTTTTTACTTGGCTGGGAGAGCATGCCAGCAACATGCCTACAGCTCCCTTCTCTGCCAGTGCTGTTTTTTCAGCTGGTGTCTGAAGAGATATCTTGCGAGAGGGCCAATATGGAATGTGCCTCCCACCGCTTGTACTTGGAATAGAAGTGCTATAGATCCCGGTGTACATTTGCAAACAGAGTTTTATGTCGAAGAAAATTTCAACCTTGTTGGTTAAAGCATGGATTGTGATCACTAATTGCTTCAAATCACTGCATTAATTTTTCCTCGTTAATGTTTGTGCCTTTTTTTTTAACCCCCACTGCTGTGAACTATGCTGGATCATGCACACATGTCCCAGCCCACCGAGAATCGCTTCTCCTCTCAGTCCAAGCAATCACCCCTGGGTCATGGCTGCGGATTATTTCCCCCTCCTCTTAGGCTGCTGGGCACCGCTCATCCCTCCACCATGATGCTGCACCAACTGAGGTCTGTAGCTCTGGGGAGGTGGGGGGGATGGGTGCAGTTGAAGAGAGGGGATGGGGGGGGCGGTGTCTCTTGTGTAAATGTCAGCTCAGGTTTGGATTTGAACCAAATCTTGGTAATGCCACCATTAAAAAAAAATGGAGTAAGGTCATTACTGCATATGATCCAATTAAGGAATGAGCCTGTGCCAGCACATTTCAAAGCACAGGGAAGACAGAAAGTTTATATCTTGTGTCGAGATCAGTTTTGATACTATTTATGAAATAACTGATTGGAGGCATCAGTGAGTGGACTCGCTAATGGACTCACTCACCCCAGCCTGTTCAGCAATAAGATTTCCTGAGGGAAAAGTCAGCTGGTCATTCCCCCTATATTTTAACTGTTCTGCTCCAGTGAGCTTGACTGACTGTGAAATAAAACATTTGGCAAATGCCTCTTTTTTTTTTTTCCTCTTCTGTTTTGGGCACTTGTATTAAGAATTAAAGTTAGAAACAACAGAACTGATGGCATCTCTGTCTCATCAGAATGTGCCCAGGATCTTGTGCATTTATGCTGCAGTTTGTGTTTCGTGGGTCTGCTTGTATAACTCTCTGGGGTTCCTCTCTGACTCCTCTATCTTGTAGGCTTTGATGTGTGTCTTTGTGCCAGGAACCTTTTTAAATATTTTTCATGGCTTTTCAGACCAAGCTGTTAACTTTTTAAAAGTTGTTTGTTTTCTTCTACCTTCTTCACAGAGCAGATTTCTGTGATATGAAATCAGTTGGAGCAGTCGTTGGACTAGTAATCCAGAGACATGATTTTAAGTACCACCATTGCAGCTGTGAAATTAAAATTAAGCTAATTAAACAATTCTGGAATGGAAAACTAATATCAATAATGGTGACGGTGAGAATACTGTATTATTGTAAAAACCCACCAGGTTCACTAATGTCCTTTTCAAGGAAGGAAATCTGCCGTCCTTACCCAGCCTGGTTGATGGGTAACTAAAGAGCCACAGCAATGTGTTTAACTGTTAAGTGCCTTCTGAAAAGGCCTAGCAGGCCATTCTGTCATAGAACCATAGAAAGATATGTGGTCGGATTCAGCCGATCGTGTCTGTGCTGGTTCTCTGCAAGAGCGGCTCAGTTAGTCCCACTCCCCCACCTTTTCCCCATAGCCCTGTAAATTTTTCTCTTCAGTCATTTATCCAATATTCCAAGTGATACACGTTTGCTGGGAGCAAATGCATCTACAGGTTTAGACTGGGGTGGTGGGAGGTTGGGCCAGGGTTTGAGCTTTATTTTTGTGTGGTGGAGGAGTGCGTGGAACAGCAATGAGGCGCCGGAGCATATCTAGATTGTGGCCTTTTGTCTACCAGGTCCGTGCCCCAGTATCAGATGAGACACAGGGAAACAGACACAGACCTTAACTCAGCACCCGTTACTCTTAATTACTTGATGGGTATTGACAATACTGGCCTAAACCCTGACAACAATTCATAGGAAGGAAAAGAAAATTCTTTCGTAAGGAAGGCAGTCTCGTGTAATGTTCAGATCTTTGTCTGTGCTGGATTTTATTGTTTAATCATTGTGTCTGCTACGTTGTTTTGAGTGGCATTTGGAATATTAATACTCCCCAAAGTCCTCAGTTAGTTTCGTTAAGATTTGTGATGCTTGAACAGGGATGGTAATTGCACTTAAATGTTTTTCATTAATTTTAAGTGCATTTGGGAGCAAGTAATTTGAATCTTATTTAATGATTCACTTTCAGCTACAATTCAACATAGAAAACTGCAGGAGAGACTAACAGCACTATGTGTCTGTGCATAGTCCTGCACTATGCTTCCCAGTGCTGTGTTGAGATCCTCTGTGATGTTATGTTAAGCACATTAGGATCTAGTAGCTTTCCATGTCAGCAGACTTGTAGTTTGATATCTGTATTCCGAAAGTAAAGCATCCACACAGCAAAAACACAGGAGATAATTTGGTCCCTGTGAAGAAAAAATCGGGGGAACAAAAATAGGATAACCAATCTTATTTATAACCCTAACCTATAAGACTATAGTAGCACTCTTGCCTCTGAGTCGGACAGTTGTGGGCCCCTCCAGTGCAATACTCAGGGAATGTGAGGTGTCGTCGTTCAGATGAAATGCTAAACTGAGGCCGCTTCCACCCTCTCCAGCAAACGTGGAATATTTCGAAGAAGTGCTGGGTCTTCTCTCCGGTGGCCTGGTCAATTTATTCCTCAACCAATGTCACTAAAACAGATGATCTCATTGTTGCTTGTGGGAACTTGCTGTGTGAAAACTGGCTGCTGCATTTTCTACATTACAGCAGTGACTACACTTCAAGTCAAAGGCAACTGCCTGGGTTCGAACAAACCTGTTTGCAACCTTGCTGTCATATCTCGCCTTTATGGACTTCCGACCACATGTCTGCTCCGTTACTAACACCATCTATTTCCACCTCCAGGACATTGTCAGACTCCATCCCTGCCTTGACTCATCTGCTGCCGAAACCCTCACTGGTGCCTTTGTTACCTTCTAGACGTGTCTATTCCAACACACTCCTGGCTGACCTCCCATGTTCTACCCTCCATAAACTTAAGGGCATCCAAACTTCTACTGCCCATGTCCTAACTCGCACAAAGACCCATTCACTCACCACCCCTGTGCTTGCTGACGTACTCTGGCTCCTGGTTAAGAAACCCCTCTGTTTTTTTAAATTCTCATTCTTGTTTTCAAATCTCTCCATGGCCTCGGCCCTCTCTATCTCTGTAATCTCCTCCAGCCCTGCAACCTCTGAGAACTCTGCACTCCTAATTCTGGCCTCTCAAGGAGTCATAGTAATTTATGGCACAGAAGGAGGCCATTCGGCCCATCGAGTCCATGCCAGCATCTCCAATTTCATCATTGCACCATTGGTAGTTGCAAAGGCCCAAAGGTCTGGAATTCTCTCTCTCTCTCTCTCTCTCTCTCTCTCTCTCTCTCTCTCTCTCTCTCTCTCTCTCTAAATCTCTCTCTCAATCTCTCTCTCTCTCTCTCTCTCTCTCTCTCTAAATCTCTCTCTCTCTCTCTAAATCTCTCTCTCTCTCTCTAAATCTCTCTCTCTCTCTCTAAATCTCTCTCTCTCTCTCTAAACCTCTCTGCCTCTCTTTCCTCCTCTAATAAGCTCCTTTAAAGCCTACCTCTTTGACCAAGCTTTTGATCATCAACCTAGTGTTTCCTTATGTGGCTCAGACTCAAACCTTTCTTGATAATGTACCTGCGAAGTGCCTTGGGAGGTTTTACTACATTGCAGGCAATATATAAATGCAAATTGTTCAAAAAATTCTTCATTTGACTGTGAAGCATTTTGAGACATCCTGAGGCCAGGAAACGCACTATATAAATGCAAGTGCTTTCTTTCTTGTACAGTGTGTTCCAGTGGTTATGCTGTTTGTTTTGTAAATATGAATTACCAAATGTGAGGTGGAAGGAGAAAAAAACCAACACTATATTGGTTGGACATAGAATCACACAGTATAGGCGGCCAGTCAGCCCATTGTGTGTGTGCTGGGTCTTTGAAAGAGTTAGGTAAAGAAATATAAATAGATACATATTAAAAATATTGATCAAGTTTTCACAGTGTGGCCAAAATTAGGGAATAAGTGGAAACTTAGTGTCAATACTGTTAGTTTTTATACAGTATTTATAATGTCTGTGTACTCCCTATAATTTATAATGTCTGTACACTCCTCTACCCCCATCTACAGCTGACCTAGCATGCTCAGAGCAGTTCCACTACTTTCTTCAGTGTCACTGCACTACCAGCCTGCCTGTCATCATCTCAGAGTCACAGCAAGTGAAGCTATAGCTCTCTCTCTGGTATAGTGGCCACCAGCTTCTGAGGTTCTGTACTGTCGAGCACGACATCTCTGTTCATCTGTGAACTCATGATTTAATATTGGTAGCAGCTAAATTGAAGTTATCTGTCACCTGTACAAGGTCATGTAAATATTAACTTAATGCAGAACTCCTTTTTGTCATGAAAAGTTATACTTCTGGCTTCTTGGAAGTTACGCTCAGCAAACTTCAGATAATGGTGTATGAACTCTATTTTAATTCCCATTTTAAAAAAAAAAGCTTACTCCTTAAATAAAACTCATGTTTGCACTTGTTCTCTACTGCTAGAAATTGGTGCTGTGATCCAACTCCGCTGTCTTCTGACTCATTAAATTGAGGTTTGGAGGGGAGAGGGCCCTAAATGTACAAGATAGATGAAATTGCTTCTGACTTACTGGTTAGAGTATAGCTATGAATAATCTATCATTAGTGACTGTCATTTACTGTTGTACTTTGTTTCATTGCCCATGGCTTTGCCTGGGAACCCAATGAATGACTTCCTTCAGTTAAAAAAAAAATGGGGATTTATCACCAGTTTGTTACAAGTCTTCACTCTTTTTGGAACTAAACTGTTTCACAGCACAAACATCTTGACACCAGTCAGCCTGATGCTGTAAACAGGAAATGGTGATGAGTCCGACTTCAATGGATGTCAAGTTAACTCTTTTAGCTTCTCTATTTGTTTTATCATTGCTGAATACTTCAGGTGGCTGCTTGATTTATCTTTTATATGAAAAATGATGCAACTTTAGCATTACACAAGTAAATGCTGTCTTTTTTTTTGAGAGAGACTCTGGCTTGCTTTGGAGTTCTGAGCCTGTGGAGTTGGATTTGCTGACCTGAGAGTTGCAAACTCATTCCGTCTCAATGTGACAGGGAGCAAAACACAGAGTGTTAGAGCTTTGCTTTCCATATTGCACTTTGCTATAACGAAACTGAGCATTAAGCAACCTACCCCAGGATTGATCTAAGACCTTCGAAAATCATTTAATAATCCATGTACTCGTAACCTGTTATAATAGGACAGCAATATCATACGGATATAGGGCATAGGAAATAGGAGCAGGAGTAGGCCATTTGACCCCTCGAGCCTGCTCTGCCATACAACTAGATCATGGCTGATCTTCTACCTCAACACCATTTTCCTGCACTATTCTCATATCCCTTTATATCTTTAATATCTAGAAATCTATCGATCTTTGTCTTGAATATACACAATGACTGAACCTCCACAGCCCTCTGGGGTAGAGAATTGCACAGATTCACCACCATCTGAGTAAAGAAATTCCTCCATATCAGTCCTAAATGGTCTACCTCTTATTCTGAGACTGTAGACCCCGCCCCCCTCCCCCAGCCAGGGGAAACATCCTTCCTGCATCAACCCTGTCGAGCCCTGTAAGAATGTTGTATGTTTGAACGAAATCTCCTCTCATTCATTTAAACTCTAGAGAATACAGGTCCAGTCTCCTCAATCTCTCCTCATAGGACAATCCTGCTATCCTAGGAATTAGTCTGGTGAATCTTCATTGCACTCCCTCGATGGCAAGTATATCCTTCCTTAGGTAAGGAGACCAAAACTGTACACAATACTCCAGGTGCGGTCTCACAAAGGCTGTATACAATTGCAGCAAGACTTCTTTACTCCTGTACTCAAATTGTCTTGCAATAAAGACCAACATACTATTTGCCTTCCTAATTGCTTGCTGCACCTGCATGTTAGCTTTCAGTGACTCATGAACAAGGACATCCAGGTCTCTTGAAATATCAATGCTTCCCAACATCTCACCATTTAAGAAATACTCTGCATTTCCATTTTTCTGACCAAAGTGGGCAACTTCACATTTTTCCACATTATATTCCATCTGCCATGTTCTTGCACACTCACTCAACCTGTCTAAATCCCCTTGAAACCTCTTTCCATCCTTCTCACAACTCACATTCCCACGTAGTTTTGTGTCATCAGCAAACTTGGAAATATTACATTTAATCCCCACATCCAAATCATTGATATAGATTATGAATAGCTGGGGCCCAAGCACTTATCCTTGTGGTACCCTACTAGTCACCTCCTGCCAACCTGGAATTTTGAGGATGTAACTAGTAGAATAGATAAGGGAGAACCAGCGGATGCAGTGTATTTGGATTTTCAGAAGGCTTTTCATAAGGTTCCACATAAGAGGTTAGTCTGCAAAATTAAAGCACATGGGATTGGGGGTAATATACTGGCATGGATTGAGAATTGGTTGACAGACAGGAAACAGAGAGTAGGAATAGAACAAAGAACAGTACAGCACAGGAACAGGCCATTCGGCCCTCCTAGCCTGCGCCGATCTTGATGCCTGCCTAAACTAAAACCTTCTGCACTTCCGGGGACTGTATCCCTCTATTCCCATCCTATTCATGTATTTGTCAAGATGCCTCTTAAACGTCATTATTGTACCTGCTTCCACCACCTCCCCCGGCAGCAAGTTCCAGGCACTCACCACCCTCTGTGTAAAACACTTGCCTCGCACATCCCCTCTAAACTTTGCCCCTCTCACCTTAAACCTATGTCCCCTAGTAACTGACTCTTCCACCCTGGGAAAAAGCTTCTGACTATCAACTCTGTCCATGCCGCTCATAACTTTGTAAACTTCTATCATGTCGCCCCTCCACCTCCATCATTCCAGTGAAAACAATCTGAGTTTATCCAATCTCTCCTCATAGCTAATGCCCTCCAGACCAGGCAACATCCTGGTAAACCTCTTCTGTACCCTCTCCAAAGCCTCCATGTCCTTCTGGTAGTGTGGCAACGAGAATTGCACGCAATATTCTAAGTGTGGCCTAACTAAAGTTCTGTACAACTGCAGCATGACTTGCCAATTTTTATACTCTATGCCCCGACCGATGAAGGCAAGCATGCCATATGCCTTTTTGACTACCTTATCCACCTGCGTTGCCACTTTCAGTGACCTGTGGACCTGTACACCCAGATCTCTCTGCCTGTCAATACTCCTAAAGGTTCTGCCATTTACTGTATACTTCCCACCTGCATTAGACCTTCCAAAATGCATTACCTCACATTTGTCCGGATTAAACTCCATCTGCCATTTCTCCGCCCAAGTCTCCAACCGATCTATATCCTGCTGTATCCTCTGACAATCCTCATCACCATCCGCAACTCCTCCAACCTTTGTCATCTGCAAACTTACATTTCAGACCAGCTACATTTTCCTTCAAATCATTTATATATACTACAAACAGCAAAGGTCCCAGCACTGATCCCTGCGGAACACCACTAGTCACATCCCTCCATTCAGAAAAGCACCCTTCCACTGCTACTCTCAGTCTTCTATGACCGAGCCAGTTCTGTATCCATCTTGCCAGCTCACCTCTGATCCCGTGTGACTTCACCTTTTGTACCAGTCTGCCATGAGGGACCTTGTCAAAGGCTTTACTGAAGTCCATGTAGACAACATCCACTGCCCTTCCTTCATCAATCATCTTTGTCACTTCCTCAAAAAACTCAATCAAATTAGTGAAACACTACCTCCCCTTCACAAAACCATGCTGCCTCTCGCTAATAAGTTCATTTGTTTCCAAATGGGAGTAAATCCTGTCCTGAAGAATCCTCTCTAATAATTTCCCTACCACTGACGTAAGGCTCACCGGCCTATAATTTCCTGGATTATCCTTGCTACCCTTCTTAAACAAAGGAACAACATTGGCTATTCTCCAATTCTCTGGGACCTCACCTGTAGCCAATGAGGCTGCAAAGATTTCTGTCAAGGCCCCAGCAATTTCTTCCCTTCCCTCAGTATTCTGGGGTAGATCCCATCAGGCCCTGGGGACTTATCTACCTTAATGCTTTGCAAGACACCCAACACCTCCTCCTTTTTGATAATGAGATGACTGAGACTATCTACCCTCCCTTCCCTAGGCTCATGATCCACCAAGTCCTTCTCTTTGGTGAATACTGATGCAAAGTACTCATTTAGTACCTCGTCCATTTCCTCTGGCTCCACACATAGATTCCCTTCTCTGTCCTTGAGTGGGCCAACCCTTTCCCTAGTTACCCTCTTGCTCTTTATATATGTATAAAAAGCCTTGGGATTTTCCTTAATCCTGTTTGCCAATGACTTTTCATGACCCCTTTTAGCCCTCCTGACTCCTTGCTTAAGTTCCTTCCTTCTGTCTTTATATTCCTCAAGGGATTCGTCTGTTCCTAGCCTTCCAGCCCTTACAAATGCTTCCTTTGTCTTTTTGACTAGGCTCACAATATCCCGCGTTATCCAAGGTTCCCGAAACTTGCCACACTTATCCTTCTTCCTCACAGGAACATGCTGGTCCTGGATTCTAATCAACTGACGTTTGAAAGACTCCCACATGTCAGATGTTGATTTGCCCTCAAACAGGTGCCCCCAATCTAAATTCTTCAGTTCCTGCCTAATATTGTTAAAATTAGCCTTCCCCCAATTTAGAACCTTCACCCAAGGACTACTCATCCTTATCCACAAGTACCTTAAAACTTATGGAATTATGGTCACTGTTCCTGAAATACTCCCCCACTGAAACTTCGACCACCTGGCCGAGCTCATTCCCAATACCAGGTCCAGTATGGCCCCATCCCTAGTTGGACTATCTACATATTGTTTCAAGAAGCCCTCCTGGATGCTCCTTACAAATTCTGCCCCATCCAAGCCCCTAGCACTAAGTGAGTCCCAGTCAATATAGGGGAAGTTAAAATCACCCACCACTACAACCCTGTTACCTTTACATCTTTCCAAAATCTGTCTACATATCTGCTCCTCTACCTCCCGCTGGCTGTTGGGAGGCCTGTAGAAAACCCCCAACATCGTGACTGCACCCTTCCTATTCCTGAGCTCCACCCATATTGCCTCACTGCATGACCCCTCCGAGGTGTCCTCCCGCAGTATAGCTGTGATATTCTCCTTAACCAGTAATGCAACTCCCCCACCCCTTTTACATCCCCCTCATCCCGCCTGAAGCTTCTAAGTCCTGGAACATTTAGCTGCCAATCCTGTCCTTCCCTCAACCAAGTCTCTGTAATAGCAACAATATCATAGTTCCAAGTACTAATCCAAACTCTAAGTTCATCTGCCTTACCTGTTATACTTCTCACTTTGAAACAAATGCACTTCAGACCACCAGTCCCGCTGTGCTCAGCAACATCTCCCTGCCTGCTCTTCCTCTTAGTCTTACTGGTCTTATTTACTAGTTTCCCCCTCATTTATTTCACTTGCTGTCCTACTGATCTGGTTCCCACCCCCCTGCCACACTAGTTTAAACCCTCCCGTGTGATGCTAGCAAACCTCGCAGCCAGGATATTTGCGCCCCTCCAGTTTAGATGCAACCCGTCCTTCTTGTACAGGTCCCATCTGTTCCTGAAGAGATCCCAATTGTCCAGATATCTGAAAACCCTCCCTTCTAGACCAGCTGTTCAGCCATGTGTTTAGCTGCACTATCTTCTTATTTCTAGCCTCACTGGCACAGGGAGTAATGTTTAGTTTAGAGATACAGCACTGAAACAGGCCCTTCGGCCCACCGAGTCTGTGCCGACCACCAACCACACATTTATACTAATCCTACACTAATTCCATATTCCTACCACATCCCCACCTGTCCCTATATTTCCCTACCACCTACCTATACTAGGGGCAATTGCTAATGGCCAATTTACCTATCAACCTGCAAGTCTTTGGCATGTGGGAGGAAACCGGAGCGCCCGGAGGAAACCCACGCAGACACAGGGAGAACTTGCAAACTCCACACAGGCAGTACCCAGAATTGAACCCGGGTCGCTGGAGCTGTCAGGCTGTGGTGCTAACCACTGCGCCACTATGCCGTCCTCCCGAGATTACAACCCTATAAACGGGTCTTTTTCCAGGTGGCAGGCAATGACTAGTGGGGTACCGCAGGGATCAGTGCTAGGACCCCAGCTATTCACAATATATATTAATGACTTGGGTGAGGGAACCAAATGTAACATTTCCAAGTTTGCAGACGACACAACGCTAGGGGGGAATGTGAGCTGTGAGGAGGATGCAAAGAGGCTCCATGTGATTTGCACAAGTTTGGTGAGTGGGCAAATGTATGGCTGATGCAGTACAACGTGGATAAATGTAAGGTTATCCACTTTGGTTGTAGATACGGAAAGGCAGATTATTATCTGAATGGTGATAGATTGGGAAAAGGGGAGGTGCAACGAAACCTGGATGTCCTTATACACCAGTCGCTGAAAGCAAGCATTCAGGCACAGCAAGGAGTTAGGTAGGATGTTGGCCTTCATTGCAAGAGGATTTGAGTCCAAGAGCAAGGTACAGGGCCTTGGTAAGACCACATCTGGAGTATTGTGTGCAGTTTTGGTCTCCTTATCTGAGGAAGGATGTTCTT
Source organism: Heterodontus francisci (assembly GCF_036365525.1). Lineage (NCBI taxonomy): Eukaryota > Metazoa > Chordata > Chondrichthyes > Heterodontiformes > Heterodontidae > Heterodontus > Heterodontus francisci. Next base: position 166,867,835 of record NC_090373.1, on the reverse strand, counting down.
ACCATGGAGGGAGTGCAAAGAAGATTTAGTCGGCTGATTTCTGGGATGGCAGGATTGACGTGTGAGGAGAGATTGGGTCGACTAGGCCTATATTCACTAGAGTTTAGAAGAATGAGAGTGTATCTCATAGAAACCTATAAAATTCTAACAGAACTAGACAGGCTAGATGCAGGGAGGATGTTCCCAATGACTGGGGAGTCCAGAACCAGGGGTCACAGTCTCAGAATTTGGGGTATGCCATTTAGAACCGAGATGAGGAGAAATTTCTTCACTGAGAGGGTGGTGAACCTGTGGAATTCTTTACCGCAGAAGGCAGTGGAGGCCAAGTCATTAAATATATTCAAGAAGGATATAGATATATTAATGCCAAAGGGATCAAGGGATATGGGGAGAAAGCAGGAATAGGGTGCTGAGTTAGACGATCAGCCATGATCTTTTTTGAATGGCGGAACAGGCCTGAAGGGCCGAATGGCCTACGCCTGCTCCTATTTCCTCTGTTTCTATGTAACCTCAGAATGACCCATTTATTCCCACTCTGTTTCCTGTCGGTTAACCAATTCTCAATCCATGCCAGTATGTTACTCCCAATCCCATGTGCTTTGATTTTGCTTACTGACCTCTTGTGTGGGACCCTATCAAAAGCCTTCTGAAAGTCCAATCCACTGGTTCTCCCTTATCTATTCTGCTAGTTACATCCTCAAAAGTCTCCACTAGGTTTGTCAAATATGATTTCCCTTTCATAAATCCATGTTTACTCTGCCCAATCCTACCATTATTTTCTAAGTATCCAGTTATCACATCCTTTAGAATATATTCTAGCATTTTCCCTACTACTGATGTCAGGCTAACAGGTCTTTAATTCCACATTTTCTCTTTCCCTCCTTTCTTAAATAGTGGGGTTACATTTACTATCTTCAGTTCAGGAACCGCTCCAGATCTAAATTCTGAAAGATGACCACTAAGGCATCCACTATCTCTACAGCCAACTCTTTCAACACTCTGGGATGTAGAATATCAGGTCCAGCAGATTTATCAACTTTCAGTCCCATTATTTCTCCAGTACTACCTTTTTACTAATAGTAATTTCTTTCAGTTATCATTCTTGCTGACCCCTTGGTTCTGTTGCATTTCTGGGAGGTTTTTGTATCTTCCTCCGTGAAGACAGATACAAAGTATTTGCTTAGTTGCTCTGCCATATCCTTATTCCCCATTATAAATTCCCCTGTCTCTGCCTGAAATGGGTCTTTGCTAATCTTTTCCTTTTTACATACCTATAGAAGCTTTTACGGTCCATTTTTATGTTGTTAGTTTACTTTCATATTCTATTTTCTCTTTCTTTATCAGTTTTTTGGTCCTCCTTTGCTGAATTCTAAAATGTTCCCAATCCTTGGGCTTGCTATTTTTTTGGCAACTTTATAAGCCTCTTCTTTGATCTAATACAATCTTTAACTTCTCTTGTTAGCCATGATTGGATCATTTTTCCTGCTGTGTTTTTGTGCTGCAAAGAAATGTACATTTGTTTTAAACCATGTATTAATTATTTAAACGCTCGCCATTGCCTGTCGACTGTCATACATTCTAATGTAGTTTCCCAATCTACCACAGCCAACTTGCCCCTCATACCTTTGTAGTTTCTTTTGTTTAGATTTAAGACCCTAGAACTACATTACTTTCAAACTTAAAGCACAATTTTATCATATTTGGTCACTCTCTTTCCTAGAGGCTCCTTTTAATTGAGATTATTAATTAGTCCTTTCTCTTTGTACAATACCAGATCTAAAATAGCCCATCTCTAGTTGGTTTCCCAACATACTGTTCTAGAAAACCATCTTGTGCACATTCCAGGAATTTGTCCTCTACAGCATTAGTGCTAATTACTAATTAACCTGTTGGGCAATTGCAAGGGCTGAAACTCCTCCACTTTTACCTTCTCGATCCCCATAACCTGCCTCTCTCGCAGTCACACCCTCCTCTTCCTGACCACTGACCAAATTGGAAGACCCTATCTTAATGGGTGTCACTGTCTTCTCGAACAAAGTGTCCAGGTAATTTTCCCCTTCCCTCAGGTATTGCAGTGTCTGTAGCTCAGCCTCCAGCTCATTGACTCTGAGCCGAAGCTCCTTGAGCCACAGAGACTTACTGTAAACGTGTTTGCCATGGATCACACTGGCATTCACCAACTCCCACATACTTCAGCTGCAACACATCACCTGCCCTGCCATTTTTATTATGTTAATTTATTGTTCGTAATTTTATCATTAAACCCCACTACTAATGAGCTTTACTACTGCTAATAAAGCTACTACTATGGTTAAAACCTTACTAATAAATTACCTGAGTTTCAGAAGATTCTTATTTTTATTATTTCAATTAATATTATGCTAATACTAATTAAAATTTGCTGGTTTAGCTGAGAGAAAAAGAGAAAATGTTCACCAACTAATCGCTGCTTACTTTGCTGTAACGTCACATGGCAATTTTCTTTGGAATTCTCTGAACCACAGACTCACACCCACCATCGCCACCCCCCCCCCCACTCTCCACCCTCCCACTTGCCGAGCTCTTCAATCTCTCGCTGCTGTCTCTAGGTTACCCTGTCTTTCTGGAAAGCAACTTGCGTCTTCTGCAGCTACTGGAGGCTGAAAAAGGAGCACTTCTTTCCCCTTCTGCACAGAATTCACACATGAACCAAATTCCCACTTTTACACTCTGACTACGTCTCACTCGGGTGCCGTCTCCCCTCTGTGGGCCCCTTACTTCACTTATCGTGGAAAATAAACCATTTAATCGTCGATGTTGCTGTCTGTTGCATTTAATGATGTATTTTTGTTGTTGACTGAAGACTTTGCTGCTCAGTTAGGCTATGACACTTTGCCACGCTCGTCTTGTGAAAGTACATCCTCTTTTTCACTGGATTGTGCACTGGGCCACTGTTCAATAGATTGAAGAGTTTAACAGTTATACCTTTATTCTGGTTTTTCATCAATACCTGGCTGCTGCTGTTTCCATTTCATCAGTAAAGTATTAATACCAAGGTGCTAATGGAAAAATCACACTTAAAACCAAATATGCTTCAATATTTTACAGTTCACTTCTTGTACATTAATTCTTCACCTCAAATTGTTCCAGCAAACTCAGTAGACCTAATAGCCTCCTTCTATACTGCACTATTCTATTATTCTGAGATAGACCTGTAACTGTCTGTACTCCACCATAGTGTTCTCCTCTAAGTACTCTGAACTTTTTTTTTATTTGTTCGTGGGATGTGGGCATCACTGGCTAAGCCAGCACTTCTTGCCCATCCCTAATTGCCCTTGAACTGAGTGGCTCGCTAGGCCATTTCAGAGGGCATTTAAGAGTCAACTGCATTGCTGTGGGTCTGGAGTCAAATGTAGGCCAGACCAGGTAAAGATGGCAGATTTCCTTCCCTAAAGGACCAGATGGGATTTTACAACAATCAACAATGGTTTCATTGTCGCCATTAGACTAGCTTTTTAATTCCAGATTTATTAATTGAATTTAATCCATCTGCCATGTTGGGATTCAAACTAATGTCCCCAGAGCACTAGCCTGGGCCTCTGGATTACTAATCCAGTGACATTACCACTACACCATCGCCTCCCCTGCAGCTGAAATTTGGAAGGGCAAAACCTTGACTAATCTAGTGACATTCTAATAATGACTAGACCCACGCACAAGTGTCCACAGCTGGGGGTGGAATTTGAGCTGGTGAAATTTGCCTTTTTTGATGAACGTCAGACACCGATGCGTCACGTAAGCTAAATCTTTGCTATGTTCTGTATGTATGAAACTTGAGTGTGTTTGTTGTGTAACAAGTCAATATCTATTAATGAAGTATTCCAACTGAATCAAATTTGTATAGGTGTGGTGGGCTAATTAGGAGTAAGCCATTTCCTTATCAATTCAGCTTCCACTAGGCATACAGGAGCATCGTGGTTGTTACTGGACTTGTAATTCAGAGACCTGGACTAATTATCTAGAGATCTGGGTTCACATCCCACTTTGGAAGTTGGGGAATTTTAATTCTGTTAACTAAATAAATCTGAAATAAAAAAGCTAGTATCAGTAATAGTGACCATGCAACCATTGGATTGTCATGAAAACTATCTGGTTCACCTAATGTCTGTTAGGGAAGGAAATCTGCTGTCCTTACCTGGTCAGGCCTACATGTGACTCCAGACCCACAGTAATGTGGTTGACTCTTAACTGCCCTCTGAAATGGCCCAGCAAGCCACTCAGTTGCATGGCTGGCATCCTTCCATCCATGAAAGATGATGGACATGCAGTAAACAATCCATTTGGGTGGAGTATCTTCTCTTAGGGCACCTTTTTGCTGATGGCTGTGAAGGCCAATCCTTGGGAGGCAGGTTCTGCCACAAGTGCTGCACGTGAAGCTGCCAAATGACGCTGTGAGTTGTTTTTGCCAAGCTGCTGTAGCAACTGGTCTTCATGGTAGTGCACACTAGTCCACAGGATGTGGTACCATTTCCAACTTCCAACTAGTGACTCCCAAATGCAATAGTCGACATTTAGGGCCTTCATGTCGCGCTTGCAAGCATCCTTGAAGCGGAGCTTTGGATGCCCCACTGGTCATCTGGCCCCGGCTACCTCACCATACAGAAGATCCTTGGGTATGCGACCATCTTCCATCCTGCAGACGCGTCCGATCCACTAAAGCCGCCTCTGTTTGATTAGTGCCAATGCGCTTGGGAGCTCTGCCTTGGCAAGGACTACCACATTTGTGAATTTGTCCTGTCAGGATATACCCATAATGCACTGCAGACAGCGAAAATGGAAATTGTTGAGCTGCTCTTCCTGGTAGCTGTAAGTCACCCATGTTTCACAGCCATATAACAAGGTGCTGAGAACACAGGCCTTATAAACCATCAACTTGGTCCTAAGGGTCAGCTTGGTATTATGGCCAGGTGGGGAAGGGGCCTCAGGCTCCCCTCTTGCCCTTCCTCTTATTTGACCATAACAGGGTTTTTCTTTTTAAACAGTGGTTGTGCTTACCACCTCTGTGAGCATTTTACTTTTTACCTTTACTATGATCGTGAAAGAACCAATTGGATAGAGGTAAGTTTATTCCATTGCATAATCTACTGCATTAGCCAAAACATTGTTCTGGCTCAGCTTCTTGTTCGACTTTTGTCTCCATGTCAATCTCCTGGAATTTCAGATGCAAATTGCAGTGGCCATCTTGGCTGCTCAGTTTTTAAAAAGTTAACTGTAGGATTTTTTTCCATTAAAAGTCTAATATAAGTTTCCAACCCATGAAATTAATATTTCTTTGACATACGGGTTTTTTTTGACCGTGTTAACCCATGAGTATTTTGCAAGTCTTCCAAAGATGATAGCTGCTTTTCCTATGTGTGTATCGAGCTCTGCATCAAGAGACAGATTGTCTGTCACTGTGGACCCAAGGTAGTAGAATTTCCTAACCACTTCCAGTGGGGTATTGTTTAGTGTGATCAGGGGTGGCGATGCAACACCTTGTCCCATGACCATGGGACCATGGCCTTGCCAGTTCTGTCCATAGCTGGTAAATGAATTTTAATAAAAGATTTTTTTCATTCTGTACTTCTTTCCATCTTTGCTTTTATAAACATTTTTTTTTGGATAGTTCTTTATAAACCTTCACCTTTTTAAAGGCTGGCTAGGTCATGGTGGCAACAACCAGTCACAAGGAGATGGGAGGAGACCAAGAATGTAGCTATGCCTCCCTCGGCCCCAATTCACAACATAACGTCACCCTTCTGTTCCATCTAATGAGGGAAACTGGAGTAACTGGCTCCTGTGATTCCACTATGTTAATTAACAATACTTACTGCCTCATTCAACAGGAGCAAATAAATAAAGCTCAATAATGTTTTCAGAAAGCTTGGTAATATTCATTGTCCAGTTATATCTATAATACTGAATTTATAAATGTATATTCTATATTAGAACCATAGAAAATGTATTGGCACAGAAGGAGGTAATTCAGCCCATCCTGTCTGCGCCAGCCGAAAAAAATAGCTGCCCAATCTAATCCCACCTTCCAGCACTTGATCCTTGGCCTTGCAGGTTACAGCACTTCAGGTGCATGTCCAGGTACCTTTTTTTTTTTTAAAAGAGTGGAGGGTTTCTGCCTCCACCACTGTTCCTGGCAGTGAATTCCACCACCCTCTGGGTGAAAATGTTTTTCCTCATGTCCCCTCTAATCCGTCGGGCAAACCGGTCATTCCTGTCTACTCTATCTAGGCCCCTCATAATTTTGTATACCTCAATTAAATCACCCCTTAGCCTCCTCTGTTCTAAGGAAAACAATCCGAGCCTATCCAATCTTTCCTCAAAACTGCAACTTGCAAGCCCTGGCAACATTCTTGTAAATCTCCTCTGTACTCTGTCCGGTGCAATTATGTCCTTCTTGTAATGTGGTGACCAGAACTGTACGCAATACACCAGCTGTGGCCTAAACAGCGTTTTATACTGTTCCGGCATTACATCCCTCCTTTTGTATTCTATACCTCAGTCAATAAAGGAAAGCATTCCATATGCCTTCTTCACCAATTTATCTACCTGTCCTGCCACCTTCAGGGACCCATGGACATGCACTCCAAGATGTCTCACTTATTCTACCCCTTTCAATATCCTCCCATTAAATGTGTATTCCTTCATTTTGTTTACCCTCCCCAAATGCATACCTCACATTTTTACGGATTGAATTCCATTTGCCACTTTACCGCCCACTCAACCAAACCATTGATACCTTTCTGGAGTCTACAGCTATCCTCTTCACTATCAACTACACGGCCAATTTTTGTGTCATCAGCAAATTTCCCAATCATGCCTCCCACATTTAAGTCTAAATCATTAATATATACCACAAACAGCAAGGGACCCAACACTGAGCCCTGTGGAACGCCACTGGAAACCGCTTTCCATTCGCAAAAACATCCGTTGACTACTACCCTTTGTTTCCTGTCCCTGAGCCAATTTTGGATCCAACCTGCCACATTCGCCTCGATCCCATGGGCTTTCATTTTACGGTCCAGTCTGCCGTGTAGGACCTTGTTAAATGCCTTACTAAAATCCATGTAAACCACAGCCACTGCACTATCCTCATCAATCCTCCTTGTTACTTCCTCAAAAAAATTCTATCAAGTTAGTAAGATATGACCTTCCCTTAACAAATCCATGCGGACTATCCCCGATTAATCCGTGCCTTTCTAAGTGGCAGTTTATCTTGTATCTCAGAATTGATTCTAACAATTTACCCATCACCGAGGTCAGACTGACCGGCCTATAATTATTTGGCCTATCCCTCGCACCTTTTTAAAACAATGGTACAACGTTTGCAGACCTCCAATCCTCTGACACCTCGCCCGTATCCTGTGAGGATTTGAAGATGATCCTCAGCACAACTGCTATTTCCTCCCTGGCTTCCTTTAACAACCTGGCATGCAATCCATCCGGTCCTGGCGATTTATCGACTTTCAAGGATGTCAGACCCTCTAGTACTTCCTCTCTAATTATGCTTATCGTATCTCATATTTCACAGTCCTCCTCTTTTGCTACAGTGTCTGCATCATCCCTCTCCTTTGTGAAGACAGAGACAAAAAAACTCAATAAGAACCCTGCCCACATCATCTGCATCCACACATAAGTTCCCTTGTACATCTCTGATGGGCCCTACCCTTTCCTTAGTTATCCTCTTACTCGTAATGCACTGATAAAACATCTTTGGTTTTCCTTGATTTTACTTGCCAATTTACTTTTCTAATTTCCTTTTTTACTTCACCCCTGCACTTTCTATACTCCTCTAGGCTTTCTAAAGTATTTAGTTTTTTGTGATTGTTGTAAGCTTTCTAGATTTGGCCATACCACCCTTTATCTTTGTGGGGACATGCCAACACTGTGCCTGTAGTATCGTGCTTTTGAATGCCTCCGACTGGTTTGCCACTGATAAAGGTTCCTGTGAAGGATGTTTATAAAGTCCTTGAGCAGATTTAAACTTGAATAATTTTGGATGTAGACAGGATAGCAAACTGTAAATGGCATATAATTCATAAAGTTGTTTTAATGTTAATGTTGTGTTCGAGTTGTTTTAATGTTTTTTTATTTGTTTCATGGGATGGGGCATCGCTGGCCAGGCCCGCATTTATTACCCATCCCTAATTGCCCTTAAGAAGATGGTGGTGAGCTGCCTTCTTGAACCGCTGCAGTCCATGTGGGGTAGGTCGACCCACAGTGCTGTTAGAAAGGGAGTTCCAGGATTTTGACCTAGTGACAGTGAAGGAACGGCGATATAGTTCCAAGTCAGGATGGTGTGTGACTTGGATGGGAACTTGCAGGTGGTGGTGTTCCCATGTGTCTGCTGTCCTTGTCCTTCTAGGTGGTAGAGGTGGTGGGTTTGGAAGGTGCTGCCTGTTTTCATGTTAATGCTGTGTTAAAGTTGTTTTCATGTTAATGCTGTGTTATGCTGAAACAGACTGAAAATGGCAACAGTTGGAAAATTGGATTGAACAATGGATCACAAAAGATTGTGGTTATGTTGAAGTCTAGAAATTTGAACTGTGTTGTTAAAACTGTATGAATTATGTTTTCATATGCCATTTGCAGTTTCCTTGAATCATATGCGGAACCAATTTTATTAAAGTTGCTGCAGGACTTTATAAACACACTTTACTTCTGTCTTTGCTGGTAACTCAGCTGCTGATGCCACTTCTAGAAGGGAGGGATGGGCATGTGGGGAGGTGGTGACTCCCAAGACAGAGACACCCCAAATGTCCTTGGGCTTTGTTTTTGCTGCTGCAATGTTGGCAGCTGGTGCCTAATAAGGTAAAAGCAAAATACTGCGGATGCTGGAAATCTGAAACAAAAACAAGAAATGCTGGAATCACTCAGCAGGTCTGGCAGCATCTGTGGAAAGAGAAGCAGAGTTAACGTTTCGGGTCAGTGACCCTTCTTCGGATAATAAGGTAAGCTCATTTCAGAGGAGAAAATTACAGAGGGGTGCCTCGGGAAAAGGTGCAAGTTGAGTCGAGATCAATCTGCAGGGATCAAATGTGGATCTGCCCTAACAGTCAGGAGTTGGACACTCAAAACTGCCCACCCCATGCTTGGAGATTGCTGGAGCTGCAGAATATATATTCCACTGTTTGTTAACGTTGACTCAAGCATGAAACAAGGATCCTGCTTTTTACCTGCACACTTCAATAATTTGGATAAATTAATCAATGGCCTAAACACTCGAAATGTGAACTTTACTGTCAGTCTGGGGTGCAGTGGCCAAGTGGTTTGCTGCCATATTTGACATACTGACCACATTGAGGTGTACCACTCGCAACGTCCCCACCACTGTGGGAATCGAGATGATGACTTTCAGGATCACTCTAAGGTTGGACATTCCTTTCCTGACTTTATTAACTCTTCCTGTAGATGATATTTCTGCTTCCTGTACACAGTGACTGGAGTTGTAGTGCAGCAGCTCTACATTACCTCATCATCTTTCACGTGATTGTCAGCAAGTTAATTGACCATTGCAGCCATTAAAGCCGAGCCTGATCCTGTCTGTGCACTTTCTAGCAGCTTCACTGGTCAGCAATCAGGAATGAGAATTCCAGCACCTTTTCCTAACCCGGAGATAGTGAGACAGATTTTAAAATGCCCCTGTTGTGATCCTGCCTTGGCACAAACTGACTGGCTCAGTTATGTTCTGATTTTACCCAAAGAGGGAACTACTAACACTAATCCTAATGCTTTATACGTGTGTCTGTACTTTAACACATCATTTAGTATTAGAGGCAGCTACTGTTGATTTTCTTTATTTCATCATCTATAATTGATGACTTGTTAAGCACCTTGTCACTTCTGTCTCCAGACTCTTTGTCAACGGTAAGCAATGTAATATTTCATATTTACTATTTTAAAGAGAAAGAAGTTCAAAAATGCTCCACACGGGACTGGTTCAAAGCATCTATTGGTCTTTCTCTTAATGATTTGATTATCATTGTATCAACACAACACATTGCTATTTATTCCACTGGCAAATTCATCCAAATAACACCCGGGTGATGAATAGTGATTCCATTCTGCCAGCTTATCTGTGGCAGAAATATGGGCTCACAGATGGCAATCATGACTTCTTTTGAGAATATCTAGGTTACAGATTGTGAGTGGTGCCAGGTCTAATGTCAGGCAAGTTGATGTCATGGAACGTCACACAACCTTTCTGCAGGCAGTGATGTTCGTTGGTGATTCTAGGGTTGTCGGGGTTTTGTGTGTGTGGTATTTCTTTTCTCTGCAGCAGATGGATTCTGTTGGTGTAGCGAGGAGTTTAAATCAGTTCCATGAGCATAAATGCCATGTGTGAAAAGGGGGGGGGGGGGGGGTGGAGGGGAGGAAATGATGTGCAAACTGTGTACCTTGTGGGCTTGTGCCCATGATTAAAATCCAGTAAGAGGTGGCAGCTTGGAGATGATGTGAATGCAGTCTCACCCACTCAGAAATAAAGGCACTCGTCTGTGGTAGTAAATAATCACGCCTGTAATCAACATAACTTGACATTTGACAACCCGAACAAAGATTACTTCAAGCTTCCTGTTTTCCCGTACGTTCTAATATTCAGTCAAATCATCATCTTGGCACCCTGCTGGCTCGTTCTTGGCCCCTTTCTCTCATCTCCTGTATTTGCTTCTTCTTGTTTATCTGCTTTGCTTTACTTGATCCTGTGAATGAGTTTTCAACATATTGTTACATTTGTTTGCTTTGGATTTCATTTCTGATATGCTTTATAAATCAGTTGTAAATTTGTGAAGTTGGAAATTAATCATTTTAAAATAATTGGAGTTTGTCTCATCTCAATATTTTAAAAAAAAATCTAATTTGATGTGAAACATTTTTTCCGTGCAAGCTCCTACCTTGCCTCTGTTTCCTTTTTTATTGAGTTTGATAGTTAAAAAAAAAAATTGATTTTATTAATTTTGTCACAATTTATTTAGAGTCAAATACACTATCCTCCCCAACATCTGTAATGCAGTGTAGGAGGAGGCCATTTGTCCCATTTTACCTTTGCTGACTCTTTGCTCGAGCAATCAGAAGCTAATCCCTTCCTCCTCCTCCCGCCCAAAAAATCTGCCCTAAACCATGAACCTTTCTCTACTTCAAATATTTATCCAGTTTTCCCTTTTAAAAGATGCAACACCATCTGTCTCTACCACTCTGTGGCAAAGGATTCTATGCTACTCCAACTCTATGTGCGAAGACATTTCTCCTGACCTCTTTCCTTACTTGCTCAGTGACTACTTTAACTTGTTATTCCCTCATTCCTGACTTTCCAATCACATAAAATAGAGTCTACAGGGAAAGACTAACAATGTTAACCTCCTCTTTCGTCTTCTCTGCTGCAGTGGAAATAGTCCCAGTGTCTTCAGCCTCTCTGTCTCTCTGTCTCTCGCTCCCTCTTTGTCTCTCGCTCTCTCTCTCTCTCTGTGTATATGTGTGTGTGTGTGTGTGTGTCTGTCTGTCTGTCTGTCTCTCCCCCTCCCCCCCCCAACCCCTTCAGTGGGCTCATCCTGATGGATCTGTGCTTTAAGCTGTCTTTTTTATTGATTTTCTATAATGCAACTGCACACAGTACTCTGTGGCCTAACCAGTACAAATTTATCATTACTTCTTTACTCCTATACCCTATGCCTCTATTTATAAAATCCCGGATGGTGTTGATTTTTTAAAATTTCTTTATCTCCCTGCACTTTCTGGGAATTGTACATTTGAAACTCCACGTTTCTCTTTGTCCTCTCCCTTCAGCATTTACCTTGCACTTCTTCTCCACATTGAGTTGCATCTTCCCCATGCCTGCCCATTCTGCTAACCTGCCTCTCTTTTACAGTCCTTCTCGCTGTTTGTCAAACCCCCTTGTTCAGTGTCATCTGCAGATTTTGAAATTGTGCTCCCCAGATCCAAGTATAAATTATCTGTACATTTTGAGAACCTAAATAAGCCCAGAGCAATCCACCTGATCTCTCTCTTGTTTCTGCTTTAATCCAACATGCTAAAGTCACTATATTGCAGCCAGCGGCTTCTTTCTTTACAGCTTCAGGGTCACCCCCAGTATGTCCTAGGAGTCCACCCTTTCCCCCTCCTCTCGGCTATCATACCCTTGATGACATTATCTGCAGACACAGGGCTAAAGCAGTCTACAGCTATGCTGATGGCCCCCAGCTCTAACTTGCTACCTGCTCCATTTTTCTAAATTGTCCCACAGACCTAAATTGTCTGATATTTAGTCCATGACTTCATTATCTCACACTATTATTCCTCTAGTGACTTTCTGGCTGGTCCTCTCAGCATTGGCTGCCTCACTTGCACTATCACAGGCTGGATCCTCACCAGTGCTGAAACCCCTTTGCCCATCCCTAACAGCAGAAACCCCGCACCCTCTGCCAGTGCCTAGCACCGATTCACCCACCCTCCTCCAGCATCTTCCATGAGTTCCACAGACTCTGCATTGAAGTTTCTTTCTAAAATTTTCATCTTTGTATTTCATTTCCCCATGATATGTTGTCCACCCTAAATGAATGATCTCCTTTTGTGTCCTTGCTCACATACAGCTTCTCGCTCTTGCCCCTCACTTCCCAGTTTCCACCATTGATGGCTGCTCATCTGGTCACTGTGCATCTGCCCTTTGGATATGTCCTATCCGGTTATGTCTGCCTGTGTACCTGCCTCCTTGCTGTTTTAATACCTCCCCATCACCCTGACAGCATCTTCAGTTTTCCATCCTAACCTCTCCTTTACAGTACCCACATCCCCATGCACCATGTTCATCGTATCCCTTTCCTCTTTTTTTTTAATTCTAAAGTTCACTGAGATGTGCTTCTGCAAGCGAGGAGTTCTGTGGCTTTGCCTGGCTGTGTAGTTTGTTTTTCGGTTTCAGGCATGGCGAGCAATTTGCAGCACGATGCCCGACTCCAGCAATTTCTGACCCATCAAATTCACAGATCACTTGTGCAGTCAGGCAAAATGTTAATATTGACGGGCCAACAAATATGTGCATATCAATCTTTCCATGGAAAAACTGAGTGGTGCTGTCGAGAGACTAGTGCTCACTCTTTGAAGCCTTCCGACAATTCAATAATCTGCATTGTTTGAAAATGTGAAGCAGAATGGCAAGGAAGCCAGGAAGCTGAACGAAAGAGAATATTTTTTTTGTTGAGATTTTGTTTAATTAAATGAGCCAAAGCCAATAGTAAACATTTATGAGCTTGAACAAAATCCAAGCAAGCTTTGCCCAGCAAAAGATATCCAAAAACGTCAATGCAATCACGTCGCAGGATTGGTGCAGTTTGCTGCTTGTGTGGTTCGTCTTCGTGTGTTTTTTGTGCAACTTGGTAGCGTTGGCTGAAGCCAGGAGATAAGCTGCAGCACATTAACCACCTCCCCCATAACAAACATCCGATGGGTTAGACGAAAAATACGCTACAATTTGGCCAAAGTTTTTCTGATTTATCATTTCTTTCACTGACAATAATTGGGAGTCTAGATCAATTGGATCAGACACAGATTACTGGTCTAACAGTATTGAGTGGGATCATTATTTGGAGAGCTTTTATTGAAAGTATGCTGTAAAGCTGATTTATGGAAATCTTTACAATGGTCCTTGTTTTTACTGTTCTAGTATAATTTCATCAGTGACCTCTGGACCACATACGACTCGTACATCATGTAGAGTGAGCATTGCTATCTAGTCTTTTTTAAAAATAGTTATCCAAATGACGTAATGCCTCGGTTCATGGAATCATACAGCACAGAAAGAGGCCATTCAGCCCATCGTGCCTGTGCTGGTCTTTGAAAGAGCTATCCAAATTATCCAAAAATCCACTTTCCTGCTCTTTTCCCCATAACCAGACAAATTTTGCCTTTTCAAGTATATATCCGATTTCCTTTTGAAAGTTACAAGTGAATTTGTTTCCACCACCCATTCAGACAACACATACCAGATCATCACAACTCGCTATGTAAAAATAATATTGTTATTGCTGGATGCCCTAGTTTGGGGATATAATGACTTGGAGTACAGCCTCACTTTAGAACCCAGCCTATGCCTTTGTTTAATCTTTCCATTCTACTTCATATTCTCAACCAGTGCAGATTATTGACTTGTAGGAAGGGTTCAAAGTCCAAGCATGGATCTCTTGACAACATTACTTTTTTCCCATGGAAAGATTGATATGTACATTTATTTTGGCCTGTCAATATTAACATTTTGCCTGAATGCACAAGCAATCTGTGAATTTAATGGGTCAGAAATTGCTGGAGTGGGGCATCTCTCTGCAATCGCCGTGACTTGATTTTTTTTAACCTCGTCCTTTAGGCTATATTATTGCAAGAGACCCTAGAAGGTGAAGAAATGGTTTATAAGTGAGGGTGACACTGTTGAACTTTACTTGACTGAGTATTGCACTTGGTATGTCGGCTCTCACCAAACTGGTACACTGAAGAACACACGGATGGGTAAAGGCCCTAGCATAATACTGCTGCGCTCAGCCATCTTTTTCACAAAAGTGAAGTCTTGTCCTTTTCCACAATTTAATGGACAAATTCCATCTTGCTGTGCACGATGTGTTGATGTACCTTCCTCAAAGAGCCATCCGTGCTTCACAAACTTCAAGAGCTGAGCCTCAGAAGCTACTCTTCATGATACCTTTTAGTGTAGCTCTACCCCATCGTTGGACTTGCCTCTATATTGGCAGATCTATTGAAGTCTAAATGGACTATGGGAATAGATTAGATTAGAATATTACAGCGCAGTACAGGCCCTTCGGCCCTCGATGTTGCGCCGAGCTGTGAAACCATCTGACCTACACTATTCCATTTTCATCCATGTGTCTATCCAATGTCCACTTAAATGCCCTTAAAGTTGGCGAATCTACTACTGCTGCAGGCAGGGCATTCCACGCCCTTACTACTCTCTGAGTAAAGAAACTACCTCACATCTGTCCTATATCTATCACCCCTCAACTTGAAGCTATGTCCCCTCGTGTTTGCCATCACCATCCGAGGAAAAAGACGCTCGCTATCCACCCTATCTAACCCTCTGATTATCTTATATGTCTCTATTAAGTCACCTCTCCTCCTCCTTCTCTCCAACGAAAACAACCTCAAGTCCCTCAGCCTTTCCTCGTAAGACCTTCCCTCCATACCAGGCAACATCCTAGTAAATCTCCTCTGCACCCTTTCCATAGCTTCCACATCCTTTCTATAATGCGGTGACCAGAACTGCACGCAATACTCCAGGTGCGGTCTCACCAGAGTCTTGTACAGCTGCAGCATGACCTCGTGGCTCCGAAACTCGCCCCCCCTACTAATAAAAGCTAACACACCATATGCCTTCTTGACAGCCCTATTAACCTGGTTAGCAACCTTCAGGGATTTATGCACCTGGACACCAAGATCTCTCTGCTCATCTACACTAACAAGAATCTTCCCATTAGCCCAGTACTCTGCATTCCTGTTACCCCTTCCAAAGTGAATCACCTCACACTTTTCCGCATTAAACTCCATTTGCCATCTCTCAGCCCAGCTCTGCAGCCTATCTATGTCTCTCTGTACCCTACAACATCCTTCGGCACTATCCACAACTCCACCGACCTTAGTGTCATCTGCAAATTTACTAACCCACCCTTCTACACCCTCTTCCAGGTCATTTATAAAAATGACAAACAGCAATGGCCCCAAAACAGATCCTTGCGGTACACCACTAGTAACTAAACTCCAGGATGAACATTTGCCATCAACCACCACCCTCTGTCTTCTTTCAGCTAGCCAATTTCTGATCCAAAGCTCTAAATCACCTTCAACCCCATACTTCCGTATTTTCTGCAATAGCCTACCGTGGGGAACCTTATCAAACGCCTTACTGAAATCCATATACACCACATCCACTGCTTTACCCTCATCCACCTGTTTGGTCACCTTCTCGAAAAACTCAATAAGGTTTGTGAGGCACGACCTACCCGTCACAAAACCGTGCTGACTATCTCTAATGTACTTATTCTTTTCAAGATGATTATAAATCCTGTCTCTTATAACCTTTTCCAACATTTTACCCACAACCGAAGTGAGGCTCACAGGTCTATAATTACCAGGGCTGTCTCTACTCCCCTTCTTGAACAAGGGGACAACATTTGCAATCCTCCAGTCTTCCGGCACTATTCCTGTCGACAATGACGACATAAAGATCAAGGACAAAGGCTCTGCAATCTCCTCCCTAGCTTCCCAGAGAATCCTAGGATAAATCCCATCTGGCCCAGGGGACTTATCTATTTTCACACTTTCCAAAATTGCTAACATCCCTGAAGACCAAATAAACAGCATAAGTCTAGTTAGACTCTGCCCCAGTATTGGTTGAATACTGGAGAGGGTATGACCAGCTTGGTATGCTGGACACAATTTTTGGTCCTGCACCCCAGTCACAAATCCAACCATTTTCAGAAGCAACCTAGTCATACACAAAGACCATGGGCAACATTAATGCCCCCTCGGGTCCACTACAATACATAGTGGACCTGTCTGCACGAGCATAAAGACTACTTGAGTTGGAAAGGCAAATACACAACGGTCATTGCTAACATCAGGATCGGACCTCCGTTCCTGTGTCAAAAGCCTCTCCCTTACTTGACAAACATGGATTATAGATATGTGGGACATGCTAGTCAGAGTGTGTGACATACGCATAGAACGGCACATAGAACCACTGGTTAGAATTATGCAAATAATGAGCAATCTGGATTCCCTTCCCAGAGACTAATATAACAGCCTCGCCCCCTGACCCCCCCTTGGAAACCTCACAATGTGCCCAGGTAGATGGAGAATTGTGTTAATGTAGTTCCAATTACATTACCAAAAGCCCCCAGTTGTGTAGTGTCACAGATTATTTTATCACTGGTGTCACAAACTATACACAACTGAACTGAAATGAAAAGCACCCTAGCATAGCAGTGACTATCTAAACAAATTGTCCAAATTAGCGCACACTATTTTGGTCTGTAGATGAGGTGAGAGTAAGAGAGGGATGTTAGTGGGTTTCTTTGGAGCTGAAGTGGCTGCAACAACTGATGTTTAGAAGCAATTCAACCTTCTGTGGTATATTCAGTGATCCAATTCCTGAACCAGATTGGTCTGCGCTACACAAGGGCGTTATTGAGTAATCAGCTGTTTTGGCTTGGTAATGAACCCCAGTCACCAACAACAGGCTCCTTCTATCTCAGCTTCAGGTAATTCTACAAGCCAGTATCTGAAGGTAGTGCGGCCATATCCTGACTGGAAGCTAGTGATTCCTATTGGTAGGCTGCAAGGTGTTAGCTGGTTAAGCTTAACAGTGCATATTTGGGGGTCCCTAAGCACTGGCTCTGTCAACTTGCACTTAAACTCTCTAGACTAGGGTGTATCTATCTGTGCAGGGAGAAGGTGTGCCTTCTATGTAAGGTAAACGGGAACAGTGCCAGGAGCTTGGGTTGGAGCCTGTTCAACATGCTGCGCATGTCAAACATCTGGCTGGTCAAAAGAAAGGTGAGGAGGGGAAAAGGAAGGGAACATTTCACTTTCAGTAGGGGAGGGACGTGCTGAAGCCAGCTCTGTTCTTGGAAAGTGCCAAGCGCAGTCTGGCCAAAAGATTCCATTCCATTGCTTCCTATATTGATGACTGTGCAAGATAACACACATAAAGCGGCAACGCAGTTTATTTAATGTTGGAATTTATGATTGGAATTTAAATAAATGTTTAAAAAATAATTCGATGCTGCGATGGAGGAGGGGCTTTAGGATGGAATTAGAAGTCGATGGCTTTCCTCAGCTGTAACTGTCTTGTGTGTGAAAAGTCGGATCAGCCATGATCTAATTGAATGGGGGAACAAGATCGAGGAGCTGAATGGCCTACTCCTGTTCCTTCATTCCTAACTTTGTTAAATTCTCTGAACCAAGTGGAAGTACTTTCTGCTGGTGCTAACTGAGGCACTGTGGGGGCGAGACCTGGGCCAGTGGGAGTTTTTAGTTCCTGTGACAATGTATCATTTGTAGAAGGATTGAATGGGTGATGCATGTCCTGGGGAGACCTAGAAAATGTAGAGAAAAAAATTACTCGAGATTTATATATTTTTTTAAAAACACACACTCCAAGTCACAGCTGTAAGTTGCAGGTCACAGCTTTGCTTGATCTGTTTCACATTGCTGCAGCAAATTCACAGCAGGAGTGTGCAACCTGTCTTGGCAGTGAAAATTGGGGAAGTTATGAGCAGCAATCCTGGTCTGGGCAAGGCTCCCCTGCCAGGAATACCAGGGAAGCAAAGGGAATAGGGTGGGAAACTGGGTTGATGTAGAAGTTCAGCTGTGATCCTATTGAATGGTGGAGCTGGCTTTCAGGGCTGTCTGGCCTTCTCCTCATTACTTGTGTTCTTGTATGCCACTTAAAATGTCAGGCCTCATAACCTTTATTTTTAAAAAGAAAGTTTGCCCCAGTGTATGGTTTTAAAGGGCTACACCTTTTTTAACAAGTAGGTCATGTGGGTGATGGTGCATATGGTGTCTGGTGTTGTGTATTGTTGTAGAGTAGATAGAGTCTTATCTAAAGAAGTCTCTGGTTCTTTGTAGGACTAAAGAATGAGTATTATGTACAGATATAACTATTTCCACTCTCCACAAGCCTTCTCAGCCTAATACCCATGTGACTATTACATCATCATCGCCACAATGGGAGGGATTTACTCTCACTCTCAAACTCCCTTGTACTACATCTCCATCACCACCCACCCCCCCAGCAAGTCTTTTTCCTGATCGAATTTTAATATATGTGTGTGTGTATATATATATAATATATATGTATTCATTCATTTTTGACTTTACATACTATCCCATCACCCTCCAAGTCTCTGTCCATCACAGATTCAGCCTGTCAGGAGGCTTCATGACTCTCCCCGATTGTGTTCATATCAGGTTCGGAAGATCGATAGTCTTGCTTGAAAGTCTTTTTGGACGAGTTGGGTGGCTTTGACCAATGTTTGTATGATCCATCTTCGACGTCTAGCCCTGGAAGTAATTTTCTCGGTATAAAGGGAAGTTGTTTTTTTATCTGTTTCTCCAATCAACGGCTCAGAAGGTAACAACGGAGTAAATCAATAGTTAATGCATTTGGAAGATCTTCATTCTTCTTCAACTCTTTTATGGTTCTTACTCCCCTTTCGGCCTCTCCGTTCAACTGAGGATGTCGTAGCGAACTCGTGAGATGTTCAAGTCCCCATTTTCTTGCAAATTGTGTGAAGTATTCATTTGCAAATTATGGTCCATTTTCTGACACGACTTTGTCAGAGATACTACGTGTCACAAATGTCTCCTGCAAATTTTGGATAACAGAATCTGTTGTTGAGTACAACATTTTCACTTCAATCCATCATGGGAAATAATCGATCATGATTATATAGGATTTTCCATTGTGCAGAATTAAATCCATCTTTAGCTGTTCCCAGGATCTGATTGGAAATGTTCTTGTAATCAGAGGTTCTCTCTGTTCCGGTCTATGTATTGCACATACTTGGCAGTTCAGGACCATGTTTTCTATGTCTTTGGGTATTCCTGGCCACAACCCAGATGACTGAGCCCATGCTTTGCACTTCATTATGACCATGTGGCCCTGATGTAGACATTCCAAGATATCCAATCCATGTGAACTCGGAATGACTAGTCTGTCATTATACACCAGCAAATCATCGATGATTGTGAAGTGTTTTCTGAATTTGTAGCAAGTTTTCATGTTCTTGACACTAGGATATTCTTGAGGCCAATCTAGTGTGCCGTATTTGAGTACATTCTTCACCCTGCTTTTGGTGTGGCGCACTTCCTGTAGTTTCTGTGTACTTGCTGACCACTGTTGTACAGTATATGTGAATATGACTCTATCGTGTCTGCGAAGTTCACGTCCTGTTGAGTCAGTTGGTCTACAGTCACTCTTTACAGCCCATCAGTGAAAATTTGCATCTGTCCCTGAACATATACAGTCTCGTACATGTAATCTGCTTAACAGCAACTGTTTGTCTTTGGCTGTTCGACTCCATCCATCTTTTTGAGTAGATGTAGGTCTAAGCACGCTTTTCTGCTTTAAAGGGAAAATTCTTGTTTTTTCAAAACCTATAGGGTTTCCATAACCTATCTTGCTTTTATATTGGAGAGTTGCTTGTAACTTACCCTTCACCTTTAGTTGGATCCCTCCTGGACCATACAACTGTGTGACTGCTGGTTGTAAGCAATGTCTCGTCAACCATGACAGAACTGTGACACTTGCACCTGTATCCCATCTAAAATTAGTAATATATCCATTGACATAGATGTCTGCCATCCAAAATCCTTGCTTGGGGTCATTAATTTCCATAGGAAGTCTCCTGGTTTATCTTCCACTGGAAGTTGTTCCACCTCATTCACTGCTCTATGTGAAGGATTTTTGTTGTGTAAATTTGAGAAAAGGTCTTGCACATCTTTCCGAAGTGGCCTGCCTTTTTGCAATTAAAGCATTCTGCTTTATTAGCAGGGCACTGATCGTATCTGTGGATCTTTCTGGCTCCACTGTGCTGGCACAGATTAATGGTATCTTGCACCCTCTCACCTGTGTGTACCTTCTTATCCGGAGATAGCTTTTCCATCCCAGGGTCCAGGAACTGAGCTGTCATCGGATTTTTCTGATCCAAGGCCTCTCTTCAAGCCTCAGAGTAGCTCTGTTTTGTCTTTGGACTTCTGCCTGTCACACCATCTGAATCGCTTTCTCAAGTGTGAGGTCTGACAAGGACTTGTCAGCTATTCCCACTGCTATTCGGTCCCTGATCAACTCAGACTTAGTTCTCCGTACTCGCATCCCTCAGCCAATCTGTACAAATCATTAATGAAATCATCCACGGATTTATCTATCTTCTGGACACTCATTATATTTTGCTCTTTCCAGGATCTTGCTATTTCTCAAATTAAAATATTTGTTGAATGCTTGTACCATATCTTCAGATTTGTCAGAAGCGTCATTTATACCTTGTCTTATGATCACATCATCAGCAATGGCACCCATGGAATATAAAAGAGTATTAACTTGCTCAGCCACTGATTTAGTGTGTATCTGAGAAGCTATTATAAATCTTGGAAATCTTTCTGTCCACATGGACCAATTCAATCTGATTGGGTCCTTCCCACTTCTGGAAGCTTTCAGGCATCATATGTTTCAAATGCATTTTTTGCTAGACAAAAAAAAAAATTATTTAGGATGTTGACCTTTCTTTAAGATTTTGTTTTTCTTGTCAGGCTTGCTTGCTTTAATGGAGGTGTCCCCGCTCTGTTCAGGGGTTCCTGTGCTTTTTTGGGAATTCCTGCACTTTTTTGGGAGTTCACGCTCTTTGGCATTTCCTGCCCTTTTTTGAGTGGCAGGGTGGTTTTCCCCACTCTTTAGCAGTTCATGCTTTATCAGGGTTTTCCAACTCTTCATCCTCGTATTCAGCCAGAGTTCAGGATTTGGGTTTTTTTCCCCGTTTTTTTTCTTTCTGTGCACAGTGCTGTTAGAAAATTACTGCAACATTTTCTAAAGGCTTCTTATCCGATCCCCAACTGTCAGTACCGTGACTCGCCCAATCACTGGATTCGGCTTGCAGGCCACCACGCTTCTGTGATGCAGCCGTATTTCTGTGTACTGACTCACGACTGTACGTGTCGGAACAGCTCTGGAGTGCTTCACAGCTTGTTCTGCAGGTAAGCCATTTTCTTCAGTCTTCAGGCTGTACTGTGCCAGCAAATATTTTTCTTCAAATTCTTTGGCTGTTCCCCAATGCCACCACTGCCACCATGTTGTGTATTGTTGTATTATAGATCGAGTGTTGTCTAAAGAAGTTTCAGGTTCTTTGTAGGGCTAATGGATGATTTATTTTATTATATACAAATATAACTATTTACACTCTCCACAAGCCTGTCCAGCCAGCACACCTCGTGTTGCATCCTGCTTCTTCTCATCCTAATGCCCATGTGACTATTCTATTTTCACTACAGTGGGAGGGTTTACTCTCACTGTCTCAAACATTTACCCTTTCAGGGCCTTATACTACATCTGGCATTTGTGGAACAGGTGTTTTACTTCTCTAAATTTCCTTTATGCTGAATCTTGCTCTCGGCCTCACCGTAATGAGGTGCTTTCAAGCACTTCCTGGTGACCAATCACAGTGACATTGGGAGTGCAAGCTGCCCACATCTCTTAGCCAGTAGACAGTATTAAAGAACAGAGAGAGGGAAACGGGAAGAAAACACAATTGTACTTGTTTTAAAAATATGATCGTGTCTGAGCTTCGAGAGTATTCCCTGCTGGGAAGACTTGTCATTCTGCAGCTATTTCATGTCAGATGTGTGACTCTCCTCCCACTAGTACGTAGTGTCAAAATTCTGGCTACTGCCCTGCACAACCTATTTTGCAATTTGACATGCACAGTGTATCTTTAATGAAGCTGCTTTCTGCCAAACTCTGACCATGAGGCTCTCCAGCTATAGTAAGAGAGTGACAATAGTTGACTGAATCTTCTGTTTACTATTCCATGCTGTTTCTGTCATCTGCCCATCCTTCTCTCAGTAAAGATACTTCAGCTTTGCCCGTCATTGTCCAAGGCAGTACAAATATGTAGAGACCTGGGGAGGTTCAGCAATACAACTAATGTCCTGCCTCATGTTTGAAATACCAGAGCTTAATAAACTCTGTGCTCTGTCACCAGGGTGGCTGCTAATCCAATTCTAATCTTGGCTTTATTTGGTTCTATGCTATTGATTTGTACACTTTTTTTATTTGCCATTTGGGGCACCGTGAGGAATCTCACCGAGATGGAACTGACCAGTATTTGCTAATTTGTCGCATAAATTCCATTGCATAATAAATTGCATAACACTGGCTGAAGAATTAACATGTAAAAATAACTACTCAGTGAGACAGTGCATCATTAATAATTATATGGATAAGTGTGAGTCTCCGTGGTGGATATTTAGGAGCTATAAATTATAGAATTTAATACTGTTGTGCTAGTTGACATGTACTTGCCTCTGGGTATGATTTCCAGAAATGCCACCATCTCATTAAACTTCATGTCATTCGATAAGCAGCAGTATAGTGCGTGGGTTGGAGACGACTGTATTTCTGTGTGTGAGTGCATAGCATATGCATATATCTTATTCCAAGTTGTCAAATCGATGGGGTGTATTTTTTGTAATATCTAAAGGTTGGTGATTTCTTCTACATTTGCTCCACGATGACTTGATTTGAGGTCCTACCTCACTCACTACCAATCTATAATGTCAGAAATAAGATTGCTGTCAAAAGAGAATGAATTCATGCAATATAAAATACAGCACACTAGTGGATTGTGGCCGAATCTGCGAGTTGAGCTGGTAAATGAGCTGTAGGTTTCATCATGACGATGCCCTTTTGAACCTTTTAATTGGCTTTCTGTCATGCACAGTACAGAATGTGATAGATGCCTTTATAACTCAACAAGTGTTCGGCCAAGTTGTTATCACCCAAGTCACTTGAGTTGCTTTTACTTGGCTCTTGTCACCTAAAAAGTGAGGGCACACTCTCTAGATCTTGAACCTACTTGATGTAAAACTGCAGTGAAGGGACAAAGAGAGGAAGAATGACAGAAAATGGTGAAATGTGGCTCAGTCAAGAGCCTTGCTTTTTTTTTTCTTGCATCCATTCTCAAGAGGTAGACATCACTGGCATGGCTGACATTTATTGTCCATGGCTTGTAGCCCTTAGTTTTGATAGAACTGAGGGGCTTACTAGGCCACTTCAGAGGGCAATTAAGTGTCAACCACACTGTGGAACTGAAGACTGAAGTCACGTGTTGGCCAGACTGGGTTTTGACAGTGGGTTTCTTTCTCTAAAGGATATTAGTGAACCAGTTAGGTTTTCATGGCTAGCTGACAGCTTCATGGTCACTGATGTCTGCTTTTTTTTAAATTTCTAGCTTTTTTTTCATTTCTAGCCTTTTTATTTCTGGTCTTTTTAAAAAAAAAAGACTGAATTCAATTTCTCAACTGCAATAGTAGGATTTGCGTTCTCTGATCGCCTCTGGGTTGCTTGCCAGTTCAGTAGCATAATTACTACAGTACCATACTCAGCAACTGTTTAGGTTAAAAGTAATCCCAAAGCACAGTGGCACAGTGGTTAGCACCGCAGCCTCACAGCTCCAGCCACCTGGGTTCAGTTCTGGGTACTGCCTGTGCGGAGTTTGCAAGTTCTCCCTGTGACCGCGTGGATTTCCGCCGGGTACTCCGGTTTCCTCCTACAGCCAAACACCTGCAGGTTGATCGTTAAATTGGCCATTGTAAATTGCCCCTAGTGTAGGTAGATGGTCAGAGAATGGTGGGGATGTGGTAGGGAATATGAGATTAATGTAGGATTAGTATAAAATGGGTGGTTGTTGGTCAGCACAGACTCAGGCCGAAGGGCCTGTTTCAGTGCTGTATCACTCTATGGCAGTGTGAATATTTTCTTGAGACACGCAAAAGTCAGTTGTAGGTAACTAAGGTATTCAAGGAGACAGGAGGTGGATTGTTGAAGCAAAAGTGATTGAATTTTTTTGTTACTAGTTACTAGGAAATGTATTAGGTTAGAGAATGTAGTAAGCAGCAACTGCAACTTACATTTATATATAAAACACCTTTTAATCTGGCAAAACATCCCAAGACGTTTCCCAGTTAATGATCAGATCTGAGCAAGAGGCAAGTTAGAGGAGGTGGCTGCAGATCTGGTCGATAAGATTGATTTTGTGGTGGCCGTTGAAGGTGAGGAGAAATATGGCGAGATGGAGTGACTTACACAAAATGAGGAGTCAACCGAGCTGAAGACTCCTCCATTGATGCAGGTCAAAATGAGCAAAGTGTGCTCAGCAGACCAGGGCTGGAAGAGCGGAAGGTATTGGAGCTATGATTTGGGGTCGAAGAGGTAGATGGAGCAATACCACTGAGAGATTTAAAGATGAAACTGAGGGATTTTTGAAGTCTCCACAAGCCAGTGAAAGAGAGACATTGCTAAGGGACATTTTAGATAAAATCATCAGTAAAGGATCGGAGATTGGAAAACATATTGAGTTAATTCCTGTGACTTCGTATCTAAACTGTGGACAAATTCCCATTCAGTCATTTTGGATGAGGAATTGATTGTGTCTGTGGAGTCTTATAGAGAAACTCAAATAATTAAATATTGATAAACCACTCGGACCTAATGACAACCCCCTAGAGTTCTTAAAGAAAGATAGGAAGAAATACTACAGTTCTATTAGAGATTTATTTTGGTGTTTCATAACCAGTGTCACTGGGCATGAGTTATTGTCATCCAGTAATGTTCCAGTATCCAAAGAAGGAATGAGATGTGAACCAGTTCACCTAGCATTCATAATAGGAAAATTCTTAGCACTTTATTGGATACTGTCAATCTTCACTTTTTTAGAGCAGAATGGGGATTCGAAATGGCAAGCATGGTATTTATAAATCTACTGGTGTATTTTTGGAAAAATCAAAACTAAGTTTGTGGATATCTATTCAATGGATATAAATTATTGGGATTTGCAGAAGGTATTTGGTAAAATTCCATGTGCAGTTTCACTGGATTGAAAATGTTCTTGGTTTTAGAAGGCATTAAATGGAAAGATGGGAAGTAACTGGAGGAGTTGTGTTGGGAATTTTCTGGGATCCTGCTAATCACATGGATGGACACATCAGTTATCAATGTGTTCTATCTGGTTTTGTCACAGATGCTAAGGTTAGTACTTGGGATGAGAGACTGCCAGGGAATATTGGGTGCGGTATGACTTTCTACATCCTATAACTGATAACTGTGCTCCTCATGGTCATGGATCCGGTTGACTTGCGGAGGATGTGTGAGTGTCAGCTGTTCAACATCCCCTGCAAAGACCAACTGGGGTAAATGCTATACTGCAATACTATGGGACCAGTTGGTCACTTTGATCCTGAGTTTGTCACCAAGAAAAGGCAGAACTGATGTGGAAGAGAGTACTTTTTCTGGTCATATTAAGCTCTGTGTCCAAATGATGAGCATAAGGAACATCACTGGCAATTTAAGGGGATCTGGACACATTACATAGATGGGCAGAGTAATAATAGATGGTGTTAAAATGGACCAATGTAAGTTAATAGGCTCCTGTTCCAATGTATATTAGGCTGATGTAAAGCTGGTATAGACCAGGCAAGTTAGGTGATTGGATGTATTGTAAGAGCATTCAAAAGGAAATTGCATATCTACTGAAAAAAGAAAAGTTTGCAAGGCTGTGGGCAAAGTGTAGGCAGTGGGATGAATTGAACAGCTTTTTCAAAAGGCTGATGTAGGCACGATGGGCTGAATGGCCTCCTTCTGTGCTGTAAGATTCTATGATTCATTTAAATGTGTTAAATAAAGCAAGCTAGCTTCAGCTTGCATTGATCGTTGGTGTATCATATTTGGAACTGGGCTTTTCACATTGTAGACACAATCTTCAAAAGGACACTAACAGACTGGAGGGGGTTCAGAGAAAACTTTTCTGTGATACTAAAGTTGATTAACAAAGTCGGGTAGATGAAGTGGAGGTGCAGTTCAGCTATGATCTAACTGAATGGCGGAATAGGCTAGAGGCACTGCAAGGACTACTGTCCCTATATTCCCGTGATGCAGACATTTCAAATGTAACCTGCAAATATGAACTTCCTTTCACTAGAGAAAAGAAACTTGAAAGGGGATGATTCAGAACTTTCAACAGTTAAAGAACAAAGAACAGTACAGCACAGGAAAAGGCCATTCGGCCCTCCAAGCCTGCGCCGATCTTGATGCCTGCCTAAACTAAAACCTTCTGCACTTCCGGGGTCCGTATCCCTCTATTCCCATCCTATTCATGTATTTGTCAAGATGCCTCTTAAATGTCTCTATGGTACCTGCTTCCACCACCTTCCCCGGCAACAATAAATAAACATCTATAAAGATATCGATGTAAGCAAGAAATTTAACTTTAAATATGAACAGAAAGCTATTACACACGAGTGTGAAGTTAATCACCCTTAAGCAAGGCTTGAGATATGAAGTACCCACACTTCAGAGTATTGTGAACTATTGGAACAAACTCCCAGAAAAAATTCTTAATGGTTAAACCCTTTTAAAATAAAACAGTTAACTGGGCCAGAGTTTGCTCTCAAAATAACAGGGTTAATGAGGCGTGCTACTATTTCTTGCACAAATGGTGTAGCAATTTCAAATGAGGGGCAAATGTGGGAAAATCCAAATGTTACTGTCCAAGTTGCACTGCTCCTCCATTAGCTTCACTTGCTGTATTTGCATGGTAGACATGAACTAAACTTGCCACAAAATTGGCTCATCATTCCAAATACAAGTACCTTTTAACAATGTGATAAGTGTTAATTAGCGGCAATCAACCTCTGGCACTGAAAGTTATCTATTACAAAGTTGCTGTCTCATTCCCTCCAATTCCAATTGGAGATTTTGAAATAAAAAAACAATTAAAACAAAAAATTCCTTTGTCACTTATCTCCTTCTCTCAATCCAATCTTTCTTTCTCTCTTTATTTCACTTGCTCTACCTGATTTGACGTTGAATTCAGCCACTCTAATTGACACTTCCTTCTCGGTCCTTGCGCAGTTAATTTTGCAATCCTTCAATCTGATTGGATAAGGAGATGCAGTTGCTTGCCCTGTTCGTGCAGGTTCCAAATGCTCTGTTACCCTCGCTGTCGTTGTGACATTATCAGCTCACACTTGCTTGTCACAGTATACAGCACACGGTCGTAGTAAAATATGGCCTGGAAAATATCCACAGATTCATGAGCCTTGGGGAACTGCAATAAGCTGTATCGAGGGAAAGACTTCATTCTATTCACAATAAAACCCAACAGCCACATAGAAAAGATAAGGGACAGGAAGAGGCCCACTGGTCCATCCAACCTGACCCATTTGATGTGGTGCCTAGTGCATCACAATACATGCACTCCCCACCCAACCTGGAGACATGTAATGCCCCTGGTACAGGGAAAAAAATACCGAGGGAAAATTTGCAGGGGGTGGGGGAGGTGCGGTGGTGACATCTGTAAAATTCCCCTTTGACTCCCTTCGGCAATCGAAGTAAGTCCAGGAGACCACCTTAGCCCTGATTAAAATTACAAAATGCCTACTCTTGTGCAAGGTGATCTCAGCTTCAGCCAGAAACAGCTCCAGCTTTCACCTTAAAGGAATTGAGAACCAGGGTTCACAGTGTGAGTGGGAAGCCTATTCCACAGGTTCACTATTCCCTGGGGCAAACATCTAACCTAGTTCTGCCCTTGCATAAATTGTAAGAGTTGACACGTAGTTCTTTCTGACCTATCCAGTTGACATCTTCCTTAAGTCACCACTTCTGTAAAGCGTAGCGATGCCGCTCTTTGAGCCGATCTGGGTAACTGAGCTGCTTTAAAATGGGATTTAATCTTGTGGTCCTCCAACATCAAAATCACCCATCATGAGAGGAGACTAAAACTGGACACCATATTCTAAACTAGGTCTTGGATAAGGACAAAATCATATGCTTTGTTTAATAGTGAATTGACCTGTAAATTCACCCTAGAACTCTATTCATTTTAGTGACTTTAGTGCACTTTGCAAAGTGCAGATATCATTTGCAAGTCACAGGCCGAAACCCCCAGCACATCCTAAATTACAGCACTGACTACGCTTCAAACGTACTTCATTAGCTGTAAAGAGCTTTGGGACATCCTGAGGTCGTGAAATGTAAGGCTGTTTGTCTTTTTATCTGCATCTGCTGTAGTAGTCGAGCATTCTAATCCTTTTGCATATCTTGGTATTTTTGTTTTGCAAGCCTGATCATTACCCCCAAGTGCTACTTTCTTAGCATTAGAAATATGGGTCACTGATCTCTAACAGTTCTTTTATTTGAAAGAATGGAAGAAATGGTACCCTTTACTACCCACAGTGCCCATTATTTCAGAAACTCGTTGATGCTTCGTATCAAAAAAAATTCTGTATTATATCTCTTCATATGAATTGTTTCTTCAATCGTGTGTTGTGAACACTTTTTTGTTTGGGAGCCTGATGGTAGAGCAAGTGCACAATTGGTATTGGGGAGTGAGGGCGGTGGCCCAAGGAGAAGTGTATATTAATATTTCTCTCAGCTTTGAAGTATTGATTGTACATGAAGCTTGAGATGCATAATTAGTTAATGGATGTTCTGCAACCACATTATTTGATACACAATTCAATTGTTTGATTCAAAATGCATCCATGTGCCTGAAGGTGGCAGCTCCTGTTTATCTGTCTAAAAGCTGAAACTAAATAATATAGGATTTTTTTTACCCCTAAGGTATTTGGGGGTACTGTATAAGCTGGTCTCAGTTTCAAAGGAAAGCAAGGTTGTAGCTGGACAACTGTTTATTTTTATTTATTTTATTTAGAGATGCAGCACTTCGGCCCACCAAGTTTGTGCCAACCAACAACCACCCATTTATACTAACTCTACAGTAATCCCATATTCCCTATAACCTCCCTACACTAGGGGCAATTTACAATGGCCAATTTACCTATCACTTGCAAGTCTTTGGATGTGGGAGGAAACTGGAGCACCCGGCGAAATCCCACACAGACACAGGGAGAACTTGCAAACTCTGCACAGGCAGTACCCAGAATCGAACCCGGGTCCCTGGAGCTGTGAGGCTGTGGTGCTAACCACTGCGCCGCCCCTAGTCTGCCTGTTTAGTTACCTTTCACTGTTTTCTACTTGGCAGTGCGATGAGACTCCACGGTAGAAGCCCTACAAGGTTATGATTAAAGACTAGATTAAAAAGTTTCCCAAACTGACTCTTCAGATTTTAAACACTTTGTTTTCAAGAGAGCTTAATATAGTATGCAAGTCAAACTTTCTCTTTCTGATAGTCTTGCATTTTTTAACAATATGATGGATGAGATAAGGGAGGGTTTGACATAAAATTTTGGACACTGGAATCAACATCATTTGGAAAAGTGAAGTGACTGCAGAGATAAATAGAATGAGATGAGAACAAGGGTATTTCTGCCAGCTTCAGCAAAACCTGATTTGAGTGCAGAGGTCAAATAATATCAGCATGAAGTTAAAAATTAGCCTTTTGCATCAACTTCTGTGTGGGTGTGAGATTTCTTTCTAAACATTGAGCGGAAAGAACACAGCTGTGGGTGTTCTGTATGTGGCACTGACAAAAGATCTTGCAGACTCGTACACTGCACTTCGAGCTGTTGAAGTGTAAATCAATTCATTGAAGTTGAGGAAGGTAACATTATAAAGAGAACTGGATCTGCAGGCATTGCAGTAGTAGAGAGATAAAACTGACTAATCATAGACTTCAAGATTGGTGCTTGGTAGCAGAATGAATGAAGGACAACCATGAGGCAACAGACATGCCAGGTGAGTAGATAGACTGAGATGGTATTGCCAACACAATGGTACTAAACCATCAGCACAAGGGCATCCAAAAGTGAGGACTGGTTTGTGGAAATCATTGGAAATAATTCCTTTTTCCTAATCAAGTAAAGGACTGCAACAAAATGCAAATGTCTTAAGGGATGGCTTTCAGCTGCTTGTATTTACTGCAGAACCCAGGAAGGTACTAGAACACAGTACACTAAATATTGCACAGGAAACAAAAATCCTCAAGCTGCTGTTGCTATTTAAAAAAAAAATGCCTCTGCAGGTAACCTTCAAACCCAGCATAAACCACAAAGCAAGGAAATGCTGCAGTACGGAGCTCATTTATTTCTGATCTGACATTTTCAAACTTGGCAGCGATGGTAGCCCTGACTTCATTTTAATGGTAACCACTTGCTTCATTACAGACCATAGCAAATAATGATTGTCTGTCTGAACTCCAGTACTGCAGGGTGACAGCTGGCAGAAACTGCAAGAGTGAAACTACAGATTTCCTCCACTGCTGCAGTAGCACTGCACTCATTAATCCTCTGTGCAAATGTTTTTGTGCATCAAGGACGTGCTACACATCAACAGCCAGATCTCTGCACTGGTAGCCTCTGCTGAGACAAAAGCCAAGCAGAAAATAAGTAAATCAAAACGCACCTAAAATGAAAACTCTCTGTTTAATATTTATGTTGGTAGGGTGAGAAGTGGGAGGCGGTTTATGTGGAGCATAAACAACAGCATAGACCAGCTGGGCTGAATGGCCTGTTTCAGTGATGTAAATTCTATGCAATAAGTGATGGGCAGCAGGAAATCATTTTGTGAATCTTATCAAGAGTCCAGTTGTTCTAAGCACTTTAGATTTGCTCTTGCAGTTTAGAAATTTAGCTAATGGCAGTGTTTGAGAGAAAGGAAATGGAGCTGGTTGGTGCACAGTCAACCTAGGGTCAACTGTAGCTAAGTTGGTAGCATTTTTGCCTCTGAGTCAGGAAGTTCTGGGTTCAGGTCCCACTCCAGCACTTGAGCACAAAACTCAAGGTTGACACTCCAGTGCAGTACTGAGGGAGTGCTGCACAGTTGGAGGTGCTGTCTTTCGAATGAGATGTTAAATTGAGGCGCCATCTGCCTGTTCGGGTGGATGTAAAATAACCCATGGCACTATTTCGTAGAAGAGCAAGGGAGTTATCCCTTGTACCCTAGCCAACACTTATCCCTCAATCAACATTACAAAAACAGATTATCTGGCCGTTTATCACATTGCTGTTTGTGAGTGTTTGTGACTGCTGCATTTCCTACATTACAACACAACAGTGACTATACTTCAAAAGTACTTAATTGGTGGTGAATCGCTATGAGAGGTGGTTGTGAAAAGCACTTTATAAATGCAAGCTTTTTTTGATTCATAGCATTAAAAGATGCAGCTACAGCGACTCCTGCATTCTTGGAATGAACAAAGGGCTAAAACGCTAGTCTTTGACAATGCTCATAATGCTCTTTGAGGTCTTGAGCTTTTATACTGAAGTAAAACAGTAAAATTTGAAGTTCAGTACAGGGCTTAGTTTATTGGAATTGTATTTTTTCGCTTTCTTTAATTTACCAAGTTTTTCAATAGAGTCTGTACCTTACTCAGTGTGTCACCCAGCATGAGTGACCATTGAGAACCATTGAAACACAGTAGCGATACTGGATGTTCTATGTTCTAACATCCTATCCTACAATTTCAATAAATCAAGCCCTGTACTGAACCTCAAAATACAAGCACAAATACACTAGCTTTTCTGATTTCTTTCAAAAAATAATATATTTGGGATACAACATGTGAGTAATTTGAAGCTTGGAATTTGAGTGTAACATGCTTAGTTAGGATCAGGTGTTTCCAAAGCTCTCTACACTGGGGTGATCCTCGCCTCATGTTTGGACCTGTTGTAGACTAATAGAGAGGAGTTGCAGACAAATCAGGCAATTTCTTTATGGTTGTATTATATGAGGACTAGGATGGTAGAAGGAAAACTACATGGCCGTGTTCTTTTTCTGCCTAGCAAATCCTCTGTTCCTATGCTCCTAGTTCCCAGCGACAATTCTGTTTCATCATATAGTGAATTACAACATTATAATCTAATGAGCATTGGAAAAAGTGAGGCTTGTAACCAGTTCTTAACTCCTGAGGCTAGGTTGCAGTCTTATAATGCATTACAGATGACACACAATCCTGGCGAAGCTACCATGCAATAAATCTTGCCAATATAATTTTCTAATGTTGTGCAGTGTAAGTACCTTTTATGTGATCATCATTAGGCATCAAGGAGATGGAGTCCAGTGACTAATGCTGCAGGCACAGAAGAATTTTTTCTCAATGTTGAACAGATTTTTTAAAAAATCCCAGTAACAGAATTGTGAAGTAGTGTTTGATAGGGAGTAAATTAAAGTCTGTCGTCTAGTGTTTGATTGCAGATCATATGTTTTTTTTTGACAAAATGTGGCCTCTTTTAGATGACAGCACTGGAGTGAGTTATCAGACTGCTTTCTTATGGTGGAAGCTGTTCTTGGAACTTGTATGATTCTGTCCTAGACTCTTCCATTTTCTGTATGTTGTGTCTTTAATGGTTGATCTTGGCACATAATCACAAAAAGGGGCTAATAATGCAGCTTATTTCACAGGATTCAGTCTCCACTAAGTGAAATGCAATATTACATCTAATGCTGCTAAATTAGTCAGTGAATGGGCCACAAATGAAATGTGCTGCAGATACCCTGTGGGGAATTATTCAGCTTGCAGTGCTTCATGCAGTGGGAGCTTTATAGTTGTTTGGGAGATGAGAAAAATGTTCTAATTGTTTTTGCATGCAGTTTAATGACAGTGTCTGTACTGCAATACTCTCATTTTCCATTTTCATTGGAAGGAAATCTGTAATTAGGTTGCTGCTTTGGGACAAGGTAGATTTAATGGTTGCATTTTGCTGTCTTCTCTCTATATATCTGGCTGTGCTCGATCACGTGTATTTGCATTGCTAATCATGAGTGGCATTACAGATGTGGAACTGTGTACTGTTCTCTGTTGAGATTGGTTCTAGTGCTAAAAATGACATTATAACCCTTGATTACATTCTCTCCATGGATGGAAAACCAGTTGTCCCAGTGTCTGATTTAGTATTTTCCTGCCAACTGTAAGGCAAATTGTTCATTGAGTTAGTTTTTAGAGCAATTCTCTTCACATGTTTGTACTTTGTGTTTACTCACTGAAAATACATTTAATTTTCTTGTCTCTCCTTAAAAATGTGACACCATCATTATTGCACTGCTTCGATGGAATATCTTTTCTTTTCATTTCAGCTCCATATATTGGCCCTGCTATCCTCCAGTAGGTTCCTTTTCCCTGTTATATGCATTTATTCTACAGTTAATGCTTAAAATGGAACAGTCTGCCGTTTAGTGGAAGTGAACTTGAATTTAAAAAAAAATGAAGAGATTGAAATGTATAGATTTGGGTTTGATGGCCTGACTGTGCAGATGGAAATAGCCTAACTGGGTTGTGAACAAAACCAAGAGCCAGGATGGGGTATGGGTTGGGCTCTTCTCAATCGCATTTTCTGCTTTTTTTCTCTCTCTCTCTCAAGTGTTGATATTTGAATTTTGAAGGATTTTTCTTTTTAAAGTTTGCTTTTAAAATCTGGGGTCCCAGAGACATGGTGGTTTGACAGTGTACTGAGACACATTTGTGTCCTTTAATTGCCCCATTCTTAATGTCAGCCAGGCTGCGTGAGGAAGGAGGGGAATAGGGCAGGCTAAATCCAAGGCTGTTCCACACTGATCCTAGTGCTTGGATTGTGAACAGCAGGGACCTCATTTGAAAACATAGGATTATAAGAACATAGGAGCAGGAGTAGGCCATTCGGCCCTTCGAGCTTGCTCTACCATTCAACAAGATCATGGCTGATCTTCTACCTCTTCTCTCCTCTCCTCTCCTCTCCTGCGCTTTCCTCACTATCCAAGGCCCCAAACACACCTTTCAGATGAAGCAGCGATTTACTTGTACTTCTTTCAATGTAGTATACTGTATTCGCTGCTCACAATGCAGTCCCCTCTATATTGGGGAGACCAAACGCAGATTGGGTGACCACTTTGCGGAACACCTCTACTCAGTCCGAAAGCCTGACCCTGAGCTTCCTGTCGCTTGCCATTTCAACACACACCCCTGCTCTCATGCCCACATCTCTGTCCTGGGATTGCTGCAGTGTTCCAGTGAACATCAACGCAAGCTCGAGGAACAGCACCTTGTTTACCCATTCGGCATGCTACAGCCTACTGGACTGAACATTGAGTTCAATAATTTCAGAGCATGACTGTCCTGTCCTTTTTTTTTCTAGTTTTACTATTTTTTTTATTTTTACTTTTTTTTTTGGTTTGTGTTTCATCATTACACTTTTTTTTTGCCATGCGCCTGTCCACTTTTTTCATGTATTTAACACCCTCTCTGCACAAATACTTTTATTTCACCACACCATTAACACACTCTTTGCCTTTGCCCCATGACCTCCTTGTCAGTTATTCTCTGTGACCCTCTGTCCTATCAACACCTTCCCATTTGTTCCCATTTGCCCCACTTTATTTGCTTAAAACCTATTACATTTCTGACCTTTGCCAGTTCTGATGAAAGGTCACTGACGTGAAACGTTCATTCTGTTTCTCTTTCCACAGATGCTGCCTGCCCTGCTGAGTATTTCCAGCACTTTTTTGGTTTTATTTCAGATTTCCAGCATCTCCAGTATTTTGCTTTTATCATAGTTTATACAGTTGTCCTTCTGTGCTGCTAAACCTGAAGCCTGTGCTTCCCTAATCTAGAAGGGGAGAAGTTAATAGTTGTCAGAGATTGACCTAATATTGTACATTTGACTCCAGTTTTAGTTTGTAACTGGCTATGCCTTTGCTCCAGACTTGAGCAGCTGCAAAAGCAAGATCCAAAAGCAAACAAAAAATCCAAAATCATACATCTTAACTCCAGAAAACTTGCTGAATACCTCTTGGTTCTCTGGCAGGCAAGGTATATTCAGTTCAAGAGAAAGAGCTAGAATAACACAGAACACACGCAAACGCGGCACAGTCTGCCCTTCTCTAACGCTAACTTTTGTGTTTGCTCCCACGTGTTTCCTTTCAGAAGGGCAAAATACAAACAAGTGTTTTATAGGGCAAGAAAGCGGCGCCGAATAGAAACGATGGTGATAAAAGACATCATGGCTGCTGTTTCTATTTATTGACTTATTTATTGCAGAGACCATTAGACATGAGTTGTGAGCGTCCACTTTTTCTGAATGACTGACAGGTCCTGGCAGTTGGCCAGCAGCGTAAGCTGAATGTTCAGCTGAACAGTGAAGACCAGGAAGGATCCATTTACTTTCTGCTGTGTCTGAGTAAACGCTGCATAGATTCCATGTTCACTTCTGAGAGTACCTGCTCTGCCTTGTGGTAAATTTGGTAAAAGATTCTAGTCTCTCTACTGTATCCCCCAATGGTTAAATGCAGATGAGCCCAGGAAGGATGTTAGCAGCTGTGTTTCTGCTTTCTTGCAGTTGTACTAAACGTGTCCTGAATTGATCGTTACAGTCGGTCTTTTAATTTTTTTTCTTAAAAATCCGCGTGTAATAATTTTCACTGGATCTATATAATGTGCTCTCTCCATCCCACAGATCTTCCATCATACTTGTATGTGAAGCAATGTAAAATCCTGAATGGTGGAGATCGCTTGGTAAGTGACAGTCTGTTCTTGTACTGCTGTATGACTGCGAATATTGACGAGACAATTATGCAGTTTGTTTTTGCCCAGTGTGTAATGTGACTGCATTCTCAGGGTTATGATTCAGTTCTTTTCCTTGTTTTTTTTTAATATATGTCAGAGTGAGGCACGCTAATGCTGGTGAATGGAACACCTCCGTCCTCTCAGACAGCCCAGTGTGTTCCTAAGGAGCACTCTCGGCTCCGGTGCAGCTGCCCTTACTCTTCCTCCAATAATGTAGCTTAGTCTCCGTCTCAGAAGGGAACCTCCCATTGCACCAGTCTGGGAAATGAAGATACTGCACAATAACAGGCGCCCACACAGGATCTTTTGGAAGAAGGGGGCGGGGTGGGGGTTGATTTAACATCTCGCCTAAACCGAGGCACCTCCAGCAATGCAGCGTTCCCCCAGTGTTGCAGCCAAGTGTCAACCGAGATTATGTGGGCTTTGGACCCATGACCTTTTGCGGATTGTATTGGCCTTTTAACTTTTTACAGGGGAGTCCAATGTTAGTAATGGTCTGCTAGGTTTTTTTTGTTGTGGTGTAGTCTTAATCTGAAAATGTAGATCTGATGTATGTGTGCCAATTTTTCTTTTGATCTGGGCGATGAAGGTTATGATTTGATCTGCTAACGCACCAACTTCAATTTGCACAACTGTCTTGACTGGGCGGTAGAGCTCCTCTTGTGAACTTTTCAGCTACCAAAAGTGGTTGGCAAGCTTTGTGTAAAGACTGGAAACTGTTGCTGTCAGTAACCTTTTAAGAATCAAACTTATAAAAAGAATGATTGATTGTTTTAACATCCTGTCATTACTATATCTGAGATGTGTGATCCCATTGCAATGTTAAGCTTTGCAAAGTTCCTGAAACTTGCTGCTGTGTTGGGAACAGAATCATGAACCCGAGGTGCTTTGGTTTAAGTGAAAATCGTAATTCTGCTGCCAACATTATCAGAATCCGTAATCATATTCTTGAATCTACAAGACTTCGTGTAAATTCTTCACTTAGTAACACTCTGGCCTCTGAGTCAGAACTTTGTGGGATTAAGTCCCAATTCAATGTATTGTCAGAGGTGTTGTCTTTTGAACTGTGGCTGCGTCTGCCCGGATGTGACCGATCTTGTAGCACTATTTGAAGACTAGGGTGTTCTGGCTATGTCCCAGCTGATATTTGTTTACCTCAACTAACATCAACCAAAGAGATTAGTTACTAACCTCAGTGCTATTTTGTGAAACCTTTTGTGTCACTTGGCTGCCATATTTGCCTACATAACAATAATTATTCCACTTCACAATTCTATGGCTGTGAAGTGCCTGAGGACATGAAAAATGTAAGTTCTTCTTCAGACTTGTTAACTCCTCAGAGTGCCATCAGCACACCCTAAAAGGCAACAGAAAGAATGTTAAATATAATTGCTGGTACTGATTTTGTGCATATTTTTTGTGCTCATTGAGTAATGTCTGTGGTTGCAATGGAATACGCATTTTCTCACCTTGCTCTCTACGTCAGCATCATCTTGCAGCCATGCAAACAGCGGTGTACACCAAATCTTATGCTAATGCACAATATGTTTTGTTAAATAACCAAGCTGCCTGCTGCTGACCCAGGAATAGTTAGGTTTGTTGAACTGATGTTGAAAAGTGGCTAGTTCACAGATTGAGGTGCTCTGTTATGCAGATGCACTTGTCCTATTTAGAATTATTTATGTTTAAGGTTCTGGGGCATCAAACTTAGTTTGCTTTCTTTGCAGGGATTTTCAGAACTACATATTTGCAATCATTCATGTTTTCAAGTTCCGGTGGAAATGTGATTCTGGTTATTGAGACAGTGTACACTGTACAAAAAACTGGTTATTCAGAGTTGAGTTCCGTTGTATGTATTCTAGGTACAGAAATGTTTCAGTTCACCTAACCGTCATCCATTATACTGATCCAAGTGCAAACTGAGGTCAAGCAAGGCTGTGTCATCACACCAATGCTCTTTTCCATCGTCCTCGCTGCAACACTCCACCTCATCTCCTTGAAGCTCCCTGCTGGAGTCGATCTACTCTATAGGACAAGCGTCGCCTCCAGTCCAGAACCAAGACCACTTCAACCTCTGTCATTGAGCTGCAGTATGCTGACGACACTCGCGTATGCGCACACTCAGAGGCTGAGCTTCAAACCCTAGTCGATGCATTCACAGAGGCGTATGAAAGAATGGGCTTTAAGCTAAACATCTGGGAGACAAAGGTCCTCTACCCGCCTGCTCACGCAGCGCAACACTGCCCCCCCGCGTATCAAGATGCACAGCGAACCACTGGACAACGTGGATCACTTCCCATACCTTGGGAGCTTCCTCTCAGCAAGAGCAGACATCGATGATGAAACTCAGCATTGCCTCCAGTGTGCCAGCGCAGCCTTCAGTCATCTGAGGAAAAGAGTGTTTGACGACAAAGACCTCAAACCTGGCACCAAGCTCATGGTCTACGGCGCCGCAGTGTTACCTGCCCTCCTGTATGCATCAGTAACATGGACACTGTACAGCAGATATCTCAAAGCCCTGGAGAGATATCACCAGCGGTGTCTCTGCAAGATCCTGCAAATCCTCCAATATCAGTGTCCTCTCTCAGGCTAACATTCCCAGTATTGGGATACTGGTCATGGCTAGTCAGTTACGTTGGGCGGGCCACGTTGTCCGCATGCCTGACACGACTCCCAAAACTAGCTTTCTGAGTTCTGTCACGGCAAGAGGCTACCAGGAGGGCAGAGGAAATGCTACAAGGATGTCCTTAAAGCCTCCCTGAAAAAATGACATCACCACTGATTGATTCGTGGAAATCTCTTGCCCAAGACCGCCCAAAATGGAGAAGAAGCATCCGCGAAGTTGCCAGCCAGTTAGAACAATGTCGACATGCCCAGGCAGCGACCAAGTGCAACAGCAGAAGGAGTGTTCGGACTTTCGAGCATCCCATTCACTCGCCTCACCAAACATCACCTGCCCCACCTGTGGCAGTGTGCGGATCCAGAATTGGACTATTCAGTTACCTAAGGACCCACAACCCTGGAGTGGAAGAAAATCATCCTCGTTCCCAAGGGACTGCCTAAGAAGAAGAAGACTGATAGAGTGGAACATTCAGATGTCATCAGCAGTCCAGATGTTAACTGTCCTTTGAGCTGCACTGAGAGTGAGTGAGTGGGTTCTGTTCATTGGTACATGGAATCAAGTGGGATTATTGGTGCTCTTTTGTCAAGACAAGAGTAGAAATTGACTGACTGGAATGGTATTGGCTGCAGTTCTAGATGGCCTGTTTAGATAGACTAGCAGTTCCACTTGGTTGACAGAAGAATATGATGGATGAGAGAGAATCCAGTGGGATCCCACAGCTTAAATAGGCAGAATTATTTCCCATTTTCACTGATTTTTAAGGTGAGGTACTTCAATGCTGGGTAAATTGAGATCTGTCACTCTGGTCAATATCAAGCACTCTCATATAATAAAAGCAAAATACTGCGGATGCTGGAAATCTGAAATAAAAACAAGAAATGCTGGAACCACTCAGCAGGTCTGGCAGCATCTGTGGAAAGAGAAGCAGCGTTAACGTTTCGGGTCAGTGACCCTTCTTCGGAACTGACAAATATTAAAAATGTCACAGGTTATAAGCAAGTGAGGTGGGGGTGGGGCAAGAGATAACAAAGGAGAAGGTGTAGATTGGACAAGGCCACATAGCTGACCAAAAGGTCATGGAGCAAAGGCAAACAATATGTTAATGGTGTGTTGAAAGATAAAGCATTAGAGCAGAAAAGGTGTTAATGGACTGAATATTGAACAGCAGCAAGTGCAAACATGAAAAAAAACAGCGGGTAAGCAAACTGAACAAACTAAGATGAAATGAAATAAATGCAAAAAATGTTTGTAAAAAATGTAAAAAAGAAAAAAAGAAAAAAGAAAAAAAAAGAAAAAATAACTAAAAATGAAAGTAAAATGGGGGGCTGTCATGCTCTGAAATTATTGAACTCAATGTTCGGTCCGGCAGACTGTAGTGTGCCTAATTGGTAGATGAGATGCTGTTCCTTGAGCTTGCGTTGATGTTCACTGGAACACGGCAGCAATCTCAGGACAGAGATGTGAGCATGAGAGCAGGGGGGAGTGTTGAAATGGCAAACAACCGGAAGCTCAGGGTCCTGCTTGTGGACTAAGCGAAGGTGTTCCGTAAAGTGGTCACCCAGTCTGCGCTTCGTCTCCCCAATGTAGAGGAGACCACAAGCACTCTCAGGTCGACTTGAGCACGGCTAGACTGCAGAGCCGAGCTGCTTCTACTCTGCCCAGCAATGAACGTTGAAACCCCTTCAGTGAGTTTTCCATTTCTCCCATCAGGATCCCTTATCACAGAATCTTTCAGCCCATTGTGCCTTGGCTGGCTCTTTGAAAGAGCTATCTAATTAGTCCGACTCTTTCCCCATAGAATTGTTTCAGATTTCTTCTTTTCAAGCAAATATCCTAATCCCTTTTGATCTATTTGAGTGAGTTGCCAAATTGTGGGCAGCTTTGTATTGTGGTTTGTGCGTGTAGGACTGAGTGAAGATTGCCTATGTGCAAGTTGTATAGGATCCTTGCAGCTGAGGAAGAGGTTTTTGCCTGTCACACTGGACAAGATTGAAATCTAGAGTCCAGGGGTAATTGGACAATGAAGTGAACTATTGTACCAACCAGTCCTTTTAACAATCTTTTGGGATGTTTTATTAGTTTTGTCATATTTTGTTTTACAGGATGTTTGATTGCATTAAAGGTGCAATACAAATGCAAGTTATTTGAAATATAATCCTCCATTTGAAGTGTTGCCAACGCTGGCCTGACATATTCCTGGAGATTCGATCATGTGATACCACTCATGGCATTGATCATGTGACATTTGTCCACTATTTGCAAATATTATCGCAATTAACTTAGTTGTGTGTCATTATCACCAAGCCCTGAATAAAATATTTGACTATATGCTATGTAGTGAGATGAGAGAGTGCATGCTGGACATGATTCTTCACGTCATGGTTACACTAGCAGTGCAGAATCACAATAGTTGTCCTGTACATTAGCTGTCATCTCTCGAACGGTGTGATAATTCTGGTGCTCTACTACATTTCACCAGTTTTCCTACTTTGACTTTTTTTTGGAGAGTGAAACTTTGGTTTAAAGAACAAAATGAGTGTGTAGGGGGTAGGGGCGGAAAACCCAGAGTAAAGCAGAAATAGTTGATAAATATTGTCATGGAGGCCCCCACCTGCCACGAATGAGAAATATTAATTTCACCACATAAACAATAATTTTAAACTGTTATTGGAGTGAAGAAAGAACTGGTTTTAAAAAAAACCCACAATGGATGCTTGACTGAAGAGACATTTTTTGCATATTAGCAGACAGTACTTGGAAAGGACAAAGGAGCTACTCCCTGCTCCAATTTAATCCACAATGGACTTTTGATGACCCGACGTTGAGGGTGGAGGAGTTCGCATTTCAGGTTAACTGCTAAAATGGTTGAATGCACAGAAGGCATGGTCAGATCAGTTTAGTCACGTGACTAACTGGCTGTTACAGGAATTTGAACTTCCCACAGAGTTTTGAACTGGCAGAAAGCTCCTGGACTGAGAACATC
This sequence comes from Heterodontus francisci, assembly GCF_036365525.1. Lineage (NCBI taxonomy): Eukaryota > Metazoa > Chordata > Chondrichthyes > Heterodontiformes > Heterodontidae > Heterodontus > Heterodontus francisci. The sequence goes on along the minus strand of NC_090373.1, from coordinate 166,825,942 downwards.
TCTCTCCTGTCCTCTCTCATCTCTTTCTCACCAGCTTCAGAATCCATTGAAGACACATGAACCCCAAGAGAGAGAAAAGTCTCCTACAGTGAACAAGGTTTAAGAAGAATACTGGGCCCCAATGAAAAGCAAGAATTACCTACAAGCAAGCACTACCTACAAAAGGACTACAGTGAGCTCAAAGCACAGTAATCAGAAACTCTTCAGATATTGCCTCAAACGTACTCCACTTTATTTTTTCTTCTGCTCTTTTCTGTCTCTATTTGCATGTGCATATCGCATATGCATGCTAGCGTGGGGCACGGCGTGTATCCGTAGGTGTTAATCGAATTAGAGTTTGTTATAATAAATTTCACTTTTCTTTAAACCCAAGAAAGCCTGTTTGTGCACACTTCAAGACCAGGTGAAGGCTGAAAGGGCCTGCTAGACACCTTTATCACCTGGTCGTAACAATAAGCTTCAGAAATGAAAATGATGCCTTCACCTGGCACAATGTAACATTACTCCCAATTCCTGACATCACACATTCAGCTACTGAGGCCACAAAGTCCTCCAATAAAATTAAATTGATTGCCAGCAACATAACTACCCATGCTTATCCAAATTTTCTCCAGAACTCTCACTCACCAGGAAAGCAAATGTGTTACAAGCTAACTCGCTAAATGGAACTACTCTATTCCCTTACAACTTTGGTAATGTAAACCGTAATTTCTCTACGAGTTAGCCATCACATTCATAGAGCATCACGGGGTTCTGTTTATGCAACTGGTTGACATGACTTGGCACAGAATGCTTAGCACTGCATCACTCGCTTGTAGTGTGGTCAGATCCACTCAGTTAAATGTCATATCATGCGACCTTTTCTGTGTCTATAATGGCCAATTCCTTCTAATAAAACGTCAATTGCTGTCATTTGTTATCCTGAAAGGGAAACCATTGCTTCCTGCTTGGTAAGCTAGTATGACTGGTTTCTACTTATTGCTGCATAAATTGCGGCACAAACAACAGCTCTCTGGAAAAATTCAAGTGAGGTGGACTAAGGGAGCAGATTTGGTCTTGTTAATTTTACCGAATATTTTAATCTTACATTTAACATTTGCACTAAAAGATGAATTTCACCCCATTTTTGTTGCTGTACTGAAACTATTTATAGATGTCAGCTGACGAGTCAATTTTTCTTCTGCCTGTAGATTAATAAACACTTAAGGAATTGAACTGGCAATGTACTGCAAACTATGTATTATATCTTTTAAGCAAGCTCAGCAGGAAATTCAACAGTGATGTTCAGTATTGTTTTCTCTGCAATTTGCATTGAGATGGTTTGAAAGAGTGTAGTTTAGTGAGTTTATTCTCTGAATTGGGGCATACACTTTTTAAAAAAAGTCTGTACTTTTTTAAAAAATTCATTCATGGGATGTGAACGTCGCTGGCCAGGCCAGCATTTATTGCCCATCCCTAATTGCCCTCGAGAAGGTGGTGGTGATCTGCTGCCTTGAACTGCTGCAGACCTTGGGATGTAGGTACATAAACCGTACTGTCAGGGAGGGAGTCCCAGGATTTTGACCCAGCGACAGTGAAGGAACGGCGATATATTTCCAAGTCAGGATGGTGCGCTGCTTGGAGGGGAACTTGCAGCTGGTGGTGTTCCCGTGCACCTGCTGTCCTTGTCCTTCTAGGTGGTGGAGAACGCGGGTTTGGAAGGTGCTGTCGAAGGAGCCTTGGTGAATTGCTGCCGTGCATCTTGTAGATGGTACACACTGCTGCCACTGTTCATCGGTGGTGGAAGAAGTGAATGTTGAAGGTGGTGGATGGGTTGCAAATCAAGCAGGTTGCTTTGTCCTGGTTGGTGTCGAGCTTCTTGAGTGTTGTTGGAGCTGCACCCATCCAGGCAAGTGGAGAGTATTCCATCACACTCCTGACTTGTGCCTTGTAAATGCCTTGGGGAGACGGGAGGTGAGTTACTCACCACAGAATTCCCAGCCTCTGACCTGCTTTTGTAACCACAGCATTTATGTTGCTGATCCAGTTCAGTTTCTGGGGTCAATGGTAACCCCAGGATGTTGATAGTGGGGGATTCAATGATGATGATGCCATTGAACATCAAGGGGAGATGGTTAGATTCTTTCCTGTTTGAGATGGTCATTGCCTGGCACTTGTGTGGCACGAATGTAACTTGCCACTTATCAGCCCAAGCCTGGATGTTGTCCAGGTCTTGCTGCATGTGGACATGGGCTGCTTCCGCATCTGAAGAGTTGTGAATGGTGCTGAACATTGTGCAATCATCAGCAAACATCCCCACCTCTGACCTTATGATTGAAGGAAGGTCATTGATGAAGCAGCTGAAGATGGTTGGGCCTAGGACACTACCCTGAGGAACTCCTGCAGGATGTCCTGGAGCTGAGATGATTGACCTCCAACAGCCAGATATGACTGTTGCTAGATATGACTCCAACCAGTGGAGCATTTTCCCCCTGACATACTCGGTCAAATGCTACCTTGATGTCAAGGGCAGTCACTTTCACCTCATCTCTGGCGTTCAGGTCTTTATTTTCATCCATGTTTGAACCAAGGCTGGAGGTCAGGAGCTGAGTGGCCCTGAGTGGCCAAACTGAGCATCACTGAGCAGGTTATTGCTGAGCAAGTGCTGCTTGATAGCACTATCGACGACTCCTACCATCACTTTGCCGATGATCAAGAGTAGACAGATGGGGTGGTAATTGGCCAGGTTGGATTTGACCTGCTTTTTGTATAGAGGACATACTTGGGCAATTTTCCACATTGCTGGGTAGATGCCAGTGTTGTAGCTGTACTGGAACAACTTGGCTAGGGGCGTGGCTAGTTCTGGAGCACAAGTCTTCAGTACAATTGCTGGAATGTTGTCAGGGCCCATAACATTTGCAGTATCCAGTGCCTTCAGCCATTTCTTGATATCACATGGAGTGAATCGATTTGGCTGAAGACTGGCGTCTGTGATGCTGGAGACCTCAGGAGGAGGCCGAGATGGATCATCCACTCGGCACTTCTGGCTGAAGATTGATGCAAATGCTTCTGCCTTATCTTTTGCACTGATGTGCTGGGCTCCCCATATTGAGGATGGAGATATTTGTGGAGCCACCTCCTCCAGTTGTTTGTTTAATTGTCCACCACCTTTCACGACTGTATATGGTAGGACTGCGGTGCTTAGATCTGATCCATTGGGATCGCCTAGCCCTGTCTATTGCATGCTGCTTCTGCTGTTTGGCATGTAAGTAGTCCTGTGTTGTAGCTTCACCAGATTGACACCTCATTTTTAAGTATACCTGGTGCTGCTCCTGGCATGTCCTCCTGCACTCTTCATTGATACTGTCCATACTGGGCATTGTAAAATTTCAAATTCAGAATTCAATGAAAAAAGGGTTTTACTCTTGGTTGTTGGAGGTCAGCTATCAAAAAGACTGCTTAAAGAATTTGAGAGAGTTTGAAGAATCTTGCGTGAAGGAAAACTATTGAATGGAATTATTTTCTTTATTCGAAAAAGGATTGAGATGAGCATGATCCAGATGTAATCTGGTTATTCAATGGGCAACATGAGCTCAAAAATCAACTGGCATTAAGAGATTAGAAGAATTTTAGCAGAGAAGTGGATGCATGCTGGCTACTTGTCTGTTCAATGAACAGCGATATTAATGTACGTGGACGATCATGAGGTACATGGCTCCTGTACTAGTGAAACCATGGATGAGATACTTCCCAAATATGAGCTACTCTGGTTTAAATAGTACGAGTTGTAAGGCAGAATTGATCCTAGAGTTCCATTTGATTGCCAACTTTGCAACTGGATACACAAATGGCAATCATTTGCCTTGGGAGGTTTGATCTGTGGTTTGTTGTCTCCTGAAAGGAGATACAAACCGGGGAAAACCGAGTAGAAAAGATTTGTTGATCTGTCGAGCCTCTTTTTATATGGTTGCAGTGTAACTTCTACACATCATTATCCACTTCCAATTGACGACAACCCCCACTCCCCACCCGCATTCACCTGGGAAACCTTGATCTAACTCGAGGAAAAACTCTGGGAAATTCATCTTCAATTCCTGACTGTTATCAAAAAGTTCTGGAAGACCACATTGACTCCCAGACACTATCTGTCTTCTATAGGCTGTCATGTTGGCTACACACAGGAACACATCCAGCTCTTTAATGCTTGCAGTGAAGCAAGCTTAGATATGGGCTTGAAGACCGAGAGGCTGGGTGGAGTTTTTGAGGAGATCAGTTGACAACAATGCTCTTGAAGTGGAAGGGAGAGAGGCTCTGAGCAAAAGGGGCTATATTTTAATAACGATCAGCATTGGGGCTAGGAAAGGTGGTTGAGTATTCAGAAGTAGAGTGGGGAGTGAGGGTATAAGGCTGGTGAAGATGGGGAAAATTTCTATTATTGGGAGGTTGGGAGGAGATAGAGCAGGAGTCGTGGCAACAAAGCTGGGCAAGCAAATTGCCTCAAATTTTAAAGTTAAGAGGTCTTTAAACTTTTGGTATTGGAAGGAGGGCCGGAGGTATAGGGTGTTTGAGGAAGTGGTTCATTGAGGATTGCTCTTGCACCCAAGTGATCCTAGAGCGGCGAGAGGAGTTGGCAATGGAGAGAGAGAGATAACGTTCCTGGACAGTGTTAAGCCAGATCTGTCGGTCGGAAATCAGGTTTTCTAAACACCCTCAAATCAAGTGCAGAGGTGGAATGGAAGCGATAGCAGAAGAATTATGGGAAAGGTAGATTGGGAGCATCCGAGGGGAATGAGGGCATTGAAGGTAGAACTGGGAAAGCTACTGAGAAAATTGACAGCATCAGTGATGTCATGGCTGGTGGAGAGTGAGTTGGGAATTTGTGGTGTTGAGGGAACTGTGAGGAGGTCTTTTCTGGAGATATAGTGAGAGGAGCTGAGATGGAAAAGGAGATGCAGAACAAAAAAGAAGGCAAGGTCGTGGTTGGGGATCATAGTCATAGAAATGAACAGCACAGAGAGAGGCTTTTCAGCCCATTGTGTCTGTGCCGGCCGAAAAAGAACGATCCAAACTAATGACACTTATCAGCTATTGGTCCGTAGCCCTGTAGGTTACAGCACGTCAACAGCACATCCAAGTACTTTTTTAAATGTGGTGAGGGTTTCTGCCTTGAACTCCCTGCCTGAAAGGGTGGTAGAGGCCCCCACCACACTCTAGGTGAAAAAAATCCTCAACTCACCTCTAATCCTCCTATGAATTACTTTAAATCTATGGTCTCTGGTATTAACCTCTCTGCTAACAGAAGTTGTCCTTCCTGCCCACTCTAACTAGGCCCCTCATAATTTTATACCTCAATTAAATATCCCTTCAGCTTCCTCTATTCCAAAAAAAAGCTCCAATCTTTCCTCAAAGCTAAAATTCTCCATTCCTGGCAGCATTCTTGTAAATTTGTTCTGTATCCTCTCCAATGCAATCACATCCTTCCTGTATTGCGGTGACCAGAATTGTGTGCAGCACACCAGCTGTGGTCTAATTTGTGTCACAGTTCCAGCATAACTTCCCTGATCTTGTATTCTATGCCTCGGCCAATAAATAAAAATATACTGTACATCCTCTTAGCAGGACAAGTAGATAAAGTGGCTATCTTCAGGGATCTGTGGACATTCACTCCAAGGTCTCCTCTGTTCCTGTACATGTGTCAGTATTCTACTCGTTATTGTGTAATTCCTTGCCTTCACCAAATGCATTACCTCACAATTCTCTGGATTTGAATTCCATTTGTCATTTCTCTGCCCACCTGACCAGTCCATTGATTTCTTCCTGCTGTCTACAGCTTTCTTCCACACTATCAACCACACAGCCAATTTTAGTATCAGCTGCAAGCTTCTCAATGATGCCCTCTACATTTAAGTCTAAATCACGAAAAGGGACCCAATACTGAGTCCTGCAGAACCCCACTCCCTTCGGGTATCAGCCATGGCTCAGTTGATAGCACACTCACCCAAGTCTAAAGGTTGTGGGTTCAAGTCCCAATCCAAAACTTGAGCACAAAAATCAAGGTTGATGCTCCAGTGCAGTATTGAAGGAGTGCTGCACTGTCAGAAGTGCTGTCTTTCGGATGAGATATTAAATGGAAGCCCTGTCTTCCTCCTCAAGTGGACATGAAAGATCCATGGTAGTATTTTTCGAAGAAAAGCAGAGGAGTTATCCCGGTGTCCTGGCCAATATATATCCCTCAATCAACATCACTAAAAACAGATTCTCTGGTCGTTATCACATGGCTGTTTGTGGGAGCTTGCTGTGCACAAATTGGCTGCTGCATTTCCTACATTAAAACAGTGACAAGACTTCAAAAGTATTTCATTGGCTGTAAAGTGCTTTGAGACATCTAGTGATCATGAAAGGCGCTATATAAACGCAAGTTTTTTCCAATCACAATAACAGCCGTTGACCATTACCTTTTGCTTCCTGCCAATTTTTTATCCAACTTGCCACTTTCCCTTGGATGCCATGGGCTTTTACTTTCTGGTCAGTCTGCCATGTGGGGCCTTATCAAAAGCCTTGCTAAAGTCCAAGTCGACTATATCAAATGCACTACCCTCATCCATCCTCCTCATTAGCTCCTGAAAAATATCAATCAAGTTAGTCAGATGGCTTGTTCAATGATTTGAATTTCAGTGGTGGCGAGGTCTTGCTGCTGTTTTGGTCCAAGAAATGTAACTGGTTGGTGCTTGACACAGAACCCCATATGTGATGAATGACTGGTTATATAATGTCATATAGGTGCTGAGTTGTGTATCTAGAATGGTATTGCTGTAATCTTGCAAGGTTTTGCTCAGGGGATGAGGGACTGTGTTCTTAAAATAAAGCTTTCAAGTTCATTTTTTTGTATCTGCCATGTAAGTGTTTGTTTTATTGTTAAACCTAAGTTAATTAGAGCCTTCCTCCTGTGCACAAGTACAATTTGATCAATGTTGACTCCAAACCTATAGGATGTGCCAGTACAAACTTTAGTTTGACCTTTTCTTAAACTTGTTAATTTTTTTAAAAAAGGTGAATATAACCTGTCTCTCCCTGTTCCTATCTTTTTCTTTTTGCGGTAAATGTGTTTTCAGTAATTCAGCAGGACGCCTGAACTAAGTAAAATACCACCTATTATGAACTTTGATCTTGCATGCCAAGTATCATAGCTCTGAAGTTCTTTAATGAAGATAAGACTGAGCTTCCCCAACATTATAGTTCATTAGGACACCCAAGTGCTGTATTGCAATGTGAGGATGTGTGTTTGTGCCCTCTTAAAATACAATTATTTCCCCTTTTCTATGTGCTTGTTCACCACAAATGAATAGCCATTTGGGTTTGAATATTGTGCACCCATCAGTCCTAATCTGTCCACTTTTGGTTCAGCATCTGAGTTCATTATAGGTCTTGGGAAATTTATCTGCATTAAAGGTACACATTTGCAGGGCTAAGGGGAAAAAGCAGGGAATTGGGAGCTAATTAGATAGCTCTTTTAAAGAGCAGGCACGAAAGGCCGACAGGCCCACTTCTGTGCTGTAAGGTTTTATGATTCTATATATTTGTTGCTGCCACTGTGCTGAATGACGGAGCTCTTTCACTTGCACTGAGGAGCCTAAGTAAGTAAAAGTAATGAACAATCATCAACCTGACCAGTTGGCTCTGATATTTATTTGGTCGTGGAGGCGTGGGTGCAGGTGAGGCTGAAAACTCTGAGGAACCCAGCATAGTCAGGGACGTGGATATTCTGCCAGACTGAACTGAACTTAGGAACGGTCCTCAGTGCTGGGGAGGTCAGAAAGGCCCCAGTGGGGGTGGTGGGGGGGGGGGAAGGTGTAGAGGCCTGTATTGGGGCTAAGGGGTGTGGGGAAGAGAGGCCTGTGATATGGTGGGGGCGAAGGGGTGTGGGTATGGAATGAGAGACTTGCAGTGGGGTCTTGAGGGTATGGAGGTGAAGAGAAGTCTGTAGTGGGGCCCAGGGAGAAACAGGCCAGCAATTGTGGGGGTGGGGAGAAGTAGAGACTGGCGATGGGGTTGGGAGGAGAGGCCACAAGCCTGAATCTCCTGGTGCACAGAAACGTTCTGAAAGAGCCGCTTACTTGGGAAAGCCGGCAGCTCCTGCCTCCCTTTCACTGTCTGGAATCCCAAGCCCTAGGAAACCCATGCAGCAGCAGTAAATGTTGAATCTGGCTCCCAATTGCACAGTGGAAGCTCATTTTAATATGTTAATGAAGTGCCGCACCTCACTGTGGCGGGACAACTCTGATGCTCTTTTTGTTTTACAGCGGAGAGGATGTGTGTGTATCTGGGGATATGTTCCTCATATTTAACTCTAACTTCTTCCTTCACCGCCGACTTGACCCAACCTTCTCCAGGCTGATATCAGTTTCTCTCTCCAAATATGCTGTCTGACCTGCTGAATGTTTCCTAGCATTTCTGTTTTAATTTAAGTGGTTTTCATGTGTTGCTTATAACAATAGTTTGTCTGACTCCCAAACATTGCTTTATAATATGAGCACTTAACTGCACAGATGGGGGACAAAATGAAGTATCTACTGCTGGTGTTAATCTCAAACTAAAGCATGTTCTTGAATTGGAGTTGACATGTTCAGCTGAGGGCTATAAATTATCCAACTGCTTTTTATGTGTTGAACCACAAATAGCAATGGAATGGCATCATCTTGTCTGTTGTGTGCTCTGTATGACGTGGGATTGAACTGAGTATGTTGGGGTCATCCGCGTGCCTGACCAAATTACACAAACAACCATTTAGACTGGAGGGAACCCGAGGGAATCATATGACTTCTGGGAAAGAGCACATGCAATAGCCTGATGCAGATGTTTGACCTGAATTGCAATCTTACTGTAATTAAGAGTTCTCCCAGAAAGCAGCCGAGCCCTGTATAACGTAAACTGCTATGCACAGACCTTAATGAGAGGAATCAAAACATCTTGAAGCTACAGTGTCCCGTCTACTCTTTATTTCTAGACTCAAACATTTGATCAGCACTTGCAAACCTTTTATATTTGATTTCTGAAACATTGACTGTTTTTGATTTGTTCTAGGAATGGTTGCAAACGTGACGTTATTTTTTGTTGACCTGATGCCTCAGTTGAACGTATCCCATGTGGGAATTTCTGGCAGTGTAGGGTATTCCCAGCTTTCAGAGCTGGCAGGTAGCAAAAAAAAAGATGAATTTCTCTCCATTAAAATTTTCTTTCTAAGTTTGCTGCTGCTGGCGCTGATACTAACTCATACTGGTGCTGCTGGTGGCACTTGCTGGTGCTGCTGGTGACGTTGGCTCGCAGTGCTGGCTGCTGTTAGTCCTGCTGGTGGTGGTGCTGGATCATGGTGCTGGTTGGTGTTCGTTCTGCTGGTGGCACTGGTTAGTGTTGGTGCTGGTGGTGGTGCTGGCTCATGCTGCTGGTGGTGCTAGCTGTGCTAGTTGGTGTTTGGATCTGCTGGTGGCACTTGCTGGTGGTGCTGGCTGGTGTTGGTGCTGCTCATGGTGCTGGCTCATGGTACTGGTACTGCTGGTGGCACTGGCTGGTTTTGGTGGTCGTGCTGGTGGCACTGGCTGGTTTTGGTGGTGGTGTTGGTGCTTGCTGGTGGCACTGGCTGGTTTTGGTGATGGTGCTGGTGCTGCTGGTGGCATTGGCTGGTTTCGGTGGATATGGTGCTGGTGCTGCTGGTAGCACTGGCTGGTTTTGTTGGTGGTGCTGGCTGGTGGTGGTGCTGGTGTCACTGGTTTTGGTGGTGCTGGTACTGTTGGTGGCACTGGCTGGTTTTGGTGATGGTGCTGGTGGCATTGGCTGGTTTTGGTGGATTTGGTGCTGGTGCTGCTGGTAGCACTGGCTGGTTTTGGTGGTGGTGCTGGCTGGTGGTGGTGCTGGTGCTGCTGGTGTCACTGGTTGGTTTTGGTGGTGGTGCTGGCTGTTGGTTGTGCTGGTGCCGCTGGTGACACTGGCTGGTTTTGGTGGTGGTGCTGGTGCTGCTGGTGGCATTGGGTGGTGGTGGTGGCACTGGCTTGTGGTGCTTGCTGGTGGCACTGGCTGGTGCTGGTGCTGCTGGTGGCACTGGCTGGTTTTGGTGGTGGTGCTGGTGCTGCTGGTGGCACTGGCTGGTTTTGGTGGTGGTGCTAGTGCTGCTGGTGGCACTGGCTGGTTTTGGTGGTGGTGCTGCTGTTGGCACTGGATGGTTTTGGTGGTGGTGCTGGTGCTGCTGGTGGCACTGGCTGGTTTTGGTGGTGGTGCTACTGTTGGCACTGGCTGGATTTGGTGCAGGTGCTGCTGGTGACACTGGCTGGTTTTGGCATTGGTGCTGCTGGTGCCATTGGCTGGTTTTAGAATTGGTGCTGGTGGCACTGGCTGGTGGTGTTGGCACTGGCTCGTGGTGCTTGCTGGTGGCGCTGGCTGGTGGTGCTGCTGGTGGCATTGGCTGGTTTTGGTGGTGTGCTGGTGCTGCTGGTGGCACTGGCTGGTTTTGGTGGTGCTGGTGCTGCTCGTGGCACTGGCTGGTGGTGTTGGCACTAGCTTGTGGTACTTGCTGGTGGCACTGGGTGGTGCTGGTGCTGCTGGTGGCACTGATTGGTTTTGGTGGTGGTGCTGCTGGTGGCACTGGCTGGTTTTGGCATTGGTGCTGCTGGTGGCACTGGCTGGTGCTAGTGCTGCTGGTGGCACTGGCTGGTGGTGGTACTGGTGCTGCTGGTGGCACTGGCTGGTTTTGGCATTGGTGCTGCTGGTGGCACTGGCTGGTGCTAGTGCTGCTGGTGGCACTGGCTGGTGGTGGTGCTGGTGCTGCTGGTGGCACTGGCTTGTTTTGGTGGTGGTGCTGGCTCATGGTGCTGGCTGGTACTGGTGCTGCTGGTGGCGTTGGCTGGTGTTGCTGCCGCTGGCTCGTGGTTCTATAGACACCAGCCCTCCAGTAACATCACCAAGTGGTCATTCTTCAAGTGTAAGCCTAGCCAATGAGTATTGGCAAAGTCACCAAAATCAGATAGAATGCCTCGATTGCTGTAATGGCTGAGGCTATCTAATTCAGCATGGTGGGGATTGATCCTGAATCCATCATAGTTTGAATGACTCATTCTCGCACTAATGGTGCATTTCTCAGCTGAATCAGCAGAGTAAAGCAGGATCAACCTCCAACTGCCTTGGTTTCTAAGCTAACACGGGCGGTTCTCTTTTTTTTAAAAAAAAAAAGGCATCCTTTCATGGATTTTATTTTTAAAATATGCCTTTCAGTCAAGAGAACAACTTTTAATCTAACTTTAATAAATAGTAGGAGTAGTGCTATTTTTATTTGCATTGCATTTTTCAGGGCTATAGTGTTCAGTGCACATTTGGGAGGGGCATTGATTTTACACATTGGATGATCGGCTTCCTAGTTTGTTTTAATTCTCCCACTTTTTATGAACTCTTATAAAAATGTTTATGGATTTTATACAGACAAATCTGAAGCAGCTGTTTGCACAAACTGGCTGCAGGCCTGCTGTGTGCTGAGGTTGCGAGGCATGCTTTAGTGGCTGCCCTTGGTGCCAGAGCCTGCAATGATTTTCATATTAAATTCCCCAAACCAGTGACTGTTTGAGTGAGATTTCTTTTTCTTTCTTCTGAAACACCTAGAACTTTAAAGTACATACTGAATGTAGGGTTGCCAACACTGCTTGGACATATTCTTGGAGGTTTTGTCACATGATCTCTTGCTCTGACCTCACTCTCCCATCATTGGTCACTTTACGTGACCAGCCTTGTCGCTCACCGCCTTCCCAGGACAATTGGAAGGTAAACGGGCTTTTATTTACCCAATTGGACGATACCTTCGTGTCAGTCAAACTGCCCTTTTATCCTGTTGCCAATATTTTTTTTAGAATTAATAAGCAAAAAGTCTCAGTTTTTCTTTTTATTGTCTGCAGTGATTTTTCTCCTGAGTTGCTCGGAGTCATGTACTGGAGATTAATCTTCAATTCATGGAGATACCCGGACAATTTGGCGGGTTGGAAACCCTAATTGAATGTCATAGATCTTGACAGTGGCTCTTCTGCTGTCAGGCCCTGTCTGCAACATTGAGTCCGATTTTCGGATACCGAGTATTGTGTATTTAATGAATGACTGACTTGTGATGCCACAACTTTCAGCTCTAGATCCCAGCCACTTGCCAGCTGACTGACTCTGATCTAATGGAACAGCAGTGATGGGCACATGCCTGCAAAATGCCCTTTTTTGTGGCACTTCTGTTACAGATCACAAGAATAGCTCCTGCTTTATAATTCCATTTGTCTTATGTTTATGTTGCCATTGGTGGTATCTTTGCCTTGTATGCAATAAAATAAGAATCTCTCCGTTAAATGACTCGTGTCATGAGGGAGGCATGTGTTCTTTCCTTCCAACAGCAAGAGGAGATTTGCGAGGGCTGTTCAAAACCATAAACGGTTTTAATAGAGTAAATAGAGAAACTGCTTTCAGTGATAGAAGGGTCAGTAAGCAGAGGGCACGGATTTAGGGTGATTGCCAAAAGAACCAAAGGAAGATGAGGAAACGTTTCTCTACGGAATGAATTGTTGTGATCTGGAATGCACTGCCTGAAAGGGTGGTGGAAACAGATTCACGAGTAATGTTCAAAGGAGAATTGGATAAATACTTGAAGGGAAAAATATTTAGAGGGCTACGGGGAAAAGGGAGGGGAGTGAGAGAAATTGGGAGGCTGTACCAAAGAGCCAGCACATATTTTCTGGGCCAAGACCTCCTGCTGTGCTCTTCATCCTATGATATAATGACCTGATGCCTCTGCCGAGTATTGTTACTTCCCCATCACCCCCCCCTCTCCCTATCCACCCCCCCCTCTCCCTATCCACCCCCCCCTCTCCCTATCCACCCCCCCCTCTCCCTATCCACCCCCCCCTCTCCCTATCCACCCCCCCTCTCCCTATCCACCCCCCTCCCCCCCCCCCTTGGATCTTGCCTCTTGGATTCCTTTTCCCAGTTGATGCTTTCCTTGTGCATATTTTTTGAACAATGACAAAGCTTTGTTTTGGATTTGTTCGCAAATGATATAATGTGCCTAATAGTTTGGTAATGTATCCAAAAGTTTAGCAAAGGGAATTCTATAACATAGCACAAAAGCTGTGTTATTTATGTCCAGCGATCACCAATGTTTAGATACATTAACATTTTAAGTGGAGTTTGAGACTGGGATGCTCCTTACTACTGGGTTAGATGATCAATTTCACAGAAGTGCAGAAGGAGGCCATTTGGCCCATCGTTTCTGCACCAGCTTTCTGAAAGAGCAATTCCCTCAGTTCCATTCCCCTGCCTTCTCCCCATAGCCCTGCACATTCTTCCTTTTCATTAAACTGTCTACAGAAAATTTGACATCCGTGTTCCTATTGTTACAAGAGTGAATAAACTTGAAAGGTACTTAATTGGCTGTGAAGCACTTTGGGATATCCTGAGGTCATGAAAGATGCGATAACTGCAAGTTATCCCTTTAATCCCTCCCAATTTATACCCACCTCACTCTTGGTTTGCATTAACCAAGCAAATATAAAACTTGTTTGTAACCAAGCTTGACGTATCCGTTCCCAGATTGAGAACATTTGAATCAATGACACAAATCTACTATTAAATATTTCCCATCACATTTATTATTTGAACATTGACAGAATGTCCCTTTTTGTAGAAGAATTATACTCAAAAGGACTTGAGCATCCTAAGACATGAACATTTTCATTTTACTAATGAACTTTAAGTAGGATCCTAGTCCAGTATTCAGAGCAATGTTGTCTGCACTGAGGGCTAAGTAAATTGTAAAGTTAGCACCTTGGGTTAGAATAGTGAGGCCCATTTTCAGTGTAGAGCCTCAGTCAGTGGGAGTGCAGGTCAGAGAATTCGGTGCGAAGGTCAGTGCTGCTGATTCCTGGCATTTCCGATTCTCCAGTGATTTTAAAGTAAACTGGAAAATTAGGGACACTGTGAATTGGACATGCTAACTTTAGCCTCTAATTCTCTAACCTGCGTGCTTCTAGTCAGCATCCTGCATAGCAGTAAAATTGGCATCGATGGAGCAGGATTTAATCAAATGTATCCACAATGCCAGTGGTGACTTTCCAAAATGTATCGTGTTGGCTGTTGTGGCCAAAACTATAGGAATGCAATTTGGTTTGCAATTTCATTCTCATCACCAAATCTTTGTTAATCATGTGAAAGTTCATTGAGGCATTGATAACTGTTGCATGATTTTTCTAACGGGAAAGAGTGGGGACACATTTGGAAGATTGTACTCAATTACATGTGTGGTATCTGAGAGCTCAGCATTCGCGACCTAAAAAACCAAAAGCATTCCCCGAGTTATTAAGCTTTCTCTGAACATGATATCAAAATCTAAAAGTGAATGGTGAAGCAACTCGCCATTCACTGAGCAACTGTCATACATAGCAATTAAATTGCCATTCTTTTCCCCAACACCATTACCCTACTTACTTGACAGTCAAAGTTATGGGACCAAGACCACAAACTGATCCATTTAAATTGTGTTCACCTATCACTGAACAAAAACAGCTTGTGGTTAAGTGTTCTTTTTTTCACTGGCATTAAATGCTTTTTTGTATCCTTTATTGTATGTGATCCTCAAAAGCACTTCTCCACATTTTGCGATATTGATGTTGATATTACACAGAGGACAAGTCACACAATACTGATCATTCAGATGTGATTCTTTCACCCAAGAAGAATCATTCTCATTATTTGCATTGAAGGAAAGAGTGCAGCTGACCTATTCTTTGGAGACTCCAATGTGAATACTTCAGAACCACTTGAGGTTTTCCTCCTCACTGTTGACCATTATCATTCTTTAGCTTGTGTTGAAGAAATATGTGCTGCCTGTACTAAAGTTCCTTTTGTCTCCTTTGATAAATGTAAAGTCACCTTTTAATCGCACGTCTGCACTCCTCTTACTCTTGAGCAAAAGATGATCATTACAAAGTATTTCCACGTGTGCTTAGAGGATCACAGGAACAGGAATAGGCTCTCTAGCTCCTCGAGCTTCTTCTGTCATTCAATGAGATCATGTGAAATAACACTATGTACCTGTCTTTGCCCCATATCCCTTAAAACTTTTGGTTAACAAAAATCTATCAACCACAGATTTAAAATTTACAGGTGACCCAGCCTCAATTATCATTTGTGGAATAGAGTTCCAGAGTTCTACCACTGTTTGTGTGTAGAAGTGTTTCTTAATTTCATTCCTGAAAGATCTGGCTATAATTTTTAGACTCCACCCCCACCCAGCAGAAATAGGGTATAGATAGTTTCTCTTTATCAGATCCCCTTGACATTTTGAACTTTGATCAAATCACCCCTCAACCTTCTAAATTCCAGTGAATACAACCCTAGTTTGTGTAATCTCCCCTTGGAGTCCAGGTATCATTCTGGTAAATCTATGCTGCACTCCCTCCATGGACAGTAGATCCTTTATAATGTGTGGTGCCCAGAATTGCTGACAGTACCCCAGGTGTGGTCTAACCAGGGGGCTTTGTACAGCTGAAGCATGACTTCTAACCCCTACATTCTAATCCTCTAGATATAAATGCCAGCATTCAGTTAGCCTTTTTGATTATTTTCTGTACCTGTCATGACATTTTAATGATCTATATACCTGAATCCCAAGTCGCATTTGGACCTCCACTGTTCCGAGCTTTTCACCATTTAGGAGTTACCCTGTTCTATCCTTTTTAGGTCCAAAATAGATGACCTCACATTTGCCGACAATGAAATCTATTTGCCACAATTTTGTCCATTCACTTAATCTATCAATATCTTTTTGTAATTTTATGCTTCCATCTACGCTGCTTACAATACCGCCTATCTTTGTTGGCAAATTTGGATATGTCTTTTTCTATCCCATCATCTAAACTGTTAATAATTACAGTTAATAGTTGAGACTCCAACATGGATCCTTGTGGGACACCGCTAGTCCACATCCTGCCAATTACAGTACCTGTCCGTTATCCCTACTCTCTGTCTCCACAAGCATCCCAGTAATTTGCCCTGGCAAGCTTCACGGTTATTGGCAGGTAATCTGCAGCAGTGGCCCTAAGACTTGACTCTGCCAAATTGCAATTACACTCTTTTTAAGCGGGTAAATGTGTGATGTTTCTGTATTAGAAACAAGTGCGCTATTTGGAATCAGCAAATGTTATAACACAGAAATGGCCAATCAAGTCCATACTTGTGGTTTTCTCCACATTGAACCACCTCGGCTAATGACGCTCTCCTGGTTCAGTCCCCATACTTTTTACTGCTAATCTTTTTGACTTTAAAAAAAAGATTCTGGGCTGTGCTTCAGTTTATGGTAGTGTTCCACTTCACATTCTTGTGTGCTTCTCTAGACTATAGAGTCACTTATGGCAGAAAAGGAGGCTATTTGGCCCATCGACTCCTTGCCGGCATGTCATGGAACAATCCAGTCAGTCCTATTCCCCTGCTCTATCCCTGTAGCCCTGCACGTTTATTTCCTTTAGAAATTATTGATTGTTTCCCCCTCCACCACCCTCATGAGCAGTGAGTTCCTTGTCATAACTGCATAAAAAAAAAGTTCTTCCTCGTATTCCATCTCTTGTCCAAAGCATTCAATCTGTGTCCCTTAGTCCTTGTAAGATCAGTTAATGGGAA
The DNA here is from genome assembly GCF_036365525.1 of Heterodontus francisci. Taxonomy (NCBI): domain Eukaryota; kingdom Metazoa; phylum Chordata; class Chondrichthyes; order Heterodontiformes; family Heterodontidae; genus Heterodontus; species Heterodontus francisci. The sequence continues at coordinate 166,809,280 of NC_090373.1, read as the reverse complement.
CAGTTTTTCCTTGTCTAACTTATCTAACTCCACTCAATCTCCTTTGCTCCAGGGAGAACAACCCCAGCTTTTTCGACCAAACCTTGTAACTAAAATCCTCCATCCCCGGAAGCATTCTGGTAAATCTCCTCTGCATCCTTTTGAGGACACTCACATCCTTGCTAAAGTGTGGTGACCAGAACTGGACACAATACTCTAGATGGGGCCTAACCAGAGCTTTATAAAGGTTCAGCATAACTTCCCTGCTTTTGTACTCAAAGCCTGTATTTACGAAGCCCAACATCTGATGTGCTTTACTAACCATTCTCTCAATATGACGAGTCAGCTGTGGCTCAGCTGGTAGCACTTTCACGTCTGAGCAGGAGGCTGTGGGTTCAATTCCCACTCCAGGACTTGAGCACAACAAGCTAGGCTGACACTCCAGTGCAGTACTGATGGGAGTGCTGCAGTGTCAGAGATGCCATTTTTCAGATGAGAGATTAAACCAAAGCCTTGTCTGCTCGCTCAGGTGGACATAAAGGGTCCCATGGCACTATTTGAAGAAGAGCAGGAGACTTGGCTTTGGTGTTCTGGCCACCAGTATGATCCCAGGGATGGGGTATTTTAGTTACAAAGTCAGGTTGGAAAAGCTGGGTTGGTTCTTCTTAAAGCAAAGGAGATTGAGGGGAGATTTAATAGAGGTGTACAAATTATGACGGGCTTAGATAAATTAGACAAGGAAAAACTGTTCCCATTAGCTAATAGTACAAGGACTAGGGGACACAGATTGAAGGTTTTGAGTATGAATCGCAAAAGGTTAGTGTGCAGGTACAGCACGCAATTGGGAAAGCTAATAGAATGTTATCATTTATTGCGAGGGGAATTGAATACAAAAGTAGGGAGGTTATGCTTCAGTTAGAGGGTATTAGTGAGACCACATCTGGAGTACTGTGCACAGTATTAGTGTCCTTATTTAAGGAAGAATGTAAATGCGTTAGAAGCAGTTCAGAGAAGGTTTACTAGACTAATAGTTCAAATGGGTGAGTTGTCTTGAGGAAAGGTTGGACAGGCTAGGCTTGTATCTGCTGGAGTTTAGAAGAGTTAGAGGTGACTCGATTGAAACGTATAAGATCCTGAGGGGTATTGACAGGGTGGATGTGGAGAGGATGTTTTCCCTTGAGAGAATCTAGATCTAGGGGCCACTTTAAAAATAAGGGGTCGCCCATTCAAGACAGATGAGGAGAAATTTTTTATCTGAGGGTTATGAGTCTTTGGAATTCTCTTCCTCAAGAGGTGGCTGAAGCAGAGTCTTTGAATATTTTTAAGGCAGAGGTAGATAGATTCTTGATAAGCAAAAGGGTGAAAGGTTATTGGGGGTTGGTGGGAATGTGGGGTTGAGGTTACAATCAGATCAGCTATGATCTATTGAATGGCGGAGCAGGCCCGAAGGGCCGAGTGGCCCTGCTTCTAATCTGTATGTTTGTATGGCAAAACATGCACGGGGAATATGAAGAAGAACTTTTTTATGCAGCAGGTGGTAATGACCTGGAACTTGCTGCCCATGAGGGTGGTGGAAGTGGAGACGATCAATAACTTCAAGAGGACATTGGATGGCTACTTGAGGGAAATAGCAGGGCTATGGGGATTGAGCCGGGAGTTGGACTGACTGCACAGCTCCGTGAAGAGCCGACATAGACTTGATGGGCCGAATGGTCTCCTTCTGTGCCGTAAATGACTCTGACTCAATGTTTATCCCTCAATCAACAACACTAAAAACCGATTCCCTGGTCATTATCACATTGCTGTTTGCGGGAGTTTGCTGTGCACAAATTGACTGCCACTTTGCTTGCATTACAACGGTGACTACACTTCAAAAGTACTTAATTGGCTGTAAAGTGCTTTGGGACATCTGGTGGTCATAAAAGATGCTATAAAAATGCACACATCATCCTGACTTGGAACTATATCGCCATTCCTTCACCGTCACTGGGTCAAAATCCTGGAAATCCCTTCCTGACAGTACTGTGTATGTACCTACCTCACATGGACTGCAGCGGTTCAAGAAGGCAACTCACCACCACCTTCTCGAGGACAATTGAGGATTAGCAATAAATGCTGGCCTTACCAGTGACACTCCCATCCCACAAATGAATAAAGACATTAGTCTTTTATTCTTACCACCCTCTGTGTAAGGAGATTTATCTTTCCAATCACTCTTTCAATCTTTGTAATGATCATAAATTTGTGACCCCTCAATACTGCCTCACTGTCAAGTGAAGTCAATCTGTGATCCTATCATAATACTTCATATATCTCCTTACCCTTAATCTGGCTCTAGTGTAAACCAGTCCTAACTCCTTAAATGTCTCTTGATCACTGTCGCCCCTCATTCTCTAACATTCTAATTAATTTAGACTGTGCCTTTTCCATTGCTTCAATACTCTTGCTATAATGAAGCACCCAATACTGTACAAAACACTCCGACCTGAGTGTTCTGAGGTTTGTTCTTGAGTTCAACAGTAACGCTTTGATTTTGTATTTCTTAAACACGAAGTCAAGGATGCTGTTTGGCTATTACCATATTGAATGTAATAACACCATTGAATGACCTGTGTGTCTACACACCAAATTCCTCTGTTCATTTGCATTCTTTAAAATATTGCTATTTCAGGTGCACTTTTTTTCTCTATAATCTTGCTTACAAAAATGTATTACTTCACATTTTCCAACATGTACGCAGACTATTGGCCTTCCTGACATCCTGCAGTCTTTCACAGTCCTTGCCACAATTTATCATAACCCCCGCCCCCCAATAGTTGTCATTACCTAATTTCAATATTGTCACTTATTTGCTTTGTCATAGAAACGTAGAAAACTATAGCACAGAGGAAGGCCAATCATCCCATCGTGCCTGCGCTGGCTCTTTGAAAGAGCAATTCTGCTTAGCACCACATCTCTGCTTTTTGTTCCTAACCCTGTACGTGCTTCATCCTCAGGTACCTGTCCGACTCCCTTTTAAAATTATTTATGGAATCAGCTTCCACCACCTTTTCAGGTAGAGCGTTCCTGATCCTGACCACTCTGAATGAAGACCTTTCTCGTCTTTTCCCCTCTAGAGCTTTTCCCAATAATTTTGAACCTGTGGCCTCTATTGATTCACTCACCAGAGGGAATCATTTTTTCCCCTCTTCTATCAAAACTCCTGACAATTTTGAAAACCTCTATTAGGTCACCTCTTAACAATCTCTGTTCCAAGGAGAACAGTCCTAAGTTTTCAAACCTCTCCTCATAACTGAAGTCCCTCATCCAAGGTAGCAGCATGGTAAACCTCCTCCGTACCCTTTCTAATACCTTTTACATCTTTCCTGAAATGTGGTGCCCAGAAATCCCCACAATACTCCAGATGAGGGCTAACCAGTGATTTTGTAAAGCTTGCACATGATCCTTTTGCTTTTATATTCTGTTCCTCTATTTATAAACCCAAGTAACTCCTGCGTTTTTTGCTAGCTGCCTTATCAACTTGCCCTACCATCTTTTTAAGGTTTTGTATAGATGGGCACCAAGATCTCTGCTTATCTACACTTTTCAAAATTGTGCCATTTATCTTTCCATATTAGTCTTTTCAAAGTACATCACTTCACACTTCATCCTGCCCTGAGGCCTATAACTATCCACCTCACCAGCTATTACTTTGTCACATTTTGTATTGTCTGCAAACTTTGAAATGCTGCTCTCTTTTTATATATTAAGAGCAGCTCCAGTATAGACCCCTGGTGAATGTCACTCCTGAGAAACCTCTTTGCTGCTCACTCTCCAGCCATCACTCAGTCAATGTCCATCTCCCATTAGCTTTGCCATGATGAGGTATTTTATTAAATATTTTTTGAAGATCTCTAAGGCCCATTCACTGCTGGCAAGGTGTAGATTCTCAGTACTTTGAATTAGAGACTCTAAAACTGGAATTGAGATACTAAAAACACAGGAGTTGCAGCATTTACTCGGGTATTATACTGCTCAGTAATCCCTCCAACAGATTCCTAATTGTTTGCACTGATCTCCTGTCCAACCCATGTCTGAAGCTGACAGTGTAGAGTACCTTGTGGGTTTGCTCAGTGATCCCAATTGTACTTCAGGGACCAGAAGAGCTAGACTGATGAAAATGAAGTCGGCACGAGGCCTGGAATCAAAACTGCCCTTGTGTTTTTTTTTTCAATTACGCACTGGAATTTCTCTTCCAAGACATCACATGCCAAGAAAATTTCAATGAAGCCACAGATGGACTTGATGTTATTGCTAGCACATGTCAACCCTGGCTGTTCCTTATTGTTCCTCATTCTGAGCCTTATGGGTTTGACTATGAGGAGTCTGTCTTTATTGCTCTCTACCCTCAGTAATAGTGCAACTTTGTCTCTTTCTGCATCCAACTCATAAGTGTCAGTAGGATGTTGGTTACCTCCAATTTACTGTTGGTTGCCTCCAATTTATCTTCACCTTGACAGTTATCTTTGCTTCTTTTTCCTCTAGTTGCAAGTTGGTTGTCAAAAGACAGAATCATATTTGTGGGTATTAGGGTTGGGGTTGCAGAGTGACTCCACCTGGTATGCAAAGCAATAGCACGTTGAAGTAGTTAAATCTGAATTTATACCAGGTTCAAAAATAAATAATGAAGTTTTATTTAACTTTTGAAGTGTGCTTGGGAGAACTGCCCATTTGCTGATGAATGGGGTTGGATGCACCAAGGTGAACTTAATGACCTATCTTACTTGGAGACCCGTCTTTCCACAGTCCGCATTCTCTTCACTTTTTCCTCCAGAACAATGTTGTCCAATTCGCTTGCCACTTGCCATATGTGGTGAATCGGCCACAGACATGTGGTGAATGGATGCTGTTCATTTTTAGAGCCATGCAATACTGAGTGGTGTTGCAGCAGATGATATGAGTATGGGTGTCACTCGCTAGACCATTATTTGTCATCTGCCCCTAATTGAGAAATGAAGAATCAACCACGTTGCTGTTAGCTAGGAGTCACATATCGGTCAGACCATGACTTGTGCTTATTGGAATATAGGTCAGTTGTCAGATTTCTAATGACCTGGAGGCCCACTTGCTCAATGAAACAAGAAAAATAATCTGCCTTTTGTTACCTTCTCTGTTCCTGTTCTCTGGGTGCCTCTAATAACAATACATTTAGATGTGCGGGACTGCTCTGTGAAGTGCTGTGAAAGGAGGGCCAGTCTTCGGAAGGGCAGCGGTCTAATCATTCTCAAAATTTTCTTGGGGACTCTAGTGACAAAGGGGATGTTAACTGAAGAGCTTGGTTTTGTTTAGCTGATAATTGGCGGTTTTCACAAAACAGTTGTGGTGTGTAAGCAGTGGATGGCGCTGCATAGCTGCCAATGAGGGCTGAAATGTGCAATTCTGGCAAGCTGGGCGGTGCAGCAACTTCAAACTGTGTTCAGCATTCATCTTAATAGGTCTGTTGAAATGAGTGATTGAAAGAAATAGGGCACGATTGGTGTAAAAGGAGAGATTACAGGAGGTTGGCAACAAACCAAAGGTCTACTAAATGTACAGATACTGCGTTCAAAAATGGCAGGGGGCAGAGCACAGAAGCCAGTACGTAGAGATTTGTGAATTCTTTTCAATCCCCGAGTCGTCATAAGAGTCATTTATGGCATGGAAGGAAGCCATTCGGCCCATCGAGTTCATGCCTGCATTTCTACTCTCTGCTGCCCCCTCCTGTGAAGTCTCTTGCCTATTGGTGCTATGGTCTGGACTGCACTTCTTCAAGGTATCGTCGCTGCCAATAGTCTCCAAAGCTGGGACACAGCCCGAAGACTCCTGTACCGTCTGCCTCTTCCTACTCTTCTGAATGGTCATGCATACTATCCATTTCATTCAGAAAGAAAGACTCTATGGGAAGGATGCACCATCCAGGGCTAACTAAGGAAGTTAAGTCAAATTGGAGGAAAAGGCATACAATGATGCAGAGATTATTGGTAGACCAGAAGATTGGGAAAATTTTAGAAACCAGCAAAGGATGGCTAAGAAAATAAAGAGGAAGAAATTAAAGAATGAGAGCAAGAAATACAAAAAAAGACAGTAAGAGCTTCTATAAATATATAAAAAGGAAGAGAGTAACTAAAATAAGCATTGGTCCCTTAGAGGATGAGACTGGGGAATTAATAATGGGAAACAAGGAAATGGCAGAGACTTTGAACAAGTATTTTGTATCTGTTTTCACAGTAGAAGACACAAAAAGCATCCCAAGAATAGCAGATCATCAAGAGGCAAAAGAGAGAGAAGAACATAAACAATCACAATCACTAAAGAAAAAGTATGAGGAAAACTAATGGAACTAAAGGTTCTCAAGTTCTCTGGATCTGATGGCCTGCATCCTAGGGTCTTAAAAGAAGTGGCTGCAGAGATAGTGGATGCATTGGTTGTAATCTTCCAAAATTTGGTAGATTCTGGAAAGATCCCAGCAGATTGGAAAACGGCAAGTGTAACACCTCTATTCAAGAAAGAAGGGAGACAGAAAGCAGGAAACAATAGGCCAGTTAGCCTAACATCTGCCATTGGGAAAATACTAGAATTGATTATTAAGGAAGTAGTAGCAGGACATATAGAAAATCTTAATGCAATCACGAGAGTCAACATGGTTTTATGAAAGGAAAATCATGTTTGACAAATTTATTAGCAATGTTTGAGGATGTAACAAGCAGGGTGGATAAAGGGGAACCAGTAAATTTAGTGTATTTAGGTTTCCAAAAGGCATTCGATAAAGTGCTACATAAAAGGTTACTACACAAGATATGAGCTCATGGTGTTGGGGGTAATACATTAGTATGGATAGAAGATTGGCGAACTAACAGAAAACAGAGGCAGGATATATGGGACATTTTCAGGTTGGCAAATTATAACTAGTGGAATGCCACAGGGATCAGTGCTAGGGCCTCAACTATTTATGATCTATATTAATGACTTGGATGAAGGGACAAAGTGTATTGTAACCAAATTTGCTGACGATACAAAGATAGGGAGAAAAGCAAGCTGTGTGGAGGCCACAGAGTCTGCAAAGAGAGATAGAGAGTAAAGTGAGTGGGCAAAAATTTGACAGATGGAGTATAATGTGGGAAAGTGTGAGGTTGTGCACTTTGGCAGACAGAATAGGAAAGCAGAATATTTACATGGCAAGATACTGCAGAATGCTGCGGTACAGAGGAATCTGGGTGCCCTTGTACATGAATCACAAAGTTAACATGCAGGTATAGCCAGTAATTAGGAAGGCAAATTAAATATTGGTCTTTATTGCAAAGGGGATTGAGTATAAAAGTAGGGAAGTCTTGCTCAACTGTACAGGCCATTGGTGAGAGCGCACCTAGAGTACTGCGTATAGTTTTGGTCTCCTTACATACGGAGGGATATAGTTGCATTGGAAGCAGTTCAGAGAAGGTTTGCTAGACTGATTCTTGGGATGAAGGGGTTTGTCTTATGAATAAAAGTTGAGCAGGTTGGGTCTATACTTGTAATGAGTTATTTTATGTTGCATTAGACAACATTATTACAGCTAACGTTATGTACAGTACAGAGAAAACTATTTACAGAACCTTACTCTAGGTGTTACAGTTGCAGAGTGACTCTGGTTCTGAGTCACATGACTGCATCCTGGTACTTGGCTCATTAGCCTACCAAGATCTTAAAGGGACTTCACTCTTAAAGGCAATCATACAGCATCCCCTTTCCAGAGATAAGTCTTGTATGCCAAAAATAAAAACACATAAAATTAGATAACATCAAAATTATTTATACAGATATAGATCATAAGATTTACAGGTATGAGGAAAGAGATTGTGAAATTTACAAGTGCAGAGGCTTACAAGTCCAGATATTGTTTTGGTGGTGTGTCAGAGAATTTGTGTCTAGCTGTTGCTGTTTTTTTTCTGAAGTTTCTCCCTTTCTGCATTCAGTTTCTGTTGCTCTGCCTTCAGCCTGCTAATATACTCTATTGCTTTTCTCAAGATGACCACTTTTGGTCTCGTCATTCTCGGAAAGTTCCGGCACCTCATCTCGAAGAATCAACAGACAATGCTTCAACTTATTACTCCTCTGCCTCTTCAGGACGTTGTGTGTCATTTGCCTCTTCTCATCCTCATGTCTGAATGCTTGAGGCTCAAGGCTGAGGACTTGTTAAAGGAAGAGTACTTGGTCTCATGGAGGTACCTGTTCGTTCTGGCTCATTGTGGTGCTGGCAGTTCTCTAGATAGCAGAAGTGAAAACGTGGCATAGTTGTGCTGTTGCTGGGTTTCCAGACTGCACTGTTTGATGCTGGCCAGAGTCTGCGAGTAGTTTCCGGTCCTTGGAGATTTCCCTTTGGTCTCTTCTGCTATAATGGGTACCTTGGTGACTTCGTGGATGGTTATGATGTTGAGGTCCTTACATGCTGGTAGTTCTGCCACTGCTGGTCCGCTCATATCTACAAAGTAGAACGTTTGTGGATTCCATGCCAACTTGCCATAGCTGCATTGCATTACTGTGTGCCACTGCAGGAATGGGTGACCCGTTGTATGCAGCTAACATGGAAGTTGTCAGTAGTTTCATTGATTTCCAATGACTCCAGTACATATCTGAGTATTTGGACCAGTAGGATATTTGCACTCTTAGTATATATTTGCCAGCTTTCATTAGGCACGTGACATTAAAGGTGTCAAAAGCTTTCAGTTGTTTGACGTCATCAATGTGATGTCAGGTTCACAACAATGTGGAACGCCCGTTCGTCTTCTGGCTGAGAATTACTCCTCGTTGAGTCTTGTCTCAGGTCTGTTTCATTGTGGAATTCATGGATCGGCTTGCGTTTACACAAGTCTCTGGCGCTCTCTTTGCTGCTGTTACTGCACTTGTCTTCTGTTTGTCTGTGTCCTGCTGCGGCTTCTGGCCACGTCTTTGGAGTCAGATTTCTTGCATAGGCGGGCCCAGTGTCCTTTTGCACCACGCGCCTTTCACAGGTCACGATATTTCGACGTGAGTGGGACAGACTGCACTTACCACACAGCTTGCTTGCCCTTTTCGACCTGGTTATGGTGCCAATACTGTTGGCTGCATCTAATGCTTGCAGGTTCTGTTGTCCAGCTACAATGGCTTCATATTTCCTGCCATCTTCCAGCAGTGCATCAATACTATGACTTTTTCCGCAGGAGATCTTTCTGAAACTCTTCAATGGGTGTCGATACAATCACCAGCTCTATTATTCGGTCTGACAGCTCAGTTTCTGAGGAGTCGCATTCGTTGCCCTTACTATTGCATCAGCTGATGAACTGGTCTATTGATTCCTGTGGCTGTAGGACATCAATTCCAGGCAGTGAATTCTAAAATTCACTCATAATCAGAGCTGATCTGCGCTTACGTATATAAAGAGCAAGAGGGTAACCAGGGAAAGGGTTGGCCCACTCAAGGACAGAGATGGGAATCTATGTGTGGAGCCAGAGGAAATGGGCGAGGTGCTAAATGAGTACTTTGCATCAGTATTCACCAAGGAGAAGGACTTGGTGGATGATGAGCCTAGGGAAGGGAGTGCAGATAGTCTCTGTCATCTCATTATCAAAAAGGAGGAGGTGTTGGGTGTCTTGCGAAGCATTAAGGTAGATGAGTCCCCAGGGCCTGATGGGATCTACCCCAGAATACTGAGGGAGGCAACGGAAGAAATTGCTGGGGCCTTGACAGAAATCTTTGCATCCTCATTGGATACAGGTGAGGTCCCAGAGGACTGGCGAATAGCCAATATTGTTCCTTTGTTTAAGAAGGGTAGCAAGGATAATCCAGGAAATTATAGGCCGGTGAGCCTTACATCAGTGGTAGGGAAATTATTAGAGAGGATTCTTCAGGACAGGATTTACTCCCATTTGGAAACAAACGAACTTATTAGCGAGAGACAGCATGGTTTTGTGAAGGGGAGGTCGTGTCTTACTAATTTGATTGAGTTTTTTGAGGAAGTGACGAAGATGATTGATGAGGGAAGGGCGGTGGATGTTGTCTATATGGACTTCAGTAAAGCCTTTGACAAGGTCCCACATGGCAGACTGGTGCAAAAGGTGAAGTCACACGGGATCAGAGGTGAGCTGGCAAGATGGATACAGAACTGGCTCGGTCACAGAAGACAGAGGGTAGCAGTGGATGGGTGTTTTTCTGAATGGAGGGATGTGACTAGTGGTGTTCCGCAGGGATCAGTGCTGGGACCTTTGCTGTTTGTAGTATATATAAATGATTTGGAGGAAAATGTAGCTGGTCTGATTAGTACGTTTGCGGACGACACAAAGGTTGGTGGAGTTGCGGATAGTGATTAAGATTGTCAGAGGATACAGCAGGATATAGATCGGTTGGAGACTTGGGTGGAGAAATGGCAGATGGAGTTTAATCCGGACAAATGTGAGGTAATGCATTTTGGAAGGTCTAATGCAGGTGAGAGGTATACAGTAAATGGCAGAACCCTTAGGAGTATTGACAGGCAGAGAGATCTGGGCGTACAGGTCCACGGGTCACTGAAAGTGGCAACGCAGGTGGATAAGGTAGTCAAGAAGGCATTCAGCATGCTTGCCTTCATTGGTCGGGGCATAGAGTGTAAAAATTGGCAAGTCATGTTGCAGCTGTTCAGAACCTTAGTTAGGCCACACTTAGAATATTGCGTGCAATTCTGGTCGCCACACTACCAGAAGGACGTGGAGGCTTTGGAGAGGGTACAGAGGAGGTTTACCACGATGTTGCCTAGTCTGGAGGGCATTAGCTATGAGGAGAGGTTGGAAAAACTTGGATTGTTTTCACTGGAACGACGGAGGTGGAGGGGCGACATGATAGAGGTTTACAAAGTTATGAGCGGCATGGACAGAGTGGATAGTCAGAAGCTTTTTTCCCGGGTGGAAGAGTCAGTTACTAGGGGACATAGGTTTAAGGTGCAAGGGGCAAAGTTTAGAGGGGATGTGCGAGGCAAGTTATTTTACACAGAGGGTGGTGAGTGCCTGGAACTTAATGCCAGGGGAGGTGGTGGAAGCAGATACGATAGCGACGTTTAAGAGACATCTTGACAAATATATGAATAGGAAGGGAATAGAGGGATATGGGCCCCGGAAGTGCAGAAGGTGTTAGTTTCGGCAGGCATCAAGATCGGTGCAGGCTTGGAGGGCCGAATGGCCTGTTCCTGTGCTGTACTGTTCTTTGTTCTTTGTTCTTACCATATCTTTGTGGGATCTTTTTGGTCTTCGTCAGATAGCCCAGAGGTGTTGATTCTGTGTCTTCCCTCGTGTTCAACTGCTATTAGTATTTTTACAGCCTGTTTTTCTGGTTCTACAATTATTTGGTCTGTAAAGAATAACTGCATTCTTTGTTTGAATGGTTGGAACTCAAATATAATATCCAAGGCCTTCCAGTTCATGCTGGGAAATTTGGTATCCATATTTCTGCTGTTCTTTTGCTTTAAAACCTGCTTTAAGACTTGTCTATGATGCTGTTCTGTTTCTTTCTTAAGAAAATGTTATTTACAGTAGCTACTTTGATTGACAGGAGCAAGTGTTTGCTAGTGCTGTGTTTATCCTGCTTCCAGCACTTAAACCTGTTCTATTTAAACAGTTGTTCAATTGGCAGTTCACTGGGGTTTTCATAAGAGTTTTTTTATGTTCTTCACACTCGAGTGGTTTTAACGTTTTATTTTCCTGTGGCTTGGTGAATGGAAGCTGTTATTCATGATCAACTAGTTTAATTTTTTTTTTAAACTTTGACTGCATGGATGAAGGCTCTACAGTGATTTGGTTTTCCCGCAATTTTTCTAACGGACATCTCCTGTAATGGCGCCGAACTCGACCAGCTCGGGAAAGGAGTCAAGTCTTCCCTGTTTTTTTTTCTACATGGAACTTTTGGCAAAAAAAATCTTTTGAAAGACTTCAGTTTTTTTTTAAGCAATATCCTTCGCCCTTTGGTACAGTGACTCATCTGATTTACTTGCAGCCTGTCATTCTGTGCTCTGTCTTCTACAGTTTGAGGTGAGTTCTTTTTTCACTGTTTGAGCAGTATTTTTCTTGAACTTTTTATCAACTGGCTGTAGGAGCTTTTTTAACTGTGGTCTTCAATCTCAAACTTTGTCTTCTCACCACAGCTGCCACCATATAATGAGTTATTTTATGTTGTCTTGATGCAACATAAATGAGATACATGGAGTCCAGGTGGTTGAAGATCTCAGACAGGTTTATCATAGCTAACTTACATACAGTACAGAGCAAACTATTTACAGAACCTTACTCTGGATGTTACAGTTGAAGAGTGACTGTGGCTCCGAGTCACATGACTGCTGTCTGGTACTTGGCTCATTAGCATACTAAGGTCTTAAAGGATAATCACTCTTAATGGCAATTATACAACAATACTCATTGGACTTTAGAAGAATGAGAGGTGATCTTACTGAAAAATATTCTGAGGGGGCTTGATAGGGTAGAAGCTGAAAGGATGTTTCCCCTCGTTGGGGAATCGAGAACTAGGGGACACAGTTTAAAATTAAGTGGTCTCCCATTTAAGACAGCGATGAGGAGAAATTTCTTCTGATGATCGTTAATATTTGGAATTCTCTTCCCCAGAAAATAGTGGAGGTTGGGTCGTTGAATATATTCAAGGCTAAGTTAAGCAGATTTTTGATCTAAAAGGGAGTCAAGGGTTAAGGGGGCAAATAGGAATGTGGAGTTAAGGCCACAATCAGATCAGCCATGCTCTTATTGAATGACAGAGCAGGCTCGAGGGAGCCGACTGCTCCTATTTCTTATGATCCTGAACTTTGCCTGTGGGGTGACCACAGCAAGACCTGCAATCCAGAAAACTCTTCTGCTCCCTGTTGCTCTGCAGTACTCCAGCTGCCCCTCAAACTCACAATTCCTGAGCCTGAGCTTGAGCTGAAGCAGTTGGATCCACTTCCTTCACACAAGGTCAGTCCAGACACATGATGTGTCCTGATGTTTCCACCTGGTGCAGGAATTGCAAGCAACAGGTCTCAGCTGCCCATCCATGAGTTAAAAAAAATCTGTATTCCCTCTTTTAGAATCCAGTTAGTACCTTGTTTAAACTGTTAATTTCTTTAATGCCTCTAGACCTGCTCTCTGCTACTACTCTCATTAATTCACTCTGTTATACTCAGCCTGATTGAGGTTTAATTTCCCGGTCCATAATTTGAAAGATTGGCCTAATTTAGAGGGAGAAAAAGAGAAATAATCACCAACCAATCACTTCCCTGCTTTTCTGTGACATCACATTTTGATTTATTTTGTCGAATGTGGTGCTTGCACTCCAAATCCCTCCCAGAGTTCCATCACCCTCCCCGCTGTCAGTCTGACTGTGCTCTCACTCTTGGGGCTGCTCTATCATCCTCCCCGCTGTCAGTCTGACTGTGCTCTCACTCTTGGGCTGCTCTATCATCCTCCCCGCTGCCGGTCTGGCTGTGCTCTCACTCTTGGGCTGCTCTATTATCCTCCCCGCTGTCAGTCTGGCTGTGCTCTCACTCTTGGGGCTGCTCTATCATCCTCCCCGCTGCCCGTCTGGCTGTGCTCTCACTCTTGGGGCTGCTCTATCATCCTCCCCGCTGCCGGTCTGTTTGTGCTCTCACTCTTGGGGCTGCTCTATCATCCTCCCCGCTGCCGGTCTGGCTGTGCTCTCACTCTTGGGCTGCTCTATTATCCTCCCCGCTGCCCGTCTGGCTGTGCTCTCACTCTTGGGGCTGCTCTATCATCCTCCCCGCTGCCGGTCTGTTTGTGCTCTCACTCTTGGGACCGCTCTATCATCCTCCCCGCTGGTCCCCTAATATCAATTCTGATAAAATAGAGACAGTTAACTCCTTAAAAAAAAATTTGTTTTTTTTTAAGTAAACTGGAGCACACTCAGAAACAGAACACTTCAGTTAACAGATTGTCACCACCCTTTGAGTTTATACAACACGCTTGCTTTGCAGCACAGTTTGGTTGCAAAACCCTTTTGTGGCTGTTCTCCTGGCTGTGGCAGTGAGTGTATCGTCCTTGGTTGCTGACGTTTTAAAACCTCAAGCCTATTTTCAAAAGATAATGCATTTGTTTTATTAATATTGCATATATTTTGTAGCATGTGGCGAATATGGTGACCTGATTGCCACAGGTTTGGCAAGCAGGGAAATCCTATTGGACAAGGTTGCTCCGGCAGCACTTTAATGGATAAATAAAGCAAAATACTGCAGATGCTGGAAATCTGAAATAAAAACAAGAAATGCTGGAAATACTCAGCAGGTCTGGCAACATCTATGGAGAGAGAAGCAGAGTTAACGTTGCAGGTCAGTGATCCTTCTTCAGAGTTCTGAAGAAGGGTCACTGACCTGAAATGTTAACTCTGCTTCTCTCTCCACAGATGCTGCCAGACCTGCTGAGGACTTTAATGGAGTTGTGTTGAAGAAATTCACAATGATAAACTGGGAACTTTCTACACCACAGTACGATATTCCATTAATATCAGACAAACCAGGTACTCCTCTTCAGAAACTGTGTGTCTCCAAGTGGTGAAACTTGCCTATTGTAAAGGAGGTGGCCCCGAATTGGGCTCTGGGCCCAAATCCCAGTGACCGACAATGAGCTGCTAATATGTTACTGAGTCACTGTCCTTATAGAATGTTCAAAAAAAAAATAGCAAGGTAAATTAAATATTTGGCGACCTTCCCCAACTAAAATATTCAGGCAAAAGCAAAACATTGTGGATGTTGGAAATCTGAAGCAAAAACAGAAAATGCTGCAAATAATCAGCAGGTTAGGCAGTCTCTGTGGAGAGGGAAAGAGTTAACGTTTCGGGTCAATGACCTTTCATCAGAACTGAGAAAAGTTAGACATGTAATAGGTTTTGAGCAAATGAAAGGGGCGGGGGGAAGAAGAGCAAAAGGGAAGGTCTGGGACAGGGTGGAGGGCAGGAGAGATTAAATGACAAGATTTCATGGTATAAAGCCAAAGGGAGTGGTAATGTGACAAGCAAAGAAACAAAAGAATGTGTCTGGATGAGGTGTGAATGGTAGGATAGCAGCCGTCTGAATGCAAAGTTTGGGATAATGAAAAAAAGAAGAGGGGAAAGAAATGACCCAGCAAAAAAGAAACGGAAAAAGGAAAAAAGAAACAAATGGGGGCACAGGTTATGATCAGCATAGTCCTTGATTAAGCCACTTGCTGTGTTAAACAGTCGGGGTCTGAGCAGGTGATTCCCAAATTAATGGGTGGCGAGCAATCTAAACTTGGCTGAAAATGTCTGATTTCATACAATTAAATCCTATAATTCGATCCAACCTGTGTCAATGGTCACCTCCCAGCGGGGGTTTGTACTGTCAATCCTGGCTATAAAGGTGCCAGTCAAATGCCTTTGGAATGCACTGTACAATAAAGCGAAGCATCTGTGTTGCAGTCTGTTTCTATCATGTCTTTCCTGATTTCTTGTGATGGAGCAGCATTATCCACAGATGTGTAATTCAGTTTTAGATCAAGTGGATTTAGTTGTGATGCTAGTGGACATGCAGAAAATCTGTGCTGAGTACTTATTGCTTATTATTCTAAAAAATGCACTCCAGTGGACAAAAAGTGTGGAAACGCTGGGAGAAGCCAGGTTCGGAAAGAACCTCAATATCTATTTTCTGTTCTGCACTCGACATCCCAATGATGCAGCTGCAACCAGTTTAGGGACCAGGATTTCATGCTTCATTGGCAGCTTACCTTGCATTCTTTGGCAATGTGCAGTATTGTATCTATTAGTCGAATGTGTTTTATTTCAATTTTTGAGGTATGCGATGGGTTTGAGTAGGCTGACTGGTGGCCTAGCCTGAGGGCTCTGGCAAAGTTGTTATGTAAATAGTTATAGAAAAGTGTGTGAGTGTGCCCCAGGACCTGTTTTATTCTCACTTTCCTTCCCCCACTCTGTGGAAATATGTGGCCTTCAACTGACAGTTGCCTAAATTGGTACAGCCAAGATAAGAAACTCCACATGTAGGGGAATCACCAGAGAGGAACATACAACTCTGGAGCCCTGTGCCACCTCAGTGCCCTTCCTGGAGGGCTGTTGTTTTCCACTGTTTGATATACATCTCAATTCTGCAGTTGTTTTCTCCGTTGTATTATACTTTGTTTTGCTGCTGGGAGCCATCATTGCCCTGCCGAATGCTATCTCAGCCCCTAGACTTATAATAAAACTAACCCTTGGCCTACTGCTCTGGGAGTTTGCCTTTGCTCACCAACGACTCATCAGAAACATCCTCCGCAATTATTTGCACAACAGCAGCAGCATCGTACAAAAACATGAGCTCACCGCAAGTTAACGATATGCCAAAGAGTTATTGTGAGGTGCTGCAGTGACCCAGTTATGTTGCCTGAGGTTTTAGCAACCCATTTGTTTTATTCATGGGTCGACAGGAAGGAGGTGGTGGGCCTCCACCTAAAATAGCCTTAGTGGTTTCCGATCACTTCCATATCCCATTACCCTGATATTTGCATGCAATTTTAATCTTGAACACTTTGGGGAAACGCAATTTGATTGAATTTAATCAGAGGTGCAGAAGTTGTCACCTATATTGATGTGTGTATCTAAGTTGCAGACTTTATGAAAAATGTGAATATGTGAAGTGCTACTAGTATCACACCAGTTGAAATAAACTTGTTTGGCTGTAAAAGATTCAAATCAATTTAAAATGCACTGAGAAGGTCAGCAATGTATATTATTTGTAAGATGAAGCAAAACCTTTTACATTAACCACAAAATGAAAAATATTGCAGTTGCTCGAAATCTGAAAAAAAAAACCTGTCACTCGACATTTCAGGAGTAAGCTGTTTCCCCAGCACACTTGAGGAAAGATCTTGGTCGGGGTTTCATGTTGGGCGGACGGAAGCCGGTCACCGACTGAAAAGTCGGTGGCGAACCCGCTTCCGCCTTGCCTGGGGATCCGACCACATTTTATGGGTCCCCAGGCTTTAATTGTTCCGAGGTGGGACTTCCACCCGCTTGAGGTAGGACGTCCTGCCTCATTGAGCTGCCGGCCAATCAGTGGGCCGGCAGTTCTTAGTCCCAGCAGCGGCACCGGGAGCGGTGACCGCTGCTGGGACTGCAGCCCAGCTGAAGACCTGGAGCTGGGACTCCAGGTAAGTTTTGGTTGCCTCGGTGGTAATCTGTCGGGCCCTGGCAAGGCAAGGGTGGTCGGTTGGAGGGAAGGGTGGGGGGTGCATGTTGGGTGTTGGAGGTAGTTGGGGTAGCGGGGGCGGCCCCCCATCAGGCACCCTGTGCCCGATGAACAGGGCCCACCCCGGGACAATCGGCAGCCACCTGGAATTTCCAGGCAGCTTTTCTAGGTCCTTGGTCACCTGCTTGTCACGTGTAAAATCCACGTGCAGGTGGGCGAAGGCCCTTAAGTGGACATTAAGTGACCACTTAATGGCCTTGATTGGCCTGGGGCGGGCGTCCTGTTTCTCATACCCGCCCCCCCCCCCCCCCCCCCCCCCGATGTAAAGTGGCGGCGGAATCGGGTTAGCAAGGCCTCCCGGAGCCTCCTGTTCCATTTAACGCCATCCCCTGCCCCAACCACCGCTTGCTGGGGTGGCATTAAATTGCGGCCCTTGTATCAAAAACAACTGCCTGGTTTCTGTTTCTCCACAGGTGCTGCCTGACCTGCTGAGTATTTCCATCTTTTTCTATCTGTTTTTTGACTTAACATTCCTGTACCAAAATTCTTCACCACATTCCAGAACCACAAATGAAAATCCAGGAATGCGTATTTTATTTTTTTTGAAACGTGGGATTCCCACCCCAAAAAAAAAGTCCTCTGTGGCAAAGCACATGTACTGACCAGTCAGCAGTAATAATGATTCCTTAGTATTTCTTAAAACATCTAGCAAGGCGTTTGATAAGGTTCCCCATGGTAGGCTCATTCAGAAAGTAAGGAGGCATGGGATACAGGGAAAGTTGGCTGTCTAGATACAGAATTGGCTGGCCCATGGAAGTCAGAGGGTGGTAGTAGATGGAAAGTATTCAGCATGGAGCTCGGTGACCAGTGGTGTTCCACAAGGATCTGTTCTGGGACCTCTGCTCTTTGTGATTTTTATAAATGACTTGGATGAGGAAGTGGAAGGCTGGGTTAGCAAGTTTGCTGATGACACGAAGGTTGCTGGAGCTGTGGATAGTGTGGAAGGCTGTTGTAGGTTGCAACGGGACATTGACAGGATGCAGAGCTGGGCTGAGAAGTGGCAGATGGAGTTCAACCTGGAAAAGTGTGAAGTGATTCATTTTGGAAGGTCGAATTTGAATGCGGAATACAGGCTTAAAGATAGGATTCTTGGTAGTGTGGAGGAACAGAGGGATCTTGGGGTCCATGTCCATAGATCGCTCAAAGTTGCCACCCAAGTTGATAGGGTTGTTAAGAAGGCGTATGGTGTGTTGGCTTTCATTAACAGGGGGATTGAGTTTAAGAGCCGCGAGGTTATGCTGCAGCTCTATAAAGCCCTGGTTCGACCACACTTGGAATATTGTGTTCAGTTCTGGTCGCCTCATTATAGGAAGGATGTGGAAGCTTTAGAGAGGGTGCAGAGGAGATTTACCAGGATGCTGCCTGGACTGAAGGGCATGTCCTACGAAGAAAGATTGAGGGAGCTAGGGCTTTTCTCATTGGAGCGAAGAAGGATGAGAGGTGACTTGATAGAGGGGTACAAGATGATGAGAGGCATAGATAGAGTGGATAGTCAGAGACTTTTTCCCATCGTGGAAAGGGCTATCACCAGGGGGCATAGTTTTAAGGTGATTGGAGGAAGGTTTCGGGGAGATGTCAGAGGTAGGTTCTTTACACAGAGAGTGGTGGGTGCGTGGAATGCGCTGCCAGCGGTGGTAGTAGAAGCAGATACATTAGGGGCATTTAAGCGACTCTTGGATAGGTATATGGATGATAGTATGAAGGGTATGTAGTTAGTTTGATGTTAGAGTAGGTTAAAGGTTCGGTACAACATCATGGGCCGAAGGGCCTGTACTGTGCTGCACTGTTCTATGTTCTATGTTAAGCCACTTAACCAGCATAGCTTTCCCAAACCCCCTTAATCCAGCTGTAGAATGGGCAATTGGGATAGACAATGATTGACTGCCAACAGAGAAAATCTCGAGTTACTCACATGTTCTCACATGGGTTACTTTCTATCCTCCTCCTCAATATTACTCAGAAGCACAATACGGATAAAAATGTTGATCTTTGACAGTGCTAACAGTTTCTTTATGTGGGACTGAATACACTCGACATTTTTCAATTTTAATTTTCCAGCAAATAGAAGTGTTTATACATATAAAACCTGCATGTGCATTGCAGTATAATTAGTGATGTAATTTTGGAGCTTTATGCACAGTTCTAGATGAAAAAGAAAATTATTTCTCTTTCACTGGGGCTGCATCATTTTTATTTTTAAACCAGGCAGAGAGAAAAAAGCTTCTAATGTTGATGATGAAAAATAAATATTTGCATTGGAAAGAGATTTATAAAGTGAAATGGAAGTATTTACTGCTACCAAAATATCTTCAAGGTTACGGGACTGAGTGAATAGGTTAAAAACTTGTAATGAAGGTGGGTGGGAGATTGAAATATGAAACACCTAGTGGTTAGGAGGATTGTAAGTCGAATATGATGCTAAATACGCATAATTTAGCTTGTTGAAACATTTTACAGGACTGGTCTTACATATTTAGCTGCTGAGTATTCTTTTGTCTCCAAGTTAGGAGACTGTAGCTTGTTATTACTTTACTAAATTAGTAACTAGTTAACTGATCAAATAAATAAATGTTGGACGTAGCAAGGCGATGGTGTGGTAACTGCTACATGTGGGAGTTTGTGGAAAAAATTGCAATCCCAGGCAACCATATCAGGAGTAAGTGCTTGCAGTTTGAGCAACTTTGGATCAGAGTTGCTGAGCTGCAGTCAGAATTGCAGACATTGCAGGGCATCAGGGAGAGGGAGAGTTACCTGGGCACTTTGTTCCAGGAGGCAGTCACAGCCCTTAGGTTAGGTAGAACTTTAGAGTTTGTCATGGACAGGAGGGTGCGACTGTGAGTCAGACAGGCATGGGGATTCAGCATTTCATGATGGAGGAGCCTCGGCCCTTGACTTTGACCACCAGGTACAAGCTACTTGTGTGGATGGGTACAAGGACGGCAGGGTGGTTGGGCAAACTGACCATAGCATCATGGTGCAGGATGCCATTCAAGTGGAGTTGCAAGTAATGTGAGAGTGATAGGGCACAGAATAGTCAGGGGATAGATACTGTTCTCTGCGGCTGCAACTAGGAGTTCTGAAGGTTGTGTTGTATGTCCAGTACCAGGGTTGATAGCATCTTCTCATGGCTGCAGACAAACCTGGAGTGGAAGGGATAGGATCCAGTTGTCATGGTCCTAATGACATAGGTAGAATTAGGAATATTCTGAGAGGGTTTGAGGAGTTAGGGTCATTATTAAAGCACAGAAGCTCAAAGGTAATAATCTCTGGATTGTTACCAGAGTCACGTGTCAATTGGCTTAGGGGGCAACAGATTAGAGAATTGAATGCATGGCTGAAAGAAAGGTGTGGGGAGAAGGGATTTCGATTCATGGAGCACTGGCACCAGTGCTGGGGAAAGAGGGAGCTGTTCCATTGGGATGGGCTGCACTTAAACCTGGCTGGTAGCAGTGTTCTGGCGAATCATGTAACTAGGGCTGCGAATAGCACTTTAAACTAAAAAGGAGGGAGGGGTCAAGTGAAGGGTGATTTAGAAATCTAAAGAAAAAAGTTGAGGCAATAGAGCAGTGTAGTGATTTGGGTAAAGACAAACAGAGTGGGACAGGAAGGGACAGAGAGTTTCATGGTAATAGTGCATTAGTAAATAAGGTCCATGCAAAGAATAGTAGTGGAAAAAACAAAATTAAAGGCTCTTTTACCACAAATGCTTTGTGCATTTAGATAAATAGATGAACTAGCAGCACAAATAGAGATAAATGGTTTAGATCTAACCGCCATTAGAGACATGGTTACAAGATGACCAAGGTTGGAAATCAATATTCCAGGATACACAACATTTTGAAAAGTTAGACAGAATGGAAATGGAGGAGGAGTAGCTCTCATAGTAAAGGATGACATAAGGACAGTAGTAAGAAAGGACCTTGGTTCAGAAGATCAGGAAGTAGAATCATTACAGGTGGTGATTAGGAATAAAAAAAGTCACGACGCTGGTGGGAGTAGTTTAGAGACCTCCTAACAGCAGTTAGACCATTGGACAGAGCATTAAGCAAAAAATAATTGTAGCTTGTGGCCAAGGCAATGTAATAACTGTGGGGGACTTTAATCTTCATATAGACTGGACAAATCAAATTGGCAAAGGTAAGCTGGAAGATGAATTTGTAGAATGCTATCACAACTGTTTTCTGGTACCAACTAGGGATAAAACTGTTTTAGATCTCGTATTGTGCAATGAGGCAGGTTTAATTAGTAATCCCATAGTAAAAGATCCTCCTGGAAAAAGTGATCATAATACAATTGAATTCCATATTAAGTTTGAAAGTGACATATTCCAGTCCCAAACAAAAATCTGGAACTTAATCAAAGAGAATTACCTAGGTCTGAGGGGAGAGTTGGCTGAGGTTGATTGGGTAAATAAAGTAAAAAGTATAGTGGAAAATAAACACCGGGAAACATTTGAAGATATGATTCAAAATGTTCATCAAAAATATATTGCATTAAAAACTAAACTCAGCAAGAAAGAGCCACTGTGACTTACTAGGGAAGTTATGGATCGTATCAGATTAAAAGAAGAGGTTTATAATGTTGCAAAGAATAGTAGTAAGACTGGGAGTGTTTTAGAAATCAGCAAAGTGAGACCAGAAAATTGATAAGGGACAAAATAGAATTAGAGTAGCTGGTCAGGAATATGAAAACAGATTGTAAGTGCTTTTACAAGTGTATAAAAAGGAGAGTAGCTAAAATAAACATCGGTCACTTAGAGGCAGAGACAGGAGAAATTATCATGGGGAATGAGGAAATGGCAGAGACTTTGATCAAATATTTTGTGTCTGTCTTCACAGTAGAAGACAGAAATAGAGGGTAACCAAGGGTCTAATAAGAATGAGGAATTTAAGGAAATTAATACAGCAGAGAAAAAGTATTGGAGGAACTGAAGGGACTAAGAGCTGGTAAATCCCCAAGGACCTGATGGCCTACAACCTAGGATTCTAAAAGAGGTGGCTGCAGAGATGGTGGATGCACTGTTTATGATTTTCCAAAATTCCCTAGATTCCAGAACGGTCCCAATGGATTGGAAGTTAGCAAATGTAATACCAAGAAAGGAGGGAGAGAGAAAATGGGGGACTACAGGCCAGTTAGCCTGACATAAGTTGTCAGAAAAATGCTAGAATCTATTGAAGAAGTCTTAACAATGCACTTAGTCATATGATCAGACAAAGTCAACATGGTTTTATGAAAGGGAAATAGTGAAATAATGTTTGACAAATTTGTGCAGTTTTTCTTTATGGATGTAACTAATAGGGTAGATAAGGGGGAACCAGTAGATGTGGTTATACTTGATTTCCAAAAGGCATTCAATAAGCATCCACACAAAAGACCAATGCGCAAGATGACAGCTTATGGAGTTGGGGGGTGATACATTAGCATGGAATGTGTATTGGTTAATGGACAGAAAGCACAGAGTAGGGATAAACTGGGCATTTTCAAGTTGGCAAAGAACGCTGCAGGGATCATGCTAGGCACTCAGCTGTTTACAATCTATAACAATAACTTGCATGAAGCGATGGAGAGTAATGTATCTGTTTGTCGACAATACAAGCTAGGTGGGAATGCAAGCTGTGAGGAGGGCACAGAGGCTGCAAAGAGATCTAGGCAGGTTAAATGAATGGGCAACAAGGTTGCAGATGGTGTACAATATGGGGAAGTGTGAGGTTATTCACTTTGGGAGTAAGAAAAGTGAATATTTTTTAAAAGGCATGAAACTTCTAATTGTTGATGTTCCGAGAGACTTGAATGCACTCGTAGAAGGAACACAAAGTTAGCATTCAGGTACAGAAACCAATTAGGAAGGCAAGTGGCATGTTGGCCTTTATTGCAAGGAAATTGGAGTACAAGAATAAGGAAGTCTTGCTACAATTGTACAAGGCTTCAGTGAGACCAACTGTGTACAGTTTTAGTCTCCCTGTTTAGGGAAGGGTATACTTGCATTGAAGGCAGTACAACAAAGGTTCACTAGATTGGTTTCTGGGATAAGGGGGTTGTCCTATGCTGAGAGGCCTATAAACTCTGGAGTTTAGAAGAATGAGAGGTAATCTCATTGAAACACAAGGGATTTTGAAGGGGTGTGACATGGTAGATGCAGTGGTTGTTTCGCCGGGCTGCGGAATCTAAGAACACGGGGGCACAGTGTCAAGTAAAAGAGTCCATTTACAACAGATGAGGTGAAACTGCTTCACGCAGAGGATTGAGATTTGAAATTCTCTACCCAAGGGTTGTAGAGGCTCCATCATTGAATATATTTAAGGCTGAAATGGGCAGATTTTTGGTCTCTCAGGGAATCGAGGGATATAGGGAGTGGGCAGGTAAGTGGAGTTGAGGCAGAAGATCAGCCATGATCAGATTGAATGGCGAAGCAGGCTTGAGGGGCTGTCTAGTCTACTCCAGCTCCTATTTATGTTCTTGTGTATCATCAGCACAGCTAAATAATTGGATCATATCGTAAAGTCTTTCCTGAAGTAGGCTCAGTAACAGTCAGTCAATGAGATAATCCTTTCATCATTCTACCATGCTACTTAGAAGTCAGAAGTAAAATGCTGATTCAGATCCCCAGTGCTGGGTTTTCTCATGATATATAGTTATGTACAGAAATAAAAGCTTCAGACACTTAATGTGCTTTTTCTATTTATGGAAATCTTAAGTTGCGAGAAAACGAACAAAGGGATTATTTTATTCTTTCATGCGTCGCTGGCAAGGCCAGCATTTTTTGCCCATCACTAATTGCCCTTGAGAAGGTGGTTGATGAGCTGCCTTCTTGAACTGCTGCAGTCCATCTGATGTAGATACGGTGCTGTTAGGAAGGGAGTTCCAGGATTTTGACCCAGAGACAGTGAAGGAACAGCGATATAGTTGCAAGTCAGGATGGTGTGTGGTTTGGAGGGGAACTTGCAGGTGGTGGTGTTCCCATGCGTCTGCTGCCCTTGTCCTAGGTGGTAGAGGTTGTGGGTTTGGAAGGAGCCTTGGTGAGCCGCTTCAGTGTATCTTTTATATTGTAAACTCTGCTGACATTGTGCACTGGTGGTGGAGGTAGTGAATGTTTAGGGTGGAGAATGGAGTGCTGATCAAGTGGACTGCTTCTTGTTGAGCTTCTTGAGTGGTGTTGGAACTGCACTCATCCAGGCAAGTGGAGAGTATTCCGTCACACTCCTGACGGTGGACAGGCTTTGGGGAGTCAGAAAATAAGTTGCTCGCTGCAGAATACCCAGCTTCTGACCTCCTGTTTTTGTCAGTATTTATATGGCTGGTCCAGTAAAGTCTCTGTTAAATGGTAACCCCTGCATGTTGGTGGTGGGGGCATTCACTGATGGTAATGTTGTTTAACGTCAAGGGGTGATGGTTAGATTCTGTCTCATTGGAGATGGTCTTGCTGCATGTGGACATGGGCTGCTTCAGGTTCTGAGGAGTCTTCAGTAGTACTGAACATTGTGCAATCATCAGCGAACATCCCCACTTCTGACCTTATGATGGAAGGAAAGTCATTGATGAAGCAGATGAAGATGGTTGGGCCTCGGACACTGCCTGAGGAACTGCTGCAGATGTTTGGCCTCCAACAACCACAACCATCTTCCTTTTGTGTTGGGTATGACTCCAGCCAGTGGAGAGTTTCCCCCTGATTCCCATTGTCTCCAGTTTTGCTACGGCTCATTAATGCCATATTTGGTCAAATGATGCCTTGATTTCAAGGACATTCTCTCCTCACCTCTGGAATTCAGCTCTTTTGTCCATATTTGGACCAAGGCTGTAATGAGGTCAGCCAAATGGCCCTGGTGGATCCCAAACTGTCAGTGAGCAGGTTGCTGCTATTTAAGTGGTGTTTGATAACACCGTTGACAACACCTTCCATCACTTTGCTGATGATCAAGAGTGGACTGATGGGGCGGTAATTGGCCGCATTGGATTTGTCCTGCTTTTTGTATACAGGACATACCTGGGCAATTTTCCACACTTGTTGGGTAGATGCCAGTGTTGCAGCTGTACTGGAACAGCTTAGCTAAGGGCACAGCTAGTTCTGCAGTATAATTGTTGGAATGTTGTCAGGTCCTATAACCTATAGCCTTTTGCAATATCCAGTGTCTTCAGCTGTTTCTTGATATCATGTAGAGTGAATCAAATTAGCTGAAGGCTGACATCTGTGATGCTGGAGAACTTGGGAGGAGGCTGAGATGGATCATCCACTTGGCACTTCTGGCTGAAGATGTTTGCAAATAATTCAGCCTTACCTTTTGCACTGATGTGTTGGGCTCCCTGATCATTGAGGATGAGAATATTTGTGGAGCCTCCTCCTCCTGTTAGTTGTTTAATTATCCACCACCATTCACAACTGGATGTGGCAGGACTACAGAGCTTTGATCTGATCTGTTAGTTGTGGGATCGCTTAGCCCTGTCTATCGCATGTTGCTTCCACTGTTTAGCACTTAGTCCTGTGTGGTAGCTTCACTAGGTTAGCACCTCATTTTTAGATACGCCTGGTGCTGCTCAGGCCTGTTGTCCTGCCCCTCCTCATTGAGCCAGGGCTGGTCCCCTGTCTTGATGGTCATGGTAGCATGGGGGTCATGGTAGCATGGGGGATATGCTGGACCCTGAGATTAAATTGTGGTTGAATACAGTTCTGGTGCCGCTGATGGCCCACAGCATCTCATGGATGCCCAGTTCTGAGCAGCTAGATCTATTCTGTATCTATTCCATTTAGCATGGTGGTAGTGCCACGCAGCATGACATAGGGTATCCTCAGTTTGAAGGCAGGATTTTGTCTCCACAAGGTGGTCATTCCTACCAATACTGTCATGGACAGGCTCTTCTGCGATGGGTAGTTTGGTGAGGCCAAGGTCAAGTAGGTTTTTCCCTCGTGTTGGTTCTTTCAGCACCTGCCGCAGACCCAGTCTGGCAGATATGTCTTTCAGGACTTGGTCAGTAGTGGTGCCACCAAGCCACTGTTGGTGATGGACATTGAAGTTCCCACACCTAGAGTACGTTCTGTGCCCTTGCTACCCTCAGTGTTTCTTCCAAGTGGTGTTCAACATGGAGGAGTACTGAGTCATCAGCCGAGAGAGGGCAGTAGATGGTAATTAGCAGGAGGTTTCCTTGCCCATGTTTGACCTGATTCCATGAGACTCCCAGGGCTGCAACTTCAACTGTATACCACTGTACTGCCACCTCTGGTAGGTTGGTCTGGCCATTTCAGAGGGAAATTAAGAGTGAAACACGTTGCTGTGGGTCTGGAGTCACATATAGGCCAGACTAGATAATGACAGCATATTTCCTTCCCTATAGAGGACATTAATGCAGCAGATGGATTTTTACATCAATCGAGTACTTTCATGGTCACCATTTCTGAGACTAGCTTTTAATTCTAGATTTATTAATTAATTGAATTTAAATTCCACCAGCTGCCGTGATGGGATTTGAACTTGTTTCCCCAGAACATTAGTCAGGGCCTCTGGATTACTAGTCCAGTAACATTACCATTACACCACCGTCCACTGACAGGTGTTCAGACGAGAGTCTCTGGCACAAAAATAAGTGCAACAGAAGGAAGGTTACTTTTTGAATTTGAGAGAGAAATCTGAGGATAAGACATGGATCTGTCACAAGTTTACCGTTTTACTTTTGAAAATTTGTATTGATAAAAATTGCTGACAATTAAGTGTCTAAGTGCAGGTAATTCCTTTACTGCAGGTATGCATTGCACCCACCAATGTATCATTTTACCTACCAGAGCCTCTTTGCTGATGAGCATAATTTTAAACTGTTATGTCCCTCTTTGGTTCATTGTTCACAACACTAAATATTTTACACTTGTGCATGTTGAACTGCGTGTGCAATCCAATGGCCAGTTAACCAAAAGCTCTCAATCTTGTCTAATCCGATTATATTGTTACTTCTCGTTCACCCTGCTTTGATATCATTTGTACATCTGCCTCTGGGAATATTATCACACTAGTGAGCTAT
Source organism: Heterodontus francisci (assembly GCF_036365525.1). Taxonomy (NCBI): domain Eukaryota; kingdom Metazoa; phylum Chordata; class Chondrichthyes; order Heterodontiformes; family Heterodontidae; genus Heterodontus; species Heterodontus francisci. Next base: position 166,782,051 of record NC_090373.1, on the reverse strand, counting down.
CTATTAAAATGTTATGGGATTAATGCTTATCCCAGTAGCTGAATGGTTGTGGTACCATGGGAAGTTGAGATTGAAGTCAATGTGGCCTAGCACCAGGAGGAAATGGCCTTCCAGCTGTTCTATAACATAGAAACGTGAGTAAGTCTTTCAGCCCCTCAAGCCTGTTCCGCCATTCAGTTAGATCATGTCTGATCTGTAATTTAACCCCAGTTACCTGTCTTGGTTCTGTCACCCTTAATACCCTTGTCTAACACAAAACATTCAATCTCAGTTTTGAAATGTTCAGTTGACCCTGAGCTTAACAGCTTTTTGGGGAGGGAGTTCCAGATTTCCACTACTCTCTGTGAACATGTGCTTCTTGATAACAATGCTGAATGGTCTAGCTTTACTTTTAAGGTTATGCCCCTTTGTTCTGGACTCCACTCCCCAGAGGAAATAGTTTATCTCTATCTACCCTATCAAATCCTTCAATCATTAATTAGATCACCCTTTAATCTTCTATATTCAAGAGAATACAAGCTAAGTGATTCACTCAGGTCCTTCAGTGAAAGGACCTTTCCATCCCTGAGCTGGCCTGTATGTGACTCCTTTCCCTAGAAAGAAGAGGAGTCTTGGACAGACCTATTGCAATGACCCTGGTGTCCAAGCAGGACAATGTTTAGGCAATCCCAGCTCATTCAACTCTGTCAACTCCTTCTCAGCAAAAGACTGGGGCTGATGTCAAAGTTTGGAGAGGTGTCCTACAGACTAGTCAAGCATCAGCCTGATATAGTCCTACTTTAAGCTAATATTCCAAACCCCTTCATCACCATTCCTTGGTATATCCCGTATCATTAGCAGGATAGACCCACCAGAGGTGGGGGAACTGTGCTATATAGTTAGTGGATTCTTTGGAAGCCATTAACATTGGCTCCCGATCCCATGAAAGTTTGTGGGTTCAGGCCATGTAAGGCAAAGAACACCTGCTGATCACCACCTGCAACCCTCCCACATGCTCATTCAGTGCAGTTTCATGTTGGACCCCACTTGGAGAAAGCACTGAGGGCAGCAAGGGCACAGAATGCCTTTATTAATCTTCCAGGGTTGTCTAGGTGGATTCACATGGGATAGTAGGAGCACAACAGTTGGCCTGAACACCCTGAGTTAGGCGAAGGAAAATCAACCAGGGCTCTGCTTCTCATCACTATGCAACAATACCTGCTGGAATGTGTAGTTGCTTGCGAAGGACAGGATTGGGCTTACTCGGGTTGAATCACCTAACAATACATGATGGACAAGGTGATTAAAAAGGCGTACAGGATACTTTACTGGCCAAGGCATAGAATATAAGAGCAGCAAGGTTGTGCTAGAATTGCATAAAACACCAGTTAGGCCACAGCTACTGTACTGCATATAATTCTAGTCACCACATTACAGAAGGATGTGATCATATTGGTGAGCTTACAGAGGAGATTTAGGAGCATGTTGCTAGGAATAGAAAATTTTAAATATGAGCAAAGATTGGATCGGCTGGGGTTGTTTTCTTTGGAATAGAGGAGGCTGAGGGGAGGTTTAATTCAGGGGCCTAAATAGAGTGGATAGGAGGGACCTATTTCCCTTAGCAGAGGTGAATAACTAGGGGCATAGATTTAAAGTAATTGGTAGGAGGATTAGTCTCTGAAAACCCAGTCCAGGTTTCAAAAATTCGACGGAGATATTATTCTAGTGTGAAACCAACTACATCAAAAATAATTCCCCACCCTCCTAAAGATGTGGGGTAGAAGACACAAAAAAAGCCCCAAGAATAGTAGAAAATCAAAAGACAAAAGAAAGGGAGGAGCTTAAAACAATCACTATCACTAGAGAAAAAGTATTAGGAAAACGAATGACACTAAAGGCTGACAAGTCCCCTGGACCTGATGGCCTGCATCTTAGGGTCCCAAAAGAAGTGGCTGCAGAGATAGTGGATGCATTGGTTATAATTTTCTAAAATTCCTAGATTCTGGAAAGGTTCCAGTGGATTGGAAAACTGCAAATATAACGACCTCTATTCAAGAAAGGAGAGAAATGGAAAGCAGGAAGCTATAGGCCAATTAGCCTAACAGCTGACATTGGGAAAATGCTGGAATCTATTATTAACCAAGTAGTAGCAGAACATTTAGAAAATAATAATGCAATTAGTCAGAGTCAACATGGTTTTATGAAAGGGAAATCGTGTTTAACAAATTTATTAGAGTTCTTTGAGGGTGCAACAAGCAGGGTGGATAAAGGGGAACAGGAGTCAGCAACGTGTCCGTACACGGACACAAGTGTCTGTGCTAAAAGATTTTGAGGTCTGTGACTGGTAATTTCAAGGGTGAGAAATTTCCCATTGGCTTTCCGACCAGAGCAACAACAAAAAAATCGCAAGTAGCAGTTTCACAGCTGACAGGTGCTGGGAACGGCAACAGCAATTTCTGAACTTAGGACAGTTTTGGGATTTTCCTGCGGGTTCCGATTTTTTAAAAGCCCACTGGAAAACCCCAAATCTGTCAGAAGTTCCCGCTCTCAGCATTGGTCAGAGAGAGAGAGCGAGAGGGAGGGGATGGGAGGAGGGGGGAGAGAGAAAGAGAGGTGAGAGATGGACACAGAGAGGGGATGGGGATTGATAGAGAGGGAAAGAGAGTGAGATGGGAGAGAAAGAGATGAAGATCACTCCTGACAGATTGCCATCCACTTCGCTACATCATGTGTGCAGGCAGACATTGACTACTTGTGCAAGCAAAAACAATGCCAGGTATCTCACTAAATAGGGAGAAATAAATGTTAAATCGTACTGTGTTTTGATGGGATTAGGTTGGCTATACATTTTATATACAGATTACTTGCCCCCATGTCCATGGCTGTGTCAATAATTTTGTCAAATGTCCGCATGCAACATGTTGCTGCCTATCCCTGAAGGAGAACCAGTTGATGTAGTGTATTTTGGATTTCCAAAAGGCATTCAATGAGGTGCCACATAAAAGGTTACCACACAAGACAAGAGCTCATGGTGTTGAGGGGTAATATATTAGCATGGGTAGAGGTTTGGCTAATTAACAGGAAACAGTAAGTTGGGATAAATGGGGTATTTTCAGGTTGGCAAACTAATGGAGTGCCGCAGAGATCAGTACTGGAGCCTCAATTATTTATAAATCTATATTAATGACTTGGATGAAGGGGTCGAGTGCATTGTAGCCAAATTTGCAGACAATACAAAGGTAGGTAGGAAAGCAAGTTGTGAGGAGGACTCAGTGTCTGAAAAGGAACAAGATAAGTGAGTGGGCAAAAATTGGGCCGATGGAGTATAATGTGGGAAAATGAGAGGTTCAGCACTTTTGGGGGGAAGAATAGAAAAGCAGAATATTATTTAAATAGAGAGAAATTGCAGAATGCTGCATTATAGAGGAAGCTGAATCACAAAAAGTTAACGTCAGGTACAGCCAGTAATTATGAAGGCAAATGAAATGATGGCGTTTATTAAAAGGGGATGGTGTATCAAAGAAGGGAAGTGTTTCTACAGCTGTACAAGGCCTTAGTTAGACCGCACCTGGGGTACTGTGCACAGTTTTGGTCTCCTTACTTAAGAACAGATATAATTGCATGAGAGGCAGTTCAGAGAATGTTCACTCAAATAATTCCTGTGATGAAGAGGTTATCTTATGAGGAAAGGTTGAGCAGCTTGGAAGTTGGACTTGGAATTGTGAACTGTGAGGAGGATAGTGTAGAACTTCTAAAGGACATAGACAAGTTGGTGAAATGGGCAGATGGGTGGCAGATGAAGTTCAATGTGGAGAAATGTGAAGCGATTCATTTTGGTAGGAAGAACATGGAGAGGCAATATAAAATAAAGGGTACAATTCTAAAGGGGGTGCAGGAGCAGAGGGACCTAGGTGTATATGTGCATAAGTCATTGAAGATGGCAGGACAGGTTGAGAGAGTGATTAATAAAGCATACAGTATCCTGGGCTTTATTAATAGTGGCATAGAGTACAAGAGCAAGGAAGTTATGTTGAACTTGTATAAGACACTAATTGGGCCTCAGCTGGAGTATTGCATCCAGTTCTGGGTGCCACATTTCAGGAAGGATGTGAAGGCATTAGAGAGGGTGCAGAAAAGATTCACGAGAATAGTTCCAGGGATGAGGAACTTCAGTTATGAAGATAGATTGGAGAAGTTGAGACTGTTTCCTTGGAGAAGGCTGGGTCATTGAGTATATTCAAGGCTGAGTTAGATAGATTTTTGATTGCCAAGGGAGTTGAGGATTATGGGGGAGCATACAGGAAAATAGTGTTGAAGCCAAAATCAGATCAGCCATGTTCTTAATGAATGGCGAAGCATGCTTGAGGGGCCGAATGTCCTCTTCCTACTCTTAATTCTTGTGAACTTTTGGGCACCCAATATCTCCTGCTCTGACTCCGTATCCAGTTCTGATTGATTACGCCTCTGTACGCATCTTGGGATCTTTTTCTACATTAAAGGTGCTGCATGTTGAAATTGCAGTTGTAGAATAGGAGATTACCCAGGCTTTTAAGAGACAGCTCCCAACCAGCCAGTGAGGTCCTGAAATAAATCAAACCTCGCCTATTGCCAGAGAAATTATTCATGGTGCAGGGAACCTAAACTATAGCAAGATAGCAAATGGATGAGCGCTAATTTAGCTAGTCTTTCAAAGAAATTTTCTATAAAAGCAGTGTCTAATTTTGAAACCTATGACCAATTTCCACTAATGTAAAAAGCTAACTTATTGATTGGAATGGGTCCATTAGACTGATGCCGTCTGCCTTGTACTTTTTCTTACTCACTCCAAGGTCCCTTACTTCCTCTGCATTTCTCAGTATTCTCCCATTAATCGTGTATTCCTTTGCCTTGTTTGACCTCCCCAAATGCATCACCTCACACTTCTCCAAGTTGAATTCCATTTGTCACTTTTCTGCCCATCTGACCAGACCATCAATATCTTCCTGCAGCCTACAGCTATCCTCCTCACTATCTACCACATGGCCAATCTTTGTGTCGTCTGCAAACCTCTTGATCATGCCCCCTACATTTATGTCCAAATCGTACTGAGCCCTGCGGAATGCCACTGGAAACAGCCCTCCAGTCGTTAAAACAGCCATCAACAATTACCCTTTGTTTCCTGCCAGAGTCAATTTTGTATCCACCTCGGTACAGTTCCCTGGATCCCTTGGGATTTTTTTTTTAACCAGTCTGTCATGTGGGACCTTGTCAAAAGCCTTGCTAAAATCCATGTAACAGTCAGAACAGTGTGATTTATGACTTATGTAAATTTTGGTAGGACAGATCACATGTTCAGCCTTTCATATACCAGGAAGGTTCATTCTTATTGTAGTCCCACTTCTCCACAGGTCACAACATATATTTAAATTTTCCCACTTACTGATACGGTCAATCATGTAATCTATTTTTCCCAGAATAAAACACCCTAACCAGGCTTCTTTAATAAACATCAAAATTATCAGTTTATTATAAACAAGTCCTAACCAGTAATGAAGCAAAGCATAAACCCACAGACTGAAATTTTAGAGTTCCCTTTTTACCTTGGGGCAGCACAGTGGCACAGTGGTTAGCACCGCAACCTCACAGCTCCAGCGACCCAGGTTCAGTTCTGGGTACTGCCTGTATGGAGTTTGCAAGTTCTCCCTGTGACACTGGGGTTTCCGCGTCCGGTTTCCTCCCACAGCCAAAGACCTGCAGGTTGATAGGTAAATTGGCCATTGTAAATTGCCCCTAGTGTAGGTAGGTGGTAGGAGGTTGGTGGGGATGTGGTAAGGAATATGGGACTAATATAGGATTGGTATAAATGGGTGGTTGTTGGTCGGCACAGACACAGTGGACCGAAGGACCTGTTTCAGTGCTGTATCTTTCTGTATGACCTTAGCATCTCACACTCACACACACATACACCAGTTAACCAGAAAAATAAAATAAAAGGGATTTTTGTTCAGAACTCTGTTACAGACAAAAAAAAACACTTGCTTGCTCATTCCTGTAGAAAACAGCAGATGAGATATGTTGTGTTTCAAAACTGGCATACAGTCTAACTTCCGAGTTCACGTAGACGGGTCACTGATGTCTTTTAGAACAGTTCTTTTCAGGCGGTGTTATTATTTTCAATTTAGCAATTAAATTAATTTAGCAGGCTTCTCTTTAAAAATTCAGAAAGAGTTTTGTTTCTTTCTCTGTGACACATCTTCAGCAGCAGGTGCTAACTTTATCTCCTTTCCAGGAGGTAAACACACTGACACTACAACCAAAAGCTTGCAAGTTTTCTGTTCTCTTAGGTGCGCTGTGCTGCTCCCGGACTTGTCCTACCAATGGGCACCACTGTAATTTCTCTGCAGTTACTAGGGTTTCTCTTCTAGTTTTAACTTGAGTCATGTGACAACCAGTCAACATTGTTACCAAACCAGTTCTTTCAGTGTTCTCTTGTTGACCCTCTTGAGAAAAAAAAACTGGTCCAACATTATTCAGTTTGACTATGAATTCCTCAAAAAAATATTTTAAACAAAAACACAGAAGCAATTTCATAACAATGGTAATTAAACTTGTTGCCAATTTTATTCAGCATTCTATGAGGGGGAAGTACTGGAACTGTTTCTGCATTATTCATAGTTATTATATTTCCTCTTTGGACTGGATTTGGTTACCCTGGAGCATTTAACCAGAAAAATACTTTCTGCTTCATGCACTCACATTTACTAGTGCAGGCTGCTTTGGGAAATTTTAAATGCTGAATGCCTTCCTTTATTTGGCCCTTCATCTTGACACTATGGCCCTGTGTTTCACTGGTATAGAATGCCATGCAGTATACAACCACTGGAGGGTTGTGCCAAAGTCATGGTTGTGCATTCGTTGTTGGACAGAAGGTCTCTGCAGTGGATAGGTTACCATGACATTTAAAGCCTATAAACCAAAGAACCTGATTATTGAAGTCAACAGTTCTTTTATTATTTCAGCCCTAAGCAGATGAGTAAAAGTCTATCACGCTATCCGACAATGAGTTGCATTCATTTGGACCTTTAACGTAGAAAAAAGCACCAAGACGTTTCACTGAGGCATGGAGGAAAAAATGGATGCTGAGCCTAAGAAGGAGCTATTAAAAATGGTGGCCAAACCCTGATGCAAACAGCCATGTTGAGAAGGGCATTAAAGAAGGAGGAGTGAGATCGATGAAGAGTCAGAGTTACTTGGTGGGGAAATTTGAGGGCATGGAGCCCAGGCAACTGAAAGTACAGCCTTCAATGCTCGGTCAATGAAAGGCAGGGGAGATGCATGACAGGCTGGGGTCAAAAAAACAGTAGTTTTGGGAATTATAAGGCTGAAGGTGATTACAGAGATGGAGAGGGATGAAGCCATAGATGGATTTAAACACGAGGATGGGAATTTTAAATTTGAGGCATTGAAAGACTGGGATGCATTGTGGATCAGTGTGGACAGTTGCGATGGGTAAACGGAATCTGGTGTAGGATAGCTATTGGAAATGTGGTGATTGTACAGTTAAGAGAAAGGAGATTTGTAATTTCTACGGTTCTTGGTATCGACAGGATGGTGGATCAGGAGCATTCAAATGCAAGATCAAGTTTCGCTAGTCATAGTTTAGGCTCCATCATTCCTAAGTAACATCTGCCAATGCAACCTTAACATACTGTCTCTAGCGTAATTCATCAGTCTAGTTTTTCTGATCACTTCTATTCATTATTAGTTTACTAGCTGCTGCTGTCCATCACACACAAAGAAAGCTTAGTTTCGTGTTCTGTAAATGGTCAGACAACCCCCGTATCCGAAGTACTTAATTGGAGTAAGGCACAGAATAGAACCTACTGTTCTGCAGGGAAATAGGGATTGCCTGTGTTAAAGTGACAGTTATGCATTTGAAGACCTGAGTTATGATTCTAGTCATGACTGAGCAAAAGTAGTAAGCTCTGTTTGAGAATTCTGTATCCAGAAGCACTTTAACAATCACGTTGCACCAATACATTCTAACTCTATCATGCAACACATGTTACATTATTTCCTCATTATGGGTTATGTGCACCTAGTCTGACCTTTCCAATTCAAACCTGCTTAATTCTTTCACGTCTGTCGACAGAATGCACGTTAACAATAGTGAGGTCACTGACCGAAATGTCTGGGACAGGAGGTCATTGCTTGAAATATAACTTGCCTTTGCTACATTAGTCATCTGACCTTGTATGAGGTTGCCTTTTTTAATAAAAAATGTCTTGCTGTATGGCTAAGGAACACTAGGAAAAATGTCTTTAAACAGGGTGGGTGGCAGCTGCAGGGAGAGGAGTGGTGGTGAATGGTTGGTACAGGTTGCCATGAGTTTGAGGACAGGACACTAAACTTGTGTAGGAAATCACTAGATGCTTTCATAGGAAGATGGTGTCTGGAAGTGTGAGAGCAAATGGACCAAACAACCTTCATACGACCTAACTGTGTGACGCTACGAAATTCACTATTAGTATTGTTATTACAGTATTAGCTTAAAGTTCAGCTCTGTGTTTAGAACCAAGCACAGATTTTGTGTAAAGTTTGCATATATACTAGCATTGTGCCCTTTCTCAGGGTTTGGATGGTGGTCTTTTTAAAACATTTAAACCTAGTATGGTAGTTTGTGTGAAATCAATATATATCCGAATGTATAGAAGTATCTTATGGGGTATGTGTGACTGGGCTGTTTGGTGCCTCCACCAGTACCTTGATCTCATTGAAAATGCAGATAAGTATTCCAGGCTTATAAAACAGTGCTACATTCTTGTTGAGAGCCAGTGAACAAATAAATGTGCGTTTGAAAAGGTGAGTGAAAAGAGCCCAGCCCGCTGTACGATAGTTTGCTGAGTTTCTCCCTTCTAATGAGTGGGGAGTTGATGCTCAAATTACAGGAAAATAACAAGATGTGGGTCTTGGGTGCAAGTGAATGGGTTAGTGCACATCAGAATGATTTGTTGTGCTGCAATTATCTCTCATGGCAACAGAGTGTATTTTGAGAGTTTCAACAGTAACACAGGCGGTTATCATTTTCTACTTGTGCAATGAGGAAGATTAGTTACAGTTTTAGAAATAGTTTGAAGAAAAAATGTGAAGAAACAGCATGTCCCTTTGGCTGTTCACAATAGGCCCAGACTTGCAAAACTCTGAACACAATGTACAACGATAAATTTGATTCCATGATTGGACAGCACTTGCTCAACAATCCCAACTGTGCTAAGAATTACACAAACAACCAATTTAAGTTTGTCAGTCGGACTCACTTATGCTTGCTAGAAGCAAAAATATTCATAGCAGGGACCAGTCCTCTGCATGAAAAAGGAACATGTCCAGGTGTTGCACTTTTTTTGAATTAAAATGAGGGGGAACAATAGTTCCCTGGTGCATTCTCAATGGTAATGCTTCGAGTTGAACTTGCCAACCAATCAGCACCCGTTTTCTCATGCAATATGAATTGTTAATCTCTGAAATTTGGCATTCATGTGTCCTCACGAGTGCAAGACAAAAAGCTTTGACAGCATGCCTCTTTTATTCAGCAAAAGTTGTGTGTATGTATATATAACACACAATTATATATGGAATCCCTATTGGTTAACTAGAGTAAGTGTCTGACCATGCTGAGACGATGATCCTTCTCTGCTGCCTTCTGCAGTCCCCACCATCATAGATGCCAGTCTTCAGACAATTTGATTCACTCCACATAACGTTAATAAACAGCTAAGTGCATGGGACATAGCAAAGACCCCGGCAACATCGCAACCTGTAATGTTGAAGACCTGTGCTCCAGAACTAGCTGTGCCCCTAGCCATGTGGTTCCAGTACAGCTACAGCACCAGTATCTATGGTATGTCTTGTCCACAGAAAGCAGAACAAATCCAATCCGATCAATTACCACCCATCAGTCTACTCACAATTATCAGTGAAGTGACAGAGTCATTAACAGTGCGATCAAGTGGCACTTACTCACCGGTAAGGCTGCTCACCGATGCTCAGTTTAGGTTCTGTCAGGAACATGGGTGTAGCGAGAGTGACTGCTTTTGACACCAAGATAGTATTCAAACAAGTGTGACACCAAGAAGCCTGAGTAAAACTGATGTCATCTGGCAAAACTTTGGTGGCTGGTGTCATACCTGCTACCTGTGGTTGTTGGCAGTTAATCATTCTCAGCCTCAGGATATCACTGCAGGTGTTCCTCAGGGTAGTGTCCAAGATCCAACCATCTTCAGCTGCTTCATTAATGACCTTCCCTCCATCATACGGTCAGAACTGGTGATGTTCGCTGATTAGTGTTCAGTGCCATTCGCAATGCCTCAGATGTTGAAGCAGTCTATGCCTCAAAGCTGCAAGACTTGGACAATATTCACGCTTGGGCTGATAAGTGGCAAGAAACATTTGTGCCAAACAAGTGTCGGGTAATGACCATTTCCAGCAGAGAGCACCTACCAGCTTCGCTTGACAGATAGTGACATTACCATCCTTCACCATTGACAAAAGGCTGAACTGGACTAGGCACATAAATAAAAGCAAAATACTGCAGATGCTGGTAATCTGAAATGAAAACAAGAAATGCTGGAAATACTCAGCAGGTCTAGCAGTATCTGTGGAGAGAGAAGCAGAGTTAACGTTTCAGGTCAGTGAGCTTTCATCAGAACTGGCTGTTCATACAGCTATACTGTAGTGAATGGCTCACTTCCTGACTCTCTCGAGCCTCTCCACCACCCACAAGGACAGGTCAGGAGTGTGATGGAATATTTTCCACTTGCCTGGATGAGTGCAGCTGTAACACAAGAAGTTCAGTACCATCCAGGACAAAGCTGTCCACCTGATTTGACAGCTCATCCACCAGCTTAAATATCCCTCCCTCTATCATCTGCACACGGTGGCTACAGTGTGTTATGTACTGGATGCCCTGCAACAACTTGCCAAGACTTCTTTGGCAGCACCTCCCAAACCTGCAACCTCTACCACATTGAAGGTCAAGGGCAGTAGGCGCAAGGGCACACCACCTGCAGGTTCCCTTGCGAGTCATACACTATCCTGACTTGGACATGTATCGCCATTCCTTCATAGTTGCTGGATCAAAATCCTAGAACTGCTGCTTAACAGCATTATAGGAGTACCTTCGCCACATTGACTGATTCAAGAAAGAGGTCCACGCCCACCACCACCTCAAGGGCAACTGCAGATGGTCAAAAAAAATGCCAGCAATGCCCACATCCTGGGAATTAATTTTAAATAATGGAATTGTGGAGCACCAATAACATCTGATCACAGTGACCCTCAAGTTCTATATTATGACTGGTAGCTCCAATCTTTTATCAATTTATAACCATACTACCTCTGATTTAATCAGATTTCTTAAATGACTGTATTGTGATCATACCATCTTTCTTAGACTTGATATTTTTGCCGGCTATATCTCCTTCTGTGCTACTAATTTATTTGCTGGTACCATTTTATTTCTGTCCTGATGCAGCTGCCAATTGATTTAGTTCTTTAGCCTGATTGCCATATTGTGATGCTGTAATGAACTCCAGGCCAGACTGGGTGAAGGAGAGTGTTAGAGTGTAAACTCATTTACTGCTACTCTAGAACAGCAGATTGTCACAAAATATATCCATTTGCTTAGTCTGGACCAGCCTCTCTCGGGTAACAAAGTTAACGTTGGGAATCACATGACGAGATGGAGCCAGAGGGAGATGATTTGTGGCCACGTGCTGTACTACAGCTGACTAAAACAAGTTTTAGCTGCTAGTAATTATAATACACTGACCTAACTAGTCACCTACTTACAAGGCAGCATTTTCCAGTTGTAAACCACACAAGACCCCGAGACATTGCTGTTGGCTCCAATAAATGTTTCAGCTGACATTTTTTAATCCATCCCCAGTTGAACCCTGTGTTGTTGATGCAGCCACTGAGTTGTCCTGCTAGTCATTTGGCCTTCTAAATTGGGTACGTTAGTCTATCCTATCTGCTGTAGTCACAGAATTAACAGAATTCTTATCGCAACTGTTCAGTCAGTGCTTATGTAAAGTTTTATTTCTGGGCTTGTTATGCTGGTGTGAACCTATGTGTAACAGCCTACGATTAGCTTCTCTCTCAATCTGTACAAAGTGTGAAAGTGCTGTTTCAGTTTTTTATTTGATGGGTTTTCAGCCTTCGGTACAGGGAGAAACCATTATTTTCCTTTTCTGCTCTCCTGCCTCGATACAGCTGTCCTTGTTATTGCTCTTTATATGGTGCCACTCTTGTCCATCAGCACAGAAATCAATAGAACTGGTTTCCACTGCCGTCCATGTCATTTAAAGCAAGGTGATACTAAAATTAGAGCTGTGCCATTTAGGAGTGAAATCAGGAAGCACTTTTTCCATAAAAAAGTTGGTGGGAATCTGAAACACTCTCCCCCACAAGGCTAAGGGAGCTGAGTCAACTGAAATTTTCAGGTCTGAGATTGGGGAAGTGCCCCCAGGAGTGTTGTGTTCCATTTGTAGTTTTCCAGGTTTCTAAGCTGTGCAGGGAATCACCTGAGCATTTTTAACGTGTGGCTTTGTGACAGACTGAAGTTAGCCTGTAACCAGTCTGACCTTGGACAGCAGTGAAAGGCACTCCTCAAGGGGCCCTTGTACCACTTGGGCTTTTGAATGCCCAGTAGTCTAATAGGAACTTAACTCCCATGTCATACTGCCACTGTCCCATAAAACTACAGCTTTGGGTCAAATATCACCATTATCAGGAAATAGCCCTCTGCTGATTCAGTGCCCTCCCAAAGAACTTCTGGCAAGATTGTTTCATATTTTTGTATCTGTAAAAATATGTTGATGAACCAACAATTCTTTGATAATTGTATTGTACAAGGTAATGAATAATTGTTGCAGCTTTGAATGTGAATACAGGGATTTTACAATCTAAGTGGAAGGTGATTAATACTTACACTCGTGGAGAGAGTTAAAGGTCTAGTCTAAATGTTAGATTTTTTGCTTTAAAAAATTATCCATTATATGAATTAAGCAATTGTAAAATAACAGCATGAGGTTTTTTTTTGCTTAATTTCAATTGAATTGTCTGTCAATTTTAATTGAAGACTTGTTGATGGTTGTACCAAAATGTTTGAAGATAATGACGCTAATTTTAGTATTGTCGTGATTTTTTTTTAAATATTTGAAAGCTGCTTTGTGTCTTCGCACCACATCTGTATTCAATTTATTTGATGACGTGTTTCTATTACATCTCTGGGCCAAAGCCAATGTGTTTGGCAGCAGCAGGGGAAGCAATGGATGTTCACAAAACAGGTAAACTTTGGTGCCAGGCATATGTGATTTCTGTTTATTAAAAAGAGATCGCTGATAACTTTATAGTGTCTCGATCCATCCTAGCTGCGAATCATGTTCGTAGAAAAAAAGCTATGGATTCCGTTTAAGATGAAGACTGTTTTTGTCAAAGCTCAATTGTTTTTGTTCATTTTTAAGTCTGCCAGTATGATCAGCTTATTACTGTTGTGCCAGAGATGTTTGCTCTGCATATGTGTGTTGGGGAAGGGATTTATGGAGCAAAGGCATAAATCCACGTGTTTGACATTTGTGTGATGTGGTTTAGTGCTGTGATAATGAGCTCAATAGGATCAGTTTGTCCATTCTCTTGCTCCTCATGTGGAGCTGCACTGGAAGGGAGTGTAGGTTGGAGAATTAGGGTTGCATGTCATTGCTGTATCTCTCACCCAATCTCCAATCTAACACAGCTTCCCGAGGTGGCCTTTCTCTTGCAAGGGCCCAATACAAAGTTTTGCTTTGGGGACCAGATGCAGTCGGAGCCCATGACTGACCTCCCACCCTTGATGCCAGTGATGACGGGAAGAGCCATATGAACCAGTCATGTAGAAAGGGAATATGTTAAACCAAGAGCTCAGCCTGTCTGGATTGACCAATACTGCCAACATCGCCTCCTTATAGGGATTGGATTTGGGGCCCTAACGTTGTCCCTGCAGCTTTTTACTGCAAGCGTGAGATTGGTGAATTTCTCCAACTGTGTTGTCTCACTGCTATTGTTAATGATTCTGTATTCTTGTCTTAAATCTCCATCGTATTACCCCATGCTGCATTATGTACATTGCTGCAAAATTTAAAAATGTAGGTAAATATTATAGGAGTGAGTGCAAGGCGGTAATCATTATAAGAATTCATGTCATGTCTGGGATGGTTATCTTCATGTTCAGATCCCTCTATAGTCTTACCACTCTCTCTCTCTCTCTAACCTCCTCCAGCCCTACAACCATCCAGGATCTCTGCATTTCTCCAACTCTGGCCTCTTTGGTCCCCCACTCCCTTCATCTACCATTGGGTTGGCATCCCTCCATCTATGAAAGATGATGGACATGCAGCAAACAATCCATTTAAGTGGGGTGTCTTCCCTTGGTGCACCTTTGCTGATGGCTGTGAAGGCCAGTCCTTGAGAGGCTGGTTCTGCCACAAGTGCAGCTGTGAGTTGTTATTTTTGATGTTGGCGCCTGTTGCCAAGCTGCAGTAGCAGTTCATCGTCATGGTAGTGCACAGCAGTCCACAGGATCTTGACGCCATTTCCCTCTTTTGCCAGCTTGTGACTCCCAAGTGCGATAGTCAACATTTAGGACCTTCATGTCACCCTTACAAGCATCCTTGAATCAGGACTGTGGACACCTCACTGGTCATCTGGCCCTGGCTACCTCACCATACAGAAGGTCCTTGGGCATGCGATCATCTTTCAACCTGCAAACATTTCTGATCCACTGAAGCAGTCTCTGTTTGATTAGTGCTAACACATTTGGGGGCTCTGCCTTTGAGAGGACTGCCACATTTGGTCAGCACAGAATCGGTGGGCCGAAGGGCCTGTTTCAGTGCTGTATCTCTAAAATAAATTTTTTTTTAAAAATTTGAGATTTTGAACTGCCAGGATATATTTGCTGTAGGCAGCGAAGGTGGCAATTATTGAGCTTCTTTTCCTGGTATAGTCATAGAGAGATACAGCACCAAAACAGGCCCCTTTGGCCCAACAAGTCTGTGCCGACCATCAACCACCCATTTATACTAATCCTGCATTAATCCCATTTTTTCCCTCTCACATCCCCACCTTCGCTCAATTCTCCTACCACCTACCTACACTAGGGGCAATTTTTACAGTGGCCAATTTACTTATCAACTTGCAAGTCTTTGGCATGTGGGAGGAAACCAGAGCATACAAAGGAAACCCACGTGGTCACAGGGAGAACTTGCAAAGTCCGCACAGGCAGTATCCAGAACCGAACCTTGTTCATTGGAGCTGTGAGGCTGCGGTGCTAACCACTGCGCTGCATCTATAAGTTGCCCATGTTTCACAGCCATACAGCAAGATGCTGAGAACACAGGCCTTGTAAACCATTAGCTTGGTCCTTAGGGTCAGCTTAGTGTTATCCCATGCACGTTTCACGAGCCAGCCAAAGGTGGTAGCTGCTTTCCCTATGCATGTATTGAGCTCTGCATCAAGGGATAGATTGTCACCGTTGACCCGAGGTAGCAGAATTTGCTCCAGCTTGCAAGCCAAAAAGTTACCTTTCTTTGTTTGCTGCATAGCTTTGGCATGGTTTTAGGAGGTGCAGACTTGCCTAGGATCTGCACCCTCCCTCCCCCACAGCACCCCCCCCCCCCCCCTCCCACCCCCCAAACCACAAGGCTGGTGTTCTCAGCATCTTGCTGTATGGCTGTGAAACATGGGCAACTTATAGATGCAGCGCAGTGGTTAGCACCGCAGCCTCACAGCTCCAGCGAACAAGGAACAAAGCACCACCTAAATGCAAGTTATCACTGTTATTGTAAATCCTGGGTTAAGATCAGACCTGAAATTTCACTCGTGTTCTAATTGAAAACTGTTAACTTCCCAGGGTTAGTTTGGGACTGTCATAGCGGATACCAGCCAGTGTGTTCTTTGCTGTAAGTGACTTGATATCAATGTATGATGATCAATGTGGATTCATCAAGTGATCAACAGTTGATTAGTGTGTCAGCTTCTTAAAAAAAATTGCTTTGTAGATGTTTGTTTATGTGAGGGGGATATCTACTGTGAATAGGGTTGCCAATTCTGGACATATTACTGGAAGATCTTCACCTGATATCCCGCCTTCACCCATCCCACAGTCCCACTATTGGTTGCTTAACATGTCCATCTTCAGTGCACCGCCTTCCCATGCTGATTAGAAAGCAGACAGAGTCATCTTCACTTGATTGACTGAATCATCCAGTCTTTATTCATATTGCCCAATATTTTTATAACTAATCTAAGAGTTTTCAAAGAAAATAGAAAAAATACTCTTTTATTTTAAGGCCCTAATGATTTTTCTCCCAGGTTGCTTGCAGCAGTGTCCTGGAGATTAATCTTTAATTCCTGGAGGGTCCAGGACAATCTGGGGCAGTTGGCAACTCGAGCTGGGAAATGCGACACTCAAGAAGGAAATGGCCCAGTAAAGTTCGAGTGAGATCGGATCCCATTTCCTCTGTCGCAATCTTTTGTGATTCTGGATGCACAAATGCCAATCTCGCCAGAAGTGCATTTAAATGAGCCCATTAATTGCCCTTTGCGTCACCCAAAGTTAAGTTTTAATGGAGCCGATTTAAAAAGTGATCCTGTTCCGTTTGACAGCTTTTTGTGTGGGTCGGTTTATTTAAGCAGCATATGCCTTCTGATCAGCACCTGGAACTCACAAACTGGGAAGAAATGAAAACAGATTTGATCCAGATATCACTGAAGTTGCACATTTCTTTCAAGCTGCAAATAACATTCTGCACTCTAGAAGGTTGCTATAGTAACCAGTGTTGTGTTGTGATGCAAGAGAAAATGTTTCCACTTAAATTGGAGACCAAAAACGAGAGGCCATAAATTAAGATAGTCACGAATAAATCCAATAGGAAATTAAAATGTGGAACTTGCTACCACATGGAGTAGTTGAAGTAAATACCTTAGATGCATTTAAGGGAAGGTTAGATGCACATGAGGGAGAAAAGAGTGGAAGGTTATGTTTATAGGGTTAGCTGAAGATGTGTTGGAGGAGGCTCATGTGGAGCAGGGACTAACTGGCCGAATGGTCTGTTTCTGTGCCAAACATTCTGTGTAATTTGGCAAACAAATTGTATCTGGACTTTAAAACAGTAGATCCCTGATATCTCATTTAGACACTTCTGTGTTGACTGCTGTTAGGTTGGATTCTTTTTTTAAAAGTCTGCAAAATTTATTTAGAAGGAAAATTGCTTTGGTGAAGAGAAATATTTATCCGAAACAATAAGATATCCAGCCTTGTGTGTTCCATGTAGCAACAAAGGCTGTACAAGACAGGCAAAATTTATATGGGTTTCTATTCAGCTTTGCAGCCTGTCTGCCGACTCCTAGTTTTCACAGATGGTGAAAAACATCTCTAGGAAATGTCCCAGGTATCTTTTTCACAAAGCTACAGCTGAAAGAATAGAAAATAAAGTAACTGCATCAACAAGGTTTTAAAAACTCAGTTTTTTTAAACTTAACCCAACTGCTGGTCTCTTCAAACTACAGGCCAGTCAATTTAACCTCAGTGGTGGGAAAGCTTTTAGAGATGATAATCCAGGACACAATTCATGGTCACTTGAATGTGCAGATTAATTAGGGAAAGCCAGCATGGATTTGCAAAAGGCAAATTGTGTTTAACTAATTTTTACCAGTTCTGATGAAGGGTTATCCACCTGAAACATTAACTCTATTTCTCCTCTCACAGATGCTGCCAGACTTGCTGAATGTTTCCAACATTTTATGATTTCTTTGTGTTTAACTAACTTGATTTGTGTGTTTTTGATGCAGTAACAGAGCGGTTGATGTGTATATGGGCTTCCAAAAGGTGTTTGATACAAGTGTCATATAATAGACTTACCAGCAAAGTTAAAGCCCATGGAATAAAAGGGATGGTGGCAGCATGATATAAAATTGGCTAAGTGATGGAACAGTGGTGAACAGTTTTTTTGGGTTGGAGGAAGGTAGACAGTGATCAGTCTGAGGACCACTGCTTTTCTTGATGCAAATTAATGACCTAGACTTGGGTGTGCAGGGCATAATTTCAAAATTTGCAACTGACACAAAACTTAGAAGTATTGTGCACTGTGAGGAGAATAGTGATGGACTTCAAGAGGACATAGACTGGCTGGTAGAATAGACAGACACATGGCAGAAGAAATTTAATGTAGAAAAGTGTGAAGTGATATATTTTGGTAGGAAGAATGAGGGAAGGCAATATAAAATAAAGGATACAATTCTAAAGGGGGTGCAGGAATAGAGGGAACTGGGGTATATGTGCATAAATTATTGAAGGTGGCAGAGCAGTGTGAGAAAGTGGTTAAAAAGGCATATTAGATCCTAGGGTTTTACAGGCATAGAGTACAAATGCAAGGAAGTTATATGAACCTTTATGAAACATTCGGCCTCAACTGGAATATTGTTCAGTTCTGTGCACTGCACTTTAGGAAGTATGTGTAGGCTTTAGAGTATGTTTTTTTAAATTCTTTCATGGGATGTGGGCGTCGCTGGCAAAGCCAGCATTTATTGCCCATCCCTAATTGCCCTTTAGAAGATGGTAGTGAGCTGCCTTATTGAACCGCTGCAGTCCTTGAGGTATAGGTACACCCACAGTGATATTAGGAAGGGAGTTCTAGGGTTTTGACCCAGTGACAGTGAAGAAATGGCGATATAGTTCCAAATTAGGATGGTGTGTGGCTTGGAAGGGAACTTGCAGGTGGTGGTGTTCCCATGCATCTGCTGCTGTGACCTCTACCCCCTGGAAGGACCTTGGTGAATTGCTGCAGTTTATCTTGTAGATGGTACACATTGCTGCCACTGTGTGTCAGTGGTGGAGGGAGTGAATGTTGAAGGTGATGGATGGGGCGCCAATCAAGTGGACTGCTTTGTCCTGGATGGTGTCAAGATTCTTGAATGCTGATGGTGCTACATCACACTCCTGACTTGTGCCTTGTAGATGGTGCACAGGCTTTGGGGAGTCAGGAAGTGAGTTACTTCAGAATTCCCAGCCTCTGACCTGCTCTTGTAGCCACAGCATTTATGTGGCTTGTCCAGTTCAGTTTCTGGTTATTGGTAACTGCAGGATGTTGATATTGGAGGATTCAGCGATAGTAATGCCTTGAACGTCAAGGGGAGATGATTGGATTATCTCTTATTGGAGATGGTCATAGTCTGGCACTGGAGTGACGCAAATGTAACTTGTCATTTATCAGCCCAAGCCTAAATGTTGTCCAGGTCTTACTGCATATGGACACGGGACTGCTTCAGTATCTGAGGAGGCGCAAATGGTGCTGAACATTGTACAAGCATCAACGAACATCCCCACTTCTGACCTTATGATGAAGGCAAGATCAATGAAACAGTTGAAGATGGGCGTAGGACACTACCCTGAGGAACTTCTGCAGTGATGATTGACCTCCAACAACCATAACCTTTGTGCTCGATATGATTCCGACCAGATGAGAGTTTACCCCCCCCCTCCCCCCGATTCCCATTGACTCCAGTTTTGCTAGGGCTCCTTGCTGCCATACTCAGGCAGTCACTATCACCTCACCTCTGGAGTTCAGCTCTTTTGTCCATGTTTGAACCAAGGCTGTAATGAGGTCAGGAGCTGAGTGGCCCTGGCAGAACCAAAACTGAGCGCCAGTAAGCAGGTTATTGCTGAGTAAGTGCCGCTTGATAGAACTGTCGACGACACCTTCCATCACTTTACTAATGATTGAGAGTAAACTGATGGGGCGGTAATTGGCCAGGTTGGATTTGTCCAGCTTTTTGAGGACAGGACATACCTGGGCAATTTTCCACATTGCAGGGTAGATACCAGTGTTGTAGCTGTACTGGAACAGCTTCGCTAGGGGGCACAGCCAGATCTGGAGCACAGGTCTTCAGTACTATTGCCAGAATGTTGTCAGGGCCCATAGCCTTTGCAGTATCCAGTGCCTTTAACAGTTTGTTGATATCACATGGAGTGAATTGAATTTGCTGAAGACTGGTATCTGTGAAGCAGGGGACCTCAGGAGGAGGCCGAAATGGATCAGCCACTCGGCACTTCTGGTTGAAGATGGATGCAAATGTTTCAGCCTTGTCTTTTGCACTGATGTGCTGGCAATGGGGATATTTGTGTAGTCTTATCCTCCGGGTCGTTGTTTAATTGTCCACCACCATTCACAACTGGATGTGGCAGGACTGCAGAGCTTTGATCTGATCCATTGGTTGTAGGATTGGTTAGTTCTCACATGCTGCTTCCACTGTTTGGCATGCAAGTAGTCCTGTGTTGTAGCTTCACCAGATTGACACCTCATATTTAGGAATGCCTGCTGCTGCTCCTTGCATACTGTCCTCTTCGTTGAATCAAGGTTGGTCCCGCCGCTTGATGGTAATGGTGGAGTGGGGGATATGTCGGGCCATGACGTTACAGATTGTGGTTGAATACAATTCTGCTGCTGCTGATGGCCCACACCTTGTGGATGCCCAGTTTTGAACTGTTAAATTGTTTCAAGTCTATTCCATCTAGCACAGTGGTAGTGCTACACAACACGATGGTGGGTATTCTCAGTGTGAAGATGGGACTTCGTCTCCACTAGGACTGTGCAGTGGTCACTCCTACCAATACTGTCATGGACAGGTGCATCTGTGACAGGTAGTTTGGTGAGGGTGAGGTCAAGTAAGTTTTTCCCTTTTGTCTGCTCTCTCAAACATCTGCTGCAGACTCAATCTAGCAGCTATGTCCTTTGGGGCTCGCTCGGTTAGTAGTGCTGCTACCGAGCCACTCTTGGTGATTATCATTGAGGTCACCCCAGATGTTAATAAGGAGGCCTTTGCGGGGTTGACGGGGCTGGGTGAGCCATTGTCGTTTCCGGTGCCTAGGTCGATGTTCGGTGGCCCGTCTAGCTTCATTCCTTTTCTCTCGTGGTTTGGTACAACTGAGTGGCTTGCTAGGCCATTTCAGAGGGCATTTAAGAGTCAACCAGATTGCTGTGGGTCTGGAGTCACATGTAGGCCAGACCAGATAAGGATGGCAAATTTCCTTCCCTAAAGGACATTAGTGAACCTGATGGGTTTTTACGACAATCGATAGTTTCATGGTCGCCATTAAACTAGCTTTTAATTCCAGATTTATTAATTGAATGTAAATTCCACTAGCTGCCATGGTCGGATTTGAACAAGTGTCCCCAGGGCATTAGCGTGGGCCTCTGGGTTGTTAGTCTAGTGACGTTACCATGATGCTACCACTTGTGTGCAGGAAAGATTTACGAGAATGGTTCCAGGAATGAGGGACTTTACTATGTGGAAAGATTGGAGAAGCTTGGATTATTCTCCTTTAAAGAAGAGAAGGTTGAGAGGAGGTTTGATCGACATGTTCAAACCATGAGGGGTCTAGACAGAATAGAAAGGGAGAAACTGTTCCAGTTGGCAGAAGGGTCAAGAAGCAGAGGGCACTGATTTAAGGTGATTAGCAAAATAACGAATGGCGACATGAGGAAAACCTTATTTATGCATCGAGTGGTTCGGATCTGGAATACTGCCTGAGAGTGTGTTGGAGGCAGATACTGTCAAGGTTTTAAAAGGTCATTGGATAATCACATGAAAAGAGAAAATTTGCAGGGCTACAGGGAAAGGTGGGCGAGTGGGATGAGCTGAGTTGCTTTCAGAGTCATCACAGACACAATGGGCCGAATGGCCTCCTTCTGTGCTGTAACCATTCTGTGTTCCTCTGAACTGTAGGGCTCAGTTACTGAGTTTAGTACTTCCTTGGCCTCTGCAGTTTAATTTTGATTAAGCGGTGAGTTTTATACCTTCAGTATAAAATTTCTGCATACTGGCACAGTTCAGACAGATTTTCATGATAACAAAGGCCACGGGGCATAACTTAGAACGTAGTTGTTTAAGTAGGGAATTGGCATTTGGAACAGGTTACCAGGGAAGATGAGTGAAGCAAATAAAATAATTGCTCTCTGCACTGCTGATGAAAAGCGGGGATGGATATGGAAAGATGATGGGGTTGAGATCAACTGAAATGGGGTAGTGTTGCTCAGTCAACTGCTCTTTACTGGTGCTTAAAATTTCCTGAGCTTTCATGTGCTAACTCTTTTGTAAAGCTGAGGTTCAGAATTCACATCTTGTCACCTTATGCCATCTTCATACAAAGCCTGAATTTGTGACATTGCATTTACAGTGGGGTGCCTTGTCCACTAAAGCACATTAGATTTCATGCATTTGCAGTTATTGCACCACACAAGCTTTTTTTTGGAACCTTGGTGCACTTTTAACCTAATGCACCTGGCAGGAGACTGACTAGCTCGGATTGGCTACCTGATTTACACCCACCCGATTTTACTTTAGGTTATAATAATCCCCTTGGTTCTTTCAGTTATTTCATGAGTGAATGGATATGGACCCTTTCTGGTGACTCCATATTGCACACAAGCGGTTCTATGTTCTTACAAATTGTAATCTCTATCCTTTTTCCTGTACACCATCTTTTTCAGTCTGGCTGTGTCTTTAGAGGAGATGGAGTTTTGAAATTAGTATCTCATTCATTCACCATTGAGAGGTTATTCCTCCTCTTTTATCTGGGTTTACTGCCACAGCTGTCTTGTGTTTCTCAATATGAAGATATGTGGGCAACTCTGCAAAAAAAAAATCCAAAGAGTACATTGGTGATTTTGTGTCAGGCTTCAATTCAGAGACGTCCAATTCTGAGGCATTGCCACTTGATGTTTAATATTTAGTGTTTAATGTCAGACACCCAGTGACAAAAGGCATTTCTGGGCAATTGAGGATTCATGCAAACTCTTGTCTATAACATCTGCAACTCCACGTTGCAAGAGACATTCATGTGTGGGAGAGAGCATGAAGGTGAATGAGAATGTTCCTGAGCGTATAGGGCATGAGCTAATGAGGAAAAACTAAAGATTAAGCTCGAAAGCGTAAAAAAAAAGAGGTGGTTGGTGACCGATCTCAAGTGGTTCAAAATATTGAAACTTATTGTCCCTCGGATATTAAGTCAAGCCAATAGGATCAGAAGAAGTAAATTTAAGTGCAAGCAAATTTAAGACGGATATATTTGGTGGGGGCGGTGGGGGGGGGGGGGGGGGGGAGGTTTCTTTACTCAAAAAGAGTGATAA
Organism: Heterodontus francisci; assembly: GCF_036365525.1. Taxonomy (NCBI): domain Eukaryota; kingdom Metazoa; phylum Chordata; class Chondrichthyes; order Heterodontiformes; family Heterodontidae; genus Heterodontus; species Heterodontus francisci. Next base: position 166,758,874 of record NC_090373.1, on the reverse strand, counting down.
ACATTTGGAATAATTTAGATAAGGTAGAGGAATTTAAAATGAAATTGAATGTTCAGATGGTTGTGTTAGAGTTCTTTAGAGACAAGATTTGTTCTCCCTCTTTACTTTCTCTTGCTATATTATCTATGTATGTATGAATCTCAAGAGCATACCATGAAATTTGCCCAGGGTTGAGGTACAGCTGTGTAGTACAGGTGCAAAACTTCGAGTCATGGGCTTTAGCTGCTTCAGTTTTTAGGTGTGAATCTTGAACCTTGCATGTGCCATATAGCACTTTGGGGAACAATCACTTTTGTTGAATATTCTGTTCTCTTGGGCCCAGGTGATGCTCCTTGTGGTGTTTCAGATGCAGAGGGGCTATCTTTTTGGACATTGTACTCGTGCCTGCGTGCTGATTTAAAGCACAAAATATCAGACTTTTCAGCTCCGTGCTCATCAAGGTGAATGATGCCAGTTCTGCTGAACAGCATCATTTTTCAGCTTTGGTCACCCATGCCAGAATCCAGTACTCCTTGCCAAGGCGTAGCACAGACAAATACAAAGCCCCCTTTACTGTGTATAACCCAGGTGCTGTAGCCCCAAACTGAGAAGTGCAACCACCATCCCCGCCCACCCGCCCTCCACCTGCACTGCGCCAGTGTGAGCTTTTCTTCCTAGACACACGGCAATACCTTTTGACATCTGAGTGACATTGTCAATTATGGGCAATTTTATGCTGTGGGGCCCATGCTTATAAGTGGGTTTTGGCTGCTTCCACTTCATTTCACAAGTGAGCACAGTAGTGTTGTGGTTTTGTAATTGGATTAGTAAACCAGAGGCCTAGATTAATAATCCAGAGAATGCAAGTTCAAATCCCACTTTGGCAGTTTTCAAAATTTGAATTGTGTTTTTAAAAAAGTATTGTAAAATGCAATGACAAAGCCTGGGGGTAAAGTGCTGCTTACGAATTGCCTATAACAGTGTTTTTCTAGTGATTGAGAGGTGCTGTTGCTTTGGTCAGCATTTTTTCCTATTTGATAGTTAGTAGAATATTGGTCTAAGGGGATTACTGTTTCCTATTAGTTCTCCAAAAAAAATTACATGATGTAAAGCAAAAGTGATACACAAGCAGCTCTTGGAGTTATTGAAGGTGGCCATGCCAAACTGGTTTAATGACGACTGTATGTTTGAATGCTGGCATCCGGAGTGTGATGGAGGGGAGAGCATGCAAGCTTGAAGCCACTTGGTATATCAAGCAAGGCAGTAAGAGGGGAGAACTACTTCAAAAATAGTCATAAACAAAAATGCAAATACTGTGAAGGAACTGTTTCAGACCGTGGTGATGCAGATATCAAGTGAAAGGCATGAGGAATTCCATCAACTCATTCAATGAGCTGAGAATACTCATCACTTCCTCTAGCTGCAGTGTTCAGTGAAGTGTAAGTTTAACATGAGATTGCTCAGAGTTATGAACTACAGATCATCGAGTTGGTTTGTTTAAATCCCATAAAGCATTGATTGTTATAATGATTTACCAAATCATAATTCATTATGATTGCTTGTACCGCACATTACTGTCATTTAGCTCCCAAAAAAAATCTCTTTGCTCCCATAATAATAAAAGCAAAATACTGCAGATGCTGGAAATCTGAAATAAAATCAGAAAGTGCTAGAAATACGCAGCAGGTCTGGAGAGAGAAGCAGAGTTGATGTTTCAGGTCAGTGACCTTTCATCAGAGCCTGTTCTAATGGAAGGTCACAGACCTGAAACGCTAACTCTGCTTCTCTTTGCCACCATAATTGCAGAATTTGCTCCCAAATTAATTTCTAATCTCCTAATGTGGTTAGTCTAGAACAGAGTGCAATTCTGTCCTGGGTGGAGAGAAATCCAATAGCTTCATAAGCCAAAAGGCATCATGAGATTGATTCATCTATCATCCAGCCATCAAGATGAAATTTGCCTTGTAATTCTCTCATATTTTCTATAGATTATGTAGTGGGATATATTAACATTTTGCAGTTTTTTTAACAGATGTGCTGGATGCATACTACATATTAGAACTGCACGTATCTGCTGCCTGGTTTCATTCCTGTTGCATTGAAAAAGACAGCACATGGAGTTAATCTGTAAAGATTGTACTGTGTTCTGCAAACACCCCCTCCACCCCCACCTTAAATATTTACATGGAGCAGTCTCTAAGCTTCTGTTATAAAGGTACTACTTTGATTTTTGTTTAAGTTTTTTTTATTAGCATTTTACCAGCCGTGTCGGGGACACTGCAATGAAGGTAGAAGAGGCGTAATTTAGTTCTTTTTGTTTTTTGACCTGCATCGTGATTGTCTGCAGTAAAGTCTATTATATTTCCAGGTTTGCCTTCCTGCAGTATGCATTGTGCTATGATTGGGAACTCAGCCTGTTTAATGTTTGATGTATGCAGTTTACTTTCTAGTCTGGACTAGTCTATTAACAGTTTAGCAGTTACCTAAAATTTTGTGTGGAAAGCTGTGTCCCCCCGCTTCTCTTTTCCCCGTGCGCACCTCACCGTCCCCGCCGCTGCCTCAACGGTTTCACACTAAATGTACAAGGTGATGACGTGATTTGCATTGTAGTGATGTGATGTGATTGACATTTAAAGCTTGCACTGAATCACCAACAGGAGATGTTAAGGACAATTGGTTAATATTCTGGACTAAGGAACTGGGAAACATGAGTTCAAATCCCACCATTACAGTTTGAAAAATTTGTTTTCCCTTTTTTTTAAAAATCTGGAAATAAAAAGCTGGCATCAGTAAAAGTGCCCATGAAGCTGTCAGATTGTCACAAAAACCCAACTGATCCTTCACTATCCTCCTCAGGGCAGTTCAGGGTGCACAATAACTACCAGCCCACATATGGGAAATTATTATTTTGAAAGGACCTTTACATATTAATCAGTATTAGCAGCTTCCCTGACTTCACAGCTACCAGACAACCATCCCTGATTTAAGTCTCCATGTGCTTTAACATTGCCACAGCCCCATGTCCTAGCCCATTCTGCATTTGCTAAATGCCTTATTTCAGACGCATTTGAGTGAAAAATAATTTGAGATTGTAGATGAAAGTAATTTACCCATATAGAAAATTAAATTTAGTTTTTTTGTAAATTGCCTTTACATTGGCAAATAATGAGTTTGAATTAAGCAGGTGTGTGTTTTTGCTCTTTCATTGTAGACTACTTCCCTATCAATGGATGGTTCTGTGATACTGTTAAAGATCATCATCCTTTTCTCATCCTGGGCGCCTGCCATAAATATATTTTGTAACTGATCTATCTATACTGGTGGCCAGAACTGGGAATGATGTCTACCCTGCAGTATTACTTTACAGCCATTCACGGGTATATCTGGTGAGTTTATCAGAATGGTTCTTCACATGTAGAGCTTGCAGGAGCTGAGGGAAGTGCATTAAATGTTTCTATTTTTCTCGGCCTGTGGCAAGGCCACACTTATTGTCCATTCACTAGTTCCCCTGACAAGGTAGTGGTGGTGGGCCTTCTTGCTCTGCTGCAGTCCTTCTGATAATGGTGCTCCCAGCATGATGAGTAGCGAAATGCAAGTTTACTGTTAATAATTTGGCTTGCATGTTAACATTTTACTGTCTTGGAGAACCTACTTGTATGTCAAAATGGTTTCCAATCCACTCCTTTTGAAGGAGGCCTGGCAGTGTCCAGTGGAAAGGGGGCTCACAGAGGACTGAGAAAAACCAATAACAACAATTGCTCAGAGAGGTAGCATAGTGGCGCAGTGGATAGCACCACAGCTTCACAGCTCTAGCAACCCGGGTTTGATTCTAGGTACTGCCTGTGCGGAGTTTGCAAGTTCTCCCTGTGACTGTGGGGGTTTCCGCCGGGTGCTCTGGTTTCCTCCCATAGCCAAAGGTTGATAGGTAAATTGGCCATTATAAATTGCCCCTAGTATAGGTAGGTGGTAGGGGAATTGAGGGAAGGTGGGGATGTGGTAGGAATATGGGATTAATGTAGGATTAATATAAATGGGTGGTTGATGGTCGGCACAGACCCGGTGGACCGAAGGGCCTGTTTCAGTGCTGTATCTCTAAATCAATAAATTTTTTAAAAATAGGTGAGTTTCCAAAGAGAGTTTTTCCTGGAGGGAGGAAGGTGACTACGGACTAATTTGTTTAGTATTCCCGTTCATCAATTAAACTATCACCCCTCTCCATTTTCTTCAGAGTTTATTCCTCTTTTACTCTCTCCTCCTCATCTAATTTCCCTTGGGTTTTTTTTTTGCTGCATTGGAAGGATAGGTGAACACACCACAGACTGCGGATTGTGTTCAACAATAGGTTTGTTGGGGCGGGGGAGTGGTGGAGTTGAGATGGAGGGGTTGGATGATAAGAATAATCAGCGTCTGTTCTCTCCTCCCACCAGGCAGATTGATGTACAGAGTTGTATCTTAGCTGAGAATTGACAATCATTGCAGCCTGTGTGGTCGTTTGGATTTCAGTGTCGGCTGCTCCTTGAATTGAATAATTCAACAACTGCAGCATGAGGCTGTTTCTCGGCTCCATGCTACTAAATCAATCAACAGTCCCTCAATATGGGCTCAGCGGGGGGGGGGGGAAACTTGCTCCATAAATCATCGCAGCACGAGGCCAAGATCATGATCACTGCCTTTCACTAGGCTTCATTTGGGGAAACGGAGAAGAGGCTCATGTTGGTTAGGATTTCCAACCCTCCAGAATAGACCTGGAGTCTTCAGGAATTGAGGATTAATCTTCAGAAAAATAAAATGGGCGTTCAATTTTTTTTTCTTCAATCACTTTAATTTATTAGTGATAAAAATATTTGGAGATGGGGGGGTGGGGTGAAGGGAGAAAAAGAGCAATTTCACCAACAGTATGGATTAATCCAATTAGGTGTGAGAAAGCAGTGCGCCCAAAGGATGGACCAATGGCGGGATCTTGGGGGGTGGGGTGGTTTGAGATGGGAGTCATGTGATGAAACCTCCAGAAATACATTCTAACCAAAGTTGGCAGCTCTGGTTGAAGTGTTGAACATAAGATAAAGAAATAGGAGCAGTAGGCCATTTGGCCCCTCAAGCCAGCTCTGCCATGCAATAAGATCATGGCTGATCTGATTGTGGATTCACTCCACTTTCCTGCCTGCCACCAATAACCCTTGACTCCCTTGTAGATCAAGAATCTATCTAGCTTAGCCTTGACTATCTTCAATGATCCAGCCTCCACTGCTCTCTGGGGAAGAGAATTCCAAAGAATAATGACCCTCAGAGAAGAAATTTCTCCTCATCTCCATCTTAAAAGGAGACCCCTTATTTTTAAACCGTGTCCCCTAGTTCTAGATTCCCCCACGAAGGGAAACATCCTCTCAGCATCTACCCTGTCAAGCCCCCTCAGAATCTTATACGTTTCAATAAGATCACCTCTCAATCTTCTAAACTCAAGTGAGTATAGTCCCAACCTGCCTAGCCTTTCCTCATAAGACAAACCCCTTCATCCCATGAATCAGCCTAGTGAACCTTCTCTGAACTGCCTGCAATGCAAGTATATCTCTCTTTAAATAAGGAGACTGAAACTGTACACTATAGGTGTGGTCTCACCAATGCCTTGTGCAAAATCTGTTCTACTTCCCTACTCAGCACATCTCAGTGTGTAGAAGGCAAACTCAGAAAAACCAGGGTTTCTGATTGTACACTTCTTATTATCCTTTGTTGAGATAAGTTTAAATCTTTTTAAACAAGAACTTGCCAATGCCAAAAATTTAGAGTGCAAAGTTATTAATATGTGCACATTTAGGAAGCATTTCACCCCTCGCTGTACTATTTGAAATCTTGCCTGTTATTTCCAAATTCAATTATACCTGAAATAAATTGTGCAGTTATTTTTGACTTGGTAAGTTCATCATGTTCCTGCTGATTATGATTTGCTAAAAGACAAAAACTATTGTGGAAGTGGTGTAACCGAATGTCAACTCTATGAAGCATTTAGAGGATGTCTCTATCCTGCAGAGAACTAACTGACCTGCTAGATGGTAGCTAACAAACCACTTAACCACATTCATTCACCATCAACATCCTAGCATCCAATCAGGCATCACTTTTAGCATTCAGTGTGATCAGTTGGTAACACTGCCAGTTCTTCGGGTAGAGATGTTAAACAAACTTTTTTTTTATTCGTTCGTGGGATGTAGGTGTCGCAGGCTAGGCCAGCATTTATTGCCCATCCCTAATTGCCCTTGCGAAGGTAGTGGTGAGCTGCCTTCTTGAACTGCTTGGGATGTAGGTGCACCCACAATGCTGTTTGGAAGGGAGTTCCAGGATTTTGAACCAACGACAGTGAAGGAATGGCGATATAGTTCCAAGTCAGGGTGGTGTGTGGCTTGAAGGTGATGGTGTTCCCATGCATTTACTGCCCTTGTCCTTCTAGGTGGTAGAGTTCGCAGATTTGGAAGGTGCCAATGAAGGAGCCCTGGGTGAGTTGCGGCAGTGCATCTTGTATTTGGTATACACTGCTGCCACTGTGCGTTGGCAGTGAAGGGAGTGACTGTTGACGGTGGTGGATGGGATGCCCATTAAGCGGGGCTGCTTTGTCCTGGGTGGAGTCGAGCTTCTTGAATGTTATTGGCGCTGCACCCATCCAGGCAAGTGGCGAGTATTCCATCACACTCCTGACTTGTGCCTTGTAGATGGTGGATAGGCACTAGGGAGACAAGTGATCTGCCTGCCTGTTAGATCGTATGACACAATTTGGAAAAGCACCAGACATTTTCCTGATATCCTGGCTAGTATTCTTACCTCATCCGATATCTTGTCCAAACATGTCTTGTTAATCCCAGAAATACTCAGCAGGTCAGGCAGCATCTGTGGAGAGAAAAACAGTTAATGTTTCATCTAATCAAAGGTCACAGACTTGAAACGTTAACTCTGTTTTTCTCTCTACAGATGATGCCTGACCTGCTGAGTACTTTCAGCATTTTCTGTTTTTGTTTCAGATTTCCAGCATCTGCAGTATTTTGCTTTTGTGTTCTTGTTAGTCACATTGCTCTTTGCAGAATCTTGCCTACCAAATGGTTGCTACTTTTACTTACTTAAGTGACTGCACTTCAAAGTAACTCATTTGTCTATGAAGCATTCAGATGTTTGACAAGTACTGGCAGTAAAAGCTCTAAACCAAATGCTGCAATGTATGTTGTGTTTTAGTACAGCCCCCAGCACTTGCACCATCACACCTACATCGACATAAGTGTACTAACCATTTTCCAGTAACCATAGTCAATTCCAAAGACGCCATTTAGAATCTATTCAACATGCCAACTATTTCAGACTGTCTGGGTATCATGATGGCTCCCAGTTCATTCTGTGTCTGTTCAAGAGACAAAGGTAGTTAGTTCAGTTCAAGTTAGTTCACTTTAAGAATTAACTGTGAATTGGAATCCAATGAGCCACGTGTTATCCTCTATGTTCCCATTCTCTTTCTCGGTGTCCCCAAAAGACGGAGCGGGAATTGAGTTTGGATCAACCCTGTAATGAACAGATGAGAATCCAACACTAAACTTGTTGTGTTCATTCATGGGGCATGGATTTCGCTGGTGAGTCCACCATTTGTTACCCATCCCTAATTGCCTTGAGAAGGTGGTGGTGAGCTGCTGCTTTGAACCGCTGCAGTCCATGTAGTGTAGATAAACCCACAGTGTTAGGAAAGGAGTTCCAGGATTTTGACCCAGCGACAGTGAAGGAACGGCGATATAGTTGCAAGTCGGGATGGTGTGTGGCTTGGAGGGGAACTTGCAGGTGGTGGTGTTCCCATGCATCTGCTGCCCTTGTTCTAGGTGGTAGAGATCACTGGTTTGGAAGGTGCTGTTGAAGAAGCCTTGGTGAGTTACTGTAGTGATCTTGTAGATAGTGCACACTGCTGCCACTGTGTGCTGGTGATGGAGGGAGTGAGTACAGTGTTCCCTCAGTACTGCAGTGGAGTGTCATGCTAGGGTTTATGTGCTGGCGGAAGCTGGAAGCCACTGTATCAGAACTGGCATTGTTACCAACTGAGTCCCATTAAATGCTAAAAGTGATGCTTGGTTGGGTGCTGGGATATTGACGGTGAGTGAATGTAGTTAAGTGGTTTGTTAGCTATTGTCTGGCAGGTCAGTTTTTTTTTATTCATTCATGGGACGTGGGCGTCGCTGGCCAGGCCAGCATTTATTGCCCATCCCTAAGTGCCCTTGAGAAGATGGCCAACTGAGTGGCTTGCTAGGCCATTTCAGAGGGCATGTAAGAGTCAACCACATTGTTGTGGGTTTGGAGTCACATGTAGGCCAGACCAGGTAAGGACAGCAGATTTCTTTCCCTAAAGGACATTAGTGAATCAGATGTTTTTTTTTACGACAATGGTTTCATGGCCATCATTAGACTAGCTTTTTAATTCCAGATTTATTAATTGAATTCAAATTCCACCTTCTGCTGTGGTGGGATTTGAACCCATGTCCCCAGAGCAATACCCTGGGTCTCTGGGTTACTAGTCCAGTGACAATACCACTAAGCCACCATCTCCCCTCTCTAGTTCCCTGTACGATAGATACATCCGCTAAGTGCTTCATAGAATTGACAGTTTGTTATAACAATGGCGCAATAGTGTTTTTAAGGTGTTGGATAGGCTGCCAATCAAGCGAGTTGCTTTGTCCTGGCTTATATCAAGCTGCTTCTTGTTGGAGCTGCACCTATCCAGGCAAGTGGGTCGTATTCTATTGCACTCCTGCCTTGTGCCTTGTAGATGGTGGACAGGCTTTGGGGAGTCAGGAGATGAGTTACTTTCCGCAGAATTCACCGAATCTGACCTCCTCTTGTAGCCAGAGTATGGCTGGTCCTATTAATTTTTTGGTCAATGGTAACATCTCGGATGTTGATGTTGGGGTTTCAATGATTGTAATGGTTAGATTCTCTCTTGGTGTTCATTGCAGTTGTGTGGCATGCATGTCACTTAGCACATATCAGCCCAAGCCTGAATGTTGTCCAGGTCTTGCTGCATACAGACATGGACTGCTTTGTTATCTGAAGCGTGCGAATGTACAATGTTCAGTACCAATCATCAGCGAACATCCCCATTTCTAACCTTATGATGGAGATGAAGCATCTGAAGATGGTTGGGCCTGGGACACTGCACTGAGGAACTGCTGCAGCGATGTCCTGGAACTGATGATTGGCCTTATACCTGGCACCAAAGGTAGATGATTGTGGTTGTTTGAGTCCAACCAGTGAAGAGTTTTCCACGATTCCCATTGACTTCAGTTTTGCTCGGGCTGCTTGATGCCATACTCGGTCAAATGCTGCCTTGATGTCAAGGGCAGTCACTCTGACCTCACCTCTGGAGTTCAGCTCTTTTGTCCATGTTTGGACCAAGGCTGTAATGAGGTCAGGAGCCGAGTGCCCCTGGTGGAATCCAAATTGAAAATCAGTGAGCAGGTTGTTGCTGAGTAAATGCCACTTGATAGCACTGTCGATGACACCTTCCATCACTGCAATGATGATTGAGAGTAGACTGATTGGGAGGTAATTGGCAGGATTGGACTTGTCCTGCTCTTTGATCCAAATGTGTGGAGAAGGCATATCAGGACAATTTTCACGTTGTAGCTGTACTGGAACAGCTTGGCTAGAGGAGCAGCTAGTTCTGGAGCACAAGACTTCCGTGCTACTGTCAGGATGTTGTTGGAGCCCACAGCCTTTGCTGTATCCAGTGCACTCAGCCATTACTTGATATCGTATGGAGTGAATTGAAATAGCATCTGTGTTGCTGGGTTCATTTTTAACTTGAGTTGTGATATTGCACAATCCCAAATGGTCACATAAAGCTGAAGTGAGTGGGTTGGGCTGAGTGCTCTCATTCCCTGTCCCCAGCTTTGAGGGTAGCTAGGTGTCCTATTACTGCATTTCCACCAACACCTTGAAATGTACTGTGGCAGCCTCTTAAAAACTGTATCTGATGGTTCAGTGATGCCAGTTCATCGTCTTTTACCCTAAATTTTTGCTTTAATTGACATCCGTCTTTTTTTGTGGGGGGGGGTGCGGTGGGTGAGGGTTGGTTATGAATAAATATAGCCATCCTTACAATTAGAATTAACAGTGGACTGCAGTGTAATTTTTACAACTGTCGTACATCGATTGATATCTTTGCTTTAGTTTGCTCACTTATAACAAAATGTGTCATTGGTATAAAGCAGCACAATGAAACTATTTGCTGCAGGGTCTGATTAACGTGAGCTGTTCGAGGTGACCTGTTAGCACTAAGTACTCACATTCATGGATTTGGTGTGCAGCAAAGGCAGTGAGCAGGATCTCATTTGGCCCTTGATACAAAGTATTCCATGCTTGTGTGTTTTTTTTGGTTTTGGCTAATCATTATGAAGAGGTTACTAAACATCAGTTGCTTTTATTTGCTATGTAGAGGTTTAGCAAGTTGTGAAGTTCAAGGAACAAAAATTTGTTGCTGTAAATCTTGTACTGGGACAGCTCACGTCCGTACATGATGGGTTTTTATTCTGTGCTTGGAGCATGGAAAGGGAAGCAGTGTTGAGGATGTGAAGAGTATTGGCGGTAACCCCATCCCGCACAGCTCCCAATCTGGACAAAGCGGCCAATGGTCTTCAGGTGAGGTTCAGAGCCTGAGCTGTAGCTTCTTCCTTGTTTGCTGCAGAAAAAGAGCTTTTGATTGCATCGGTCCTGAACTACAGCTTTGTACGAATGCAGCTCCTCGCCAACTGGCCTTGAACCCCTGGGCAGCAGGCCAGTTTCACCACAACAACTGTTCCTTACATAAGTGCAGTCAATTTTAGACACAGCCAGGGATACAACAGTGACTTGCCTGTTCCTGTGAACCATCCACGAATTAAATCAACTGCTTTCTTTATTTTTCCTTTTTTTTTGTTGAGGTGCAGGGGCAGGGCAATGACATTGGTGAAGGGATGATGCCAGGGCTTGCTGTATACCAAGATTCTAGTTGTATTCATTAATTTCTTTTTGTGTGCCTAGTGCAGCTGAAGGAACCTGATTGGTATGTCAAGAAGTGGATTTTTGTAATAAAATAGTTTTTCAGCCTAAACACACAGTTACCTGGGAGAGGGTTATGAAGGTAAAATTGTAGCTTGTGGGAGTAAATGCATAGGATTTCTCTCATTTCTCTGCTATCACATGCCCTGTCCAAACTCATCTTGTCTGTGATACCCACCTCTTAATCTCTCGACCCTGTTTCCATTAAACTGCTGACCACCCAACTTTCCTTTCTGATCCTTTTATGAACTGATATGGTTCCCTCTGCTCAGGTCATGCCCCCCCCCCTTTCAAATATGCCATCATCACCCCTCTCCCTTCAAAAAGCCCACCCTAGCCCCCTCTCTCTTTCCAAACTATCACTCGCATCTCCAATCTCCCATTCCTCTCCGATCTCCTTGAATGCATTCTCATCCTGTAAATCTGTGCCCACCTTTCCCTCAACTTCATATTTGAATCCCTCTGCTCAGTTTTCCACCATAGTGCCAAAACAATCCTAATCAAAGTCACAAATCAAAGACATTCTATGTGACTGTGGTCGCTGTTCTCACGAGGCATGTTAACAGGCTCTAAGGCTGTAATGAAGAAAATGTCAGGCCCCGGACACCGAGGGGAGAGCCAGATCCGGATCCCGAGGAGTGAGGATGGCCCAGGGCACAGTAAATTTTAAATGCAGTTTATTTCTGTAGTTGTTGCTCAGCAGAGGCTTGCAGTTTGATTTGATTTACTGCACTCTCTGTACTCGGGTTGATTGCCGTGTGACTGGTGTCAAAGCGTTCCTTGGTTCACTCTGTTACTGAAGCAGATGGGCAGAGCTTCTGTTTGAATGGAAGCTCTTGTGCATTGAAGTAAAGGCTCCCTTGCCAGGCAGCACCGACCTTTGCACTTAGTCGAGATCTTGCTTAGGACACTGATATTCCTTTAGAATAGAATTTATGTTTGAAGCATTTATTAGAATTAGAATTAGAATTAGAATTAGAATATTACAGCGCAGTACAGGCCCTTCGGCCCTCGATGTTGCGCCGATCATCTGACCTACACTATTCCATTTACATCCATATGTCTATCCAATGACCACTTAAATGCCCTTAAAGTTGGCGAGTCTACTACTGTTGCAGGCAGGGCGTTCCACGCCCCTACTACTCTCTGCGTAAAGAAACTACCTCTGACATCTGTCCTATATCTTTCACCCCTCAACTTAAAGCTATGTCCCCTCGTGTTTGCCATCCTCATCCGAGGAAAAAGACTCTCACTATCCACCCTATCTAACCCTCTGATTATCTTGTATGTCTCTATTAAGTCACCTCTCCTCCTCCTTCTCTCTAACGAAAACAACCCCAAGTCCCTCAGCCTTTCCTCGTAAGACCTTCCTTCCATACCAGGCAACATCCTAGTAAATCTCCTCTGCACCCTTTCCAAAGCTTCGACATCCTTCCTATAATGCGGTGACCAGAACTGCACGCAATACTCCAGGTGCGGCCTCACCAGAGTTTTGTACAGCTGCATCATGACCCCGTGGCTCTGAAACTCGATCCCCCTACTAATAAAGGCTAACACACCATATGCCTTCTTAACAGCCCTATTAACCTGGGTAGCAACTTTCAGGGATTTATGTACCTGGATACCAAGATCTCTCTGCTCATCTACACTACCAAGAATCTTCCCATTAGCCCAGTACTCTGCATTGCTGTTACTCCTTCCAAAGTGAATCACCTCACACTTCTCCACATTAAACTCCATTTGCCATCTCTCAGCCCAGCTCTGCAGCCTATCTATGTCCCTCTGTACCCTACAACACCCTTCGACACTATCCACAACTCCACCGACCTTCGTGTCATCCGCAAATTTACTAACCCACCCTTCTACACCCTCATCCAGGTCGTTTATAAAAATGACAAACAGCAGTGGCCCCAAAACAGAACCTTGCGGTACACCACTAGTAACTAAACTCCAGGATGAACATTTGCCATCAACCACCACCCTCTGTCTTCTTTCAGCTAGCCAATTTCTGATCCAAAGCTCTAAATCACCTTCAACCCCATACTTGCGTATTTTCTGCAATAGCCTACCGTGGGGAACCTTATCAAACGCCTTACTGAAATCCATATACACCACATCCACGGCTTTACCCTCATCCACCTGTTTGGTCACCTTCTCGAAAAACTCAATGAGGTTTGTGAGGCGCGACCTACCTTTCACAAAACCGTGCTGACTATCGCAAATGAACTTATTCTTTTCAAGATGATTATAAATCCTGTCTCTTATAACCTTTTCCAACATTTTACCCACAACCGAAGTAAGGCTCACAGGTCTATAATTACCAGGGCTGTCTCTACTCCCCTTCTTGAACAAGGGGACAACATTTGCTATCCTCCAGTCCTCCGGCACTACTCCTGTCGACAATGACGACTTAAAGATCAACAACAACGGCTCTGCAATCTCCTCCCTGGCTTCCCAGAGAATCCTAGGATAAATCCCATCTGGCCCAGGGGACTTATCTATTTTCACTCTTTCCAAAATTGCTAACACCTCCTCCTTGTGAATCTCAATCCCATCTAGCCTAGTAGGCTGTATCTCAGTAATCTCCTCGGCAACATTTTCTTTCTCTACTGTAAATACTGACGAAATACTTGCCTCTTCACAATTAGATCATGAAAAATGGATGGCACTGCTCCTTGAACTTTGCTTTGGTAAATCACTGCAAAGTTTGCTACCTTGGCAGGCTCACCATTTTGACTTTGTGCAAACTTCTGTACCAGCATCATTGTCCTGCAATTCACTGTCTGCTATCGGAATCGAATATTGGTGAATCAGGAATTTGTGTATACTGTCAACTCCTTTTAACTCAAAGATGCTCAATTCAAACTGAAACTGTGCCTTTTTATTGCAGTTATTTAATTTATATGAGCAAAAACTGACCTCAGCTTAACAGAAGTAAAAGACATTTTATAGTACAACGCAAATTTTTTTGTTTTATTTATTCATTCGTGGGATGTGGGCGTGGCTGGCTAGGCCAGCATTTATTGCCCATCCCTAATTGCCCTTGAGAAGGTGGTGGTGAGCTGCCTCCTTAAACTGCTGCAGTCCTTGGGGTATAAGTACACCCACAGTGCTGTTAGGAAGGGAGTTCCAGGATTTTGACCCAGCAACAGTGAAGGAACGGCGATATAGTTCCAAGTCAGGATGGTGTGTGACTTGGAGGGGAACTTGCAGATGGTGGTGTTCCCATGAATCTGCTACCCTTGTCTTTCTAGGTGGTAGAGGTCACCAGGTTTGGGGGGGTGCTATTGAAGGAGCCTTGGTGTGTTGCTGCAGTGCATCTTGTAGATGGTACACACTGCTGCCACTGTGCGTAGGTGGTGAAGGGAGTGAATGTTGACGGTGGTGGATTCGGTGCCAATTAAGCAGGGATGCTTTGTCCTGGATGGTGTTGAGCTTCTTGAGTGTTGTTGGAGCTGTACCCATCCAGGCAAGTGGAGAGTATTCCATCACACTCCTGACTTGTGCCTTGTAGATGGTGGACAGGCTTTGGGGAGACAGGAGGTGAATTACTTGCCACAAAATTCCCAGCCTCTGACCTGCTCTTGTAGCCATGGTATCTATGTGGCTACTCCAGTTCAGTTTCTGGTCAATGGTGACCCCCAGGAGGTTGTTAATGGGCGATTCAGCGATAATAATGCTATTGAACATCAAGGGGAGATGGTTAGATTTTCTCTTGTTGGAGCTGGTCATTGCCTGGCACTTGTGTGGCGTGAATGTTACTTGCCACATATCAGCCCAAGCTAGATGTTGCCCAGGTCTTGCTGCATGTGGACATGGGCTGCTTCAGTATCTGAGGTGTCACGAATGGTGCTGAACATTGTGCAATCATCAGCGAACATCCCCATTTCTGACCTTATGATGGCGAGAAGGTTATTGATGAAGCAGCTGAAGATGGTTGGGCCGAGGATACTAGCCTGAGGAACTCCTGCAGTGATATCCTGGAATTGAAATGATTGACCTCCAGCAATCGCAACCATCTTCCTTTGTATTAGGTATGACTCCAACCAGTGGAGAGTTTTCCCCCCGATTCCCATTGATTCCAGTTTTGCTCAGGCTCCTTGATGCCATACTCAGTCAAATGCTGCCTTGATGTCAAGGGCAGTCACTCTGACCTCACCTCTGGAGTTCAGCTCTTTTGTCCATGTTTGGACCAGGACTGTAAAGAGGTCAGGAGCTGAGTGGCCCTGGCGGAACCCAAACTGAGGGTCAGTGAGCAAGTTATTGTTGAGCAAGTGCCGCCTGAAAGCACTGTTGATGACCCCTTCCATCACTTTGATGATCGGGAGGATGATCACTTTGCTGATGATGGGGCGGTAATTGGCTGGGTTGGACTTGTCCTGCTTTTTATGTACAAGACATACCTGGGCAATTTTCCACATTTCTGGGTAGATGCCAGTGTTGTAGCTGTACTGGAACAGCTTGGCTAGGGACGCGGCTAGTTCTGGGGCACAAGTCTTCAGTACTATTGCTGGAATATTGTCAGGGCCCATCGCCTTTGTAGTATCCTGTGCCTTCAGTCATTTCTTGATATCACGTGGAGTGAATTGGATTGGCTGAACACAGGCATCTGTGATCCTGGAGACCACAGATGGATCATCCACTTGGCATCTCTGACCGAAGATGGATGCAAATGCTTCTGCCTTATCTTTCGCACTGATGTGCTGGGCTCCCCCATCCTCGAGGATGGGGATATTTGTGGAGCCACCTCCTCCAGTTAGTTGTTTAATTGTCCACCATCATTCACGACTGGATATGGCAGGACTGCAGAGCTTAGATCTGATCCGTTGGTTGTGGAATCGCTTATCCCTGTTGATCGCATGCTGCTTACGCTGTTTGACATGCAAGTCGTCCTGTGTTGTAGCTGCACTAGGCTGACACCTCATTTTGAGGTATGCCTGGTGCTGCTCCTGGCATGCCCTCCTGCACTCTTCATTGAACCAGGGCTGGTGTCCTGGCTTGATGGTAATGGTAGAGTGGGAGATATGCCGGGCCATGAGGTTACAGATTGTGGTTGAATACAATTCTGCTGCTGCTGATGGCCCACAGCACCTCATGGATGCTCAGTTTTGAGTTGTTAGATCCGTTCGAAACCTATCCCATTTAGCACGGTGGTAGTGCTACACAGCACAATGGTGGGTACACTTAGTGTGAAGACGGGACTTGATCTCCACAAGGACTGTGCGGTGGTCACTCCTACCAATAGTGTCATGGACAAATGCATCTATGACAGGTAGATTGGTGAGGACGAAGTCAAGTCGGTTTTTCCCTCTTATTGGTTCCCTCACTGCCTGTCGCAGACCCAGTCAAGCAGCTATGTCCTTCAGGACTCAGCCAGCTCAGTCAGTAGTGGTGCTACCGAGCCACTCTTGGTGATGGATATTTAAGTCCCCCAGTCAGAGTACATTTTGTGCCCTTGCTACCCTCAGTGCTTCTTTCCGGTTGGTATTCAACATGGAGAAGCACTGATTCATCAATTGAGCAGGGGGGGGGGGGGGGGGCGGTGGGCGCGGTGGGGTGCGGTAGGTGGTAATCAGGAGCTTTCCTTGCCCATATTTGACCTGAGACTTCATGGGGTCCGGAGTTGATGTTGAGGACTCCCAGGTCAACTTCCTCCCGACTGTATACCACTGTGCTGCCACCTCTGGTGGGTCTAACCTGCCGGTGGGACAGGTCATATACCCAGGGATGGTGTCTGGGACCTTTAATTACAGAGAACCATTTTTTATTCTTTACAGGAAGTTAAAGGCAGCTGCATAACTGGTGCTTGATGGCATAGCTGAAGAGGGTTTGAGGCAACTGTGAAAGACTATCAGGTGTCGAGATAGAGGATTTAGGGATAGAGTTTGAGTGAGGATGTGGTGCTTTAGGTCTCTGCAATCTGCAGTGGCCTGGACTGCTATGGTGGAGGGTTTGAGGGAAAAATGGGGTGAGGGACAGAGAGGAAATGACATCTGCACCTTGCACCAAAGTTGGAAGAGCAGGTAGTTTGCAAGAAATGATTTTCTAGACACACTATTGCATTAATATCAGATGTCAATTTTCTAGGAAACTCTGCCTTCCTGATGGTTGGAAGATGTTTAATCTTTTTTCCTCTTTCTGAATTAGATCCATTGTTATCTGGCCTTTGAATCCAATCAGAGATTGAATTCAATACTACATCATCTCCATTTTTTTTTGTATTGTACTTCCTTTGCACCTTATTTAAGTTGGCATTGAGGAGCAGATTTGTTTCCAGACAGATCGAAATAGTCCCCCGCCTCAAAAAAATTAAAACAAAAAGCCTCACCACACAACCGCAGTATGTTCCTGAGAATTCAAAAAGATCATTGGCCACAGCAGATCATTTAATCTGCATGTCTGTGTGTGTCTCTGGGATGAGGCCCTCGACTGCATCCGTTCCATTTCCCACACTTTTGCTCTCATCCCTTCCCCTCCATCTCTGAATCACGATAGAGTTCCTCAACTTCCACCCAACCAGCCTTCGTATTCAATGGATCATCCTCTGCCATTTCCGCCACCTCCAGCATCATGCCACCACCAAATGCATCTTCCCTTCTCCTTTCAGCATTCTGAAGGGTCCATTCCGTCCATGTTACCCTGGTCCACACCTCAATCACCCACAATGCCCCCTCCGCTTCCCATGTCACCGTTCTATGCATGCAACACCCGCCCTTTTACCTCCTCTTTTCTCACCATCCAAGACGCAAACACACTTTCCAAGTCTAAAACAGTGATTTATATGTACTACTTTCAATTTAGTGTATGGTAATTGCCGCTTACAATGCGGTCTGCTCTATCTTGGGGAGCCCAACTCAGATTGGATTACCTCTTTGCAGAACATCTCCGTTCAGTGCCCAAGCGTGACCCCAAGCTTCCAGTCGCCTGCCATTTTGATTCACCACCTTGCTGCTACTCTGACCTCTCTGTTGTCGGCCTCCAACAGTTTTCCAGTGAAGCTCACCGTAAGCTCCATGAACAGCACCTCATCTTTTAATGAAGTACTTTACAGCCTTCCAATCTCAACATTGAGGTCAAGAATTTCATATTGGGACCTCTGTCTCCATTTTGTTTCATTTCCTTTGCATGTTTCATTTTTTCTCTTGTTTTTGCTTTTGCATAGCAGCACACCTGCTAGGGACATAGGATTTAGGAGCAGGAGTAGGCCATTCGGCCCTTCGAGCATGCTGCACCATTCAATAAGATCATGGCTGATCTGGTTGTGGTCTCAACTCCACTTTCCTGTCTGCCCCCCCCCCCCCCCCCCATAGCCCTCACCTCCCTTGTCTATATAAAATCTAACTCAGCCTTGAATAAATTCTTTTGTTTCTTTTCCTGACCACTCCCTTTAGCTCTGCACAACTAACCCTTCTGTCATTTAATCTCTCCTGCCTTCCATCCCATCATAGATCTTCCCTTCTGTTCTTTTTCCATACCCTTCCTCCCTTTCACTTGCTGAAAACCTATTACATTTCAAACTTTTCCCAGTTCTGATGAAGGGTCATCCCCTGAAACATTTAACTCTGTTTCTCTCACCACAGATGCTACCAGACCTGCTGAATATTTCCAGCACTTTCTGTCTTTATTGCTAATTTCCTAATCCAGCAGGTCAGCTGCATTTGGTCAGCTTCTGTAGATGAGCAGCTTTCTTTATCCTTCTCAACTTACTTTGATGAAAAGTGAAAGGCTGCCATGAGATGCATTGGGATTGGTCAGAGAGGTTGTTCTTGCTCAATATTTATCCCTGAACCAACATCACTTAAAAAAACAATTACCTAGTCATTGTCACGTTGCTGTTTGTGGGACACAAGAAATAGGAGCAGAAGTAGACCATATGGTCCATTGTGCCAGCTCCGTCATTTAATATGATCATGGCTGATCTTGGGCTTCAATTCCACTTTCCTGCCTGCTCCCTATATCCCTCGATTCCTTGTGAGACCAAAAATCTATCTATCCCAGCCTAAAAGCTTGCTCTGCGCAAAGTGGCTGTCACATTTCCTCCATTAGAATCATAGCATGAATTATCGAATGTTTACAGCACAGAAGGAGGCCATTTGGCCCATCGTGTCTGCACTGGCTTTCTGAAGGAGCAATTCACCTAGTGCCATTCCCCTGCCTTCTCCCCGTAGCCCTGCACATTCTTCCTTTTCAGATAATAATCCAATTACCTCTTGAATGCCTCAATTGAATCTGCCTCTACCACGCCCTCAGGCAGATTCCAGATCCTAACCACTCGCTGCGTGAAAAACATTTTTCTTCATGTCACCATTGCTTCTCTTGCCCATTACCTTAAGTAGGTGTCCTCTGGTTCTCATTCCTTCCGCCAGTGGAAACAGTTTCTCCCTATCTACTCTGTCTAAACCCCTCGTGAATTTGCACACCTCTATTAAAACTCTTCTCAACTTTCTCTTCTCCAAGAAAAACAGTCCCAATTCTCCAAACTATCCACATAACTGAAGTTCCTCATCCCTGGAACCATTCTCGTGAATCTTTTTTGCACGCTCTCTAATGCTTTCACATCTTTTCTGAAGTGTGGTGCCCAGATCTGGGCACAGTACTCCAGTTGAGGCTGAACCAGTGTTTTATACAAGTTTAACGCAACTTCCTATGCCCCTGTTGATATAGCCTAGGATTCTGTATGCTTTATTAACCGTGCTCTCAACCTGTCCTGCCATCTTCAATGATTTATGCACATACACACCCAGGTTCCTCTGTTCCTGCATCCCCTTTAGAATTGTACCCTTTTTTATATTGTGTCTCCACATTCTTTCTATCTAAATGAATCACTTCACACTTCTCTGCATTAAGTTTCATCTGCCACTTGTCCGTCCATTCCACCAACCTGACCATATCTTTTGAAGTTCTGCACTATCCGCCTCACAGTTCACAATACGTCCAAGTTTTATATTGTCTTCAGATTTTGAAATTGTCCTCTATACATCAAGGTCTAGGTCATTAATATATATTAGGAAGAGCAAGGGTCCCAACACTGACTCCTGGGGAACTCCACTCAACCTTCCCCCTCCAGTCTGAAAAACGACCATTAACCACTACTCTGTTTCCTGTCACTCAGCCAATTTTGTATCCATGCTGCCACGGTCCCTTTTTTTATTCCTTGGGTTCTAAATTTGCTGACAAGCCTGTTATGTGGCACTTTATAAAATGCCTTTTGGAAGTCCATGTTAAGCAGAGACTACATTTCAGCAGTATTTCATTGGCTGGAATTCTTGAGGTCCTGAAAGGCATTGCATGAATGCAAGTCCGTCTTTCTTTCCTGAGCTTTTCGCCTTCTGTTTGAATGTTGCTTCACATGTTGTAGCGTAGTGTTGGGTTTGAAAGGGTAACAAGACCAGCTTCCAAATTTTCCTGTACAGGGAATCCCTGCAAAAAAATATTGGTGGTCCCTGGGATCCCCAACCACCACTGTTGGGACCAGCCCACTTATGGGCCTCTTAAGGAGAACAATACTACAGTTACAGAAATTGGTGTTGGTATACAGCAAAGGAAATACACGCTACAAGGTTAACAGCTGGAGAAAGGTGCACACATTGTGCTTATAGTGCACAGACTGCCTGACCACTGATGGACAGTAACCTCATGACCTCATTGACTCCTAGGCTGCACAGACCACAGTTTAAAAACCTGTGATGTACGCAGTGCAAAGCAGTAAAAGCCTAATTGTTGTCGTTCCATTTGTGGATGTGAGCCAGGCTAAAATGCTTTTACATCAAAGTAGATGTGGGGAATCCATCATGAATCGTATTTCTGGGAATTGCAAATGAAATTTGAATGAGGTCACTGCCATTTCTTAGTTTCTTTTCATTCCAGCTTGGGACTCTCCCAGCCACTTAACTAAATTGGTAAACTGATCGATTGAGTTTTTAAAAAATATTTTTGCTCGCTATTTTCTTTCCCATTTGCAATAAATAGGCGAGCGCAGAAATGAGTTCTACAATAACCAACTGGGAACCTTCTGCTTGACACTGGCTGTCATGATGGCACAAAAATGGTTTTTAGTTGGGAGAGAGGGAATATTTTGTCCATCTGTTTTGAATTTGAATTAACTTCCTGGAGAATTAAGAGACATAAACCAGGCATCAAAAGTCTTTTTAAATCTGAAAATAAAAGAAACTCGTCCTTTTATTTTTGTCTGATATTGAGGCATTAATTATTAAATAATAGCATGGGCTCAAACTTAGAAGTAGGAAGGTACACAGTCAATTTATATTTACTAATCTACACTGAGGGTAGGAATGGGTTCTCCAGGCAGGAAGGCAGTGATGTAGATTGTATGGGAGTATTGGACGGAGTGGGCAGTTTTAGTTTTTGAGACTAGTTGGATGGACTGTAGAGTCTGACCCTATCTTTTGTTCTTGTTGATCTTTTTCAATAGTAAAGCCAGCATCAACACACAAGGCACAATCTTCTATCTCTTTTCCTCCCTCCCACCTCCATCCCAGTCCAACCCTGATGCTAACAGCAGGTGGTGAAAGCTACTAAAAGGTCTAGACCATGTCACCTTACTGTGTTATCATTAAAGCTTTCACACATCTAAGGGATTGTAGCTAATTATTCTTAGCTTTACCATAGGAACAAGCTCATTTTGTCTTTATTTTGAGAGCTATGATGGGGAGAGGTCAGATGGCCTGGGGCAATAATGCTGATTCTCAATCTTGTCTTGTTGCTTCTGTTTATTTAGAAGTGCTCTTGGACCTGATTATTTTGCGTGTTTTTAACAAATTGATTTGGCAAAGGATACAAAAATGCATTCATATGAATGTGGTTTCTCATTTTGTCCTCTTTCTCCTCCTCATCTACGTGTCTCATTCCCCTCATTTCCACTCCTCCTCATCTCCTCTCCACTCCCACCCCCTCCCCAGCCACGAGAGCTGAGACAGGAAGACCACATGTGCCATTGGCATCTACTCAGCTACCATCCGGGCACGTCTTTGTCCATTGCTCCAAGGAACATTTTAAATTGCACGGTTTCAGACATAAGGTTCCGTTTATTGAGGAAGACGGACCAAATCAAAACATTATCGTTCTGAAAACGAGACTCTGCTCCTCTTTAAAAATTCTTTCTTGGGATGTGGGCGTCGCTGGCAAGGCCAGCATTTATTGCCCATCCCTAATTGTCATTGACAACTGAGTCTCTTGCTAGGCCATTTCAGAGGGCAGTTAAGAGTCAACCACATTGCTGTGGGTCTGGAGTCACGTGTAGTCCAGACTGGGTAAGGACGGCAGATTTCCTTCCCTAAAGGACATTAGTGAACCAGATGGGTTTTTACGACAATCGATGATAGTTTCATGGCATCGTTACTGTTTCCAGCTTTTAATTCCAGATATTTTTATTAATTAATTGAATTTAAATTCCACCTGCTGCCATGATGGGATTTGAGCCAGGGTTCCCAGGGCATTAGCCTGGGCCACTGGATTATTCGTTGAGTGACATTACCACTACGCCACTGTCTCCCTCCTGGTGTAAGTGTTATTCAATAGGACTACACGTGGGCAGATCTTTCAGGCAGGTCAGTGTACCTGATTTATTCCACTCACAAATGTTTCAGCCATTGAAACGAATTGGCTGCACTAACCTCCATACCACTTCAACCATTCTGCAGTATAATCAAGTTAGCGTGAAGGTTCGCCATCTCAAGGTTTTGTGCAAACTTTTTTGTATTAAAATACAATGTTGCAAAACAAGCTTGTAGATCCACTCAGAGAAGTGCTTGATATAATTTATAATGGGTGTGACTTTATATATCTTTAATGAGAATGGCCTAAAAACGTTGTGACTTGTGGGGGTAGCCATTCCTGATTGAGGACTGGGATGGCTTCCCTGAGCTGCTCTTTTCAAAGTTCTTCATTCATGGCAGGTGGGCATCACTGGCAAGGCCAGCATTTGGTGCCCATTCCTATTTACTCTGAGAAAATGGGCCTCCTTGAACTGTTTACTGTTTTAACTCAACTGAATGTCTTGCTAGGCCACTTCAAAGGGCAGTAAAGAGTCAACCACATTGGTCTGGGATTGCAGTCACATGTAGGTCAGACCAGGGAAGGACGGCAGATTTCCTTCCCTACAAGATATTAGTGAAGCAGTTGGATTTCCTCTGCCTCCCAGTCGCTGCATTTAAGGGACAGCTGGGAGCACTAGACTGGAAAAAAAAACCTGATCTTGGAAGCTAAGCAGACTCAGGCCTGGTTAGTACTTGGATGGGAGACTTCCTGGGAATACCAGGTGCAGTAGACTTTAAGAGAGACGGTGGCATAGTGGTAATGCTGCTGGACTAGTAATCCAGAGGCCCAGGCTAATGCACTGGGGACATGGGTACATATCCCACCATGGCAGTTGGTGGAATTTAAATTCAATTCATTCATCTGTCATTGAAAAGTAGTCTTAGCAATGGTACCATGAAATTATCATCAATTGTCATTGAAAACCCATCTGGTTCACGAATGTCCTTTAGGGAAGGAAATCTGCCTTCCTTACCTGGTATGGTCTACATGTGACGCCAGACCCACAGTAATGTCGCAACTGCCCTCTGAAATGGTCTAGCAAGACGCTTAGTTGAAGGGGCAGCAAATATTGGTCTTGCCAGTGATGCCCACATTCCATGAAAAGAATTATAAAAAATCATCCACCTACTGAGCAGGTAAGAGACACCAAGGAAGGAGAAAATCCACTTGCGTCCAGTGAGAGATTACAATCCAATTAGACACTAACGAAAGCTATTTAAATATGATGGTCTTCACCAAACTTCACTCCTACATGTAATATTTACTAGGCTGTGAGGCCAGCATATCAGACTTCCTTACCTTGCCTGCAGTGTCCATAATTCTGACAATTGAAAATTGGACTCTATATATTGGTTGCCCCCCCACCACCAACACGAATTGTGTCTGTTCTTCCTCTGCAGAAAATTGGGTTGCATTATTAGTTTATTAAAAATAATTTGTTTTATTTAAATGGCTGCATGTTTTACATGAGAAACCCCTTTAAAGATAAAGTACACTTTTCCTTGTTTCCCTATTGTCTTTATTCCCATCCACCTCACACAATTTTCTCTATCCAATTTTTCTTTTTCCTTTCTGAATGTGTTCTTAGCTCTTTTCTCCCACCTTGTGTTTCCATGGTGCTGGGCACCCTCCAGTACTCCACCTATTAGCCGAAAGATGTCTACCGAAAGGCCAGCACATGAACTCCGCCGGTAGTTGGTGTGACCCAAGACAGGAATGTTTAGCTGCCGGCTCCCCCTCTCCTGCACTGCTCAATGGACAGAAATGTGCAAGTTCATGGAAGCTGAGCAATATCAGTAACACTGATATCTGAGCGAGAGGATGTCGGGAGACATATAGCAAGATGATGGGGAGAACGCTCGGCACTGGGGTTTTTAATTTTGCTTTTGGGATTGTTCTGAGGGCATTAGAAGTCATCCACATAGTGTGGGACTGGAGTCACAGGTAGGCCAGATCAAGTTGGGGTGGACTTTGATTTTTACAACAATCCACCAGCTTTCACATTCAGCTGTGGCTCAGTTGGTAGTACGCTTGCCTAAATCAGAAGGTGGTGAGTTCAAGTCCCACTCCAGGATTTAAGCACAAAAATCAAGGCTGATGCTCCAGTCTGTACCGAGCGAGTGCTGCACTGTCAGAGATGCTCTTTTTTGGATGAGACATTGAACCGAGGCCCTGTATGCCCTCTCACATGGATGTAAAAGATCCCATGGCACTAATTTGAAGAGAGCAATGGAGTTATCCTTGGTGTCTTGTCCAATATTTATCCCTCAATCAACATCACAAAAACAGATTATCTGTTCAATATCACATTGCTGTTTGTGGGAGTTTACTGTGTGTAAATTGGCTGCTACGTTTCCTACGTTACAACAGTGACTGCAGTTCAAAAGTACTTCAGTGGCTGTAAATAGCTTTGGAACAGCCTAAGGTCACGAAGGGCACTAGAAGTGCCAGTCTGTCTTCTATTTTCTAGCCAGATTTATTGAATTCGGTTTTGCAATTTGCCGTGGTTGGATTTGAACTCAAACCAGTCCTGTACAATAACCTTTTGGCTTCTGTACCTGCTACTTGACAGTAATTGTGTCTGGCAAATAGAAATGCATTTTGGGTTATTTAAAAGATTGAACCGCCGAACATACTCACAGCTTCATCAGCCAAAAGATGTCTACCGAAAGGCCAGTACATGAACTCCACCAGTAGTTGGTGTGACCCAAAACAGGGAATGTTTAGCAGCCGGCTCCCCATCTCCTGCACTGCTCAATGGACAGAAAAGTGCACATTCGTGGAAGCTGAGCAATATCAGTAATACTAAGGCAGATGGTAACGCTGTATTGGCACTGTCACAGAAGCTGCGATCAAGGTCAATTATCAAGTGAATGGTGATTTTTGAACAAAGCCTACATTCAGTTAATAACTGAAGAGATGTGTCAGTTCACTGCCGTATGTGCATTTCTTGTCGGATGATTTGCATTTTAAAAAAAATAATGTTGCTTTCTGATTTAGTGATCAGAATACTTGGGGGGACATTTGTTCAGTCTTTCTGTACTTCTGAGACTCTGACTTAAAAAAAAAAATCGGCTTGTATCATTCCTGGGGGATTTTTTTAAAGCATTATTCACGCTTTCAGTTGCAATTTTGCATTTAATTTTTGTGATGTATTCTCACCATGTTTTGTACTGACAGTTTTATTAATAATTTAATGAGTTAACACAGTTAATGAAAAACCTTACCAGGGGACACATTAATTTATTTTTCTTAATGCTTTGAATGTGCACCTCCTGTGAGATTTGAAAGCAACGTTAAAAATGATGTGACAGTTTAATTTTTTTTTGTTTTTAATACATGATCACCCCCAGTGGTGCAAAGAGTTTACCCAGTGAGAAGCTGAACCACAAGTCAGGTAAATTGGCAAGAGTGATGCAGTTGGTCTCAGCATCCCCTGGGCTTAACTCAATTACAGCAGTTTTGCCTGTAAGTCAGGAGATCACAGGTTCACTCTTGGTACCTGACAATATCTAGGCTGACGCGCCAGTGCTGTACTGAGGGAGTACTGCATTGTTGGAGGTGTGGTTTTCAAATGAGACATTAAACAGCAGTGCCATCTTTAGGTGGATATAAAAGGGGGGGGGGGGGGGTGATGTGGGTGGGTGGGTGCATGGCACTATTTGAAAAAGAGCATAGGAGTTCTTCCTGGTGTCCTGGATAATACTTACCCTTGAACCACTAACAATAAGATTGTCTGATGACTTATGTCACTGCTAGTGGGATTTTACTGTGCACAAACTGGCTGCTATATTGGTCTGCAAAACAATAGTGAAAACAGTGCAAAATATTTCACTGGCTATGTAGGGTGTGAAAGGTATGCATGTGCCCTCTCTCTCTTTAGCAGCCTCTGGTAGGTTCACATGCGGTGGTTTAGCTGACCCCCCCACTTTCAGTGAACCTGATGAATGGTCACTTGCTAACGTAGCAGAGGCTTCATTCAAACATTTTGTAGTTTGCACTCATTTAGTTACTAGTAGCTTTGGAAGCTTTTAAACCAACATCACATGGTTTCATACCAAGATGTGAAGTCAAATGTGAGACAACCATCATTCTCCCAGAAAGTATTACAATAAATTGTTTAAGCACATTTAATGATGCATGTGGCATGTAAAAAGAATAATAACACTTCAAAGACGGCCACTGTTTGGGGTATTGGAAATGCAGCAAATGGTTCAGTTTAAGTGCCAGAAAGGATGGTGCATGATGTAGCCAGAGCTGAGTAATACGTGTGAACATTCAGGCTGAAATTTTGGGTGAACACTGAGGGGATTGCATCACCTAATAACAGTGCAAACAGGTGAATCTCCAGTGATGGAACTGAAGAGAGCTTCGTTGCTGACTAGCAGGCACGGAATCTGCCTTTGTTTTTTCTTCTTCATTTGTCAATTTGCACCAACTTGAAACAAAAGATGCAAGCCCTTTTTTCTCTCTCTTTCCACCACCCCAAATATATTTTAGTCAGCAGTAGAGAAACCTCTCTGTTCAGCAATGAATTAGAGTGGGAGGTGTGATTACCCCACCATGAGCACCTTGCAAACATTTAAAAACACAGCGTCCATCTTTGACCTGCACTAATCTCCGATTTGCTTATTATGTATATGTGTGTGTTTATGTATGTATATTATGGCAAATCATATGTAATTAGAGATATCAACACAAATAAATACTCTATTTTTAATAAATTAATATTAATAAAGAAACTGCAAAACCAAGGCAAATGCAATGGTTTGTTCTATCTCAACCATCTCTAGGGATTTGTCCAATGTGACTCAATTCTCCTTTGACAGTTCATAATTAGAGGAAAGTAATTGTGATCCTCTGTATAGATTGAATGTACAGTTTGCAATAAAACTGGAAATATTCCTGATTTACTGTGTGGACGGAATTTTTTAACTTTTTAATTACAGTCAGTGATGTTTGAGAACTGAGTAGTAATCTATCAACATTTATGAATGCAAATTATTTTTGCACTTATAGCAGCTATTACGTTTTTTAGGATTGAGTCAGGTGATCACTTCATTGAGACTGTTTGTTTGTCCTTAGTAAGATCTCCGATGATAAGATTTTAAATTAGGAGCTCTCCTTAGTGCGTTTTCACATCTTCCCATTTTTCTTCCCTGCTGAAAATATTCTTTCCAACAGTTCATAGAATCATAGAATGGTTACAGCACAGGAGGATGCCATTTGGCCTGTTATGTCTGTGCTGACTCTTTCTCTAAAGGAGCCATTTACCTACTGCCACTCCCCCTGCCTTCTCCTTGTAACCCTGCACCACCTTCCTTTTCAGGTAATAATCCAATTTGCTCTTGAATGCCTCGATTGAACCTGCGTCCACCACACTGTCAGGCAGTGCATTCCATCTGCTGTTTGTGGGCATTCTGTAAACAATTATACTTTGGGACTAAATTTTGGTTCATTTCCAAAGATGCAAGTGAGAGTTTTCTACTGTTGCATCTGCCTGGCAATGTATTTTCGACCTATTAAAGTGAATGGAAGGAAAGGCAGGGCCTGGCAATTGCAGAAGCAGAAAACCCAGCTATGTTCTTGTCTCTTCACCACCACCAACCCCCCACTCTTATTTCTTCCTCTCTTTTTCACTGAAGATTGTGGTTCTAGTGGTGTCCAGTGGTCCAATATCACATGCACCAACAGCCCTGTTGGTAGCTCATCATGGGTTCCGCTATGATCGTAGATAGTTTTTATTGACACGATATTTTGTCATGGGTACAATGACAGCCAAGCATGATTTTGTCCTTGCCCAGTGTACTACATTTTGCTGGATCACTATAGTGAACAGGAATCCTGGCTGGCCAGGGTACACTAAAGCCCAATTGTAGCCCCTGCTAAGAACAGTCAACTCTGCACAGAGCAGGGGTAGAAACTGGGATTAACAATGTTCTAGCTGACTGAGTGCCATAGAGTGGAGTGAGTTTACTCACAAATCCATCAGCGCTCACATACTTCTAATGCAGCATTTTGCAATCGAAAAACTTGGGCTGCATTTCTGATTTCAGATTGAATTATTCTTGCCTTTGGTTGTCAGAGTGTGAACCTACACTGGTTTTAAACATTGATTTCAGTAGAATAACCATAGGTTACAAGGCACAAAAACAAGAAATGCTGGAATCACTCAGCAGGTCTGGCAGCATCTGTGGAAAGAGAAGCAGAGTTAACGTTTCGGGTCAGTGACCCTTCTTCGGAACTGACAAATATTAGAAAAGTCACAGATTATAAACAAGTGAGGTGGGGATGGGGCAAGAGATAACAAAGGAGAAGGTGCAGATTGGACCAGGCCACATAGCTGACCAAAAGGTCACGGAGCAAAGGCAAACAATATGTTAATGGTGTGTTGAAAGACAAAGCATTAGTAAAGATTAGGTGTGAATACACTGAATATTGAACAGCAGCAAGTGCAAATCTGAAGAAAAACGACCTGAAAAAAACAGTGGGTAAGCAAACTGAACAAAC
Source organism: Heterodontus francisci (assembly GCF_036365525.1). Lineage (NCBI taxonomy): Eukaryota > Metazoa > Chordata > Chondrichthyes > Heterodontiformes > Heterodontidae > Heterodontus > Heterodontus francisci. The sequence continues at coordinate 166,729,777 of NC_090373.1, read as the reverse complement.
TAAGATGAAATGAAATAAATGCAAAAAAAGATTGTAAAAAATGTAAAAAGGAATGTAAAAAAAGAAGGAAGAAAAAATAACTAAAAATGAAAGTAAAATGGGGGGCTGTCATGCTCTGAAATTATTGAACTCAATGTTCAGTCCGGCAGGCTGTAGTGTGCCTAATCGGTAGATGCGATGCTGTTCCTCGAGCTTGCGTTGATGTTCACTGGAACACTGCAGCAATCCCAGGACAGAGATGTGAGCATGAGAGCAGGGGGGAGTGTTGAAATGGCAAGCAACCGGAAGCTCAGGGTCCTGCTTGCGGACTGAGCGTTAACTCTGCTTCTCTTTCCACAGATGCTGCCAGACCTGCTGAGTGACTCCAGCATTTCTTGTTTTTGTTTCAGATTTCCAGCATCCGCAGTATTTTGCTTTTATTATAGGTTACAAGGCAAACTGCTCTGTCCCCTTGTTAAAATGATTATTCAGATAGATACATTCAAACCCCATGCAGGAAAAATAACATCGGTTTCTAGGCCAAGAGTATCGTCCTATTCAATGAATACCCACGTGATTTGAATATCTTTTTGAATTAAAGAGCAAAAATAAATTTGAGTCATTGGTAACGCTGATGTGAGTTAGACCAACTCTCTGTAGAAATTAACTCAATCTGAAGAATGTATAGTCCAGAGCTTATTCCCCATCATGTGTGAGAGCTTGATAATTCATTGTTTTTTTTTCTGATGATTTTGCAATCCACTAGTTGATTATAGTCAGAATATTGACCGTTATCTTTGCTTCCTTTATAATTTCTTATTGACTTCCTGTTCTTCTTTGTTCCTGCTATATTTCTTATATCATATTGGAGTTTCATTCCTCTGTAGCCCTCGAGATCTTTAATATTTCTGTAAGATCCTGCAGCCTACCCTCACAAGGAAACATTTTATATCTGTTCATGGGATGTGGGTGTCGCTGGCTAGGCCAGCATTTACTGACCGTCCCTAATTGCCCTTGAGAAGATGGTGGCGAGCTGCCTTCTTGAACCGCTGCTGTCCATGTGGTGTAGCTACACCCACAGTGCTGTTAGGAAGGGAGTTCTAGGAGTTTGACCCAGCGACAGTGAAGGAACGGTGATGTATTCCAAGTCAGGATAGTGTGTATCTTGGAGGGGAACTTTCAGGTGATGGTGTTCCCATGCATCTGCTGCCCTTGTCCTTCCAGGTGGTAGAGGTTGCGAGTTGAGAATGTTGCGTCAAAGGAGGCTTAGCGAGTTGCTGCAGCGCATCATGTAGATGGTGTACGTTGCTGCCACTGTGCACAGATGGTGGAGGGAGTGATTGTTTAAGGTTGTGGATGGGGTGCCAATCAAGCTGGCTGGATGGTGTCGAGCTGGTGTGTGTTGGAGCTGCACTCATGCAGGGAAATGGAGAGTATTCCATCACACTCCTGACTTGTGCCTTGTAGATGGTGGACAGGCATTGGAGAGACAGGAGGTAAATTACTTGCTACAGAACTCCCAGCATCTGACCTGCTCTTGTACCCACAGCATTTATGTGGCTAGTCCAGTTCAGTTTTTGGTCAATGGTGACCCCCATAATGTTGATAGTGGGGTATTCAGTGATGATCGTGCCATTGAACGTCAAGGGGAGGTAATTAGATTCTGTCTTGTTAGAGATGATCATTGCTTGGCACTTGTGGGGCACAAATGTTACTTGCCAATCTTGACATCATGTAGGGTGAATCAAACTAGCTGAAGACTAAAATTTGTGATGGTTGGGATCTGAGGAGCAGGCCAAAATGGATCATCCATTCAGCACTTCTGACTGAAGATGGTTGCACATGTTTCAGCCTTGTCTTTTGCACTGATGTGCTGGACTCCCTCATCATTGAGGATGGTGATATTTGAGGAGCCTCCTCAAGTTTTGTTTAATTATCCACCACCATTCACGACTGGATTTGGCAGAACTGCGGAGCTTTTATCTGATCCATTGATTGGGATCGTCTCTTTCATGCTGTGTCTGCTGTTTAGCATGTTTGTAGTCCTGTGTTGTAACTTCACTAGGCTGACAACTCATTTTTAGCCTCTTGGCATAGTCTCCTACACTCCTTATTGAATCAGGGTTGGTCCCTGGCTTGATGGTAATGATAGTGAGGGAGATGCCAGACCATGAGATTACAGATTATGGTGGAATACAATTCTGCTGCCGCTGATGGCCCACAGTATCTCATGGATGCCCAATTTTGAGCTGCTAGATCTGTTCTGAATCTATTCCATTTAGCACAGAGTTAGTTCCACACAACAGGATGGGCGGGTATCTTCAGTGTGAAAACAGGACTTCATTTTCGCAAGGATTGTTCAGTGGTCACTCCTACAAAATACTGTCATTGATAGATGCATCTGCAATAGGTAGATTTGTGTGGATGAGATCAAGTAGGTTTTTTCCTCTTGTTTTTTTCTCATCACCTGCTGCAGGCCCATTCCAGCAGATACGTCCTTGAGGACTCAACCAGCTTGGTCGGTAGTGGTGCCACCGAGCCACTTTTGGTAGAATCCCCCACCCAGAGTGCATTCTGTGTCCTACTACCCTCGGGTGTTTCTTCCAAGTGGTGCTCAGCATGGAGGAGTCATGATTCACCAGCTGAAGGGCGGGGGGTGGGGGGGGATGCCATAGGTGGTAATCAGCAGGAGGTTTCCTTCCCCATGTTTGACCTGATACCATGAGATTTCATAGGGTCTGGATTCAATGCTGAGGACTCCCAGGGCCCTTCTTCTGGACTGTATACCACTGTGCCATCACCTCTGGTGGGTCTGTCCTGCTGGTGGGACAGGATATACCCAGACTTGATGGAGGAGTCTGTGGTCTTGGCTGTAAGATGCAATTCTGTGACTATATCAGACTGTTGTTTGACTAGTCTGTGGGACAGCTCTCCCAATTTTGGCACAGGTCCCCAGGTGTTAATGAGGAGGACTTTATAGGGTCGACTGGGCAAGGCGTGCCTTCGTCGTTTCCGGTGCCTGTGTCGATGCTGGTGATCCGTCTGGTTTCATTCTTTGACTTTTCTTTTTTAGCGTTTTGATACAACAGTGACTTGCTGGACAAGTTCAGTGGGCAGTGAAGAGTCAACCACATTGCTGTGGGTCTGAAACCACAAGTAGGCCAGACTAGGTAAGGATGGCAGATTTCCTTCCCTAAAGGACATAAGTGAACTCGATGGGTTTTGATGACAATCCTGTGGTGGGCTATCAGCTCATGTCCTCACAGCATTAGTCCAGGCCTCTCGATTACTAGTTCAGTAACAGAACCAATGCTACTATTTCCTCGAACATTTTTGTAGCCTCTGGTCCTATCACTTAGCTATATTAAACATTTGCCACTTGTTCGTCAATCATTTTATTCAATCATTTCTCAGATGCTCGTTGCCAGCCTCTCCGGATTTGCATATCTGTCCTAATTATGGGATCATCAATGAACAGAGACGGCTTTCTTTCCTCAATTCCATTCCAATTGAATTTTATTTGCTTAACAATTAGGATATGCTCTCAAAGGGACACAGTTGTGCTTTATCAGCGGAATATTACTCTTTGTGTTTACATGTTTCAACAGTTCTTTCCTTACAAAAAAGCTCATCATCTGACTTGCCAGGAGTGGCAGCATGGGCAATTTTAATATCATAAAAGCAGCATTCCTCAAGACATAGGAATTTACAGGACTGAAAAGTGCATTCCAGTCCATCTGACTGGCCCCAGAGTTTATTTATTTTATTTAGAGATAGAGCACTGAAACAGGCCCTTCGGCCCACCGAGTCTGTGCCGACCAACAACCACCCATTTATACTAACCCTGCAGTAATTCCATATTCCCTACCACCTACCTATACTAGGGGCAATTTACAATGGCCAATTTACCTATCAACCTGCAAGTCTTTGGCTGTGGGAGGAAACCGGAGCACCCGGTGAAAACCCACGCAGACACAGGGAGAACTTGCAAACTCCACACAGGCAGCACCCAGAATTGAACCCGGGTCCCTGGAGCTGTGAGGCTGTGGTGCTAACCACTGTGCTGCAGAAACAGAATGTACAGTTCACTACTTATACAAACCGCAATTAGTTTTCTGAGCAGAGGCCCACCCAACATCATTATTTTTATTCTTTCATGAGATGTGGGTGTTGCTGGCAAGGCCAGCATTTGTTACTCAACCCAAATTCCCCTTGAGAAGGTGGTGGTGAGCTGCCTTCTTGAACTGCTGCAGTCCATGTGGGGTAGGTACATCCACAGTGCTGTTAGGAAGGGAGTTCCAGGATTTCAACCCAGCGACAGTGAAGGAACGGCGATATAATTCCAAGTCAGGATGGTGTGTGACTTGGAGGGGAACTTGCAGGTGATGATCCCATGCATCTGCTGCCCTTGTAGAGGTTGTGGGTTTGGAAGGTGCTGTTGAAGGAGCCTTGGTGTGTTGCTGCAGTGCATCTTGTAGATAGTACACACTGCTGCCACTGTGCATCGGTGGTGGAGGGAATGAATGTTGAAGGTGTGGATGGGGTGACGATCAAGCGGGCTGCTATGTCCTGGATGTTGTCGAGCTTCTTGTGTTTTGTTGGAGCTGCACCCATCCACCAGTTACAGATTGGGGTTGAATGAAATTCTGCTGCTGCTGATAGCCCACAGCGCCTCATGGATGCTCAGTTTTGAACTGCTAGATCTGTTCGAAATCTATCCCATTTAGCACAGTAGTAGTGGCAGACAACATGATGAAGGGTGTCCTCAATGTGAAGATGGAACTTCGCCTCCACAAGGGCTGTGCAGTGGTCACTCCTACCAATGCTGTCATGGACAGATGTATCTGCGACAGGTACACTAGTGAGGACGATTCAAGCAGATTTTTACCCCGTGTTGGTTCCCTCACCTGCCGCAGACCCAGTCTAGCAGCGATATCATTTAGAGCTCGGCCAGCTCAGTCAGTAGTGGTGCTACCGAGCCACTCTTGGTGATGGATATTGAAGTCCCCCACCCAGAGTACATTCTGTGCCCTTGCCACCCTCAGTGCTTCTTCCAGTAGGTGTTCAATATGGAGAAGCACTGATCCATCAGCTGAGGGTGGGAGTGGGGGGAGGGCAGTAGGTGTTAATCAGCAGGAGGTTTCCTTACCCATGTTTGACCTGTTGCCGTGAGACTTCATGGGGCCTGGAGTCAATGTTGAGGGCTCTCAGCACCACTCCCTCACAACTGTATACCACTGTACCACCACCTCTGGTGGGTCTGTCCTGTCAGTGGGACAGGACATGCCCAAGAAGGGGGATTGGAGGAGTCTGGGGCATTGGCTGTAAGGTATGATTTGGTGAGTTTGAATATGTCAGACTGTTGCTTGACTAGTCTGTGGGACAGCTCTCCCAACTTTGGCACAAGCCCCCAGATGTTAGTGAGGAGGACTTTACAGGGCCGACTGGGCAGAGTGTGCCGTTCTCGTTTCCGGTGCCTCAGTTGATGTTGGGTGTTCCGTCCGGTTTTATTCTTTTTTGACTTTTCTGTAGCAGTTTGATACAAAACATGCTTGCTCGGCCATTTCAGAGGGCAGTGAAGAGTCAACCACATTGCTGCAGGTCTGGAATCACATGAAGGCCAGACTGGGTAAGGCCGGCAGATTTCCTTCCCTGAAGGACATCTTGAAATCACTGCTGCTTGTGGCGGGTGAGCTCTGTTCTCAAGGCTGTGGAAGCTTGGGGCTGCTGCTGCAGCAGTCATGCTCAGCTCCGTGTCTGGTATTGTGATGTTCATTGGGGTGGGGAAGGAGCAGAGATGCTGACGGTTTGGAGGAGGGCAAACGTACTACTTCCCCAGTGCCAGTGTCGCTCCTGTGTGACTGGGACCTGTCCCTTCTGCTTACCTTCTGGACAGCATACTGGAGGTGATGAGTGGCTCCTTTTAAGCCACCAAGATGGGCACCTTTCTGTCCCAAGGTTTCAGCCCAGAGCCTGTGTGGCAGCCAACTGAACTTCCACCAAAGCTGTGGAGATTCCTGGCTGAGGCCCTGGCTGCATTATTTCTGGAGGTGGTCACACTCCCCATGGGAGACTGCAGCTTGCTGGGAGATCTCCAGGGCAACCCACCCTCCTTGTCAAGGGCAATAATGTTGTTACTGCTCCCCCCACCACACCCTTCGGTCCTCTTTCCTTCTGACTGTGTGTGCTCTTGCCCTGCAGGTAGAGAGGGTAACAGGTCGTGAGTGAGTGATTGCTGAAAACGCGAGTGGAGATGCATCGTGCATCAAGTGGGTGTGTTGAGAGATGGAGAAGACGCTGAGTGGATTGAGGATGGGGAAGTGATGAATATAAAGCCAAGTGTATGGGATGTGAAGTGGGGAGGAGTGCTGACAGGAGTTGACGGCTGTGCAAGTGGTAGAGTGTGAGAAGAGAATGATGTTAGCATTCTGTGTGAAGAGAACAAAGTAAGGGTGGGTGCAGTTGTAATGAGAAAGTGAGATGGTGTGATGTGCCCTTGCGATTGAGGGGAAGGAACTGTTGAGAGCACCGGGGTAGAGGTGAAAAGACTGCTGAGCTGCTCTTGAGAGAGGTGGGGATGTTAAGAGCTGTAGTCAGTTCTGCTGCTCTTGTGGGAACCTCATCCTACACTGAATAGATCCTGGGGGGCTGATGCTTTCAGCTGCCTCTGTCCATGCTTGATTCATCCTGGGCTTGGTGATACCCTTGCTGCTTGTGAGGAAAAGCTTCTCCCTCCATACTCACTCCCTCAATAAAACCTCCAGGAAGGCATCAGAGAGTCATGGGGCAGCCTTTCTGTTCAACCTGGCTATCTGAAAGTGTTTTGCAACCGCTTACACCAGTTCAACGCAGATCAATAGAGTGGTCAAGAAGGCATACGGCATGCTTTCCTTCATCGGACGGGGTATTGAGTACAAGAGTTGGCAGGTCATGTTACAGTTGTATAAGACTTTGGTTCGGCCACATTTGGAATACTGCGTGCAGTTCTGGTCGCCACATTACCAAAAGGATGTAGATGCTTTGGAGAGGGTGCAGAGGAGGTTCACCAGGATGTTGCCTGGTATGGAGGGCGCTAGCTATGAAGAGAGGTTGAGTAGATTAGGATTATTTTCTTTGAAAGACGAAGGTTGAGGGGGGACCTGATTGAGGTGTTCAAAATCATGAGAGGTATAGACAGGGTGGATAGCAAGAAGCTTTTTCCCAGAGTGGGGGATTCAATTACTAGGGGTCACGAGTTCAAAGTGAAAGGGGAAAAGTTTAGGGGGGATATGCGTGGAAAGTTCTTTACGCAGAGGGTGGTGGGTGCCTGGAACGCATTGCCAGCGGAGGTGGTAGACACGGGCACGATAGCGTCTTTTAAGATGTATCAAGACAGATACATGAATGGGCAGGAAGCAAAGAGATACAGACCCTTAGAAAATAGGCGATATGTTTAGATAGAGGATCTGGATCGGCGCAGGCTTGGAGGGCCGAAGGCCCTGTTCCTGTGCTGTAATTTTCTTTGTTCTTTGTTCAAAAGTAGATTGAACACAGGAAATAATGCGAGATTGCGTTCCCCACTTCAAGTGCAGTCAAGTGGCGGACTGTGTGGGAGGGACAAGCTGCCAAGCAATCCTGAGCTCATAGTTTAATGAGGCCTGGATGCTTAATATGGACTGGGGCCCGATGGTGACCTTACCTCACTGTTACCTGCTGATTTCTAATATATCTTCTGTTAAAATCAGCCGCTTTGGTTTGTGGCTTATGCTTAGTTAAGGAAAAATTTGATGTATTCCTGTCTAAGTAGGCCATTAATTTCTAACAGTGAAAATCCCTATTTGTAGATAATGGATTAACTGAAAACGTGCAGAAAGAGAACTGGTGAAGTTGCACCATAAAATGATAAATGTGAATGTGGCTAATAATATTTATTAAACTGAATATAATATGCACGCAGTACTCCTAAAGCAGGAGTTTAAGATCACTGGAGGACCTCCTGGAAGGGAGTATTTTAACTGTTCACTTTGTGCTGACGGTGTATTTTTTTTTAAGTTAGAGATACAGCACTGAAACAGGCCCTTCGGCCCACCAAGTCTGTGCTGACCATCAACCACCCATTTATATTAATCCTACATTAATCCCATATTCCTACCACATCCCCACCTTCCCTCAATTCTCCTACCACCTACCTATACAAGTGACAATTTATAATGGCCAATTTATCTATCAACCTGCAAGTCTTTGGCTGTGGGACGAAACCAGAGCACCCGGCAGAAACCCACACAGTCACAGGGAGAACTCGCAAACTCCACACAGGCAGTACGCAGAATCGAACCTGGGTTGCTGGAGCTGTGAGGATGCAGTGCTAACCACTGCCCCACTGTGCAGTGCATTGTTCATTCTGTGGCAGCATGCACTGATTTGATCTTTAATTTAACTTTAAGTTTACCTTTTTGTATCCCCTCTTGGGCCCCAGAGCCGAGAAGTTACAATGATTGATGCTGAAGCTGACGGAACTTGATAAATTTATGGTGACCTGGTGTGCCTAATGGTGAGACCAGTGCACTCACCAGCTGAGCCTGGCCTGATGTGCAGTCAATTGGAGCTTCATTACTGTCTAAAGCACCCAGCTGAGGACAGGGTCTTTGTAGTAAAGTTGTGTTTGCACTGTACAAACAATGGAATGCTTGCAGCTGCTTGGGATTGAGGATGATGCTGTTCTGTACACAACGAGCAACCCTAGGCTGACGTGTGGATTCTGAAATAGGACTGAAAGCGACATGGCCTCAAGCTTGAGCTGGAAATGGGTGAATTGAGATGAGGGCAAGTGAGGGAATTGAGCTTGAGGCTGGTGTGTACAAGGCTTCACAGCAGAAAATGATTGTGATAGGCTGAGAGCTTCACAAGGCAAGAAAGACCTGTATTTATGTCACTGCTTGGTCAACCTCAGGATCTCTCAAAGTTCTTTGCAGCCAACTGAGGACTTATAAAGTGTGGTGGTGCTGGTTCAGGGATAAATATTGGCCAGGGCATCAGGAAGAATGTCCCTGTTTGCCTTCGAATTTATTCCATAGAATCTTATACAACCAATTGTGAGTCATAGTCATTTGCAGCATAGAAGGAGGCCATTCGGCTCATCGAGTCCATGCCGGCTCCGCGTGGAGCAATCCAGTCAGTCCCACTCCCCTATTCGATCCCCGTAGCCCTGCACATTCATTTCCTTCAAGTGCCCATCCAGTTTCGTTTTGAAATCATTGATTGTCTGCTCTTCCTCCACCCTTGTGGGCAGCAAGTTCCAGGTCATTACCACCCGCTGCGTAAAAAAAAAAAGTTGTTCTTCTTCACATTCTCCCTGCATCTTTTGCCTGAAACATTCAATGTGAGCCTCCTAGTCCTTCTACCATCAGTTAACAGAGACCGTTTTTCGTTGTCTACCTTATCTAAGCCTGTCATAATCTTGTACACCTCTATCCAATTTCCTTTGCTCTAAGGAGAGCAACCCCAGCTCTTCCAACCTAACCTTATAACTAAAATGCCCCAGCAGGTGGGGATTTGGTTTAACGTCTCATCAGAAAGACATCACTTCTGACAGTGCAGCACTCCCTCAGCACTGCACTGAAGTGTTAGCCTGGATTATAAGCTCACGGTTGCTGGAGTAGGACTTCAACTCACAACCTTCTGACCCTGAGGTGAGCATGCTGCCCACTGAGCTGCTTTACTGCATTAGCCAAGCTTGGTCACCATGCTTAATAAGACTTGCGGGAGACAAAGAACACTCTTATCTGTTTCGGAATGTCAGTCAGTCACCCTCATGCTGTTCATCATCCATATTTGGCAACACCTGTTAGAAAAAATACAAAGGGCGGCGCAGTGGTTAGCACCGCAGCCTCACAGCTCCAGGGACCCGGGTTCGATTCCGGGTACTGCCTGTGTGGAGTTTGCAAGTTCTCCCTGTGTCTGCGTGGGTTTTCTCCGGGTGCTCCGGTTTCCTCCCACAAGCCAAAAGACTTGCAGGTTGATAGGTAAATTGGCCATTATAAATTGTCACTAGTATAGGTAGGTGGTAGGGAAATATAGGGACAGGTGGGGATGTTTGATAGGAATATGGGATTAGTGTAGGATTAGTATAAATGGGTGGTTGATGTTCGGCACAGACTCGGTGGGCCGAAGGGCCTGTTTCAGTGCTGTATCTCTAATCTAATCTAAATGCAAATGCTTTATAAAGCTCCTGTAAAGCACCTTGGGATGTTTTCTTCTGCTAAAGGTGCTATATTAATGCAAGTTGTTGTAAATGCTCATTTACTGGTGATTTTTTTTATCTTAAACTGTTGGTGAGCCGCCAGCCCACGGATATGTTAATCACATTACTCTCAGCTGTCTGATTCCAGCTGCTTCTACAATTAGACTTTTATTATCTCTGGACAAGGAAGCTGGGAATATTAGCCAGAGATCCCATTCTCAATCACTGTCGAATGACCCCTGATGGGAAGTGATTGCATGAGAGCAGGATTTTGGTAATATTTGATTTATTTTCCCCTCTTATCCTCAGCTTAATAACCTGCTGGCACTCACCATCGAAACTCACACAATGGGAATGAAGAGTGACGTATTGTCTTACATTAAAATATCTCCAAAAAGGCATTGCCTTTCCTGATGGTGATTTGCTAACCTGCAGGCTGACCTCCAATTCAGCTGCTTTCCAGCAGCGATTAAGCTTGGGCCCATGTTTTGCTCATTAGGAAGCCACGAGCAGTAGCTAGTGGGAGAGCATAGTTAATAATGGACTTTTTTTTTACAGGGAGTAGATCATGATTGCGAATTCGAGGTTTTAAGGAGTCAAATTTAGTTTTCTGAATGAGCCTCTTTGGAAATGGAATTAGCTCTCCAACTCCCTTTTTAATTTCAGCCTCTGAAGACAGAGTTAGTGGAGAGAAGCTGGGCCTTTTCAGCATTATTTCCTCTGAGTTTCAAACTACAGATTTACATTTAAATTGATGTGTTCCTTTTGTATAAAGGGCTTTGCTTCAATAGATGAAGTCTATAATAGCATGCCTGAGCTGTAGGCGTGTTATTTCATTACAGTAAAGAGACCTGCATTCCTTGCTGCTGAGTTTTTTTAAAAAACTTATTCTTGGGATGTGGGCGACACTGGCCAGGCCAGCATTTGTGGCCCAATCCCTAATTGCCCTTGAGAAGGTGGTGGTGAGCTGCCTCCTTGAACCACTGTAGCCTGCGCGGTGTAGGTACACCAACAGTGCTGTTAGGAAGGGGGTTCCAGGATTTTGACCCAGCAACAGTGAAGGACCAGTGATATAGTTCCAAATCAGGATGGTGTGTGGCTTGGAGGAGATCTTGCAGGTGGTGATGTTCCCATGCATCTGCTGTCCTTGGCCTTCTAGGTTGTAGAGGTCGCAGGTTTGGAAAGTGCTGTTGAAAGAGCCTTGGTGCATTGATGCAGTGCATCTTGTAGATGGTATACACTGCTGCCACAGTGCATCGGTGGTGGAGGGAGTGAATATTTGTTTGTGGATGGGGTGCCAATCAAGCGGGCTGCTTTGTCCTGGATGGTGTTGAGCTTCAAGTGTTGTTGGAGCTGCACCCATCCAGGCAATTGGAGAGTGTTCCATCACACTCCTGACTTGTGCCTTGTAGATGGTGGACAGGCTTTGGGGACTCAGGACATGAGTCAGTTGCCATAGAGTTCCCAGCTTCTGACCTGCTCTTGTAATTACAATATTTATATGGCTGGTCCAGTTCAGTTTCTGGTCAATGGTAACCCCCAGGTTGTTGATAGTGGGGATTCAGCGATGGGAATGTTGTTGAATGTCAAGGAGAGATGGTAAGATTGGCTCTTGTTGGAGGTGGTTATTGCCTGGCACTTGTGTGGCACAAAATTACTTGCCACTTATGAGCCCAAGCCTGAATGTTGCCAAATCTTGCTGCATGTGGATGCAGATTGCTTCATTATCTAATGGGCGCGGCTAGTTCTGGAGCACAGTCTATAGCCAGGATGTTTTCAGGGCCCATAGCCTTTGCTATATCCAATGCATTCAGCTATTTCTTGATATCACGGGAAGTGAGTTGAATTGAATGAAAATGGTCTTAGGGGATGGTAGAGACCTCAGGAGCAGGCTGAGATGGATCATCCGCTCAGCACACCTAACCCAAGATGGTTGCAAATGTTTGTGGTGTCTCCTCCTTCAGTCAGTTATTTAATTGTCCACAATTATTCACAACTGGATGTAACAGGACTGCAGAGCTTTGATCTGATCCGTTGGTTATGGGATCGTCTAGCTCTGTCTATCTCATGCTGCTACTTCAGCTGTTTAGCATGCATGTAGTCCTGTGTTGTAGCTTCACCAGGTGACACCTCTTTATTTTTCGATATGCCTGGTGCTGCTCCTGGCATGCTCTCCTACACTCCTCATTGAACAAGGGTTAATGATATTGGTAGAGTGAGGGATATGCTGGGCCATGAGGTTGCAGATTGTGGTTGAATATAACAAAAACAAGAAATGCTGGAATCACTCAGCAGGTCTGGCAGCATCTGTGGAAAGAGAAGCAGAGTTAACGTTTCGGGTCAGTGACCCTTCTTCGGAACTGACAAATATTAGAAAAGTCACAGATTATAAACAAGTGAGGTGGGGGTGGGGCAAGAGATAACAAAGGAGAAGGTGCAGATTTGACCAGGCCACATAGCTGACCAAAAGGTCACGGAGAACAGGCAAACAATATGTTAATGGTGTGTTGAAAGACAAAGCATTAGTACAGATTAGGTGTGAATACACTGAATATTGAACAGCAGCAAGTGCAAACCTGAAGAAAAATAACCTGAAAAAAACAGTGGGTAAGCAAACTGAACAAACTAAGATGAAATGAAATAAATGCAAAAAAAGATTGTAAAAAATGTAAAAAGGAAGAAAAAATAACTAAAAATGAAAGTAAAATGGGGGGCCGTCATGCTCTGAAATTATTGAACTCAATGTTCAGTCCGGCAGGCTGTAGTGTGCCTAATCGGTAGATGAGATGCTGTTCCTCGAGCTTGCGTTGATGTTCACTGGAACACTGCAGCAATCCCAGGACAGAGATGTGAGCATGAGAGCAGGGGGGAGTGTTGAAATGGCAAGCAACCGGAAGCTCAGGGTCCTGCTTGCGGACTGAGCGGAGATGTTCCGCAAAGCGGTCACCCAGTCTGCGCTTGGTCTCCCCAATGTAGAGGAGACCACACTGTGAGCAGCGAATACAGTATACTACATTGAAAGAAGTACAAGTAAATCGCTGCTTCACCTGAAAGGAGTGTTTGGGGCCTGGGATAGTGAGGAGAGAGGAGGTAAATGGGCAGGTATTACACCTCCTGCGATTGCAGGGGAAGGTGCCGTGGGAAGGGGACGAGGTGGTGGGAGTAATGGAGGAGTGGACCAGGGCGTCGCGGAGGGAACGATCCCTTCGGAATGCTGACAGGGGAAGGGAGGGGAAGATGCGACTGGTAGTGGCATCACGCTGGAGGTGGCGAAAATGGTGGAGGATGATCCTTTGGATATGGAGGCTGGTGGGATGAAAAGTGAGGACAAGGGGAACCCTGTCACGGTTCTGGGAGGGAGGGGAATGGGTGAGGGTAGAGGTGCGGGGAATGGGTCGGACACGGTTGAGGGCCCTGTCAACCACAGTGGGGGGAAATCCTCGGTTGAGGAAAAAGGAGGTCATATCAGAAGCACCGTCATGGAAGGTAGCATCATCAGAGCAGATGCGTCGGAGACGGAGAAACTGGGAGAATGGAATGGAGTCCTTACAGGAGGTAGGGTGTGAAGAAGTGTAGTCGAGGTAGCTGTGGGAGTCAGTGGGCTTATAATGGATATTGGTAGACAACCTATCCCCAGAGATGGAGACAGAGAAGTCGAGGAAGGGAAGGGAAGTGTCAGAGATGGACCATGTAAAGGTGAGAGAAGGGTGGAAATTGGAAGCAAAGTTGATAAAGTTTTCTAGTTCGGGGCGGGAGCAGGAAACGGCACCGATACAGTCATCAATGTACCGGAAAAAGAGTTGGGGGAGGGGGCCTGAGTAGGACTGGAACAAAGAATGCTCGACATATCCCACAAAAAGACAGGCATAACTAGGACCCATGCGGGTACCCATAGCGACACCTTTTACTTGAAGGAAGTGCATGGAGTTGAAGGAGAAGTTGTTCAATGTGAGAACAAGTTCAGCCAGGCGGAGGAGGGTGGTGGTGGATGGGGACTGGTTGGGCCTCTGTTCCAGGAAGAAGCGGAGAGCCCTCAAACCATCCTGGTGGGGGATGGAGGTGTAGAGCGATTGGACGTCCATAGTGAAGAGGAGGCGGTTGGGACCAGGAAACTGGAAATTGTCAAAATGACGTAGGGCGTCAGAAGAGTCACGGATGTAGGTGGGAAGAGACTGGACCAGCGGAGAAAAGATAGTCTAGATAGGAAGAAATAAGTTCAGTGGGGCAGGAGCAGGCTGACACAATGGGTCTGCCGGGACAGTCCCGTTTGTGGATTTTGGGAAGGAGGTAGAAGTGGGCTGTCCGGGGTTGTGGGACTATGAGGTTGGAAGCCGTAGAGGGAAGATCTCCAGAGGAGATGAGGTCAGTGACAGTCCTTTGGATGGTGGCTTGATGTTCGGTGGTGGGGTCATGGTCCAGAGGGAGGTAGGAAGAAGTGTCCGTGAGTTGGCGTTGAGCTTCTGCAAGGTAGAGGTTGGTACGCCATACAACAACAGCACCACCCTTGTCTGCAGGTTTGATGACCATGTCGGGGTTAGACCTGAGAGAACGGAGTGCCTCAAGTTCAGAGGGGGACAGGTTAGAGTGAGTGAGGGGGGCAGAGAAATTGAGACGACCAATATCTCGCCGACAGTTTTCAATGAAGAGATCAAGAGCGGGTAAGAGGCCAGGGGGAGGGGTCCAGGTAGAGGGAGAATGCTGGAGGCGGGTGAATGGGTCTGCTGGTCGGGGGGAGGACTCCTGGTCGAAGAAGTGAGCCCGGAGGCAGAGGCGACGGAAGAAGAGCTCAACATCATGCCGAGCGCGAAATTCATTGAGGTGGGGGCGTAAGGGGATAAAACTGAGACCTTTGCTGAGTACAGAACGCTCAGCATCAGAGAGGGGGAGGTCAGAGGGTATAGTGAATACACGGCAAGGGGTCAGATCAGAAGGGGTGGGGTCAGAGGGAAGTGAAGCGGAAGGAGGATCTGGAGGGGCATTAGTCCCCATCAGCTGCTGGAGCTTGCGTTCCTTAACACCTGAAAGGAAGAAAAAAAGTTTTTTGTTAATGCGTCGGATGAGACGTAAGATGAGATGAAACTGCGGAGTAGAACAGCTTTGAGATAAGGTGAGACGATGCTGCTGGAGAGAGAGGTCCAGTGTGTGCATGTGGCGGAGCATGGCACTGAGTGTGGATCTCAGGATGCGGCGAGCGTAGCAGTCCGAGGAACGTTGTATTTCTCGGAGATACCTGTGATCCTGGGTGGTTTCAAAGCATGATGGGTGAAACTGCAGTTGGAATCCACGTGGAATAAGTCGGAGCCGGAGACAGTCACTGAGGAAGGAGATGTGGCTGTGAAAACGAGTTTTGGTAGACACCTTATCAAACACCAGGAGGGAAATAGAAAGCAATGAAGGTGAACAAAGTAAAAGAGACAAACGAAAATCCCGTCGGAGAGAGAAGCAGAACTTCTTCAAGGTAGACATTCCTGGAAGAGAAGTGGCAGTGAATTATACACTAAAATAAAAGCAAAATACTGCGGATGCTGGAAATCTGAAACAAAAACAAGAAATGCTGGAATCACTCAGCAGGTCTGGCAGCATCTGTGGAAAGAGAAGCAGAGTTAACGTTTCGGGTCAGTGACCCTTCTTCGGAACTGACAAATATTAGAAAAGTCACAGATTATAAACAAGTGAGGTGGGGGTGGGGCAAGAGATAACAAAGGAGAAGGTGCAGATTGGACCAGGCCACATAGCTGACCAAAAGGTCACGGAGAACAGGCAAACAATATGTTAATGGTGTGTTGAAAGACAAAGCATTAGTACAGATTAGGTGTGAATACACTGAATATTGAACAGCAGCAAGTGCAAACCTGAAGAAAAACAACCTGAAAAAAAAGTGGGTAAGCAAACTGAACAAACTAAGATGAAATGAAATAAATGCAAAAAAAGATTGTAAAAAATGTAAAAAGGAAGAAAAAATTGAATAAAATTGAATATAATGAAGTTGAATATAATTCTGCTGCTGCTGATGGCCCACAGCTCTTCATGGATGCACAGTTTTGAGCGGCTAGATCTCTTCTGAATCTATCCCATTGAGCACAATGATAGTGCCACACAACACGATGGAGGGTATCCTCAATGTGAAGTTAGGACTTTGTCTCCACAAGGTCCGTGGGGTGGCCATTACTCCCAATACTGTCATGGCCAGATGCATCTGTAACAAGTAGATTGGTGAGGGCAAGGTCGTCAATTTTTCTTTCGTCTTGGTTCTCTTAGCACCCGCCGCAGGTCCAGTCTGGCAGATATGTCCTTAAGGGCTCGGTCAGTGGTGGTGCTACCAAGCCACTCTTGGTGATGGACATTGAAGTCCCCCACCCAGAGTACATTCTGTGCTCTTCCTACCCTCAGTGCTTCTTCCAATTGGTATAATTAGTATTTTTTAATTCAGGGAGTAACTAATTAACCTAAGGGTAAGTCATGACAGGAGAGCTCAGCCCCGTGATATGCTCCTCCTGCGCTATGTGGGAAATCAGGGATGCTTCCAGTGTCCCTGATGACCATGTGTGCAGGAAGTGTATCCATCTGCAGCTACTGACTACCCGCATTACGGAGCTGGAGCTGCGGGTGGATTCACTGTGGAGCATCCGCGATGCTGAGGACGTCGTGGATAGCACGTTTAGTGAGGTGGTCACACCGCAGGTAATGGCTGCACAGGCAGAAAAGAGATGGGTGACCACCAGACGGAGTAGCAGGCAGAGGCAGGTAGTGCAAGAGTCCCCTGTGGCCATCCCCCTCTCAAACAGATATTCCACTTTGGATACTGTTGGTGGGGGGGGGGGGGGATGACCTCCCAGGGGAAAGCAGCAACCGCCAGGTTCGTGGCACCACGGTGGGCTCTGCTGCACAGCAGGGGAGGAAAAGGGTTGGAAGAGCTATAGTCAGAGGGAAGTGGAGGAGCATATATGTAGGGAAGTCACAGATAGGTGTCGGAACTATAGGGTTGTAATAGTAGGTGATTTTAACTTCCCTAATGTTGACTGGGACTGCATTAGTGCTACGGGATCAGATGGGGAAGAATTTGTTAAGTGTGTCCAGGATCGTTTTCTGAAGCAGTATGTGGATGGCCCTACTAGAGAAGGAGCTACACTCGACCTCTTCTTAGGAAATGAGGATGGGCAGGTGGTTGATGTGTCAGTAGGGCAGTACTTTGGTTGACTAGGGATTTTGAGGGTCCGGTCAGGACAAAGAAGGAGGCATATGTCAGGTATAGGCAGCTGGGATCGAGCGAGTCCCTTGAGGAGTATAGGGGATGTAGGACTATACTTAAGAAGGAAATTAGGAGGGAAAAAAGGGGCCATGAGATTTCCCTGGCAGATAAGATAATGGAGAATCCTAAAAGATTCTATGAGTATATTAAGAGTAAAAGGGTAGCTAGGGAGAGAGTAGGTCCCCTTAAGGATCAGTGTGGCAATCTCTGTGGAGCCACAGGAAATGGGCGAGGTCTTAAATGAATATTTCTCGTCCATATTTACCGTGGAGAAGGTCATAGAAGCTCGTGGGTTCAAGGGAGGGAACAGCGATATCCTGGAGCATATCAACATTACAAAGGAGGAGGTGTTGGAGGTTTTAAAGCGCATTACAGGTGGATAAATCCCCAGGGCCTGACCAGGTGTATCCTCGGATACTATGGGAAGCAAGGGAGGAGATTGCTGGGGCCCTGGCAGAGATTTTTGTATCATCGTTAGTCATGGGTGAGGTACCGGAAGACTGGAGGATAGCTAATGTTGTGCCTTTATTTAAGAAGGGCTGCAGGGATAAGCCAGGGGACTACAGTCCGGTGAGCCTTACATCAGTGGTGGGAAAGTTATTGGAAGGGATTCTGAGAGACAGGATTTATACGCATCTGGAAAGGCATGGTCTGATTAGGGATAGTCAGCATGGTTTTGTGTGTGGGAAATCATGTCTCATGAATTTGATTGAGTTTTTTGAGGAGGTGACCCAGAGGATTGACGAGGGCAGGGCAATGGACGTTGTCTACATAGACTTTAGCAAGGCCTTTGACAAGGACCCGCATGGTAGGCTGGTCCAGAAGGTTCGAACACATGGGATCCAGGGTGAGCTAGCAAATTGGATACAAAATTGGCTTGGTGATAGGAGGCAGAGGGTGGTAGTGGAGGGTTGTTTTTCAGATTGGAGGCCGGTGACCTGTGGTGTGCCGCAGGAATCCGTGCTGGGCCCTCTGTTGTTTGTCATATATATTAATGACTTGGATGTGAATGTAAGGGGCATGATTAGTAAGTTTGCAGATGACACCAAAATTGGTGGTATAGTGGACAGTGAAGAAGGTTGTCTAAGGTTACAACAGGATATAGATCAACTGGAAAAGTGGGTAAGCGAGTGGCAAATGGAATTTAACGCAGACAAGTGTGAAGTGATGCATTTTGGGAAGTTAAACAAGGGCAGGACATATACAGTGAATGGCAGGGCCCTGGGGAGTGTTGTTGAGCAGAGAGACCTTGGGGTGCAAGTACATAGTTCCCTGAAAGTGGCAACACACGTAGACAGGGTGGTGAAGAAGGCGTATGGCATGCTTGCCTTCATCGGCCGAGGCATTGAATACAAGAGTTGGGACGTCATGTTACAGTTGTACATAACGTTGGTTAGGCCGCATTTGGAGTACTGTGTGCAGTTCTAATCGCCGCACGACAGGAAAGATGTGATTAAGCTAGAGAGGCTGCAGAAAAGATTCACAAGAATGTTGCCTGGTTTGGAGAGCTTGAGTTATAAAGAGAGATTGGATAGGCTGGGTCTGTTTTCCCTGGAGCGAAGGAGGCTGAGGGGGGACATGATAGAGGTATATAAAATTATGAGAGGCATAGATTGGATAGATAGCCAGAGTCTGTTTCCCATGGTAGGGGTGACTAAAACTAGAGGGCATAGAATTAAGGTGAGAGGGAGGAGGTTTAAAGGGGAATCAAAGGGGTAAATTTTTCACACAAAGAATAGTGGGTATCTGGAATGAGCTGCCTGAGGAGGTGGTGGAGGTAGGAACAGTACCAACATTTAAGAGGCATCTGGACAGGTACTTGAATGAGCAAGGCATAGAGGGATATGGAATTAATGCAGGCAGGTGGGATTAGTATAGATAGGCATTATGGTCGGCACGGACGCGGTGGGCTGAAGGGCCTGTTTCTATGCTGTACGACTCTGACTCTATGGAGAAGCACTGATTCATCAGCTGAGGGGGGGGTGATAGGTGGTAATCAGCAGGAGGTTTCCTTGCCCATGTCTGACATGATTCTTTGAGACTTCATGTGGTCCGGAGTCAATGTCGAGGACTGCCAGGGCCAGCTCCTCTCTTGACATTTATCCCACTGTGCCGCCGCCACCTCTGATGAAGCAGGAAATACCTCGGGCTGGTTATGGAGGAATCTGGAATGTTGGTTGAAAGGTATAATCTGTGAGTTGCTTGACTAGTCTGTGGAATGCTCTCCCAATTTTGCCACAAGTCCCCAGCCAGGTGCTAGTGAAGCTTAAAAAAAAATATCCATACAACTTGTCTGTTTTTGCAGAGTTGGGTACAATACAGCTAATGGCAGATAAACCAGAATGCAATATTGTATGTGAGCCAGTATGTTCGCTCTTTTTTTTCCCCTCTCTCTTTGCTGAGCAGGAAATGATTTGTGGCCTTTGGAGAATGTGAGAGCAGGCTGCCAGCATACTGTAGCTTTGCATTTCTGGTCCAGTAATAGTGTCTCAGAACTGCTGAGGTGACAATCTGGCTTTTAATGCCCAGATTTCCTTGGACATTCACACTGCAGTAGTCTAAACGATCGATAGTACAATCTGGTTCATCCTCATCGTAGCACAGTTAACCCTCTCATGCCTTGAGCTCCTCCACACACTCTGGCGGGTCGGATTGTTTTGTTAGAGCGTGAGGTTTGCAGTAACAGTTTTTCTACAATACATTTCTACAGTGGAATATTATCTGCAGATTATGCAGAATAACATGATTTTATTATTTGTAATAGGCTGAGCAGTGTAACTGCATCAATACAGCTCCGTATTATGTACAAGGTAATTCATATTCTATTGTAACAGCACTGCAGTATGATCAGTACTACAAAAGCTTTTTTTGGGTGCTGATCAGAATTGCGTTGCACCTTCTAACACACATTTCTTTCAGACCTGTTTTCCAATTCACACATAACGTAATATATTTCTCTTGGGTCTGAAATGCTCCAATTTCCTGATGAGTTTCATCTCTGACGTAAATGAATTTTGAAGCTGATGGCTAATTTGATCAAGAAAAAAACATTGCCTGTCAAATGTTTTGTAAAAAACGTTAAGATGCTGGATCACAGAATGTGGGTATAAACTCCTGTCTGGGGATTGTTTTACTGAAAGATGAGGTTTGTTGGAATGTATATTACCTTGTACATATTCTAGTGCTGTTACATACTGGAATGTATATTGTACATACTACAGTACTGTTATATCCTGGAATATGGATTACCTTGTGAGTTTTACAGTGCTGTTGCATTGCAAAATGGATTAAGTTTTCCTTGTGCATGTTACAGTGCTGTTACATACTCGATGTCTGAGGCGCTATTTGGTCTATTGCTAAACAATAATGACCCAATCTGTGAAGGTAACCACTAAAATATCAAGATAAATCTTGTTCTGAATTTGTTCACTGTGTTTTGAGAACGAGGGTCAGCGTCCAGCCTCTGTAAGGCACACATCCCTATTCAATGTGCTGAGTACTAGTGAAAGGCAGCATATTGCACTCTTTATGCAGGTAGGGGAGGCCACCATACCCGATGTGGAGACTCCAGTACCAGCATCTCGGGGAATTTAATCAGGGGTGTGTGTATTGAAATGTGATATGTTGCACATGTTACAACTGGTGTGCGGAATACATGATGATGCTCCGAAGAACAGGTCTCAGACATACTCAATCACGCTGACACCACCATTACGTGAACTGGATGTTGTAGCTCAGAAGAGAAAGAAAACCTTTTAATCAACGCACTGCTGCGTGCTCCATGGAGAAACTGACTTTTTACTGTCACAACCAAATTGGGTTGAAAATACTGCTTCTGATCAGAGGGCTGGAAGTTCAAGTAGCAAAAGTTGCAAAATTTAAAATTCCAAGATTTAAGATGAATTCCCCCAAATTGACACTAGAAAGGATAAAAGTCATTCTAAACTATTTTTTCCAGTGTTCACACTGGGGTAATATTATAAATTTAAAGCACCTCCCCCTGCACCCTCACCCCGTCCCCATTGTGCTCTGAGGATTTAATTTTCAAACTAAATTATCACTCCTTTACTCTTGATGACGATAATGGGTTGCAGTGTGTCTAGGTGTAAATCAGTGTAGAATCAAATTTTCAGTTTCATGTTTAAGAAAATACAAACATGAGTTTACGTTGCAAGTTGCAAAATGTGTACTCGGTTGTCATATCTCTAAGGGGACTGTGCTGATTGGTATCACTCCTGCTCTGCAGTCAGCTAGAAGTAAATACAAGACAAGGAAATGTGAAGTATAGGTTAGAGCCATAGAATCATAGAAAAGTTACGACACAGAAAAGGGGCCATTCAGCCCATCCTGTCTGCGCCAGCTGAAAAAACCAGCTGCCCAATCTAATCCCACCTTCCATCACCTGGTCCATAGTCTTGCAGGTTATAGCACTTCAGGTGCAGGTCCAGGTACCTTTTAAATGAGTTGGGGGTTTCTGCCTTCACCACTGTTCCTGGCAGTGAATTCCAGACACCCACCACCCTCTGGGTGAAAAAGATTTTCGTGATGTCCCCTCTAATCCTTCTAGCAATCACCTTAAATGTGTGCCCCCTGGTAATTGACCTCCCTGCTAGGGGAAACAGGTTCTTCCTGTTTTGTACACCTCAATTAAATCACTCCTCCACCTCCTCTGTTCTAAGGAAAACAACCCTAGCCAATCCAATCTTTCCTCATAGCTGCAACTAGTTATCCAGTTTGTCATCCTTGCTTTTGTTCTATGTGGCTGGGAATGGATGACACTATTCCAACAAGCACCAGCAAGTTCAAGTGAGTAGAAGTAGTCATAGTCTCAGACTTGTGCCATTTTGATTGGGAACCAAATGTTCAGCTCCATAAACCATTGGTGAATCTCCATGCTGCACCTGGGAAATGTCAAAATGTATCAAATTGCAACATCGCTGTAGTATTACGCAATGGTAAAAAAATGAATCTTGAAAGCAAAAAATGAAAGCGTAAATGGCAGTGGATTCTAAGACTGGCTTCATTGGGTTTTTTTTTTCCAGGTGTTTAGATAATGGGCTGTGTGCAATGCAAGGACAAAGAGACAACAAAAGCAGCAGTGGATGAAAGAGCTGGTTCCATTCCCCAGAACCCAGGCTATCGTTATGGGCCCGACCCTTCTCCTCAGCACTATCCTAACTTTGGTATCACGGGAATTCCCAATTACAACAGTTTCCATGGAACAAGTGGGCAAACACTGACCGTCTTTGGCGGGGTTCATTCTTCCTCTCACACAGGGACACTGCGTACTCGGGGCGGAGGATCCTTAACTGGTAGGGAAAATGCCCACATGGGTTTAATTTTTTTTTTTAAACAGTTTTTTTCCCTGAAAATGGTACCATTGTTTAATGAAGACCCCGTGTGTTGAACAACCCTTCCACCAGAACAAAGATTTCTTTGTCAGAAGAAAACGGTATAAACTGGTGAACAACTTGCCTTTGTTTTGTTCTTGTGCAGCCAATAGCTTTTTAATGATTTTCTGTATAAACGATTGTTATATGGTGCAACTGCTCCAATGAAACACCTTGGGATGTTTTACTACATTCAAGGATGCTATATAAATGCAGGTTTTTATGTGGAGGCAGTGTAATGAGAAAACGTAATTAAATATTTAAATAATATTGCACGGATCAGTTAAGATCATAAGAAATAGGAGCAGGAGTAGGCCATTTGGCTCCTCAAGCCTGCTCTGTCATTCAATAAGATCACGGCTGATCTGAGTGTGGCCTCAACTCCACTTTCCTGCCTGCCGCCAATAATCCTCGACTCCCTCGTAGATCAATAATCTGTCTAACACAGCCTTGAATATATTCAATGACCCAGCCTCCACTGCTCTCTGGGGAAGAGAATTCCGAAGATTAACCACCCTCTGAGAGAAGAAATTCCTCCTCATCGCCATCTTAAATGGGAGACCCCTTAATTTGAAACCGTGTCCCCTAGATCCAGATTCCCCCATGAGGAGAAACATCCTCTCAGCATCTACCCTGTCAAGCCCCCTAAGAATCTTATATGTTTCAATAAGATCACTTCTCATTCTTCTAAACTCAAATGAGTATAGGCCCAAAGCTAGACCAGAAAGAAAGCTGTAACTTGTTTCACTTGTATGTTTAAGTATATTCATGTCAAGTGATTGATTGGAAATAATTCTACCTGATCATTCAACTTAGAGCGGCACAGTGGCGCAGTGGTTAGCACCGCAGCCTCACAGCTCCAGCGACCCGGGTTCAATTCTGGGTCCTGCCTGCCTGTGATCGCGTGGGTTTTCGCCGGGTGCTCCAGTTTCCTCCCACAGCCAAAGACTTGCAGGTTGAGAGGTAAATTGGCCATTATAAATTGCCCCTAGTATAGGTAAGTGGTAGGGGAAGGTGGAGATGTGGTAGGAATGTAGGATTAGTATAAATGGGTGGTTGGTGGTCGGCACAGACTCGGTGGGCCAAAGGGCCTGTTTCAGTGCTGTATCTCTAAATAAAAACAAAAGTTGTAGCATCACCTAAAAGCATGCCATTGCACTCTGAATACTGGTCTCAGACTGGTATCTGGGTTGAGTGATCCACAACTGGTGGAATTGTGTTACAATGCCGCCTGCATCTCATACTCTGCCCAGTAAAGGAGACAGCTCTGCACGTTGTGTCTCCACCTTTTGGCCAAATGACCTGTAGTGCTAGGAGAGAGTAAGTAGTAATTCATCTCCCAATACAAACTTCAAAAGCAAATTTTGAAAACGTTCCACAGAATCCAGTGAAATCCTGGGCACTTCTCGAATGTGGCTTCACATTGAGCTGGAGGTAGAACTAAAATGATCAACCTGAGTCTGTGAAATAGGACGTTTGTGGAAGACCATTGATGAAGGGGAGATGAGCTGTGAATGCCTCCTTGAGGCAATATCCTGAACATTGCTGCAACTACGCTGTCCTGCAACTCTAGTTTAAAATCAGACAGACTGTTTTCCTATACTGTGTAAGGAGATACTGAGCACTAAAGAATGAGCTGTGATGTATAGTTTTATTCCAAGCCATGAGCATGCTGCTGACTGATATCCTTTTGCTTTCTGTCTCCAGTTGGGGTAACCCTTTTCGTAGCCCTGTACGACTACGATGCCAGAACGGATGATGACCTTAGTTTTAGAAAAGGAGAAAAGTTTCAAATTCTTAATAACACGTAAGTACCGAGAGAGAGATATGAATATTGCAAAAACCACAGCTCAAGTCTTTGAAACGTGTTCCTTTCTTCACCCAGTGTTGAGGTTTGTGCACAGTGCAGATGAACAGTATAAATGATTCTGTGTGATCATTATCTGTTGTCGTCATGCACCATTTCCCATCAGTTATGAAGCCAGATTCCTCATTGGTTGGTCTGTACTCAGTGTTTTTTTAAATAAAACATTAAAAGGAATCATTAAGGTCTCCTGTCACCATGGCTGTTTAATCTGATTTGTAGAGTAAAGGAATTTAAATGTGGAACTCACTGCCAATTGGAGGCACATAGCATTGACGCATTTAAGGGGAGGCTTGAAGCAAATGTAAGTAAATGAGAAGGGAACAGAGGGATAGCAGGGTAGGAAAGTAATTAGAGTGGGAAGAGACTTATGTGGAGTTTAAATACTGCGTTGACCAATTGGGATGAATGGCTTGTTTCTGTGCTGTAGACTCAATGTAATTCTATTTATGTCCATCATAGCAGTTGAATGACCTGTACCTTTACCAGTGTTCCCAGATGCAGCTGTATGATAAAATTATAGGCTCTGAAATTACAATAGATTCACTGAGCATCCCTTTATATTTTCTCCTTCCCTGCAGTAACGGAGGAGTGAAATCATTAATTCCAAACTAGTTAACGCCTCTGCTAGAGAGAGACTCAGAGCAAATGTTCTACGTGTTTATGCATTTGGTCTTCCACAATTTTGTTTTATAGCCTTAATGGTTTTTTTTTTTAAAAATCTGTAAATTTCACAAAAAAATGTTTTTTTCCCTGGACTGAGCAGAGTTTGATGCTTTCCTTGAACAAATAGCAAAATATTGCAGATGCTGCTGATCTGAAAGCAGCACAGAAAATGCTGGAAACGCTCAGGCAGTTAGAAAGCATCTGTGGAGTCAACAGGCAGAACGTTTAACATGAGGAAAGGTCTGCACCCGAAATTTGTCTGTTTTATCAACAGATACTGCCTGATGGCTTCCAAAATTGAATTGGATATGTACCTAAAAGGGAAAAAAATATTGGGGCTATGGGGAAAGAGCAGGGGAGTGGCATTAATTGGACAGCTCTTTCAAAGATCCAGCACAGGCACAATGTGACAAATGGCCTCTTTCTGTGCTGTCTAATTACATATAACCTTGCTGCAATTTCCACAAGTGTTTGTGGTCATAGACTGTGGCATTTACATCCTTAATACAGAGTACAATGCAAATCTGATTTGTGACCCTTCATTTTTCTCTGGGCTGACACACTTCACAGTCTTTGAGCACTGAGTGACGTTTTTTGAGCAGCAAGTTTCATAAGGAAACATAAGAAAAATCATGTGCCCATTTCCTGCAGCTGAAAAAGCTGCTTTCTTCAGAAGATGAGGGTACAATACATTCCATCCATTTAATTGCAAGAGATAAAAGCACTGCTTATTTCTACAGTGGCCAATATAAAAACCACAATGTAAAGGTGAATCTATACAAAACCTTTTAAGTAAGACCACAGTTGGAGCTATGTATGCAGTTTTTGGGCTGCACATTATAGGGAGGATTTTGAGGCAACAGAGTGCGGACAGCACACTGCTTACTATGAGGAAGTAGAAATACAAAAAGATATGGAAAAATTGGGGCTGTTTTCATTTCAACAGAGGAGATGATAGGTAACATGATCGAGGTGATCAAAATTATAAAAGGATGGACCAAAGTAGGCAGGGAAAAATCCTTTGCAATGATTGAGGGATCTAGAACAGGGAGACCTAAATATACGATTAAATGCAAGAAGCTTAAGACAAAGAGGAGGAGAAAAGTTTTTAGCCAGTGAGTTGTGAAGCTGTGGAGGAGTTGGTGACTGCAGCGGAGACTGTGTCAACATTTAGGAATAGGTTGGATAAGTGGTTAAAAGAAAGGGATGTGAGACCAGAGACAGTCACATTGGATTAGGACAACTGTTCATGTGAAGGATACAGAACAATACAGCTAAACAACCCATTTGTTATATTTTCAAATTCAGTTTTAGTTGTTGGTTATTTCCTACAAGGGAGTCCATGCTTGTTTGAAGTGCAGTGAATGATGAGGATTTTTAAAGAGCATCACTGGTTGACTCTTGGCCAGGTGATTAGAATTTGAGGTTCCATCAAAATAACAAACCATTTCAGTTGTATGTAAGTACAACTTTATCAATGCAGGAAACTCCCTACTGACTGGAGCAGCTGGCTGAGACTGATTCTTCCATCCCTGGTTGATGTCATCCCAGGTGTCTCTGCTCCATCCAGCCTATGTGACACCAAGATTCGCATGGTTACCCAAAGCAATACTGTAAACAGACATTTTTTTTGATCTGCAAGCTAAGTCCCTGTGGAAGCTGCAGTCTATCTATGCTGGTATTTTGTTACTGAGCGAGTTTTGCCCTCAGCCTGACACTGGTGCTTTTAGGTATTGTATTGAGTGATCTGTGCCGTCACTGAGACGTAGCCCCATTTCACCCCACCCTTCAAAAAATAGTGTTAGCTGTCATTCCTCCAAGTGGGCCGCAGCTGAGACAGCAGATCAGCCTCAAACTCTGGCACAAAAGCAAAATACTGTGGATGTTGGAAATCTGAAATGAAAACAGAAAATGCTGGAAATACTCAGCAGGTCTGGCAGCATCTGTGGAGAGAGAAACCATTAATGTTTCAGGTCTGTGATCTTTCATCAGAACTCTGGAGATCTACTCTCCATGGCCTCCAACCTCATGGGCCCCCAACCCTGGACAGCCTGCTTCTACCTCCTTCCCAAGATTCACAAATGGGACTTCCCTGGTAGACCTATTGTTTCAGCCTGTTCCTGCCCCACTTAGCTAATTTCTTCCAATCTTGACTCATTTCCCTTGTCCTGTCTCTCCCCTTCTACATCTGTTAAACTCCAGAAAGCTTGTTCTGGAAGGATGATGCTGGAGCCTATCTTTACTCAGTTTTACATTTATTGTACAGAGTAAAAGAATTCTAAACATGTAGCTCCTCACTCAAAGTCCTTCACCAGTCTCAGTAAGTGTCTGCTTATAAGTGCTCAAGTAAGACCCCAATTAACGCCCTGCACCTGCATACAGTCAAACAATTGATACACAATTAACATCTGTGACTCTTGTGATGCCATCTGTCACTTTAACAGTTTCTAATATCCTGGCCCTAACCATTTCCACTTCACCACCGGCATTCAATCTCTTTATACCGGCATCCCCCACCAGGACAGTCTGAAGTCTCTCCACTTCTTCCTTGAACATAGGCCCAACCAGTCTCCATCCACCACCACCCTCTTCCGCCTGGCTGAACTTGTTCTCACATTGAACAACTTGTCCTACAACTCCAACTCCACCCACTTCCTCCAATTAAAATGTGGCATTTTAATTCTCCACTTTGCTGTCACTCTGACCATTCTGTCCTCAGCTTTCTGCAGTGTTCCAATGCAGGACAATGTAAGCTTGAGGAACAGCACCTCATCTTTCGACTAGGCACTTGACAGCCTTCCAGACTCAAAATTGATTTCAACAGGTTCAGTCCATAATCTCTGTCCCTATTTTGTTTCCTTTTTCTTTGCAGATTTTGGTTTTACTCTTGTTTTTCTCTTTCTTTGCTTTCAAGCGGCAGCTGTTCATCATTCTGCCATTCACACCTCCTCTAGACACAGCTTTTATTTCTTTAGTTATCCCATTACCCCTCCCTTTGGCTTTGCACCACCAACTCTTCTGCCATTTAATCTCTCCTGTCTTCCACCCTATCACCGACCTTCCCTTTTGCTGTTCTTCCCACCATCCCCTTTTTCACTTCTCAAAAGCTATTGCATTTCTCATTTCTCCCAGCTCTGATGAAAGGTCATTGACCTGAAATGTTAGCTGTTTCTCGCTCCACAGGTGCTGCCAGACCTGCTGAGTATTGCCAGCATTTTCTGTTTTCAGCCCAAACTCTGGGCTTCATTACAATTCTGTATGGTACTGAGATATGCTGTCTGCCTCAGTAGCATCTTGTGGTGAAGGATTCCATGTTCTGTTAACCATCTGGGGGGGCATTTATAACTGGAAAGACCAACAATGGTGACTTTTGCTTCCTGCCCATGGAATGCACCATTATCACAGCCTTGAATGACACCTGATGGCCATCTGGTGGGATGTCCCATTGTCACAGTGCACCAAGTCATTCTTGATGAAACAAGTCAAACAGCTTCCCTAGTTAGTGCTGTAGGTTGACTATACGTAGATATCATGGGGAGACGACATTGTGTGGATTATTTGTGTGTGTGAGATTCATTCTTTTTTCTCTCCCCTCTCACATCTCACAGAAACCAGGAGCAGATGTGTTGAAGGAAGTCCCGTAGCTTTGAGACTCTCCCACACATTTGCCTAACTACTTGGCTGATGACGCGAAACACAACCGCTTCCGTCTCAAGAAGTAACGTTTGCATTTCACTGAGATTGCTGTTCACCAGTTATCCAGTTCCTCATTCATGAAAACAGTCACTTTTCAGACTGAGGCGTTGATTGTTCTGCCAGTATAGGGTTATTTTAATATGAACCATGAAATTCTTGATCGAATTAATTGAACTCATGGCAAGGGTTGGATCCCGGCCCTTTTGTTTCTGTTTATCTCTTTAACACCAGATGCTTAGTCACATTGCTCAGACTGAGTAAAACCAGCTGGCTTTCTTCAGTTTTGGCCATCTAAAATTTTGAAGTTATGTGAAATCTGCTGAATACTTCCCAGAAGGGCCAGCTCCACGATTAAAAACAGAAGGAATTTCAAAAACGCAGATGGATTTCTAAAACAATGGCTCTCAAACTTTCTTGGTTGAAGGATCCCTTTTCAATTGGATCAGTAATCATGGAACCCCTCCGCATCTAAATTTAAATACTATATAATCTCATAATATGAAAGCACTGCATGTAGTGTTTTAATAATGCTTTTAAGAACACAGGTATTTACCTACTGCCTAAGTGAGATGGACATGCCTGCTTCTCATGCAGAGTCTGTCTATCCATGCACACTCCCCTCCGAGGTCAGGCAGCCAGCCCTCTCTACGTTGTACTTTTCCCTACGCACTCCGCTCCTACTTCCCGGCTGGCACCAAGCCCGCCTCATGCTGCCCATCATTTGTTTAAGTGCTCGGTAAACACTTTTGCCTTTTGCAATGCTTTGCAGACCCCCAGGGATTCACGGATCCCAGTTTGAGAACCACTGTTCTAAAACACAGAGCAAGAACAGGAACAGATACATTGATGTTTTATGCTTTTCATGAGATGTGGGCGTGCCTGGCTTGGCCAGCATTTATTGCCCATCTCAAATTGCCTTTGAGAAGGTGGTGGTGAGCTGCCTTCTTGAACCGCTGCAGTACAGCTGGTGCAGGTACACCCACAGTGCTGTTAGGAAGGGAGTTCCAGGATTTTGACCCAGCAACAGTAAAGGAACAGCGATATAGTTCCAAGTCAGGATGATGTGTGGCTTGGAAGGGAATTTGCAGGTGGTGGTGTTCCCATGCATCTGCTGCCCTTGTCCTTCTAGGTGGTAGAGGTCACGGATTTGGAAGGTGCTGTCTAACGAGCCTTGGTGAGTTGCTGCAGTGCATCTTGTAGATGGTGCACACTGCTGCCACTGTGCGTCAGTAAGTATTGATTATTCATTTTACCCATTGTGCTTGGAGGATATTGGGTAACTGAGGAAGGGTATTACTGTGGACACGTGTTTAAGATACTTTCATACAGCATCAACATAACTCACACTCTACCGTTACCATCTGGGATACCAACCCTGGTTCAATGAAGAGTGCAGGAGGGCATGCCAGGAGCAGCACCAGGCATACCTCAAAATGAGGTGTCAACCTGGTGAAGCTACAACACAGGACTATCTGTGTGCCAAACTATGTAAGCAGCATGCGATAGACAGAGCTAAGCGATCCCATAACCAACGGATCAAATCTAAGCTCTGCAGTCCTGCCACATCCAGCTGTGAATGGTGGTGGGCAATTAAACAACTAACTGGAGGCGGTGGCTCCACAAATATGCCCATCCTCAATGATGGGGGAGCCCAGCACATCAGTGCGAAAGATAAGGCTGAAGCATCTGCAACAATCTTCAGCCCGAAGTGCCGAGTTGATTTTTAGATTTTAGATTTAGAGATACAGCACTGAAACAGGCCCTTCGGCCCACCGAGTCTGTGCCGACCATTAACCACCCATTTATACTAATCCTACACTAATCCTATATTCCTACCACATCCTCACCTATCCCTATATTCCCCTACCACCTACCTTTACTAGGGGCAATTTATAATGGCCAATTTACCTATCAACCTGCAAGTCTTTTGGCTGTGGGAGGAAACCGGAGCACCCGGAGGAAACCCACGCAGACACAGGGAGAACTTGCAAACTCCGCACATGCAGTACCCAGAATTGAACCCGGGTCACTGGAGCTGTGAGGCTGCGGTGTTAACCACTGCGCCATTGTGCCGCCCCTGGATGATGATCCATCTCAGCCTCCGCCTGAGGTCCCCAGCACAGATGCCAGTCTTCAGCCAATTCGATTCACTCCACGTGATATCAAGCAACACAGGGCGGCACAGTGGCGCAGCGGTTAGCACTGCAGCCTCACAGCTCCAGGGACCCGGGTTCGATTCTGGGTACTGCCCAGAGTTTGCAAGTTCTCCCTGTGTCTGCGTGGGTTTTCTCCGGGTGCTCCGGTTTCCTCCCACAAGCCAAAAGACTTGCAGATTGGTAGGTAAATTGGCCGTTATAAATTGTCACTAGTATAGGTAGGTGGTAGGGAAATATAGGGACAGGTGGGGATGTTTGGTAGGAATATGGGATTAGTGTAGGATTAGTATAAATGGGTGGTTGATGGTCGGCACAGACTCGGTGGGCCGAAGGGCCTGTTTCAATGCTGTATCTCTAATCTTTAATCTAATCTAAACATCTGAAGATACTGGATACTGCAAAGGCTTTGGGCCCTGACAATAGTACTGAAGACCTGTGCTCCAGAATTAGCCGCGCCCCTAGCCAAGCTGTTCCAGTACAGCTACAACACTGGCATCTACCCGGCAATGTAGAAAATTGCCCGGGTATGTCCTGCACACAAAAAGCAGGACAAGTCCAACCCAAACAATTACCACCCCATCAGCCTACTCTCGATCATCAGTAAAGTGATGGAAGATGTCATCGACAGTTCTATCAAGCGCCACTTGCTTAGCAATAACCTGCTCAGTGACAGTTTGGGTTCTGCCAGGGCCACTCAGCTCCTGACCTCATTACAGGAGGTTCAAGCACAGACAAAAGAGCTGAACTCAAGGTGAGGTGAGAGTGACGGCCCTTGACATCAGGCAACATTTGACTGAGTATGACATCAAGGAGCCCTAGCAAAACTGGAGTCAATGGGAATCGGGGAAAATTCTCCACTGGTTGGAGTCGTACCTTGTGTAAAGGAAGATGGTTGTGGTTGTTGGAGGTCAATCATCTGAGCTCCAGGACATCACTGCAGGAGTTCCTTAGGGTTGCGTCCTAGGCCCAACCATCTTCAGCTGCTTCATCAATGACCTTCCTTCAATCATAAGGTCAGAAGTGAGGATGTTCGCTGATGATTGTGCAATGTTCAACACCATTCGCGACGACTCAGGTACTGAAGCAGTCCGTATAGAAATGCAGTAAGACCTGGACAATATCCAGGCTTGGGCTGATAAGTGGCAAGTAACATCCATGCCACACAAGTGCCAGGCAATGACCATCTCCAATATGAGAGAAACTAACCATCTCCCCTTGACATTCAATGGCATTACCATCGCTGAATCTCCCACTATCCACATCCGAGGGGCAACCATTGACCAGAAACTGGAGTAGTCATATAAATACTGTGGCTACAAGAGCAGGTCAGAGATTAGGAATCCTGTAGTGAGTAACTCACCTCCTGACTCTCCACAGCCTGTCCACCATCTACAAGGCACAAGTCAGGAGTGTGGTGCAATACTCTCCACTTGCCTGGATGGGTGCAGTTCCAACAACACTCAAGAAGCTCAACACCATCCAGGACAAATCAGCCCACTTGATTGGCACCCCATCCACAAACATTCACTCCTTCCACTACCGACACACAGTGGCAGCAGTGTGTACCATCTCAAAGATGCACTGCAGCAATGCTCCTTCGACAGCATCTTCCATGGAAACCTACAAAATTCTAACAGGACTGGACAGACTAAATGCAGGAAAGGTGTTCCTGATGGCGGGGGAGTCTAGGACCAGGGATCACAGTCTAAGGATATGGGGTAAGCTATTCAGGACTGAGATGAGGAGAGACTTCTTCACCCAGAGAGTGGTGAACCTGTGGAACTCTCTACCACGGAAAGCAGTTGAGGCCAAATCATTAAATATATTCAAGAAAGAATTAGATATAGTTCTTAGGGATAATAGGATCAAGGGAGAGGGGGAGAAAACGGGAACAGGTTACTGAATTTGGACGATCAGCCATGATCGTTTTGACTGATGGAGCAGGCTCAAAGGGCCAAATGGCCTACTCCTGCTCCTATTTTTCTATGTTTCTAAACCCACGACCTCTACTACCTAGAAGGACAAGGGCAGCAAATACATGGGAACACCACCAGCTGCAAGTTTCCCTCCAAGTCACACACCATCCTGACTTGGAACTATATCGCCGTTCCTTCGCTGTCGCTGGGTCAAAATCCTGGAACTCCCTTCCTAACAGCACTGTGGGTGTACCTACCCCTCATGGGCTGCAGCGGTTCAAGAAGGCAGCTCACCACCACCTTCTCAAGGGCTATTAGGGTTGGACAATAAATGCTGGCCGAGCCAGCGATGCCCACATACCATGAATGAATAAAAAAAAAAGCTGACCTTTCTTTCCTATTGTTTTTTTTCTAGTAACTTGATTGTTTTTCCCATCTACTTGGATACTCTCACTTTTTCTTTCAATTCTCTCATGCTTGCGCTGTTTCATATTTCCCTCTCACACCTCCCTTTCTGTCTCGCATGCACCTCTCTCTCTCACACTCTTTCTGTCTCCCTCTAGTATCTCTCTCTCATTAGCTCTGTCTCGCCTTTTTCCCTCCATCATTTTTCACTCTACCAGCATCAGTCTATCCTTTCGGCTCCCATGACTGAAGAACAACCTTTGTCACTGGAGTCACCAAGCCTGTTTTTAGCTCACATGCTATATAATTTAGACTGTAGCAGAAGCTACCAATATGAACCATGCCAGAAGTGTCACCAAGTCACAATGGTTGAGCTGAAAAGCTCAACTTGTAAAAGAAAATGGAGACAATCAGACACATCAGTTTTTGGAGAGAGAGTTTGAGACGATATTCGCACCAATGAAGGAGCAGGAGCAGGCAGAGGAGGAAAGGTGGGAAAAGGCAAGAATGGTAGGTTGCAACAGCTGTACCGGAACAACTTGTGTCAGACGGATTTGAAGCTCTAGCTTTCTGTGGGCAGAATGAGGATTCTGGGCGGGGCTATCAAATAAATATCCATGGCACTCCCAAATGCAAGATGGCTCAAGTAATGGAAAAAGATCAGCAACACAGTCCGGACTGGCTGTCCCGCATTCTTTTTTCCTCTCAGAAACTAGGGTTAGTGACATACTGAATCGACTGGAAAAAACTTTGCAACGGAAGGGTGAGAGTAGCCAGTTATTGTGCTCCATGTGGGAGCCAATGATCTCAGTAAAGAAGGACCTGACGTCCTCCAAGATTAGGAAACCAGTTTAGGAGCAGGACTTTTCAAGTGGTAATCTCAGCATTACTTCCTCACTCATGGGCTTGAATAGGGAAGGGCAGAATGATTAGAAAAGCCAACACAGGGGTTAAAATGAGATATCAGGAAGAGGGATTGGAACCAGTTCTGGGACAGTTGAGAGCTATTCTGCAAGGTTGGGCCAAATGTGAATAGGTTAAGTAGGGAAATCATTAAGCATTTAAATGAGGACGGGGCTCCAATCAGGGTCAGCTGATATTGAAGGGAGAAATAGATGAGGCTAATCATGCAAAAAACAAGTTAGGAAGGGCAATATAATTGAGGAATAAAATCGAATGGACTACTTCTAAACAGGGAAAAGACTGAAATAAAATTAGATAAATTCAACAAAAAAGGAAAAGTTTTTTTTAAAGAAAAGGATTAAATGCATTTATCGCAATGCTTTGCTGTCCCATCTCTTCAGAGTGTGTGCAGCTCTGGAGTTGTAACCTGGTAGAGTATTGTAATTTTCATCTCAGTATTAACTGGACTTGTGGACAAATTCCAGTTTTGTGAGGTGGGGACAAAAATGTCTATAAATGGATTAAAATATACTTGTGAATTTTTTTTTAAATGGATTTGTAAAAGCCAAAAGACTAAAACGTAGTCAAATTTATCCATATATTCTTTATCTGTCTTAGCCCAAATGCTTGTAACGAATGGCCCAAATAAAATATCCTAGTTCCTTTAATTGATTGCTCCTGAAATAAATCGTAGGAATAGGCAGCATTAATATTTTATCTCAGGGTAGCTCCTGTACCCTTGTTTCACTCGGGTGCCGCAGCCCCTCACCAGTGTATGTCCTCAAATGGGTGATGTCTATAAGTGCAGGTTGCCAAGCAGTTAACAAGTGCTGCTTCCACCCACACAGTTTAAGTGTGCTGTTCAAAATGTCTTCTCCGCCCACTTTGGTTAGTCTGGAGAACACTCTGGCACTCCATGGTGATGCACAGCATCTTATAAGTGGTATTTTTTTCCCTTTCTCCAACTTCACTGATCTATTCTGCACAATCACTCGAGTGAAGAAATTTTGTACGTCTCGAAGGGATCTTCAATGAGTCAGGAAGATACTGGGGCCACTTTCTTCTATTGCTATTTTCAGCTGTAAAAAACTCTAAAAATTGCTGAGGTGATGTAGGATGGTGGATATAGTTTAACCCGATCTTGCTCAGCTGCAAAGTGACAGGGTGGGGTTGCAATTGAACCAAGTCAACTTATGGACAGGTGGGGACCTACTTAACATTCAAAAGCTGCGGCTCATTGGACTTCTTGGTGCCTTGAGCATAATCTTAGCAATGTGGGAATGGGAGTCCCACACTGTCTGCAGCCCAGCAGCAGAACCACGGTGGGAGGCACCAATGAGTCAGAGGAGGCCAAAGCAAGTCCAGCAATCTCTCTATCAGATCACAGTAGAGACCGCACAATGTCTTTACTGGTATCACATTCAACACAGAGATATTTGATTGTGCCAATATGCCAACATACAAGGTGCTGCTTTAATAGGGAGGGTAACTCGATTACCTTGCCTAGTTTGGTCAAGTTGTTAAATTTTTCCCACACTGTGTTGCTGATTTTGGAGTTGAGACACAACTGTTTCTGCTGTGACCCTCCACTATGCCTTCACTGATGCCCAAGATGGTCTCTTGCCCTGTGTGCCAAACAGACCTGCCAACCTTCCCTTCATTGCCCACAACAGGCCCTCCATCTCGCTGCTATTTTTGTTTTTATGTATTCTCGGAATATGGGCGTGGCTGACAAAGCCAGCATTTATTGCTCATCCCTAGTTGAACTGAGAGGGAGATGGGGAGCTGTCACCTGGAGCCACTCTCGTCATGTCGTGAAGCTCCCATAATGCCACGGGTTTGGTGCAGCTGACTTGCAAGGCCACGTCGGAGAGTCAACCTGGAGTGTGAGACTGCCATCACATATAGGCCAGGCCGGATAAGGATGGCATGTTTCCTTCCCTAAAGGACGTTCAGCAATCATTTGGGTTCTTTCGGCAATCCAACAGCGTTATGGTCACTTTTATGGATACCATATTTTTCAAACTCGAGCCACAAATTCTCAAACTGCCACAGTGGGATTTGAACTCGTGTTCTTTGGATTATTAAAGTAGGCTTGTGGATTACCGGTCCATTACTGGTGGTACATTACTGTAACTCTGGTTCAAGCTCTCTTTCCTGCCAATTTTCTGGCTGCCGTCACTTCGTCCCTCTTCTCCTTTGCTCTTTCTACTTTCACTTTCACTTTAAGCTGCTGAAGGCTTTTAAATCCCGTAGCGGTGTCCAAGTTTCTACTCCCAGGTTCATGCCTGACCAATTGCTGTCTGGTGTCCTGGAGGACTGTGGTGATGATTATGTAAGTGAGCTGATCCGAGGAAATCTGCTGCAGTCAGAGGGCAGGGTGGAAGCCCATGTCCACTGCACCTCTGCCAGCACTGGGAAGTCTAGGCCCAATCGTGCAGATTTCCCGACAGATTACTCGCATAAATAAAAGCAAAATACTGCGGATGCTGGAATTCTGAAATAAAAACAGAAAGTGTTGGAAATACTCAGCAGGTCAGGCAGCATCTGTGGAGAGAGAAACCGAGTTAACGTTACAGGTCATTGACCTTGCATCAGAACAGATGACTCACATTTTCAAAGATACTACCTTGTCATTATGATCCTAAATTCAGTGCCTCTAAAATTAGGCAGTGAACCTCAGACTTTTTTACAAGGAACAGATCCTCGCGTAATTGAGAATAGTTGCAAGGTAAAGACAGATGGGTTTGAGATTCACTGCGGTCACTGAGACGCCATTGTGTTACGTTTCAGGTCAAATTGCATATTTGAATAAAGATTTGTCAGCAGTCCTATTGCAATTAATAATCACCATGTTGCCTCTTCCCTGCGTTCTTCCTTTCAGAGTTTTTTTTAATGTTCTGACGTTTCTCTCTTTTTGCAGAGAGGGGGATTGGTGGGAAGCCCGATCCTTGCAGTCCGGAGGAACTGGATACATTCCCAGTAATTACGTGGCTCCAGTCGACTCCATCCAGGCAGAAGAGTAAGTTTTAATTTGTTTTGACATGAAGGGCACATTCATTTCGAGCTGTCAACTCTCCAGGGTTGTCCTGGGCTCTCTGGGGGTAAAGGTTAATCTCCAGGACACTGCTGCAAGCAACCAGGGAGAAAAATCATAGGGCCAGTTTAAATTTTTTTTTTAAATATGGGATTCCTTATGTTTCCTAGTTATAAAAATATTCAGGATGGGAAAGGGGTTGTTTCGACGGTGATGAAACCTCCAGGGATACGCCCAACCAGAGTTGGCAACTCTAATATTAATGGAGCTGAATTGGCAAAAGAAAAATGTTCCTTTTATGTTGATCCATCCCAGCATTTTCATTTGCAAGTTTCTTAAAGAAAAAGGCTAATGTTCTCATTAACCCTTCCCTCAGTGAATTTGAATGCCGCCACTTGTGCAGTAAGGCTTAAGTGGCTAAAGCCTGAATTTGCTCTTAAATCTTGGGTCCCCAATCCTGTTGACAGTTTCACAGGATGCTATTTAATGCAGATGTTCATGTGAATGCCTCCTATAAAAAAAAGACAGGCCTGTTTAAAGTATGGATATTGCCAACGGTGGCTGTATTATTTTTGTCTTATCCAACTGAAACAGTGTAAAACCAATAAAATCTAACCGATGACATCCATAACATTCCATAGCAATGCTGGAAGCTTCCTCGAGGTTCAAAGCAAAACAACTTCTCTTCTCCCTCCTCCATCCAGTAGTTCATTAATTAAAAATAATGACAATCACTTGATACATACAGGGCATTCAGTTTTTTTGCTCGGAGCAAGATGCACAACTTCGAAAGATGAATCAGTTTTCCAGTCTTGGAGTAAACTCTAGTGTTTTGTTCTAAACATCATATGTGTCTGACAGACAGCAATGAATTGCCGAAGGACTTTTTTTTTTAAAGCACACTGCTGAAACTCTTGGAGAGCAGCAAGCTGTTTTTTTTTTTAAAACAATGCCCTCTTTCTTTAGTAGCCGATCGCTGACTGAGCTTGGCACATTTAGATTACTGTGCATATATAAATATATCATTACCTATATAATTATATAGTATATTCATTACCTTGTCATGCAGCATTATTCTTACATGAAAGTAAACATGGTGGCTTCCCGACATTACTGTCCACATAGTTCCCTGGTGCCGAGGTTAAGCGTACCGTCTCGTGTAGAACTGGACTTTAAAGATCAATAAAGATACAGGGTGTTCGACCCCTGATCTGTGCTGTGTCTGTTGACCTTCATTGGAGAAGCAGTAAGGGCACTACATGATTGGTCACAGCATCACTGTGTTTCAAAGAGGAGAATGTAGCCAGAGTTCCCAGTCTTGAGTGCTGTCCAGCAACTCCTGGAGCTTGACTTGAAAAGACCATGATAATCACTTGTAAGTACAAAGGTGATGTGGCTACTACTGTACAGCCTAAGGGAAGTTAAGTACTTAGCAAGAATATTAAAAGATGGAGGGAATTTGGATTTTTAAAAAAAGGCAGAACAGGCTCGATGGGCCATCTATTTTAAGAATAGGTTTTAAGAATAATAAAAGCAAAAGCTCACCATTGTTTTGCAAGAGCTGAGTATCTCAGCAGAGCCAGTGAGCTCCAGGAATTGTGTGACTGGTAAAATGATGACTTGAGATGTTTCCACACTTACGAAGGAATAGCTGAGATTCGCCATCATCTGCCGACTGGATGTTTTTTTAAAGAAAAAGAAATAGCTATGATCTTGTTAGATCACTGTTCGATAGTGATCTATATTCCCAGGACAGCACTAAATCATTTATAATATGCAAATTAAAATATCTGCAATGGATAGCAAAAAGCAAATTCCTGACACATTGCCTTGGCACTCCACTAAATCGAAGGAACCAGCTGCTTGTGTTGGGGCTGTTGGTTTTGGAACAAAATCTTTGCTGCATTGCAAGGTGAAGATACTGTTCATTAACAGTAACAGTATATGGCAGATTGAATCTGCCGGGCCTTGTCTCGGAGGTAATGTGTTAGATACTATCTGTGTCCAGTTGTTACATGTTTGGGGGTTTCCATGCTAATTCTCTTCTGGGACAGAGCCATTCTGCAGTGGAATTCACCCCCCACCCCCACTCCCACCTCCCGGGAATCAGTGTGCTGAATAACAAGGTAAATATGCAAGATCCAGGAGAGGAGCAGGAAGCCCTTGTCATTGTATTCCATGTCCATCATGTTCCACCATGTGACCTCACTTTTGCTCATGAGGAATACCACTCAATAGACCATGGTTCAGCTGGACACTACTAAGCAAGTTTCTTCATTAGAAAACCAGTGAGAGCAACATACAAACTCCAGACTTACAGTAATTCCAAACTTTAGCATTCTTGAAATCAAAATGAGGTTTGAATCAAATGATTCCTGCCATAACACTAAACACGACCTTTGAAGCACAGTTCCTTTATTTCCTAACTAGCACAGAGCCTGCTCACCGACCCAGGGCTGAATTTTTAGGCCCTGGGTGGGAGCAGGCGCAGAATTTTACGCTGCCAGCTGGCATGCCGGTTTGCTGGCACCAGCTGACCCCGGGCCATTTTCCTAGAGGCGAAATAAGCGGGGGAGGGTGCGGGTGTAGCACTAGCCACCCATAAGTGGCAGGTAGCTGTTTAAGGCCATTTAAAGGTCTTTTAAAGCCTACAGTTGGCCTTTAGGCACCCGGAGGCATTGGAGAATAGGCCAGCTGCTTGGAGGCAGTCTCCCAGTGGCAGAAGTGGGTTTCCTAGGATGGATATTTATCTCTAAATGCCTAGCTATACTCCTTAACTCTTCAACTGACAGGGCTTTTAAACTGTCCCAAGTTACCTCACTCTGTTCTGGGATAGTACTGGCCTCAAATGTGAGCATTTTAATACACTAGCACTGGAAACCACAAGAAAACCTGTATTGAAGTTATTTTTTAAATTATTGCTAGGGATCAATTTGGTTTTCTGCTTCCAATTTCCCATTTGTCTTTGGGTTTGATCCGGGACGTAAAGCCCCCACATTTCTGTTACGATCAGGTGAGGAGGGGTTGAAGAGCTCTCCTCTTTTCCCTAACAGGAACCCTCACAACATTTAAGAAGTATTTAGATGAGCGTTTGAAACGCCATAACATACAAGGCTATGGGCCATGTGCTGGAAGATGGGATTAGAATAGATAGGTGCTTGATGGCCAGCACAGACACGATGGGCCAAAGGGCCTGTTTCTGTGCTGTATAACTCTATGACTCTCCTTGTTTGATCACAACAGGTTTATTTCTTTTTGGAAAGGATATACTTGTCAATTCAGTGAGTGTTTAACTGTTCATTCTCCATGATCGTAAAAGAACCAATTGACTGGTTTTCTCGAGTTTAACAAAGAAAGAGGTTAACTTTATTGTACTTAAACCAATCTATGTAAAATAATAAAATATACTCCAACTTTCACTCACACACACACATACAGACACAAATAGGTTACAGAATGGGGATGTATAGATCGGTCAAATTAAAGTCCAGAGAAATAAAGGGGTATACAGTCTGTGGAGGTTGGTGACTTGGCTGGTTTCAAGCTCAATTCGGTGGTCATGCGACGTTCCTCTGGTGGATCTGAGGCTTCCAGTTTGAAGATGTGGACGCTGATTTGGTAGTTCTCCGGGGACGGTAATGCGGCTGAATTCCTTCGAGAGGGGTCTCTGTCTGTTCTTTTCAGAAAGTTCTGTACTCTCTAGCTCCCCCATCAGGCTTAAGTCTTTAAGCACAGTGAGCATCGATCCGTGAACAGACTAGCATAATCAAACACAGATCAATTAAACCACTGAACACTAGAGTCTGCAGCAGGGAATATGCCTCAATGCTCACTGCCAGCAGACAGAGTTTGAAGCTTGCAAGGTTTAATATTCAGGTTTCCAGCTGGTAGATTAAAATCATCATTTGACCTAGCACATTTTTGTGACACCATATAGAATGTCAGCAAGATCTTCCTGAACTACAGCGGAGGTGGGGGAAGCGGGAATTTTAACCCCCAAGGGGGCTGCGAGCCTTTGAAAAGATTTTTTTTGAAATTTAAATCCCAAACCCAACTCCAACCAGCCCACTTCCAGTTTTCCCGGAGGCGAATTAGGGGAAGGGCTGCTCTCAGCAGGCGGGTCACTTTCCCAACTCTTCTAACCCTTTAAGACTGGATTCTCGGGGCTCGGGAATTCTGGGAGGTCAAAGGAGGCAACAAGGGTGACGAGAAACTGCATCAACAACAGCCACATTTGCTGATGTAGTGACATTATGCACTTGTGTTTACAGACCTTGTAAAGTCAAATCCATTTTATGAGGATGGCACAGGCCCTTTAAAAACGGCAGCTCTGGCTCCTGCCTATGTTTTTATTTAAACATTTAACATTCAGTAGTGAACGTCAACTGTTAGCAGTTTGCCATCTGTGTACACATTTAACAGCTAGTTCAGCTGCAAGAGCCTGTCCCTTAGCCGCATCTAACTAAGGGCTTGAAGGTCCCTTGACATCTACATCTGCATCACTGACTACACACTCTGTGATGGTGTGTCTTTTACTAACACTCATGCTTATCTCATGGGAATTTCCACCTCTAAGTAGGTAACTTGGCAGCACATTCAGACAAGACATCCTCTGTGGATCTTATCCCATGTGTTGCAGAGAGAGTAATGGATGAGCTTTGGTACAAGACACGAATACGTTGGGAGCTGCAGTCAGTTTATCTATGTCGCCTGGACTCCGAAACGTGGCACCATCTGAACATACGCTCTCAATCCTGCTGAGTTTAGGGTACTGGCCAATTTAGGATGGCAATAAGTTACCCCTGTACCTTCTGCATGCATCACCTCTCGATGTTTGGAGCAAGATTTGAACATTGTGCATTCCAGCTTTTCTTGGCAGGATGAGGGTGCTGCATTTAGTAGCAGTGATGTGACGTGAGGGATGCTAACTCACAGACAACAGTTTCCTGGAATTTAGATTAAATGAGTATCAGTGGAAACGTGTCTTTTTAACTTGCCATGCAGCACCATGGTAAAGACAGGACCTTTCCTGCTAACCTTGTAAAGGGTTATGATTACCTTTGGTAGGCTTTTTCTCTTGCACTGTACTCTTAGAGCAATTTCTTTTTTTAAATCTAGCAGTGAAAGCTTTGATGCATCTTTGGGAGGGACTGGCTTGGAAGGGTGACTGAACCTTACATTGTAGAGAAAGTGAGTTGCATACATGCCAAAGATGGAGCAACACTGGGTCACTGGCTGTGTCCCTACTGATTCAGACATTGTGCGCATGTAGTCAGGTGCAAGAGTTTCCTCAAGCCATTACCAACAGGCTGCAAATACTGTCCAATTAAACTAAATCATTTTCAATTCAGACAAATAATGTGCAAAACAACCTCGATAATGTTCATTTACAATTCTTTGTAATTATCTGAAAGAAGGGGGCCTGAGGATTCCTTTAATCTACCCACTGACCTGCCAGACTAGCCAGTGTTTATTTTTTAATCCCCTGACTGCCCCACACACCCTCCGTTCGAAAGAGTGCTTCTATTTGAAGAGGGCTGTGAGATAGTCTCCTGACTTTCTGCACTGAGTTTCTGTAGATTTGCTGCCTCTGCTGTAGTCACAGCTTAAGAACAAATTGCATCAGCAATAACTTGCACTGATACAGAGCCTTTAATGCAGAAAAGTACCCCAAGGCGCTTCACCGAGGTGTAAGCAAAACACATGCCGAGCCTAGGAAGGAGAGATGAGAAGGGGTGACCGAAAGCTTGGTCAAAGAGGTGAGGTTTAAGGTGGCTCTTAAACAAGGAGAGAGGTTGAGCGACAGAGGGCTTTAAGGGTGGAATCTACGTCACCAAACTGCATGTGTATTTAGGAGGGGCCCCTGTGGGTGGCGGAGGAAGGGTGATGAACAAGAAACTGGAGTCGGAGGAACTGAGGGTTTGGAGGGGAGGAAGTAAGCACTGAAGAATGTTAGAGATAGAGGGGGACAAAACCATTGAAGGATTTAAGAACAAAGATTGGCGACATTGATGGAGTGGGAGCCAGTGTCGATCAGTGAAGAAGGGTGTGACAGGCAAGCAGGATAGGAGATTGGCAGCAAAGTTTTGGATGAGTTGAAATTTATAGAGGGTGAATGATGGGAGGCTGGCCAGAAAATATTCGAGTATTCTCGAGGTGACAAAAGGCATGGATGAGTGTTTCAGCACCAGATGGGCTGAGATTTACAAATAAATCTCAAGATGAGACTTGCCTGAATAAAGCTCTTCTCTTATTCTCTGTCTTTGTAAAATATGATGGTCATTGACAGACTCTGCCACCTCCATTAACCTTGTACAGTTGAGGTAAATGTGATGAATGTTAACTAAAATCCAAGTGGACTGGACATTATTAATTCAGTTCAAATTGCTGCATCTTTATTGTTGGATCCCAATTCGTCACTGCA
Source organism: Heterodontus francisci (assembly GCF_036365525.1). NCBI lineage: Eukaryota > Metazoa > Chordata > Chondrichthyes > Heterodontiformes > Heterodontidae > Heterodontus > Heterodontus francisci. The sequence continues at coordinate 166,685,873 of NC_090373.1, read as the reverse complement.
AAGTAAAGCTTTTTTTTCCCCTGTTATGTCCTCCTTTTGCCAATGCCAGCAGAAAGAACTTTGCACATTCCCTAAATCTCTCAAAATCCAAAAGCTGAGTCGGGGAATGAGCAATTACAAGAGGCGACCAAAACCTTAATTGCAACCCTGCCATCTGAAAAATGTATGGGCAAGAAGTTATCTCTGCACATAAATTTGCTGACTTAATCCACCATCCCCAATCCAAGAGTTCAGCCATGACAACCCCAGGTCCCAGTTACCTAGGCTTCTATCTTTCCCCCTTGCTAGTGGTTGGCAGTAGCAGCAGAGGGAAAAGCGAGGAGCTGGAAGGTGATAATGGGTCTGTGGGGATAGAGAAAGAACAGCACAAAAGCTGTTACTCTTTCATTTCATGTTCTGTGGTCCTGCAGCTAGAGAACTACAAAAGTCATTTTGGATTAGACAAAAGCAGGTAAAATGCGACTCTGGTGCAAGAACTTTGAATGTAAATTAAAAACTTAAGTTTGTCTTTTCCAACTACTTCTTTTCATGAACGAGAAAATCATTTGCTGCATGTGCCTTGAATTAGACCTCATGATGTTGAACATGGTGGTTTTGATGCTTATTTCTACAGGCATTTTATTCGAACTTCTGGATAAATATTTAGAATGGATTTGAAGGCTTTCCTCATGCCAAATTAAACAGTTACTTCAATAGCATGCACCTCGATAATGTTCCAATAACAACAATCTTTCTGAACAATCCTGTTTCATCGAAGCATAAGCAAGATATAGAAAATACAAAATATTTTGGTCTGGGGTTTCTATGCAGTTGTGCTAGTTTTAGTGGCACAAGTTGAATGCTATAATTGTAACCAGTGCAAAAGGTGATGGAATTTTAAGTGCAAATTGCATTCAGTGTAACTTGAGTTTCCACGATCATTTGCGCTAGTTTTATAAACATTGTGCTGGAAGCAGCCCCTGCCCACAAAACTAGCCTTGTGAATTAATCCCCATTGGGCGTTTCTGCTAATTCCCCTCATTTGCAGGCCTTCAAAGAGGCTTCAAAAATTAGAGTCATAGATTCATAGTTATACAGCACAGAAACAGGCCCTTCGGCCCATCGTGTCTGTGCCAGCCATCAAGCACCTATCTATTCTAATCCTATTTTCCAGCACTTGGCCCGTAGCCTTGTATGCTATGGCGTTTCAAGTGCTCATCTAAATACCACTTAAATGTTGTGAGGGTACCTGCCTCCACCACCTCTTCAGGCAGTATGTTCCAGATTCCAACCACCCTCTGAGTGAAAAAATATTTCCTCAAATCCCCTCTAAACCTCCTGCCCCTTATCTTAAATCTGTGCCCCCTGGTTATTGATCCCTCCACTAAGGGAAAAAGTCTCTTCCTATCTATTAAAAATTAAGCTGGAACATTTGGGCACGAGGGTATGCTTAGAAAGATTTTGAATTTTTTAATTTACTAAGGAACTCACTACTGTAGCCCATTCCAGTTGGAAAATATTTTGGATTTTTGAAATCATTTTCAGTAATCTACCATGTGGTTACTCTCAGCTGGTGTGTATAGATGCTGTAATTTAAAATGCTTTTATTTTGTGATTAAACCCACTTTCAGCTGTATTAATCCAATTTTAACAAGTAAGTACTCTTACACATATAAAGGAATATTTTTAAAGCAGAAAGAAATTACATTTTAAAACTCTGCCCGATTCTGCTGGTTCATGGCAGATTTAGTTTGGGAATGTGCAAATGAGTGTACACCCAAAGCACAAACTGTACTCCTTTTTTGTTCAAAGTACTTGATCTTTTTATAGAAGAAAATAATAAACTCTCTCAATAAATTTCTTTGCTTTTTTTTTTAAAGAAAAGGCAATTCTGTTGCTGACGTGAAGATCCTCTAGTTGGGCTCCTTTCCTGTTAAGTGGCTCTGGTGAAGTCAACAACAGGAAGAATCTTCATATAAACATAGAAGTTCAGAGCGCAAATTGAGTCCTTTCAGCCTATCACATCCGTCCCAGTTCTTTACTTGAGCCATCTAAGGTTAATCCAAGGTTCTTCCCTCTCCCCATAGTCCTGCATCATCCACTGCTTCAAATATTTATCAGTTTTCCCTTATGGGGGGTTTTATCTCTGGGTTATTGAGGGTTACTGGGAGGCCTGGTCCCTAGACGTGTGGCATTCAGGCCCATTGCTGTGTTGTTCCACCCTGGTGCCTGGAAGCAGACTCCCAGCCATGGATCTCCCAGCCTCACTGTCTTGGGTGTCTTGGGAGAGAAGAAGGCTTAGGGAGTAAACCTCGACAGAAAATCTGGAGTGGAGTCCCGTAGGCGGTTATCTGTTACTTATCAAGTAGTTTCTCAGCAACTCCTTCAGCAGAGCTGGTACCAATCAGTATTGTTTTGTTTTCTTTCCTTTGGACAATACTAGCAATGTTGAGAGGGGGTGCTCCTGATGCTTAGGCAACTCGGGGTCTCCATACTATTTGCTCAGGCCTGTGCCCTGGAAAATGCACTCCAGCTTTGTGGTTAAACGTTGCCACAACACAGGAAGAAACAGTTACTGGTTAGATTAGATTAGATTAGATTAGATTAGATTAGAGATACAGCACTGAAACAGGCCCTTCGGCCCACCGAGTCTGTGCCGACCATCAACCACCCATTTATACTAATCCTACACTAATCCCATATTCCTACCAAACATCCCCACCTGTCCCTATATTTCCCTACCACCTACCTGTACCAGTGACAATTTATAATGGCCAATTTACCTACCAACCTGCAAGTCTTTTTTGGCTTGTGGGAGGAAACCGGAGCACCCGGAGAAAACCCACGCAGACACAGGGAGAACTTGCAAACTCCACACAGGCAGTACCCAGAATCGAACCCTGGTCCCTGCAGCTGTGAGGCTGCAGTGCTAACCACTGCGCCACTGTGCCGCCCTTATAAGCTTTCGCTTGATTGGCGTAGAGTAAGAGCGCCAGGGCTTACTTTCAATGGTGGGAGAGATCATCATGTCTCATTGCATAGCTATCGCCCGCCCCAAGCTGGCAGCCCCCAGTTAGTTAGGTGCTGTCCTGCCATGACCTGTTGGCCTCAATGGGTGCTCGGAGCTTAGAGAGTCATCTCTCAATAGGCGGGTCAATAATCTATGCACCAGGCAGGACAAACTTAACAAAGACGACACCAGTCCTTCGCATTGCAAGCTGGAACATAAGAACCATGGACCCTGGCCTTACTGACGACCTTCTGCAGGTTGATGGCGCACACAAGACAGCTATGATCAAAAAAGAACTTACAAGGCTCAATGTGGACATTACTGCAAGAAACTAGGCTCGCTCAAAGTGGTTCCCTTAAAGAAACACTACAGACTCTTCTGGCAGGGGAAAGCCAAAGAGGCAACGTGTGAACATGGAGTGGGTTTCGTTGTAAAAAAGCACACTCCATGTGGTGATAGAACCCCCCATAGAAGGCTCAGAGAGACTTCTTACTCTTTGCTTGTCATCAAACGCGGGCCCAGTTAATCTCATGTGCATCTAAGCCCCAACACACACCTCTACCCCAGGTGTCAAGGGTCAGTTCTATGAGACACTTGACTCTGCCATCAGCAGAATTTCCAGCACCGAGAGACAGTACCTTCTAGGGGACTTCAACACAAGGGTGGGTACTGACTACACAGTTTGGCCAACATGTATACAGTGCCAAGGGATTGGCAAGACAAACAAAAATGGATAGAGTTTGCTAGAGCTATGTTGTCACCATGGGCTCTGTGACAAACAGCTACTTCCAGGTCAAGCCATGTCACAAGGTGTCCTGGAAACATCTGAGATCATGCCACTGGCACTGCCTAGACACAGCACCCTTAACATTGTCTTCGACACTCATAGCTGACTGTGAGTGATCCTCATCAGAGCTGACTGTGACACTGACCACTCCCTGGTCAGCTCAGGCTTTAGCAAAGGCCCCTACACTGCTCCAAGACAAAAGGTCGCCCTCGGATTGACACTTGTCGCACCGCTGACCCAAAAAGGACCCAGGGGTTGCTCAACATCAAGTTCTTTCGGACAGCAATGCCTAAGGCTTGAGTGTGGTATCAAAATGGGATCATCTGCACGTCACCATCTATAACTCAGCACTCACTGCATATGGGAAGAGAGATCGGTGGAATGCTGACTGATTTGAAGTTTATTGGACTGAAATGGAGTCAGTTACCCTAACCAAGAGGAGAGCCCTCATGATCTACAAGCAAATCCCCAGCAAAAAAAACTTAGATGCTGTCAGAGCTGCTGGAAACAAGTCTCAGCAGACTGCTCGGCACTGCGCCGATCAATACTGGTTGAAACTCTGCAGCAAATCCATGAACCTTTGTGTCTCTGTTGGAAGGAAGGATCTGTGCCTCAAGACATGCATGATGCAAATATAGTCACCTTGGAGAAAAACAAAGGGAGATCGCAGTGACTGCAACTATTGCTAAGTATTGTGGGGAAGGTCTTTGCTCACGTTGCTCTGACCAGATTGCAGACCCTGGCGTCACGCATCCATCCTGAGGCTCAGGGCGGCTTCAGAGCTGGTAGATCGACAGTCGACATGATCATCTCACTTTGGCAGTTACAGGACAAGTGCCATGAACAGCACAGACCACCCTACACTGCCTTCATAGACCTCACCAAGGCCTTTAAACTGGTCAGCAGAGACGGACTCTTCAAATGACTACGGAAAGTAGGCTGTCCTCCTGGACCCTTGGGCACTATCACTTCTATCCATGAGAACATGCACAGTTCTGTCAATTACAATGGAGCAACATCAGACGCATTCAAGATCAACAGCGAGGTAAAGCACAGCTGTGTCCTGGCGCCAACTCTCTTGGGCATATTCTTCTCCATGCTGCTATTGATGCTTTTGGCAATTCAAATGAGGGTGTCCACCTGCAATACCAGAGCTGACGGAAAGCTGTTCAACTTGGCAAGACTGCACGCCAAGATCAAAGTACGTAAAGTCTTAATCTGTGAGTTGCCGTTTGCTGATGATGCTGCGCTGACATCCCATAATGAAGCTCACTTGCAGCAGCTTGTCGATCAGTTCTCCTGGGCCTGCAAGGAGTTTGGACTGACAGTCAGCATCAGGAAGGCCAAAGTTATGGGCTGGGATGTAGAGTTTTCACCTTCCATCAGCATCAACAGCTTCACATATCTATTGATCTGAGGACGACCTTTTGTCTTGGAGCAGTGTAGGGTTCTTACCACACACCAGAGAGTGGTCAGTGTCACAGTCAGCTCTGATGAGGATCACTTACAGTCAGCTATGAGTGTTGAGGGTGCTGTGTCTGGTGATGATAAGGTCTAGGTGGTGCCAGTGGCATGATCTCCGATGTTTCCGGGGAACCTTATGACCAGGCTTGACCTGGAAGTAGCTGTTCTTCAGAGTCCATGGTGACAGCATAGCTCTAACAAACTCTATCCATTTTTGTTCGTCTTGCCAATCCCTTGGTACCGTATACACGTTGGCCAAACTGTATAGTCGGTACCCACCCTTGTGTTGAAGTCCCCTAGAAGATGCTGGGAATTCTGCTGATGGCAGCATCAAGTGTCTCATAGAACTGACCCTTGACACCTGGGGTGGAGGTAAGTGTTGGGGTGTAGATGCTCATGAGATTAACTGGGCCCGCGCTTGATGACAATCACCAACAATCTGTCTCTTGATGCTGAAATCAGCACCAGGATTGCCAAGGCTGCAGCTGTCATGTCAAAGTTAAGAAGATGAGTGTGGACCAACAGCAAACTAACAATCAATACAAAGCTCCACATGTACCAGGCTTGTGTTCTCAGCACCCTCCTTTATAATAGTGAAGCATGGATTACTTATGCAAGCCAAGAAAAGCAGCTGAACAGCTTCCACCTCCGCTGTCTCAGACAAGTATTGGGCATCTCCTGGCAGGACGGAGTGCTGAATAAGGAAGTACACCAGCGTGCAGGGATCCCCAGCGTGCTTGCCCTCTTGAGTCAGCGGCGACTCCGTTGGCTGGGTCATGTGAGCTGAATGGATGATGGCCGTATCCTGAAGACAAGCTCTATGGTGAACTTGCTATCAGCACAAGACCAACAGGTCACCTACATCTAGGATGGCAGCGAGCAAGCTCTCAAGTTGACCGGGATCGGTTTCAATGCATGGGAAGTCCTTGCTGTTGACCGGAGTGCGTGGAGATTGGCAGTCAGGAAGGGTGTGGAAAAAGCAGAGGACAAAAGAAGTGACCAGATGATGGAAAAGAAAGCCCAGTGGAAGGAAAAAAACATCTGTCGACATCATGCCAACGATATTCATCTGTGCCAGCTGCGGAATGGATGGCCACTCACAGGTTGGCCTCCATAGCCACATCAGACAATGTTTAAGCCAGAAGTGACATACACCTCGGGCTTAGTCCATTGTCTTCTGAGACTGACAGATGCCTACTACTTTCCCTTATCAGATGCAATAGTCTCTACTGCTACCACACCCTAAGCCACTCTACCCCTCTCTCCTCCTTTCAAACCCTCCTTAAGCTTTTGGTCAGCTATCCTAATATGCCTTGATGTGGATTGGTGTCAAATTTTGTTAACGCTCATGTGAAGCCCCTTGGGGTGTTTTGCTACATTTAAAGGTGCTATAACAATGCAAGTTGTTGTTGCATGACAAAGCATCCCATACTGTAACATCTCTATGGAAAATAAATTTCTCCAAACATGTCTCCTCACTCTTACTGACAGGTTCCCGAATTTAAAACATCGCTCTAGTCGCCATCTCTCGAAGCAGAGGAGATACTCCTTCCTTATTCACTTGCGGAACCCTTCATTATAAAAACTTCCAATTGAATTTAATCTTGGCTTTCTCTGTTCCAGTGAAAATAGTCCCAGTATCTGGAGACTCTCTGAATGCTGTAACTAACCATCCCTAGCATCATCCTGTTAATTCTACACAGTGCGCCCTCCATGGCTTAATATCCTTTCTATAATGGGGAAGTAAAACTACACACGCTATTCAAACTGTGACCTAACAACGTGCTTTGTAGAAGTGTATTTAATCTTTACCCTGTTAGTCTAAAGCTGAAAATGCTGTTGGCCTTTATTCACCTGCACTTGTAATTTTACCCCTCGATCCCATTATTCCTTCAGAAAGGGGAAATACTGTGAACAAAAATTACCCTCAACTGGTAAAGAGGGTGGGGGTTCTACTCGCTATAATAGTAACCTAAAGAGTAAAAGAGAGATAAAGATAACAAATACTGCGGGATCGGAAATGGTTATAGGATGCAATAACAAAATGTGTGGCAAAAATAATGCAAGAGTAATGAAAAATAAAAGCACATGAAAATGCCTGTACAGCAATGCACAGAGCATCAGCAATGAAATAGAGGAATTATAATTAGAAGTGAGACAACAGATGTAATGGGGAAACACGGCTGTAGACGGGCAAGTTGTAATGTATTTGGAAACAATAAGGAAGGAAGACGAGGTGGTTGTTTTATTAATCAGAAATAATGACAGCAATAAGAAAGGACATAACTAACAGAAATAGAATTCATGCGGATTGAGATAAAGGATAAGTCGTACTAATAGGGATATTCTACAGCCTACAGAGCAGTGGGGAGAAAATATGTAGGTAAATGTATGAAATAAGTTTTTTAAAAATCATAATCATGGGGATTTCCAAATAAATTGGCAGGGAAAGGGAGTGAAAAGGAAGATGGAGATTTTACCGTTTGTACAAGACTTCTTCCTGACCCAATATGTAAGAATCCAACAAGGGAGGAAGCACTGCTAGACCTAATAATGGAAAAAGAAAATAAATCTTACAAGAGATATCAAAGCTAACAGCTCAAGTTTTTTATGAACATTAAAGACAGATGCAGGCCAGAATGTAATGGACAATAAGGAAATGACAGATTTGTTAAAGGAGTAGGAAGAGGACAAAATACTAGGAAATCTAAAAGTAAGTCAAAGGATGCAGCTGGACTTCATATAAGTTTTAAAAAGGGTAATGGAGAATATAATTGGGCTTAAGGACTGAATAGTTTCCACCCCAGAGTATGAGAAGATGTAGAGGTCATCATGTCCAATGCTTGCTAGGTTCAGGAACTTTTAAAAGTGGATTCTCGGGATGTGGGCTCTGCTGTCAATGTCATCCTATCCAATGCCCCTTGCTCGTTGCCTTGAGAAGGTGATGGTGGGCCGTTTTCTTGAACCACTATTGTGGTTTGATACCCGGAAATGTTTGGGATATGACCCTGAAGTTTTAATTTGAATGATATTATAGGCAAGTTGTAGCAATATATAATTGAAACTCCTCTTCCCATCAGTTCTGTTGTGTAAAGGAAGCTGTTGAATGGCACATCCAGCAAGAATGAAGTGACGTGGCCTCCACTGCAGCTAAATTTGACCCGCTAAATACCAGCAACCAGTTTAATTTGTGCTGTTAAAACCTTCAGGAAACTTTTTTTTTTACAAACCTGGCTGATGTAGCTGTTTCACTGACCTGAAACTAAGAACAAGAGACATGCTTATACTGCAGTTGTCAGAGTGCATCCATGTGTAAATCCATCTCCGGGCCTATCAGTTCTCCTCCTTTTCGCAGGACAATCTTGCGACGCTTTGAACAGTGCTGGTTAATTCCTGGCACGACCCACTTTTTATTGCTGGAGAAGAAGAAAATGCTTTAGAGACCAGAATCCCAGCACTCCTGGTGACTGAAAAAGCCTTCTAATTACAGCTATGAAACCTATTGTTTTAAAAGTTTTTTATTCACTACGTATGGATGGCAAAATAGCTCCACTTCCGTGGTGGAGATAGAAATCCTTTCAAATCTCTTAGCAAGGCCAACTAGGCACAGAGTCGAGAATTACCTACCCCGCCCCTGGCAGTTGAAAATCTCCCATCGGATTTATCCCACATCGAATCGTCCGCCCATCCTGCTGAATTGTAAATGAGCCTCAAGTTAAGTCCCGGGGTCCATCCATTTTTTCAATACTCAGCACACTTCAGTCATAACTCTCAGCTGAAGTTGCAGAACTGGGCAGAGATGAATCCCCTGCATTCAAAATATCACCCTCCCTGATGCTTTCTTGTATGATTCACAGCCTTAAGAAAAGCGCAGTGGCAGCCATCCAAAAATACACATGCTCTGGGCTTGTGTTGCAATGAAGCATTAGGCAGAGTTGTTTTCCCGATCTAATTGCCTTATTTTGGTACATGGGGCCATCTTGTGGGCAGATAGTTTAATCCTCCACCTTGCTCTCTATTGTTTTATATAATAAATCTACAGAGTACACTGCCTTTCTTAATTCACAGTTAATTCAGTTAACTGATAATTCAATTCAATTTATTTTAAACTTATATTGATACTTCTGTGTTATTTACTTGACTTAATTAAGTTACTGGATAATTTCTTTTATATTAATCCAAAAAAACTTTAAATTAGCAGTCTATATTAGACAACCAAATAAGAGTATCCTGGAAATATCTTAAGTCAGCAGCAGCCATTAATGCAGAGGCCTCAGGCCTGCTGCTGGGATCAAATTTCCCTCCTGCTTTTCTGGCACTTAGCCTGATCAGGAGAGGCCTAAAGGCCAGGGATAAGGAATTCCAGTGTGCCTAGGGCTGGACATGCAGAGCATGCTTCTGGTGCGTTCAAACCTCCATCCTGATTTTCCGGGAGTTGGCAGACCTGCCAGCCGGAGTGCCCTGGGCCTCCCTAATGGCCTGCGACAGGGAGTCTCAGTGCACTGATCCTGTACAGGCAGTGGACCCAGAAAAGGAGGGATCGCAGCTTGCGCTACTTTTATTTTTCTGTTATTGTTGACTTGTGCTAAATCCCCTTGATATTCACGGGCTGCCATTGATTCAAATGGTACTAATCTTGACACTTATAGCCAAATATTTCCTTTAGGTGAAATCCCGAGTGTAAGTATGTCTGGGCATGATTCACACCCGCTCAATGAGAAGTGGAGCCCACCCTTGCTGCATTTTCTGGGGTCTGCTTTGTAATGACCCACTGCTGCCACCATGTAATGGGGAGCTTTCACCATGTACTGAGTTCTTTTTATGTTGTCTTGTGCAACATAAATGAGATGTGTGGAGTTCAGCTGGTTGAAGATCTCAAACAGGTTTATTTACTGCTAAACTATAATACACAGTACAGAGTTAACTATTTACAGAACCTGCCCTTAAGTGTTACAGTAGCAGAGTGACTCTGGCTCTGAGTCACATGACTGTATCCTAATACTAGTCTCATTAGCATATTAAGATCTTAAAGGGACATCACTCTTAAAGGCAATCACACAACAAGCCCTCTTGGCAGCATGGATATCGTTTGGCAGTGGGAGCTGGTGCTACTGCAGCAAGATTGAAAGGCCTGCAGCAAATTAAAGTAGTGATCCCAGTAACAATGATTTTGAAAGCAGAACTAAAACTTGACCCAAGAAGATCTGTCGGGTGCAGCAGGACTCAACCGCCATTGGTTCACTGAATAATAGTTAGAGCTCTTTCTAGATGAAGTCAGGCAGAGAGGTGTGGTACTGTTGGGAACAGGCTGGAAAGGAGAACAGCACTGTAGAATGTGGCCAGGGCAGTCAGTGCCAATTTGACTCATGACAATGCAGTGCCAGAGAAAAGTAATGCCCTTGGGTCAGCCACACGGTCCACGAATTTGTGGTTCCGATCATGACCAGCCATTTGCACTGGCTTTGCTTCTCAAGTGTACAGGAGCTTTGTTCACCGTCAGTACCCAGGAGGCTGCCTGCACTGGTGCTCTTTGCACCAGACTTCACCAGGAAGCTTTCCTCTTCTTTCAGTCTTTCTCAGTCACTTCACTAAAAGCCTCACGTGGTTTGAATTGCTGAGCATGAGCTTCTTCCACATCCTTGATTCTAACTGCCTCACCATTGGCTTTCAGCTGCCTAGGCCCTAAGCTCTGGAATTCCCTCCCTAAACTGCTGCCCTCTCTATTTCGCTGTAAGATGCTCCTTAAAACTTAGCTCTTCAACTGTCCTAATGTTTCTTTAAATTAAAACACATGGGATTGGGGGTGAGGTACTGACATGGATAGAGATAAAAGCAAAATACTGCGGATGCTGGAAATCTGAAACAAAAACAAGAAATGCTGGATTCACTCAGCAGGTCTGGCAGCATCTGTGGAAAGAGAAGCAGAGTTAACGTTTCGGGTCAGTGACCCGAAGAAGTTCCGAAGAAGGGTCACTGACCCGAAACGTTAACTCTGCTTCTCTTTCCACAGATGCTGCCAGACCTGCTGAGTGAATCCAGCATTTCTTGTTTTTGTGACATGGATAGAGAACTGGTTGGCAGACAGGAAACAAAGAGTAGGAATAAATGGGTCTTTTTCCTAGTGGTAGGCAGTGACCAGTGGGGTACCGCAGGGATCAGTGCTGGGACCCCAGCTATTCACAATATATATTAATGATATAGGTAAGAGAATGAAATGTAATATATCCAAGTTTGCAGATGTCACAAAGCTGGGTGGGAGTGTGAGCTGTGAAGAGGAGGCAGAGAAGCTCCAATGTGGTTTGGACAGGTTGAGCGAGTGGGCAAATACATGGCAGGTGCAGTATAATGTGGATAAATGTAAGGTTATCCATTTTGGTGGCAAAAACAGAAAGGCAGATTATTATCTGAACGGCGATATATTGGGAAAGAGGGAGGTGCAGCGAGACCTGGGTGTCCTTGTGCACCAGTCGCTGAAAGTAAGCATGCAGGTGCAGCAGGCAGTTAAGGCGGCAAATGGTATGTTGGCCTTCATAGCGAGAGGATTCGAGTACAGGAGCAAGATGTCTTGCTGTAATTATACAAGGCCTTGGTGACACCACATCTGGAGTATTGTGTGCTGTTTTGATCTCCTTATCTGAGGAAGGATGTTCTTGCTATGGAGGAAGTGCAGCGAAGGTTCACCAGACTGATTCCTGGGATGGCAGGACTGACGTATGAAGAGAGATTGAGTCGATTAGAAGAATGAGAGGGGATCTCATAAAAACCTACAAAATTCTAACAGGACTGGACAGACTAGATGCAGGAAGGATGTTTCCAATGGCGGGGAGTCCATGACCAGGGGTCACAGTCTAAGGATAAGGGGTAAGCCATTTAGGACTGAGATGAGGAGAGACTTCTTCATCCAGAGAGTGGTGAACCTTTGCAATTCTCTACCACAGAAAGCAGTTGAAGCCAAATCATTAAATATATTCAAGAAAGAGTTAGATATAGTTCTTGGGGCTAAAGGGATCAAGGAATACGGGGAGAAAGCGGGAACAGGGTACTGAGTTTGGATAATCAGCCATGATCGTATTGAATGGCGGAGCAGCTTGAAGGGCCGAATGGCCTACTCCTGCTCCCATTTTTCTATGTTGCTATGTTATGTAGCTAGATGCCAAATTTTGTTTCACAACTTTCCTGTGGAGCCCCTTAGGAGGCTTTACTACATGAAAGGCGTTGTTGAATTTTTTTTTATTTGTTCATGGGATGTGGACGTCGCTATCTAGGCCAGCATTTATTGCCCATCCCTAATTGCCCTTGAGAAAGTGGTGGTGAGCTGCCTTCTTGAACCGCTGCAGTCATTGGGGTGTAGGTGCACCAACAGTGCTGTTATGGGAATTCCAGGATTTTGGCCCAGCAACAGTGAAGGAGCAGCGATATAGTTCCAAGTCAGGAAGGTGTGTGACTTGGAGGGGAACTTGCAGGTGGTGGTGTTCCCATGCATCTGCATGCCTTGTACTTCAAGGTGGTAGAGGTCATGGGTTTGGAAGGTGCTGTCGAAGGAGCCTTGGTGAGTTGTTGCAGTGCATCTTGTAGATGGTACACACTGCTGCCACTGTGCATCGGTGATGAATTTGAATGTTGAAGTTGGTGGATGGGGTGCTGATCAAGCAAGCAACTTTGTCCTGGGTGGTGTTGAGCTTCTTGAGTGTTGTTGGAACTGCACCCATCCAGACAAGTGGAGAGTATTCCATCACACTCCTGACTTGTGCCTTGTAGATGGAGGACAGGCTTTGGGGAGACAGGAGGTGAGTTGCTCGCTGCTGAATTCCCAGCCTCTGACCTGCTCTTGTAGCCATAGTATTTATATGGCTGATCCAGTTCAGTTTCTGGTCAATGGTAACCCCAGGATGTTGATAGTGGGGGATTCAACGATGGTAATGCCATTGAACATGAAAGGGAGATGGTTAGATTCTCTCTTGTTGGAGATGGTCGTTGCCTGGCACTTGTGTGGCGTGAATGTTACTTGCCACTTATCAGCCCAAGCCTGGATATTGTCCAGTTTTTGCTGCATTTCTACACAGACTACTTCAGTATCTGAGGAGTTGCGAATGGTGCTGAACATTGTGCAATCATCAGCGAACATCCCCACTTCTGAACTGATGATGGAGGGAGTGTCATTGATGAAGCAGCTGAAGATGGTTGGGACTAGGACACTACCCTGAGGAACTCTTGCATTGATGTCCTGGAGCTCAGATGATTGACCTCCAACAACGACAACCATCTGCCTTTGCGCTAGGTATGACTCCAACCGGCAGAGAGTTTTCCCCCTGATTCCCATTGACTCGAGTTTTGCTAGGACTCCTTGATACCATACTCAGTCAAATTCTGCCTTGATGTCAAGGGCAGTCAATCTCATCTTACCTCCTGAGTTCAGCTCTTTTGTCCATGTTTGGGCCAAAACTGTAATGAGGTCAGGAGCTGAGTGGCCTTGGCGGAACCCAAACTGAACGTCAGTGAGCAGATTATTGCTGAGCAAGTGCTGCTTGAAAGCACTGTCGACGACCCCTTCCATCACTTTGCTGATGATCGAGAGTAGACTGATAGGGCGGTACTTGGCCGGGTTGGATTTGTCCTGCTTTTTGTGGAGGTACCTGGGCAATTTTCCACATTACCGGGTAGATGCCAGTGTTGTCTCTGTATTGGAACAGCTTGGCTACGAATGTAAGTTGTTATTCACCTGTATGGCCTGCGGACTGAAATCTGGGTTTTAATGAGTCTCATTGGTACCCTTAGGCCTACTTTCCTGCAGATTAGTGTTCATGTGGAGACAGGGCATGGCAGGTATGGTCAGGCATGATGCTCGCTTTCAAAAGGATGCAAGGTCAGTCTGCGTGTCTAGCCGCAGAAAAGGTGCAGCCTGTAAATGTTGTGTCAATGGACTGGGCTCCCATGCAATCGGAGCCACTTTAGTCCCACAAGGCCCCTGCAGCAATGCAACAGCAGCCACCCAGTACTCCTGCTACTGAGGTAACATCTAGGAGAAGTGCTAAACAGGCCTCTGGTTCATCCAGCACACAACTGGCACTAAAGGAAAGTTATGGCAGTAAGAAACAGGTAGGCGCAGGGCTGGTGAACAGAATTATGGTCGTCATGCTGGCGGAGATTTTTCTTGGCAAAGTTCCGAAGTGGCTTTGTGTCGTGAACGTGAGTTGATGAGCACACAATAGAGTTTGTATATGATGGTGGGTAAAGGGAAGCAGATGTTGGCACGATTGTTCATGCAGTTGTCAAATGTGGTCGTCGAGCAAAGGCCTCCCAGATCTGATTGGCTTGAATGTATTTACAAGGAGTGGCAGGATTTCTTCTATATCTTCAAGCTTCATGTAATTAATAATGAAGTTCGTGGGGAAAAAAAAAACACTCGCGCAATGCATTGTGTTCATCGCTCGCAAGAAAAGCCACTGGGTTTGGCAGCAGTTGTGATCCAGTAACAAGGATTTATTTGGCAATTGTGGCTAAGTAGCAAATCTGATGGAGTTTTCCCACTTGGTTGGTTGGGAGTTTTAGAAATGAAAGCTAAATGAGAGACTATAGTTTGTAACTGATCTTCGACCCAGTCACAAGAAAGGTCCTGGCCCACAGGTGAGAAGTAGGGAGAGTTGGCATCTTTTAACAAGTGTCTGGTGAAGGAGGAGTTTCCATCTATCTTTGTACTTTGTTCCTGTTTTAATGTACCGGCCTCTTAAAGATAGTGTACAGTACTTGTAGGGCATGCATGGAAAGTCTGTGGGTTTTAGGTGCACACACCAGATTTTCACATCCGGTTCCCATGCTACTACTGCAGCAAATTGTATTTATATTTTCACCTTTTTAAAATCAAGAGCCATCCAAGGCACTTCACTGAGCCAAAAAGGGGAGATACTCGGCAGGGTGACTAAAAACTTGATCAAAGAGGTTGATTTTAAAACGGGCCTTAAAGGAGGAGAGGGAGGTGGAGAGGTTAGTGGGGTGTGTGGAATTCCAAACCCTGGGGCCCAGGCAACTGAAGGCCGGTTTCTGAGGGTGGGGTGAGGGTGGGGGCTGTGTGAGCACTGTTGGAGGTGGTGGGTGTTGGTCATGCACTGGAGGCCAGTGTCAGATGAATGGAGATTTCGGCATGGGGGTGGCGTCATGGGGTTGGTGCTGCTTAAAACTTTGGTCACCTGTCCTAATATCTCTATATAGCTCAGTGTCAATTTAAGAGTGCAATAAATAGTAATGGTACGGGCTATTATTATGTAAGTGGTGTGCTATCCTGGCTCCACAGCTATCTTATTTTTCTGCTTAAGCATCATAAAATGTGAATACTTGGCGAGCTGTAGTTGTAACTGGATATTACAGCAGCTCTTGTTGGTCTTTATATAGTGTCTTTAAACTAAAGAATAACTCAAGGCACCTCACAGAGAAGAAGCTGGTGCCACATACAGCGGAAGATGATGGAACTGGTTTATAAAAGACGGATTTTGAGAAGCTTATAGAATCAGGGAAAGGAGCAGCAACTCATTGGAGTTGGGGAGACAGTTAACATCACCTGACTGCACTCCTGCCTCAGTTTATCCGCTGCTGAAACCCTCATACATGCTTTTATTACCTTGAGGCTTGACTATTCCAGTGTTTTCTCGGCTACCTCCCCACCACCATCTTCCTCCATCTGATGTAAACTATGTTCCTCAGTGTCAAACTTAGCTTGATAACACACCTTTGAAGCACCTTTGGATATTTTACTACATCAAAGGCACTATATAAATGCGAGTTATTATGGTAGTGCTGATGACAATAGGACTGATGCAGCTGAACACTCTCCTAATGATGGTGGAATGAGAGAAAGGGAGATAGATAATGCACAGGAGGAGGCCAGTCAGAAGACCAAAGGGGACAGCCCGGACATGAGGTTGGAGAAGTCTGTGGAGGGATTTGTAAATAAGGGTGAGGGTTTTGAATCTGACATTAGGACACAGGAAGCCAATGGAATTCAGCATGGTCGGAGGTTTGTGGGCGAGTGGGACTTGGTGCGGAACAGGATACAGACTGCAGAATTTTGGTAGTGTTGGAGGCTGTGTGGGCTGAAGTTCAGAGGACAGCATTGGAGATAGGGAGAAGGCAGGTTCTTACAGAGATGATGAACCTGGTGACAGCACATGGGGAAATGAGGAGTTACAGTGATATCAGGTTGCCAAGGGAAGGCAGATGTGCAGACGTTAAGATTTTTTAGGAAAAAGAGTTCGAATGCTCCTTATAGATGTTGTTGGACGTGATTCGTGGGAAAGAGCTTTCTGGGATTGTCCTCAACCTCGCATTAAAGCCTTCTGAATTCTTGAAAGTTCTGTTTAACTGTATGTGGTGTTTTCCAGTTCTTATAATAAAATCTTCTCTGTCAACCAGGTGGTACTTTGGTAAACTTGGCCGCAAAGAGGCTGAGAGACAACTTCTGTCTGTCTGTAACCCAAGAGGAACATTCCTCATTCGTGAAAGTGAAACCACCAAAGGTAAGGATTTTTCTCTCATTTTCTGCTAAAACACATAACCATTTTGTTCTGAGAAGGGCTTCCCCTTAGATTTTAAACCCAGTCAAAAACTGAATATTGTTTACCGAAATAATAAATACAGCACATTTCACAGCCAAAACTTGATTCAGTTTATTAATTTCATAAAACTCATATGGCCCCCTTCCCAACCACTGGCAGGAAAGCGTGTCAAAGCCATGTCACGAAATCCTGAGTTAAACAAATGTCATCTGGACACAAACTTTGAATCATGAAATGCTGGTTAATCATTCTCTTCCCTTTATTCACTTTGTTTTTTTTTAAAAGAAAGTTCTAATGGCTTAACTAAAAGAAAAGACAATGTTTAGTTTATAGCTACAGTGGCGCAGTGGTTAGCACCGCAGCCTCACAGCTCCAGCGACCCGGGTTCAATTCTGGGTACTGCTTGTGTGGAGTTTGCAAGTTCTCCCTGTGTCTGCGTGGGTTTCCTCCTGGTGCTCCGGTTTCCTCCCACAGCCAAAGACTTGCTGGTTGATAGGTTAATTGGCCATTATAAATTGCCCCTAGTATCAGTAGGTGGTAGGGAAATATAGGGACAGGTGGGGATGTGGTAGGAATATGGAATTAGTGTAGGATTAGTATAAATGGGTGGTTGATGGTCGGCACAGACTCGGTGGGCCGAAGGGCCTGTTTCAGTGCTGTATCTCTAAAACTAAATTTATCTGGGAAAGGTTATAAATGTCGGTCCAGATTTATGTAGCATTGCATCTACAAAACATTCTTCATAGCTGGTTGAATACCCTTCTGATCAAAGTCTTTTTGATTTTGAGTTGCCCCTCCTGCATTTAAGTGGTGGTTGTGTGAGTTGTCTATCAACCTGCTACTCTGACACACTGTGGTCCGAATTTCCGCCACAGAGGCGGGAAGCAGGAGCCAAGTTTGCTTTCAGGTTAGAAACCCACCTCTGGTGGGAAACTGATTAAAGTTAAGCTCTTCATGGAGATGAGCCCTTAATTGATATGGAGGCGGGTTTCCTGTCCAATTGGAGCCCATGGGGGGGTGGGCCAGATGAAGTGTGGGACTGATTTAGACTCTCCAAGGCAGCCATCACTGAGGCTGCTGGCTGTCCTAAGGGAGAAATCTGCAGACTGTAATAAAGCCTTCCACAGCACCAGAGGGAAGCGAGATGTCACAGGACAGCTGGAGACCGGGCACCAAGGGCAGGGCTGCCTCTCACTTCATCGATGCTGACCTGGATCTAATGCTGGAGGCTGTGATGGGGAGGAGGGAGATCCTCTACCCAGAGGGTGGGAGGAGGAGCTCACCTTGTCGTGCAACAGGGGCACCTCTCTATTCAGTGTCATCTCCCTCCATCACCATTTCCTCCTGACTGAGAGTGTGGTGGAGGTAGGTTCAATTGAAGCATTCACAAGGGAATTTGACTGTTGTATGAAAGGGAAGAATGTGCAGGGTTACGGGGAGAAGGCAGGGAAATGGAACTGAGGGAATTGATCTTTCAGAGAGCCAATACAGATGGTTGAATGGTTACCTTCTGCGCTGTAACAGTTCTGTGATTCCTCTCTCGTCTCCTGCTCGTTCCTCTCCCGATGAGCTGTCTCCTTACAGGGCCTCACTGTTCTCAAGGTCCACACCTCTCTGGAGAGCCATATTATGGAAAGCGCAGCAGATCACCACAATGACCCTTGTCGATGGGTATTGGAGGGCGCCACTCAACCAGTTTGGGCACTGGAATCGCATCTTCAGTAGCCCGATGGCTATTCAATGGTTGCCCTACTTGGCAGATGGCGTTGGTTGTATTGCTTCTGTGACTCTGCCTGGAACTCCCATAAGAGAGATCAGTAGCCATGTCTTCAAGGGATATCCCTTCTCCCTAGGATCCATCCAGGCACTTTGGGGGTTTGAGTGAATATCTGAGGCAGTGTGGACTGTCAGAGGATGAAGTCGTCATAGCAGCTGCCAGGAAATGATGCACACATGGAGGAAGCTCTTGTTGTGGTCGCAGACCAGTTGAACATTGAGGGAGTGGAAGGCCTTACACTGATTGGCCATTCACTGGGTACCTTGATGGTCACATGGGCGCAATCGATGATGCTCTGCACCTGGACAAATCCAGTGACGGCAGCAAAACCCTCTGCCCTCTGTCTCTGCGAGGCTGTGTCTGCTTTAAAATTAAGGTACTGTCCAGCTCTGGCAAAGAGGGCATCAGTGACCTGCGAGATGCAGTGGTGTACAGATGCTTGCGAGATGCCACCAAGGTCCACAGCTGATCCTTGGAAGGAGCCAGAAGTAAAGAGATTCAAGGCCACAGTGACTTTGATGGCTACTAGAGGGCACAGCAACCAGTGCTGTAAGGTGCAAGATCTTTGGTGATGAAGGCACAGATGTCTGTGACCATCTGCCTGGAGAGTCGCAGTCTCCTCCGGCACTGGGTCTCAGTCATCTCCAGGTAGCTCCGTCATCGGCGTTAGATCCTGTGTGAGGCTATAGCCTCCATTGCCTTC
The DNA here is from genome assembly GCF_036365525.1 of Heterodontus francisci. Taxonomy (NCBI): domain Eukaryota; kingdom Metazoa; phylum Chordata; class Chondrichthyes; order Heterodontiformes; family Heterodontidae; genus Heterodontus; species Heterodontus francisci. The sequence continues at coordinate 166,666,607 of NC_090373.1, read as the reverse complement.
CTGCCCCTCTTTTCTCTTCTGTGCCCACCTGCTGTTCGAGGTTCTGACTTTCCTGGAAAGAGTGTTGCCCCTCATCACTACTGGGCCCAAAATCTGACAGTCTTACCTCCATTGCAAACTGCAGCCTTCCTTTTGGACACCTTTGAGTTCCTCAGGGTAATGTCTTAGGCCCAACCAGCTTCAGCTGCTTCATCAATGGCCATCTTTCAATCATAAGGTCCGAAGTGGGGATGTTCGCTGATGATTGCACAATGTTCAGCACCATTTGCTACTCCTCCGATACTGAAGCAGTCCTTGTAGAAATGCAGCAAGACCTGGATAGTATCCAGTCTTGGGTTGATAAATGGCAAATAACATATGTGGCACACAAGTGCCAGGCAATGACTATACAAAAAAAAATCTAACCATGTCCCCTTGACATTCAATGGCATTACGATCGCTGAATCCCCTATTATCAACATCCTAGGGGCTACCATTGACCAGAAACTGAACTGGAGTAGCCATATAAATACTGTGGCTACAAGAGCAGGTCAGAGGCTAGGAATCCTGAGGTGAGTAACTCACCTCCTGAGTCCCCAAAGCCTGTCCACCATCTACAAGGCACAAGTCAGGAGTGTGATGGCATACTCTCCACTTGCCTGGATGGGTGCAGCTCCAACAACACTCAAGAAGCTCGACACCATCCGGAACAAAGTAGCCCACTTGATCGGCAGCAGTGTGTACCATCTACAAGATGGGCTGCAGCAATGCAGCAAGGCTCCTTAGACAGCACCTTCCAAACCCGCGACCTCTACCACCTAGAAGGACAAGGGCAGCAGAAGCATGGGATCACCACCACCTGCAAGTTCCTCTCCAAGCCATACATCATCCTGACTTGGAACTATATCACCATTCCTTCACTGTTGCTGGGTTAAAGTCCTGGAGCTCCCTTCCTAACAGCACTGTGGGTGCACCTACACCACATGAACTGCAGCGGTTCAAGAAGGCAGCTCACCTCCACCACCTTCTCAAGGGCAATTAGGGATGGGCAATAAATGCTGGCCTGGCCAGCGACACCCACATCCCATGAATGAATAGACAAAAAGGTACCCCTGCCCCCTTATTGACTTTGGCAACTTGCCTCCTGCTCTTCTGCTGAGAGCCTATTCTCTCCGCCATCTGTGCAGCACCAAGGCACCTCCTTACCAAATGCTGTGTCCCGCTTTGCCCCGCTGACCCTCATATCGGGCTGGGCTGATGCCCTGGGGCAGCCATGACTGGCTTCCCACTCTGTACCCACCTCCCTTCAACAGTTCTGAAACTCATGCGTCCCCTTCTAACTTCCACCCTCCCACTCCAACAAGCTCTTTCAATACTTTAATTGGCCTCAATGAGGAGGAGAGCGGGTTCCCTGACTCACCCTCCCCCTACCCTGGTTAACATTGCTGGAATCAAGGATGGCTTCATGAAACTGACACGCTGCCAGCATTGGTATTTTAAGGCCCCCGCCCACAGCCTCTATTCACACCCTCAGGCAAATCAGGAAATTCACCCCCCTGTGTCTCCCTCCCAGACAGTTAAACCAATATGTAAAACAATGTAACATTCTTAATTATTGTCTTTGTAATTATTGTTTCTTTAACTCTTGTACTGGGGTGAATCTTGTGAATATGTAACTTAATCCTAATGTGTTCTTATTCTTAATCACTGACCATCTGATCAGATGCCTCTGCCACTTCCCTCCCTTTCCCTCACTCACCAGGCCTAACACCCTCTGAGATTCCGCCTGCCCTAGCCCTGACCATGTATCTTTTTCTAGTTCCTTACCTATATCCTCTCATATCCTGTCCAAACTCATCTTTTCTGTGATGCCCACCTCCCGATCTGTTCACCCTATTACCACTAAACTGCTGAAAACCCAACTTCACTTCCTGGTTCCCATGTTAGCTGATATTGTTAATGATTCTCTCCTCAGGTAAACTCCCCCTCTCCTTCAAATCTGCCATCATCAACCCTCTCCTCAAAAAATAAAACCCCCAACCCACTCCTGGCCAGCCTCCCACGTTCTACCCTCTATAAACTTGAGGTCATCCAAAACTCTGCTACCTCCATCCATACTCACACCAAGTCCCATTCACCATCACCCCTGTGCTCACATCTATATTGTCTCCCAGTTAAGCAAGGCCTCTATTGTAAAATTCTCATCCTTGTTTTCAATTCCCTACATGGCTTCACCCTCTCCCTGAGTCTAGTCTGCTCCAGCACTCCAACCCTCAGATATCTGCGCCCCTCCAATTCTGACCTCTTGAGTATCTCTGATTTTAATTGCTCCACCATTGATGGGCCTGCCTTCAGCTACCTGGGCCCGAAGATCTGGAATATCCTCCCTAAACCTCTCTTCCTCTCTACCTCCTTTTAAGACACTCCTTAAAATCTACCTCTTTGACCAAGCTGTTGATCATCTGACCTGATATCGCCTTATGTGGCTCAGTGTCATATTTTATAACACTTCTGTGAAGCACGTTGGGATGTTCTATTACGTTGAAGGCGCTGTATAAATACAAGTCGTTGTTAAGTCTCAGTTACAGTTTTGCCTTATATTGACACTGTAATGTTCTTTGTTGTGAGTTGTCTTGGCTAACTGGTTTGCCACCACAGTCAGGTAATTAATTGGACTCTCTAGTAAAAAGACAGTATGGTTAGGATCTCCATAGTATTGAACAACCAAAACTGGCAAAAAAGGTAGTTGTTCTTATAAAATTGTTAGTCTGATACCGTTCTATAGAATTGAAGCACTCCACAGGAGTTAGCTGTGTGCCAGCCTTAGATTATACGCTCACGTGCTTGTGTAGGGCAGCAACTCAAGGCACTAGGTCATGAATCAAACCATGCTGGTTGTCAGCTGCTACTGGCTGACAAACTGAAAGTGGTAACATCAATTTTTCCGAAGACCAGAGAGAGATTGAGCCAAGCTAATAGACTGACCTGATAAGTTGTCAGGGCCTTTTATGAGAGACCTATGTAGGTGGTGGGGGTACATGATTGTAAAAGACTCAGAGGAATGTGATTCTGAGTATCACTGAACTAAATAACAGCGCCACTTCATTTGATGCATGCAGGTGCCTATTCTTTGTCAATACGTGACTGGGATGATACAAAAGGAGACCACGTTAAACACTATAAGATCCGCAAACTGGATAATGGTGGGTATTATATAACGACCCGGGCACAGTTTGAAACGCTGCAGCAGCTGGTTCAACATTACGCAGGTGAGTGCTATTTTCAAGCTGTACTTGTGACCAGTCGACACTCTGTTCAAATTTCCTAATGTGCATTTTCGTTTGAAAGTAAATGAAAAATTGCAACAGCATCCACCAGAGTAGTGAAACCTGTTTTCAAATGTAAAAGTTAGTCAAATAATATAGTAATCTTGTGTCATTTAAAAAAAATAATATTTAACATTTACGTGTGGAAAATATAATGCAACTGCATATCGAAGATTTATTGTTCTGTTGGTTTAATTTTTGGGATGTGGGTGTGAAATGCACTACAAAGTGGCTACCTGTTCTACAATAAGGAGATTATTATCTACTGTTAAGTAGAGTACAAGTAATGGTGTTTATTATGTGTGCTTGAGCAGCTCATTCCTCTGTTTAGCGTTACTCTGTTGTTCATGTTAATACATGCAATGTTCTTTAGTCTTAGTGATGTAATTGCGATCTTTCAAACAGCAGCTACTAATTTTATGACCTTCAAGTAGTGACATGTCACAATTCCATTCATATATTGTCTGCTCCCCACTGATTCAGTTATAAATGGACTCGCCCCTGTTGAACTGAGCCATACAGTCCCGAACCATCCTGGGTCCAGTTGTTTGGACTGTGCTGATTTAGCAGATCCTCAACCAGAGCAACCACTGAAGTCATCTGATGGCCTCTGAGGTTTTCCTTATTACCCACATGCTAAATTGCTTTACTAATAAACACATACATGGATGCTCCAATTTGAACAAGCTCCTGAGGGTTAGGAGGGAGAAAATCAGCTGAGGTCCCCACTCCTGACCGTTATCCAGTGACTGTAGCTGGAAAATCAATGTCAGTGCATTTTAAAAAAAATTCGTGCTCAAGTTTGTAGACGTCGCTGGCAAGGTCAATCCTTACTGTCTATTCATAGTTGCTACTGAGAAGGTGGTGTGTTTATTTTTATTTGTTCTTGGGATGTGGGCATCACTGGTAAGGCCAGCATTTATTGCCCATCCCTAATTGCCCTCGAGCAGCTGGTGGTGAGCAGCCTACAACTGAGAGGCTTGCTGGGCCAATTCAGAGGGCAGTTAAGAGTCAACCGCATTGGTGTGGCTCTGGAGTCACATGTTGGCCAGACCGGGGAAGGATGGCAGATTTCCTCCCCTGAAGAACATCAGCGAACCAGATGGGTTTTTACAACAATCTGTTAGTTTCATGATCGTTATTAATTAATTCCAGATTTATTAATTAATTGAATTTAAATTCCTGCAGCTGCCATAGTAGGGTTTGTACTCATGTCTCTGGAGCTTTAGTCTGGGCCTCTGGATTACTTGTCCAGTAACATTACCACTATGCTACTGCTCTCTGCTGAGCTGCCTTCTTGAGCCACTGCATTCGGGGAGGGTGAAGGTGCTCTCTCACCCGGTACCGAGGGAGTTCCACATGAAGTCAGGATCAAGTGTTGTTCTGAAATCCTCCAAGTGGAAATTTCCTCATTGCCTCGACTCAAACATGAAGGACAGCCATTTGGATGAGATATCAGAAACTATCTGGTACCCGAAGAGCACACACCAGCGAGTAGTCAGCACACTCAACAAACATCTTCATTTTTATTTTTATACAATTTTCTGACACAATTTTTTCGAGTGCAACTATATTTTTTTTTAATCGGTGAAGTGGGCTTTTTTCCACCTTTCTGCGAAGTAACGTTGGAATCTTCTAGTGATTGCTAGATGTTGGTTCCATTTCCGGGTCCCGACCCAGTACGGGAGGGCAGTGTGCACTCCGGAGCGATCGTATGTGGCTGCCTCCACTGCTCAATAAGGACAGCAGGCAGGTTCCAGAGGCTGCAGCCTGTTCAACAAGCCCTAGAAAGTTAGTCATATGACCAGCTGGTCCAACCAGTCCTGGTCCCTGTGGAGTGCATCACCCAGCAGGCCCTGGAATGCACTTCCCCACCCCCTCACTGTCTGATGATCAACATCCGTTGTGGGTTGCATGTGTCAGGGAATGGTCATTTGTCTACACAAGCACTGTCTGTTAGTATGCAAATGTTTTTTCCAGCCACGGCTGATCTGTTCAACAAGTCATTTCCTCGCTCCAGCAACAGTTCAAAATCAGTGTTCATATGACAAAATCAATGTGCCTCATTCTTGGCAGGTGGGGGCCTGCATGACAAGTGGCAAGTAACATTCGCACCACACAAGTGCCAGGCAATGACAATCTCAAACAAGAGAGAATCTATCCATTCCACATCGCACCCCCCACATTTAATGGCATTACCATCACTGAATCTCCCACTATCAACATATTGGGGGTTACCAGTGACCAGAAACTGAACGGGACCAGCCATATAAATACTGTGGCTACAAGAGCAGATCAGAGGCTGGGACTTCTGCAACGAGTAACTCACCTCCTGACTCCCAAAATCTGTCCTCAATCTACAAGGCACAAGTCAGGAGTGTGATGGAATACTCCACTTGCCTGGATGGGTGCAGCTCCAACAACACTCAAGGAGCTCGACACCATCCAGGACAAAGCAGCCTACTGATTGGCACCCCATCTACTACCTTCAACATTCCTTCCCTCCACCACTGATGCACAGTGGCAGCAGTATATACCATCTACAAGATGCACTGGAGCAACTCACTAAGGCTCCTTCGACAACACCTTCCAAACCCACGACCTCGACCACCTAGAAGGACAAAGCCAGCAGATGCGATGGAACACCACCACCTGCAAGTTCCCCTCCAAGTCACACACCATCCTGACTTGGAACTATATCATTGTTTCTTCACTGTCACTGGGTCAAGATCCTGGAACTCCCTTCCTGACAGCACTGTGGGTGTACCTACCTCACATGGACTGCAGCGGTTCAAGAAAGCAGCTCACCACCATCTTCTCAATGGCAATTAAGGCTGGGCAACAAATGTTGGCCTAGCCAGCAACACCCACATCCCCCGAATGAATGAAAAAAAAAGGATTCATTTGTGCTGCGAGTGTGGCCTTTCGTACCTGTGGTCCATCATTCGGGACACGGAGCCTCTGGCTCCAATAACCACCCGGCCTGCCGTCACTTCTGTAAGGTATTCATGGTCCTCTGGTGTTCTGTGTCTCTCTTTCCCTCTCTCTATCTGTGTCTCTGTCTCTCTCTCACTCTCTGTCTCTCTCTCACTCTCTGTCTCTGTCTCACTCTCTGTCTCTGTCTCTCTCACTCTCTGTCTCTGTCTCTCTCACTCTCTGTCTCTGTATCTCTCTCTCTCTCTGTCTCTCTCTCTCTTGTCTCTCTCTCTCTCTGTCTGTCTCTCTCTGCGTGTCTCTCGCTTTCTCTCTCTCCCTATCTCGCTCCATCTCTTTCTGTCTCTCTTTCTGTCAGTGTGTGTCTGTCTATCTGTGTCTCTCTCTTTCTCTCTCTCTCTCTCTCTCTCTGTCTCTCTCTGTCTCTCTCTGTCTCTCTCTGTCTCTCTCTGTCTCTCTCTGTCTCTCTCTCTGCGTGTCTCTCGCTTTCTCTCTCTGTCTCGCTCTATCTCTCTCTGTCTCTGTTTGTCTGTGTGTGTCTCTCTCTCTGTCTCTGTCTGTGGGTGTGTGTTTGTGTGTGTGTGTCTCTCTCTTTCTCTCTCTCTCTCTCTCTCTCTCTCTGTCTCTCTCTGTCTCTCTCTCTGCGTGTCTCTCGCTTTCTCTCTCTGTCTCGCTCTATCTCTCTCTGTCTCTGTTTGTCTGTGTGTGTCTCTGTCTCTGTCTCTGTCTGTGGGTGTGTGTTTGTGTTTGTGTGTGTGTGTCTCTCTCTTTCTTTCTCTCTCTCTCTCTAGACTTGCCCAATGAGACCAGGCGGGCTTGAATGTCACTTCACACTGGAATCCAAATTGTGATTCCCAGAGTTAGGAATCCAGTCACAAGTGATAGCACAACGCAATTCCCTACCATCGATTTATTCATTTATTTTAAATAAGCACTATAAAACTACACTACATATTAGTTGCCTAATATTGATGTAATGCTAGCCTTCAGGATGCAATCTTGTTCTCAGTTCAACGTGCTATTGATCTGTTTATGCTTATCACACCACTGCTTGTTTTGACTGTGAGGTTGAAGATGTCTTAATATGGCACAACAATTTATAGAATAGATCTGTGGGGGATAAGGACATCAACATAATGTGGGAATGACTGAAATTTAGACCAGCAATTCCTTTCTCTCAACAAAACAATCCATTTTTTAAAATGTTGCGCATTTTGTGCGGAATATATCGCAAAATGTGGATCAGACCTGAGAATGCCTTTCCAAAGGCTGCTTTTTTCATTTCTAATAACAGAATAAATGTACCTTCTTTAAACAACTTCAATATTGGAAGGTTATTTTACCTCTTACCCCATTCTTTATAACCTGACCTACCAAATATTCAAAGGATGTGGTTTGAATTATGATACTAAATGGCCTATTGGATAAATGTATTTCAAATTCTAATTGGTTGCCGGTAGTTTACCAGGCCTCATGGAGGGAGTAGTCATCCTGATCTGATGGAACTGTTCAATTAAATTGCAAGTTTTCAGGACACATCCAAGTTTCTTTTTTTTTGCTGTTTGCAAATTAATTTGGTGAACCATATATAATTTTTGTTGACTAAAATAGCCAATCAGCAATGCACCCTCTAAGGCAGCACAGCCACCTGAAATAGGCTGTGCACAAGTCGGCCCCTTTAAGTTACTGCGTGTGCACAGCCACGCAAAAAACAAAACTCAAGGGGCCGCACAATTAAATTGCCTGCACGCACCACGAAAAAATTCAAGGGTAATTTGCCATTTGGGCTTGGTTGATTCTAAACCCCACAGACCTATTAGTCACAGTGGAAGCAATGCTTCAGGTGCTTGTCAGTGAGATATCTCGTTCCGTTTTGCTCTTGTACGATTTATTTCCTTGTCTCTCTCTGTCTCTTCTCTTCCTGTGTGGCTTTTGTACCAACGACTCTGCTAACCCCCCTCACCCCCTGCAGAGCGAGCTGCTGGTCTCTGCTGTCGCTTAGTGGTTCCCTGCCATAAGGGGATGCCGAGGCTTGCTGACCTCTCTGTGAAAACCAAAGACGTGTGGGAAATTCCCCGTGAATCTCTGCAGTTAATCAAGAGGCTTGGAAATGGGCAGTTTGGGGAAGTCTGGATGGGTATGAAACTTGAACTATTTTGTACCTTCTCCTAGATACCTGGGAGGGGGTCTGGTTTACATGCGGAGTGATGGAAGGCAGAAGGAGTACAGTGTGCATATTTAGATTGACTCTGATCATAAGCGTGGTTCATAAATTCACCCAAAAATACCTGGTGTAGTCCATTGGCCACCATTTCCCAGGATCCAGTCATGGTTCCCAATTCCACCACATCCAGGAGAAAACCTCCTCATTTGAAAATGGTCACACGGCAGTGAAAAGTGTGAATTGATCACTTTCGGGAAAAAAAAGAAACAAACATTTGGGCTGTTTGGAAGTGCTATGATCCAACAATGAGTTGCACTTTGCCACCTCAACTTCCATCCTCCTGACTGCATGCGCTTCATTGAATTTTAAATCCTGTTCCCATTGCATCTATTCTCCATAGAGTCAGCTGATGGTTTGTGCCATAACTTAACAATGATTTGTACAAACATGATACCGCAAACTGTTGGATTAGCTAAAGATTCATGGGAAATTTTACGGGAATCCCTAATCTTGGAAAAAAGGCTTGGTCAGGGATGTTTCGCCGACGTGTGGTATGGTAAGGTGGTCAAGAGGCTTTCTTTATAATCTTAAGATCTTTCTCAAAATTCGCTGAAACGTTGAAAACCACAAGGCGGCTCATTAACCAAGAGACGGCCGGGCTGCTGGGCATTCATAGGTAACAAGTCGTCAGCAGCGCCTTGTTACTTAATTGATCTTTAATGAGGAACATATTGTGCGTCATATGTCAAAGGGCAAGAGTTATGGGGAACACTGTTCTAAATTAAACAAACCCATTCACAAGTAGGTGCCAACTTCCTTTAATCGGAGTCCAGAACAAAGAGGCATAACTTTAAAATTAAAGCTGGGCTTTACAGGAGGTAATGTTAGGAAGTACTTCTTCACACAAAGGGTATTGGAAATCTGGAACTCTCTTTCCCACCCCCCCCCCCCCACCGCCTCCAAAAAAAGCTGTCAAGGCTGGCATCAGTTGAAAATTTCAAAATTGGGATTGAGAAATTTTTATTAGGGAAAGGTATTGAAGGAATACAGCACCAAGGAAGTTGAGATAGAAATCGGCCATCATCTAAATGAATGGGGGAACAGGTTTGAGAGGCTGATTGATCTACTGCAGTTTCTCTGTTCCTTTGACCTTACAATGTTGAACGCTGGAGGCCAGATTCTCTCTGAAATCACCCGAGTGCCAAATCCTTCCTGCGAATTTCCAGACTCTCCTCAGCAGTTTGTTTTCCACTGCTGCCAAATCCGGCACACGTTTGTTTTAATGGTGAACTAAGTGACCTCCCTAGACCCCTTGTAGCAGCATCTCTGTACAGTGCACTGTATCCCTCACCCTGCCATTCAGGAAAACTTTGCAGTTATGAAGATCAGTAGCCTGTGTGAATACATGTGACATGCTTGTGTCCAAGACAACATGGAGAGGAATTTTCCAGATCCCACACCCCCCCCGCCCCACCACATAAATTACCCTGGAAATGACCTCGTGTCTCGCCTATCCCAGAGGGCTGCATGGTTTCAGGTAGGGAGGGGGTGTACATATTTTGATGTGCAATATGTTGCAAATTGTATAGGACAGGCTGGATGGACCAGAAGGCCTTTTCCTGTCCGTCCTTGTTCGCCTGAAGCTACCACTATGAGGGTCGCCAATGTATCCGGGGGAAGTTCTCCCAGTCTGCCTGCTCGGATTTCTTAGTGAGCCCTGATAACAAACTGATCCTCGCTATGCCACTGGTACCAGAATCTAAGTGTTGCCTCTAATCATTTGATGACATAAGCTGCAGTTCCATTTCTTGTTGAACTGCAGGACACAGTACCTGAATCATAGCATAAGAGATAATACCTCAGTTAGTTCAGCCCTCAACATTCTAAACTCAAGGGAATACAAGCCAAGTTTATAGAACCTACCTCACAATTTAGCCCTTTAAGCCCCAATGTTCTGGTGAATCTGCGCTGTCTCCCTGATGGGGCCAATGCTTTCCCATTTACAATAGTGTTTTCCTCTCTGAGCACATTACACACCATTACACAACCAAGAGGGCATTTGGTCACCTGCAGGTGTTATATGCATCAGAACAGTTAACACCTTGCTTCCCCTGCTCCAAATGGAATGGAGCCTAATCTCTCAATTCCAGTTAGATCCTTAGCAGCTCAGTTATAACTCAACACCAAATCAAGTTGGCTTTTCATGCTTTATTTGTAGCTTCAAATTTGGGTGCTTATGGAGTGGCATCCTCAAAGTTGCATCATGTGATCAATCCCACATACAATGCTTTAACAGCATGTTATATTGGCTTAACATGGTTTCTAAACCTAAAATGACAGATTATCTTAAACTGCTGTAAGTCTGGCTCAGACACTGCATGTATTTTGCTATTAATCAGTAACCTAAGTTAAATATACAGGCATGCAGACAAAGTCTGGCTGAAAAAATCCTCTTAAAACCAGTGGTTGTGCAAAATAAATGGCTGCTTCACTATTACACTGATCTCAAAGCTAACCAAAAGATATAGCCATTAAGAACGTATCAGGGTTTTGCTTTTGTTACCTTTTCACAAAAAAATCATTTTACATTTATGTAAATTAAACCTTTCTTTGTCTGCTTTGGGTGAAGGTACTTGGAATGGGACCACTAAAGTTGCAGTGAAGACGCTGAAACCGGGCACGATGTCTCCTGAGTCCTTCCTTGAAGAAGCTCAGATCATGAAAAAATTGAGACATGACAAATTGGTTCAGCTTTACGCTGTTGTGTCTGAAGAGCCTATCTACATTGTCACTGAGTACATGAGCAAAGGTAGAATCGCCTTGTCATTTTGTTACAATGCCAAGGTTAACACTCTTAATGTTCGTACCTTTGAGAGTTATCCTGTGTTTTATATTGATTTCTCTTGCATTGCAGATGAATTTATTTAATTATGTAAAATGGTCATGTATGAACACTTAAGGGAAGTTTCTTGTACCGTTGAACTCCAAAGCCCATGTCAAAGATACGACCATAGGAAATGATTTGAATTCATTACAAACCTTTGAAAATGGTGATTTGATGGAGGGCTATTTGTACAAATGAAACAATGTTGGTCAACAGTGGCGCAGTGGTTAGCACCGCAGCCTCACAGCTCCAGTGACCCGCGTTCAATTCTGGGTACTGCCTGTGTGGAGTTTGCAAGTTCTCCCTGTGTCTGCGTGGGTTTCCTCCGGGTGCTCCAGTTTCCTCCCACACGCCAAAGACTTGCCGGTTGATAGGTTAATTGGTCATTATAAATTGCCCCTAGTATAGGTAGGTGGTAGGGAAATATAGGGACAGGTGGGGATGTGGTAGGAATATGGAATTAGTGTAGGATTAGTATAAATGGGTGGTTGATGGTTGGCACAGACTCGGTGGGCCGAAGGGTCTGTTTCAGTGCTGTATCTCTAAAACTAAGAACTAAAACTTTCTTGTTGCTGTAATTCTGCTTTTTAAGTTAACCTGTAAGTTGTCTTGTTCACCACCTTGCTTTTGCTTTTATTGGAGTAGAGAGGAGAGCTAGTTTAGAGGCAAATCCAGTAGTCCTGAACTGTAGAATATTTTGGATATTTTTTTTATTCATTTCATGGCATGTGGGCGTCACTGGCTAATCCCTAATTGCCCTTGAGAAGATGGTGGTGAGCTGCCTTCTTGAACCGCTGCAGTCCATGTGGGGTAGGTACACCCACAGTGCTGTTGGGAAGGGAGCTCCAGGATTTTGACCCAGTGACAGTGAAGAAACGCCGATATAGTTCCGGGTCAGGATTGCTTGTGGCTTGAAGGGGAACTTGCAGCTGGTGGTGTTCCCATGCATCAGCTGCCCTGGTCCTTCTAGGTGGTAGAGGTTGCAGGTTTGGAAGTTGCTGTTGAAGGAGCCTTGGTGAGTTGCTGCAGAGCATCTTGTAGATGGTACACACTGCTGCTACTGTGCGTCGGTGGAGGAGGGAGTGAATGTTTGTGGATGGGGTGCCAATCAAGCGGGCTGCTTTGACCTGGATGGTGTTGTGCTTCTTGAGTGTTGGAGCTGCACCCATCCAGGCAACTGGAGAGTATTCCATCACACTCCTGACTTGTCACTTGTAGATGGTGGACAGGCTTTGGGGAGTCAAGAGGTGAGTTACTCGCCACAGGATTCCTAGCCTCTGACCTACTATTGTAGCCACGGTATTTATATGGCTGCTCCAGTACAGTTCCTGGTCAAAAGTAATCCCCAGGATGTTGATAGTGGGGGATTCAGCGATGGTAATGCCATTGAATGTCATGGGGAGATGGTTAGATTCTGTCTTGTTGGAGATGGTCATTGCCTGACACTTATTTTCCCATATTTCTCTCCTGGAGTCCCTCTGCATCATGTAAGTTCCTAGACCAGAGACGGGAACGCTGCTGAAAAACTAATTGCTAGGATTGCTGAAAGAAGAGATATGCTGTCGAAGCCTTTCGTCTTGCGCTCATCAGAAAAGGTGCAAGAATGCCAAATTTCAAAGGGAGCAACAATTGGTACTGCATGAGAAAAGGGCTGATTGGTTGGCACAACCACTCTGGTCAAGGCGTTGCCAGGGAGAATGCCTTCCCTTCTTAACAGCACTATTGGTGTACCCATACCCCAAGGACTGCAGTGGTTCAAGAAGGCAGCTCACCACCACCTTCTCAAGGGCAATTAGGTATTGGTAATAAATGTTGGCCTAGCTAGCGATGCCCACATCCCATGAACGAATCAAAGAAATTGCACCAGGGAACTATTGTCCCTCACGCTTTTGTTTACTTTAAAAAGGCTCAAAGCCTAGACATGTTCCTTTTGCCTGCAGTGCTTGGGTCCCTGAGTATGAGTATGTGCATTTTCTAGCACGCCTAAGTGAGCCACATTTCAAGCCCGATGAGGGCAGACCATGTGAACCCTGAGTTTTCGCTCCCTCTGGGTAATGTCTGGGGCTTTGCCTCAAGCTTAGTGTCAAAATACGAAAAATAGGCAACAAATTGGCCACAAGAGAATCAGTTGCTCTCAAAGTCTATAATGTTTTTGTGTTGTTGATCAAGAAATATTCCATAATTCCATATATTCATTTAATATTGCATAAATATTGAAAAGGTAATTGTATCCACTAACTTTTTACCACAAAAAATTCCCAATCTAGGGGGTGGCCTCTTGGTTTCTTGGCTTCCTGTCTCAGTTTATTGGAATTGGAATCATGGCTGTTAATGAGCAACAATCCTACTCATCTGGGCAGGTTATATTTCCAGTGTGAGGCGCTTTATGACCAATGCAGGTTATATTTTCTTATAACAACTTTTATGAGGAAAACTGCAACATGCATCAGCGGAGAGGGGGTATGTTTCGAATCTACAGTACCGGATCTCCCAGTAGAGTGATGTACGTTGTCCATTTTAGGCCTGAAGACAGTTCCTTCTAAACCAGTCACAATATACTAGGGAATTTAAAAGCCAGCTGCAGTCAGAATGATGTCCCGGTTTAACCCTATACAAATGTGCCATTTCACATTGTTATCTGGGGGAAAATTTGCTTGAAGAAGGAACCGAGTCAGGTATTTCTAGCATATATACAAAAGCAAAATACTGCAGATGTTAGAAATCTGAAACAAAAACAGAAAATGGCAGCATCTGTGGAGAGAAAAAGAGTTCATGTTTCAGGTCTGTGATCGTTCATCATCAAGTCTCCTCCTACCCATACTTCATCGAAGTAGTGAAGATGTGATGAATGCAGTTCATGGTAGTCTGGGACACAAAGGGAATACTTCAGTAGTTCATTAAAGCAATCAGTCTGGTGTGCAAAGGAAATAAACACGATTCCAGTGTACATCGACAGATAGAGCAAAGGTCCAATGGATGATGATGGGCTTGTGTAAAGCATTAGTTTAACCTGCCCTGAAATACAGTATACAGTATATAATTCCCATCACCGTGTCATTCTGGCTTTGAAGAAGGTATAGAGGAGAACAGCAGCTACCCGGGATTGGACATCCATGATAAGAGGAGAGACTAAGGGAGCTTGAAATGTTTGCACTGGAGGAACAAAGGCTTAGAGGAGACCTTATTAAAGTCAGGGAGACCATGGCAAACTAGGCGAGATTGTAGGAAGTCATAGGTTAACAAGAGGGGGCAAAGGGTTGATGGTTTCAGTTCAATTCAGACAAATATTAAATACATTCTGGTGGCAGGAAGGGAACCCTAAATGGCAAGACGCAGCTGGGAGTCAGTGGAGGTATGTAGAGCTTAATGGTAAAAATAGCTGTAGAAAAGAGCATAAAAAGGCAAACATGATTCTAGGTTTTGATAATGGGGGCAGTGAATATAAAACCAGGAAGTAATGTTGAATTTGGAAGTTGGTTAGGCCACAGTTGGAGAACTTGTGGTGTTCTGCACACCTTCTTATTTGAACTTTATTAGAGCCTGGAAAGATTGCAATGAAGATTCACTAGAATAATGCATGAAGAAAATCTGGACAAATTGGGGCTTTTACACTGGAACAATGAAACTTAAGAGTGGATCTAATGAGGTTTTTAAGATTCTGAATGGTTTTGGTAGGGTTAATAGTAAAAGATTGTTCCCACTGATTTACAGCAGGGGGCATGGACTCAGGTTTATCACTAGAGGAATGAAGGGAGGAATTTGAAGAACTATTTTCACTGAGAGTTACGAGAACATTGCATGTTTTACCATAAATGGCTATTGAGGCAGAGATTCTAAGTTGTAGCCCTAAACTCTCTGCCTCAATAACCACATGTGGTAAAGCACTCCATGCCCAAATAAACATCTGTGGGTAGCATGTTGTGAGCTGAGTACAAACAATTTCTTGATATGCACATTCCATATCCACACAGGCAATGTTCTACTTCGGGAGTACACACCTTACAAATTTACCCTGGAGCATAATTTTAAAGGAGATTGACTAGGCAATTGGCTAAGATCATCAAAGGATATGGGGAAAGGGCAGGGAAATTGGATTTGTGTAGATAGCCACAGTTGAAGAGCTATTGCTCACATGTTTACAATTTTTAACAATTCCAAGGGATACAGGTAAACTGATGCCTATTAAATTGAAATAATCTCAAACTCTTAACCATGGGTAATAGATGTAAGCTTAGAAGTGGGGAAGTGAGCAGACAGTTTAAATTTAACTACTCTATGCAGAAGATGGGGAATTTGTGGAACTGATTGCCCAGTGAAACTATGGCGGTGAATAGTGTCGACAAATTCAAGAAGAAGCTGCTTTGTTTGTTTGTTGCGCTGAAAGAATCCTTTCCAGGTATAAAAGAATGTGGCCTGAATCTTGGGACGGGAAGACTGACCTTGATGCTCTTTATTCTAGCTGTGTGCAATCCTGTGTCTGTTTGCATAAATGTGGCTTAGTTGAAATGCTGCTCTTAGTGAAACCAAAGAAAAGGTCGGTTTTTTATATATATACGGCACAATCTTATTGTTCATCCAGAGTTAATGTCAATTATATGCATGAAATCTGCTGATTAGATTGTAACATATACTATTTTGCATTTGGGTAGGCTCAAAAATTGTAGAACTGGACAGGAGCAGAATTTCTGTTGCTTCTGCCGAGAGAGTCGTACTACCCTCATCAGGTAGAAAATCTAGCCTGGAACAGTCCAGAAAAAAGCTTTACTAGATCTAACACTATACCATCAGATAAAATGGGCACAGTCCATTTCCCAGCATCATTACCACTCACCCAGCCTTTTACAAAATAAAGGAAAAATCCTATGTCGGAAAGCCCGAATGTGTTGTGAAGACAGTGAGGAAATACTTCCCAAGGGTTAAAGCAAATAGCTACGAGTAAATGGCACAGAAACCCTGCACATTAAATAATCCATTTCATTGGTCTCAAATGGCTGTACTTAAGCACTTAAGGTGGATATCTACACAATGCTGCCCTAAGCAGTTTTATAAGGTCACTGGCAAACCTTGCAAATCTGTCAAAGCAAGTAACTCATCGATTAGTTTTGCTTATCTTTGACTACTGAAGAGGAGGATGTATTTCTTTCATTATTTCTCTACTGTATTGTGTCCTTTTCCACAATAGATCCCTCCCAATGTTTCCTTTAGCAGTTGGCCTGAATATTCTTTTCTTCCATTTGTCTTTATTGATTGATACATTCTGTCCTTTTGGGCAGTGCTGGTCCTCCCAGCTTTTTACCGCCTTTGCCCTTGTTTAAAAGCAGGGTTCCACAGCAGGGCATCTCTTATTGCAACTAAACTACTGAAGCCCTGGCACAAGTAAAGCTCATTGCAGTTTCTGCTTCGAGAGCACTCGTGCCGTACAACATGTTGATGCTCCGTGTGGCGATTCAGGGCACAAGCTCAAGACAATCCGATGTCTGACAACAACCGTACCATCAGCGTGGCATTTCCTTGCATGGGGGGGGGGGGGGGCGGTGAATCAGAGGGACACGTTCCAAGGATTCACCTTGAGGACCGTGAGATGTTCAGACCACAAATAGAATTGACAGCATTGCTAAGAGTCTGCATGCCTGAGGCTGAAAATTAAAGATATATATTTGCAACCCCAGTGAAAGGAAGTAGCAATGCTGGTTGCGTGAGAAAGTGCAATTATGTTCCTCCATCACTCTCCCTTCAAAGGGAAAAAGCAAATACTGTATGACACCCAATTGTTGAGATTGCAGCAGCTCAGTAAAGCCAAGCAATTAAATCTGCACTAAATAAGGAGGGTTTCAGAAAGTGCTCTAGACTATATATGTATATATATATAAAAGTAGAAAGAATGACCGGTCCTAATGTACAAAATGAGGATGAGTAATACTTTTTATAGACCTTCACAGTGATGTATAGGGTAATTGTATTCATCTGTTTTCATTAAAAAAAAATCCTCCAGCTCAAAATGAGCAACTGAAAGTGGTGGCAGAGTTTGCTAAACCTCCAGCACTCAATAGATTTTTCTATTTGTCCTTACTAGTAAAAGTGCCTCCCATCCAGAGAGTGATCAATCTGCCTTTGTTTTACAACTCTGGTGAGTTGGTTTCCTCCCAGCTCACTGTCTATCTATGAGAATTGACAGGTAACAAATCCACTTTGGCTGAGCAGTATTGGTCCTCCCAGCTTCACCACCTTCGCACTGTTGAAAATGGAGATGTCATGCAAGGCTTTTTTTCAAACTGAACCCCAGCATGAATAAAGCTCATTATATATGAGAAAAAGTGCTGAAGTTAAAAGTCCGAATTGTAACTGCAGTTGTGGCTAAAACGGCACAAATACTGATGCTAAACATGGGATGTAGTGAAACTGATCATCACTTTTTGCCTGAATTATGTACTTCATTTAAATTGTACAGTGTTGGGATCCGGACAATTTATTCCCGACTTGCACAAAACAACATGATTCATCAATTATTAAATTTGTCATTTCATACATAAGACCTAAACAGGTTGGGCATGTGTCTCATTTTTTAAAAAGAAATTACATGATTTCTTTATTCATTCTCAGGATATGGGTGTCACTGGCAAAGATGTCACTTATTGCCCATCCCTGAGATGATGTTGGGTTCCTTTCTAGAACGGTACCATAATACATTCATCATCAAACCCATTGTGTAAATATAGAAATATCCATGGAATTCAAGACACTGATATTCCCAGAATAAAAACACCTTTGACTTATTTAAGTAGTGTAAATTACTGGCCTTCATAACATATTGTTGGTAAAACAGCATATCCTGCAATGCATCATAGGCAACACCACAGGATATCTGTTACTTCAGTACAATATTCAAAGCTGCACAATTGTTCTTCGCACTCAGTCTCCAGTGGTATCCATAAGGAGTACCAATTAGCCCTTCATGTACCGAGGTAGAACAAGCTGAAACCTAAAAACTCCAAGATTGTCTCTTGATTATATGGATGTATTTTCTTTTGTAGTTCAATTTCTTTGCAGCAACCAGGCAGCCATTGAGCCATCGCAGTTTACCGAACAGAAGGAGACTATTGTGCTGTCTTTTTGCCAGAACAGTTGAAAACTAATCCCTCTGCCCTGCTCTCCCTCCCTATAGCTAGATGTATATATAAGTAGATATATTCCTCTTCCTCATCCAAATGTTAAGTCATTACACCTTGGCAGATAAAGTGGTTATGACTTCCTGATACAGAATAGCCGCCTTGTGTTTGGCACCACACAGTATTTTATGGTCTAGCAATGCACCCTGGGCACTAACCAGCACAATGTTATTTTAATTGCTCTTTGGACAATAAGCACCTTTATTTTACTAAACTGCAAAATGAAAGATAACAGCCTGTATTTTTTGCATTATCTGTTTCTAAAATCAAGTAAAATAAAAAAAACATTCTTGTCTTTGTCACATCTCTTTGCACCATCAAGTTTTTGCTGGTGTAAATCTAGTTTTAAAGCTGCTCAGGTATAATATCAATATTGTAAATCCTACTGATATAAAGATGATGTCAGATTGCTACCCTCTAGTTTTCATGCTAATTATATCACAATTGTAAGGGCACTATGTAGAGTGAATTCAGTATTGTTTAAGCCTTGTTGTCCCCTTTATTTCAGTGGGTGTGCAAATTTTGCAGAATGCGCATGTATGTTTTTGAAGCACATTCTATGTAAAGATGCTGCACAGAAATCAAAGTGGCAGAAATGTTCTGATTACATTGCATAGAATGCAAAGCCCTTTTAGTTTTAAATGGAAGAAAATGGTACGTTGTTGTATAAAAAGATTCCAGACCACAGTCTGCTTACTCCGAACAACTTTAAATTTTATATGCAAACATCATGAGTGGGCAAATTCAAACTACATTCCTGATGTTAAAGGATAATTTGTTAATTCACTAAAGATCAGTCTCAAAATTAGTATGACCTGTTTATGGCAATATTTGCACCTGTTGTATTACAAATATATTAGTTAACAATACCAAACACTGGGCAACAAAAGTTATACAACTTCTTGTTTGCCTGTTAAGACTGTAAAGCACCAGGTAAAAATCATACAATCTTACAGCTTCCATGCCCCTTTCCTTCATTATTAGAATGTCTGGGCCCGATTTTAACCCACTCTGCGCCATAACATTGGTCAGTTGCATTTAGGCTGGGTAATAAATTCCTTATACTTGAAAGGAGATGATTGAGTGCCAGGCTGTTGGACTTCTCACTTGTAATGGTTGCTTGGCACTGCACAACTTTACTAAGTTTAGCACCTTTGCCACTGCCCTGCTGAGATCAGTGAACACAGCAGGGATCAGGGACTTGGCTGAGTACCACATTAGACAGTGCATATACCCGCTGAACCCATTGAGGAAGCATCATATCCTTCCTTTTTCAGTGCAAGGTTTTGATGTTAAATCACACATCGTAGATTGGGTTATTTCTTGTGCTATTGTGAGCTCATGGGAGCTGATGGTGCGAAGGGACACACTTTCATCAGTTTTTGTGTAGGGAGGGATGCAAGAAACTATCCCTCATGAACAAAAGTCAGTCCTTCAGTTTCTGTGCAACTGTGATGCAAAAGAGCAAGAGCACATCCATCTCAGAGAAGATACATTACATCAATGAAAGCCATGTAATTCATTCAGAAATCCATTTGTAGTTCTTACAGCAAAGCTTGAATTTGATAACTAGACTGTAATCCATAGTGTATCTGGGTAAGTGTCTGGTCTTCCTGTAAAGCTGTCAAGCAGAAATTTTCTCCAACCAAACATCAGGAAGAACAAAGAAGCCAACGTCTTTCATCTGCTACAATCTCCATTCCCTGTCCACTGACTCTGTCCCCGTCCCTGGCAGAACCAGACTTTTCACAACCTTGGTGTCATATTTGATCCTGATATGAGCTTCCCAGCACACGACAGCAACAGCACTAAGACCGTCTATTTGAACCTCCCTCACATCACCCGACTCTGCTCCTAACTCAGCTCGTCGGCTGCTGAAACCCTCATCCCTGCCTTTGTTACCTCTAGACTTAACTATTCCAACGCACTCCTGACCGGCCCTTCACGTTCTACCCTCGGTGAACTTGAGGTCATCCAAAACTTTGCTGCACTTGTCCTAAATTGCACCAAGTCCCGTTCACCCTTCACCCCTGTGCTCGCTGGCCTTGTTTTTAAATCCCTCCATGGCCCTACCTGTCACTATCTCTGTCACCTCCTCCAGCACTTACAACACTCAGAAGTATCTGCACTCCTCCAATTCTGGCTGATTTTAATCACTCCACCATTGGCGGCCATGCCTTCAACTGCCAAGGCCCAAAGCTCTGAAATTCTCTCCATGAACCTCTCTGCCTCACTTTCTCCCTTTTCTCCTTTAAGATGTTCCTTTAAGACTTATTGTTTTGACCAAGCCAATGATCATTTGCCCTAATATCTGCTTATGTGGCTCAGTGTCAAAGGTTGTTTGATAGTGCTCCTGCAAAGCACCTTGAGGCATTTTACTACAGTGAAGGTGCTATACAAGTTGTTAAATTTCACTGGAAGTCAATGTTATGGATGTGTTGAATTATTAAAATTGTTTAAACCGCACAGACATTGTTTCAGTACTTCAGTGTGCAAGTTAGCGCATAGCTGTGACATTACTTTAACACTTTCTCACCTTGTATTTCAGGAAGCCTGTTAGATTTCCTAAAAGATGGAGAAGGAAGAGTCTTGAAGTTGCCCAACTTAGTGGATATGGCAGCGCAGGTGAGGAATAAATTCTAAGGAACTCTCAAACTATTTCTTTAATCGAGTTTTTTTCCACAGCCTCATTGACTAACTTTTTGTTGACCTGCATTGGAACAGGTTGCCGCAGGTATGGCCTACATTGAGAGGATGAACTACATCCACAGGGACCTGCGATCGGCCAATATTCTGGTTGGAGACAATCTGGTGTGCAAGATTGCTGACTTTGGATTAGCAAGGTTGATTGAGGACAATGAGTACACAGCACGTCAAGGTGGGTTATTTGTGTGTTTGTATGTTGCCGGTTCTCCCGTGCACTAATCTCCAAGCTTGTTTATGTTGAAATACATTTTTTGACACTACAATAATGAGTGCAAACTTATAGCAACTTTATTTTTTTTTTATTGTTCTGTTGCTTCGGGTTGGATTTCCCTACATTCCAACACTTCAGAAGAATTTCATTCATTGCAAAGCATTTTGGGACATCCTGAGGTGGTGAAATGTGCTATAGAAATGAAGCTTTCTTTTCTTTGTAGGTGTTGGAACCACTCCATATGATTCTTTGGACCTTAAAGAATGCAATAACTGTTACCAACACGTGCAATAACCTTACAGATTCTGATTTGAAAAGCATTAAATATATTCTAACAGTGGTATTCGTAATGCAGCCCACCTTACTGACACTTCATCTACCCCTCCAAAACTGTGGCTGTTAGCCAGAGCACCAGCTTGGAGATGCAGCTGGCATCAATATCTATGAGGAGTGAGAGATTGGGATTGTAACTGTCACCAAAACAGGCAGTGGGTAATTCTGCTCTGGAGGATAACTTTGAACAATGTTCTGTGATGGTCCAACAGATTTATCCAGTGACTAGCTGAGCACACAAAATTGGGAGATCCAAGGTTAAATCCCAGCTCTGTGCTGAACTCTGCCAGAGTGAGGTAGGGAGAAGAAAGTGTGTCAGGATCCTTGCTCCTGATTGTGATGCCCTGACCTCTGCTGGATGTAGGGATATCTTGTGAAGAGATAATTGAGAGGAGTATAGAAAACCGATGAGAAAAAGGAAATGTTTTTTCTGTGTTGTTGGCCACAGTTTTTTCGACTTTCCTGTCGGGAATGAAACTGGTTGTTCACCAGTCATTTTCAGTATATCATAAATCAGTGAAAAGTAAGCCGAAACAGTGAGTAAAGCTCAAATAACCAGGTGATGTGGGAGAACAAGCATCAACTTAAGTGTAATGTGGCTCTGGTTGTTTATACGTGTTGACTTTGATTAATATCAGCCCAATGATCTTTTGAACCCTGGATGTAACATTTAATTAAGTAATAAAGAAATTCTTGGGGAATGGAGTGTTGTTCGTTGGATTAAAGAGTGAGGCCTTTTCCTGTATTTAATTATTTATGCAGTGTTTAATTTCCCAGTAATGTGTTCTTATCATTTGATCACAGTTTTGGCCAATACACTTGGAGAAGGTGAAATAAAGTATCTATTGTTGAGCACAGGAGAATGCTGAGCAGGAGCCTTGGTGACCAGTCAGCAGTGGCGCTTTTGGCTTCTCTCCTGCTGTGAGTGATTCGATAGATAAACTCAGAGAGCAGACGGGAGCACTGCTCAATTTTAACTTTTATTTCACAATTTCTTGATTTGATATCAAATATAAACCTTCTTCTCATAAAACACAATTATTTCATGGTCTTTAATAATTTTGGTTCTCTGGAGATAATTTGGGTCAGTACAGTATGAACGGAATATATACAATATTGTTTTTGGGAATGGTTATGGTCTGGGCAATGCCCTTGCGAGATTGTTCATCAGCACCAGGCGACTTCTTAACCTTTCACCTTAATTCCTCCTCGAGGAACCATCTGGGGTTTACCACCCAGTTTATGCCAAGGTGTTAATGATGCCTAAACTTGAAACACTGCACTCTCTCATCAGCCAGTTCTGATTACATTGGCATTTACACAACCAACTTCCTGTCAGAATCTGCCCAAGCTACCAAATGAATAAATTAACTCTTTCTTGCCAATTATCTAAGAAAGCAGACAACAAAGTCATGAACTAACGATAATTTATTAACGTTGGAATCATAGTTGTGCTTAAATTTAAATATTGAGTATGCCAGTAATTAGTCGATAGGGTTAATTAACAAAATAAGGAACAGGGGTTAGAACACAGTTCAGTTTTGTCACAGTAATTTAGCATTAACTGCTACTATTTATAAATTTACTGGCATGTCTTGGGTAGCTGACAAGTTAACAGCATTAGATAGTCTATTGACTATATTAAAGTCTATTTGCTTATAGTTAGCAATGTTTCCAGAACTTAATCAACACTGTCCTTATGAGCTGGCGTGGATGAACTGGCTGGCTCGCCTTCCTCTGAGAGAATGATGTTGGTCTTCTGAGACATCACAGTGAATAATCTGCACCTGGAGAGGTGCTGTCCACTATTCTCTGCTTGTGGGTAAGTCCACCTCTGTGTGCTGATAGCCAGCTAGCCCAGGTATAGCTGAAATTGTGATTATTTTTCCCAGTTTAAAAATACTTCATTTGTGATATACTGAAGATGTACTGCACCTCAATCATATAAAGGTAGACAAAAAATCTAATAGTTATTTGTCTGCCAACTGCTGTCTGTATAGCAACAATGAAACTAGTTTTTCTAGCCCTGGATCTGGATTTATAAAGTACACCAATTTGCCTCCTCTGTGCATGTGCAACATTTGCAGCACGCAAGCCACACTTGCACAGAATTGCTGTATACAGTTACAGGTCTTCTTGCTAGAATTGAAGATAACAAAATCTGTGGCCCATGTGTGGTGAATTGCAGTTGCTGATTAAGCAGGAATAAATATAATACCAAGAAAAATGAACTTGTATAGATTAAAGTTAAGAAAACCAAAAACAGTGAGTAAAATTGCTGGAATATAATCAAGGAATATTTAGTTCCTTCATTCCTCTGGGGTAACCAAATATTTATAATATACAAATGTAAATATTGTACATAAAACAGTGCAATAAAGCTGAGGTCATTTCCACTGGCTTTATGAAAGGTGAGTTTCTATTACTGAATTGCCCACTAAATATATTTTTTCAATACATTTCTAAAATGGAATCCACCATTCTTAATGCGAATGTTTAATTGTTTTAAACTATGCATACCTTTCAAAACACACATTAGCCTTGTATCTTCAGGCTTCCAGTTCAGGCAGCCTCCAGGCAAAATGCAGTCCAATAGATGTTTGGTCACGTCACATCTAAATTTGAACAGCTCTCCAACATTTAGTATGTAAAAGGCCTTCTGATTCTCTGCTTCTCACTTAATATGCAGTAGGCACGCTCATTAGGTTTGAGGGTAAGGTTTGGATCATGCATCTGGTACCTACTGATTGGTGCAGTGCTGACTGATGAAACTTGATAAATTCTATTCTCATTATAAATTGGAGAGTCACCCCTTTGGCTCATAGCTGCAGTAGATTTCCTTTTGAAAATGTATTTGGGATTTAGCACAGAAAATGGGGCAAAATGATGTATGACATTGCAGCAAGGTTATCACTATTGGTGTCAAACGCCTGGAAAAGGATGGAATGAGGTAGCACATTCGCTTTGTAAGATGAGGCACAGTGTGCAGGTCCAATAGATCCAATATTGCACTATCATACAAGTAGGTATTGTGTACTGTGCGTCTTCTACAGCTCATAAGGGGCATGGGATCCATTTATGGGAGCATTTGTTGCCACTGAACCATAAGACCCGTATTTGTAACACCACAAAGAAATCAAGTCCCTCAAACCATCTTGACATTAAAGGAGCATCTTTTGAATAACTAAAATTTCTAATGCTCAAAATAAGGTATTAAAGCAAGTGAAAAAGTCCACAACTATGTTTCACGATAACATGATTAAATGTACCTATAGAATTATCAGTTGTGCATTTCAGTATCTTTAATAAAGTTTTTATTTGAAGATGTCAACTTCTCCTGGGTTTGGATTTGATGTATTTTTTCCCCAGAGCTTTGGGGCTGATTTCAGCCTAACCCAGCCAGTGGCAATAGGACATCTGCCACCAACCTTAGCACCCCATTCCCACCCTCTGACACCTTATCTGGCTCCTTTTAGGCAGCTGAGGCACCCGCCTGACTCAGGCAGAACCCTCGTTGCATACAAATTGGGGTCCAGTGATGTCATGAGGACCTCATTGACATTTTAAATGCAACTGTGCACTCAGTAAAACCCATCAAGAAAGTAACAAAGGCCCTAAAAGAAAAGTTTTAAACTCCGCTTTGGGCCAGGTGCAGTACGTGCTCTGTAGAATCTCTGGGAAAATCTGGGCCTCGGCTGCCCAGGGCTTGCCCCCTTCCTCTTCCCACCTGTGAGACCCTGTCAAGCCCTTGCCCACTGCCCCCTCCCCCAACCTATCCCCTGTCTCCTACCTGCGTCCCAGTAGACGGTCTCCAAGCTACTTGATCTTCATCTGTCTGCAGCTGACCAACTGTTCCTTAAAGTCCAATAGGGGCAGGCAGCTGGATGTAACTGAGGGCCTCAAATTGCTAATGTGGGGGTTTGATACTACCTCATCCCACCTCTTGCCCCACCTCCACCCACCTTTCACTCCAGGCCTTTACCCATGATATTGTTAGCCAAAGGAAGATTCAGTATACATGCTGTGTGAATATAGATGCATCAGTAACATTTTAGGCTGAAGTTTAAGGTGCAGATGGCCTAAGCTTTACGCCACCGGCTGGCATGCCAGTTCCCCAGTTCCATTCCCCTCCTGGGCCATTTTCCTGGAGAACGGGTTCGGAGGAATGGCAGGGCTGCCTGCCCATAACTGGTGGATAGCCAATTCAGCTAGTTAAAGGCCTATTTTCCAATCGGCCTCCAAGTCCCTAGAGACGCAGGGAGCAGTGTAGCTGCCTGGAGGTGATGTCCTGGTGGCAAACCAGGGGGCCAGCGCTGCAGGCAGGATTCAAGACCTTCCCTGCCTGCCTGACATCAGCTGCAGCCGCAGGCCACCCTGTGGAGGAGCTCCCCACTCCCCCTCCACAATTGTGGCCTGGCTGCTAAGGCCATTTTTTAATCTAAAGTTCAAGTTAAAATCTTGGGGCACCCTTTCTCTCACTTAGCTGAAAAGGCAGCCTGCTGCCTCCTAAAGCCCTCCAGCTCAGAGAGCCCAACCTCTGGCCACAAATTGGTCAGTTCAGGGAAAATCACTGCCGGGGGACTGTTCCCCACACAGTGGGGGCTTTTGACCCCCATTTGACCCTGACGGCGGGATTCCGATGCCCGCAGGAAAAAGCTTGTCTTTAATTAGTCCAGCTGATATGCTGCTTTGAACTTTATCAGTAACTGGTTGTTTTCCACAATGATTTGAAGAAAAGTTGCAGGATAAATTTCAAATGCTTTATTCAGCTCAAGTGCTTTCTTTTTTTTAAAAAAAACTGAGTAACGTGTGTGTTTCTTTTTATTCACTCATGGGATGTGGGCCTCACTGGCAGGACTAGCATTTGCCATCCATCCGTAACAGTGTGAGAATGACAGAGAAAGGGAGACCTGTTGTAAACTCAGTCGTCCACCGCATGTGTTAATAATTGATGAGGAAATTGCAGAAGTATTAGTCATAATCTATCAAAGAGAGTTTCGCCCCGATTCCCATTGACTCCAGTTTTGCCCGGGCTCCTTGATGTCAAGGGCAGTCACTCTCACCTCACCTCTTGAGTTCAGCTCTTTTGTCCATGTTTGGACCGAGGCTGTAATGAGGTCAGGAGCTGAGTGGTCCTGGCAGAACCCAAACTGAGCGTTGATGAGCAGGTTATTGCTGAACAAGTGCCGCTTGATGGCACTGTTGACGACCCCTTCCATCACTGTGCTGACGATTGGGAGTTGAGTGATGGAGCAATAATTAGCCGGGTTGGATTTGTCCTGCTCTTGGTGCATAGGATCTACTTGGGCAATCTTCCACATTGCTGGGTAGATGCCAGTGTTGTAGCTGTACTGGAACAGCTTTGTTAGCGGTGCGGCAAGTTCTGGAGTACAAGACTTCAGTACTATTGCCGGAATGTTGTCAGGGCCCATAGCCTTTGCAATATCCAGTGCCTTCAAGGATTTCTTGATCTCACGGATTGGCTGAAGACTGGCATCTGTGATACTGGGGACCTCAGGAGGAGGCTGAGATGGATCATCCACTTGGCACTTCTAGCTGAAGACTGTTGCAAATACTTCAGTTCTCTGTTGCTATGCTTCCGTGTATAGAGCCTTGGCTGGATTCCATCTGGAGTACTGTAGTCAGTTTTGGCCACTCAAAGGATATTTTGACCTATAAATCACAGATTTATCAGACTGATACCAGGGACTAAAGGATTAGATTATGAGGACCCCGGTTGCATAAATTTAGTTTGTATTCCCTTGAGTAAAGCAGATTGAGGTGTGATCTGATCGCGGTATTTAAAGCATTAAAAGGAATTAAAGCGGTTCTCTTCCTCCTAAAAGGCTATGGATGCTGGAACTTTCGAGACTGAACTTGATAGATTTTTGTTAGATAATGTTATCAAGGGATATGGAGCAAAGGCAGGTAAATGGGAGTTGAGGTACAGATCAGCCATTAAGTTTCTAGATCCTGTTCCTCATATGTATCAGACATCTTCTTAGGCAGTCCATCGGGACCGATGATTACTTGCTTCCACTCCAGTTCAGTGCGTTCTAACATGCCTCATGAGTCCGATGCACAAACCACAGACTCTACCACATGTGGGGCAGGTGGAGTTTGAAGTGTTGCAAAGGCAAGAGTGCTCCTTCTGCTGTCTGGACTTGACTTCCATGTGCTCCCATTGAAATCTCACGAGGTGCTCAGTACCTTCCCGAATGCACCTTCTCCACTTTGAGTGGTCAAGGGACAAGGACTTTCCGACCAGTTGCTGGGCATGTTGGACTTCTTCAGGGATGCCTTGAGTTCATCCCTAAAGTGTTTCCTCTGTCCTGCTGGGAGAGTGTACAGCTGTTGCTTCGAGAGTCTGTTGTCAGGCATGCGAAGGACGCAGCCCACCTAGCGAAGCTGGTTTTGGGTGATTAACACCTCGATGCTGGAACTGTTGACTTGGGAGAGGATGCTGACATTGGACCGCCCATGCTGCCAACAAATGTGAAGGATTTTGCAGAGACAGCATTGGTGGTATTTCTCCAGTGCCTTGCGATGCCTGCTGTAGATTGTCCCAGACTCCGAAGCATATAGGAGCACAGGGTTCACTGTTGCCCGGTACACTATGATATTAGTCCCGGGTTTGAGGTTCTGGTTCTCAAATACTCTGTCCCTCAATCAGTCAGAGCTGGCACGTTGAAGCCAGTGGTGGACTTTGTCATCTATATCTCTCTTCATTGAGAGGAGACTCCTGAGATATGGAAAATGGTCCACTTTTTCCAGGGTCTCACCGTGGATCGTGATCGACAAAGGATGATGTGCTGTGGGAGTGGGTTGCAAGAGGACCTTTAGTTTTCCGGACATGACATACTGTCCTGAGTGAACACCTGCTGTAGCTTTTGTTTTGGATTGAATTATATCCTACTTTGCTCAGTGAAAAATCCTAACTATATTTAAGATGTCAGCCTTGGCTCAGAGGTAACACTTCTTGCTCTATCAGAAGGTTTTTGGTTCAAGTCCCACTCCAGTGATTTGAGCACATAATCTCGTCTGAGGGAGTACTATACTGAAGTGTCAGATTACCCTTCAATAGTATTTCATTCACTGTAAAGTGCCTTAGGGCATCCTGAGATTGGCGAAGGTGGAATATTAATGCAAGCTGTCACTTCATCTTGGTTTTTGTGCTTTTGAAAATGATTTGAATACAGTGAATTTGAATAGATTTTCAAATAAACTTAAAATAAAAGCTATTAATTTAATTTTATTTCAGAAAGTAGATCAACCTGAGAAATGCAATCTTTGCTCATCCTTGCTTGTGCTAACATAGTCAAGGACCCACCCCTATCACGGACAGCCATGCTTCCCGAATTGAGTGTTTGCAGAGATCTTTCCTAAACACACAAGCCAACGCTGAACAGGCCAATCCTCAGCCCTACCCAATGTGGTCAGTCAGTGCCCTTCTCACTTCCCTCACTGTTGGCAGATTTCGATTCTACTATGATCCAAACCACCACATTCCACTCCTGTTATCTAAGAAATGTAATAATGACCAGATAAGCTGTTTTTGTGATGTTGGTTGAAGCATAAATGTTGGGAGAGCTCCCCTATTCCTCTTCAAAATCGCGCCGTGGATGTTTTACGTTACCTGAGAGAGCAGGCGGGGCCTAGGTTTAACGTCTAATCAAAAATACAACACCTCCGACAGTGCAGCACATTGACAGAAATGATGCTCTGGGTGTTTAGATAAAAAGGTGCTTTGGAGGTAGCATCATGACACCATCATGGCAGTATGAGCTATGTTGCACGAGGGGTGAAGTAAATGGAATCTGTGCTGCATCCCAGGACTGTAGATTAGAATTAGAACATTACAGCGCAGTACAGGCCCTTCAGCCCTCGATGTTGCGCCGACCTGTGAAACCATCTGACCAACACTATTCCATTTTCATCCATATGTCTATCCAATGACCACTTAAATGCCCTTAAAGTTGGCGAGTCTACTACTGTTGCAGGCAGGGCATTCCACGCCCCTACTACTCTCTGAGTAAAGAAACTACCTCTGACATCTGTCCTATATCTATCACCCCTCATCTTAAAGCTATGTCCCCTCGTGTTTGCCATCACCATCCAAGGAAAAAGACTCTCACTATCCACCCTATCTAACCCTCTTATATGTCTCTATTAAGTCACCTCTCCTCCTCCTTCTCTCCAACGAAAACAACCTCAAGTCCCTCAGCCTTTCCTCGTAAGACCTTCCCTCCATACCAGGCAACATCCTAGTAAATCTCTGCACCCTTTCCAAAGCTTCCACATCCTTCCTATAATGCGGTGACCAGAACTGCACGCAATACTCCAGGTGCGGCCTCACCAGAGTTTTGTACAGCTGCAGCATGACCTCGTGGAAGGTCAAGATGGGGTATTGTGCTTGTGTGGTGCCTGGTGCCTCTCCTAGTGGGCCATTATTGGGACATTGGTAGTTTGGAAGGATAATCTATACTCACCTTCCTGGCTGTAATGTGTCAGAAAAAAAATTGCCTAAAGTAAAGGGATGCAGACTTGTCAGTGAATTCCCCACGTGACAGTGTTTTTTTGGAGAGGTTGTTTTCTCTAAAAAAAAAAAAACAAATTTATGGAAAATCTTATTTGCCCCCTTTGCAGGTGCAAAATTTCCCATAAAATGGACTGCACCAGAAGCCGCATTGTATGGGAGGTTCACAATCAAGTCAGACGTCTGGTCCTTTGGCATTCTACTGACAGAACTGGTGACAAAGGGGAGAGTGCCATATCCAGGTAAGAACTGCAGAGAATGGACACACTTATTTGGTGTGATGGAACAGCGTGTTCAGCTGTCAGCACTGTCCTGACCTCAACAACGATCTGAAGGAGTCCTATTTTCTGCCCATTTTTAAATGAAGTATTGAAGCATTCTTTCTCCAAAAAAAAACGTGCGATAAGCTTGAAACCAGCTATTTTTAAAAAGTCAATTGATTCCTTAACAGGAAATGTTCCTGCTCATCGTTGTACATTTTAAACTCTGCAAATTAATTTTGATTCAAGTCTGTGGACTTTTTGGTTTTAATGTTAATTCCACTTTAAAACCTGTAACATGGCTATTGCCGGTACTTGAGATAGATTTTTTCTCTGAATGTCAACTCAAAACTTGTAATCTCCTCAAGTATAATAGTTCATGTAAGTGTGCAGGGCTGCTCTTTAACACTGCCATCTTGCCAGATGCAAAAAAAGCAATATTTTCATGAATTATACAAGTCAAAAGCTGTTATTGTGGTTAAAGGGAATGGAGTTGGTTGGAGAGTAACTTTTCAGTTGTTGGGTGTGAGTTCAAATACGGCCGAAACCAGTTGATAGTGAGCACAGTGCACTTCAGGAGTCTTGCTTGGTTTTATAATGGATATTCACCAACAGCACCAGTGTCAATTAAATTCAATACTGATTCAGCGACTACAGACAGTATGGATAGCTGGGATGGGAAATGGCTGCACTCAGTTGATAAGGTAGAAGGGGAGACCAGAGACAAAGTGTTTTCCATGCAAGAATTAGCCATTTTGAATTCTGCTGCGGGAGTGGGGGATGTTTAGATGACATTAACACCCAGTGTTAAGAACTGCACTGGGCCACGAACTCTTCATTTATATAGATTGGTTCCAATCCTGAGATCACCACACAAGGAGGGTGTTGTATGCTGAGCTAATATCCAGTGGCATTAGTTCAATAACTTTTTTTTATTCTTTCATGGGATGTGGGCGTCGCTAGCTAGCATTTATTGCACATCCCTAATTCCCCTTGAGAAGGTGGTGGTGAGCTGCCTTCTTGAACCGCTGCAGTCCTTGGGGTGTAGGTACACCCACAGTGTTGTTGGGAAGGGAGTTCCAGGATTTTGACCCAGCGACAGTGAAGGAACAGCGATATAGTTCCAAGTCAGGATGGTGTGTGGCTTGTTGGGGAACTTGTAGGTGATGGTGTTCCTATACATCTGCTGCCCCTGCCCTTCTAGGTGATAGAGGTCACGGGTTTGGTAACTGCTCTCAGGAGCCTTGGTGAGTTGCTTCACCATTCCAGTTTTATTTTTTTCTTTATTTGTTCATGGGATGTGGGCATCACTGGCTAGGCCGGCATTTTATTGCCCATGAACTGAGTGGCTTACTACATTTAAGAGTCAACCACATTGCTGTGGGTCTGGAGTCACATGTAGGCCAGACCAGGTAAGGACAGCAGATTTCCTTCCCTAAAAGACATGAGTGAACCAGATGGGTTTTTACAACAATCGACAATGGTTTCATGGTCACCATTAGACTAACTTTTTTTAAATTCCAGATTTATTAATTAAATTCAAATTTCACCATCTACCGTGGTAGGATTCGAACCCATGTCCCCAGAGCAATAGCCTGGGTCTGTCGACTACTAGTCCAATGACATTACCACAATGCTACTGCCTCCCCAAGATGCATCCAGTGAAGGCTGGACACAAACTCCCAGTGTTTCCCAAGGGACGAATCAATGAGTGCTAAATCTGGGCCTGATGCCACAGATACAACCCATTGTTCAGAGCATAGTACAAGGAACTTTCACCTCGCTTTCACACATGGCGACAGATAGAAGGACCTACCTTTGGGTATTCTCGACTCAACAGTAAAAGAGAACAAACTTGCATTTATGTTGCATCTTTCACAACTCCAGGCTATCCCAACGCACATTACAGCCAATGAAGTTGTTTTGAAGTCTAGTAGTATAGTTACTGTCGTGATGTAAGGAAACACGACTGCCAATTTGTGCACAGCAGGATCCCACAAACATGATAACTGGGTCTTTTTATTTAGGTGTTGGCTGAGGAATAAATATTGGCCAGGACACCAGGGAGAACTCTCCTGCTCCCCCTGCTGTTCTTTGATATAGCGCCTGGGAGGGATGACGGGCCTCAATAATGTCTGATCTGAAAAACGGTGCTTTCGATAGTGCAGTACTCCCTCAGCGCAGCACTGATTTTGTGCTCCAGTCTGTAGAGTGGGACAGGAACCCACAAACTTCTAACTCAGAGGCTGGAGCACTACCATGGAGCTAACTCGGGCAGTAAAAGGTCGGTTTTTAACAAATTGCTTGTCTTTTTTGTAAACACACCTGGAGTGAGGACTGCCACCAGCGGAAAAAGGTGGAGAGAATGGGTTGGATCCAGGCTATTTGGAAATGACTAGAATTGCACAGCCTGTTTCAAATTGTTGAGAATTCACACAACTGGAACCCTGCCCACTGAGAATGAGGTGCCTCCTTTACAAGGGAGGGAATGTGAAAAATTTCTGGGGCAGTGGCACGATGTAGATGGTTGTGCTGCTTTTTTTGTTTTGCTGTTATCGATATACCAGGTTTTGTACAAGGGTGTAGCAGTCACTGCCCAACCTTACTCTTGCCAGTAATAATACAGCTGCAGGAGCATTAAGCTCACGTGTGCAGCCTGGGGAAGCTTCTCTACAAAGTAGAGGCTGGATAACAACATCATTCAAAAGATCAGCCAATGTTCCTACTGCCCATCTGAAAATATTCCCCAGGGAGCTTGCTGCCAACGTTAGATGCCAAATGTTGAGAGTTTTGGATTCCACAGCACCAGCAGAGACCATCTCAATGTTTACAAAAATCAGAAAATGTATGGAAGGAACTTTTTTTTTACTTAAACAATTAGAAATATTTATGTACTTGCATTTCATTAGCTACTGGTATCTTCATGAGTAAGTTATAAAATAGAAGTACCTAACTGTCAGTGACAATTGAGCAATTGAGTATATGATGATTGGGTCTCTGCTGCTCCCAGTCTAGCGGGTGCAGTAAAAGAAACCAGGCAGTGTCCTCAGTCTTCATCACTGTCCCGTGACTGCTACTGCAGCAGTCACTTGGTGTGGATGTTGGGTGACAGAGCAATT
Source organism: Heterodontus francisci (assembly GCF_036365525.1). Taxonomy (NCBI): domain Eukaryota; kingdom Metazoa; phylum Chordata; class Chondrichthyes; order Heterodontiformes; family Heterodontidae; genus Heterodontus; species Heterodontus francisci. The sequence goes on along the minus strand of NC_090373.1, from coordinate 166,632,989 downwards.
CTATCCAGGCTCTCACATGCATGGGGCAGCAATAGGCTACTGACACATGTGAGGCTGGGGACACAGGGGGCAGGGGGAGGAATAGGAACAGAATCAAGTGAATTTATTTATTTTGCTTGAACATATCTGTTCATTTTGAATTACTGCCCTCCCAGTCTGTGGTACCCATAGAACCATAGAAACCACAGAAAAATTACAGCACAGAAGGAGGCCATTCAGCCCATCATGTCTGTGCTGGCCAAAACAAACGAGCCGCCCAATCTAATCCCACCTTCCAGCACCTGGTCCGTAGCCTTGCTGGTTACAGCACTTCAATTCATATCCAGGTACCTTTTAAATGAGTTGAGGGTTTCCTCCTCCATCACCGTTCCTGGCAGTGAATTCCAGACGCCCACCACCCTCTGGGTGAAAATGTTTTTCCTCATGTCCCCTCTCATCCTTCTGCCAATCACCTTAAATCTGTGCCCCCTGGTTATTGACATCTCCACTCGGGGAAACGGGTCCTTCCTCTCTATCTAGGACCCTAATAATTTTGTACACCTCATAAATACCATAAATTGGCATATCTCACCACCACAATCCTTTTTGATTCCCCTCTCCCCTCAGAGTCATTTACAGCACAGAAGGAGGCCATTCAGCCCATCAAGTCCATGTCAGCTCTCCACAGAGCTCTCCAGTCAGGCACACTCCCCCGTTCGCTCCCCATAGCCCTGCAAGTCTATTTCCTTCAAATGGCCATCCAACTTCCTCTTGAAGTAACTGATTGTCTCCACTTCCACCATCCTTGTGCGCAGCGAGTTCCAGGTCATTACCACCCACTGTGTAAAAAAAGTTCTTCCTCATGTTCCGTCTGCATCTCGTGCCCCAAACCTTCAATCTGTGTCTCCTAGTCCTTGTACCATCAGCTAATTGGAACAGTTTTTCCTTGGTCTATCTTATCTAAGCCTGTCATAACCATGTACACTTTGAACCATAGAACCCTAGAAAATTACGGCACAGAAGGAGGCCATTCAGCCCATCGTGTCTGCGCCGGCCACAAAAAACTAGTCGCTCAATCTAATCCCGCCTTCCAGCACCTGGTCCATAGCCTTGCAGGTTACAGCACTTCAAGTGCATGTTCAGGTATCTTTTTAAATGAGTTGAGGGCTTCTGCCTCCACCGCTGTTCTATTAAATTATTAATGTCTATTAAATCTCCCCTCGGTCTCCTTTTGATCTAGCTTTTCCAACCTAACCTTGGAACTAAAATCCCCCATCCCTAGAACCAATCTGGTAAATCTCCTCTGCACCCTCTCAAGGACCCTCACATCTTTCCTAAAGTCTGGTGAGCAGAACTGGATGCAGTACTCCAATATGGCCTAACCAGAGCTTTATAATGGGTCAGCATAACTTCCCTGCTTTTGTACTCAATACCTCTATTTATGAAGCCCAAGATCCCATATACTTTGCTAACTGCTTTCTCAATATGTCCTGCCACCTTCAAAGATTGATGCACATGCACCCCCAGGTCCCTCTTTAGAGCTGTGTCATTAAGTCTATATTGCCTCTCCCTATTTCTTCTGCCAAAATGCATCACCTCACACTTGTCTGTATTAAATTCCATCTGCCACCTGTCTGTCCATTCCGCTAGCCTGTCTATGTCCTGTTCTGGTGGAAGGTCACAGACCTAAAACGTTAACTCTGCTTCTCTCTACACAGATGCTGCCTGACCTGCTGAGTATTTCCAGTACTTTCTGTTTTTATTACTTTTGTTGTGTATTTGCAAAATGCGATATTTTCAGCGTGACTTGTTTTGTTTTAAAAACAGACATAATTTATGTGGTACATGGTACATTAGCTTAATGATTACCGGACTCACAGCCCAGAAGTTGTCAGCTCAAATCCCACCATGGCAATTTGATAATTTGTGGGCTAGCATCAGCTAAATGACGATGAAAGTTGCCGGATTGTTGGATAAACCTAATGTATATCCTACAGGGAAGGGAACCTGCCACCCCTACATAGTCCAGCCTTTGTGTAATGCCAGTCCCACACTACATGCACTTAACTCTAAATGTGTTCAGGGCAATTAATGATGGGCAATAAATATTGCCTCACCAGTGTTGACCATATCCCTTAAAACAAAATTGAGATGTTGGGGTATGGTTAGAATTAGTTATAATCATTTCTTGACCATACTTTATTACACTTAACAAAATTGATGGTGTGCACATTGTTACAGACAGGTCTGGGTGGCCTGCACTTTTCATCTCTCAACTGGCCGCAGATAGTGTTTTTTTTTTAATAGTGCTTTAGTTCCTGAGTGTTTTAAGGGTCAAATAAACACACAAATGACAGGTTTTCTCATAGGTCCAGAAAGAAAGATAACTATTAACAGTACCTGAAAATGTTCACAACCTCACCCACACACATGTATACACATAAGAAAAAATAGAGATTAGAGGATAGCATGCATTTAAGTCCAATTGTTTTCAAAAAAGTTCACTTTGAAACAAGAAAGGCTGGAAATACTCAGCAGGTCTGGCAGCATCTGTGGAGTGAGAAGCAGAGTCAATGTTTCAGAATGTAAACTCTGCTTCTCTCTCCACAGATGCTGCCAGACCTGCTGAGTATTTCCAGCCTTTCTTGTTTTTATTTCAGATTTCCAGCATCCGCAGTATTTTGCTTTCACTTTGAAACATTTTTGGTTTTCTGGGAGAAATTTTTAATGGCGTTAAAGGCCTGATGTTCCTTGTCTTGGTTCACTGAAGTATCGCAGATTCCTTTTTTAAGACGAAGTCAAAGTTGGTGGACAATCTTATTAAAAATTCTCAGTTGGGGAGTTTTCAAGGTCACTTTTTTCAGTCGCTGCCTTGTTGGTTTAAAGATGTTATAGACAGCGTCCTCTTCTTGGCTGAAATGGATATCTCAACTGCTATCTTTCTCTCTCTCTCTCTGTCCCTCTCTGACTGTCTTTCAGAGACCTTTTTTTTAAAGAAAAGCCCTTATCAGGTTTGGTTTCATCAGGTGACCATGGATGCTGTTCCCTGGTGTATTTATACAATGTCTTTGAACATGTGGCTATTGTAACACAATGGGGTTGAAATGTGGTTTATCTTGATAAAGTGGAGTTATATCCCACCTATTATCTTGGCTTTGCATCTGGAGTCACTCTGTCTGTGAACGTCATTGCCAACCCAATTCTTGAAGATAGGAGCCACTGAGCATTGAATGGTCTGTTTAACATTTTAAAGTGTCTTCCCAGAACTAGTCCAGACATGATGATGGATTTTAGTCTCCAACAGTAACAATGTATATTTGCAGTACAGGAGGGGTCACCTGACCTCATTCTCCATCTTTTCTGCAGCAAAATGTGTCAATTTTTGGGAGTTTAATTCACCAGTTCAATTTTATAGTTCGTTATTGCTCCAGTTCACTTTATAGTCTGTAACTGATTCTTGCGTGAGTGTGGCAATATATGTTCTGTATGTTTTTTTTAAACTTAAATACTGCTTTAACCAACCTCTTTTGTCCTTAATCAGGTATGAATAATCGTGAGGTGTTGGAGCAGGTGGATCGTGGTTACAGGATGGCATCTCCACAGGATTGCCCCAGCTCCCTTCATGAGCTCATGATACAGTGTTGGAAGAAAGACCCAGAGGAGAGGCCGACCTTTGAGTATCTACAGGCCTTCCTGGAGGACTACTTCACTGCAACAGAGCCTCAGTATCAGCCAGGAGATAACCTGTGACCGGCTGGGCTATTAAAAACTGCTTGTCTATGGGTGCTCCTCCCCTTTTTCCATTGCCGTTACACGTTACCCAATTGGGTGATTTCCAGAGTCTGAATCGTCATTCTGCAGAAACTGGTATCTTCTAATATCATGCCCTTGCTCCCTTGCCATGGAAAACAGGCTCTTTTCCTTCACCTTGAGAAGCCATGTGGCTTTTTATGAATATGTCAGAACGTTAGTATTGTATAATAGTCATTGTTGAACTGATGGAGAACCATCTCTAAAATGCTACTTATTGCCCAAAATATTGTCTTCCCCATGCCCCCACTGCCTGCCTGTCAGTTCAGCTGAACTCTTCAATGTTAACAAAACTCAAGGGGTTTCAAGTAGTCACGTTTTTCCCCTGTACCACGTTAAGTCAGTGGCATTGAGTGAATGTCTCCTTCCTTTACTGCAAGACCACCAGTTCCTTTCTAAAGAGATTTTGCATAAACCTCCGCAGACATCCGGAAATTTTCAGTCAATGTTACTGCAGCTCAGAAGATAAGAGGAAGGTTGTTTGCAGCTGAAAATCTTGCAAAGTATAAAACTGAGACTCACATTGACTTTTTTCCCCATTCCCCAGATACTTGCATATTGCTATGTTTGTGAGCCACTTGGTGACATAGGATGCTGCCAAAAGCAATTGTTTTTTAAAAATTTGTTTGCATATTGTTGCACCACCTTTATCACCGTTGCGCTGATTTGTTTTTATTACTACTCAGTTTAAGTTTATAGACTTGTAAGAAATTTTTTTAAAACCTAGTGATGTAATATTATGTCATCTGAAAAGATATATTTAAAGAAATTGTGCTGAAGTTCTACTTACTGAATCATGTACCCTGACGATGATGATCATGATGATTTCCAGTGATGCAAAGCAGACTGCAATTCATGTGGCAAAACGCACAGGCAACAGACATGAAGGTGATGATATTTCTTGCATCACTGAGTACAATAGCTCAGTGCTGAGAACTGGTGAGAGATTGAATTTCACTGTACAGATTACACCTTGTGGGAGCATTGTGTTAACACTTCTGACAATTCACAGTCATGCTGAATATTCTCAAGTGCAAGAGACTAACCCTTGCCTTGAGAAGTACACAGGGACTCCAGTGGGGGGGTTAGCACAACCAATACAGTCACTAGTGCTTTAAAGGATAAAATGACAGAGCTGCCGCCATTCCAGAGCATCCTTTACTTCACTTGCTGATTTTTTTTTTTAATGCTTTTGTACGTGTAACTTTGACCTATGTGCAGTAACCAATTGCATTTCCGGATTGCTTCCTGTACGACCAATGACATCCTAAAGGATTATTTTAAGAGAATTACTATGCACTCTAACTTTGATAGCAGATGCACAAATGTAGTAATGTGTTTTCGGATGTTACTACATTCCTTTTAATTGGCCGTGTGGTCTAAACTTTGGATTCTTGGTATTTGTACATTTTAACCAGATGATGCCTCTGCATTAGTTTTTTTTCTCCCAACTCACATTATAAATATAAGATTTCAGTTGCCATTAAATATACATTTTACAATTTCTGTATCAGTTGACATGTTTTACATAGCTATTCAATTTTCCTAATCCAGTTCTTGTCATTTTAAAACCTGTACAATAAAGATCTTAGCTAGGTCAGCCCACTTCTGGAATCGTTCGTACTATGTCCAAATTCAGCTGTACATAGGGCAATAAAAAGTGTTTGCCAGGAGAGGTTAACACCTTTTATTTTTTACAGAACCGTACTAATATATAATGATGGGAACCTTTTTGAGTGCAATTGGCCAATGTAATCACTTGCATGAGGGAACTGCATCTGCAACTGATATGCAGTCTGTTTGGACAAGGTTTGAACTGTGGGTGCAACATTCCAAGAAGACTTCATCTGTATACACAATATTAAATGCAATCTTCATTCAGAGCTATTACACATTGGATGCAGTCACCATTCAGAATGACTACACAGAACACTCCACTGAAGCCAGGATGCAGCACTCTACTCTCCAACTGTGGGATTAGAGGAAGGTATACAGATGGTTAACAACAAAAAAATCAATTCAATTGGCGTTTGGACTAAATGCACTTGAGATTTTGTTGTTTCTTACCCTGCATGCCATGTTTGATGTGGGTCGACTGTTACTTAAAGGGGCAATGTTGAAATAATTTCCAGTGAGAAAATGGAAAGGTAGATTGTGAACAGTAGAGCAGAATGAAAGACGACCCAGAACTAACAAATGTGAACTGGGCAAAAGGCAAGTGAAAGCAATAGACGGCAGCCTCTGCATCATGTACCTTCAGATTTGGAGAGAATAATATAGATAATACAGGGGAGATACCTGGTGTAGTCTGTGCATCCAGCTAAGGGGAGCAGGGGTGGCAGATGCCACAAAGTAGTACACTACTGGGTTCCACCTACTAGCTATCGTCCATGTACAACATGTACATAAGGTTCAGGGGATGAAGCAATGTGTCTGTGACCTAGAGGGACAGCAGAAAGGGCAAATCTCTCAATTCAAGACACAAATGAGTGTCCATTCATCCCATCGTAGCTCATAAATCTAAGATAAAACAATAACATGTATGTCTTGAATGAATCTAAGATTTCTGTCTCTTTTCCGAGTGGTGATCACTATTTGTATGAAGAGCTTCTGTCTGGTGTTGATCCTAAATTGTCCTTCATTGTTTTAGCCTATGGCTCCTTCTTCTAATATAGATTGAGTGCTCTGATTTACTGTCTGTATTCTCCTATCAGGTTCTCATTTGTTGCCTTTCATGGCTAAAGCCCAGTTGCATTGATCATCCATCCACAAACATTCACTCCCTCCACCGCCGACGCACAGTGGCAGCAGTGTGTACCATCTACAAGGTATACTGCAGCAATGCACCAAGGCTCCTGAGACAGCACCTTCCAAACCCGCGACCTCTACCAACTAGAAGGACAAGGGCAGCAAATGCATGGGAACACCAGAACCTGCAAGTTCCCTTCCAAGTCGCACACCGTCCTGACTTGGAATGATATCGCCGTTCCTTCACTGTCCCTGGGTCAAAATCCTGGAACTCCCTCCCTAACAGCACTGTGGGTGTCCCTACCTCACATGGACTGCAGCAGTTCAAGAAGGCAGCTCACCACCACTTTTTCGAGGGCAATTAGAGCTGGGCAATATATGCTGGCCTAACCAGCGATGCCCACATCCCATGAATGAATTAATAAATAGATAAGAATTAACAATAAAAGAAATATTAAATGTTGGCCTTCATAGCGAGAGGATTTAAGTACAGGAGCAGGATGTCTTGCTGCAATTATACAAGGCCTTGGTGAGACCACATCTGGTGTATTGTGTGCAGTTTTGCTTTCCTTATCTAAGGAAGGATGTTCTTGCTATGGAGGGACAGCAGCGAAGATAGATTGAATTGATTGGGATTGTATTTTCGAGAGTTCAGGAGAATGAGAGGGGACCTCATAGAAACCTACAAAATTCTAACTGGACTGGACAGACTAGATGCAGGAAGGATGTTCCCGGTGACAGTGGAGTTCAGGACCAGGGGTCACAGTCTAAGGATAAGGACTTAGGACTGAGATGAAGAGAGATTTCTTCACACAGAGAGTAGTGAACCTGTGGAATTCTCGACCACGGAAAGCAGTTGAGGCCAAATCATTAAATATATTCAAGAAAGAGCTAGATATAGTTCTTTGGGCTAAAGGGATTCGGGGAGAAATTGGAAACAGGGTACTGAGTTTGGATGATCAGCCATGATCGTATTGAATGGCGGAACAGGCTCGAAGGGCAGAATGGCCTACTCCTGCTCCTATTTTTCTACATTTCTATGTTGCTGCAATCTTTTCTTTTAACTCATGCCTTTCATTGCCAGACATTAGCCTTGTGACTCTTTTCATCACCATTCCCTGCTGTCGTTTTGTTTCACTTGTCATCACCTTGCTACAGAAACTCTCAAACTAGGCCTTTGTCACCTCCAGACTCGTCTAATACTCCCCTGGCAGGCCTTCCATTCTCCAGCCTCTGTAAACTTCACCTTATCAAAAGCTTTGTTGGCCGTATCCTATCCTGTACAAAACCCTGCTCAACTTGCCAATCTACAGCGGCTCCTGGTGTTCCAAACCTTATTTAAAATTCCCATCCTCATTTAAATCCCTCTGTGGCCTCACCCTTCCTGTCTCTGTAACCACCCACCCTACAATCCTCCCAGTCCTGAAACTGCTAGTTTTTCTGATTCTGCCCCATTGTACATACCCCCGCCCCACCCCCCCCCCCCCCCCCCCCCCCCCACCCCACCATACCATTGAGGGTTGTGCCATCAGCCGTATCGTCCCCAAACTCAGGAATTCCAAAGCTAAACCTCTCCACTTCCCTCTCCTTTAAGGCCCTCCTTTTAAAACCCCTCTCCTTGACTAAGCTTTCAGCCACCACTCCTAATATCTCTTTCTTTGGCTCAGTATCCATGTTTGTATGATTACACCTCAACGCCACATATTCGGATGCTTTTCTACATTAAAGGTGCTCCATAAATCCATGTTGTCATGGTGTACAGTTTTAGGCTCCTTATTTAAGGAGGGACATGCTTGCATTGGAAGGAGAAGATTCACTAGGCTGATTCCTGGGATGAAGGGGTGTCTTATGAGGAAGGGTTGAGCAGGTTGGGCCTAAACTCACTGGATTTTAGAAGATTGAGAGGTGATCTTATTGAAACACATAGGATTCTGAGGGGGCTTGACAGGGTAGATGCTGAGAGGATGCTTTCCCTCGTTGGGGAATCTAGAACTGGGGGCAGTTTCAAAATAAGGGGTCTTCCTTTTAAGACGGAGTGAGGAATTTTGTCTTTGAGGGTTGTTAATCTTTGGAATTCTCTTCCGCAAAGAGCAGTGGAGGCTAGGTCATTGAATATATTCAAGGCTGAGATGAACAGATCGTTGATCTGCAAGGCAGTTAAGGGTTATGCAGGGCAGGCAGGAAAGTGGAGTTGAAACCATAATCAGATCAGCCATGATCTTACTGAAAAATGGAGCAGACTCAAGGGAGCCAAATGGCCTATTCCTGCTCCTATTTCTTTCTGTTCTAATGCGACCAAAATCAAATATTAACACTTAGAATTTTGTTGTTCTAATGTCCAGATAATCTAAGCTGGGATAATATGAGTGAGATGCAGTTTCAGAGGCAATTATAACTGGCATCAGTGGTAAAAGTGAGCTGGTCATTCCCTTCTCCTCACTCCATCCCATTTAATGCAAAGTTCTTGCATAATGATTATTATTTCCCGGTTATGATAATTTAATAAATTATAAGTGATTACATCGCATCGTTGATCCTTAGTGCAACATTGGCAAAGGCAGCTTTTATCCCCGCCCCGCCACTGCCTGCATTAATATCACCATGGTTCCAAATAGCTTTACAACGGAATTAAATTATTTCCAGGATCTGTGCAGTATGTCTTGTACCAGTTCACGCACTCCACTCTTGCAGTTCTGGTTTACTGGGCAGCCCCACCACCGCTGCAGGCAGGGCTATCAACTTTTAGCATCACCAGAAGCCACTGCACCCTCTAAGCCGGTGAGATCACAGTCCTGTGAGGATGGAGTGAAGTGGAGCAGGCTCGTGTGGAGCATAATTGGCAGTACAGATCAGATATACTAAGTGGCCTCTTCCTGTGCTGTGAATATTGTGTTATCACTACTTGATTATGCTCTCTAATCTTCTTTTGTAGATTTGTTTCTACATGTGAGTTTCAAATTAATAATAATGTTTTGGTTTAAAAGTACCTGGCTCTATGATGCAGTGTTTCTTGTAGTTGAACATCTAGGAACAGAGGAGTGTGCTCAGGGCGCCTGTCTGGGCCTACAAACCCAGACTGAGGTACTAGTGAGGGACACAAAGTATGGTTCTCACGAAGCAGCACCAGTCATGTAATGTTAGTTCAGTTACATGTAAGTAGGTTTAAAGCAGAGTAAGAGTTCAACACGCAACATGGATTTGTTAAGGGAAGATCTTGTGTGACCAACTTGATTGAATTTTTTGAAGAAGTAATAAGGAAGATAAATGTGGGTGGTGCAGTTGATGTGCTCAACATGGATTTTAGCAAGGCTTTTGACAAGGTCCCACATGGCAGACTGGTTAAAAAAATAAAATCCCAAGGGATCCAGGGAAATGTAGCAGGGTGGATACAAAATTGGCTCAGTGGCAAGAAACAAAGGGTAATTGTTGACGGCTGTTTTAGCGACTGGAGGATTGCTTCCAGTGATGTTCCACGGGGCTCAGTACCGGGTCCCTTGCTTTTTGTGGTATATATTAACGATTTGGATGTAAATGTAGGGGCATGATCAAGAAGTTTGCGGACGACACAAAGATTAGCCGTGTGGCAGGTAGCGAGGAGGATAGTTATAGGCTGCAGGAAGATATTGATGGTCAGTTGGGCAGAAAAGTGGCAAATGGAATTCAACCTGGAGAAGTGTGAGGTGATGCATTTGGGGAGGTCAAACAAGACAAAGGCATACACGATTAATGGGAAAATACTGAGAAGTAGAGGAATTGAGGGACCTTGGAGTGAATGGCCACAGATCCCTGAAAGTAACAGGACAGGTCGATAAGGTAGTTAAGAAGACATATGGAATTCTTTCCTTTATTAGCCGAGGTATAGAATACAAGAGCAGGGAGGTTATGCTGGAACTGTATAACTCATTGGTTAGGCCACAATTTGAGTACTGTTTGCAGTTCTAGTCACCTCATTACAGAAAGGATATAATTGCACTAGAGAGGGTACAGAGCAGATTTACGAGGATGTTGCCAGGACTGGAAAAATGCAGCTATGAGGAAAGATTGGATAGGCTGGGATTGTTCTCCTTGGAACAGAGAAGGCTAAAGGGAGATCTGATTGAAATGTACAAAATTTTGAGGGGCCTGGATAGAGTGGAGGTGAAGGGTCTATTCACCTTAGCTGAGAGGTCAGTGATGAGGGGGCTTAGATTTAAAGTGATTGGTAGAAAAATTAGAGGGAAGATGAGGAAAAGCTTTTTCACCCAGAGGGTGGTGATGATCTGGAACTCACTGCCTGAAAGGGTAGTTGAGGCAGAAACCCTCAACTCATTCAAAAGGAATCTGGATATGCATCTCAAGTGCTGTAAGCTACAAGGCTACAGACCAAATGCTGGAAGGTGGGATTGGAATAAGTGGATCGTTTTTTGGCTGGCACAGACACAATGGGCCAAGTGGCCTCTTTCTGTGCCTTAAACTTTCTATGATTCTAAGTTGGTTTGGAATGTTCATGTAGAGTGAAGCTCTGTTAAGCAATGATGATCACAAGCACCACTTACTTTAAAAAAGAAAAATCTGAGGGTAGGTTCTCATCTTTATAGAATAGGTGGAGCACAGGAAGGAAAATGTGGTGGGACAATCACTCACCTCTTACAGAATTTGCCAGAACTTTCTTCCAATGAAGGGAAGGGGAGGAAAATGGAGCAAGTTCTGTTGCAGCCAAGTGATTTTTCTTCTACGGCCCTACCTCCTGATGATAGATTTTCCCCTCTGCACTGCTCCCAGGCAAAGTTTCACACCCAGGTGGTAAAGACACAAATCTGGCCCTACATTTCTCTCTGTGACAATTTTCCAAGCTGTCTCTCATAGGAACTTAGGAGCAGGAGTAAACCATTCAGCCCATCGAGACTGCTCTGCCATTCAATACAATCATGGCTGATCATCCACTTCAAAGTTCACAGGTTATGTGGTCAGCGAAATCATCAATAAGTGGATAATGCTTTAATCAAAAAAGAACCAAGCGTAGAAGTGGAGAATGTTAGTATCCTTGGATGGGTAGGGAGGGAGAGTAGCCAAAGATTCTGTCAGGACATTTTTGTCTTTCACCTCTTGGGCTGCTTTGTGAGCTCGGAGCATGTATTGAGAGTTCAAGTGAGTGCCCAATTCACCAGCCCACTATCTGTGCTCATTTCTTTGCCTTATAATTGGAAAGTGGTGAACAAGGATTCACCAAGGGGAAGCTCCAAATACAGTGTGTTTAAAAATTAAACCCTGTTACAGTAAGACCAGGTGAAGGTGAAGACCCGTAGACACCTTTCTCACCTGATTGTAACAGTATGTATTTTTGTTTTCAAATCTCAAGTGTGCATACACAGATTCTCTTATGCTTTTATTTTAACCATGCACAGGTACACAATGTTACAAGTACACAATGGGAGGTATTTTGTGCTGACGGCAGTGGTCTGGGGAAACTGACGCCGAGATCCCTGTGTCACCTCCTTTCCAGAAGGTCTGCTGAATTTAGCGCCAATAGGCACTTAAGTGGACAGCGGCAGGCCTTTCATAGGATGTAGGGCCCCGTCATCAGAAGTCCCGCCCATGCAGAGCTGCTGGCCATTCAGAGGCTGGCAGCTGCAGCGACAAGACACCAAGGAGCAGCGCTGGAACCAGGCTTAAGGTAGGTCAGGGCGGGTGGGGTCTCATGCGGTGGGGGTTGCAGGGGAGGGGGTCAGCAGCAAGGGCAGGGGGATGACCCTCAGCAGGACCATCCCACCCCCCCACCCTTCCCGAAGTTGGAGCCTTTGTTCAGGCACTAAGTGCCTTTGAGCAAGGGATCACCCCACCCCACCCCTGGAGCTGGGAATAAGCCTGCATGATTTTTCCTACCATGCTTCCCATGCGGTGACAGGACAGCTCACTGCTGCTTGGCTAATTAGGGCTGCGGTGGGAAGAGGCCGTTAAGGGCCTCAGTTGGTCGTGGGGCAAGAAGGCCTTCCCACCCCAGACTAAATTTCAACGGAGGCAGGATGGTGGAGGCAGCAACCCCCTGCCACCATCCCACCCGATTTTATCCTCTTCCTGCCTCCAAACCCACCACAGAGGAGAACATAAAATTACATACAATGTTGCAAATACGCAATGTGGGCAATGATGCAATGTTGCAAATGCGCAATATCATGCACGCATGTGTGAGAAGAGATAATGTGCCAGTAAAGCCCATTCTTTCACAGACTCTTTCACAGGCTAATTGTGGACTCTCTCTAAAATTTATTGATTCTCCTGATGAAGGTGAATCACCTTTAATGATAAAACTCCTGTAATAAAAGTGCTGACAGTTTTTTTTAATGCTAAAGGAATCAATGCGACTCCAATTTCTCTGTCTTGCACCATGATGGGCTTCTGTGGGAGTGACCCTGTCGCTTTGCTCATGTTTTTCTGCCATGATTTTTATTTGTAAACCTTAGGAGGTGTTCAGTCCATTCCCTGCTCTGTTGTACTTGTTCTTTTGTCTACCTGTTTTATTCTTTTTAATTTGGAGATACAGCACTGAAACAGGCTCTTCGGCCCACTGAGTCTGTACTGACCAACAACCACCCATTTATACTAATCCTACATTAATTCCATATTCCCTACCACATCCCCACCATTCTCCTACCACCAACCTACACTAGAGGCAACTTACAATGGCCAATTTACCTATCAGCCTGTAAGTCTTTGGCTGTGGGAGGAAACCAGAGCACCCGGCGGAAACCCACGTGGTCACAGGGAGAACTTGCAAACTCTGCACAGGCAGTACCCAGAACCGAACCCGGGTCACTGGAGCTGTGAGGCTGTGGTGCTAACCACTGCGCCACTCTAAATGTTTCAATGTAATTATTTTTAATAATGTGTGTGTTTGTACTGCACAGTGCACACTGTCATAATTATTTTGCTGTTTTCAGCTCGACTGATCTGATTGCTGCATGATCTTATATATGTGTTCTAAAAGTCAGATATAAGCAGCGCAAAAGAAACTTACATAGAATGTACAACACAAAATCAGGCCATTCGGCCCAACAGGTCCGTGGTGTTTTTGCCCTGCATGAGCCTCCTCCGCCCCTTCATCTAGCCCCATTAACATATCCTTCTATTCCTTTCTCCTTCATGTGTTTATCTAGCTTTCCCTTAAATGCATCACCAAAATCACCACGCATTACAAATTCATCTTATTCCATTGGAACCAGCTACAATCCACAGATGGTATTCCCATGGCTACACAAGAACGAAGCTTCCTAATGCTGCACTCCTGACCTCTAGTTTTGCAATCCTGTGTTAAATACCTTGCCTACATTTACATTGCCTGGAATTTTCAAAACCTAGATCATGTCTCCCACATTTAGTCACCTATTCTGCATTGGAACTAAGCTCAGTCTGTTAGGCTTGGACCTCCTTACTTGGAGCGCTAAACCCCATATTTATCCTAGCTTCTCCATTCTGAGTCCTAGCCCAGTACATAAAATGTAGTGTTTCTCTTACCAGTGCCATTCTGCAGATAATATTAGGCGCAAACCACTACACGAGATGGGGAGCTAGCTACAAAGATTGGTTGGGGGAAGTGGCAGGCAATTTTATTTCCGCCTCTCACCTCATGAATCTGTAACCCACTGCGTAAACAAGGATAACCCTGAAGGAAGATAGATATCACATCCACATGCAACATCCATTTTGATGCTAAAGTACATTTTGTGCCATTATAAACGATTATCACATTTTACAATCTCTGTACCAGATTCAGCACATGTGGACAGAACTCTTATCTTTGCTAATATTTACCTCCTCAGCTGGATTAATTTTATTTTTAAAGTTCTACTTTGAAAACCTGGCTGACCTTTATTTTTTTTTCTACAGATCAGTGAATGAGATACAGAACCAAATAGCAGTAAATAACTGGAAGGGATGTATGTGTCTGGAGTCGTGCCGCAGCCGTATTTGGTTCTGCATTCAGTGAAGTTATTGCTGGTATGGTAAATAGTCTGTTTAAGCTTTCTTTTTATTCAATTCATGTTATCATTACTATTTAACTTAAAAGGGATAATTTTAGGAATTTGCTCTTCCAATGAGCAAAGCTTTCCACATATCAGCTCTTCTCACATCTCTGCCCACCCTCCCTGATTTCCTCCTCATTAAAATTAATCGAAAGAAAGTCTTGATTTTCATCGGACGATGAGATAAAGGTCCATATGGAAAGCCATACATTTAGAAAATTACCACTCAAAGGAAGAAAATTGCAAATGCTGAAGATCTGAAATAAACCAAGATGATGCTGAAATGTCGCAGCAGGTTTTATCCACACCCGAAAAACACCATGAATCTGTTTGTTGTCTCCCTTCATTTTGCTGTCAGTCTTGATGTTTATTTTCACCACTTTATTTATTTTTTTGACCCGTACAGCGAGAAATTTATTTTTCCATGTCTTTGTTGACCTGCTGAAACTTGATGATGATGATGAAGAACCAAAGTTCTGCTGTTAACACAGACAAAATAGACGAGGAAAACATGCTGCAATTAGTTCTACTATATTATAGCAGGCCTGTGGGACCCCTTGGCGAATTTTCCTTCTCCCCCTTACTCAGTTCCTCAGTATTGTTCGCTGCTGCTTAACTGACAGAACATTTTAGCTTCACTTGGGTGGGGCCTCATTTTAACACCTCCTCTGACAATGCAGCACTCCCTCAGTACCCACTGAAGGAGTCTAGGATATGTGGTGCTCAGGTCTCTGGAATGGGGTTTGAAGCCACAACCTTCTGACACAGTTACAACTTAGTCAAAAATGTCTTTTAATTAGAATAAGGTTTTGTTTTGGCTCCCACCTGTGGATAGGTGCAACTTCTTCCTTTCCATATAGCAGTCTGATTCCCTTTTGAATACCTCGATTGAACCACACTCATGCATTGCATTCCAGACCCTAAGCACTTTCTGCGTGAAGACGTTTTTCCTCATGTTGCTTTTGTTTCTTTTGCCAATCACTTTAAATCGTTCTCGATGTTTTCATGAGTGGGAACACTTTCTCCCCATCTACTCTGTCCAGATCCTTCATGATTTTGAATACCTCCATTAAATCTCCTCTCATCCTTTTCTTCTGCAAGGAAAACAGTCCCAAATTCTCCAATCTATCTTCATACCTGAAATTCCTCATCCCTGGAATCTTTTCTGCACTCTCTCCAATGCCTTCATATCTTTCCTGAAGTGCAGCGCTCAGAACTCCAGCTGAGGCCGAATTAGTGTCTTATACAAGTTTAACATAACCTCCTTTCTCTTGTACTCTATGCCCCTATTAATAAAGCCCAGGATACAGTATGCTTAATTAATTGCTCTCACAACCTGTCCTGCCACAAGCCTGTTCAGTCTTATACACATGTAGCCCCAGGTCCCTCTGCTTTTGCACTCCCTTTAGAGTTGTATCCTTTGCTATATTGTCTCTCCATGTTCTTCTTACCAAAAGAAATAACTTCACTTTTCTCCGCATTGAACTTCATCTGCCACTTGTCTGCCCATACCAACTTGTCTACATCCTTTTGAAGTTCTACACTATTCTCCTCACAGTTCACAATTGTTCCAAGTTTCGTATCCTATGCAAATTTTGAAATTATGCCCTGTACACCAAGGTCTGGATCATTAATATATATCAGGAATAGCAAGGGTCTCAACACTGACCCCTGGGGAACTCCACTACAAACCTTCCTCTGGCCCGAAGAACATCCATTAACCACAACTCTCTATTTCCTGTCACTCAGCCAATTTCATATCCATGTTGCTACTGTCCCTTTTATTTAATTTTGCACACAAGGCACACTGTATCAAATGCCTTTTGAAAGTCCATGTACACCACATCAACAGCATTGTCCTCATCAACCCTCTCTGTTACCTCTTCAAAACAAACTCCAGCAAATTAATTAATCGTGATTTTCCCTTAACGACTCCATATTGGCTTTCCTTCATTAATCCACATTTGTCCATGCCACTATTAATTTGGTCCTAAATTATTGTTTCTAGAAGTTTCCCCACCACTGAAATAAACTGACTGGCTAGTAGTTGCTAGCTTATCTTTACATCCTTTTTTGAACAAGGCTGTGACGTTTGCAAATCTCCAGTCTTCTGGCACCACCCGAGTCTAAGGAAGACTGGAAAATTATGGCCAATGCCTCGGCAATTTCCACTCTCACTTCCCTCAGTATCCCTGGATGAATCTCATCAGGCCCTGGTGCTTTATCAACTTTAAGTATAGCCAGCCTTTCTAATACTTGCTCTTTATCAATTTTAAATCCTTCTAGTGTCTGGATTACTTCTTCTTTCACTGTGGCCTGGGTTGCATCTTCTTCCTTGGTAAAGACAGATGCAAAGTATTCATTTAATACCTCAGCTATTCCCCTGCCTCCGTGCGTAGATATCCCTTTTGGCCCCGAATTGACCCTACTCCACCTTTTACTATTTATATGCCTATAGAAGACTTTGGGATTCCCTTTTATGTTAACTGCCAGTCTCTTTTCATACTCTCTTATTGCTTCGCTTATTTGCTTTTTCACTTCCTGAGGCAAGGGAGGAGATTGCAAGGGCTCTGACACAAATTTTCAAATCCTCTCTGGCCACAGGAGAGATACCAGAGGATTGGAGGACAGCGAATGTGGTACCATTATTCAAGAAGGGTAGCAGGGATAAACCAGGTAATTACAGGCCGGTGAGTCTAACATCAGTGTTTGGGAAACTATTGGAAAAAATTCTAAGGGACAGGATTAATCTCCAGTTGGAGAGGCAGGGATTAATCAGGGATAGTCAGCATGGCTTTGTCAGGGGGAGATTGTGTCTAACAAACTTGATTGAATTTTTCGAGGGGTGACGAGATGTGTAGATGAGGGTAAAGCAGTTGATGTAGTCCACATGGACTTCAGTAAGGATTTTGATAAGGTCCTGCATGGGAGATTGGTCAAGAAGGTAAGAGCCCATGGAATCCACGGCAATTTGGCAAATTGGATCCAAAATTGGCTTAGTGGCAGGAGACAGAGGGTAATGGTAGAGGGTTGTTTTTGCGAGTGGAAGCCTGTGACCAGTGGTGTACCAAAGGGATTGGTGCTGGGACCCTTGTTGTTTGTAGTGTACATTAATGATTTAGACGTGAATATAGGAGGTATGATCAGTAAGTTCGCAGATGACATGAAAATTGGTGGTGTCGTAAATAGTGAGGAGGAAAGCCTTAGATTACAGGATGATATAGATGGGCTGGTAAGATGGGTGGAGCTGTGGCAAATGGAATTTAATCCTGACAAGTGTGAGGTGATGCATTTTGGGAGGACGAACAAGGTAAGGGAATATACAATGGATGGTAGGACCCTAGGAAGTACAGAGAGTCAGAAGGACCTTGGTGTACTTTTCCATAGATCACTGAAAGCAGCAGCACAGGTAGATAAGGTGGTTAGGAAGGCATATGGGATACTTGCCTTTATTAGTCAAGGCATAGAATATAGGGCAGGGAGGTTATGATGGAGATGTATAAAACGCTAGTTAGGCCACAGCTGGAGTACTGTGTACAGTTTTGGGCACCACACTATACGAAGGATGTGATTGCACTGGAGACGGTGCAGAGGAGATTCACCAGTATGTTGCCTGGGCTGGAGCATTTTAGCTATGAAGAGAGACTGAAAAGGCTAGGCTTGTTTTTCTTAGAGCAGAGAAGGCTGAGGGAAGATATGATTGAGGTACAAAATTATGAGGGGCGTTGAAATGTTAGATAGGAAGAAACTTTTTCCCTTAGCGGAGGTGTCAATAACCAGGGGGCATAGATTTAAGGTAAGGTGCAGGAGGTTTAGAGGGGATTTGAGGAAAAATGTTTTCACCCAGAGGATGGTTGGAATCTGGAACGCACTGCCTAAAGAGGTGGTAGAGGCAGGAACCCTCACAACATTTAAGAAGTATTTGGATGAACACTTGAAATGCCATAGCATACAAGGCTACGGGCCAAGTGCTGGAAAATGGGATTAGAATAGTTAGGTGCTTGATGGCCAGCACAGACATGATGGGCCGAAGGGCCTGTTTCTGTGCTGTATAACTCTATGACTATGACTCTGAACCTTCTATATTCAGCCTGGTTCTCCATTGTATTATCTACCCGACATCTGTCATAAGCACACTTTTTCTTCTTCATCTTCATCTCAATCTCTTTTGTCATCCAGGGAGCTCTGGATTTATTTGCCCTACCTTTGCCCTTCAAGGGAATATACCTTGCCAGTGCCTGAACTATCTCTTCTTTGAAGGCAACCTAATGTTCAGCTACTGTTTTTCTCCCAACCTTTGATTCCAATTTATTCAGCCCAGATCCATTCTTACCCCACTGAAGTTGGCTTTCCCCCAGTTAATTATTCTTACTCTGATTGTTCTTTGTCCTTTTCCATAACAAGCCTAGACCTTATGATACAATGATCACTGTCCGCTAAATGTTCTCCTACTGATATTTGATCCACCTGGCCCACTTCATTCCCAAGAACCAGGTCTAGCATTGCCTCCTTTCTTGTTAGATGAGCAACATACTTAAGGAGAAAATTTTCCTGACAGACTCTTGCCCCTCACTGCCCTTTACACTACCGCTATCCCAGTCTATATCCGACTAATTAAAGTCCCCCATTATAACTACTCTGTAATACTTGCATCTCTCTGTAATTTCCTTACAATTTTTTTCCTCTTCATCCTTTCCACTAGTTGGTGGCCTATAGACTACACTGAGCAATGTAATTGCACCTTTTTTGTTTCTTAGCTCTAGCCAAATAGATTCTCACCTTGATCCTTTGGGGATATCCTCTCTCTCTCTCTCCAGCACTGCAATACTCTCATTTATCAATACCGCCACTCCTCCCCCTTTTCTTCTTTTCTACTCTCAAGCCTTCCTGGCAGCTCCCTCTTAATGAAATTGAAAATAAATGTCTTGTTGGTAATGTGGATTTCCCATTATCAACAGCTAAAGAAACAGATTTTCTTTGTTTTTGTTCCAGTGAAACTCCTGTCGTGCCCTGTGTGCTTCATTTAAACTCATTTGCAGTGCTGTATTGTCTAAAGTTACATATCAGTCAAATGTGTTTGTTTAACTTAGATCCGTATTGTCTTCAGATTAGTTGCATGGTTAAGTTTATCTTGATAAGATGCATTATGCAAGCATCAACAACTCATGCAGAATAAGATAATAAAAGCATTTGCCAGTGCAGGGCACGAGCTCTATATATTCCAAAATAAAGGCAAAGAAAAAATTATTTTCTGTACTAATTGGAATCTGTGAAATTTTACACCAAGATATAGGGCTGGATGTTACCTTAGGCGGACGGGAATTTGCCGCCGACATTTATGCCTGTGGCGAACCCGCTTTTGCCTAGCCTGGGGAACCGTCCTGCATTTTACGGGTCCCCAGGCTTTAATTGTCCCGAGGCAGGACTTCCACCCACTTGAGGGAGGAGGTCCTGTCTCGGTGAGCTGCCAGCCAATCAGCGGGACAGCAGCTCTTAGTCTCAGCAGCGCCACTGGGAGTGGTGGTCACTGCTGGGACTGCAGCCCAGCCGACACCATGGAGCCTAGAGATGAGGAAAGTTGGGCTTGCCTCACCAGGGGGATTGGTCCTTTCCTGGTGAGGCTGGAGTGGTCGTTTAGGGATCGGGCGGGGGCTGCGTCTTGGGTCCCAGGAGTGGGTTGGGAGGCGGGGGCGGCCCTCAATCGGCACTGCCATGGCCCCCCAGGTCACAGAAAGGCCGGTAGCTATCGCTGGGTGGCCTTTCACGTCCCCAGCACACCTGCTTGCCATGGATAAAATATCCGTGGAGGCGGGCACGGGCCCTTAAATGGCCATTAAGGGCCTTGATTGGCTTCGGGCGGGCGGGCCATTACCCACCCACCCCCCCCCACTCCAGCCTGACCAGTGGCAGGAGCGGGGCGGGTAGGCCTCCCAGAGCTTCCCGCTCAATTTTACGCCTCCCCCACACCACCAACTGACCCGCTGGGGGTGGCACAAAATTCAGCCCATAGAGTCAGAGTCATTATTATGGCACAGAAGGTCGCCATTCGCCCCATCCAGTCCATGCCAGCTCTCTGTAGGCCAAATCAGTCAGTCCTATTCCCCCCACTCTATCCCTGTAGCCCTGCAACTTTATATTCCTCACGTGCCAATCCAATTTCCTTCTGAAATCATTGATTGTCTTCGTTTCCCCCACCCCTGTATGTAGTGAGTTTCAGGTCATTACCATTTGCTGTATAAAAAAAAGTTCTTCCTCACACTCCTCCCTGCATCTCTTGTCCAAAACTTTCAATCTGCATCCCTTAGTCCTTGTACTATCAGCTAAAGGGAACAGCTTTTCTTTGCCTTCCTGTTATAATCTTGTATACCTCTATCAAATCTTCCCTCAATCTCCTTTGCTCGAAGGAGAACAAACCCAGCTTCTCCAACCTAATCTTGTAGCTAAAATCCTCAGCCCTGGAACCATTCTGGTAAATCTCCTCTGCAGCCTCTTAAGGACCCTCACACCCTTCCTAAAGTATGGTGACCTGAACTGGGTGCAATACTCCAGTTGTGGCCTAAGAAGAGCTTGATAAATGTTCAGCAGATCTTCCCTGCTTTTGTACGCAATGCCTCTATTCATGAAGATCCCATAAGCTTTACTAACCACTCTCTCAATATGTCCTGCCACCTTCAAAGATTGATGCACATGCACCCCACCCCAGGACCCTCTGTCCCTGCACACTCTAGAACTGTGCCATTCAGTCTATATTGCCTCATCATCACCGGAGAAAGTTCCTAGAACTGTAGGGTCGGCAGTCCCATCATCTTTTATTGTGAGGTAATCGAACTGAGGATCAGGTGAATCTTACTCGCTTAACGTGGCACCTATCAAGATCGCATTTACTGCATTAAACAAAGAATCTCTGTATAAATGCTCTCTAGTTTTATGCAGTTCTGCTGCTCCTGCCAATGGCCACAGGGTTCTATGATGTACTTAATCTGTACCATGATGGTAATGCCACGCTACCTAATGGGGGATGTTCTCATTGTAGAAATTATACTTTGTCTTTATAAGACCTGTGTGATGGTCACTCCCCCATACTATTACAGATAGATGTTTCTGTAGCAGGTTGGTTGATGAGAATTAAGTCAAGTATGTCAGTGGTTCTCAAACATCGTTGGTTGAAGGGACCCTTTTCAAATGGATTAGTAATCACGGACCGTCACCCCATATAAATGATATACACTGTGAAAGTGCTACATATAAATAGTATTTCAATTATGCTTTTAAGAAATTAGGTGTTTACTTACAGGTATCAGTGAGATGGTGCTCCTGTTTCTCTCCGCACATTATGTAGTACTTCCATATTTATAAGCTCCCCTCTCTTGTTCAAGGCTGCACTCACCTGGCGCCCACCACCAGTCTTAATAACTGTGGGTCTACCTGGCGATCTTTGTGCCACTCCAGTACTCTTCCGTGTGCGCTCTCCTAGGTCAGACAGCCGGCCCACTATGTGCTGTACATGTAGCGGCCACACTCCATTCCTAGCTCCCGGCTCACACCAAGCCTGCCTCTGGCTGCCTCTCAATTACCACCGAAAAATCTGTACAGACCCCAAGGGGTCTGCCACAGTTTGAGAACTACCAATCTACACAACCTCAAAAATTAACACTTGGAGCCCTGGTATCATTCTGGTGAATCTGTGCTGCACCTCCGCCAAGGTCACAAGATGTCCTTCCTGAAGCACGGTGCCCAGAACTGAATGCAGTGCTCCGGATGGGTGTGAGTAGATCAAACCCCCTCTAACCCAGCAGTAAGCCAATGAGGAGTTTGACAGCGTAACCATTATTTCAAACTTTACAAAAACAATCTTTTGATTCTTTTCCAGTGTTGTGGTTTAGTTTATTTTACATAGAACAGAACAAAGATGATGAGTGAGACAGCCAGAACAAACTGTTGCCATTACCTGTGTTATTTGAATAAATAGTTAATAGTCAGGAAATATCAAAAATTGGGGTGCAGTAATACTCTTGGGCATTGTGATTTTTCTCTAGTATTTTTAAAGACCTTTAGAGCAGTAGTTCTCAAACTGGGGTGACATCTTGCCGCTGCACTCCCACTCGCCTCCTGGCTCACATCAAGTCGTCGTTCAAATATTTTTCGGACCCCTGGAAATTCTCCATGGACCAGCAGGGATTCACGGATCCCAGTTTGAGAATCACTGGAGTAGGTGAATCTCTCATGTTGGTTCCTTGCACCATTTTTTTTTAAAAATTCGTTCATGGGATGTGGGTGGCATTGGCCAGGCCAGCATTTATTGCCCATCCCTAATTGCCCTTGAGAAGGTGGTGGTGAGCTGCCTTCCTGAACCGCTGCAGTCCATGTGGAGTAGGTGCACTTACAGTGCTGTTGGGAAGGGAGTTCCAGGTTTTTGACCCAGCGACAGTGAAGGAACGGTGATACAGTCCCTAGTCAGGATGGTGTGTGACTTGGAGGGGAACTTGTGTTCCCATGCATCTGTTCCCCTGGTCCTTCTAGGTGGAAGTGGTTGGAGATTTGGAAGATGCTGTCGAAGGAGGTGTGGTGAGTTGCTGCAGTGCATCTTGTAGATGGAATAGATGCTGCCATGTGCATCAGTGGTGGAGGGAGTGAATGTTGAAGGTGGTGGATGGGGTGCCAATCAAGTGGGCTGCTTTGTCCTGGATGGTGTCAAGCTTTCTGAGTGCTGTTGGAGCTGCAACCATCCAGGCAAGTGGAGAGTATTCCATCACACTCCTGACTTGTGCCTTATAGATGGTGGACAGGCATTAAGGAGTCTGGAGGTGAGTTACTCGCCGCAGAATTCCCAGCCTCTGACCTCTTGTAGCTCTTGTAGCCACAGACTTTTTGTGACTGGTCCAGTTCAGTTTCTGGTCAATGGTAACTCCCAAGATGTTGATAGTGTGGGATTCAGCGATGGCAATGCTGTTGGATGACAACGGGAGATTGTTAGATTTTCTCCTATTGCAGATCGTAATGGCCCGCAACTTGTGTGGTGCAAATGTTACTTGCCATTTATCAGCCCAAGCCTGAATGTTGTCCAGGTCTTGCTGCTTATTGTTACAACTGAGGTGGGAGGAATGCACTGTCTTTTCTAGTTCCACTTCTCCACAGGTTACAACATATACTTAAATGTTTACCCAGTTACCCATACGGTCAATCATAGACTCGACTCTTTATCCCAGAGTAAAATACACCAACCAGGTTTCTTTAATAAACAACAAAATTATCAGTTTATTATAAAGCAAGACATAACCAGTAATGAAGCAAAGCATTAACACACAGATTGAAATATGAGTGTTCCCTTTTTACCTTAGCCCCTCAATCACACACACACACCCTGGATAAACGAAAAATAGAGATTTTCTCTTTAGAGCTCTGTTACAAAATAAGATGGAAAAAGAATACTTTGGCCAAATACTTACTAATCCTTGAAGAAAAAAAAAGATACGGAAAAATGTCAGTTGTCCCTTTTTGGATTGGTGTCCCAAATATACGTAAGTGGCTGGCACTGGGATCTTTCTCAGACAGTTCTTTTCAGGCGACATTGAAGATCAGTTTGGCAGGCTTTCCAGGAGGGATGTGACAACAGGTGTTTTTGGCAGGCTTTTCAGGAGAAATGCATCATCAGTTTCTCTATTTCTTACTAAAATAAAAGCAAAATACTGCAGATGCTGGAAATCTGAAATAAAAACAAGAAATGCTGGAAATATTCAGCAGGTCTGGCAGCATCTGTGGAGAGAGAAACAGAGTTAACGTTTCAGGTCAGTGACCCTTCTTCAGGTTCTGATGAAGGGTCACTGACCTGAAACATTAACTCTGCTTCTCTCTCCACAGATGCTGCCAGACCTGTTGAGTATTTCCATTACTTCTTGTTTTTAATCTCTATTTCTTACACTTGATTCTCAAAGTTCTCAGAGATAGAAGAGGGTGCTGATGGTGACTGCTCTCTTGGCTGGTTTTCTCCAACTTCCTTCAAAACAGTTCACACCCCAACACCGCAAAGTGGAACCAAAAACAATATCTCAAGCGTCAAGCCTCCTGACCCCTATAAATCCTTACCTGTCATTTCTCTAAACATCTCCCCCCCCCCCAACCCCCCACCCCCATGTCAAAAAGCCCCTGTTTGGTATTTATCTGAAGACAGGTGACTTCCAGTAAACTAAAAGCAAAATACTGCGGATGCTGGAAATCTGAAATAAAAACAAGAAATACTAGAAATACTCAGCAGGTCTGGCAGCATCTGTGGAGAGAGAAGCAGAGTTAACGTTTCAGGTCAGTGACCCTTCTTCAGAACTGGCAAATATTAAAAATGTGAAAGATTATAAGCAAGTAAAGCGGGGGTGGGGCAAGATATAACAAAGGAGAAGGTGTAGATAGGACAAGGTCACAGAATAGCTGACCAGAAGGTCATGGAGCAAAGGCAAACAATATGTTAATGGTGTGTTGAAAGACAAATCATTAGTACAGATAGGGTGTTAACGGACTGAAAATTGAACAGCAGCAAGTACAAACATGAAAAAAAAAAGTGGGTAAGCAAACTGAACAAACTAAGATGAAATAAAATAAAATAAAGACACAAAAAAAATATAAAAAAGAAAAAAATAACTAAAAATTAAAGTAAAATGGGGGCCTGTCATGCTCTGAAATTATTGAACTCAATGTTCAGTCCGGCAGGCTGTAGTGTGCCTAATCGGTAAATGAGATGCTGTTCCTCGAGCTTGTGTTGATGTTCATTGGAATACTGCGGCAATCCCAGGACAGAGATGTGAGCATGAGAGCAGGGGGGGGGAATGTTGAAATGGCAAGCAACCGGAAGCTCGGGGTCATGCTTGCGGACTAAGCAAAGGTGTTTCGCAAAGCGGTCACCCAGTCTACGTTTGTTCTCCCCAATGTAGAGAAGTACACATTGTGAGCAGCGAATATAGTATACTACATTGAAAGAAGTACAAGTAAATCGTTGCTTCACCTGAAAGGAGTGTTTGGGGCCTGGAATAGTGAGGAGAGAGGAGGTAAATGGGCAGGTATTACACCTCCTGCGATTGCAGGGGAAGGTGCCATGGGAAGGGGACGAGGTGGTGGGGGTAATGGAGGAGTGGACCAGGGTGTCACGGAGGGAACGATCCCTTCGGAATGCTGACAGGGGAATGCTGACTCCCAGTAAACGTTGTTTTCAAACAAGACCTCTGTGTCCTTTCAATGACTCCAGTGAAAAAAATCCTTGGAATCCGTTTAAGTTTTCCCAAATAAAATAATGTCCATAATTCTAAAATACATGAGTCCTCAAAAAAATACTTAATATAGAAGCACGGTCATAACACCTCCATCCTTGGAGGAATGAGATGGCATTTTCAAATGCATTTCATTTCAAAGAGTGGGAAAAAACAGAAGATGAAAAATATTTTACAACACAATTTCACTCTCATACTCACTCTTTACTGGAGCTAATACAGTTCTGCTTTGTACCATCTTTGCACTCAGATAACACAAAGCAAAGTTAAATCCTAGACAAACAATGACATTATTTTCCCCCACAATGTGGATAATCTTTAAGTGATAAGGTTGCAATTGTAAACTCCATCAGAAGAGTCTGGCATTCTAGTTTTTGAATTTTTCCACAAAGTCCAGGGGATTATGATCAGTATTTACCAGTGTCTCTCTGTATTCGTGGCAGACATCGACATCAAAATACTTAAGAGCTAGTAATAAGCCTAGGGTTTCTTTTTCCACTGTCGAATATCTTTTTTGGTGATGGTTAGCCTTTTGGTAAAGTATCCCACTAACCTTTCTACGCGTGATGCATCATCTTGTAACAGGACTCTACCGACCCCCAGGTCACTAGCATCAATTGCTACCTTGAAGAGCTTAGTGAAATTTGGAGCAGCCAACACTGGTTCATTAATCAAAATGGATTTTAGCCTCTCAAAAGATGCTTGACACTCCCCTGACCACACTACCTTGGCTTTCTTTTTTTTGTAGCAAATCTATCAGTGGAGCAGCTATACTACTAAAACTTGGTACAAACTTGCAGTAGAAACTACACATCCCAAAAACCTCATGATTTCTCATTTACTCTTAGGAGTAGGAAACTCCACTACTGCTTTTACTTTTGCTGTTCTTGATAATACTTGTCCTTGCCCTACTGAAAAGTGGCTGGGGCATTTTTTTTTAGCCCGAATGGCATCACTCAGCATTGGAAAAGACTGTCTGGTGTGACAAAGGCTGATATTTCTTTAGCTCGGGGTGTTAGGAACCTGCCAGTATTCCTTTAACAAATCTATTTTTGTAAGAAACATGGCATTGCCCACTCTGTCAATACAGTCTTCCAAGTGAGGAATTGGGTAGGAGTTTGTCTTTGTTACTGCATTAACCTTTCTGTAGTCTATGCAGAATTTAGTTGAAACATCAGATTTAGGTACTAACACCACTGGGGAACTCCAGCTGCTTTGACTGAGTTCGATTAAGTGGTTTTCCAACATGAATTGGATTTCTGCTTTCACTTGGCCCGTTTCTCTGGACTCAAGTGATAAGGATGGCGTTTTATAAGAAAGGATTCTGCTACATCCATATCATGTGTGGCTAAGGTTGTACATCCTGGCTTGTCCTTACAGACTCATTTAAATGTTGTGAGTAACCGTGTAGGTCTTCTTGTTCTGCATCTAAACAGGAAAACATAGTGTCCAATGTCCCTAACGATTTAGTATTAGTTAACTGGATGGTAGGAGGTTCAATTTGAGAATTGATTAGGTTTCCTTGTGCCTCATCCTCACTATGCCTCTCATTCTTCACGGTCCCTACTACCTGAGATCCCTTTGCAGTTTTGGTCTCCTTATCTGAGGAAGGATGTTCTTGCTATCGAGGGAGTGCAGCGAAGGTTTACCAGACTGATTCCTGGGATGGCGGGACTGATGTATGAGGAGAGATTGAGTCGGTTAGGATTATATTCGCTGGAGTTCAGAAGAGTGAGGGGGGGATCTCATAGAAATCTATAAAATTCTAACAGCACTTGACAGGGTAGATGCAGGAAGGATGTTCCCGATGGTGGGGGAGTCCAGAACCAGGGTCATAGTCTAAGGATACGGGGTAAAGCATTCAGGACTGAGATGAGAAATTTCTTCACCCAGAGAGTGGTGAATCTGTGGAATTCGCTACCACAGAAAGCAGGTGAGGCATTGTATGTTTACAAGAAGGAGTTAGATATTGCTCTTGGGTCTAAAGGGATCAAAGGATATGGGGTGAAAGCGGGAACAGGTTACTGAGTTGGATGATCAGCCATGATCATAATGAATGGCAGAGCAGGCTTGAAGGGCCGAATGGCCTACTCCTGCTCCTATTTTCTATGTTTCTCCTCCCAGTGATAATATTGTTTCAACATATTGATATGACACAGCCAATTCTTTTTCCGGCGATCTGGGGTGTCAATCAAATAATTTACTTTACCAATTCTTTTGACCACTTTATATGGACCACTGCACTGTGCTTTCAGTGGTACACCCTGTAAAGGCAGTGATACTAACACCTTATCCTCAGGTTTAAATGTTTGAGTCTTGGCATGCTTGTCTGCCCATTTCTTCATAGTTGTTTGGGAAGCTTTAAGGTGTTCCTGAGCCACTTTGCAGGCTCTCGTGAGCCATTCCAAGAACACGGATACATAATCTAACAGAAGATTCATCTCTCTGTTCTAAAAACCTTCCTTTAATTCGTTTTAGAGGACCTCTTATCTCATGTCCATCAACTAATTCATAAGGACTAAAAACGGAAGACTCATTCAGCGAATCCCTGGTGGCAAACAAAATAAATTCTAGACCTTTATCCTAGTCATGGGGATATTCAATACAGTATGCCCTGAACATCGTTTTCAGGGTCTGATTGTACCTTTCTAAAGCTACTTATGTCTGTGGATGGTATGAAGACTTTAACTGTGTTATGCCAAAATTACCCATAACTTACTGAAAAATTTTAGACATAAATTTAGAACCTTGAACCAACTGACTCTCAATCAGTAATCCATATCTAGTGAAGAACTGGGTAAACTTCTCTACCTCTACCTGAGCAGAAATTGTTCTCAAGAGAATGGCTCCTGGGAACCGAATAGCCATACCCATGATGGTGAGTATATATTGGTGTCCCACTTTTGTTTTTGGTAAAGGTCCTGCACAGTCTACCAACACTAAATGGTTCCCCAAAAACTGGTATGGGAATTAGAGGTGCCGGTTTTATGGCAGGTTGCGTTTTCCCACAATCTGGCACGTATGGCACGTTTTACAAAACTGCACCATGTCCTTGGAAAGACCCGGCCAGTAAAAATGTTGACCTGTACATGATTGGGTCTTCTAGATCCCCACATATCCCGCTATAGGAATTTCGTGGGCTATCCTTAATATTTCCCAGGGATATTTTGGCTGTTCCACTATCTGATGAATAACCATCCATTCTTCATCCACAGGACTGTAAGGAGGTCTCCAATTCCTCATCAAAATCCAATTTTTAATATAGTAGCCTTTTAGAACTCCCTTTGCCTCAATTTCATTTACAGCTGATTGTGCCACTTTATTTAACTCTGGATCGCCACGCTGAGCCTTGATCAGAGAGGACTTATGAACATTTCCTTTGGATTATCCAAATCCCCAAAGAAAGGTTCAGATATTCGACTATCTGATTGTGGTGCCAATTTTACCTCAACAATGGAACTTGTTTAGCCATTGCTCGGGTCACTGCACGTGAAGGAAAAATACCTGGAACATTTTTCTGCAACTGTTCTGTCTCTTTGACCTTCCTTGGTTTTTCCGTGACTACTGGAGAAGCTACTCCCTTCACTTGGGCCAAATCATTCTCCAGGAGTAGGTCAACTCCATCTACAGGCAAACTATGGACAACTCCTACAGTTACCATTCCAGACAGTAGGTCACACTCTAGATACACCCAATACAAAGATATGGGTATATACTCCCTGCCAATACCATTCACTAAAACATTGAAGATCAGTTTAGCAGGATTTCCAAGAGAAATGCGACAACAGGGGTTTCTGGCAGGCTTTTCAGGAGAAATGCAGCATCAGTTTCTTTATTTCTTACGCTTGATTCTCAGGAAGTTCTCAAAGAGATGGAAGAGGGTGCTAATGGTGACTGCTCTCTTGGCTGGTTTTCTCCAATTTCTTTCAAAACGGTTCACACCCCAACACACTGTCTAAAGCAAAGCCAAAAACAATATCTCAAGAGTCAAGCCTCATGACCCCTATAAATCTTGACTTGTTACTTCTCTGTAAACATCTCCCCCAAGTCAAAAAGCTCCTGCTGGGTATTTATCTGAAGACAGGTGACTTCCAGTAATGTTGTTTTCAAACAAGATCTCTCAGTATCTTTTCAATGACCCCGGTGGGAAAAAAATCCATGGAATCCTGTTCAGTTTTCCCAAATAAAACAATGTCCGTAATTGGAAAATACATGAGTCCTCAAAAAAAATTAACAAAAATATAGAAGCACCATCCTAACAATATAGATATGGACTACTTCGGTATCTGAGGAGTTGCAAAGCTACCATCTGTGGGATTATGACTGAATGCCTCTAAGTCAGAACCCCCCCCCCCCCCCCACTAAACAGGCCAATAGGGTAGCTAAGCCCATTGGTATTTGGCCAGGTCCGTTAGTGCTGTTGCCATCAATAATTTACATTGACATTCCCCACCCTGAGTACATGTTTTGCTCTTGTTTCCATTAATTCCTCCACTAAGTGATGTTCAGTATGGGGGTGGGGGAGGGTTACTGCTTCGTCTGATGAGTGAAGACTATCTGATGGTATTTGACCTCGTCATGAAAATTCAGTGGATAGTCCTGAATAACCAGCTGACATTGACACTGTGGGGAACCCTGAGTGTGCCACATATTTTGACAACAGGTTGCTCTGCACACTCTACACAATGAGCAGGACATTCAGTGCTCCCCCAACACTGGACATGGTTGAGGAAGATGAACAGAATCACAAAAAAAACTGTCTCAACCTATGCCATCCAGCAGGTGTACAGTTCATGCACTAGCATGAACAGTTCCTTTCGAAAGGCAATCGCCAATATCTGCCATCTTCTAGACCTTATCTGCAATCCAGACTGCACTTCCAATGACAGCCGAGGAACCATGACACTCAATTTTTATACTTTCAGCTCCTTTCACAGGAACAGGAGACATCCATCATGTCATCCAGGTCGAGGCATTAAGAAGGTAACTGATACTTTATTCAGAAAGCACTTCCTCTGTGTGATCATAGCTTTTAATAAACATGAATTCATAGTTTTAAACCTGAATTATACTGTCTGTAAATATGGTATTCCATCCTCGTCCTTCTCGGCACCTAGCTCCACATCACCGCCACCTCTCTCAACTCCTCCACTATTGCTAAATTATTAGACTGCTTATCCGACATCTAGCACTGGATGAGCAGAAATTTTCTCCAATCAAATATTGGAAAAACTGAAGACATTGTTTTTGATCCCTGCTCCAAACTCCAGTCCCTAACTATCCACTCCATCCGTCTCCCTGGCAGCAGTTTGAGATTAAACCAGTCTGTTCGCAACCTTAGTGTCACATTTGACCCCAAGACAAGCTTCTGACCACAGATTTGTGCCAGCATTAAGACTGCCTATTTCCACCCCCGTAACATCGGCCGACTTCACCTGTCTCAGCTCATCTGCTGCTGAAACCCTCCTTCATGCCTTTGTTACCTCTAGACTTGACGATTCCAATGCACTCCTGACTGGTCTCCCACATTCTACTCTCCGTAAACTTGAGATCATCCAAAACTCTGCTGTCCATGTCTTAACTCACACTAAGTCCCATTCATTTATCACCCCTGTGCTCGCCGACCTACATTGGCTCCTGGTCAAGCAAGTCCTTGATTTTAAAATTCTCATCCTTGTTTTCAAATCCCTCCATAACCTCGCCTCTCGCTATCTGTGTAATCTCCTCCAGCCCCACAACCCAGTGAGATATCTGTGCTTCTCTAATTCTGACCTCTTGAGCATTCCCAATTTTAATCGCTCCAACGTTGGTGGCTGCACCTTCTGTTGCCTAGCCCCTAAGCTTGAATACCCTCCCTACACCTCTCTGCCTCCCAACTCACTTTCCTCCTTTAGGACCCTCCTTAAAACTTACCTCATTGACTAAGCTTTTGGTCATCTGATCTAATATCCCCTTATGTAGCTCGGTGTTATATTTTGTTTTATTATTCTGCTGTGTAACGCCTTGGGATGTTTTATTATGTTAAAGGTGCCATATATATATATATAAATTGTTGTTGGTTCAGAGAAATCAGCACACAGTGAGTAGGCTGTACTAATTTCAGTACGTACTCCAACAGCAGAAGGGCTTGTCTACCTTGCAGCCTGCCACCTAAAAACTTTTCCATTGGTTAAGTTTTGGTTCATAAGAATCATGGGCTTGCCTTTGGAAGCTAACTTTTGTGTTCAGCAAGAGTAAAAGGCACTGGGAAGAATCCTAAATTGTAATGCACGCTATCAAATTGGAGTACAAATTATAGCTGTCTGAAATGATCATGATCTAGAGCTATTTTCCAATTGGATTTGATAGGGAGATGAACCTAATCCTTTTGCACATGCTGGTTTGTGCCAAATGTTAATAACTGACGTTCCAGTTCACAAAAGGGATCTGTATACTTTAACTCATCATGGGTTGTGTACTTGGTGATTCACAAACTTGTGCAACTTTCCTTTCCTCCCACAGGTTTCATGGGATATGGAACAAAGGTGGCTAAACGGAGTTGAGGTACAGAATTGTGGGACAGGCTCAAGGGGCTGAATAGCCCGCCCCTGTTCCTTATGTTCCCCTTACTATGGTGACTGTAGGTCTTAATAATATCCAGGAAGACAGTGTATTCTTAGGCCATTCATTGACATGGTGAAATCTATCATGGATCTGAGAGCTGTATGTTATGTGGCATGATGTGAGGGTAATCAACTTAGATGGATTGATGCCTGCCTAGTGACATATACAAGTCACATTCCACATATTCTGCTTGCTTGGATGCTAAACTGTACTCATTTGTGTCTTTTACCAATAGCAGTAAGTTAAGCTGCTACTTATTGAATATGATAATGTCACCACTTGGCCAATTCATGAAAGCATTTACCATTCCATAATTGTTTAAATGTTATTCAGATGTGCATGTCTGAATATCATCCCTGTTTTATTTCCGCAGAAGGGTTTACATGTATTTCTGTAATACATTAAAGTTTGTACATGGGTGTTTACTGCACCAAGCCACCCAGGCTCTAGAATATTAGTGTTTATCTCTACAGAAGATTAAAGTGTACAGAGTTTACTGACAAAATGTTTGTTACTTTAAGCAAATGCTGCAAAAGGTCACTTTAAAAGCCAATGTGGAATATTTACATGAGTTTTACTCAGTAAAGATACATGAGTATGTTGGGTTCAAAATAGGGAAACAATTCAATCTTTTTAAAAAAATAGTTTTTACTTCTTTCATTTGGATATCCAAATGCTATAGTCATACTCAGTTTCAAAGGTCCAATAGGATTCAAAATTAGTCAAAATTAGTCAAGCTGTGGTGAATGTTAACTGAGATATTTAAAGACCATCACCACCAGACTGGGTTTAATCTTCATCATGAAATTGAAAATAATGTTTGGAACAAAGACAGAAAATCCTGTAAACGCTCAGCAGAACAGCCGCATCTGTGGAGAGAGAAAAACAGTTAATGGGTTGAATCTTCCAGACTTCAAAAATTTTTGGCAGTCGAGACCATTTTTGGGTCCCAATCGCGTTTGCAGCAGCATCACGCCTCCCGGGGTAACTTTACAAGAGGTGCCCAATTAGGAG
Source organism: Heterodontus francisci (assembly GCF_036365525.1). NCBI lineage: Eukaryota > Metazoa > Chordata > Chondrichthyes > Heterodontiformes > Heterodontidae > Heterodontus > Heterodontus francisci. The sequence continues at coordinate 166,599,583 of NC_090373.1, read as the reverse complement.
GATGCTTCCAGAATTGCCATCCAATTAGAGATGGCGAGCAACTTGTGGAGTGGGGGGGGGTGAGTCAGCGTATGAGACTGCAAGGCTTGCCAGCAGTATGTGGTGAGAGTGCTGCTGGTGGGCATGAGACACAGGAGGTAGAGGCCCTGCTCGGGTCAGGAAAAAAGAACCCGACCCAAACCTGACCAAACCTACAGCAGACCCGAGCCCGACCCGACCCGAGTCCCTCCGATTTTGCCCTGAGCCCGACGTGATCCGAACCCTCCCTCTAACAGGAGGGCTGGACATAATGCAGGAGTGAAACAGCTGGCGACAATGGCTGCCACTTCCTGACCACCTGGAGACAATGGCCACCACCTGTTGTCTCCAGGAGATTAGGAGACTGCAAGCCTCTGCCTGCAGAGGACTTCAGGCTTGCTGATTTGTATCTTAAGGCACAGATTTGATTTATTTGTTGTGGCGCTCTGAACTCCTGTGTTGCCTGACAAACTGCAGACACACCCGTGCGACACTGGTAAAATCTCATTTACACTGGCAAATTGCTGCTAATTGGCTGCTTCCCACCATTGCCGGGCGGGTTGAAACACACAAGGAGGCGGGAACACGTTGGGGAACAGGCACAACCTCTTTGCCATTTTCCGCCCCTCCGCCTCCAAGTGCCTGGGAAAATTGCCCCCGATGTTTTGGGCTGATGATATTTCAACAGAACTGGAAGAAGTTCGAGAAAAATAGTTTTTATGCAACTACAGAGGCAGAGCCAGGATAAGAGCAAAAGGTCTATGATAGGCGAGAGGGCAGAAGAGATTCAATTACAAAACTGATGGTGCAAGGCAAAAGGAGGTGATGAGCAGATAAGTGTCAGAACAAGAGTTCAGTCCTTTTTTATATTATTTGTTCTTAGGAAGTGGGCATCGCTGACAAGGCCAGCATTTATTGTCCATCCCAATTCCCCTTGAGAAGGTGGTGGTGAGCCGCCTTCTTGAATAGAACTGAGTGGCTTGCTAGGCCATTGCAGAGTCCACCACATTGCTGTGGATCAACAACAGCTTATATTTATATAGTGCCTTTCACATAATGAAATGTCCCAAGGTGTTTTACAGGAGCATTATGAAACAAAGTATGACCCTGAGCCACAAAAGCTTGGTCAATGAGGTAAGTTTTAAGGAGTGTCCTAAAGGAGGAAAGTGAGTTGGGAGGCAGAGAGGTGTAGGGAGGGAATTCCAGAGCTTGGGGCCTAGGCAAATGAAGGTGCGGCCACCATAATGTAGCGATTAAATTCACGGATGCACAAGAGGCCAGAATTAGAGGAGCGCAGATATCTGGGAAGGTAGTGGGGCTGGAGGAGATTACAGAGGAGTGAGGTCATGGAGGGATTTGAAAACAAGGATGAGAATTTTAAAATCAAGATGTTGCTTGACCGGGAGCCAATGTAGGTCAACATGCACAGGGGGTGATAGGAGAATGAGACTTGGTGCCAGTTAAGACACAGCCAGTAGAGTTTTGGATGATCAGGTTTACAGAGAGCAGAATGTGGGAGACCAGCCAGGAGTGCATTGGAATCTTCAAGTCTAGAGGTAACGAAGGCATGAGTGAGGGATTCAGCAGCAGATGAGCTGAGACCGGTGAAGTCGGCCGATATTACGGAGATGTAAATAGGCAGTGTAATGTAGTGTAGTAGTGACTTCACCTTTAAGAACCTTTAAGAGGTCAGGCCACTGATGCAACTAATGACATCATCAGACACATATTAGGAGGAGAAGCCATTTTGTGAGCCTAACTCAGCACATGGCTTTACAGGGAACAGACACACGCCAGCAAGGAAAAGACCTGTACATAAAACCATGCAATGTAGATAAGTAAGACAATAAATAGTGTTTGTCTTGAATCTGAATATAAAGCCTGCGGTTCTCATTTGAAGAAGACTTAAGAACACAACACAACACGACAGGCAGTCTTAGTGATAACATGAATATGAGGTCGGAAGCGCATCTCGGGGTCAGGTGTGACACCAAGGTTGCAAACAGACTGGCTTAATCTCAGACAGTTGCCAGGGAGAGGAATTTTCACCCTTCTCTCACCTTCACATGGTCCATCTCTGACACTTCCCTTCCCTTCCTCGACTTCTCTGTCTCCATCTCTGGGGATAGGTTGTCTACTAATATTCATTATAAGCCCACCGACTCCCACAGCTACCTCGACTACACATCTTCACACCCTGCCTCCTGTAAGGACTCTATTCCATTCTCCCAGTTTCTCCCTCTCCGACGCATCTGCTCTGATGATGCTACCTTCATGACAGTGCTTCTGATATGTCTTCCTTTTTCCTCAACCAAGGATTCCCCCCGACTGTGCTTGACAGGGCCCTCAACCGTGTCCAGCCCATTTTCCGCACTTCTATCCTCACCCCTTCCCCTCCCACCCGGAACCGCGACAGGGTTCCCTTTGTCCTCACTTTCCACCCCACCAGCCTCCAGATCCAAAGGATCATCCTCCGCCACTTCCACCACATCCAGCGTGATGTTACCACTGAACGCATCTTCCCCTCCCTTCCCTTGTCAGCATTCTGAAGGGATCATTCTCTCCGCACCACCCTGGTTCACTCCTCCATTACCCCCAACACCTCGTCCCCTTCCCACGGCACCTTCCCCTGCAATCGCAGGAGGTGTAATTTAGGCCCATTTACCTCCTCACTATCCCAGGCCCCAAACACTCCTTTCAGGTGAAGCAGCGATTTACTTGTACTTTTTTCAATTTAGTAAACTGTATTCGCTGCTCACAGTGTGGGAGCCCAAACGCAGACTGGGTGACCGCTTTGCGGAACACCTCCGCTCAGTCCGTAAGCATGACCCCGAGCTTCCGGTTGCTTGCCATTTCAACACCCACCCCCTGCTCTCATGCTCACATCTCTGTCCTGGGATTGCTGCAGTGTTCCAGCGAACATCAACGCAAGCTCGAGGAACAGCATCTCATTTACCGATAAGGCACACTACAGCCTGCCGGACCGAACATTGAATTCAATCATTTCAGGGGTTGACGGCCCCCCACCTTTTTTATGTTTTGTTGTTTAGTTTTTTTTTTATTTGGTTATTTTTTTTTTTAGTTAGCTTAGTTTGTTTCTATTGTGCCTACCTACTGTTTCTGTTTTTTTGTAATTTTTAATGTTTGTGCTTGGAGTGCTTTATGCTTTACAGTCAATTGACACCCTCTCTGTACTAATGCTTTGTCTTTCACAGCACCATTAACATACCATTTACCTTTGTTCCATGACCTTCTTGTCAGTTATTCTCTGTGACCTTGTCCTATCAACACCTTTTCTTTTGTTATCTCTTGCCCCACCCCTTGCTTTACTTGCTTAAAACCTTTTACATTTCTAATATTTGTCAGTTCTGAAGAAGGATCACTGACCTGAAATGTTAACTCTGCTTCTCTCTCCACAGATGCTGCCAGACCTGCTGAGTATTTCCAGCATTTCTTGTTTTTATTTCAGATTTCCAGTATCTGCAATATTTTGTTTTTATTATTATTAGAGGAATGGAGTCGGTAGCTAGAGAACCGAGTTTGGAACGGAGACAGAAAATAATGACTTCAGTTTTCCCAATATTTAACTGAAGGAAATTTTTGCTCATCCAGTACTGGATCTTGGAAAAGCAGTCTGATAATTTAACAACAGTGGAGGATTCGAGGGAGATGGTGGAGGTAGAGCTGTCGTCAGCATATATGTGAAAACTAATGTTGTGCTTTCGGATGATGTCGCCAATGGGCAGCATGTAGACGGGAAATAGGAGGGGGCTACGGATAGATTCTTGGGGGACACCAGAGGTAATGGTGCGGAAACAGGAAAAGAAGCCATTGCAAGTGATTCTCTGGCTATAATTAGATAGATAAGAATGGAACCAGCTGACAGCAGTCCCACCCAGCTGGACAACAGTGGAGAGGTGTTGAGGGAGGATGGAGTGGTCAACTGTGTCAAAGGCTGCAGACAGGTCGAGAAGGATAAGGAGGGAATGCTTATTTTTGCCACAGTCACATCGGATGTCATTTGTGATTTTTATAAGAGCTGTTTCAGTATTGTGGCGGGGGTGAAAACCTGATTGGCGGGATACAAACATGGAGTTCTGGGAAAGATGGGAAAGGATTTAGGAGCCGACAACATGTTAGAGGATTTTGGAGAGGAAAGGGAGGTTGGAGATGGGTTGGTAGTTTGCAAGAGCGGTGGGGTCAAGGGTCATAGAGGCCAGACTGGGTAAAGAAGACAGGTTTTCTTCCTTGAAGGATGTTAGTGATGGATTTTTATGACAATCCAGTAGTTTCATGATCACCATTATTAATTCTTTTGATTCCAGACTTATTTAATTCATTTGAATTTAAATTCCCCAGCTGCCATTTTGGGACTTGAGCTCATGAGTCTGGATCATTTAACTAGGCCTCTGGATTACCAATAAATTATCATTATGCTATTGTATTCCTAAGAAGAGGTGTACATGGTTATAACTGATGGCGGAAAGAAATAAGGACTATCTGGCAACAAGAAGGCTCCCATGGCTCAGATATCTGAGAAAGAAAAGCAGTTGGACTCGGGGGTGTGGACCACCCCACTGGCTGTTTACTGCTGGGGTCACCACCCCAAACACCGGCTCTCACCACCTATACTCCCAGTGGCTCTGATACAGCCATCCTCCATTCCCAGCAACTGCTGTCTGAGCAGTGTTTAATGTCTAAAGTTGTTGAACCCAGTGTTAACGCCAGAAGGCCGTAAAGTACCTATTAGAAAGTTGAGGTGCTCTTCCTCGAGCTTGCAATGAGCTTCATCAATTAAAAGGTGAAGGACAGAGAGAATAAGCCCAGCAACTACAAGCCAGTCAGTTTAACCTCAGTGGTGGGAAAGCTTTTAGAGACAGAAAACTTTATTACGCAGCGAGTGTTTAGGATCTGGAATCCACTGCCTGAGAGTGTGGTGGAGGCAGATTCAATCATGGCTTTCAAAAGGGAATTGGATAATTATCTGAATAGAAAAAAATTTCAGGACTACAGGGAAAAGGCAGGGGAGTGGAATAGCTGAGTTCCTCTTGCAGCCAACAGGCACAAACATGGCGGTCCGATTGGCCTCCTCATTCTATGATTTTATAAGTGAATGTTTGGTCCTGCCAGTCCTGACCTGTCATGAAAATACTGAGATAAGATCCAAGATCTTTAAAATATGTAAATACTGCAATTCTAGGCTGACTCCTCCTGCTGATTTGAATGGAAGTTTAAACACCAAACAAGTTATGTCTGAAAGATACATTATCAAAAGGTTCTGAAGGGTCACAGAATGATCGGGAGAGATGAGGACCCAGAGACCGGCGGCAGCGGCCATAAAAGTGCGGGAGAGAGGAGGACCCAGACAGCGGAATTCCAAGTGACGCAGGATTCAAAATGTGACCCGGGCGCAGGGAAGCAGCTGATTGGTAAGTAGGTTCAGGTGACTTCTCCAGTTTTTCTACTATTTATACGACTGCATTAGCTTCAAAAGTAAAGGAAAGGACTTTAGATTGTAAGGGGTAGTGTTTGGAGTAGAACAAGGCCCCTAGCATAATTAGTATTTTTTAATTAAAGGGAGTAACTAAGTACTCTAAAAGAAAAAGGAAGCATTCGTAAGGGCTGGAAGGCGAGGAACAGACGAATCCCTTGAGGAATATAAAGACAGTAGGAAGGAACTTAAGCAAGGAGTCAGGAGGGCTAAAAGGGGTCATGAAAAGTCATTGGCAAACAGGATTAAGGAAAATCCCAAGGCTTTTTATATGTATATAAAGAGCAAGAGGGTAACCAGGGAAAGGGTTGGCTCACTCAAGGACAGAGAAGGGAATCTATGTGTGGAGCCAGAGGAAATGGGCGAGGTACTAAATGAGTACTTTGCATCAGTATTCACCAAGGAGAAGGACTTGGTGGATGATGAGCCGAGGAAAGGGAGTGCAGATAGTCTCAGTCATCTCATTATCAAAAAGGAGGAGGTGTTGGGTGTCTTGCAAAGCATTAAGGTAGATAAGTCCCCAGGGCCTGATGGGATCTACCCCAGAATACTAAGGGAGGCAAGGGAAGAAATTGCTGGGGCCTTGACAGAAATCTTTGCATCCTCATTGGCTACAGGTGAGGTCCCAGAGGACTGGAGAATAGCCAATGTTGTTCCTTTGTTTAAGAAGGGTAGCAAGGATAATCCAGGAAATTATCGGCCACTGAGCCTTACGTCAGGGAGGGAAATTAATAGAGAGGATTCTTTGGGATAGGATTTACTCCTGTTTGGAAACAAATGAACTTATTAGCGAGAGGCAGCATGGTTTTGTGAAGGGGAGGTCGTGTCTCACTAATTTGATTGAGTTTTTTGAGGAAGTGACGAAGATGATTGATGAAAGAAGGGCAGTGGATGTTATCTATACGGACTTCAGTAAAGCCTTTGACAAGGTCCCGCATGGCAGACTGGTACAAAAGGTGAAGTCACACGGGATCAGAGGTGAGCTGGCAAGATGGATACAGAACTGGCTCTGTCATAGAAGACAGAGGGTATCAGTGGATGGGTGTTTTTCTGAATGGAGGGATGTGACTAGTGGTGTTCCGCAGGGATCAGTGCTGGGACCTTTGCTGTTTGTAGTATATATAAATGATTTGGAGGAAAATGTAGCTTGTCTGATTAGTAAGTTTGCGGACGACACAAAGGTTGGTGGAGTTGCGGATAGTGATGAGGATTGTCAGAGGATACAGCAGGATATAGATCGGTTGGAGACTTGGGCAGAGAAGTGGCAGATGGAGTTTAATCCAGACAAATGTGAGGTAATGCATTTTGGAAGATCTAATACAGATGGGAAGTATACAGTAAATGGCAGAACCCTTAGGAGTATTGACAGGCAGAGAGATCTGGGCGTACAGGTCCACAGGTCACTGAAAGTGGCAACGCAGGTGGATAAGGTAGTCAAGAAGGCATACGGCATGCTTACCTTCATCGGTCGCGGCATAGAGTATAAAAATTGGCAAGTCATGCTGCAGCTGCACAGAACTTTAGTTAGGCCACACTTAGAATATTGCGTGCAATTCTGGTCGCCACACTACCAGAAGGACGTGGAGGCTTTGGAGAGGGTACAGAAGAGGTTTACCAGGATGTTGCCTGGTCTGGAGGGCATTAGCTATGAGGAGAGGTTGGATAAACTTGGATTGTCTTCACTGGAACGACGGAGGTGGAGGGACGACATGATAGAGGTTTACAAAGTTATGAGCGGCATGGACTGAGTGGATAGTCAGAAGCTTTTTCCCAGGGTGGAAGAGTCAGTTACTAGGGGACATAGGTTTAAGGTGAGAGGGGCAAAGTTTAGAGGGAATGTGCGAGGCAAGTTCTTTACACAGAGGGTGGTGAGTGCCTGGAACTTGCTGCCGGGGGAAGTGGTGGAAGCAGGTACGATAGCGACGTTTAAGAGGCATCTTGACAAATACATGAATAGGATGGGAATAGAGGGATACAGTCCCCGTAAGTGCAGAAGGTTTTTGTTTATGCAGGCATCAAGATCGGCGCAGGCTTGGAGGGCCAAATGGCCTGTTCCTGTGCTGTACTGTTCTTTGTTCTTTGTTTTTTTGTAAGTCATGGCAGGAGAGCTCGCACCCATGATATGCTCCTCTTACACTATGTGGGAAATCAGGGACGCTTCCAGTGTCCCTGACAACCATGTGTGCAGGAAGTGTATCCATCTGCAGCTACTGGCTACCCGCATTACGGAGCTAGAGCTGCAGGTGGATTCACTGTGGAGCATCCGCGATGCTGATATCATCGTGGATAGCACGTTTAGCGAGGTGGTCACACCGCAGGCAAATGCTGCAAAGGCAGAAAGGGAATGGGTGACCACCAGGCAGAGTAGAGGAAGGCAGGTAGTGCAGGAGTCCCCTGTGACCATTCCCCTCTCGAACAGATATACTGCTTTGGATATTGTTGGGGGAGATGGCTCGGGGGAAAGCAGCAAGAGCCAAGTTCATGGCATCATGGTTGGCTCTGCTGCACAGGAGGGGAGGAAGAAAAGTGGCAGGGCTATAGTGATAGGGGATTCAATTGTCAGGGGAACAGACAGGCGTTTCTGCAGCCGCAAAAGAGACTCCAGGATGGTATGTTACCTCCCTGGTGCTAGGGTTAAGGATGTCTCTGAGTGGCTGCAGGGTATTCTGAGGGGAGAGGGCGAGCAGCCAGTTGTCCTGGTACATATCGGCACCAACAACTTAGGTTAAAAAAAAGGGATGAGGTCCTACAAGCTGAATCTAGGGAGTTAGGACGTAAATTAAAAAGTAGGACCTCAAAGGTAGTAATCTCAGGATTACTACCAGTGCTACGTGCTAGTGAGAGCAGAAATAGCAGGATATATCAGATGAATACATGGCTGTAGAAATGCTGTAGGGGGAGGGATTCAGATTCCTGGGTCATTGGGACTGGTTCTGGGGTAGGTGGGACCAGTACAAGCTGGACAGGTTACATCTGGGCAGGACCGGGACCAATTTCTTCGGGGGATGTTTGCTAGTGCTGTCGGGGAGGGTTTAAATTAGAATGGCAGGGGGATGGGAATGTGAGCAAGGAGACAGAGGAGGGGGAAACAAGAATAGAAATGAAAGACAGAAAGGTGAGAAGCAAAAGTGGAAGGCAGAGAAAACAAGGTCGAGAAACAAATAAGGCCACAGTGCAAAATAAACCTAAGATAGAGTCATACAGCACAGAAACAGGCCCTTCGGCCCATCAGGTCCGTGCTGGCCATCAAGCACATAACTATTCTAATCCCATTTTCCAGCACTTGGCCCATAGCCTTGTATGCTATGGCGTTTCAGGTGTTCATCTAAATACTTCTTAAATGTTGTGAGGGTTCCTGCCTCTACCACCTCTTTAGGCAGTGCGTTCCAGATTCCAACCACCCTCTGGGTGAAAAAATGTTTCCTCAAATCCCCTCTCAACCTCCTGCACCTTACCTTAAATCTATGCCCCCTGGTTATTGACCCCTCCGCAAAGGGAAAACGTTTCTTCCTATCTAACATTTCAATGCCCCTCATAATTTTGTATACCTCAATCATATCTCACCTCAGCCTTCTCTGCTCTAAGGAAAACAACCCTAGCCTTTTCAGTCTCTCTTCATAACGGAAATGCTCCAGCCCAGGCAATATCCTGGTGAATCTCCTCTGCACCCTCTCCAGTGCAATCACATCCTTCCTATAGTGTGGTGCCCAGAACTGTATACAGTACTCCAGCTGTGGCCTAACTAGCATTTTATACAGCTCCATCATAACCTCCCTGCTCTATATTCTATGCCTCGGCTAATAAAGGCAAGTATCCCATATGCCTTCCTAACCACCTTATCTACCTGTGCTGCTGCCTTTAGTGATCTATGGACAAGTACACCAAGGTCCTTCTGACTCTCTGTACTTCCTAGGGTCCTACCATCCATTGTATATTCCCTTACCTTGTTCGTCCTCCCAAAATGCATCACCTCACACTTCTCAGGATTAAATTCCATTTGCCACAGCTCCACCCATCTTACCAGCCCATCTATATCGTCCTGTAATCCAAGGCTTTCCTCTTCACTATTTATGAACCCAGCAATTTTCATGCCATCTGCGAACTTACTGATCATACCTCCTATATTCACATCTAAATCATTAATGTACACTACAAACAGTAAGGGACCCAGCACTGATCCCTGCAGTACACCACTGGTCACAGGCTTCCACTCGCAAAAACAACCCTCTACCATTAGCCTCTGCCTCCTGCCACTAGGCCAATTTTGGATCCAAATTGCCCTGGATCCCATGGGCTCTTACCTTCTTAATCAATCTTCCATGTGGGACCTTTTCAAAAGCCTTACTGAAGTCCATGTAGACTACATCAACTGCTTTACCCTCATCAACACATCTCGTCACTGCCTCAAAATTCAATCAAGTTAATTAGACACAACCTCCCCTTGACAAAGCCATGCTGACTATTCCTGATTAATCCTTGCCTCTCCAAGTGGAGATTAATCCGGTCCCTCAGAATTTTTTCCAATAGTTTCCCAACCACTGACGTTAGACTCACCGGCCTGTAATTACCTGTTTTATCCCTGCTACCCTTCCTGAATAATGGCACCACATTCGCTGTACTCCAATCCTCTGGTACCTCTCCTGTGGCCAGAGAGGATTTGAAAATTTGTGTCAGAGCCCCTGCAATCTCCTCCCTTGCCTCACATAAAAACCTGGGATACATCTCATCTGGGTCTGGGGATTTATCCACTTATAAGTCCGCTAAAACATCTAATACTTCCTCCCTTTCAATGCTAATATGTTCAAGTATATCACAACCCCCCTCTCTGATCTCTACACCTACATCGTCCTTCTCCACAGTGAACACAGATGAAAAGTGATCATTTAAAACCTCACCTTTGTCCTCTGGCTCCACAAGCAGATTGCCACTTTGGTCCATAATGGGCCCCACTCTTTCTCTGGTTATCCTCATGCCCTTAATATACATATAAAGTGCCTTAGGATTTTCCATTATCTTGCCCACCAGTGCTTTTTTCATGTCCCCTCTTCGCTCGCCTAATTACTTTTTTAAGTACCCCCCTACACTTTCTATACTCCTCTAGTGCCTCCACTGTTTTCAGCACTCTGAATCTGCCATAAGTGTCCTTTTTTTTCCTGATCCAATCCTCTATATCCGTTGACATCCAGGGTTCCCTGAACTTGTTGTTCCTACCCTTAACCTTAACGGGTACATGTTGGCTCTGAACTCTCACTATTTCCTCTTTGAATGACTCCCACTGATCTGATGTAGATTTTCCTACAAGTAGCTGCTCCCAGTCCACTTTGGCCAGATCCTGTTTTAACATCTTAAAATTGGCCTTCCCCCAATTCAGTACCTTTATTTCCAGTCCATCTTTGTCTTTTTCCATAACTACCTTAAATCTTAGAGTTATGGTCACTATCCCTGAAATGTTCCCCCACTGACAGCTTCATTCCCTAGGATTAGGTCCAGTAATGCCCCTTTTCTTGTAGGACTTTCTACATGCTGGGTCAAAAAGCTCTCCTGTATGCACTTTAAGAATTCTGCCCCCTTTAAGCCTTTTGCACTAAGACTATCCCAGTTAATATTGGAGAAGTTGAAATCCCCCACTATTATTACCCTATTATTTTTACACCTCTCTGAGAATTGCCTACATATCTGCTCCTCTATCTCTCCCTGACTGTTTGGAGGTCTGTAGTACACTCCCAGCCAAGTGATTGCCCCTTTTTTGTTTTTAAGTTCTACCCATATGGCCTCATTACAGGAACCTTCTAAGACGTCATCCATCCTTACTGCAGTAATTGACTCCTTGATCAACAGTGCAAAGCTAAGATGACTAACAATGTTAAAAAGACGAGCTTAAAGGCATTGTGTCTTAATGCACAGAACATTCACAATAAGGTAGATGAATTAACAGCGTAAATAGTTATAAATGTTATGATATAGTTGCGATTACGGAGACATGGCTGCAGGGTGACCAAGGATGGGAACTGAACATCCAGGGGTATTCAATATTTAGGAAGGACAGGCAAAAAGGGAAAGGAGGTGGGGTAGCATTATTAGTAAAGGAGGAAATCAATGCAATAGTGAGGAAGGATATTGGCTCGGAAAATTATGATGTGGAATCTGTATGGGTAGAGCTAAGAAACATCAAGGGGCAGAAAACGTTGGTGGAGGTTGTCTATCGGCCCCCAAACAATAAATGTAAGGGATGGCATTAAACAGGAAATTAGAGATGTGTGCAATAAGGGTACAACTGTAATTATGGGTGACGTTAATTAACACATAGATTGGGCAAACCAAATTAGCAATAATACTGTGGTGGAGGATTTCCTGGAGTGTGTATGTGATGGTTTTTTAGACCAATACGTTGAGGAACCAACTAGAGAACAGGCTATCCTCGACTGGGTATTGTGTAATGAGAAAGGATTAATTAACAATCTTGTTGTGCGGGGTCCCTTGGGGAGGAGTGACCATAACATGATAGAATTCTTCATTAATCTGGAGAGTGAAGTAGTTGAATCTGAAACTAGGATCCTGAATCTAAATAAAGGAAACTACAAAGGTATGAGGCGCCAGTTGGCTATGGTAGATTGGGGAACTTTACTATAAGGATTAACAGTGGATAGGCAATGGATAATATTTAAAGAACGTGTGCATGTATTACAACAATTATTCATTCCTGTCTGGTGCAAAAATAAAACTGGAAAGATGGCTCAACTGTGACTTACAAAAGAAATTAGAGATAGTATTGCATCCAAAGAGGAGGCATATAAAATGGTCAGAAAAAGCAGCAAGTCTGCGTCTTGGGAGTTTAGAATTCAGCAAAGGAGGACAAAAAGGATGATTAAGCAGGGGAAAATTGAGTATGAGAGTAAACTTGCAGGGAACATTAAAACAGACTGTAAAAGCTTCTATAAATATGTGAAGAAAAAAGATTAGTGAAGACAAATGTAGGTCCCTTACAGTCAGAAATGTGGGAAATTATAATGGGGAACAAAGAAATGGCAGAACAATTAAACACATACTTTGGTGCTGTCTTCACAAAGGAGGACACAAGTTACCTCCCAGAAATGGTAGGGAACCAAGGGTCTAATGAGAGGGAGGAACTGAAAGAAATCAGTATTAATAAAAAAGTAGTGCTAGGGAAATTAATGGGGTTAAAGGCTGACAAATCCCCAGGGCCTGATAATTGACTTCCCAGAGTACTAAAGGAAGTGGCCCTGGAAATAGCGGATGCATTCTATAGACTCTGGAGCAGTTTCTGCAGATTGGAGGGTGGCAAATGTAACCCCACTATTTAAAAAAGGAAGGAGAGAAAAAACAGGAAATTACAGACCAGTTAGCCTTATATCAGTAGTGGGGAAAATGCTGGAGCCTATTATAAAGGGTGTGATAGCAGAACAGGAAAGTCCTCATCAGGGAACTCCTCTTTGCTGACGATGCTGCATTAACATCCCATACAGAACAGTGTCTGCAGAGACTCATTGACAGGATTGCAGCTGCCTGCAACAAATTTGGCCTAACCATCAGCGTCAAGAGAACGAGCATCATGGGACAGGACGTCAGAAATGCTCCATCTATCAATATCGGCAACCACGTTCTGGAAGTGGTTCAAACGTTCACCTACCTAGGCTCAACTATCACCAGTAACCTGTCTCTCGATGCAGAAATCAACAAGCGCATGGAAAAGGCATCCGCTGCTATGTCCAGACTGGCCAAGAGGGTGTGGGAAAATGGCGCACTGACACGGAACACAAAAGCCCGAGTGTTTCAAGCCTGTGTCCTCAGTACCTTGCTCTACGGCAGTGAGGCCTGGACAACGTATGTCAGCCAAGAGCGATGTCTCAACTCATTCCTTCTGCGCTGCCTCCAAAGAATCCTTGGCATCAGGTGGCAGGACCGTATCTCCAACGCAGAAGTCCTCGAGGCATCCAACGTCCCCAGCATATACACCCTACTGAGCCAGCAGCGCTTGAGATGGCTTGGCCATGTGAGTCACATGGAAGATGGCAGGATCCCCAAAGACGCATTGTCCAGCAAGCTCGTCACTGGTATCAGACCTACCGGCTGTCCATGTTTCCGCTTTAAAGACGTCTGCAAATGCGACATGAAGTACTGTGACATTGACCACAAGTCGTGAGAGTCAGTTGCCAGTGATTGCCAGAGCTGGCGGGCAGCCATAAAGGCAGGGCTAAAGAGTGGCTAGTCGAAGAGACTTAGCAGTTGGCAGGAAAAAAGACAGAAGTGCCAACTGTGTAACAGCCCCGACAACCAATTTTATCTGCAGCACCTGTGGAAGAGTCTGTCACTCTAGAACTGGCCTTTATAGCCACTCCAGGCGCTGCTCCACAAACCACTGACCACCTCTAGGTGCTAACCCATTGTCTCTCGAGACAAGGAGGCCAAAGAAAGAAGATAGCAGAACACCTGGAAAGCATGAACAGGATTGGGCAAAGTCAGCATAGGTTTACGAAAGGGAAATCATGCCTAACAAATCTACCGGAGGATGAAACTAACAGAATAGATAAGGGAGAAGTAGCGGATGTGGTGTATTTGGATTTTCAGAAGGCTTTTGATAAAGTCCCACATAAGAGGTCAGTGTGCAAAATTAAAGCACATGGGATTGGGGGTAATATACTGGCATGGATTGAGAACTGGTTGACAGACAGGAAACAGAGAGTAGGAATAAACGGGTCTTTTTCTGAGTGGCAGGCAATGCCTAGTGGAGTACTGCAGGGATCAGTGCTTGGGTCCCAGCTATTCACACTATATATTAATGACTTGTGTGAGGGAACTAAGTGTAACATTTCCAAGTTTGCAGATGACACAAAGCTGGGGAGGAAAGTGACCTGTGAGGAGGATGCAAAGAGGCTCCAATGTGATTTGGACAATTCTGGTGAGTGGGCATATGCAAGACAGACGCAATATAATGTGGATAAATGTGAGGTTATCCACTTTGATTGTAAAAACAGAAAGGCAGATTATTATCTGAATGGGGATAGATTGGGAAAGGGGAGGTGCAACGAGACCTGGGTGTTCTTGTACACCAGGCACTGAAAGAAGCATTCAGATGCCGCAAGCAGTTAGGAAGGCAAATGGTATGTTGGCTTTCACTGCAAGAGGATTTGAGTACAGGAGCAAGGATGTCATATTGCAGTTATACAGGGTCTTGGTGAGACCACATCTGGAGTATTGTGTACAGTTTTGGTCTCCTTATCTGAGGAAGGATATTCTTACCATGGAGGGAGTGCAAAGAAGATTTACTGGGCTGATTCCTGGGATGGCAGGATTGACGTGTGAGGAGAGATTGGGTCGACTAGGCCTATATTCACTAGAGTTTAGAAGAATGAGAGGGGATCCCCTAGAAACCAATAAAATTCTAACAGGACTAGACAGGCTAAATGCAGGGAGGATGTTCCCGATGGCTGGGGAGTCCAGAACCAGGGGTCACAGTCTCAGGCCGGGGGTATGCCATTTAGAATCGAGATGAGGAGAAATTTCTTCACTCAGAGGGTGGTGAACCTGTGGAATTCTCTACTGCAGAAGGCAGTGGAGGCCAAGTCATTAAATATATTCAAGAAGGAGATCGATATATTTCTTAATGCCAAAGGGATCGAGAGATATGGGAAGAAAGTGGGAACAGGGTACTGAATTAGACGATCAGCCTTGATCTTTTTTGAATGGCGGAGCAGGTCCGAAGGGCCGAATGGCCTACTCCTGCTCCTATTTTCTATGTTTCTATGATTTCAAATAGGGAATAATCAAAGGTAAGCATTCAAAAGAATAAAATATCTAAAACTAAAGTGACAAAGTACTGAAGTAAGTAGTTAAAGTAAATAAAAGGGCTGCTAAAACAGCAACAGTGTATAATTAGCAAAGCTTTAAACCGTTGCCTAGATAAGCCAATTACAGACAGCCAGAAGTGAAAGAAGCTGGCAAAATCCTTTAAACAATTGCATAGGTAACTCTGGTTACAGACAGCCAGATGTCCCTAATGATAAATCCATCTTTGGATTGAACTAAATTGCCTTTAAACTGTCTTTCCACAGCTGCTCTCACTTTCTGCTGTAATTCAGAGAGAGCAGGGAACAATGATATTGGTTACAGCCCTCTGGTTTATAGCGGCCGACAGCTTCATTTTTAATATCAGTCTATGTTCATAAGGAATATCTGTGGCCAATCTCGCCAATGTGGACTTTGCCACGCTCGCACTGGCAGGGGCTGCATTAGGACTGTGCAACTGCATGGGCCTTGAGCCAGTCAGGGGACCCCAAGTGGATCTGGTGAAATGACCCCTACACAATGGTAATAGCTAATCCCTGATCGTTTTGGTCAACTATTTTTATACTACCTACTGCCGATAAGCCTTTTCACCATTATACGTGTGAGGATGTGACACCAGATTAAGTAGGTAGTATTTAGCATCAGTGTCTAGTAAAATTTGACTTATTTGAGGGGAACAGGTGACATTGGACATATGGTTCCCAAAGCTGTCCACTATTGGGTTTTCCACACCTCATGCTGTAGACTAATTGATAGAGATTGATTGCTATGATTAGTCATCAACTCCATTATCATTGTATCATACACTGGCCAAAATGGCAGAAGGTCAAATACATGGATCTTGGTCTTTTTTTCATCTCGTAATTCCTATAATCCTGGGCAGTCCCAAATTGAACCTTTGAACGGAGCTCCAGCAAAGTAAATATTGCTCTTAATTGTACGAGATGGAATTGCTGTCATGTTTACTAGGTATGGGATTCTTAGTTTATGATACTATGCATCTTGTGAGGTGCCACAGAATGACTGTTATCATCTGCACAAAAACCTAGTGATGTCTCTCAACACCCTATGGTTTGTGATGTCCTATGGATGTGATCAGAAGTTATATCAATGCAATTTCATCAGCATCTGTTAAAATAAAAATATGGACATTACAGCATAGAAGGAAGCCATGCACCTGTGTGGTGTTGCGCATATTGAAGAGTTAAGTTAATAGTCAAACTGAACTGTATAAACCAGAACTGGTCAATGCAACAACAGGCTACCAATATAGAAGGAGAGGTGTAGCCGCAGAATGCTGGCTGTGAGCAAGGGGTATGGGGTGGAGGAATGAATTATGTTCCGCTCCAGGTGTCTTCCTATCGTCTGCAAAGAATGCCTGTGCAAGGAAATCTGTGACTCGAACACTGACCATGAGTGATCAATGTATAACTTTAATGGTTAGTGTAACAAATCTAAGCAGAGAAATCAATTGACCATAGTATAGAGAGGATGATACAATTTGGGTAAACAAGCCGTTCTTGGAAAGCTTCGGAAACAGTTAAATCATAAAGTTTGGAGATAGTTAATCATGAAGGAGTTAGATGGGGTTAGAAGTCCGAAGATCTACTTATCTGTGAAATGTACTTTTGAACATATATAAGGAGGGTTTCAAGGGATAGTTAGGTATCTGCAGATTGAGGAACCCAGTGCTACCAGTCAGATCACTGATACTGTACAAATAAAGCCAATTCCGTATAATCAACTGTTTTATGCTCACTAAAGTACGTTGGAAGGGCCACAAAGGGAAGGAAAGCAAAATACTGTGGATGCTGGAAATCTGAATTATAAATAGAAAATGTTGGCAATACTCAGCAGATCGGTTTGATTATTAACTCTTAACATTGCAACATTTCCGATACAGTCGAGGAGCAATGGCCCCAAATGTCTTCCTTACTTGCTGTAATACTCCCCAAAAAAATTAACAAGCGCTGAAAGAAAGTAGCACTCATCACATCCACAGGACATCACAAAGTGTTTCACAGCTCATTACTTATGAAATGCACTAACTGTTACTCAGGCTTAGGCCAATGTTTATTGTTTTTATTTCAAACCTTTCAGCATTGGTGGATTTTTCTATTTTAATCTCTAGTATTTGTAACAGCTGGGCTTGTGGGCTTAGAAATGCCATAAATTTTACTTAACTTAAAAGCAAAATGACACTGAGATTCCCATATTTAGGATTTTATGACCATGTACTACCTTGCGTGACGTGGACCAATTTGTAGGCAAGTTATTTGTGCCAAGGTTATGTTCTGTAACTTTGAGAACAATTTTTACACATTCCTTTAATTGTCACGTGTTAACAAGGGAGTGAGTTCACACCATGCCTATATTGAAGCAACATTCACAGGGAGGTGTGAAACAACATTACTAATCAATGAAACAAAAACAAAAGCTTCTGTGCTGTGTCAGAGTTCTGATGAAAGGTCACACAAACCACCAGGCAGAGTAATTGGCGCAGGCAGGTAGTGCAGGAGTCCCCTGTGGCCATCCCCCTCTCAAACAGATATACCGCTTTGGATATTGTTGGGGGGGGTGGCCTCCCAGGGGAAAGCAGCAACAGCCACATTTGTGGCACCATGGATGGCTCTGCTGCACAGCGGTGGAGGAAAAAGACTGGGAGAGCCATAGTGATAGGAGATTCAATTGTAAGGGGAACAGACAGGCATTTCTGTGGCCGCAAGCGAGACTCCAGGATGGTATGTTTCCTCCCTGGTGCTAAGGTCAAGGATGTCTTGGAGTGGCTGCAGGACATTCTGAAGGGGGAGGGTACCAACAACATAGGTAGAAAAAGGGATGAGGTCCTGCAAGATGAATTTAAGGAGTTAGGAGCTAAATTAAAAAGCAGGACCTCAAAGGTAGTAATCTCAGGATTACTTCCTGTGCCAAGTGTAAGTGAGTATAGGAACAGAAGAATAGACCAGATGAATATGGGGCTGGAGAAATGGTGCAGGAGGGAGGGATTTAGATTCCTGGGACATCGGGACCGGTTCTGGGGAAGGTGGGACCTGTACAAGCGGGACGGGTTACACCCAGGCAGGACCGGAACCGATGTCCTTGCAGGGGCATTTGCTAGTGCTGTTGGGGAGGATTTAAACTGGAATGGCAGGGAGATGGGAACCTGAGCAGGGAGTCTGTGGAGGAGGAAACAAGGATAGAAATGAAAGACAGGAAACAAAAAAGCAAAAGTGGAAGGCACAGAAATCAAGGGAAAGAGACAAATAGGGCTGTAGTGCGAAATAATGCTAAGAATGTTAAAAAGACAAGCCTAAAGGCATTGTGTCTCAATGTGTGGAAAATTTGCAATAAGATAGGTGAATTAACCGCACAAATAGATGTAAATGGATACGATATAGTTGCGATTATGGAGACATGGCTACAGGGTGACCAAGGATGGGAACTGAACATCCAAGGGTATTCGATATTTAGGAAGGACAAGCAAAAAGGGAAAGGAGGTGGAGTAGCGTTGTTAGTAAAAGAAGAAATCAATACCATAGTGAGCAATATGAACTCAGAGAATCCTGATGTGGAATTTGTCTGGGTGGAGCTAAGAAACACCAGGGGGCAGAAAACATTGGTGGGGGTTTATATAGACCCCCAAACAGCAGTGGTGATGTAGAGGATGGCATGAAACAGGAAATTAGACATTCATGCAATAAGGGTGCAACTGTAATTATGGGTGACTTTAATCTACATATAGATTGGGCAAACCAAATTAGCAATAATACTGTAGAGGAGGAATTCTTGAAGTGCATACATGATTTATTTTGGACCAATACGTTGAGGAACCAACCAGAAAACAGGCCATCCTAGATTAGGATTAGTTAACAATCTTGTTGTGCGGGGTCCCTTGGGGAAGAGTGACCATAATATGATAGAATTCTTCATTAAGATGGACAGTGATGGAGTTGATTCTGAGACTAGGGTCCTGAATCTAAATAAAGGAAACTATGAAGGTATGAGGGGTGAATTGGCTATGATAGACTGGGGAACGTTACTTAAAGGGTTGACAGTAGGTAGTCAATGGCTAGCATTTAAAGGGCACATGGATGAATTACAACAATTGTTCATTCTGGTCTGGCGCAAAAATAAAACAGGAAGGGTGGTTCAACCGTGGCTTACAAAAGATATTAAGGATAGTATTAGATCCAAGGAGGAGAAATATAAAATGGCCAGAACAAGCAACAAACCTGAGGATTGGGAGCAGTTTAGAAATCAGCAAAGGAGGGCAAAGGGATCGATTAAGAAGGGGAAAATAGAGTATGAGAGTAAGCTTGCAGCGAATATAAAAACTGACTGAAAAAGCTTCTATAGGTATGTGAAGAGAAAAGATTAGTGAAGCCAAATGTGGGTCTCTTACAGTCAGAAACGGGGGAATTTATAATGGGGAACAAAGAAACGGCAGACCAATTAAATGCATACTTTGGTTCTGTCTTCACAAAGGAGGACACAAATTACCCCCCAGAAATGTTGGGGAACATAGAGTCTAGTGAGAAGGAGGAACTGTATGAAATCAGTATTAGTAGGGAATGGTGTTAGGGAAATTGGGATTGAAGGCTGATAAATCCCTAGGGCCTGATAATCTACATCCCAGAGTACTTAAGGAAGTGGTTCTAGAAATAGTAGATGCATTGCTGGTCATTTTTCAGCATTTATAGACTCTGGAACAGTTCCAACGGATTGGAGGGTAGCTAACGTAACCCCACTATTTAAAAAAGGAGGTGGAGAGAAAACAGGGAATTATAGACCGGTTAGCCTGACATCAGTAGTGGGGAAAATGCTAGAGTCCATTATAAAAGATGTAATAGCAGAGCACTTGGAAAACAATGACAGGATCGAGCAAAGTCATCATGGATTTATGAAAGGGAAATCATGCTTGACAAATTTACTGGAATTTTTTGAGGATGTAACTAATAGTATAGATAAGGGTGAACCTGTGGACGTGGTGTAGTTGTACTTTCAGAAGGCTTTCGATAAGGTCCCACATAAGAGATTAGCGTACAAAATTAAAGCACATGGGATTGGGGGTAAGGAATTGACATGGATAGAGAACTGGTTGGCAGACTGGAAACAAAGAGTAGGAATAAACGGGTCTTTTTCCGAGTGGCAGGCAGTGACTAGTGGGGTATCGCAGGGATCAGTGCTAGGACCCCAGCTATTCACAATATATATTAATGATATAGATGAGGGAATTAAATGTAATATATCCAAGTTTGCAGACGACACAAAGCTGGG
This sequence comes from Heterodontus francisci, assembly GCF_036365525.1. Classification (NCBI taxonomy): domain Eukaryota; kingdom Metazoa; phylum Chordata; class Chondrichthyes; order Heterodontiformes; family Heterodontidae; genus Heterodontus; species Heterodontus francisci. The sequence goes on along the minus strand of NC_090373.1, from coordinate 166,578,993 downwards.
TGGGAGTGTGAGCTGTGAGGAGGATGCAGAGAAGCTCCAGTGTGATTTGGAAAGGTTGAGTGAGGGGGCAAATACATGGCAGATGCAGTATAATATGGATAAATGTGAGGTTATCCACTCTGGTGGCAAAAACAGAAAGATTATTATCTAAATGGCGATAGATTGGGAAAGGGGGAGGTGCAGCGAGACCTGGGAGTCCTTGTGTACCAGTCGCTGAAAGTAAGCATGCAGGTGCAGCAGGCAGTTAAGAAGGCAAATGGTATGTTGGCCTTCATAGTGAGAGGATTCAAGTACAGGAGCAGGGATGTCTTGCTGCAATTATACAGGGCCTTTGTGAGACCACATCTGGGGTATTGTGTGCAGTTTTGGTCTCCTTATCTGAGGAAGGATGTTCTTGCTTTGGGGGGAGTGCAGCGAAGGTTCACCAGACTGATTCCTGGATGGCGGCACTGACGTATAAAGAGAGATTGGGTCGATTAGGCTTGTATTCGCTAGAGCTTAGAAGAATGAGAGGAGATCTCATAGAAAACTACAAAATTCTAACAGGACTGGACAGATTTGATGCAGGAAGGATGTTCCCGATGGCGGGGGAGTCCAGGACCAGGGGTCACAGTCTAAGGATAAGGGTTAAGCCATTTAGGACTGAGATGAGGAGAGACTTCTTCACCCAGAGAGTGGTGAACCTGTGGAATTCTCAACCACGGAAAGCAGTTGAGGCCAAATCATTAAATACATTCAAGAAAGAATTAGATACTGCTCTTAAGGCTCATGGGATCAAGGGATTCGGGAAGAAAATGGGAACAGGTTACTGAGTTTGGATGATCAGCCATGATTGTATTGAATGGCGGAGCAGGCTCAAAGGGCCGAATGGCCTACTCCTGCTCCTATTTTTCTATCTTTCTAAACCTGAAAACGTTGGGCTGGATTTTACCAAGCACTTGACGTTGTGAGCTGCAGTGGTTTGGTGGGGAGGAGGGGGGTTGGTGGTTGCCTGAAGATGGCTCCGGATGAGTCATGCCACGGACCTCAATGCCAGGAGGGCCCGGACGATTCTCCTGGTGGCGGTGAGGCTCCGTGGGCCCCACCCATCCGCCGCTGGGCGACGGGACCTCATTTAAAATATTCAAATGAATAAAACTGATAAATTTACATAGACTTACCTCCAATCTTCAGAGCCCGCCACGATCTTTGGTGTGGCAGCCGGCACTCCCGTGCCTCAGTTCCCCGTCTGGGGAAAGGTGGCATGACACTGGTGGGGAGAAGATAAGATTTTTGTTCCCGGGGAGACGGGGGATGTGGGACAGGAGAAGGGGTCAAATGTACTAATGGGTGTAGGGGATGATGGGATGGATTGAAGTTCAAAGTTTGTGCAGTTTTTGAGTGGGTAAGGACAAATGTAAAAGGTAAGTGTTTTGTGGGGGTGGGAAGGGCAAATAGTTAATCTAATCATTATTGGGGGGTTGGAAAGGGGCATTAGAAATGTACTTAATTTTGGGGGTTACGTGTTTAAAAATTTAAGTTAGGCGGCAGGGCTGGCTGCCCTTTAAAAATGGCACCAGAGCCTGCGCACAGGCAGCTGACGCCATTGCTGGGGACAGACAGCCCACCCCCTTTACGTTATTGGGGTTTGGGGTGGGGGGGTGGTGGTGGAGTGGTAGGCCGCCCCGACTGTTTAAATGAGCCGCTGCGCCTGAGATCGCGGTGGCTCTTTGGCGTATTTTTTGAGCACGCCGCCGATCAATCTTAAAATCCAGCCCGTTAACTCTGTTTTTCTCTTCACAGATGCTGCCTGACGTCCTGAGTATTTCCAGCATTTTCTGTTTTTGTTTCAGATTTCCAGCATCCTCGGTATTTTGCTTTGTGCTCCATCTGAGAGCACAATGCTCAGCCTCATCCCCATTCTTGTTCACTTAGTTTATTTTAGAATGATTGTGGTGTGTGGTGATTTTTATTCCCAAATATAAGAAAATGACCCTGTATGACAGGTTCAAATAAGTTTGAAATCACTGTTGGCAATAACAGTGAGCGAATCCTCCTAATATTTTAAACAAGTTTATACTTCAGTTAAAGCAGCAGACAGGAATGCCAACATTCAGCCACTAATATCGCCAATGGTCATTTTTAGCCTAATGTTTAAGGTTTTAACAATGCTTAATGTTTAAAATATGCTGTATGTTGAGCATCGAAATGAGAGGTGTGACCTTTTATCAAAACTCAGTTCTAAGGGCATGATTCAACGATATTGATTTCCTCTTAAACCCTCCTGAAGCTAACTAAAAATAAAAATGATTTTTTATTTACAGTGGAAAACAGTTGATCAGCATCCAGTTAATCTGGGTAATGTCTGTCAGACCCTTAGCTGCAAAGGGATCTGGGACAGGACAAATGCTTCAGAGACAGTTCAGTCTTGGGTACAGGGAATGTACGACCAGTTAGCATTAGAGTAGGTGTGACAGAGGCTATCAGTTCATAAATTAATATTATGTTCTGTATTAGATTCACAGTGGAAACAATTAGACCCTGTGAACATATTCAGGTCTGCACAACTAATTCTATTTTTCTATGTAAAATATATTTCCAAGAAAGATTGGGATTAATTTTAAGAATATAAGAACACTAGGAGCAGGGGTAGGCCAATCAGCAAGACCATGACTGATCATCTACCTCAAGTCCACCTTCCCACATTGTCCCCATATCTCTTGATTCCCTTAGTATTCAAACATTTATCCATCTCTATCTTGAAAATATTTAACAACTGAGCATCTACCGACCTCTGGGGTAGAGAATTTCAAAGATTTACAACCTTTGAGTGAAGAAATTTCTCCTCATTTCTGTCCTAAATGACCAACCCCTTATTCTGAGACGTTGACTCCTTATTCTAGACTCCCCAGCTATGGGAAGCATCCTCCCAACATCTATCCTGTCAAGCCTCTTTCATAAATCCCTGTGATTCTGCCCAATTATATTATGCCCTATTAACACATCCCTAATAATAGATTCTACTACTGGTCTTTATAGAGTTTTACAGCACAGAAACAAGCCCTTTGGCCCAACGCGCCTGCGCCGACCATCAAGCACCCGTCCAAACTAATCCCATTTTCCCGCACTTGGCCCGTAACCTTGTATGCTATGGCGCTTCAAGTGCTCATCTAAATACTTCCTAAATGTTGTGAGTGTTCCTGCCTCTACCAGTTCTTCAGGCAATGTGTTCCAGATTCCAACTCGCTGGGTGAAAGTTTTTTTCCTCAACTTCCCTCTAAACCTCCTGCCCCTTACCTTAAACCTATGTCCCCTGGTTATTGACCCCTCCACTAAGGGAAAAAGTTTCTTCCTATCTATCCTATCAATGCCCCTCATAATTTTAGACACCTCAATCAGGTCCCCCCTCAGCCTTCTCTGCTCTAAGGAAAGCAACCCTAGCCTTTTCACTCTCTCTTCATAACTGAAATGCTCCAGCCCAGGCAACATCCTGGTGAATCTTTTCTGCACCCTCTCCAGTGCAATCACATCCTTCCTATACTGTGGTGACCAAAGCTGTACACAGTATTCCAGCTGTGGTCTAACCAGCGTTCTATACAGCTCTCTAACACAACCACCCTGTTAGTTCCCTGTTTTCTCTTTCCGTCCTTTCTTAAAGCTTTTAAGAATTGCTGAAAATAGAGACATGTTGTTGAAGCTTTTCATCTTGCACTCATCAGGACAATATGCAAGAATAACCAACTGGTGCATTCTCCATGGCAACGCCTCTACCAATCAGAGTTCACTTGCCAACCAATCAGCACTCTCTTCTCATGCAGTATAAGTTGTTGTTTTCCCTTACATTGGCTATTCTTCCGTTTTGTCCTGATGAGTGCAAGATGAAAAACTTGTCAACATGTCTCTATTTTCAGCAATTCTCAAGCTCTGTACTACCAAATGACTATTTGAATCATAGAAAGTTAGTATGCAGGTACATCAAGTGATGAGGAAGGCAAATGGTAAATTGTTGTTTATTGCAAAGGGAATAGAATATAAAAGTAGGGAAGTTTTGCTACAGCTGTACGGGGCCTTGGTGAGACCACATCTGGGGTACTGTGTACAGTTTTGATCTCCTTACTTAAGAAAGGATAGAATTGCATTAGAAGTAGTTCAGAGAAAGTTCACTCTATTGATTCCTGGGGTGAAGGGGTTATCTTATGCAGAAAGCTTGAACAGGTGGGGCCAATAGAAGAATGAGAGGTGATCTTATTGAAACATATAAGATCCTGAGGGGACTCGACAAGGTGGATGCTAGAAGGATGTTTCCACTTATGGGTGAAACTAGAACTAGGGGATACAGTTTAAAAACATCTCCCACGTAAGATGGAGATGAGAATTTTTTTCTCTCAGAGGGTTGCTCATCTGTGGAATTCACTTCCTCAGAGGGCAGTAGAGGCTGGGTCATTGAATATATTCAAGGCTGTGTTAGATCGATTCTTGATAGACAAGTCAGGTGTTCTGGGGGACAGACAGGAAAGTGGAGTTGTGGTCACATTCAGATCAGTCATGATCTTATCAAATGGCTCGAGGGGCCGAATGGCCTACTCCTGCTCCTAATTCATATGTTTGTATGTTCACACAAGTGATATATGATAATATGTATTGTTTCCCTTTAAATTGCAGTTTTGATTAAGGTTGATTGGGCCTCTGAAACTTTCTTACATTGCAACAGTGACTAGACTTCAAAAGTACTATTTGCCTGTAAAGTGCTTTGGGATATCCTGAGGTCAAGAAGGTGCTTTATAAATAAAAGGTTTTTCCCTTACTTTCCACAGAACATAAATGTAGCTCCCCATTAGACCACCTGACATCAAGTGTGCACTCACTATAATGCTGCCAGATGTATCGATACATACCAACCACAACATCACTAGAAATTTTGCATGTTCCTACAACCAGAATTCAGATTAATTATACCGCAATAGAATTTTAATTGTTATTTTTAAATATTACATTTTTTACTGTGCTTCTAATCATGGGTGGCACAGTGGCGCAGTGGTTAGCACCACAGCCTCACAGCTCCAGCGACCCGGGTTCGATTCCGGGTACTGCCTGTGTGGAGTTTGCAAGTTCTCCCTGTGCCTGCGTGGGTTTCCTCCGGGTGCTCTGGTTTCCTCCCACAGCCAAAAGACTTGCAGGTTGATAGGTAAATTGGCCATTATAAATTGCCCCTAGTATAGGTGAGGATGTGGTAGGAATATGGGATTAGTGTAGGATTAGTATAAATGGGTGGTTAATGGTTGGCACTGACACGGAACACAAAAGTCCGAGTGTATCAGGCCTGTGTCCTCAGTACCTTGCTCTACGGCAGCGAGGCCTGGACAACGTATGCCAGCCAAGAGCGACGTCTCAATTCATTCCATCTTCGCTGCCTTCGGAGAATACTTGGCATCAGGTGGCAGGACTATATCTCCAACACAGAAGTCCTTGAAGCGGCCAACATCCCCAGCTTATACACACTACTGAGTCAGCGGCGCTTGAGATGGCTTGGCCATGTGAGCCGCATGGAAGATGGCAGGATCCCCAAAGACACATTGTACAGCGAGCTCGCCACTGGTATCAGACCCACCGGCCGTCCATGTCTCCGTTATAAAGATGTCTGCAAACGCGACATGAAATCGTGTGACATTGATCACAAGTCGTGGGAGTCAGTTGCCAGCATTCGCCAGAGCTGGCGGGCAGCCATAAAGACAGGGCTAAATTGTGGCGAGTCGAAGAGACTTAGTAGTTGGCAGGAAAAAAGACAGAGGCGCAAGGGGAGAGCCAACTGTGCAACAGCCCCAACAAACAAATTTCTCTGCAGCACCTGTGGAAGAGCCTGTCACTCCAGAATTGGCCTTTATAGCCACTCCAGGCGCTGCTTCACAAACCACTGACCACCTCCAGGCGCGTATCCATTGTCTCTCGAGATAAGGAGGCCCAAAAGAAAAAAAAAAGAAATGGTTGGTACAGACTCGGTGGGCCGAAGGGCCTGTTTCAGTGCTGTAACTCTAAATCTAAAAAAAAAAGGCCTTTTTTGCAGTTGGTGTCAGTTTTTTGAACCTATTGGTCAGTATTTTGCCAGATTTCTAGATTCCTTGCAGAAGGTGGTGTGGGACAGTTTAAGAGTGGGAGATCCAAGCCTTAATTTTAACAATGGGGCGGGGGGGAGGGGGGGGGGGCGGGAGGGGGAGGTGAGTTAAAATGTCAAATATGGGAAAAGCGGCCCTAACCCGCTGGGTAGGTGCTCGTTGCTTTTTTTTATGGCAGTAAGTTTTGTGGCATCTGGGTGTCCTGGCAGAGAGGTGGGCATTTCATGAACACATTTTAATCAGGACCTTTGCATAGGAAGGTCTTGCCTTTATATATTGCCTATCACATCCTAGCGAATTACAGCCAATTAAGCACTCTTGAAGTATAGTCACTGTTGTAATGTAGGAAACGTGGCAGCTAATTTCTGCACAGCAAGCTCCCATAAACAGCAATTAACCCAATAATCTATTGTAATGCCATTGGTTGAGGAGTGAATGTTGGCTGTGAGCTCCTTTACATTAACCTCAGAGGGTGGCCTGGTTACAGTTTAATCTGCATCTAGATGAAGTAACACACTCCCTGTGCCAGGACTGTCAGCCTAGATTTTGTGCTCAAATCTCCAGAGTGTGGCTTGAACCCAACACCTTCTGACTTGGAGGCAGAAGTGTTACCAGCTGAACCACAGCTGCTCATTTGATATAAGGTACAATAGTTCCACCCATCCCATCTTTCCTCACTCTCCCCAACTGGAAAGCTTGCAACAGACCCCAACTGCAGGTGATTTGTTCCCCTCACCCGAACTTCTCTGCTGTTATTGTTTCCTCCAGAGTGCCTTCCTTCTTACTTGCTCCAGCCCCAGTTTATTTTGGGGGATGTCCTAAATGGTTACAGTACAGAAGGCTATTCGGCCCATCGGGTTCCTGCCCGCTCTCCGCAAGAGCAACTTTCTCGTCCCGCCCTTTCCCCCGGTTCTGTATTTTTCTTTCAGCTGCTTATCCAGTCCCCTTTTGAAAGCCACCAGGCAGTGCATTCCAGGACAATCACTTCAAACCGTGATGTTACGTTTTGGAGCAATGGTTGTGAAAGCCTCCGGCTGGCAGGATGGTAGCGCGGGATCAGCTGAGATCCTGCCAGTACCGAGTGAGTGGAGGGAGAGACTGAGCGAGCAGGAGGGAGGCGCAAAGAGCAGCTCAGGAACTGTCACAACACTCAGCCACACTTGGCCAAAGCCAGCGGCAGAGAGAGAAGGCGAGGAGGGGATAAAGAACCAATCGCTCCCCCCCCCCCAAAAAAAAAACAATTCAAAAACAGGTAAGAGAGAAGAACTGATTCACTGTGATAAACGTTGATTCGAGGACGTTGAAATTGAATTTAAATGTAAAGAAAGAAAATAGATACGCTGACCTGGTGGAGACGGGCTGAAAATTAGACGAGCGGGGATGGAAGTTCAACTCTTTGTTTGAGGAGCTTTGAGGTTCCCGAACCAGAATAACTGAAGCAACGATGTCACTTAGAGGGAGTGGGTCCATTTCCATCACTGCTGGTGAACCTGCTCATGCTCGAGTTGAGTTTTATTTCTATGTATACCGAAGTGACACTCAAACCTGGGCTGTGTGTGTATATATAATGCATTGTCTTATCGATAAGGCGGCTCAGGGCGCTTTTCCTTCACAGTAGACTGTTTTGATGTCAGTATTACAGACTCAAAACTTGGCCGAGGAAGGATGAGTCCACACGGATATATAGCGACTTCAAACCTGCCTGGAAACCACCGTCCTTCTGGGAGCCTTTCTTCCAATTTTACTGACCCTGTGTGTGTTTGACAACACTTCTCTGTTTGAATAAGTAACCTGCGGTTCAGCTGCACGCCCCCACCCCGCCTTCCTATATTCCCTTTTCTGAGATATTGCCGGGAACTGTGAGGAAGATGATCTTTTGTAAGGACACGAGTTTCAGAAAGATGTCCCAAGTGCTTGGCTGGTGGCTCTGCGCCTGAACCTGCCCAGATGGGTCAAGGATGGGGCTGATGTTGAGCTTTTAGTTTGATTGAACTGGTGGTTCGCTGACAGTGGCACTGACCTGAAACGTTAACTCTGCTGCTCTTTCCACTGATGCTAACCATTACTTTAACAGCTGATGAGTGCTCCTCACAGGCACAGACAGCTGGAACCAAGCTTGTAATTGTGGCACATTTCAATCATCTTATACACACACTGGTGATCCTGGGCTGGCCTGGAGAGTTCAGATCCTGTCCAGCAATTAGAATAACTGTTGGAAACATTTTTTTTCTTTGTATTATTTTAATCCAGTTTTGCCCCTGCTAAAATTATCCCAACCTTTTAAGATCTCTTAATCACCTCACTGCTGTGCATTAGCACATTCAGATGAGACATTAAACTGAGGTCCCACCTGCCCTGTCAAGCAGATGGAAATGAACACATGCATCTGCTCGAAGATTTGGGAGTCTAAGTACGTGACTCACTTAAAGCTAGTAATCAGGTATAAAACAAAGTGTTACGGCCACGTGGTGCGATGCAGGTGGTTGCCATGATTTAACTCCCCACCTGACTGCAGCAAGTGTTTTGTTATTAGCGTTTAACCCCTTGGTGTTTTAGTTTTCAAATAAACAGACAGTGACAGGTTTCCAAGGCCCCAAACACTCCTGTGAGGTGAAACAGTGATTTACTTGTACTTCTTTCAATTTTGTATACCGTATTTGCTGCTCACAATGCGATTGTCTCTATGCTGGGGAGACCAAATGTAGGTTGGGTGACGACTTTGCGAAACACCTCCACTTAGCCCGCAAGCATGATTCCGAGCTTCTTGTCGCTTGACATTTTAATTCACCACCCTGCTCTCATGCCTACATTTCTGTCCTCGGCCTGCTGCAGTGTTCCAGTGAACATCAATGCACACTCGGGGAACAGTACCTCACTTTCCGATTAGGCACTCTACAGCCTTCTGGACTCAACATTGAGTTCAACAACTTCAGAGCATGACTGCCTTTTTTATTTTATTTTAGTTTTTTAAACATGTTCTTGTCTTAAACTTGGTTTTTCATGTTTGTGCTTTTGGACAGAGCTGTTCATTATTCTGCCATTAACACTCTCTCTGGACTAATGCTTTGTCTTTTACTACAACTATTACCACTGCCTTTGCCTTTGTTCCATGACATCTTGATCATTTAATCTCTCCTGCCTTCTCCCCATCACACACCTTCTCTTTTGTTCTTCTTCCCACCCACCCCCCTGCTTTCACTTGCTCAAAGCTGATTACTTTTCTAACCTGTGCCAGTTCTGATGAAAGGTCACAGACCTGAAATATTAACTGTTTCTCTCCCCACAGATGCTGACAGACGTGCTGGGTATTTCTCACACTTTCTGTTTTATAATAGGTTTTCTTGCAGGTTTTAAAAAACAGAAAACCAATTGTTTATTAATCAATACGTCTTAAACCTGTCTGCAGGTAGATGTTAAAGATCCTATGGCACTGTTCAAAGTAGAGAAATACTAGCAAACAAAGACATCATTAAATTGTCATTCATCATGGTATGAATGAGCTGCTGCATTTGTCTGTCTGACAATAGGCACAGCCACGGATACAACTTCGTTGTCGGGATTCCAGAGGCCTGACATTCCAAGGTTCTCTCAAGCTAATTTTCATACTGGACAATAAATTTGAACAAAACTCCCTGAGATACCAAGAATCTATTGATCTTAGCCTTGAATATGCTTCAATAACTGAGCATCCACAGCCCTGTGGGGTAGAGGATCCATTGACCAGAAACTGAACTGGACCAGCTACATAAATCATAAATACTGTGTCAACAAGAGCAGGTCAGAGGCTGGGAATTCTGTGGTGAGTAACTCGCCTTCTGACTCCCCAGTGCCTGTCCACCATCTACAAGGCACAAGTCAGGAGTTTGATGGAATATTCTTGACTTGCCTGGATGAGTGCAGCTCCAACAACACTCAAGAAGCTTGACATCATCCACTACCTTCAACATTCACTCCCTTCACCACGAACGCACAGTGGCAGCAGTGTGTACCATCTACAAAATGCACTGCAGCAACTCGCCAAGGCTCCTTTGACAGCACCTTCCAAACCCGTGACCTCTACCACCTAGAAGGATAAGAGCTGCAGATAAGAACAAAGAACAAAGAAAATTACAGCACAGGAACAGGCCCTTCGGCCCTCCAAGCCTACGCCGATCCAAATCCTCTATCTAAACCTGTCGCCTATTATCTAAGGGTCTGTATCTCTTTGCTTCCTGCCCATTCATGTATCTGTCCAGATACATCTTAAAAGACGCTATCGTGCCCGCGTCTACCACCTCCGCTGGCAATGCGTTCCATGCACCCACCACCCTCTGCGTAAAGAACTTTCCACGCATATCCCCCCTAAACTTTTCCCCTTTCACTTTGAACTCATGTCCCCTAGTAATTGAAACCCCCACTCTGGGGGAAAAAGCTTCTTGCTATCCACCCTGTCTATACCGCTCATGATTTTGTACACCTCAATCAGGTCCTCCCTCAACCTCCGTCTTTCTAATGAAAAATAATCCTAATCTACTCAACCTCTCTTCATAGCTAGCGCCCTCCATACCAGGCAACATCCTGGTGAACCTCCTCTGCACCCTCTCGAAAGCATCCACATCCTTTTGGTAATGTGGCGACCAGAACTGCACGCAGTATTGCAAATGTGGCCGAACCAAAGTCTTATACAACTGTAACATGACCTGCCAACTCTTGTACTCAATACCCCGTCCGATGAAGGAAAGCATGCCGTATGCCTTCTTGACCACTCTATTGACCTGCGTTGCCACCTTCAGGGAACAATGGACCTGAACACACAAATCTCTCTGTACATCAATTTTCCCCAGGACCTTTCCATTTACTGTATAGTTCATTCTTGAATTGGATCTTCCAAAATGCATCACCTCGCATTTGCCCTGATTGAACTCCATCTGCCATTTCTCTGCCCAACTCTCCAGTCTATCTATATTCTGCTGTATTCTCTGACAATCCCCTTCACTATCTGCTACTCCACCAATCTTAGTGTCGTCTGCAAACTTGCTAATCAGACCACCTATACTTTCCTCCAAATCATTTATGTATATCACAAACAACAGTGGTCCCAGCACGGATCCCTGTGGAACACCACTGCTCACACGTCTCCATTTTGAGAAACTCCCTTCCACTGCTACTCTCTGTCTCCTGTTGCCCAGCCAGTTCTTTATCCATCTAGCTAGTACACCTTGGACCCCATGCGCCTTCACTTTCTCCATCAGCCTACCATGGGGAACCTTATCAAACGCCTTACTGAAGTCCATATATACAACATCTACAGCCCTTCCCTCATCAATCAACTTTGTCACTTCCTCAAAGAATTCTATTAAGTTGGTAAGACATGACCTTCCCTGCACAAAACCATGTTGCCTATCACTGATAAGCCCATTTTCTTCCAGATGGGAATAGATCCTATCCCTCAGTATCTTCTCCAGCAGCTTCCCTACCACTGACGTCAGGTCAGGCTCACCGGTCTATAATTACCTGGATTATCCCTGCTACCCTTCTTAAACAAGGGGACAACATTAGCAATTCTCCAGTCCTCTGGGACCTCACCCGTGTTTAAGGATGTTGCAAAGATATCTGTTAAGGCCCCAACTATTTCCTCTCTCGCTTCCCTCAGTAACCTGGGATAGATCCCATCCGGACCTGGGGACTTGTCCACCTTAATGCCTTTTAGAATACCCAACACTTCCTCCCTCCTTATGCCGACTTGACCCAGAGTAATCAAACATCTGTCCCTAACCTCAACATCCGTCATGTCCCTCTCCTCAGTGAATACCGATGCAAAGTACTCGTTTAGAATCTCACCCATTTTCTCTGACTCCACGCATAACTTTCCTCCTTTGTCCTTGAGTGGGCCAATCCTTTCTCTAGTTACCCTCTTGCTCCTTATATATGAATAAAAGGCTTTGGTATTTTCCTTAACCCTGTTTGCTAAAGATATTTCATGACCCCTTTTAGCCCTCTTAATTCCTCGTTTCAGATTGTGCCTACAATCCCAATATTCTTTCAAAGCTTCGTCTTTCTTCAGCCGCCTAGACCTTATGTATGCTTCCTTTTTCCTCTTAGCTAGTCTCACAATTTCACCTGTCATCCATAGTTCCCTAATCTTGCCATTTCTACCCCTCATTTTCACAGGAACATGTCTCTCCTGCACGCTAATCAACCTCTCTTTAAAAGCCTCCCACATATCAAATGTGGATTTACCTTCAAACAGCTGCTCCCAATCTACATTTCCCAGCTCCTGCCGAATTTTGGTATAGTTGGCCTTGCCCAAATTTAGCACTCTTCCTTTAGGACCACTCTCGTCTTTGTCCATGAGTATTCTAAAACTTACGGAATTGTGATCACTATTCCCAAAGTAGTCCCCTACTGAAACGTCAACCACCTGGCCCGGCTCATTCCCCAACACCAGGTCCAGTATGGCCCCTTCCCGAGTTGGACTATTTACATACTGCTCTAGAAAACCCTCCTGGATGCTCCTTACAAATTCTGCTCCATCTAGACCTCTAACACTAAGTGAATCCCAGTCAATGTTGGGAAAATTAAAATCTCCTAACACCACCACCCTGTTGCTCCTACAGCTTTCCATAATCTGTTTACATATTTGTACCTCTATCTCACGCTCGCTGTTGGGAGGCCTGTAGTACAGCCCCAACATTGTTATCGCACCCTTCCTATTTCTGAGTTCTGCCCATATTGCCTCACAGCTCGAGTCCTCCATAGTGCCTTCCTTAGCACAGCTGTGATATCCTCTTTGACCAGTAATGCAACTCCTCCACCCCTTTTACCTCCCTCTCTACCCCGCCTGAAGCATCGGTATCCTGGGATATTTAGTTGCCAATCATGCCCTTCCCTTAACCAAGTCTCAGTAATAGCAATAACATCATACTCCTAGGTACTAATCCAAGCCCTAAGTTCATCTGCCTTACCTATTACACTTCTTGCATTAAAACAAATACACCTCAGACCACCAGTCCCTTTGCTTTCATCATCAGATGCATGGGAACACCACCACTTGCAAGTTCCCCTCCAAGTCACTCATCATCTTGACTTGGAACTATATTGTTGTTCCTTCACTGTCGCTGGGTCAAAGTCCTGGAACTCCCTTCCTAACAGCACTGTGGATGTACCTACCCCACATGGACTGCAGTGGTTCAAGAAGGCAGCTCACCACCACCTTCTCAAAGGCAATTAGGAATGGGCAATAAATGCAGGCCTGGCCAGCGACGCCTGCATACCATGAATGAATTTTTAAAAATCCAGAGATTCATAACCCTTTGAGTGAGGAAATATCATCTCAAGACTATGACCCCTAGTTCTAGACTCTCCAGCCAGGTGAAAACAGCCTCTCAACATCTACCCTATCAAGCCCCCTCACAATCTTATATGTTTCAATTAGATCATCTCTCATTCTTTTAAACTCCAGAGAGAATAGGCCCACATCAACTCAAACTCTCCTCATAGGACAACCCTTTCATCCCAGAAAAAAGTCTAGTGAACCTTCATTGCACCCGCACTTAGGCAAGTAACTTGCTTAGGTATGCAGACCAAACCTGTACATAGTACTCCAGGTGTAGTCTCACCAAAGCCTTAGACTTCCTTACTCTTGTGATCCTACCCCTTTGCAATAAAGGCCAATGTAACATTTGCCTACTTCATTGTTGCTGTTTCTGCATACTAACTCTCTGCATTTTTGCAAAGACATCCAAATCCCTCTAAATGCCAACATTCTCCATTTTTAAAAAAATTCTGTTTTTCTATTCTCCCTAGCGGAGTGAATAACCTCACATTTCCACACATTATGCTCCATCTGTCACCACCTTGCCAATTCAGTTAACCTATCCATATCCCTTTGCAGACTTCTCACTACTTACTTTCTCTCCTAGCTTTGTATCATCAGCAAACTTGGAAACCTTACACTTGGTCTCTTCATGTAAGGCATTAATATAGATTGTGAGTAGCTGAGGCCCCAGCAGTGATCCTTGTGGCACCCCACTAGTAGCAGCCTAGCAACCTGAAAATTACCCATTAATTCCTACTCTCTGTTTTCTGTCCTTTACCGAATCCTCTATCCATGTTAATATTTTCCACAATCCCATGAGCCCCTATCTTGTACAACCACATCTCGTGTGACATCTTATCAAATGCCTTCTGAAAATCCAAATACACTACTTCCACTGCGTCCCCTTTATCTATCCTGATAGTTACACCTTCAATAAAAATCTTTCATAGATTTGCCAAACACAATTTCCTTTTCATAAAATCGTATTGACTCTGCTTTCTTGTGTTTCCTTTAACCTGGATCCCACCAAAAGGATCTCTGCTCTTCCCATCCCACCCCCTACACTAGCTAAGGATACTGGTGATACAAAGGAAACGTCTCACTCATCTCCTTCACTCTTGATCTCTCTACTGCGCTTCTGTCTCAGTCTCCAATTCCACTTATGTTTCTCTCCTGCTCCACTGTTCTGCTCTCTCCTTTTTAATCTGTTTCTCTCTCTTTCTCAGACTCACTTCTGTTTCTCTTATCTGCATTCTTTTGCTTTCACTTTCATGTCTCTCTCACTTGGCCTCCTTCTGTGCTGTAATAATTTTCTGATTCCCACTTCCTTCTCTTAACTTTTTTTCCCTTTTGCCTCTTCACCGATTTTCTTTCCTCTTTCCTGACAGGATTGGAGTTTGAGGAAGATGAGTGAGCAGAACAGGCCTCTCAATTGTAATCAGCAAGTGGCACTTTAGAAAACAGGATTTATATATATATTTTTAAATTACAGCAGTGGAAATTCAAGATGAGAACGAGGAACGGGAAAGTAGGAAGCAGCAGCTGTTGTGAACTTTTGTTCCAAACAGACTGGCCAGTCACCGCATTTCAAAGGAATTTATTATGAAATGCTTTGTTTCAACATGGGAAGGTCTCTAATTGCAAGTACCAGAGATGGTGCTATAGAAAGAGAGAGGAAGTGGAAGTTCTGCCATACTGACAGTCACAACTTTTGTTTAACTGTATGCACTATACTGTTAGAACTAAGAATATAAAAAATAGGAACTTGAGTAGGCCATACAGCCCAATGAGCCCGCTCCGCCGTTCACTAAAATCTTTTTTTTGAATTAGTTCTTGGGATGTGGGAATTACCGGTCAAGCCAGCATTTATTACCCATCCTTAATTGCCCTGGACAAGGTGGTGATGAGCCGCTTTCTCGAGCCGCTGCAGTCCATGTGGTGAAGGTACACCAAAAGTGCTGTTAGGGAGGGAATTCCAGGATTTTGACCCAGCAATAGTTCCAAGTCAGGATTGTGTGTGACTTGAAGGGGAGCTTGCAGGAGGTGGTGTTCCCATATGCCTGTTATCCTTGTTCTTTAAGGTGGTGGAGTCCGCGGTATTGGGAAGATGCTGTCGAAGGAGCCTTGGCGAGTTGAACTTCTACATCAACTCCTCTTTTCTGCCATATCCCCTTATCCCTTGACTCCCTTTGTGCCTCAAAATCTATAAATTGTAGTCCAGAATATAGTCATCAAGAGAGCATCCACAGCCCTCTTGGCTAGAGAATTCCAAAGATTCCAAAGTGAAGAAATTTCTCCTCAGCTGGGTCCTAAATGGACAGCCCCTTATCTGGAGACTAATACATCTACTTCTCGACTCTCCAGTCAGAGTGCAGCCTCTCAGCATCTATCCAAACAAAGAACAAAGAAAATTACAGCACAGGAACAGGCCCTTCGGCCCTGCAAGCCTGCGCCGATCCAGATCCTCTATCTAAACCTGTCGCCTATTTTCTAAGGGTCTGTATCTCTTTGCTTCCTGCCCATTCATGTATCTGTCTAGATACATCTTAAAAGACGCTATCGTGCCCGCGTCTACCACCTCCGCTGGCAACACGTTCCAGGCACCCACCACCCTCTGCGCAAAGAACTTTCCACGCATATCCCCCCTAAACTTTTCCCCTCTCACTTTGAACTCGTGACCCCTAGTAATTGAATCCCCCACTCTGGGGTGAAAAAGCTTCTTGCTATCCACCCTGTCTATACCTCTCATGATTTTGTACACCTCAATCAGATCCCCCCTCAACCTCTGTCTTTCTAATGAAAATAATCCTAATCTACTCAACCTCTCTTCCTGTTTAAGGATGTTGCAAAGATATCTGTTAAGGCCCCGACTATTTCCTCTCTCGCTTCCCACAGTAACCTGGGATAGATCCCATCCAGACCTGGGGACTTGTCCACCTTAATGCCTTTTAGAATACCCAACACTTCCTCCCTCCTTATGCCGACTTGACCTAGAGTAATCAAACATCTGTCCCTAACCTCAACATCCGTCATGTCCCTCTCCTCGATGAATACCGATGCAAAGTACTCGTTTAGAATCATTTTCTCTGACTCCACGCATAACTTTCCTCCTTTGTCCTTGAGTGGGCCAATCCTTTCTCTAGTTACCCTCTTGCTCCTTATATATGAATAAAAGGCTTTGGTATTTTCCTTAACCCTGTTTGCTAAAGATATTTCATGACCCCTTTTAGCCCTCTTAATTCCTCGTTTCAGATTGGTCCTACATTCCCGATATTCTTTCAAAGCTTCGTCTTTCTTCAGCCGCCTAGACCTTATGTATGCTTCCTTTTTCCTCTTAGCTAGTCTCACAATTTCACCTGTCATCCATGGTTCCCTAATCTTGCCATTTCTATCCCTCATTTTCACAGGAACATGTCTCTCCTGCACGCTAATCAACCTCTCTTTAAAAGCCTCCCACATATCAAATGTGGATTTACCTTCAAACAGCTGCTCCCAATCTACATTCCCCAGCTCCTGCCGAATTTTGGTATAGTTGGCCTTGCCCAAATTTAGCACTCTTCCTTTAGGACCACTCTCGTCTTTGTCCATGAGTATTCTAAAACTTACGGAATTGTGATCACTATTCCCAAAGTAGTCCTCTACTGAAACTTCAACCACCTGGCCGGGCTCATTCCTCAACACCAGGTCCAGTATGGCCCCTTCCCGAGTTGGACTATTTACATACTGCTCTAGAAAACCCTCCTGGATGCTCCTTACAAATTCTGCTCCATCTAGACCTCTAACAGTAAGTGAATCCCATTCATTGTTGGGAAAATTAAAATCTCCTATCATCACCACCCTGTTGCTCCTACATCTTTCCATAATCTGTTTACATATTTGTACCTCTATCTCACGCTCGCTGTTGGGAGGCCTGTAGTACAGCCCCAACATTGTTACCGCACCCTTCCTATTTCTGAGTTCTGCCCATATTGCCTCACTGCTCGAGTCCTCCATAGTGCCCTCCTTCAGCACAGCTGTGATATCCTCTTTGACCAGTAATGCAACTCCTCCATCCCTTTTACCTCCCTCTCTATCCCGCCTGAAGCATCGATATCCTGGGATATTTAGTTGTCAATCATGCCCTTCCCTCAACCAAGTCTCAGTAATAGCAATATCATCATACTCCCAGGTACTAAACCAAGCCCTAAGTTCATCTGCCTTACCTACTACACTTCTTGCATTAAAACAAATGCACCACAGGCCACCAGTCCCTTTGCATTCATCATCTGCTCCCTGCCTACTCTTTCCCTTTGTCACGCTGACTTCATTATCTAGTTCCTTACAGGCTTTAGTTACTACCTCCTTACTGTCCACTGACCTCATTTGGTTCCCATCCCCCTGTCACATTTGTTTAAACCCTCCCCAACAGCGTTAGCAAAAGCACCCCCAAGGACATTGGTTCCAGTCCGGCCCAGGTGTAGACCGTCCAATTTGTAATAGTCCCACCTCCCCCAGAACCGGTCCCAATGTCCCAAAAATCTGAACCCCTCCCTCCTGCACTATCTCTCAAGCCACGCATTCATCCTGACTATTCTTTCATTTCTGCTCTGACTATCACATGGCACTGGTAGCAATCCTGAGATTACTACCTCTGAGGTCCTACTTTTTAACTTGGCTCCTAACTCCCTAAATTCTGCTTGTAGGACCTCATCCCGTTTTTTACCTATATCATTGGTGCCTATGTGCACAACGACAACTGGCTGTTCACCCTCCCCCTTCAGAATGTTCTGCAGCCGATCTGAGACATCCCTGACCCGTGCACCTGGGAGGCAACATACCATTCGGGAGTCTCGTTTTCGACCACAGAACCGCCTATCTACTCCCCTTACAATCGAATCCCCTATGACTATAGCCCTTCCACACTTTTTCCCGCCCTTCCGAACAGCAGAGCCAGCCACGGTGCCATGAACCTGGCTACTGCTGCCTTCCCCTGGTGAGCCATCTCCCTCAACAGTATCCAAAACGGTATACCTGTTTTGGAGGGAGATGACCGCAGGGGACTCCTGCGCTGCCTTCCTGCTCTTTCTCTGCCTTTTGGTCACCCATTCCCTTTCTCCCTCAGCAATCCTAATCTGCGGTGTGACCAATTCGCTAAACGTGCTATCCACGACCTCCTCAGCATCGCGGATGCTCCAAAGTGAGTCCACCCGCAGCTCCAGAGCTGTCATGCGGTCTAACAAGAGCTGCAGCTGGACACACTTCCTGCACGTGAAGGAGTCAGGGACATCAGTCGTGTCCCTGAGCTCCCACATTGAGCAAGAGGAGCATAACACGGGTCTGAGATCTCCTGCCATTTTTAATCTTAAGCTTAACTTAGTCTTAACTTAGATAAATGAAAAAGGAACGATAAGTTTTTACCAATCACACGGTAAAAAAAAAAGAGAAATAGAAAAAGCCTTACCTTATCTACACACCACCGAGTCCTTTTTTTTTGGTTAGAGGAAGAGGGCGGGTGGGAGACACTACACGTGTAGTGTCTCAGGTTCAGAAACGGCCCAAATATATAGGCTTTTTACTTACCCAGAAGCCCCCTGGTCCGCCGAAAACAAAAGGAAATTAAGTTTAAGTTGAAACTGACCTTCCCAGCTGATCAGTCGCTCGCACTCTCTGCTTCCGAATAAGCTGCTGTCAAAGTCCTTTTATATGTTTGAATAAGATCACCTGTCATTCTTCTAAACTCCAGAGAATATCGGCCTGTTCTACTCAATCTCACCTGATAGGTCAGCCCTCCTATCCCAGGAATCAATCTAGTGAAAATTTGTTGCACCGATCTGATGCAATATATCCTTTCTTAGGTAAGGTGACTAAAACTATATAAGTACTCCAAATGAGGTCTCAACAAACCCCTATATAATTGCAACAAGACTTCCTTATTCTTCTACTCCAACCCCTTTACAATAAAGGCTAACAAACCATTTGCCTTCCTAATTACCTGCTGTACCTGCTAATACAAATATCACTAGACTATAGACCAGGTGCTGGGAGGTGGGATTAGATTGGGCAGCTAGATTTTCAGCCGGTGCAGACACAATGGGCTGAATGGTCCCTTTCTGTGCTGTAACTTTTCTATGATTCTATGATATTCCAAGATACTTGAATATGAATGAGTATAAATACAGATAAAATAAACAATCTGTACATTGGGTATGAATGATATTGGGCATTAGTTTAGTTGTAACCTATGGAAAGACAGAGCCTGAAACAGTTTGGATAGATTCTGGAACATTTTCCAAGTTTCTCTCAGTTTGATAATCCTTGGTATCCACCTTCTGTAAGTAATAATAAGTGCAACTGTCACTCATTTAATTATGACCTTGAATATATACTGAGCGCTTTCTAAAATTAGTTCACACTAAGCAGTTACATTTTGTTTACAGGACTAACCTATATTGATTTAGTGTATTCTTATGGTTGATATTTTCTAATTGCCAGTAAATTAATGGCAGTGACACATAAAAGGCTAACTTGATAAATCTCACGTTATACAAAGAACAAAGAACAGTACAGCATAGGAACAGGCCATTCGGCCCTCCAAGCCTGCGCTTGCGATGTATACATATATACATCTAGAACCACTAACAGTAGCAACAAATTCTGATTTCACAATGAGTAGGTTTGGTTGGTAATTCATGATTATTTTGCAGGATTTGATGTCTTTAGCCAGATCTTAAGGACCAAAGCATTAAATTGTGATAAATTTAATTTACTGTCATAGAACTACTCTGTAAAACAAAGGACAAAAGCCATTTAGTCTTGAGGTCTGGTTAGTGTTTGTCACTCTGATAATCAAATTGATTCTTACTGAATCATATTATCTACGTTAGGTTTGGCTACTTCTCATTGACGTTTCATTCCTGTGCCATCAGGTGAAAGTCATTTAAAAACCTGTCTAATGTAAATATGCGTCTGTCAGTTACAAAGATGTATGAAGGCTGGACTGTGGTTTTGTTCACCCAAAGAATAGCTCAAACATTTGGTTGACATTCTGCCTGGATTCCACAGCCAAAAGTAATTAAACTCGAATGCTTCAGACTAAATGCTTGAATTTATGAGGTGATTATTTTCTTTGCAGTCACCAAGTACTATTTTTCTGTTGAATGGATCTTTGTGATCAAATGTAAGTGAATAATCTTATTTCTTGATGGGCTAACAATAAATCAGAATACAGTGATGAATTTTAGTAATAAGGCTGTCCTTGTGAATTCAAGCACAGGCACTATTATTGCACAAATTTATTATTCAAACTCAAACTTTAATCTCAGACTACTTGTGCCTCCAGCATCTTATGCCTGTGTTCTCAGCCTGTTGACAAAGTGCCTTCATCACACTATGTGTCTGATCCTAGGTATTTTAGTGACTGTTCCCACATAAATTCAACTCGTTTTTGTAACCTAAAAATCTATCAACTGTGTAAAGTACTCAGAACATATTATTTTAATAGCAAGTTACGAAATTATTTGCAGAGGAGATGCCTAATCACTCCATCCCAAGAGTGTGAAGCCTTGCTCAAGGAACAATTGGCAGGAATATGTACAGCACAACCCTGGAGAATGGAATGTTTGTTCGACATTCTTCATCACCCAAATTGAATCTAGGCTTGGGGCTCTATAAATATCTGTTTATTATACAATAAACAGATTTCAAAGGGCAAGTGTCAGTACTGGGCCTTGGCTAAATGACTCAGAAGAGGGTGCTGGATTGGTAGCTATGGAAATGCATGGCAAGATAATGCATTAAAAATGGGAATAATTAAAGCTTCTTAGAGGGGGTGGGAGTGGAGGTGAAGGAGGGGAAGAGGAGGACGGGGTTGAGGGAGGGGAAGAGGGAAAGGAGGGGGCAGAGCAGGATGGAGGGAGAGGGGGGGATGAGAAGAAGGGAGGGCAAGAGAGAGAGAGAGAGAGAGGGAGAGGGAGTGGGAGAGAGAGAGAGGGCACGGGAAGGAGGGAGGAAGAGAGGAGGATGAGGAGAGAGAGAAGGGGAGGAAAAGAGACGGAAAGAGAAAGGGGGGGGTGAGTGAGAGAGGGGAGGGGGAGAGAGAGCGAAGGAGGGAGAGGAGGTAGCCAGGGAGGGAGAGGGAAAGAGAAGAGGGAGAGAATGGAAACGTTTCAGTAAAAATCAGTAATAACTAAAATTACGGAGCTGCAAACAGGATGTAACATTGTAGTTTGAAAGCACTTGGCACATTGACCAGTGAGCTCATTTTCCTGTAGAACAAGGCAAAGGTACTTCCTGAGATCTCCATTTCTGTTGGAGCTAATTTCATCGCAATATTAGAATTTTAAATAAGTGTGTTGAAGTTAAGAGTACACATTTGTACATTAAATCGTTGAAATAGAAGCTCAGCAAGATATGTCTACTGCTGTTGGGGTAAGTATTAATAGCAATTCAAATAAAACCTGATTAATTAATTCCTTTGTTACAGATTGTTGTCGTTAAAGGAAAAGTTAACTTAACTGAATTACTTGCCTGTTCAAGTTAATTTAGAGGATCTGTCAATATATTTTTCAGTCTTTGTCAAATGTCGTAGTTTGCTGTTTTAAACTGCTGGTTAGAATCTAGTTTGCCAAGTAGATTGATTCTTTTGTTTATTATTTGCCACATACAGAAGTTTTTTTCATGCAAGTTCCTGAGAGTCATGGGTTTTTAATAACTGTATTTTAGGAGCTTTCCCTCTCTCAAAATAATTAGGTCAAAATAATTTGAACATTCCAACAGTGATCAAAACTATACACAGGTATTACTTGGTCAGAACATAAGAAACTGGAGCTGGAGTTGGCCATTCGGCCCCTCGAGCTGCTTTGTCATTCAATAAGATAATGGCTGACCTTATAGCTCGACTCACTTCGCCACTTGATCCCCATATCCCTTGATTCCCTTAGAGTTCAAAATCAGCCTAGAATATACTCTTCGACTGAGCATCCACAGCCCTCTGGGGTAGAGAATGCTGAAGAATCACAATCCTTCTGAGTGAAACATTTCTCCTCATCACAGTCCTAAACAGCTGACCCCTTCTCCTGTGACAATGCTCCCTAATTCTAGACTCTCAGCCAGGGAAAATAGCCTCTCAGCATCTACCCTGTCAAGTCTTTCAAGATTGTTATATGTTTCAATGAGATCAGCTCTCATTTTTTTTTTAAGTCTGGAGAATATAGGCCATTCTAATTAATCTGTCCTCAGAGGACAGCCCTCTAATTCCAGGAATCAGTCTCATGAGCCTTTGTTTCACCCCTCCAAGGCAAGTATATCCTTCCTGGATAAGGAGACCTGTACATAGTACTCCAGGTGTGGTCTCACCAAAGCCTTATATAATTGCAGCAAGACGTCTTTACTCTTCTATACTCCAATCGCGTTGCAATAAAGCTTAATTACCATACCATCTACCTTCCTAATTGTTTGATGTACCTACATGTTAGTTTTCTGTGATTTGTGTACAAGGACCCCTAAATCTCTCTGCATACCAACATTTACCAGTATCTCACTGTTTTAAAAAATAAGTCTGCTTTTCTATTCTTCCTACCAAAGTGAATAATTTCACCCAATCACTTAACCTGTATACATCCCTTTGCAGCCTCTTTTCATACTCCTCACAGCTTACTTTCCCACCGAGATTTGTGGCATCAGCAAGCTTGGATACATTATACTCAGTGCCCTCGTCTAGGTCATTGATATAGATTGTAAATAGCTGAGGCCCAAGCACTGATCCTTGTGGCACTCCACTAGTTGCAATCTGCTGTCCCTAAAATGTCCTGTTTATTCCTATTCTCTGTTATCTGTTCATAACATAAGAGCATAAGAAATAGGAGCAGGAGTAGGCCATTCAGCCCTTTGAGCCCACTCCGCCATTCAATGAGATCATGGCTGATCGTCTACTCAACACCATTTTCCTTCACTATCTCCGTAACCCTTGATGGATCCTTGTTCCATTCTAATGTATTAACCCAATCCCATGAATCTTAACCTTGTATAACAACTTCTGTGTGGCACCTTATTGAATGGCTTTTGAAAATCCAAATATACTACATCCACTGGTTCCCCCTTATCTACCCTGCTAGTTGCATCTTCAAAGAACTGTAATAAATTTGTCAAATACAATAATAAAAACAAGAAACGCTGGAACCACTCAGCAGGTCTGGCAGCATCTGTGGAAAGAGAAGCAGAGTTAACGTTTCAGGTCAGTGACCCTTCTTCGGAACTAGCAAATACAAATTCCCTTTCATAAAATCATGTTGACTCTGTCTAACAATCATTTGGTTTTCTAAGTGCCTTGTTACCACATCTAATAATAGATGTCAGGCTCACTAGCCTACAGTTTCCTGTTTTCTCTCTCCTTTCTTGAATAGCAAGTAGAAATAATTCTTAAAAAAAAGTCTCTTCCAAATTGAGCAGCTTTTTCCTGTGGTAATCGACCAGACAGTCTGCAGCGCTGTCCTCCAACCAGTCCTGTTGTTACAGATGATTCTAACATCTTTTCACCTACACTGGCTGATGTTCAGTATTTGGGGATCTTGCACCTTGTGTGGCCTTCATCAAGCAGAGCTGTAATGAAGCTGGAAGCTGATGTGTTTGGAGCAGTCCATCAGCCTGGATCTGCAGCCCAATTTCTTGTGAGCGGCCCAATGACACTCCATTGGAACAAGCGCAAGTTGCATTGTCTTCTCTGCATTATTTGTGCCCCCCCCCACCCCCCTGAAAAGAGCACCTTGGTATCAAATCATTGTATTACCTTGTTTTCTTTCTGATGTTTTGGTGGAATTAACATTATTACAAAGAACTGATAACAATGCAGGCAGCACCTGTTCCATTGGATCAGTCAGGAGTTAATTATTTTGTCCCTGTTAAAATATTAAGCATTACTGTGCATTACGTGCTTTCACTCTGCATAGATTTCACGGCTGAACAGTGTGCTTGTAGGAAGTAGCAATGGTGTATCAATGAACTTAGTCTATATTAAATTTAAACAATCATATTAGGTTTCATAGAAACTTGTGTCTATTGTGTGTTGTGTTCCTGTCAAAAGTGCTCTGTGCCATAATCCTGCATGTCTTCTCCCAGGTTTGGTTGTGACCAATCTTACTATAATTGACTTTTAAAAAAAAATTAAGTTTTATCAACTATGAAGGAGAAAAGGTATTCTAAAACTAACTAGAATGCACGATTTACAATGTAAAATTCAAAATGTCATAATGGGAGGCAGAATTTGGACAGAGCTGATGCAATTTTATATTTGCTGCCCTTACTCTTGGCTTAACAGAATATTTTAAGAAAATAAGTTGCTTGTGCAAATAACTAGGATTTCTCCATTGCTTAATTCAACCAGGCATAGAATACAAATATCACCAGGGTAGCAGCCATAACTAAATACAGGGCCAATTATAGAACTGCCAAGTGTTTCTGACATGCACTGATCTGGGAGTGTACTTTTCCTTGGGTGGTTCAGTCATATAATTCAGTCAGGCATACTGCAAAACCATGACCAGCTACAAGTATGTATAAGGTCAACACACACAGAATCATCCAAGTGTTCTTGGCTAATCCTTGCCGTGCTGGTGGCTAGTGACTCTGGGAAGCACAGGCTTGGTTTGATAATTCTTGTGCTTCAGTAATTTGCTATTTTAGTAGTGGCAGTCTAAAATATGTTCACTAGTCCTTGAGTGAGTCTTCAATCCCCCCTCAATCATCTGCTTAGAGACAGGAGTGCTGCTAACTGATTCAACCATAACAGCATAATTTGCATTTATATAGCACCTTTAGTATACTTTCACAGGGGACATAAATGTTTCTTTTCAACCATAGTTTTAGTAAATTACCACATTATGGTTAAATGTGAAGTAGAGAATATGGATGCCCAGAAAAGACCAAACCTCCGCAGGCTTTGAGTGGTACTGTAAACTGGAATAGCAAAGTTCAAGTGTGTACAGCCATCACCTATAGCCTGAGATGAGATAGCAGCCTCATAATCCTCCCTATTGGAACTGTTATCACACAATATCGATTTGGCTGAACACAGCCCTTCAGCCCATTAAATTTCATTAGCCTGGGCTCACGAGTAGCACTGTTGCCTCTGAGTTGAAGGCCACACGTTCAAGGCCCACTGCAGAAGTTTGAGCATCAAATACAAACTGAGATTCCAGGGCAGTTCTAAGGGCATACTGCACTTTTGGAGTTGCTGTCTTTGGATTATTCATTAATTGAGGCCCTGTCTGCTCTCTCAGGTGACAGTAAATAATCCCATGGCACTACTTTGAAGAAGAGAAGGGGAATTATCCCTGGTGTCCTGGCCACTATTTATCCCTCGACCAACATCACCATTATCACATTGCTGCTTATGGGAACTTGCTGTGTGTAAATTGGCAGCTGTGTTCCCTACATGATAACAGTGACTACACTTCAAAAAGTTCCTCATGGGCTGTAAAACATTTTGGGGTGTTCTGAGGTCATGAAAGGTGCCATATAAATACATTTCTCTCTTTCTGTCTGTCTTCCTCTTTCTCTCCCTCTTTTCTCTCTCTTTCTTTCTTTCTCTCTTTTTCTCTCTCCCATTCTCTCTCTCCTCTCTCTATCTCTCTCTCTTTGTCTCTCTATCTCTCTCTTTCATTCTCCTCTGTCCCTTCTCCCTTTTTTCTCTCTTTCTTTCTCCCTTTTTTCTCCCTTTCTCTCTATCTTTATATCTTTCTCTCTCTCTCTCTCTCTCTTTCTCATTCAGTCTCCTCTCTTCCTCTTTTTCTTTCTTTTCCCTTCTTCATTCTTTCCCTCTTTCTTCCTTCCCCTTGCTCATTCAGTCTCCTCACTCTTTCTTTCTCTCTTCTTTGTCTCTCTCTCTTTCATTCTCTCTGTCTCTCGTTTTCTCTTTTATTCTCTCTCTTTCTATCTCCATTTTGCCCTCTTTCTCTTTCTTTCTCTCTTGCTCTCTTCCATCTCTCTCTGGCCTTCTCTCTATCTCCCTTTCTCTCTCTCTTTCTCTTCTTTTCCTCTTTCTTTCTCTCTCTCTCTTTCTTCCTCACTTTTTTAATCTCTTTCCTTCTTTCCTTCTCTCTCTCCTTCTCTCTCTCCTTCTCTCTCTCCTTCTCTCTCTCTCCTTCTCTCTCTCCTTCTCTCTCTCCTTCTCTCTCTCCTTCTCTCTCTCCTTCTCTCTCTCCTTCTCTCTCTCTCTTCTCTCTCTCCTTCTCTCTCTCCTTCTCTCTCTCCTTCTCTCTCTCCTTCTCTCTCTCCTTCTCTCTCTCTCTTCTCTCTCTCCTCTCTCTCTCCTCTCTCCTCCTCTCTCTCTCCTTCTCTCTCTCCTTCTCTCTCTCCTTCTCTCTCTCCTTCTCTCTCTCCTTCTCTCTCTCCTTCTCTCTCTCCCTTCTCTCTCTCTCTCTCTCTCTTCTCTCTCTCTTTCTCTCTCTCTTTCTCTCTCTCTTTCTCTCTCTCTTTCTCTCTCTCTTTCTCTCTCTCTTTCTCTCTCTCTTTCTCTCTCTTCTTCTCTCTCTCTTCTCTCTCTCTTCTCTCTCTCTTTCTCTCTCTCTTTCTCTCTTCTCTTTCTCTCTTTCTCTTTCTCTCTTTCTCTTTCTCTCTTTCTCTTTCTCTCTCTTCCACTCTCCCTTTCTGCCTCTCTCTTTCTCTCTTTCACTCTCACTTTCTCTTTCTCCCTTTCTCTTTCTCTTCTCTCTCCCTCTCTCTCTCTTTCTCTCACTCTTTCTCACTTTTCTTCTCTCCTTCCTTCTCACTTTGCTTCCTCTTTCTTTTCCTCTTTCCTCCTCTACCTTCCGTCTATCTCTCTCTTCTGTCTTTTTCTCTCTTTCTCTCTTCGCTCTCTTCTTTCTTTTTCTTTCTCTCTTTCTCTCCCACTCCCTTTCTGTCTCTCTCTCTCTCTCCCTCTTTTTCTCTCTCTTCTCCCTTATTCTTTCTTTCTAATTCTCACCCTCTCTCTCATTCTCACTCTCTTCTTTCTCTCCTTCACTCTCTCTCTTTCTCATTCTCTTCTTTCTCTCTCCTTCTGTTCTTTCTCTCTCCTTCACTCTCCCTCACTCTTTCTCTTTCACTCTCTCTTCGTCATTCTCTCTTTCCCATTCTCCTCTCTTTCTCGCTCTCTTCTTTCTCCCCTTCTTTCTCCCTCTTCTCTCCTTTCTGTTTTTCTGTTTTTCTCTCTCTATTTCTCGCTTTATTTTTCTCTTCCTCTCTCTTTCTCTCTTCTCTCTTCCTTTCTCTCTCTTTCGCTCTCTCTCTTTCTCCCTCTCTTCTTTCTCTCACTCTCCTGTTAGGAACATAAGAGCAGGAGTAGGCCATTCAGGCCATCGAGCCTGCTCTGCCATTCAATACGATCCTGGTTGATCATCCACTTCAATGCCTATTTCCCACACTATCTTCATATCCCTTAATGTCATTGGTATTTAGAAATCTGTCAATCTCTGCTTTAAACATACTCAATGACTGAGCTTCCACAGCCCTCTGCAGTAGAGAATTCCAAAGATTCACAACCCTCTGAGTGAAGAAATTTCTCCTCATCTCAGTCCTAAATGGTTTCCCCCTTGTTTTGAAATTGTGCCCCCTGGTTCTAGACTTCCCAACTAGGGGAAACATCTTGGCTGCATCTACCCTGTCTATCCCTTTAAGTATTTTGTAGGTTTCAATGAGATCACCTCTCATTCTTCGAAACTCTAGAGAATACAGGCCCCAATCTCTCTTCATAGGACCATCCCCCTATCCCGGGAACAAGTCTGGTGAACCTTCATTGCACTCCCTCTATGGCAATAATATCCTTCCTAAGGTAAGGGGACCAAAGCTGCACATAGTACTCCAGGTGCGGTCTAACCAAGGTTCTATACAATTGAAGCAAGACTTCACTACTCCTGTGCTCAAATCCTCTTGCGATAAAGGCTAACATACCATTAGCCTTCCTTATTGCTTGCTGCACCTGCATGTTAGCTTTCAGTGACTTATTGACAAGTTCACCCTTTGTACATCTACAGTTTCTAATCTCTTACTGTCATGCTAGGCCCCCACTATTGCTCTCCCTCTCTTTCTCTCCCTCTCTTTCTTTTTCTCTCTCTCTTTCTTTCTCTCTCTCTCTCTCTCTCTCTCTCTCTCTCTCTCTCTCTCTCTCTCTCTTTCTTTCTCTCTCTCTCTCTTTCTTTCTCTTTCATCCTCTTGCTCGTTCTCTCTCCTTCTCTCTCCTATCTTTCATTCTTTCTTTCTTTCTCTGTCTCTTCCTCCCTCATTTTCTCTCTTTTTCTCTCTCTCTCTTCTTTCTCTCTCATTTTCTCTTTCTCTCTCTTACTTTCTCCTTCTATTTCTCTCTTTCTCTTTCTCTCTCTTACTTTCTCCTTCTATTTCTCTCTTTCTCTCTATTTCTCCTCTCTCCCTTTCTCTCTCCTCTCTCCTCTCTCTTTCTCATTCTCTGCTCTCACGTTCTCTTTCTTTCTCTGTCTCTTTCTCCCTTGTTTTCTCTCTTTCTCTCCTCTCTCTCCTTTCTGTCTCTTTTTCTCTTTCTCTCTTCTTTCTCTCTCTCTTTCTCCTCTCTCTTTCTCTCTCATTCTCTCTTGCTCTTCCTTTCCCTTTCCTCTCTTTCTCTCTCTCTCACACTCTCTTTCTTTCCCTTTCTCTTTCTTTTGCTTTCTCTTTCCCTCTCTTTCTCTCTCCCTCTTTCTGTATTTCTCTCTTTCTCACTGTCACTCTCACTCTCTTTCTCTTCCCATTCTTTTTCTCTTTCTCTCTCCCTCTCTTCCTCTCTCCTTTCTCTCTCTCTCTTTTTCTCACTTTCACTTTCTCTCTTGCTCTCTTTTTCGTGGTCTCTCTTTCCCTCTTTCTCTCTCCTCTCTCTCCCACTTTCTCTCTTTCTCATTTTCTCTCTCTCTTTCCTTCTCTTTCCCTTTCTTTCTCACTCCCTCTCTTTCCCTCTCGCTCTTTCCTTCTCTCTCTCTTTGACTTTATCTCTCTTTCTCTCTCTTTCAAACAAGACTCTTAAACTTAAACAAAGTCAGTTATGTCGGCATGAGGGGAGAACTGGCTAAGGTAAATTGACTTAAAGGTATGGTGGTAAATGAACAATGGGGAATCTTTAAAGAAACAATTCAAAATGTTCAACAAAAATGCGTTCCTTTGAAAAACTAAAACTCAGCCAGAAAGACTCATCCGTGACTCACTCAGGAAGTTAAGGAAGGATTCGATTAAAAGAAAAGGGTGACCCCTAGTTCTGGACTCTCCCACAAGAGAAAACATCCTTTCCACATACACCTTGTCACATCTGGAATACTGTGTGCAGTTTTGGTCTCCACATTTAAGAAAGGATATACTTGCATTGGTCCCTGGGATAAGAGGTTAAGTAAATTGGGTTTGTATTCTCTGGAGTTTAGAAGAATGAGAGGTGATCTCATTGAAACATATAAAATTCTAAAGGGGCTGGATAGAGTGGACACTGAGTGATTGTTTCCACTAGTCAGGGAATCTAAAACAAGGAGCCCATCATTCAGGACTGAGATGAGGAAAAATTTCTTCACTCAAAGGGTTATGAATCTTTGGAATTCTCTACCCCAGAGGGAAATGGATGCTCCATCATTGAATACATTTAAGGCTGGGAATGATAGATTTTTGGTCTCTCAGGGAATCAAGGGTTATGGGGAGCAGGTGGGAAAGTGGAATTGAATCCTAACATCAGCCATGATTGTTTTGAATGGCGGAGCAGGCTCGATGGGCCATATGGTCTACTCCTGCTCCAATTTCTTGTGTTGTCTTTTTCTTTTTCTCTTTCTCTTTCTATTTCTCTTGCTCTCTCTCGCTTTCTTTCTCAATCCCTCTCTTTCTCACTTTCTCTCTCTCCTATCTCTTTCCCTTGCTCTCTTTCCCTCTCTCTCTTTCTCTTTGACTTTCTCTGTCTCCTTCCCTCCCATTCTCTCTCTCTCTCCTTTTCTCTTTCTCTTTCTTTCTCATTATTGTTCTCTCTCTTTCCTTCTCTCTCTCTCTTTCCCTCTCTTTCTTCCTATCTTCCTCTCTCTTTCTCCTCTTTCGTTCTCTCTCTCTTTCCCTCTTTCTCTCTTTCCATCTCTCTCTGATTACAGACAGGTAGAAAATGATAGGTGTGGTTTTCCTTTTCACCTCTCACCTGACTGCAGATGGTATTTTATTAGAATTATGTTTTAAACCCCTTGAGTATTTTAATGGTCAATAAACACAAATGGTATATTTTCTCAACTGTTTTCAGAAAGATAAATATTTATTAAACAAAATCCTGAAAAATCGCAACTTCACACACACACACACACACACACACACACACACACACACACACACACGGTAGAGATTAAAAGATAACATACATTTAGGTCTGGTGTTTTTTAAAAGAGTTCATTGTGAAACCTTGTTTGTTTTTCTGGGAGGAAAATTTAAATGCTGAAGAACTGTCCTTCCTTTTCTCCTGGGTCACTGGAGTCGAGCTTTGGAGAGTTTCAGGTGGATGGTTACTTTGCTGCAGACTTCTTTGGTTAAATCTCAGTTACAGCCCGATGTCGAAGATCCTGTTTTAATCTCTTGGATGGGGCTCTTTCAGAGGTCACCTTTTTGTCTCTACCTCTTGGTAGTTTTTCTGATGGTATTTGGCAGGGTCTCCTTCTTGGCTGGAATAGATCCCTCTCAGCCTCCCAGCTGCTGGCTTTCTGTCTTCTGCTCTGCTCTGGCTGCTTGCAAAGAAAAGTCTCTTTTTTTTTGAAAAAAAAACCTCATCAGGCCTGGTTCCTGTCAGGTGACCAAAGTTGCTCTCCCCTGGTGTTTTCATACAATGTCTCTGTGCGGCCATTGTTAGACAATGGCGTTTGAACGTTGCTCATCTTGTTAAAGTGTTGTTTGGTTAAACCTATTATCCAGAGTTTCAGTCTGGAGAGCAGGCCTCTGGATGACTAGTCCAGTAACATAACCACTATGCTACCATCCCCTTTTTGCTCTCGCTGGAGGGGTGTTGATCTTTGAAGATTTAGTGCAATTCTCTCCATCCAGACAAGTGGGGTGCATTCCATCACAGCCTTGAATTGAGCCCTTTAGCTGATGGGGAGGCTTTGAGGAGCACAGCTATAGTAGTTGTAAAATGCTGAAAAATGTTAAGGATCCATTCATTAACAGCACATCGATTTTCTAATTTTATCAGTTGTGGGTGTGAGAGCAGTTTAAAATTGTTGAGCTTGGGAATTCATGTGTGTGAGGAAGAGTGCGGTGCGTAGTGTCACGAGTGACATTGTCTGCACAGTGGGTAGTGAATGGGACTGAGTTGGGGTGGCGGGAACAGCAAGCTCCTAGTTAGAGCACTGAGCAACCGCCAATAATACCACACACACACCTCCAATCTGAAATGGACATTTAGGCAGAAATCACTGGTCTGTCCTACTGCTTATTTGTAATTAGACTCCACCAAATTCCAAGCTGATCTCTGAAATAAGGAAAAAGATTAAAAGTGATTGGTTGCTAAAACTTCCTGATTTGGGGCATACTAAACATCTTGGACAATAGTGTATTCATGGCAGGTCCAATGGATCTCAGATCATTCAGATTGTATTACTCAGGCAATAAAGTCTCATTACAAGTATCCTTTAAAATAAACACTTCAAAATTTGTGTTTTGTTGCTGGAAAATTGGCAGCAGCTTTCTGCAGAACAGGGTCTGAAAGCCTACAGGGAATGTGCATGTGTGCACTCCTGAGCCAAAAGCTTATGGGTTGATGCCAGTTAAAGGGGCACTGCCTTCATGAAAAAGCTCTTCAATGTCCTTTTCCTTTTATTTCAGATAGGGAAAGTGCTGTGCACCAGGTCGTAACACAATAATACAATCACGAGTTAATTACAGAAGGGAGAGGCTACCCAGCTCATCTTAATTCATTGGTGCCTCAAACGTCCCCTCCCTACCCTCTCTCAGCTCTCCATGGCTTCAGGAGCCATGAGTCATTAGGAGTCATTCAGGAGTCATTAGTCCCAAAAGTGCAGCCACTTGCTCTGGACGCTAGCCTTTCTCCAGCAGCCTTCCATTCTCTGAGCCTCCAATCCTCCTCGGACCTCTTAGTCTGTTTACCATCCCTAGCTCTAGACTCTAGCTAACGCTTACTTTTCCCCTTCCCCTCCCCACTGCCACCACCCCTACCCCCAGACTCTAACCTCTCCCTTCCACTCAAGCCCTCTTACCTGCTCTATTCTTGCCTTCCCCCTTCTGGCTTTTATCATCAGTGCTCCTTCAGGCCTGCTGTAACTAGCCCTTGCTGTCTGTGCCTAAAGACCCTACTTGGTCTTGACTCTCAATGTGTGGTACCACGGTAGATCAGAGAATCTAATCATTTATTCAAGCAATGGTCTTCTTGCTGAAAGAATTTATGTACTTTGTGGCAGACTGTTAGACATTCTAGCCACATTTTATATGATAACGTTTTTTTTTACCTTCCATTTTAATTCTTTTTGTGATTATCTTAAATGTTTATCTGTCCAGTGGAAACAATCTATCCGTATTTCTCCTATCATAATGCTTCATTACCTTCTTAGCATTAGTGATAAAAGATCTGACTTCTCAAATTCCTCTTCATACCTGTAAATGTTTGTAAATACTTGTAAATGGTGTCAGTCCAGAAGTAGACTATGTCAGCAGGCTCTTGGTTCCAGGCAACCAAAAAAAGGTCGACTGTAACTATGTAACCTCCTCCAGCCACACAGCCCTCCAAGATCGCTGTCTGTGCTGCTCCCAGTCTAGCCTCTTCTGCATCTCTAATTTTGATCACTCCACCATTGACGGCCGTCCCTTCAGCTGCCGTGGTCCAAAGCTCTATAATTCCCTCACTAAATTTCTCCACCTCTCTCTCCTCCTTTAAGTTGCTCGTTCAAACCTATCTCTGAGACCAAAGGCAGAATTTTCCCAGCCAGGTAGAGGCAGGTTCCGGTTCGTGCAGGCTGGGAAAGTCCCAGTAAATGTCAGGTCGGGATCCGAGACCTGCAGGACACCCTTGTAAGTCTGGCGGGAAAACATTTGAGGTGATTAAAAAAGCAATTAAGAATTTTTTAAACTATGATTTCCTTCTTTTCCAACAGCGTATTGCTTCTGCACTGTGTCTGCACCTTGCCAGGGTCACCAGGAAAAATGCACAGCAGGAAGAGTTCTTCAGTGAAACTGACAAGCTGGGAAGGCTTTGATCAGTTACACTGAAGAGCTGCAGCCATGCCCAGGTGAGAGGCTGCTGTTCAAAGCACTTCTTCTCTGAGAGCGCTCTCACTGCTTGACAGCTGATTGCCAACTTCACCTTCAGCTGTACTTCCCTACTGCCAACCTTCAACATAGCATGGGAGCAGCTCTACCTTGCACCTCTGCTGAGGGGCAAGAGCAGAAACCACACCACTACCAACAACTCCAACAGCAGCAGAAGCAACACCAGCAGCAGCAACAGCTGCCTTCTCACCTGGGTAGATGGGATGGACACTGAGTTCAGGCTGTAAGGAGTCAAGACCCCTAACTAAGCATCTACAGGTAGAGGATCAGCTCTCTTGTTGTGTCTGAGTAGCAGTGCTTCAGGAGGCTTAGGCTCTCACAGAAGGTAGTTGCTGACATCTGCAGCCTCCTGAAACAAGATCTCCTTCCTAGTGGACTAGGTGGACACTCATTGCCAATGGCCGACAAGGTGCCTGTCACTGGACTCATCACCCTGCCTGCCTTCCCTAATTGTTCAGGGAGCCCGGAGGCAGGACAATAATTAGTTTACTCTGGTAAGAGCAACACCAGGGCATGGAAGCCAGTTGGGTTCCCGATGTGAAAGTGGTTCTGCCATTCTGGCAGAAACTAAAGTGAGGCGATTCCGCCCCAAGCTTTTGGTCAGCTGCCCTAATACCACCTCTTGCGACTTGGTGTCAAATTCTGTTTGATAACGCTCCTGTGAAGCACCTTGGGACATTTTACTATGTTCAAGGTGCTGTAGAAATGTAAGTTGTTTTTGTTTGTGCCTGAAACATCCCCATAAAAAAGACACGGTTTTGATTTTCATGTTTGTGCAAGGCTCCGTTCTTGTGGCTGGTGCAATTAAACTGTAAATAACTCACATTAATACTGGGTCATGTACTTTTCAGGAACTGAACAGAAGAATGAGCAACTCCTTTTAGTTTCCCTGACGAAAACTACCTGCTGGACATGGCTCCTACAGTCAGCAGTGCATTTGTCATTGTACAGAAAATCTATTACCCGTCACTATGTGCTATCGGAATCCCAGGTAAGCCTCAATAGTTTGTGAAGTGGAAATGAAGGAAGACTGACCTACAGAGGCACGGCAAAGGTAAAATGGAAGAAGCAGGAGCAATGGTCGACCAGGACAAAGAGATGGTGGGGGAGTTTAGTTTGAGGTCCTTAAAATTATAAAACTAAATTAGCAATGTGTTCTTTATAAAAAGGTTTATAATCTTTGTTACACGTAAAACACAGAGGAAATATTCCAACCCATGTCATCACTTACAATAATAGTATTCATCCTTCGTAGTTGAAAGATGACCGTGACATCAACTAGAATTCATAGAGTTAGGTTTTAGGCACAATGTTTATGAAGATGACTAATCAGTCCAATTTGAGCACGAGAAGATCTGTTGCATATTGGACACACATGTATTGTTGGTGCGGAAGAGGTGCGTGCAGCTCTGGACTTGTGAAGCTCACGTTTTCTGTTGGCCAGTGCGACTCTATTCTGTTCATAGGAGGTGACTGATGCGACTGTGCCGGATAGAGCGATCCTGGGCGAGGTTCTCCCATGTCTCAGACGATGTTGAAACTCTTCAGTGAGACCCTTCAGGGTGTCCTTGAAGTACTTTTTCTGGCTTCCATGTAAACAGTTCCCTTCAATTAGCTCATTGGAGAAGAGTTTTGTTTGGCAAGCACTCATCAGGCATTCTGCCAATATGTCCTGGCCATCTTATCTGAGCTCTCTGAAGCAGAATGTGGATGCTAGGCATGTTGGTCAGGGAGAGAATCTCAGTATTAGGAACCACATTAGTGCACATTAAACAACATCTGCAGTTTTTTGGCCTAATCCCTAATATATCCAAGATCATTCTGTATGGTTTTGTTTATATATTGACCTTGGAGGGCTGCAGTGCAGATGCATCAAAATGATACCAGGGCCAAGAAGCTTATTATGAGGACAGGTTGCATAGACTGGGCCTGTATTCTCTTGGGTTTAGAAGGTGAAGGCATGATTGATTTGAGGTCCTTAAAATTATAAAGTTGAATCCCAGAACAAGAGGGTGTAACCATAAAATTAGAGCTTGGTCTCTTAGGAGTGAAATCAGGAAGCATTATTTTACACAAAGTGTAGTGGAAATCTGGAACTCTCTGCTCTAAAAGACTGTAGCTGCTGGGTCACTTGAAAGTTTCAAAACAGTTTTTTTTATTTAAAGGTAAAAGTGGATATGGATCAAAGGTGGAGAAATGGAGTTGAGGAACAAATCAGCTGTGATCAAATTGAATGGTGGAACAGACTTGAGGGGCTGAATGGCCTTACTCCTGTTTCTATGTTCCTATTCCCTGTTATTTTTAATTCTCCCCATTCTCCTCACCTCCTAATCATTTATGTACGCTTTGCCCTCAGCCTGAACCCTGATGCGAGATATTTCCTTCCAGGCTGACGTAGCTGCAACCAAATTATCGTCTGCTTCCTCCAATTCAGCTAAATTTCAACACACTTTAAAAACCTGCCCTGCAAATGAGTTATGAATCAATCGCCTGTTTTGCTAAAATTGAAATATAGAAATCCCAGCTTTCCTTGCTCTGTCCTGCCGGCTTTCTGGTGGATCTGGGCCTACAGTAGGGTGGCCAACCCTTCAGGATTGGCCTGGAGTCTCCAGGATTTGAAGGTTAATTTCCAGTACACTGATTGGAGCAAACCTGGAGAAAAATCACAGGGGCATTAAAAAAAATTGGTGCCATTTGTTCACATTTTCTTTTTAACACTTTTGCTTTTTCATTATAAAATTACTGGGGAGGGAGAAAAGTCTGTTTGACAGCCAGGTCCAGAATCATCCAATCAGAGAACTGGCGTGGGAAGGTGGGGCATGGTGAAGATGGGTGTATCAGGTGACCAATGACTGGAACATGGCGTGGGATGGGGGTGGAGGATGTGGGCAGGAGGACGGAGGTCATGGGATGAAAACCCAAGAAATACGTCCAATCAGGGTCAGCAATCTGAGCCTACAGGATTGGAAATGTGTTTGGTGATGTGTATCTCTCTTCCCAACCCCATTCCAGAAAGTGGGGCAGGCGGTTTAAAATGCAGCTGCCCATATATGGGGTGGAGATGCGTCAAATTAAATCACAATTTGAACTCTTCTTGAATGCTGACACACCAGCACTGCCTGCTAGATCCTGATATGCCAAGTTCAAATGTTGAAATTGAATGCAGACCAGACCAGATCCATAGAGGCTTTCTAGTGCCTGAGTCCTTTGCAAGCTGGGAATGAGCACCCTGACCTCCACAGGGACTCCATGCCAAAACAGGGCCAGAACGTATCCAGGCTGAGTCTCCTGTGTAGAGAGAGGAAGAGGCAACCCCTGAAGTGCTGAAAAAGAACCTTTTTTTTCCCCGAATTTCAGCTTGTGTTCTTGGAGTCTGCACAGGAAAATAGTCAGAGTAATTACATAGCCCCCTCCCTCCTAACAGAAGGACATTCCCCACCCCCTGCTCTAATTCCAGGATGTGCTCCGACAGACAGGAAATAAACAAATTTTCCTTTGTGCACCATCTGTATGTTTTTCTACAAATCACATCATAGAGTCACAGAGTCATTTATGGCACGGAAGGCGGCCAGGCCTCTCTCCACGGAGCTATCCAGTCAGTCCCACTCTCCTGCTCGATCCCTGCAGCCCTGCAAGTTTATTTCCTTCAAATGCTCATCCAATTTCCTTTTGAAATCATTGATTGTCTCCGCTTCCACCACCCTTGTGGGCAGCGAGTTCCAGGTCGATATCACCCACTGCATAAAACAAAGTTCCTCCTTATATTCCCCCTGCATCTCTTGCCCACTGCCTTCAACCTATGTTTGCTAGTCCTTGTACCATTAGAACAACAAAGAGAACAAAGAAAATTACAGCACAGGAACAGGCCCTGCGGCCCTCCAAGCCTGCGCCGATCCAGATCCTCTACCTAAACATGTCGCCTATTTTCTAAGGGTCTGTATCTCTCTGCTTCCTGCCCATTCATGTATCTGTCTAGATACATCTTAAAAGACGCTATCGTGTTCGCATCTACCACCTCCGCTGGCAACGCGTTCCAGGCACCCACCACCCTCTGCGTAAAGAACTTTCCACGCATATCCCCACTAAACTTTTCCCCTCTCACTTTGAACTCGTGACCCCTAGTATTTGAATCCCCCACTCTGGGAAAAAGCTTCTTGTTATCCACCCTGTCTATACCTCTCATGATTTTGTACACCTCAATCAGGTCCCCCCACAACCTCCGCCTTTCTAATGAAAATAATCCTAATCTACTCAACCTCTCTTCATAGCTAGCGCCCTCCATACCAGGCAACATCCTGGTGAACCTCCTCTGCACCCTCTCCAAAGCATCCACATCCTTTTGGTAATGTGGCGACCAGAACTGCACGCAGTATTGCAAATGTGGCCGAACCAAAGTCTTATACAACTGTAACATGACCTGCCAACCCTTGTACTCAATACCCCGTCCGATGAAGGAAAGCATGCCGTATGCCTTCTTGACTACTCTATTGACCTGCATTGCCACCTTCAGGGAACAATGGACCTGAACACCCAAATCTCTCTGTACATCAATTTTCCCCAGGACTTTTCCATTTACTGTATAGTTCACTCTTGAATTGGATCTTCCAAAATGCATCACCTCGCATTTGCCCTGATTGAACTCCATCTGCCATTTCTCTGCCCAACTCTCCAATTTATCTATATTCTGCTGTATTCTCTGACAGTCCCCTTCACTATCTGCTACTCCACCAATCTTAGTGTCGTCTGCAAACTTGCTAATCAGACCACCTATACTTTCCTCCAAATCATTTATGTATATCACAAACAACAGTGGTCCCAGCACGGATCCCTGTGGAACACCACTGGTCACATGTCTGCATTTCGAGAAACTCCCTTCCACTGCTACTCTGTCTCCTGTTGCCCAGCCAGTTCTTTATCCATCTAGCTAGTACACCCTGGATCCCATGCGACTTCACTTCCTCCATCAGCCTACCATGGGGAACCTTATCAAACGCCTTACTGAAGTCCATGTATATGACATCTACAGCCCTTCCCTCATCAATCAACTTTGTCACTTCCTCAAAGAATTCTATTATGTTGGTGAGGCATGACCTTCCCTGCACAAAACCATGTTGCCTATCACTGATAAGCCCATTTTCTTCCAAATGGGAATAGATCCTATCCCTCAGTATCTTCTCCAGCAGCTTCCCTACCACTGACGTCAGGCTCACCGGTCTATAATTACCTGGATTTTCCCTGCTACCCTTCTTAAACAAGGGGACAACATTAGCAATTCTCCAGTCCTCCGGGACCTCACCCGTGTTTAAGGATGCTGCAAAGATATCTGTTAAGGCCCCAGCTATTTCCTCTCTCGCTTCCCTCAGTAACCTGGGATAGATCCCATCCAGACCTGGGGACTTGTCCACCTTAATGCCTTTTAGAATACCCAACACTTCCTCCCTCCTTATGCCGACTTGACCTAGAGTAATCAAACATCTGTCCCTAACCTCAACATCCGTCATGTCCCTCTCCTCGGTGAATACCGATGCAAAGTACTCGTTTAGAATCTCACCCATTTTCTCTGACTCCACGCATAACTTTCCTCCTTTGTCCTTGAGTGGGCCAATCCTTTCTCTAGTTACCCTCTTGCTCCTTATATATGAATAAAAGGCTTTGGTATTTTCCTTAACCCTGTTTGCTAAAGATATTTCATGACCCCTTTTAGCCCTCTTAATTCCTCGTTTCAGATTGGTCCTACATTCCCGATATTCTTTCAAAGCTTCGTCTTTCTTCAGCCGCCTAGACCTTATGTATGCTTCCTTTTTCTTCTTAGCTAGTCTCACAATTTCACCTGTCATCCATGGTTCCCTAATCTTGCCATTTCTATCCCTCATTTTCACAGGAACATGTCTCTCCTGCACGCTAATCAACCTCTCTTTAAAAGCCTCCCACATATCAAATGTGGATTTACCTTCAAACAGCTGCTCCCAATCTACATTCCCCAGCTCCTGCCGAATTTTGGTATAGTTGGCCTTCCCCCAATTTAGCACTCTTCCTTTAGGACCACTCTCGTCTTTGTCCATGAGTATTCTAAAACTTACGGAATTGTGACCACTATTCCCAAAGTAGTCCTCTACTGAAACTTCAACCACCTGGCCGGGCTCATTCCTCAACACCAGGTCCAGTATGGCCCCTTCCCGAGTTGGACTATTTACATACTGCTCTAGAAAACCCTCCTGGATGCTCCTTACAAATTCTGCTCCATCTAGACCTCTAACACTAAGTGAATCCCAGTCAATGTTGGGAAAATTAAAATCTCCTATCACCACCACCCTGTTGCTCCTACATCTTTCCATAATCTGTTTACATATTTGTACCTCTATCTCACGCTCACTGTTGGGAGGCCTGTAGTACAGCCCCAACATTGTTACCGTACCCTTCCTATTTCTGAGTTCTGCCCATATTGCCTCACTGCTCGAGTCCTCCATAGTGCCTTCCTTCAGCACAGCTGTGATATCCTCTTTGACCAGTAATGCAACTCCTCCACCCCTTTTACCTCCCTCTCTATCCCACCTGAAGCATCGATATCCTGGGATATTTAGTTGCCAATCATGCCCTTCCCTTAACCAAGTCTCAGTAATAGCAATAACATCATACTCCCAGGTACTAATTAGTTAATGGGAACAGTTTTTCCTTGTTTCACCTATCTAAGCCTACATTATCTCTTATATATCTCACTCAAATCTCCCCTCAATCTGCTTTGTTCTAAGGAGAACAACTCCAGCTTTTCCAATCTAACCCTGTAACTAAAATCCTCCATCCCATTCTGGTGAAGCTCCTCTGCACCCTCTCAAGACCCTCACATCCTTCCGAAAGTGTAATGACCAGAACTGGATGCAAAACTCCAATTGAGGCCTAGCCAGAGCTTTATAAAGGTTCAACATAACTTGATTTTGTACTCATTGCTT
This sequence comes from Heterodontus francisci, assembly GCF_036365525.1. Classification (NCBI taxonomy): domain Eukaryota; kingdom Metazoa; phylum Chordata; class Chondrichthyes; order Heterodontiformes; family Heterodontidae; genus Heterodontus; species Heterodontus francisci. The sequence goes on along the minus strand of NC_090373.1, from coordinate 166,538,422 downwards.
CTATTTATGAAGCCCAAGATCCCATATGCTTTACTAACCACTCTCTTTTTATACCCTGCCACATTCAAAGATCAATGCACATGCACCTCCAGGTCCCTCTGTTCCTGCAGACTCTTCAGAAATGTGCTGTAAAGTATATATTGCCTCTCCCTATCCCTTCTGCAAAAATGCATCACCTCACATTTGTCAGTATTAAATTCCATCTGCCACATCTCTGCCCATGCTGCTAGCCTATCCATGTCCTGTTGCAGGTGATTTATATTATCCGTATGTCCGTAAGCCAATTATTTATCCAATTGGACACTGACCTCCTATTCCATGAACCTCAATTTTGTTGAGCAGCCTTTTATGTGATTCTTTATCAAACACTTTCTGAAAATCCATGTAGACAACATCCACCACATTCCTTTCATCAACTTTCTCTGTTACTTCATCAAAAAATTCAGATTAGTCAAGCATGATTTCCCTTTTACAAATCCTTGCAGACTATCCTTAATTAACTCGAACCTCACCAAGTGCCTTTTGATTTTTTTCCCTGAATATTGTTTCTAAAACCTTAACCACCAGTGATGTTAAACTAACACTGGCTCAGTGGCTCAGAAGGGAAGGGGGGAGAACAGGAGAGCGATAGTGATAGGAGATTCAATGGTTAGAGGAACAGACAGGAGATTCTGTGGTCGCGAACGAGACTCCCGGATGGTATGCTGCCTCCCGGGTGCCAGGGTCAGGGATGTCTCGGATCGAGTCCACAGGATTCTTAAGGGGGAGGGGGAGCAGCCAGAGGTCGTGGTACATATCGGTACCAATGACAAAGCTAGGAAAAGGGATGAGGACCTGAAAAGCGAATATAGGGAGTTAGGTTGGAAGCTGAAAGGTAGGACGAGCAGAGTAGTAATCTCAGGATTGTTACCGGTGCCACGTGCTAGTGAGGCTAGAAACAGGGAGCGAGTGCAGCTGAACACGTGGCTACAGAACTGGTGTAGGAGGGAGGGATTCAGATATGTGGAGCATTGGGATACCTTCTGGGGAAGGTGGGACCTGTACAAAAAGGACGGGTTGCATCTGAACTGGAGGGGCACCAATATCCTGGGCAGGAGGTTTGCTAGAGCTCTTCGGGAGGGTTTAAACTAGTTTGGCAGGAGGATGGGAACCGGAGCTATGGATCAGTGGATGGGGTAGCTGTTGAACAGGCAGATATCGAGTGCAGAGAGTTTGTGAGGAAGGTTGGACAATTGACACGACAAAGTTGCAGCCAGTATGATGGGTTGAAGTGTGTCTATTTTAACGCACTAAGTGTCAGGAATAAGGGTGATGAACTTAAAGCATGGATCAGTACTTGGAGCTACGATGTTTACATTACGGAGACGTGGATATCACAGGGGCAGGAATGGATGTTGGATGTTCCGGGGTTTAGATGTTTCAAAAGGAATAGGGAGGGAGGTAAAAGAGGTGGGGGAGTGGCATTGCTAATCAGGGATAGTATCACAGCTGCAGAAAGGGAGGTCGTCGAGGAGGGTTTGTCTACTGAGTCATTTTGGGTGGACGTCAGAAACAGGAAAGGAGCAGTCACTTTATTGGGAGTTTTCCATAGACCCTCCAATAGCAACAGAGACACGGAGGAACAGATTGGGAGGCAGATTTTGGAAAGGTGCAGAAGTAACAGGGTTGTTGTCATGGGTGACTTCAACTTCCCTAAATATTGATTGGAACCTCCTTAGTGCAAATAGTTTGGATGGAGCAGTTTTTGTCAGGTGTGTCCAGGAAGGTTTCCTGACTCAACATGTAGATAGGCCGACTAGAGGGGAGGCTATGTTGGACTTGGTGCTTGGCAACGAACCAGGCCAGGTGGCAGATCTCTCGGTGGGAGAGCATTTCGGTAATAGTGATCACAACTCCCTGACCTTTACTATAGTCATGGAGAGGGACAGGAGCAGACGGGATGGGAAAATATTTAATTGGGGGAGGGGGAATTACAATGCTATTAGGCAGGAACTGGGGAGCATAAATTGGGAACAGATGTTCTCAGGGAAATGCACGACAGAAATGTGGAGGTTGTTTAGGGAGCACTTGCTGCGACTGCTGGATAGGTTTGTCCCGATGAGGCAAGGAAGGGATGGAAGGGTGAAGGAACCTTGGATGACAAGAGATGTGGAACAGCTAGTCAAGAGGAAGAAGGAAGCTTACTTAAGGTTGAGGAAGCAAGGATCAGACAGGGCTCTAGAGGGTTACAAGGTAGCCAGGAAGGAACTGAAGAATGGACTTAGGAGAGCTAGAAGGGGACATGAAAAAGTCTTGGCGGGTAGGATTAAGGAAAATCCCAAGGCCTTCTACACTTCTGTGAGGAACAGGAGGATGGCCAGAGTGAGGGTACGGCCGATCAGGGATAGTGGAGGGAACTTGTGCCTGGAGTCGGAGGAGGTAGGGGAGGTCCTAAATGAATACTTTGCTTCAGTATTCACTAGTGAGAGGGACCTTGTCGTTTGTGAGGACAGCGTGAAACAGGCTGATATGCTCGAACAGGTTGAGGTTAAGAGGGAGGATGTGCTGGAAATTTTGAATGATATGAGGACAGATAAGTCCCCGGGGCCAGACGGGATATACCCAAGGAGATTACCGGAAGCGAGGGAAGAGATTGCCGCACCTTTGGCGATGATCTTTGCGTCCTCACTGTCCACTGGAGTAGTACCGGATGATTGGAGGGTGGCAAATGTTATTCCCTTGTTCAAGAAAGGGAATAGGGATAACCCTGGGAATTATAGACCAGTCAGTTTTACGTCGGTAGTGGGCAAATTATTGGAGAGGATTCTGAGAGACAGGATTTATGATTATTTGGAAAAGCATGGTTTGATTAGAGACAGTCAGCATGGCTTTGTGAGGGGCAGGTCATGCCTCACAAGCCTTATTGAATTCTTTGAAGATGTGACAAAACACATTGATGAAGGAAGAGCAGTGGATGTGGTGTATATGGATTTTAGCAAGGCGTTTGGTAAGGTTCCCCATGGTAGGCTCATTCAGAAAGTGAGGAGGCATGGGATACTGGGGAAGTTGGCTGTCTGGATACAAAATTGGCTGGCCCATAGAAGACAGAGGGTGGTAGTAGATGGAAAGTATTCAGCATGGAGCTCGGTGACCAGTGGTGTTCCACAAGGATCTGTTCTGGGACCTCTGCTCTTTGTGATTTTTATAAATGACTTGGATGAGGAAGTGGAAGGCTGGGTTAGCAAGTTTGCCGATGACACGAAGGTTGCTGGAGTTCTGGATAGTGTGGAAGGCTGTTGTAGGTTGCAACGGGACTTTGACAGGATGCAGAGCTGGGCTGAGAAGTGGCAGATGGAGTTCAACCTGGAAAAGTGTGAAGTGATTCATTTTGGAAGGTCGAATTTGAATGCAGAATACAGGCTTAAAGACAGGATTCTTGGTAGTGTGGAGGAACAGAGGGGTCCATGTCCATAGATCGCTCAAAGTTGCCACCCAAGTTGATAGGGTTGTTAAGAAGGTGTATGGTGTGTTGGCTTTCATTAACAGGGGGATTGAGTTTAAGAGCCGCGAGGTTATGCTGCATCTCTCAAGCCCTGGTTCAACCACACTTGGAATATTGTGTTCAGTTCTGGTCGCCTCATTATAGGAAGGATGTGGAAGCTTTAGAGAGGGTGCAGAGGAGATTTACCAGGATGCTGCCTGGACTGGAGGGCATGTCTTACGAAGAAAGATTGAGGGAGCTAGGGCTTTTCTCATTGGAGCGAAGGATGAGAGGTGACTTGATAGAGGGGTACAAGATGATGAGAGGCATAGATAGAGTGGATAGCCAGAGACCTTTTCCCAGGGTGGAAAGGGCTATCACCAGGGGGCATAATTTTAAGGTGATTGGAGGAAGGTTTCGGGGAGATGTCAGAGATAGGTTCTTTACACAGAGAGTGGTGGGTGCGTGGAATGCGCTGCCAGCGGTGGTAGTAGAAGCAGATACATTAGGGACATTTAAGCGACTCTTGGATAGGTACATGGATGATAGTAGAATGAAGGGTAGGTAGTTAGTTTGATCTTAGAGAAGGTTAAAGGTTTGGCACAACATCGTGGGCCAAAGGGCCTGTCCTGTGCTGTACTGTTCTATGTGCTATGTTCTAACTGGCCTGTAGGTGCTAGGACTGTCCTTACACCCTTTCTTCAATAAGGGTGTCACATTTGCTACTCTCCAATCCTCTGGCACTTTGATTGGAAGATTATGGCAAGCCCTTCCGCTATCTTCACTCCCACTTCCTTTAGCAGTCTGGGATGCAAACCATCCGGACCAGGTGACTTATCTACCCTAAGCATACCCAGCCTTTCGAGTACCTCCTCCTTCTCAATTTTCACCCTATCCATTGCCTCTACTATTTCCGCTTCTTCCGATATTTTGTCAGATTCCTCTTCCTTAGTAAACACCAATACAAAGTACTCATTACGTATTTGAGCCTTACCCTGCACCTCTAAGCCCTCTTTGTCTTGAATCGGCCTACTCCATCTCTTACTACTCGCTTACTATTTAAATGCCGGTAGAAGATTTTTGGGTTCCCTTTTATGTTAACTGGCATTCTATTCTCAAATTCTCTCTTTGCCAGAGTTTCCTCTCACCTCCCCTCTTAACCTGTTTTATTTGACCCAGTTCTCACTTGAAGAACTCACCTGACATGCATCATACATCCTTTTTTTTGTTTCATCATAATCTCTACCTCCCGCGTCATCCAAGGAGCCCTGTTTTTGGTTCCCCACCTTTAACTCTGGTTGAAATGTACCTAGCCGGTACCAGAAGCATTTCTTCTTTAAAGGTCACCCATTGTTCCGTTACAGTTTTGCCTGTCAGTCTTTGGTTCCATTTTACCCTCACCAGATCCCTTCTCATTGCATTGAAATTAGCCCTCTTCCAATCTAGACATTCTACCTTATATGGTTCTTTGCTTTTCTTTTGCTTTAGTAGTTTACACCTTATGTTACGATGATCACTCTTACCCAGTGCTACCCGGCAGACACTTGGTCCACTTGGCCCAACTGATTTCCCAGCATCAGATCCAGAAATGCCTCCATTCTAGTTGGATTGAGAACATACTGATCAAGGAAGTTTGCCTGCACACATTTCAGAAATTCCTCCCCCTTCTTACCCTTTATTTTAAAATTATCCCAATCAGTATTTGGGCAATTAAAGTCTCCCACTATCACCACCGTATAGTTCTTGTATATCTCTGTGATTTCCCTGCAGATTTGCTCCTCTATCTCTCTGTCAATATTTGGAGACCTATAGAATACACCTAGTCGTGTGATCATACCCTTTTTGCTTCTCAACCCTAACCAAATGATTCTTTCCTTGCCCCCTCAAGGACATCCTCCCTTTCCAACACTACAATGTCTTCCCTAATCAGTACTGCCCCCCACCTCCCTTTTATCCTTCTCTATCTTTTCTGAACACTTTATATCTTTGTATATTAAGCACCTAGTCCTCGCCATTTTTAAGCCACGATTCCATTTTGTCAGTACATCATATTCCCATACCGCTAATTGTGGTTGTAGCTCACCAACCTTATTCACCACACTTTGTGCATTTACACACATGCATTAGAATCCTGTCTTGGCATTCCTCATAATCCTTCTCAATCCACTCCTATCTAATATGGAACTAATCCTTCTCTAGTACTGTCTAACACTCACACCTTTTGCACCTTATTCCTTTTTTCTACTTTTATATGCTGGTGCCCATCCCCCTATCAAATCCTCCCCAATCACACTAGTGAATCTCCCCACCAGGACATTGGTCCCAGTCCTGTTGAGGTGCAACCCATCCCTTTTGAATAGGTGCCTGCCCTAGAACTGGTCCCAATGCCCCAAGAATTTGAAGCCCTCTGTCCTGCACCATGCTTCAAGCCAAGCATTGATCCTCCCTATCTTCCTATTTCTACTCTTGCTAGCACGTGGCACTGGGAGTAATCCAGAGATTACTACCCTCAAGGTCCTACTTTTTAACTTCCTCCCTAGCTCCTGAAAATCTGACCGTAAGACCTCAATACCTGCCCTTGCTATGTTGTTGGCACCAATGTGTACCACACCTTCTGTCTCACTCCCTGCCCCCTGCAGAATATCCTGCATTCTCTCCGTGATGTCCTTTACCCTGGCACCAGGGAGGCAACACATCATGTGGGACTCACAATAACGGTTACAGAAATGCCTGCCGGTCCCCCTGACTATGGCTTCTCCTATAACAACTGCATTTATTGGTGCCATGGTTTGGGCTGCACTCCTTCAGGATATTGTCACTCCCAGAAATCTCCAATGGTGAGTACCGGTTTGAGAGTGGCACACACCCCGAAGACTCCTGCACTTCCTGCCTCTTCCTACTCTTCCGGATGGCCACCCACCTAGTATCCTGAAGTCTCTCTGCCTGTGGGGTGACCACCTCTTGGAATGTACGATCCAGGAAACTCTCCTGCTCCCTGATTCTCCGCAGTGACTCCAGCTGCCACTCAAGCTTAGAAATCGTGGTGCCCAAGACACGTGAGGAGTCCTGGAGTTCCCACATGGCACAGGAATTGCAATGAGCAGGACACAGCTGCCCATCCATGATCTAAAATGAAAACCCATTGATTGTTATCTGGCGTACTGACCTCTACCTAGCAAAGGCCGAGCACCAACTCTCTGACACTTCCTCCTACCTTCTGCTGGACCATGACCGAACATCAAGCCACTGTATCCAGGACTGTCACTGACCTCATCTCCTCTGGAGATCTTCCCTCCATGGCCTCAAATCTCATAGACCCCCAACCCCAAACAGCTCACTCCTACCACCTTCCCCTTGTCCAGTCTCTTCCCACCTACATCCATGACCCTTCCAACCTCCTCCGCCAAATTTAATAATTTCTGGTTTCCTGGCCCTACCCATCCTCCTCTCACCATAGACATTCAATCCCTCTATACCTCCACCCCCACCAGAATGGTCAGGAGGACTCTCTGCTTCTTCCTAGAATGGAGGCCCAACCAGTCCCCATCTACCACCACCCTCCTCTGCCTGGCTGAAGTTGTTCTCACGTTGAACAACTTCTCCTTTAATTTTGCTCACTTCCTCCAAATCAAAGGTGATGCTGTGGGCACCCAAATGCGTCCTAGTTATGTCTGCTTTTTTGTTGGATATGTGGAATATTCCTTGTTCCAGTCCTACTCAGGTCCCATCCCTCACCTTTATTCCCAGATCATGACTGTACCAGTGCCATTTCCTTCTCTCACCTTCACATAGTTCATCGCCAACTCTTCCCTTCCTCGACTTCTCTGTCTCCATTTCTGGGAGTCAGTGGGCTTTTTACAAATATTCAATATAAGCCCACTGACTCCCACAGTGACCTTGACTACCCTTTCTCCCATCTTGCTTCCCTTTCTCCTGAACCAAGGATTCCCTCCAATGTGGCTGACAGGGTCTTTGACCCTATCTGTTCCATTTCCCACACATCTGCTCTCACCCTTTCCCATCCATCCCAGAACCACAATAGGGTTCCCCGTGTTCTCATCTTCCACCCCACCAGCCTCCACATTAAACGACTTATCCTACACCATTTCCACCACTCCAATGAGATGCTACCACCAAACACATCTTTTCCTCCCCTGCTCTTTCTGCATTCCAAAGGGACCGTTCCCTCCGTGACACACTGGTCCAATCCTTAATGACCCCCAACACCCGCATCCGTGGCACCGTTCCATGGAAGTGCACGAGCTGTAACACGTGCCCTATTACCACCTCCTTTCTCGCTGCCCAAGGCCCCAAACACTCCTTCCAGGTGAAATAGAAATTTACTTATACTTCTTCTAGTTTAGTGCTGTATTTGCTGCTCTCGCTGCCATCTCCTCTACCTTGGGACGACCAAACGCAGATTGGGTGAATGTGTGTTGGAACACCTCCGTTCAGTCTGCACGATGGGCTTCCTGTCGCCTATCATTTTAATTCTCCACCTTGTTCCCATTCTGACCTTTCTGTCCTTGGCCTGTTAGTGTTACAATGAAGCTCAACGCAAGCTTGAGAAATAACACCTCAACTTTAGACTGGGCACTTTACAGCCTTCCAGACTTGACATTGAGTTCAACAATTTTACATCATAACCTCTGCCCCCTTTTGTTAATCTGTTTTGATGCTTTGTTTTTGGATGGCAGCTGTTGGTGATGCTTTTCCCATTTTACACCTTCTCTAGACTCAACATTTGTGTTTCTTTACTTGTCCCATTTGCCTTACACCATCATCCCTTTTGTTATTTAATCTTTCCTGCCTTCCACTCTATAACGCACCTTCCCTTTTGCTCTTTATCCCCCCTCCTTTTCCTGCATCTGTACTTGCTTTAAAGCTGTTACATCTCTAACTTTTTCCAGTTTGGGATGAAAGATCATTGACCTAAAACGTTAAACCCTGTTTCTCTCTCCACAGATGCTGCCGAACCTGCTGAGTATATCCAGCATTTTCTGTTTTAATTAAAGAAACAGAACATTGGTCTAGAGGAGCTGTAAATGCTCCTGCCCCTGCTGTCCAAAAGAATAGGAACAGTGTTTATGATCTGAAGTTATTGAAATCAGTGTTGAGTCATGTAGGTTGTAAAGTGCCTAATCAAAGGATAGTGCATTTCCTCAGACTTCCGTTAAGCTTGACTGTGTGGGATAGGCTGGATGGAGCATTAAGTATGACTGTGTGGGATAGGCTGGATAGAGCACTAGGTATGACTGTATGGGATAGGCTGGATGGAGCACTAAGCTTGACTGTGTGGGATAGGCTGGATGGAGCACTAAGTATGACTGTATGGGATAGGCTGGATGGAGCACTAAGCTTGACTGTGTGGGATAGGCTGGATGGAGCATTAAGTATGACTGTGTGGGATAGGCTGGATGGAGCACTAGACTGTGTGGGATAGGCTGGATGGAGCATTAAGTATGACTGTGTGGGATAGGCTGGATGGAGCACTAAGTATGACTGTGTGGGATAGGCTGGATGGAGCACTAAGCTTGACTGTGTGGGATAGGCTGGATGGAGCACTAAGTATGACTGTGTGGGATAGGCTGGATGGAGCACTAAGCTTGATTGTGTGGGATAGGCTGGATGGAGCACTAAGTATGACTGTGTGGGATAGGCTGGATGGAGCACTAAGTATGACTGTGTGGGATAGGCTGGATGGAGCACTAAGTATGACTGTGTGGGATAGGCTGGATGGAGCACTAAGCTTGACTGTGTGGGATAGGCTGGATGGAGCACTAAGCTTGACTGTGTGGGATAGGCTGGATGGAGCACTAAGTATGACTGTGTGGGATAGGCTGGATGGAGCACTAAGCTTGACTGTGTGGGATAGGCTGGATGGAGCACTAAGTATGACTGTGTGGGATAGGCTGGATGGAGCATTAAGTATGACTGTGTGGGATAGGCTGGATGGAGCACTAAGTATGACTGTGGGATAGGCTGGATGGAGCACTAAGTATGACTGTGTGGGATAGGCTGGATGGAGCACTAAGTATGACTGTGTGGGATAGGCTGGATGGAGCATTAAGTATGACTGTGTGGGATAGGCTGGATGGAGCACTAAGTATGACTGTGTGGGATAGGCTGGATGGAGCACTAAGTATGACTGTGTGGGATAGGCTGGATGGAGCACTAAGTATGACTGTGTGGGATAGGCTGGATGGAGCACTAGACTGTGGGATAGGCTGGATGGAGCACTAAGTATGACTGTGTGGGATAGGCTGGATGGAGCACTAGACTGTGTGGGATAGGCTGGATGGAGCACTAAGTATGACTGTGTGGGATAGGCTGGATGGAGCACTAAGTATGACTGTGTGGGATAGGCTGGATGGAGCACTAAGTATGACTGTGTGGGATAGGCTGGATGGAGCACTAAGTATGACTGTGTGGGATAGGCTGGATGGAGCACTAAGTATGACTGTGTGGGATAGGCTGGATGGAGCACTAGACTGTGTGGGATAGGCTGGATGGAGCACTAAGTATGACTGTGTGGGATAGGCTGGATGGAGCACTAAGCTTGACTGTGTGGGATAGGCTGGATGGAGCACTAAGTATGACTGTGTGGGATAGGCTGGATGGAGCACTAAGCTTGACTGTGTGGGATAGGCTGGATGGAGCACTAAGTATGACTGTGTGGGATAGGCTGGATGGAGCACTAAGTATGACTGTGGGATAGGCTGGATGGAGCACTAAGTATGACTGTGTGGGATAGGCTGGATGGAGCACTAAGTATGACTGTGTGGGATAGGCTGGATGGAGCACTAAGTATGACTGTGTGGGATAGGCTGGATGGAGCATTAAGTATGACTGTGTGGGATAGGCTGGATGGAGCACTAAGTATGACTGTGTGGGATAGGCTGGATGGAGCACTAAGTATGACTGTGTGGGATAGGCTGGATGGAGCACTAGACTGTGTGGGATAGGCTGGATGGAGCACTAAGTATGACTGTGTGGGATAGGCTGGATGGAGCACTAAGTATGACTGTGTGGGATAGGCTGGATGGAGCACTAGACTGTGTGGGATAGGCTGGATGGAGCACTAAGTATGACTGTGTGGGATAGGCTGGATGGAGCACTAAGTATGACTGTGTGGGATAGGCTGGATGGAGCACTAGACTGTGGGATAGGCTGGATGGAGCACTAAGTATGACTGTGTGGGATAGGCTGGATGGAGCACTAAGTATGACTGTGTGGGATAGGCTGGATGGAGCACTAGACTGTGTGGGATAGGCTGGATGGAGCACTAAGTATGACTGTGTGGGATAGGCTGGATGGAGCACTAAGCTTGACTGTGTGGGATAGGCTGGATGGAGCACTAAGTATGACTGTGTGGGATAGGCTGGATGGAGCACTAAGTATGACTGTGTGGGATAGGCTGGATGGAGCACTAGACTGTGTGGGATAGGCTGGATGGAGCACTAAGTATGACTGTGTGGGATAGGCTGGATGGAGCACTAAGTATGCTCCTGTGTGTCATCTTCATATGTTCATTTTTCCAGGTGCGTTATTATTTCCTCCTTCAGGATCTCCTTTAATCTTTATGTCTCAGGAGTATCTGTGTTTTTGTTTTTAATACTCTTTTCCAATCCTTCAGCACCTATTCTGGTTTCCAACGATTCACTTGCCATGATGTAGCTGACATGAGTGTTGCTAGGCAACCCAACTGTGGGGAAACATCACAGCCAAGCTCAGTTTTACTTCCCAGCGTGGGTCTAGATAGTGTTCAGGAAGAAGGCACAGGCTTATGTAGTTCATTGTAGCCCCCAGACTGTTCTCATTACTGTGATCACAGCATTACCCCGGGACCTTCCTATTCTATTATCATCGAATCGTGCAGCACAGGAAGAGGCCATTCAACACATCACATCCATACCAGCTCTTTGAAAGATTAATCCCACTCCCCTGCTCTTTCCCTGCAAATTTTTCCTTCTCAGGCTTATACTCAATTCCCTTTTGAAAGTTCCCATTGAATCTGTTGCCACCAATACTCTCATGCATCACAGGAAAAGCTGGCTAAGAGTTGACAACTGACAAACAGCCCTGGGTATTAACCTATGACTAGAGACATTGTTTTTTCACTGACTGAACAAGTTCAATTACATGTTGATTATATGGGTTTCCAGCACTTGCACCAGTAATGCAGGGTAGCATTCCACAATCCCGCAAGCTGAAACACGTGAAAACAGATTGTCACACTGCAAGTACAGGGGGACATAAACTTGTCGTAACTTGACCTGAAGGCATACCCAATATTCTATTGCTTATATTGCAAAGACAGACTGAAATATGCAAAGCCGATTTTTTTTCTTTCACTAGTGGATAGACTAAAAATGAAAATGGGAGTGCAGTCAGACTGAGGTACTGTGCTATCAACAAGTGAATGAAAAAGAGCGGGTTAAGCAAACAGGCCATTCATTCATTGGTTGGTGATACTGACACACTAATGCATAAGAGTAACTGTTCATAAGTTCAAATATTTTATTTGGCCTTTTGTACTTTAACTTGAAACAATTATAACAAAACTTCTTTGGTAACAAAGACTAACATGCCACCAAATAAGGTAAATTAAGCATTCAGCTGGTGAGAATAAGAGACTCAGTGAGTTGGCTGCACCAAAAACTTCTGGGGATGGTGTTAAAGGAGACACACACAGATACACACACAGACACACACACAGACACACACACAGACACACACACAGATACACACACAGACACACACACAGACACACACACAGACACACACACAGACACACACACAGACACACACACAGACACACACACAGATACACACGTATATACACGAAAGGCCTGCTTTAGGTCGGGAAAAAGAACCCAACCAAACCACAGCGGATCCGAGCCCAACCCAACCCGACCCGACCCAACCCGAGCCTGACCCGACCATCACTTTACTTACCTTCCCACTGGGAAGCTTCACCGAGCTACAGCGTATGCACGATGACGTCACTATGACGTCATCGCGCATGCGCAGACTCAGTTTCGTCCTGGACTCCCAGCTCAGTAATTTTTTTTAAATTTCAATACTTACCAACAGAGCACATACCGTGTGTGACCGGCCCGACCCGACCCGACTCGACCTGGACTCGGCCCGACCCGATCCGGCCTGACCTGACCTGAGCCCGAAAGCCAGCCCCGGAAGATAGACCCGACCTGACCCAAACCCGAAGCATGTTGTCTGGTTCGGGTCGGGTAGCAGGCCTCTAATATACACAGACACACACACACAGACACACACACACACAGACACACACACACACAGACACACACACACACAGACACACACACACACAGACACACACACACACAGACACACACACACACAGACACACACACACACAGACACACACACACAGACACACACACACACAGACACACAGACACACAGACACACACACACACACACACAGACACACAGACACACAGACAGACACAGACACACACAGACACAGACACACACAGACACAGACACACACAGACACAGACACACACACACAGACACACACACACAGACACACACACACAGACACACACACACAGACACACACACACAGACACACACACACAGACACACACACACAGACACACACACACAGACACACACACACGTACAGTCACACGTATATATACGTGCACACACATCCAGCTGGTCAGAACAAGAGACTCAGAGCCACAAATCATCTTCACTTCCAGGGCTGGGTTTTAAAGGGTCTCCGACGCCAGGAACAGTGGCTGGGGGGCATGAAGATGCAATGGATGAGACCCACCACCGACCCCGGCAGGCCCCGTCCCGATCTCAATGGAGGCAGAGAGGCCTCGTGGCACTGACCCCCAACCAACCCTACTGCTCAGCTCGATGGGACCACGATTTCCATATTTAAATATATTAACCTACCTGTATTAATGAAGCTCCTGTCACCTCCTTATTTGCTGCACCGATCTGCATTTGGGCAGCCGGCAGTGCCACGCCTTCAAATCCACATTCAGGGAAATGAGGCGCAACTCCTGTGGGGAGGGGGAGGAGGTACTTCTCTCAATGTGGGAGGTGGGGAGCAGGGTCAAACTCCTTGGATTAGTTGTGGGGGGGAGGTGCGGTGATGGGAAGGGGTCAAGGACAAAGGGTCTGAACTTTGATGGGGGGGGGGATGGTCATATATTGACGGTAGGTATTCTGGGGGCGGTGGGGGGAGGAAGAGCAGGAATGATGTGTAATGCCATTGGGAGGGTGGGAGAGGGCTTGGAAAGTTTTTTTTATTCATTTGTATTAACTGTAAAATGACTGTCACTTTAAAATTTTAAATGGTCATTTAGGGCTGTCCACCCTTTAAAAATGGCTGGACGCCATTGCCGGGGATGACTCGCCCGTCCCCTCCACGTCATCAGGGAGGGCGGCTGCCCTGGCCATGCTAATGAGCTGCCACATTTGGAATCGGCGGCAGGCTTTAAAAATGCAGCCCCAAGTGTCAGTGGTTAAAATGGAATGTGTTAAGAGGGAATATTCATCATGTTCGTGTGTGTGGGTCATTTAACACTACCCTCTGAAGCTTTTGGTGCAGCCAACTCGATCAATGTTGGACCCAGCATTCATTCCATAAAGTTCATCATTCCAGGATAAAAATAGGAATGAATTCAGTGAACCTTATTATGACATTTTTTTTCCAATCTAAAAGGAATCATCCATCATGTATTTTTTGATGTTAGGTATGTGTTAAGACGAGTGTAAGTAATACACTGCTATGGTTAGTCAACAACTCCATTATTCTTGTACCATGTGATGACCAGGATGGAAGCAAACAAACTAAATGGACCTTGTGTTTTCTTTTCATCCAGCACGTCATATGTTCCTATGCAACAGTGAGATCGCAATAATTAAAATCTGAATTATTTAAGCTAAAGCAAAATAATTGGCTGCTTCTCCAAAGCAGGAGAATTATAAAACAACATATTTTGTTAAATTTTTTTTAAACGTCAAATTCCTGCCAGTGTGGAAGAGATCCTACCATCCTTACACTATCCTACGGAACAACCCCACCACCTTTACAATACCCTTGCTATGCTTCTTCCTCACTCTCATGGCAACACTCATGGACTCCCTTCTGCATGTTGCACTGACACAAATGGACCAACAGTAGAAGAGGAAATATAGTTTAAGGACTGGGTCAGTCTGCTGGACAACTTTACCACCCAACTTTAACCATCATCTAGGACTGCTGTGTGTGTCCGCACTCAGGCACTGAGTTAGCTACCTCACATTTACTGACAACCATGGCGGTCACCTGAACAAGCTAGCAGGGTTTTACCCAGTGACACTCCAGGTGACCTCGGCAAGTTTAAATCCATCCGGAAATGCTGACACGCAGCCACTTGTAATAAAATACTGACTGTTGGCTTGAATATTCTCGAAACGAATTTGAATTCTGAATCCATGCCAATTTAGTGGGTGCAAGTACATTTGTTTAAGTCTAAAATTCTGGATTTTGCATCCAAATTTGGATTCAGAGGCACTAATTGTATTAGGAACATGTGTTAGGGTGAAGGCAAATAGATCTAATTCAAAGCTGTGTGGAATACAGAAGATCTTGAGCTGCTGGAGCAAGGGAAATGTTACACAGTGAAAAGCCAATAAAGAACTCGAGAGAAACTTCTTTACCCATAGAGTTAGAATGTGAAATGTGCCACTACATGATGCAATTGAGGTGAGTAGCAGAAATGCCTTAAAGGGAAGCTAGATTGGCACATGAGGGAGAAAGGAAGAGAAGGTGATGCTGATACAGTTAGATGAAATAGGATCGTGAGTGGAGGCTCGTGTGGACCATAAACATCGGCATGGAACTTTACGACTTTTAATCTTTCATGGGATGTGGGCATCACTGGCAAGTCCAGCATTTATTGCCCATCCCTAATTTCACTTGAGAAGGTGGTGGTGAGCTGCCTTCTTGAACCGCTGCAGTCCATGTACAGTAGGTACATCCACAGTGCTGTTAGGAAGGGAGTTCCAGGATTTAAACTCAGTGAGAGTGAAGAAACAGTGATATAGTTCCAAGTCAGGATGATGCATGGGCTGAATGGCCTGTTTCTATGCTATAAATTCTACGTAAGAGGAGTGGGATTTCAAAGTCAGACAGATATTCTGAAGTTTCACTAAATTACCTCGTGATCAGGAAGAAATTTAGTTGAATCTTCCCCCGGGGGATTAAGTTAGTTGAGTACTGTGCATGATGTGGAAGTATTGTCAAATCTCGGATGACCAGGTGGTGAAAGGCAGAATACTGGAGCCTGGTCTTTAATCTTTTACAAACTATTATTTAGAGACACGCATTGTATACTGTGAACCTCCAACAAAACTCCTCTTTGAGCCTGCTCCTCTCTAAAAAGCACAGGTCAGTCCCCAACTTACACCCACTACCTGGATACAATTAACACCCAATTGAGATACAATTAACAGATTCCCTTGTCTCTTCAAAGATTAAAAAAAATAGATTTTATGTATCACCAAAATTTCAAAACAAAATGAAAGACTTCCATACTCTGTACAAAGCATTACATTGATAAATGACCATCCTTCAGGATTGCTGATAGTTTATACATGTATTTCGTTTTGTGAAACGATCTGGCAGTTGATGGCTTGAAGCCATCCATTTAACTTTAGAGATTTCCATTCTCTGCAGCATTTGTTTCGTTTTTTAGCTGCATACCATTCAATGGATATACTATCTTCAGTGTCCCCACTGTAGAGGATCTCACTTCAAATATTTGCCAACTAGGATCCCATAGCCACTGCCTCCATGAGAGTCGATGTTTAAGCAGCCAGAGTATTTTTAAATAGCCCTTTTTATTTCCCAAGCTAAAGGACAACATTTCCTATTCTCAACCATAAGACATACACTAGCTCCACCAGAATACCCATCAGGAAGATTAGCATGTGAAGCATTGCTAAATATAACATGTTTCATGCTCTTTGGATCACCCAAGGATGGGAAATTAAGTACACATTTATCCAGATTTAATTTTTGTAATGTTTTATTTGCCCTTAAAACATTCTCTACTTCAGGGTATTTCGTCGAAGTATTTAACTCCAATGCATCAAAGCTGGCAACTGGTCTATTCTGAGAGTACAAACAGTTCAACTAACAATTGCTCTGTCTCCTCTTTAGACATAACATTACCTTTCTGTGATGACCTATTACGATTAACGGGGATGGAAGTTACACTCTCTAAATGGGACTGTTGATTTAAACTTACACCAGACCTAATTTGCTTGATATTTGTATCAATATATTTAAAAGCCCCACAAGACTGACTCCCAATTTTAAATTCTCCTTTAATCTTATTAATGATGCATTTCTCAGTTTCCGCAGTCCCGCCACATAAGAAATCAGCAACACGCTGATGAGGATGTCTGAATGTTTTTCTTTATAGTACCAATAAAACATTGTGGGATCTGATTTTTGTTGAACACAACTGATTTTCAGCAAAAACCGATCTCACTGCAAGTTAGCACCCCCGGAAGCATCATTCAGGACATAGATGCATTTGTTTCATTTCAATGGTTTTCTTTCTGCACATGATGCTTCTTTGGGTGGTTTCAGAAACACTTCTCTCTGAAAATTATTGCCCTGCAGAAATACAGCTTTTATGTTGATTGACATACACTCCCATGAATATAGGGCCAAAGTAACTTTTAGGGTTACTTTTCCAGTAGTGGAAGAGTCCATTCTAACATCTGTATTACCCAGTTTGTCTTCAAAACCCCTCATTTTAGCCTGTTATGGACAAGTGGTAAGGGGTGTGGGTAGTTCCCACTGTTCACCTCTCAACTGACCCCAATTGTGTTTTGTTAAACTGATGTTTTAGCCCCTGAGTATCTTTTCTGTCAAATGAACAGAAAAATTGCAGGTTTTCTTGTAGGTAAAAGTGATAACTATTTTTATACAAATTCTGAAATGATTGCAACCTTACTCACTCACATGTTCACCCACATATACATACACAAGAATAGATAGAGTGAAAAAGGTAATAGGTAGTTTAAAGTCCCAAGTGAGGTATGTTTTCGTGGTTTACAGAATATTATTGTGTCTTCTCAGGAGGAAAAGTCTTTTTTAAAGTTGCTGGCCTGATTGTTCGCAGGCTTTAACTTGCAGAGGTATTGTCGAGCTCTAGTGGTTGTAGTACAGCCTAAAGCTGGTCGTGTGTAATTTGTTACCTTCACAGATGGTTAGTCTCAAAGTCACTTTGTGATTTCTCTGCTGTAGTGGCCATTCTTGGTCAGCAGGGTTCTTCACTCGCCTGCTGGATCCTTCTCATGGGCTTTCCGTGATGTTGGCTTGATCGCTGTCCTCTCTCTCCAGACAGCTACCTTTTTAAGGTCAAGTCTATCACGTTGGATTTTCTGTTAGGAGATGCATGGCCTTCTCTCCTGTTGTGACCACACCATGGGCCAGGGTGATAACCATGGCCATCGTTTGATGTTTGAATGGGAATCATTCAGTTATGATGCTACTGCTTAACAGCTTATTCATCTTGGTTTGGTTATGAGTCAGGCTGCCTCCAGCATCCTTTGTTAGTTCATTCATGCCAATCAGAGTCATTGATATGTAGCAGCTCCTTTCAATTTCAAAGGGGTTTTCTCCAGGGCTATTTCAGTCAAGGTTAACAAGCCTCATCTTTGCAGACGAGTTTGTGGATTTCCAGTACAGGAGGGGTCACATGGCCGCTACTCCATTTTGACTGTGGTTTAAATGTTCTTGTGATTTAGTTTTAACAGTTGAGTTTTTAACTTTATGATTCCTCCATTTCATTGTTTATTTCATCATGACTCCTTCCATGCATGACAATCCTTCTAAGTCCCATCTTTTTCAGTACCAATCCACCTATTTGACAAAGCTGGTTAACCTTTATCTGGTACCTCAGAAGAAACTGGAAGGCTCTATTCATGTTCTCACACATCCCAGAACTCATCATTCACGAATTCAGCTTCATTATCGGCCTTTGCTGGTGTCCCAAGCCCAGTCCCTATCCCTTTTTCTATAATTTTATCTGTAATAATTTTCTTCTTCTTACTTAGAAATACATTTAAAGCCCTGGCTACAAGATTTGGTAAGATGAAAACATTTCTCCCATTGCCCACCCATGGCAACTATCTCATAAAAGGCATGTGCCAATGGAACGCTTTCAATACAGATTTCACAATTCTCACTAATCTATTAGCCTTGTATACTCATCAACTACACCCGCATCTTTGAGCAGGATTTTTGACCATTAACAAGTAGGGTGAGCAAATTGTCCATGCAACTTTAGGACAATTTTTTAAATCTCTCTTATCCTTATCACCTGATGCCGTTAATACTTCCCTAACACTCTGATGAGGTTTTCTTAGCAGGATGCAATAATGCCCTGACTGGGTAAACTGCAGATCAACTGACTTTCCAAAAAATAATTGTCTTATCGTGCTCCATGTCATGTTTCATTTGTGCCTTTTTCATGGAATGTCTATTCAACAGCATAGGTATCTCTCTAGAGGTTACATCAGTCCTTATACAATGGCTTTTTCCAACTATTTTACACGGAATTGCCATTCAAGTGACTCCAGGTGTTGTCATTGCCAAACCTAAAGCAATTAGAGCTTTTATATTCCTTAACCTTGCATGGATCATCACTAACATCAATATAACAACTTAACCAATCTACTGACATGCTGTTAAAGTACATGCACTAACACTGCACAATTTAAGGACAAAATCATTCATCACAGCATTTAAAAATCCTGGGACCAGTACAATCTGTTCATTTTCATCATCCTCCTCTTCCTCAAGCCTATTTTCTTCATGTGCCATTTAAAGACCCTGCCTCTTCGCTCTGTAGTTTGCTGCATAATAATACTTGCAATCATATCTGAAGCATCTATTAACCTTTCTCTTGGGTATTCCTGGAAATCATTTGTGCATTATTACTGTTCCAATTTCATCTTCTAGTTATATAAGTATTTGCTGCATGTGCTTTCATCACTGGTCTGTCTGTCTTTAATCCTTCCACTATATTGACCCTCCCGTGTCCAGTGTCTGGTATATTTCAAAACCTGGTAATCATAGAGTTCTCTATTCACAGTGGAGCCCTACTTGTTCCGTGAGGGTTGAAGGGAATGACTGTTACACCAGGAATTTTTTCAAGGCAGCAGATATCTGATCCAACAGGATCTCCTTCCCTGAGAACCGCACACCAGTTAAGACCAGTTGCCTGTCCATATGAGATACCTTAGCGCAATCCAGTAATTTAAACGTTAGTACTGATCAAGGGATCCCCAAATTGAATTTTGACAATCTTTTATACGATCTGTTAAAGTCCATGGTTTACTCTTCCATGGAATGTCCATCCATTTTCTGAAAGTTATCAAATTCTGACTAGGCCTCATAGGGCATGTAACAGGTCATCTTTCTTGTAGATTTCATCCAGGAATGCTATGAGAAAGTCCAAACCTTCATCGTTATCCAAATAAGTGGCACCATCTCAGAAAATCCCTTATTTCTGATTTTACTTCATTCCGGAAACAACATCACCCAAGACTATGCTTTGTTTTCCTTTTAGTAGAGTAGTAACTTGTGTCAACCTCATTCTTCCACTGATTTATGGTTCAAACTCTCAGAACATCAGAGGGTAATCATATATCAACAATATAAACTTGCTTTATGCCATTTAGGATTTCAAGTTCTATATCCAAAAAAAAAGTCATAGTTTCCAACCTCCACCTTTAGGTAACCCTCCTCAGCTGCCATGTCAAAACTCAGAGAGCCAGGTAATGAAGGACAGAACACTGGAGCCTCATCTTTATTCACTTACAAGAGACACACATTGCCGATCATGCATCTTCATCAAAAACCCTGTTTTCAGCCTGCTCCTACCTATAAGCAAAGGTGAATCCCTAGTTGTCACCCACTACCTGAATACAATTAACACCCAATTGATATATATCAAATATAATTGGTTGAATGGCCTTTTCATGCTTTTTTTTATAGTTGTCCCATCATCAGAATTCATGCTCCTGTCATGTCACAAATGAAATGTCTAATGGTTTGTTTCTCTCTCTCTCTCTCTCTCTCTCCAGCAAATCTCTTGACAGTGTACACCATCCACTGTAGAAAATGCGGCATGTCCAAGGTTGCAAGACTCTATCTGACTTCCCTGGCAATTGCAGACACAATGTGCTTGTTCTGGGGTGGACTGATAGACCTGAGCTTGGTTTGGCTGGACCCTAACCCTTTCTGGAACAGCTCCCCGTGGTGTGGGCTGGTCACAGTCCTGGAGTATGGCTCCGTATTCAGCTCCATTTGGATTGTGATTGTTTTTACCCTGGAGCGGTACTTGGTGCTAAGGAGCACCAGGGCCAGACAGCACTGCTCCCAGACTAAGGTGACTATCAGAATCATCCTGAGCGTCATCCTAGTCTCACATCTGATTGCCCTCCCTACCTATTGGATCAACAGCTCAGAGTTACTGAATGTCACCTGGCACAATGAGACCCTGAAGCTGCCCGTCTGTGCTTACAATGATAGTTTCTATTCCACTGTGGTGGTTTGGTTCCATACATTCATCTCAGGTGGCATACCCTACATCCTCCTCATCTTGTTCAACTGCCTGATTAGCCAGCAACTCTACGCGGCCACCAAGATGTTCACCCAAGAGCAGCTGAAGTCAATAAATGGCGTCACCACACGAAGCCTAGTGAAGAAGTCCATCCTGATACTCTTCACTGTCTCCTTCGCCTTCGTCCTCCTGTCCCTCCCTCGCTTTGTCACCTACTGCATCCTGAGGACAGCCTACAACACACCAAAGCACGACAGGGACGACTACAAGCAGCTCATCAATCTGTTTGCAGACATCGCTATTATGCTGCAGTGGTTGAATTCTGCCATCAATTTCCTCCTCTACTGCGTCATCAGTAAAGAGTTTCGCAGGGAGTTCTTTCTGGTCCTGACCTGCAGAAGCAGGATTGCCAAGGCTCCCACTCCACAAACACCCTTGAAAGTCTATAGTGTTCATGGTGCTTCGACTGAAGCTTCTTCAATAATAATAGTCCAACGTAAATAGTACGCCACTGAATTTGCATCTCGCAATGGATTTCTGCTCTCATAGTATAAGATCCTCTTGGATAAAGTGATTGTAATACAATTGAATTCCATATTAAGTTTGAAATTGACATACTCCAGTCCCAAACAAAATCCTCAACTATAACAAAGTCAATTACATAGGTATGAAGGGAGAGCTGTCTTATGTTGATTGGGTAAATAGACTAAAAGATATGGCGGTAAATGAACCACGGGAAACATTTAAAGAAACAATTAAAAATGTTCAACAAAAATGCATTCCATTAAAAAAAGATCAGCAAGAAAGATCCATCCATGGCTTACTAAGGAAGTTATGGATAGTATAGATTAAGAGAAGTGGCTGATAATGTTGTAAAGAACAGTAGTAAGCCTGAGGATTGGGAGTGATTTAGAAACCAGCCAAAGGGCGACCTAAAAGTTCATAAAAAGGAAAAAATAGAATGAGAGTGCACTAGCCAGGAATATAAAAGCAGATTGTAAGAGCTTTTACAAGTATATAAAAAGGAGAGTAGCCAAAGTAAACATTGACCCCTTATAGGCAGAGACAGTAGAAATTATCATGGTGAATGAGGAAATGGCAGAGATGATGAACAAATATTTTATGTCTATCTTTGCAGTAGAAGACACAAATCACATACCTGAAATAGAGGGTGACCAAGGGGTAAGAGTGAGAAACGTAAGGCAATTATATCAGCAAAGGAAAAAGTATTGGAAAAATTTAAGGGACTGAAAGCCGACAAATCCCCAGGACCTGATGGCATACATCCAAGGGTTCTAAAAGAGGAAGCTGCAGAGATAGTGGATGCATTGGTTATGATTTTCTAAAATACCCTAGATTATAGAACAGTCTCAGCGGATTGGAAGTTAACAAATATAATTCTGCGATTCAAGAAAGGAGGGAAAAGAGAAAACAGGGAACTACAGGCCAGTTAGCCTGATATCAGTAGTCAGGAAAATGCTGGAATTAATTGTTAAGGAAGTCTTATCAATGCACTTAGAAAATCATAGTACGATCAGACAAAGTCAACATGGTTTGATAAATTTATTAGAGGCTTTTGAGAATGTAACTAGTAGGGTAAATAAAGGGGCACCAGTAGATGTAGTATACTTGGATTTCCAAAAGGCATTCAATAAGATGTCACAGCAAAGGTTAGTATGCCAAGATAAGGGCTCATATTGGGGATAATATATCAGTATGGATGGAGGATTGGTTAATGGATAGGAAGCAGAGATCAGGGATAAACAAGGCATTTTCAAGTTGACAGGCTGTGAATAGTGGAGTGCTGCAAGGATCCGTGCTGGGCCCTCAGCTATTTACAAACTATATTAATGATGAAGAGACAGTGAGTAATGTATCTAGGTTTGCTGATGATACAAGGTTAGATGGGAATGTAAGCTGTGAGGAGGACACAAAGAGGCTGCAAAGAGGGAAAGACAGGTTAAGTGAGTGGGCAACAAGATGGCTGATGGAGCATAATCAGGGGAAGTGTGAAGTTATTTACTTTAGTAGCAAGAATAGAAAAGCAGCATATTTTTTCAAGGTGTGAAACTTGTAAATGTTGATGTTCAGAGGGACTTGAGTGTGCTTGCACAAGGAACACATGTTAACATGCAGGTACAGCAAGCAATTAGGAAGGCAAATGGCACGTTGGCCTTTATTGCAAGGGGATTAGAGTAAAAAAATAATGAAGTCTTGCTATAATTGTATAAGGCCTTGGTGCAACCATACCTGGAATACTGTGTGCAATTGTGATCTCCATATTTAATGATGGATATACTTGCACTGGAAGTGGTACAGTAAGCATTCACTGGATTGGGATGAAACGGTTGTCCTATGATGAAAGGCTGAGTAAATTGGGCCGATACTCTCTGGAATTTAGAAGAATGAGAGGTGATCACATTGAAATATACAAGATTGTGAAGGGGCTTGAAAGGTTAGACACTGAGAGGTTGTTTCCCCTGGCTGGGGAATTCAGAACACGGAGGCACAATCTCAGGATAGGGGTTAATCATGAGGACTTTCTTCACTCAGAGGGTTGTGAATCTTTGCAACTGTCTACCCCATTATTGAGTCTTTCTACACATTCCTGGCTGCTCTCCAACATTCTACTCTCTGTAAACTTGAGGTTGTCCAAAACTCTGCTGTCCATGTCTTAACTTGCACCAAGTCCCATTTCCTCTATTACCCCCTGTGCATGTTGACCTACATTGGCTCCCAGTCAAGCATCATCTTGATTTTAAAATTCTCATCCTTGTTTTCAAATCCCTCCAAGGTCTCACCCCTTCCTATCTCTGTAATCTCCTCCAGCCCTACTACCCTCTGAGATATCTGCACTCCTCTAATTCTGGCCTCTTGTGCATTGCTGATTTTAATCACTTCACCATTGATGGCCACCCCTTCAGTTGCCTGGGCCCCAAGCTCTAGAACACCTCCCTACACCTCTCCACCTTTCCACATTGCTTTCCTCCTTTAAGACACTCCTTCAAACCTATCTCTTTGACCAAGCTTTTGGTCATCTGACCTACTATCTCCTTTTGTAGCTTAGTGTCATACTTTGTTTTATAATGCTCCTGAAAAATGCCTTGGGATGATTTATTATGTTATAGGTTCTATATAAGTAGTCGTTATATTCAAGACAGAGATCAATAGATTTGATCTTTCAGAGAATCAAGGGATATGGGGAGTGAGCAGGAAAATGGAGGTGAGATAGAAGATCAGCCATGATTGTATTGAATGGCAGCACAGGCTCAAGGGGCTGAATGGTCTATTCCTGCTCTTGTTCCTTATGTTCTACCTGATTTACAGATCATGTTTGAGTCAGACCTGAACTAAAGCTGTCTGTGGAGAATGAAAGAAAGAAATGCTTTAAAACTCACCATTTTATGGGACATACCTGTGAGAGCAGAAATTCAACTTTCCAGATCCCATATGATCCTGGACCCTAGTTGTAAGTGTGGAGTAGCTACACTGTTAGTAATGAAAAGCAATTGTAGATTTATTGTGTACACAACTGTAAACCAGAGTAACACGAAGGCTGCATACAAAATTCCACAATTCTTTCTTGTGTATATGTGTTTATATGAACATACACAATTGCACTAAATGCTTTCGTGTGCTTCCATGACTCAGCAAATAGCATCCAACACACATTTTACTGTAAATAAAAATCTAAAGAGCTGAAGATGCTGCAAATCTGAAATAAACACTAATAATGCTGGAATCAGTGAGTGGAGCCCAAGAGGTAAGTTAGCATTTTGGGTACTGTCACATGAAGGCTTATTACCTGAAACATAACTCATCAATTCTCTCCACTAATACTGATTGGCCAGCATTTCCCATTTTTTTATTTACAAATTTTTTATTGTGAAATGTAATAATTTCTTTCTCTCAGTAGCACACAGCTGACAAATTTATTGTTGAGAACTTTTAAATTATTGAGGTCTTTTTCTTGATTTTAACTGGATAGCATAATAGATGGCCAGCAACTGAAAGTCCAAGAGCCCATCAAGACGATGACAGCTGACCTTTCAACCCCACCGTGTAGAAGTTGTCTGAAATGGCATGTACGCAGCTAAGAAAGGAATGATCCAAATTCAGGTTGCAAAGTGGCACTGAGCAAATAGTTCTGGCATATATAGAGACTATACATGAACAATCATTTTACAGTGCTTAAATGGATAACTGCTATATGTCTAGGAAGGAAACATAAATGGGAGAACATGTTAACACACTTTTCCAACAGTGTTCCACATATTGGAAAGAGTTCTCACAACACTTCACAGAGGAGAAGGGAGAAATGAACACCAAGCACAGGAGGAGAATGGGTGGAATGGAATTCAGGATAACTGGATGAAGATTCACATTGAAGAAAGTGAGCAGGGACGGAGTTGCAGTAGGCGTTTGAGGGAGGTGGGAAGCTCCATAAGGCAAGAGAATATGTGGTGGCTGAAAAAGAAGCCACTGGCTTCTGGTTATGGTAATGCAACAGAGAGGTTTCGAACAAGGAGCAGATTACAAAGCAAAGGAACAGAGGTCACTGAGGTAGACTGGGGTGAAGCCTTGTAGGCATTTTAGAGCAAGGTGTTAAATTTTGCAGTTGATGAACATGGGCATTGCAATGGCTGGTAGTGCATCTGCCATGCAAGACATTTTACTACCTTTAGATTCCTTTGTCCGATTTCCAAATCTCCAACCTCAACCAAGGATTTCCCCCCTCACCGGGATTGATCATGTCCAGTCTATTTCACACTCTTCTGCTTTCACTCCTTGCCCTCCCTCCCAGAATTACAATAGGGTTTCCCTTGTCCTCACCTTCAATTCCACCAGCCTCCGTATTCAACGGATCAATCTCTACCATTTCTGCCACCTCCAGCGTGTTGCCACCACCAAACATATCTTCCCCTTCCCCTCCCCCTCCCCTTTCAGCATTCTGAACGTACCATTCCCTCCGCGATACACTTACCTCATATCCCCTCCCTTTCCTACAGCACTTTTCCATGCAAGCACAGGAGATGCTGCACCTGCCCTTTTACCTCCTCCCTTCTCACTGTTCAAGGCCCCAAACACTCCTTCCAAGTGAAACAGCGATTTACTTCGACTTCTTACAAATGCATATGCTATATCATTGCTCATGATGTGGTCTCCTCTACGTTGGGGAGACAAATGGAGATTGCGTGACCGCTTTGAAGGACAGCCCCATCCTGTCCGCAAGCAAAACCCAAGCATCCTGTCGCTTGTCTTTTCAATTCCCCACCTTGCTCCCAATCTGACCTTTCTCTCTTTCGCCGACTACAGTGTTCAAATGAAGCTCAAGACAAGCTCAAGAAACAGCACCTCATCTTTCAACTGGCACTTCACAGCCTTCCGGACTCAACAATGAGTTCAATAATTGCAGATCATAACCTTTGCCCCATTTTGTTTTGTTGCTAGTTCCTGGCTCAAATTTTTAATCACTCATTTCCTTTATTTCTGCTCTCAGATGACAGCTATTCAGGACCCCGTCATTCACACATTAGCTACACATGCTGTTCACAAGCTCACATTTGCACAATACTGGCACTGTGCAAGATCCGTAACCAGCTCCAATCAGACCTGTTGTCTGGTTAGCGTTCTAACAACACAAACACACACACACACACACACTACAGAAACACCAAGACAGCATCTACAGAGACAATGCAGCCAAAATACATGACACTGGAACATAGAACATAGAACATAGAACATAGAACATACAGCACAGAACAGGCCCTTCGGCCCACAATGTTGTGCCGATCCTTTGTCCTCTGTCAAGGACAATTTAATCTATACCCCATCATTCTCCTTTATCCATATACCTATCCAAAAGCCTTTTGAAAGTCCCTAAAGTTTCTGACTCAACAACTTCCCCGGGCAAGGCATTCCATGCCTCGACCACTCTCTGGGTAAAGAACCTTCCCCTGACATCCCCCTTATATCTCCCACCCTTCACCTTAAATTTATGACCCCTTGTAACGCTTTGCTCCACCCGGGGAAAAAGTTTCTGACTGTCTACCCTATCTATTCCCCTGATCATCTTATAAACCTCTATCATGTCACCCCTCATCCTTCTCCTTTCTAATGAGAAGAGGCCTAGAATGTTCAGCCTTTCCTCGTAAGACTTATTCTCCATTCCAGGCAACATCCTGGTAAATCTCCTCTACACCCTCTCCAAGGCTTCCACATCCTTCCTAAAATGAGGCGACCAGAACTGCACACAGTACTCCAAATGAGGCCTTACCAAGGTCCTGTACAGCTGCATCATCACCTCACGGCTCTTAAATTCAATCCCTCTGCTAATGAACGCTAACACCCCATATGCCTTCTTCACAGCCCTATCCACTTGAGTTGCAACTTTCAATGATCTATGCACATAGACCCCAAGGTCTCTCTGCTCCTCCACATGCCCAAGAACCCTACCGTTAACCCAGTATTTTGCATTCATGTTTGTCCTTCCAAAATGGACGACCTCACACTTTTCAGGGTTAAACTCCATCTGCCACTTTTCAGCCCAGCACTGCAACCTATCCAAGTCCCTTTGCAGACGACAATAGCCCTCCTCGGTATCCACAACTCCACCAACCTTTGTATCATCTGCAAATTTACTGACCCACCCTTCGACTTCCTCATCCAAGTCGTTAATAAAAATCACAAACAGGAGAGGACCCAGAACTGATCCCTGCGGCACGCCACTGGTAACTGGGCTCCAGGCTGAGTATTTACCATCTAAGACCACTCTCTGCCTTCTATCAGTTAGCCAATTCTTAATCCAACTGGCCACATTCCCCACTATCCCATGCCTCCTGACTTTCTCCATAAGTCTACCATGGGGGACCTTATCAAATGCCTTACTAAAATCCATGTACACCACATCCACTGGTTTACCCTCATCCACTTGCTTGGTCACCTGCTCAAAGAATTCAATCAGGCTTGTGAGGCAAGACCTACCCCTCACAAAACCGTGCTGACTGTCCCGAATCAAGCAGTGTCTTTCCAGATGCTCAGAAATCCTATCCCTCAGCACCTTTTCCATCAACTTGCCTACCACCGAAGTAAGACTAACTGGCCTGTAATTCCCAGGGTTGTTCCTATTCCCTTTCTTGAACAGGGGCACAACATTTGCCACCCTCCAATCACCTGGTACCACCCCCGTCAGCAGAGAAGATGAAAAGATCATTGCCAGCGGCTCTGCAATTTCATCCCTTGCTTCCCATAACATCCTTGGATATACCCCGTCAGGCCCGGGAGACTTGTCTATCTTCAAGTTATTCAAAAACCCCAACACATCTTCCCTCCTAACGAGCACTTCCTCGAGCTTACCAGTCTGCTTCCCACCGTCCTCTTCAGTAATACACCCCTTCTCATTCGTAAATACCGAAGAGAAGTACTCATTCAAAACCTCACTTATCTCTTCCGGCTCAACACACAGTCTCCCGCTATTGTCCTTGACCGGACCTAAGGTCCCCCTAGTCATCCTCATATTTCTGACATACGCGTAAAAGGCCTTGGGGTTTTCTTTTATCCTACCCGCCAAGCATTTTTCATGCCCTCTCTTAGCTCTCCTAATCCCTTTCTTCAGATCCTTCCTGGCCATCTTGTATCCCTCCAGAGCTATGCCTGTGCCCTTTTTCCTCAACTTTATATACGCATCCTTCTTCTTCCTAACAAGACTCTCAACCTCTCTTGTCAACCACGGTTCCCTCACATGACCATCCCTTCCCTGTCTGACAGGGACATGCTTATCAATGGCCCCTAAAATCTGCTCCTTGAAAAAGTTCCACATTTCGACCGTGCCCTTCCCTGCCAGCATATGCTCCCAACTTATGCTCCTCAGTTCCTGCCTGACAGCATCATATCTACCCTTCCCCCAATTGTAAACCTTGCCCTGTTGCACATACCTATCCCTCTCCATTACCACAGTGAATGCTACAGAATTGTGATCACTATCTCCAAAGTGCTCGCCCACCAACAGCTCTATCACTTGCCCTGGTTCATTACCTAGTACCAAATCCAATATTGCCTCCCCTCTGGTCGGGCAGTCTACATACTGAGTCAGAAAAGCTTCCTGGACATACTGCACAAACACTACCCCATCCAAACTATTCGATCTAAAGAGTTGCCAATCAATATTTGGGAAGTTGAAATCCCCCATAATTACTACCCTGTGACTTCTGCTCCTTTCCAAAATCTGTTTCCCAATCTGCTCTTCCACCTCCCTGCTGCTATTGGGGGGCCTATAGAAAACTCCCATCAAGGTGACTGCTCCTTTCCTGTTCCTGACCTCAACCCACAGTGCCTCAGTCGGCAGATCCTCCTCGAAAATTCTTTCAGCAGTTGTTACACTATTTCTAACTAACAATGCCACCCCCCCACCTCTTTTACCACCATTCCTAATCTTATGAAAACATCTATAACCAGGTACCTCCAAAAACCATTCCTCCCCCTCACCTATCCATGTTTCAGTGATGGCCACAACATCGTAGTCCCAAGTGCCCATCCACGCCTTCAATTCACTCACCTTATTCCTGATGCTTCTTGCGTTGAAGTATACGCACTTTAACCCTTCTCCGTGCCCATCTGTCCTCTGTGACAGTGCTACCTTCCCCAATACCTCACTACACTCTTTGTCTTTCTGAGTGGACCCACTGGTCCCTGGATTACAAGTCCGGTTCCCATCCCCCTCCCAAACTAGTTTAAACCCTCCCGAACAGTACTAGCAAACCTCCCTCCCAGGATATTGGTGCCCCTCTGGTTCAGATGCAGCCCGTCCTGTTTGAACAGGTCCCATCTTCCCCAGAATGCAGTCCAATTATCCAAGAACTGGAAGCCCTCCCTCCTACACCATTCCTGCAGCCACGTGTTCAGCTGTGCTCTCTCCCTATTCCTAGCCTCACTATCACGTGGCGCCGGCAACAAACCAGAGATAACAACTCTGTCCGTCCGAGCTTTCAGCTTCCAGCCTAACTCCCTAAACTCACTTCTAACATCTGTGCCACCCTTCCTTCCTACGTCGTTGGTGCCAATGTGCACCACGACCTCTGGCTGCTCCCCCTCCCCTTTAAGGATCCTGAAGACGCGATCACAAACATCACGGACCCTGGCACCAGGGAGGCAACAAACCATCCGTGCGTCTCGCCTGCGCCCACAGAACCGCCTGTCCGTACTCCTCACCATCGAGTCCCCGATGACTAGTGCTCTCCCATTCTCCCTCCTTCCCTTCTGAGCCACAGTGCAGGACCCCGTGCCAGAGGCCCGGTCACTGCAGCCTGCCCCCATTAACTCAGAGGCCATACAAGACAGCAGGGAAATGCCACAGTGAATTCCCAATTACTCTATAAATACTGCGAAAGGGAAGCAACATATTGCACCATGTTTTGACTTCTGCCATGAGGACCATGTGATTGTGGTCCTCATAACTGAAAGAGGCTACAGCTACATGGTAAGAATCAAAAAGAAAACTAGTCAATAAAGAAAGCCTGAAAGGATTAGAACTGGACAACAGGTCAGTCAGTATCTGAAAGGGGGAGAAATGGACAGCAGTCAGTCAGTAACTTAAAGGGAGAAATGGACAGCAGGTCAGTCAGTAACAAAGACAGAAATGGACAGCAGGTCAGTCAGTAACTGAAAGAGAGAAATGGACAGCAGGTCAGTCAGTAACTGAAAGAGAGAAATGGACAGCAGGTCAGTCAGTAACTGAAAGAGAGAAATGGACAGCAGGTCAGTCAGTAACTGAAAGAGAGAAATGGACAGCAGGTCAGTCAGTAACTGAAAGAGAGAAATGGACAGCAGGTCAGTCAGTAACTGAAAGAGAGAAATGGACAGCAGGTCAGTCAGTAACAAAGACAGAAATGGACAGCAGGTCAGTCAGTAACTTAAAGGGAGAAATGGACAGCAGGTCAGTCAGTAACTTAAAGGGAGAAATGGACAGCAGGTCAGTCAGTATCTGAAAGTGAGAAATGGACAGCAGGTCAGTCAGTAACAAAGACAGAAATGGACAGCAGGTCAGTCAGTAACTGAAAGGGAGAAATGGACAGCAGGTCAGTCAGTAACAAAGACAGAAATGGACAGCAGGTCAGTCAGTAACTGAAAGAGAGAAATGGACAGCAGGTCAGTCAGTAACTGAAAGAGAGAAATGGACAGCAGGTCAGTCAGTAACTGAAAGAGAGAAATGGACAGCAGGTCAGTCAGTAACTGAATGACAGAAATGGACAGCAGGTCAGTCAGTAACTGAAAGGGAGAAATGGACAGCAGGTCAGTCAGTAACTGAAAGACTGAAATGGACAGCAGGTCAGTCAGTAACTGAATGACAGAAATGGACAGCAGGTCAGTCAGTATCTGAAAGACTGAAATGGACAGCAGGTCAGTCAGTAACTGAAAGGGAGAAATGGACAGCAGGTCAGTCAGTAACTTAAAGGGAGAAATGGACAGCAGGTCAGTCAGTATCTGAAAGACTGAAATGGACAGCAGGTCAGTCAGTAACTGAAAGGGAGAAATGGACAGCAGGTCAGTCAGTAACTGAAAGACTGAAATGGACAGCAGGTCAGTCAGTAACTGAATGACAGAAATGGACAGCAGGTCAGTCAGTAACTGAAAGGGAGAAATGGACAGCAGGTCAGTCAGTAACTGAAAGGGAGAAATGGACAGCAGGTCAGTCAGTAACTGAAAGGGAGAAATGGACAGCAGGTCAGTCAGTAACTGAATGACAGAAATGGACAGCAGGTCAGTCAGTAACTGAAAGGGAGAAATGGACAGCAGGTCAGTCAGTAACTGAAAGGGAGAAATGGACAGCAGGTCAGTCAGTAACTGAAAGGGAGAAATGGACAGCAGGTCAGTCAGTAACTGAAAGACAGAAATGGACAGCAGCTCAGTCAGTAACTGAAAGGGAGAAATGGACAGCAGGTCAGTCAGTAACTGAATGACAGAAATGGACAGCAGGTCAGTCAGTAACTGAAAGGGAGAAATGGACAGCAGGTCAGTCAGTAACTGAAAGACAGAAATGGACAGCAGCTCAGTCAGTAACTGAAAGGGAGAAATGGACAGCAGGTCAGTCAGTAACTGAATGACAGAAATGGACAGCAGGTCAGTCAGTAACTGAAAGGGAGAAATGGACAGCAGGTCAGTCAGTAACTGAAAGACAGAAATGGACAGCAGCTCAGTCAGTAACTGAAAGGGAGAAATGGACAGCAGGTCAGTCAGTAACTGAATGACAGAAATGGACAGCAGGTCAGTCAGTAACTGAATGACAGAAATGGACAGCAGGTCAGTCAGTAACTGAAAGGGAGAAATGGACAGCAGGTCAGTCAGTAACTGAAAGACAGAAATGGACAGCAGGTCAGTCAGTAACTGAAAGACAGAAATGGACAGCAGCTCAGTCAGTAACTGAAAGGGAGAAATGGACAGCAGGTCAGTCAGTAACTGAAAGGGAGAAATGGACAGCAGGTCAGTCAGTAACTGAATGACAGAAATGGACAGCAGGTCAGTCAGTAACTGAAAGGGAGAAATGGACAGCAGGTCAGTCAGTAACTGAAAGACAGAAATGGACAGCAGGTCAGTCAGTAACTGAAAGGGAGAAATGGACAGCAGGTCAGTCAGTAACTGAATGACAGAAATGGACAGCAGGTCAGTCAGTAACTGAAAGGGAGAAATGGACAGCAGGTCAGTCAGTAACTGAAAGGGAGAAATGGACAGCAGGTCAGTCAGTAACTGAATGACAGAAATGGACAGCAGGTCAGTCAGTAACTGAAAGGGAGAAATGGACAGCAGGTCAGTCAGTAACTGAAAGACAGAAATGGACAGCAGCTCAGTCAGTAACTGAAAGGGAGAAATGGACAGCAGGTCAGTCAGTAACTGAAAGGGAGAAATGGACAGCAGGTCAGTCAGTAACTGAATGACAGAAATGGACAGCAGGTCAGTCAGTAACTGAAAGGGAGAAATGGACAGCAGGTCAGTCAGTAACTGAAAGACAGAAATGGACAGCAGGTCAGTCAGTAACTTAAAGGGAGAATTGGACAGCAGGTCAGTCAGTAACTGAAAGGGAGAAATGGACAGCAGGTCAGTCAGTAACTTAAAGACAGAAATGGACAGCAGGTCAGTCAGTAACTGAAAGGGAGAAATGGACAGCAGGTCAGTCAGTAACTGAAAGACAGAAATGGACAGCAGGTCAGTCAGTAACTGAATGACAGAAATGGACAGCAGGTCAGTCAGTAACTGAAAGGGAGAAATGGACAGCAGGTCAGTCAGTAACTGAAAGGGAGAAATGGACAGCAGGTCAGTCAGTAACTGAAAGGGAGAAATGGACAGCAGGTCAGTCAGTAACTGAAAGGGAGAAATGGACAGCAGGTCAGTCAGTAACTGAAAGGGAGAAATGGACAGCAGGTCAGTCAGTAACTGAAAGGGAGAAATGGACAGCAGGTCAGTCAGTAACTGAATGACAGAAATGGACAGCAGGTCAGTCAGTAACTGAAAGGGAGAAATGGACAGCAGGTCAGTCAGTAACTGAATGACAGAAATGGACAGCAGGTCAGTCAGTAACTTAAAGGGAGAATTGGACAGCAGGTCAGTCAGTAACTGAAAGGGAGAAATGGACAGCAGGTCAGTCAGTAACTGAAAGACTGAAATGGACAGCAGGTCAGTCAGTATCTGAATGAGAGAAATGGACAGCAGGTCAGTCAGTAACTTAAAGGGAGAAATGGACAGCAGGTCAATCAGTAACTGAAAGACTGAAATGGACAGCAGGTCAGTCAGTAACTGAAAGGGAGAAATGGACAGCAGGTCAATCAGTAACTTAAAGGGAGAAATGGACAGCAGGTCAATCAGTAACTGAAAGACTGAAATGGACAGCAGGTCAGTCAGTAACTGAATGAGAGAAATGGACAGCAGGTCAGTCAGTAACTGAAAGACAGAAATGGACAGCAGGTCAGTCAGTAACTGAATGAGAGAAATGGACAGCAGGTCAGTCAGTAACTTAAAGGGAGAAATGGACAGCAGGTCAATCAGTAACTGAAAGACTGAAATGGACAGCAGGTCAGTCAGTAACTGAAAGGGAGAAATGGACAGCAGGTCAATCAGTAACTTAAAGGGAGAAATGGACAGCAGGTCAATCAGTAACTGAAAGACTGAAATGGACAGCAGGTCAGTCAGTAACTTAAAGGGAGAAATGGACAGCAGGTCAATCAGTAACTGAAAGACTGAAATGGACAGCAGGTCAGTCAGTAACTTAAAGGGAGAAATGGACAGCAGGTCAGTCAGTAACTTAAAGGGAGAAATGGACAGCAGGTCAATCAGTAACTGAAAGACTGAAATGGACAGCAGGTCAGTCAGTAACTTAAAGGGAGAAATGGACAGCAGGTCAGTCAGTAACTGAAAGGGAGAAATGGACAGCAGGTCAATCAGTAACTGAAAGACTGAAATGGACAGCAGGTCAGTCAGTAACTGAAAGACTGAAATGGACAGCAGGTCAGTCAGTAACTGAAAGGGAGAATTGGACAGCAGGTCAATCAGTAACTGAAAGACTGAAATGGACAGCAGGTCAGTCAGTAACTGAAAGACTGAAATGGACAGCAGGTCAGTCAGTAACTGAATGAGAGAAATGGACAGCAGGTCAGTCAGTAACTGAAAGGGAGAAATGGACAGCAGGTCAATCAGTAACTGAAAGGGAGAAATGGACAGCAGGTCAGTCAGTAACTGAAAGGGAGAAATGGACAGCAGGTCAATCAGTAACTGAAAGACTGAAATGGACAGCAGGTCAGTCAGTAACTTAAAGGGAGAATTGGACAGCAGGTCAGTCAGTAACTGAAAGACTGAAATGGACAGCAGGTCAGTCAGTAACTGAAAGGGAGAAATGGACAGCAGGTCAATCAGTAACTGAAAGACTGAAATGGACAGCAGGTCAGTCAGTAACTGAAAGGGAGAAATGGACAGCAGGTCAGTCAGTAACTGAAAGGGAGAAATGGACAGCAGGTCAATCAGTAACTGAAAGACAGAAATGGACAGCAGGTCAGTCAGTAACTGAAAGACTGAAATGGACAGCAGGTCAGTCAGTAACTGAAAGGGAGAAATGGACAGCAGGTCAGTCAGTAACTGAAAGGGAGAAATGGACAGCAGGTCAATCAGTAACTGAAAGACAGAAATGGACAGCAGGTCAGTCAGTAACTGAAAGACTGAAATGGACAGCAGGTCAGTCAGTAACTGAAAGGGAGAAATGGACAGCAGGTCAGTCAGTAACTGAAAGACTGAAATGGACAGCAGGTCAGTCAGTAACTGAAAGGGAGAAATGGACAGCAGGTCAGTCAGTAACTGAAAGACAGAAATGGACAGCAGGTCAGTCAGTAACTGAAAGACAGAAATGGACAGCAGGTCAGTCAGTAACTGAAAGGGAGAAATGGACAGCAGGTCAGTCAGTAACTGAAAGACTGAAATGGACAGCAGGTCAGTCAGTAACTGAAAGGGAGAAATGGACAGCAGGTCAGTCAGTAACTGAAAGACAGAAATGGACAGCAGGTCAGTCAGTAACTGAAAGACAGAAATGGACAGCAGGTCAGTCAGTAACTGAAAGGGAGAAATGGACAGCAGGTCAGTCAGTAACTGAAAGACAGAAATGGACAGCAGGTCAGTCAGTAACTGAAAGACAGAAATGGACAGCAGGTCAGTCAGTAACTGAAAGGGAGAAATGGACAGCAGGTCAGTCAGTAACTGAAAGACAGAAATGGACAGCAGGTCAGTCAGTAACTGAAAGACAGAAATGGACAGCAGGTCAGTCAGTAACTGAAAGGGAGAAATGGACAGCAGGTCAGTCAGTAACTGAAAGGGAGAAATGGACAGCAGGTCAGTCAGTAACTGAAAGACAGAAATGGACAGCAGGTCAGTCAGTAACTGAAAGGGAGAAATGGACAGCAGGTCAGTCAGTAACTGAAAGACAGAAATGGACAGCAGGTCAGTCAGTAACTGAAAGACAGAAATGGACAGCAGGTCAGTCAGTAACTGAAAGGGAGAAATGGACAGCAGGTCAGTCAGTAACTGAAAGACTGAAATGGACAGCAGGTCAGTCAGTAACTGAAAGGGAGAAATGGACAGCAGGTCAGTCAGTAACTGAAAGACAGAAATGGACAGCAGGTCAGTCAGTAACTGAAAGGGAGAAATGGACAGCAGGTCAGTCAGTAACTGAAAGACTGAAATGGACAGCAGGTCAGTCAGTAACTGAAAGGGAGAAATGGACAGCAGGTCAGTCAGTAACTGAAAGACAGAAATGGACAGCAGGTCAGTCAGTAACTGAAAGACAGAAATGGACAGCAGGTCAGTCAGTAACTGAAAGGGAGAAATGGACAGCAGGTCAGTCAGTAACTGAAAGACTGAAATGGACAGCAGGTCAGTCAGTAACTGAAAGGGAGAAATGGACAGCAGGTCAATCAGTAACTGAAAGACAGAAATGGACAGCAGGTCAGTCAGTAACTGAAAGACAGAAATGGACAGCAGGTCAGTCAGTAACTGAAAGACAGAAATGGACAGCAGGTCAGTCAGTATCTGAAAGGGAGAAATGGACAGCAGGTCAGTCAGTAACAGAAAGACAGAAATGGACAGCAGGTCAGTCAGTAACTGAAAGGGAGAAATGGACAGCAGGTCAGTCAGTAACTGAATGACAGAAATGGACAGCAGGTCAGTCAGTAACTGAATGACAGAAATGGACAGCAGGTCAGTCAGTAACTGAATGACAGAAATGGACAGCAGGTCAGTCAGTAACTGAATGACAGAAATGGACAGCAGGTCAGTCAGTAACTGAATGACAGAAATGGACAGCAGGTCAGTCAGTAACTGAAAGGGAGAAATGGACAGCAGGTCAGTCAGTAACTGAATGACAGAAATGGACAGCAGGTCAGTCAGTAACTGAATGACAGAAATGGACAGCAGGTCAGTCAGTAACTGAATGACAGAAATGGACAGCAGGTCAGTCAGTAACTGAAAGACAGAAATGGACAGCAGGTCAGACAGTAACTGAAAGACAGAAATGGACAGCAGGTCAGTCAGTAACTGAAAGGGAGAAATGGACAGCAGGTCAGTCAGTATCTGAAAGGGAGAAATGGACAGCAGGTCAGTCAGTAACTGAAAGACAGAAATGGACAGCAGGTCGGACAGCAGGTCAGACAATAACTGAAAGGGAGAAATGGACAGCAGGTCAGTCAGTAACTGAAAGACAGAAATGGACAGCAGGTCAGACAGTAACTGAAAGGGAGAAATGGACAGCAGGTCAGTCAGTAACTGAATGACAGAAATGGACAGCAGGTCAGTCAGTAACTGAAAGGGAGAAATGGACAGCAGGTCAGTCAGTAACTGAAAGACAGAAATGGACAGCAGGTCAGTCAGTAACTGAAAGACAGAAATGGACAGCAGGTCAGTCAGTAACTGAAAGGGAAAAATGGACAGCAGGTCAGTCAGTAACTGAAAGACAGAAATGGACAGCAGATCAGTCAGTAACTGAAAGACAGAAATGGACAGCAGGTCAGTCAGTAACTGAAAGAGAGAAATGGACAGCAGGTCAGTCAGTAATTGAAAGAGAGAAATGGACAGCAGGTCAGTCAGTAACTGAAAGAGAGAAATGGACAGTAGGTCAGTCAGTATCTGAAAGGGAGAAATGGACAGCAGGTCAGTCAGTAACTGAAAGACAGAAATGGACAGCAGGTCTGTCACTAACTGAAAGGGAGAGAAATGGACAGCAGGTCAGTCAGTATCTGAAAGGGAGAGAAATGGACAGCGGGTCAGTTAGTATCTGAAAGTGAGAGAAATGGACAGCAGGTCAGTCAGTATCTGAAATAGAGAAATGGACAGCAGGTCAGTCACTAACTGAAAGGGAGAGAAATGGACAGCAGGTCAGTCAGTATCTGAAAGTGAGAGAAATGGACAGCAGGTCAGTCAGTATCTGAAAGTGAGAGAAATGGACAGCAGGTCTGTCAGTATCTGAAAGTGAGAGAAATGGACAGCAGGTCTGTCAGTATCTGAAAGTGAGAGAAATGGACAGCAGGTCAGTCAGTATCTGAAAGTGAGAGAAATGGACAGCAGGTCTGTCAGTAACTGAAAGGGAGAGAAATGGACAGCAGGTCTCAGTATCTGAAATAGAGAAATGGACAGCAGGTCAGTCAGTATCTGAAAGTGAGAGAAATGGACAGCAGGTCTGTCAGTAACTGAAAGGGAGAGAAATGGACAGCAGGTCTGTCAGTAACTGAAAGGGAGAGAAATGGACAGCAGGTCATTCAGTATCTGAAATAGAGAAATGGACAGCAGGTCAGTCAGTATCTGAAAGGGAGAGAAATGGACAGCGGGTCAGTTAGTATCTGAAAGTGAGAGAAATGGACAGCAGGTCAGTCAGTATCTGAAATGGACAGCAGGTCAGTCAGTATCTGAAATGGACAGCAGGTCAGTCAGTATCTGAAATGGACAGAAATGAACAGGTTTTTCAGTAACTGAAAGGCAGAGAAATGGACAGCGGGTCTGTCAGTTTCCGAAATAGACAAATGGACATTAGGTCAGTCAGTATCTGAAAGGGAGAGAAATGGACAGCGGGTCAGTTAGTATCTGAAAGTGAGAGAAATGGACAGCAGGTTATTCAGTATCTGAAATAGAGAAATGGACAGCAGGTTAGTCAGTATCTGAAAGGCAGAGAAATGGACAGCAGGTCTGTCAGTAACTGAAAGGGAGAGAAATGGACAGCAGGTCAGTCAGTATCTGAAAGTGAGAGAAATGGACAGCAGGTCAGTCAGTATCTGAAAGTGAGAGAAATGGACAGCAGGTCTGCCAGTAACTGAAAGGGAGAGAAATGGACAGCAGGTCAGTCAGTAACTGAAAGGCAGAGAAATGGACAGCAGGTCAGTCAGTATCTGAAAGGCAGAGAAATGGACAGCAGGTCAGTCAGTATCTGAAAGGCAGAGAAATGGACAGCAGGTCTGTCAGTAACTGAAAGGGAGAGAAATGGACAGCAGGTCTGTCAGTAACTGAAAGGGACAGAAATGGTCAGCAACTCAGTCAATATCTGAAAGGGAGAGAAATTGACAGTAGGTCAGTCAGTATCTGAAAGGGAGAGAAATGGACAGCTGGTCAGTCAGTATCTGAAAGGGAGAGAAATGGACAGCTGGTCAGTCAGTATCTGAAAGGGAGAGAAATGGACAGCAAGTCAGTCAATATCTGAAAGGGAGAGAAATTGACAGTAGGTCAGTCAGTATCTGAAAGGGACAGAAATGGACAGCAGGTCATTCAGTATCTGAAAGGGAGAGAAATTGACAGTAGGACACTCAGTATCTGAAAGGGACAGAAATGGACAGCAGATCAGTCAATATCTGAAAGGGAGAGAAATTGACAGCAGGTCAGTCAGTAACTGAAAGGGATGAAATGGACAGCATGTCTGTCAGTATCTGAAATGGAGAGAAATGAACAGCAGGTCAGTCAGTAACTTAAAGAGAGAAATGGACAGCTGGTCAGTCAGTATCTGAAAGGGAGAGAAATGGACAGCAAGTCAGTCAATATCTGAAAGGGAGAGAAATTGACAGTAGGTCAGTCAGTAACTGAAAGGGACAGAAATGGACAGCTGGTCAGTCAGTAACTGAAAGGGACAGAAATGGACAGCTGGTCAGTCAGTATCTGAAAGGGAGAGAAATGGACAGCAAGTCAGTCAATATCTGAAAGGGAGAGAAATTGACAGTAGGTCAGTCAGTATCTGAAAGGGACAGAAATTGACAGTAGGTCAGTCAGTATCTGAAAGGGAGAGAAATGGACAGCAGGTCTCAGTATCTGAAATAGAGAAACGGACAGCAGGTCAGTCAGTATCTGAAAGTGAGAGAAATGGACAGCAGGTCTGTCAGTAACTGAAAGTGAGAGAAATGGACAGCAGGTCATTCAGTATCTGAAAGTGAGAGAAATGGACAGCAGGTCAGTCAGTATCTGAAAGTGAGAGAAATGGACAGCAGGTCAGTCAGTATCTGAAAGTGAGAGAAATGGACAGCAGGTCTGTCAGTATCTGAAAGTGAGAGAAATGGACAGCAGGTCAGTCAGTATCTGAAAGTGAGAGAAATGGACAGCAGGTCTGTCAGTAACTGAAAGGGAGAGAAATGGACAGCAGGTCTCAGTATCTGAAATAGAGAAATGGACAGCAGGTCAGTCAGTATCTGAAAGTGAGAGAAATGGACAGCAGGTCTGTCAGTAACTGAAAGGGAGAGAAATGGACAGCAGGTCTGTCAGTAACTGAAAGGGAGAGAAATGGACAGCAGGTCATTCAGTATCTGAAATAGAGAAATGGACAGCAGGTCAGTCAGTATCTGAAAGGGAGAGAAATGGACAGCGGGTCAGTTAGTATCTGAAAGTGAGAGAAATGGACAGCAGGTCAGTCAGTATCTGAAATGGACAGCAGGTCAGTCAGTATCTGAAATGGACAGGAATGAACAGGTTTTTCAGTAACTGAGAGGCAGAGAAATGGACAGCGGGTCTGTCAGTTTCCGAAATAGACAAATGGACATTAGGTCAGTCAGTATCTGAAAGGGAGAGAAATGGACAGCGGGTCAGTTAGTATCTGAAAGTGAGAGAAATGGACAGCAGGTTATTCAGTATCTGAAATAGAGAAATGGACAGCAGGTTAGTCAGTATCTGAAAGGCAGAGAAATGGACAGCAGGTCTGTCAGTAACTGAAAGGGAGAGAAATGGACAGCAGGTCAGTCAGTATCTGAAAGTGAGAGAAATGGACAGCAGGTCAGTCAGTATCTGAAAGTGGGAGAAATGGACAGCAGGTCTGCCAGTAACTGAAAGGGAGAGAAATGGACAGCAGGTCAGTCAGTAACTGAAAGGCAGAGAAATGGACAGCAGGTCAGTCAGTATCTGAAAGGCAGAGAAATGGACAGCAGGTCAGTCAGTATCTGAAAGGCAGAGAAATGGACAGCAGGTCAGTCAGTATCTGAAAGGCAGAGAAATGGACAGCAGGTCTGTCAGTAACTGAAAGGGAGAGAAATGGACAGCAGGTCTGTCAGTAACTGAAAGGGACAGAAATGGTCAGCAACTCAGTCAATATCTGAAAGGGAGAGAAATTGACAGTAGGTCAGTCAGTATCTGAAAGGGAGAGAAATGGACAGCTGGTCAGTCAGTATCTGAAAGGGAGAGAAATGGACAGCTGGTCAGTCAGTATCTGAAAGGGAGAGAAATGGACAGCAAGTCAGTCAATATCTGAAAGGGAGAGAAATTGACAGTAGGTCAGTCAGTATCTGAAAGGGACAGAAATGGACAGCAGGTCAGTCAGTATCTGAAAGGGAGAGAAATTGACAGTAGGACACTCAGTATCTGAAAGGGACAGAAATGGACAGCAGATCAGTCAATATCTGAAAGGGAGAGAAATTGACAGCAGGTCAGTCAGTAACTGAAAGGGATGAAATGGACAGCATGTCTGTCAGTATCTGAAATGGAGAGAAATGAACAGCAGGTCAGTCAGTAACTTAAAGAGAGAAATGGACAGCTGGTCAGTCAGTATCTGAAAGGGAGAGAAATGGACAGCAAGTCAGTCAATATCTGAAAGGGAGAGAAATTGACAGTAGGTCAGTCAGTAACTGAAAGGGACAGAAATGGACAGCTGGTCAGTCAGTAACTGAAAGGGACAGAAATGGACAGCTGGTCAGTCAGTATCTGAAAGGGAG
The DNA here is from genome assembly GCF_036365525.1 of Heterodontus francisci. NCBI lineage: Eukaryota > Metazoa > Chordata > Chondrichthyes > Heterodontiformes > Heterodontidae > Heterodontus > Heterodontus francisci. The sequence continues at coordinate 166,496,633 of NC_090373.1, read as the reverse complement.
AGAAATGGACAGCAAGTCAGTCAATATCTGAAAGGGAGAGAAATTGACAGTAGGTCAGTCAGTATCTGAAAGGGACAGAAATTGACAGTAGGTCAGTCAGTATCTGAAAGGGACAGAAATTGACAGCAGGTCAGTCAGTAACTGAAAGGGATGAAATGGACAGCATGTCTGTCAGTATCTGAAATGGAGAGAAATGAACAGCAGGTCAGTCAGTAACTTAAAGAGAGAAATGGACAGCTGGTCAGTCAGTATCTGAAAGGGAGAGAAATGGACAGCAAGTCAGTCAATATCTGAAAGGGAGAGAAATTGACAGTAGGTCAGTCAGTATCTGAAAGGGACAGAAATTGACAGTAGGTCAGTCAGTATCTGAAAGGGAGAGAAATGGACAGCAGGTCAGTCAGTAACTGAAATAGAGAAATGGACAGCAGGTCATTCAGTATCTGAAAGGGAGAGAAATGGACAGCAGGTCAGTCAGTAACTGAAAGGGAGGGAAATGGACAGTAGGTCAGTCAATATCTGAAACGGAGAGAAATGAACAGCAGGTCAGTCAGTAACTGAAATAGAGAAATGGACAGCAGGTCATTCAGTATCTGAAAGGGAGAGAAATGGACAGCAGGTCAGTCAGTAACTGAAAGGGAGGGAAATGGACAGTAGGTCAGTCAGTATCTGAAAGGGAGAGAAATGGACAGCAGGTCAGTCAGTATCTGAAAGGGAGGGAAATGGACAGTAGGTCAGTCAGTATCTGAAAGGGAGGGAAATGGACAGTAGGTCAGTCAGTATCAGAAAGGAAGAGAAATGGACAGCAGGTCTGACAGTAACTTAAAGATAGAAATGGACAGCAGGTCAGTCAGTATCTGAAAGGAAGAGAAATGGACAGCAGGTCTGACAGTATCTGAAAGGGAGAGGAACGGACAGCAGGTCAGTCAGTATCTGAAATAGACAAATGGACAGCAGGTCAGTCAGTATCTGAAAGGGAGAGACATGTACAGCAGATCAGTCAGTATCTGAAAGGGAGAGAAATGGACAGCAGGTCAGTCAGTATCTGAAAGAGAGAAATGAACAGCAGGTCTGTCAGTATCAGAAAGGGAGAGAAACGGACAGCAGGTCAGTCAGTATCTGAAATAGACAAATGGACAGCAGGTCAGTCAGTATCTGAAAGGGAGAGACATGTACAGCAGATCAGTCAGTATCTGAAAGGGAGAGAAATGGACAGCAGGTCAGTCAGTATCTGAAAGAGAGAAATGAACAGCAGGTCTGTCAGTAACTGAAAGGGAGAGGAATGGACAGCAGGTCATTCAGTATCTGAAAGTGAGAGAAATGGACAGCAGGTCAGTCAGTATCTGAAAGTGAGAGAAATGGACAGCAGGCCAGTCAGTATCTGAAATAGACAAATGGACAGCAGGTCAGTCAGTATCTTAAAGTGAGAGAAATGGACAGCAGGTCTGTCAGTATCTGAAAGTGAGAGAAATGAACAGCAGGTCTGTCAGTAACTGAAAGTGAGAGAAATGGACAGCAGGTCAGTCAGTATCTTAAAGTGAGAGAAATGGACAGCAGGTCTGTCAGTAACTTAGACAGAAATGGACAGCAGGTCATTCAGTATCTGAAAGTGAGAGAAATGGACAGCAGGTCAGTCAGTATCTGAAAGGCAGAGAAATGGACAGCAAGTCTGTCAGTAACTGAAAGGGAGAGAAATGGACAGCAGGTCTGTCAGTAACTGAAAGGGAGAGAAATGGACAGCAGGTCTGTCAGTAACTGAAAGGCAGAGAAATGGACAGCAAGTCTGTCAGTAACTGAAAGGCAGAGAAATGGACAGCAAGTCTGTCAGTAACTGAAAGGGAGAGAAATGGACAGCAAGTCTGTCAGTATCTGAAAGGCAGAGAAATGGACAGCAAGTCTGTCAGTAACTGAAAGGCAGAGAAATGGACAGCAGGTCTGTCAGTAACTGAAAGGCAGAGAAATGGACAGCAAGTCTGTCAGTATCTGAAAGGCAGAGAAATGGACAGCAAGTCTGTCAGTAACTGAAAGGCAGAGAAATGGACAGCAGGTCTGTCAGTAACTGAAAGGCAGAGAAATGGACAGCAAGTCTGTCAGTATCTGAAAGGCAGAGAAATGGACAGCAAGTCTGTCAGTAACTGAAAGGCAGAGAAATGGACAGCAAGTCTGTCAGTAACTGAAAGGGAGAGAAATGGACAGCAGGTCAGTCAGTAACTGAAATAGAGAAATGGACAGCAGGTCATTCAGTATCTGAAAGGGAGAGAAATGGACAGCAGGTCTGTCAGTATCTGAAAGGCAGAGAAATGGACAGCAAGTCTGTCAGTAACTGAAAGGCAGAGAAATGGACAGCAAGTCTGTCAGTAACTGAAAGGCAGAGAAATGGACAGCAAGTCTGTCAGTATCTGAAAGGCAGAGAAATGGACAGCAAGTCTGTCAGTATCTGAAAGGCAGAGAAATGGACAGCAAGTCTGTCAGTAACTGAAAGGCAGAGAAATGGACAGCAAGTCTGTCAGTAACTGAAAGGGAGAGAAATGGATAGCAGGTCAGTCAGTAACTGAAATAGAGAAATGGACAGCAGGTCATTCAATATCTGAAAGGGAGAGAAATGGACAGCAGGTCAGTCAGTAACTGAAAGGGAGGGAAATGGACAGTAGGTCAGTCAATATCTGAAACGGAGAGAAATGAACAGCAGGTCAGTCAGTAACTGAAATAGAGAAATGGACAGCAGGTCATTCAGTATCTGAAAGGGAGAGAAATGGACAGCAGGTGAGTCAGTAACTGAAAGGGCGGGAAATGGACAGTAGGTCAGTCAGTATCTGAAAGGGAGAGAAATGGACAGTAGGTCAGTCAGTATCAGAAAGGAAGAGAAATGGACAGCAGGTCTGACAGTAACTTAAAGATAGAAATGGACAGCAGGTCAGTCAGTATCTGAAAGGGAGAGAAACGGACAGCAGGTCAGTCAGTATCTGAAATAGACAAATGGACAGCAGGTCAGTCAGTATCTGAAAGGGAGAGACATGTACAGCAGATCAGTCAGTATCTGAAAGGGAGAGAAATGGACAGCAGGTCAGTCAGTATCTGAAAGAGAGAAATGAACAGCAGGTCTGTCAGTAACTGAAAGGGAGAGGAATGGACAGCAGGTCATTCAGTATCTGAAAGTGAGAGAAATGGACAGCAGGTCAGTCAGTATCTGAAAGTGAGAGAAATGGACAGCAGGCCAGTCAGTATCTGAAATAGACAAATGGACAGCAGGTCAGTCAGTATCTGTAAGGTCGAGAAATGGACAGCAGGTCTGACAGTAACTTAAAGAGAGAAATGGACAGCAGGTCAGTCAGTATCTGAAAGGGAGAGAAATGGACAGCAGGTCAGTCAGTATCTGAAAGGGAGAGAAATTGACAGTAGGTCAGTCAGTATCTAAAAGGGTCAGAAATGGACAGCTGGTCAGTCAGTATCTGAAAGGGAGAGACATGGACAGTTGGTCAGTCAGTATCTGAAAGAGAGAAATGAACAGCAGGTCTGTCAGTAACTGAAAGTGAGAGAAATGGACAGCAGGTCAGTCAGTATCTGAAAGTGAGAGAAATGGACAGCAGGTCTGTCAGTAACTTAGACAGAAATGGACAGCAGGTCATTCAGTATCTGAAATACAGAAATGGACAGCAGGTCATTCAGTATCTGAAAGTGAGAGAAATGGACAGCAGGTCAGTCAGTATCTGAAAGGGAGAGAAATGGACAGCAGGTCTGTCAGTAACTGAAAGGCAGAGAAATGGACAGCAAGTCTGTCAGTAACTGAAAGGGAGAGAAATGGACAGCAGGTCTGTCAGTAACTGAAAGGGAGAGAAATGGACAGCAGGTCTGTCAGTAACTGAAAGGCAGAGAAATGGACAGCAAGTCTGTCAGTAACTGAAAGGCAGAGAAATGGACAGCAAGTCTGTCAGTAACTGAAAGGGAGAGAAATGGACAGCAGGTCTGTCAGTATCTGAAAGGCAGAGAAATGGACAGCAGGTCAGTCAGTATCTGAAAGGGAGAGAAATGGACAGCAAGTCTGTCAGTATCTGAAAGGCAGAGAAATGGACAGCAAGTCTGTCAGTAACTGAAAGGCAGAGAAATGGACAGCAGGTCAGTCAGTATCTGAAAGGGAGAGAAATGGACAGCAAGTCTGTCAGTAACTGAAAGGGAGAGAAATGGACAGCAGGTCTGTCAGTATCTGAAAGGCAGAGAAATGGACAGCAGGTCAGTCAGTATCTGAAAGGGAGAGAAATGGACAGCAAGTCTGTCAGTATCTGAAAGGCAGAGAAATGGACAGCAAGTCTGTCAGTAACTGAAAGGCAGAGAAATGGACAGCAGGTCTGTCAGTAACTGAAAGGCAGAGAAATGGACAGCAAGTCTGTCAGTATCTGAAAGGCAGAGAAATGGACAGCAAGTCTGTCAGTAACTGAAAGGCAGAGAAATGGACAGCAAGTCTGTCAGTAACTGAAAGGGAGAGAAATGGACAGCAGGTCTGTCAGTAACTGAAAGGCAGAGAAATGGACAGCAAGTCTGTCAGTATCTGAAAGTGAGAGAAATGGACAGCAGGTCAGTCAGTATCTGAAAGTGAGAGAAATGGACAGCAGGTCAGTCAGTATCTGAAAGGCAGAGAAATGGACAGCAAGTCTGTCAGTAACTGAAAGGGAGAGAAATGGACAGCAGGTCAGTCAGTATCTGAAAGTGAGAGAAATGGACAGCAAGTCTGTCAGTAACTGAAAGGGAGAGAAATGGACAGCAGGTCTGTCAGTATCTGAAAGGCAGAGAAATGGACAGCAAGTCTGTCAGTAACTGAAAGGGAGAGAAATGGACAGCAGGTCTGTCAGTAACTGAAAGGGAGAGAAATGGACAGCAGGTCTGTCAGTAACTGAAAGGCAGAGAAATGGAGAGCAAGTCTGTCAGTAACTGAAAGGCAGAGAAATGGACAGCAAGTCTGTCAGTAACTGAAAGGGAGAGAAATGGACAGCAGGTCTGTCAGTATCTGAAAGGCAGAGAAATGGACAGCAAGTCTGTCAGTAACTGAAAGGGATAGAAATGGACAGCAGGTCTGTCAGTAACTGAAAGGGAGAGAAATGGACAGCAGGTCTGTCAGTAACTGAAAGGCAGAGAAATGGACAGCAAGTCTGTCAGTAACTGAAAGGGAGAGAAATGGACAGCAGGTCTGTCAGTAACTGAAAGGCAGAGAAATGGACAGCAGGTCTGTCAGTAACTGAAAGGGAGAGAAATGGACAGCAGGTCAGTCAGTATCTGAAAGTGAGAGAAATGGACAGCAGGTCTGTCAGTAACTGAAAGGGAGAGAAATGGACAGCAGGTCTCAGTATCTGAAATAGAGAAATGGACAGCAGGTCAGTCAGTATCTGAAAGTGAGAGAAATGGACAGCAGGTCTGTCAGTAACTGAAAGGGAGAGAAATGGACAGCAGGTCTGTCAGTAACTGAAAGGGAGAGAAATGGACAGCAGGTCATTCAGTATCTGAAATAGAGAAATGGACAGCAGGTCAGTCAGTATCTGAAAGGGAGAGAAATGGACAGCGGGTCAGTTAGTATCTGAAAGTGAGAGAAATGGACAGCAGGTCAGTCAGTATCTGAAATGGACAGCAGGTCAGTCAGTATCTGAAATGGACAGAAATGAACAGGTTTTTCAGTAACTGAAAGGCAGAGAAATGGACAGCGGGTCTGTCAGTTTCCGAAATAGACAAATGGACATTAGGTCAGTCAGTATCTGAAAGGGAGAGAAATGGACAGCGGGTCAGTTAGTATCTGAAAGTGAGAGAAATGGACAGCAGGTTATTCAGTATCTGAAATAGAGAAATGGACAGCAGGTTAGTCAGTATCTGAAAGGCAGAGAAATGGACAGCAGGTCTGTCAGTAACTGAAAGGGAGAGAAATGGACAGCAGGTCAGTCAGTATCTGAAAGTGAGAGAAATGGACAGCAGGTCAGTCAGTATCTGAAAGTGGGAGAAATGGACAGCAGGTCTGCCAGTAACTGAAAGGGAGAGAAATGGACAGCAGGTCAGTCAGTAACTGAAAGGCAGAGAAATGGACAGCAGGTCAGTCAGTATCTGAAAGGCAGAGAAATGGACAGCAGGTCAGTCAGTATCTGAAAGGCAGAGAAATGGACAGCAGGTCTGTCAGTAACTGAAAGGGAGAGAAATGGACAGCAGGTCTGTCAGTAACTGAAAGGGACAGAAATGGTCAGCAACTCAGTCAATATCTGAAAGGGAGAGAAATTGACAGTAGGTCAGTCAGTATCTGAAAGGGAGAGAAATGGACAGCTGGTCAGTCAGTATCTGAAAGGGAGAGAAATGGACAGCTGGTCAGTCAGTATCTGAAAGGGAGAGAAATGGACAGCAAGTCAGTCAATATCTGAAAGGGAGAGAAATTGACAGTAGGTCAGTCAGTATCTGAAAGGGACAGAAATGGACAGCAGGTCATTCAGTATCTGAAAGGGAGAGAAATTGACAGTAGGACACTCAGTATCTGAAAGGGACAGAAATGGACAGCAGATCAGTCAATATCTGAAAGGGAGAGAAATTGACAGCAGGTCAGTCAGTAACTGAAAGGGATGAAATGGACAGCATGTCTGTCAGTATCTGAAATGGAGAGAAATGAACAGCAGGTCAGTCAGTAACTTAAAGAGAGAAATGGACAGCTGGTCAGTCAGTATCTGAAAGGGAGAGAAATGGACAGCAAGTCAGTCAATATCTGAAAGGGAGAGAAATTGACAGTAGGTCAGTCAGTAACTGAAAGGGACAGAAATGGACAGCTGGTCAGTCAGTAACTGAAAGGGACAGAAATGGACAGCTGGTCAGTCAGTATCTGAAAGGGAGAGAAATGGACAGCAAGTCAGTCAATATCTGAAAGGGAGAGAAATTGACAGTAGGTCAGTCAGTATCTGAAAGGGACAGAAATTGACAGTAGGTCAGTCAGTATCTGAAAGGGACAGAAATTGACAGCAGGTCAGTCAGTAACTGAAAGGGATGAAATGGACAGCATGTCTGTCAGTATCTGAAATGGAGAGAAATGAACAGCAGGTCAGTCAGTAACTTAAAGAGAGAAATGGACAGCTGGTCAGTCAGTATCTGAAAGGGAGAGAAATGGACAGCAAGTCAGTCAATATCTGAAAGGGAGAGAAATTGACAGTAGGTCAGTCAGTATCTGAAAGGGACAGAAATTGACAGTAGGTCAGTCAGTATCTGAAAGGGAGAGAAATGGACAGCAGGTCAGTCAGTAACTGAAATAGAGAAATGGACAGCAGGTCATTCAGTATCTGAAAGGGAGAGAAATGGACAGCAGGTCAGTCAGTAACTGAAAGGGAGGGAAATGGACAGTAGGTCAGTCAATATCTGAAACGGAGAGAAATGAACAGCAGGTCAGTCAGTAACTGAAATAGAGAAATGGACAGCAGGTCATTCAGTATCTGAAAGGGAGAGAAATGGACAGCAGGTCTGTCAGTAACTTAGACAGAAATGGACAGCAGGTCATTCAGTATCTGAAAGTGAGAGAAATGGACAGCAAGTCTGTCAGTAACTGAAAGGGAGAGAAATGGACAGCAGGTCTGTCAGTAACTGAAAGGGAGAGAAATGGACAGCAGGTCTGTCAGTAACTGAAAGGCAGAGAAATGGACAGCAAGTCTGTCAGTAACTGAAAGGCAGAGAAATGGACAGCAAGTCTGTCAGTAACTGAAAGGGAGAGAAATGGACAGCAAGTCTGTCAGTATCTGAAAGGCAGAGAAATGGACAGCAAGTCTGTCAGTAACTGAAAGGCAGAGAAATGGACAGCAGGTCTGTCAGTAACTGAAAGGCAGAGAAATGGACAGCAAGTCTGTCAGTATCTGAAAGGCAGAGAAATGGACAGCAAGTCTGTCAGTAACTGAAAGGCAGAGAAATGGACAGCAGGTCTGTCAGTAACTGAAAGGCAGAGAAATGGACAGCAAGTCTGTCAGTATCTGAAAGGCAGAGAAATGGACAGCAAGTCTGTCAGTAACTGAAAGGCAGAGAAATGGACAGCAAGTCTGTCAGTAACTGAAAGGGAGAGAAATGGACAGCAGGTCAGTCAGTAACTGAAATAGAGAAATGGACAGCAGGTCATTCAGTATCTGAAAGGGAGAGAAATGGACAGCAGGTCTGTCAGTATCTGAAAGGCAGAGAAATGGACAGCAAGTCTGTCAGTAACTGAAAGGCAGAGAAATGGACAGCAAGTCTGTCAGTAACTGAAAGGCAGAGAAATGGACAGCAAGTCTGTCAGTATCTGAAAGGCAGAGAAATGGACAGCAAGTCTGTCAGTAACTGAAAGGCAGAGAAATGGACAGCAAGTCTGTCAGTAACTGAAAGGGAGAGAAATGGATAGCAGGTCAGTCAGTAACTGAAATAGAGAAATGGACAGCAGGTCATTCAATATCTGAAAGGGAGAGAAATGGACAGCAGGTCAGTCAGTAACTGAAAGGGAGGGAAATGGACAGTAGGTCAGTCAATATCTGAAACGGAGAGAAATGAACAGCAGGTCAGTCAGTAACTGAAATAGAGAAATGGACAGCAGGTCATTCAGTATCTGAAAGGGAGAGAAATGGACAGCAGGTCAGTCAGTAACTGAAAGGGCGGGAAATGGACAGTAGGTCAGTCAGTATCTGAAAGGGAGAGAAATGGACAGTAGGTCAGTCAGTATCTGAAAGGGAGAGACATGGACAGTTGGTCAGTCAGTATCTGAAAGAGAGAAATGAACAGCAGGTCTGTCAGTAACTGAAAGTGAGAGAAATGGACAGCAGGTCAGTCAGTATCTGAAAGTGAGAGAAATGGACAGCACGTCTGTCAGTAACTTAGACAGAAATGGACAGCAGGTCATTCAGTATCTGAAATACAGAAATGGACAGCAGGTCATTCAGTATCTGAAAGTGAGAGAAATGGACAGCAGGTCAGTCAGTATCTGAAAGGGAGAGAAATGGACAGCAGGTCTGTCAGTAACTGAAAGGCAGAGAAATGGACAGCAAGTCTGTCAGTAACTGAAAGGGAGAGAAATGGACAGCAGGTCTGTCAGTAACTGAAAGGGAGAGAAATGGACAGCAGGTCTGTCAGTAACTGAAAGGCAGAGAAATGGACAGCAAGTCTGTCAGTAACTGAAAGGCAGAGAAATGGACAGCAAGTCTGTCAGTAACTGAAAGGGAGAGAAATGGACAGCAGGTCTGTCAGTATCTGAAAGGCAGAGAAATGGACAGCAGGTCAGTCAGTATCTGAAAGGGAGAGAAATGGACAGCAAGTCTGTCAGTATCTGAAAGGCAGAGAAATGGACAGCAAGTCTGTCAGTAACTGAAAGGCAGAGAAATGGACAGCAGGTCAGTCAGTATCTGAAAGGGAGAGAAATGGACAGCAAGTCTGTCAGTAACTGAAAGGGAGAGAAATGGACAGCAGGTCTGTCAGTATCTGAAAGGCAGAGAAATGGACAGCAGGTCAGTCAGTATCTGAAAGGGAGAGAAATGGACAGCAAGTCTGTCAGTATCTGAAAGGCAGAGAAATGGACAGCAAGTCTGTCAGTAACTGAAAGGCAGAGAAATGGACAGCAGGTCTGTCAGTAACTGAAAGGCAGAGAAATGGACAGCAAGTCTGTCAGTATCTGAAAGGCAGAGAAATGGACAGCAAGTCTGTCAGTAACTGAAAGGCAGAGAAATGGACAGCAAGTCTGTCAGTAACTGAAAGGGAGAGAAATGGACAGCAGGTCTGTCAGTAACTGAAAGGCAGAGAAATGGACAGCAAGTCTGTCAGTATCTGAAAGTGAGAGAAATGGACAGCAGGTCAGTCAGTATCTGAAAGTGAGAGAAATGGACAGCAGGTCAGTCAGTATCTGAAAGGCAGAGAAATGGACAGCAAGTCTGTCAGTAACTGAAAGGGAGAGAAATGGACAGCAGGTCAGTCAGTATCTGAAAGTGAGAGAAATGGACAGCAAGTCTGTCAGTAACTGAAAGGGAGAGAAATGGACAGCAGGTCTGTCAGTATCTGAAAGGCAGAGAAATGGACAGCAAGTCTGTCAGTAACTGAAAGGGAGAGAAATGGACAGCAGGTCTGTCAGTAACTGAAAGGGAGAGAAATGGACAGCAGGTCTGTCAGTAACTGAAAGGCAGAGAAATGGAGAGCAAGTCTGTCAGTAACTGAAAGGCAGAGAAATGGACAGCAAGTCTGTCAGTAACTGAAAGGGAGAGAAATGGACAGCAGGTCTGTCAGTATCTGAAAGGCAGAGAAATGGACAGCAAGTCTGTCAGTAACTGAAAGGGATAGAAATGGACAGCAGGTCTGTCAGTAACTGAAAGGGAGAGAAATGGACAGCAGGTCTGTCAGTAACTGAAAGGCAGAGAAATGGACAGCAAGTCTGTCAGTAACTGAAAGGGAGAGAAATGGACAGCAGGTCTGTCAGTAACTGAAAGGCAGAGAAATGGACAGCAGGTCTGTCAGTAACTGAAAGGGAGAGAAATGGACAGCAGGTCTGTCAGTAACTGAAAGGCAGAGAAATGGACAGCAAGTCTGTCAGTAACTGAAAGGCAGAGAAATGGACAGCAAGTCTGTCAGTAACTGAAAGGGAGAGAAATGGACAGCAGGTCTGTCAGTATCTGAAAGGCAGAGAAATGGACAGCAAGTCTGTCAGTATCTGAAAGGCAGAGAAATGGACAGCAAGTCTGTCAGTAACTGAAAGGCAGAGAAATGGACAGCAGGTCTGTCAGTAACTGAAAAGCAGCGAAATGGACAGCAAGTCTGTCAGTGTCTGAAAGGCAGAGAAATGGACAGCAAGTCTGTCAGTAACTGAAAGGCAGAGAAATGGACAGCAAGTCTGTCAGTAACTGAAAGGGAGAGAAATGGACAGCAGGTCTGTCAGTAACTGAAAGGCAGAGAAATGGACAGCAAGTCAGTCAGTATCTGAAAGGCAGAGAAATGCACAGCAAGTCTGTCAGTAACTGAAAGTGAGAGAAATGGACAGCAAGTCTGTCAGTAACTTAAAGAGAGAAATGGACAGCAGGTCAGTCAGTATCTGAAAGGGAGAGAAATGGACAGCAGGTCAGTCAGTATCTGAAAGGGAGAGAAATTGACAGTAGGTCAGTCAGTATCTAAAAGGGTCAGAAATGGACAGCTGGTCAGTCAGTATCTGAAAGGGAGAGACATGGACAGTTGGTCAGTCAGTATCTGAACGAGAGAAATGAACAGCAGGTCTGTCAGTAACTGAAAGTGAGAGAAATGGACAGCAGGTCAGTCAGTATCTGAAAGTGAGAGAAATGGACAGCAGGTCTGTCAGTAACTTAGACAGAAATGGACAGCAGGTCATTCAGTATCTGAAATACAGAAATGGACAGCAGGTCATTCAGTATCTGAAAGTGAGAGAAATGGACAGCAGGTCAGTCAGTATCTGAAAGGGAGAGAAATGGACAGCAGGTCTGTCAGTAACTGAAAGGCAGAGAAATGGACAGCAAGTCTGTCAGTAACTGAAAGGGAGAGAAATGGACAGCAGGTCTGTCAGTAACTGAAAGGGAGAGAAATGGACAGCAGGTCTGTCAGTAACTGAAAGGGAGAGAAATGGACAGCAGGTCTGTCAGTAACTGAAAGGCAGAGAAATGGACAGCAAGTCTGTCAGTAACTGAAAGGCAGAGAAATGGACAGCAAGTCTGTCAGTAACTGAAAGGGAGAGAAATGGACAGCAGGTCTGTCAGTATCTGAAAGGCAGAGAAATGGACAGCAGGTCAGTCAGTATCTGAAAGGGAGAGAAATGGACAGCAAGTCTGTCAGTATCTGAAAGGCAGAGAAATGGACAGCAAGTCTGTCAGTAACTGAAAGGCAGAGAAATGGACAGCAGGTCAGTCAGTATCTGAAAGGGAGAGAAATGGACAGCAAGTCTGTCAGTAACTGAAAGGGAGAGAAATGGACAGCAGGTCTGTCAGTATCTGAAAGGCAGAGAAATGGACAGCAGGTCAGTCAGTATCTGAAAGGGAGAGAAATGGACAGCAAGTCTGTCAGTATCTGAAAGGCAGAGAAATGGACAGCAAGTCTGTCAGTAACTGAAAGGCAGAGAAATGGACAGCAGGTCTGTCAGTAACTGAAAGGCAGAGAAATGGACAGCAAGTCTGTCAGTATCTGAAAGGCAGAGAAATGGACAGCAAGTCTGTCAGTAACTGAAAGGCAGAGAAATGGACAGCAAGTCTGTCAGTAACTGAAAGGGAGAGAAATGGACAGCAGGTCTGTCAGTAACTGAAAGGCAGAGAAATGGACAGCAAGTCTGTCAGTATCTGAAAGTGAGAGAAATGGACAGCAGGTCAGTCAGTATCTGAAAGTGAGAGAAATGGACAGCAGGTCAGTCAGTATCTGAAAGGCAGAGAAATGGACAGCAAGTCTGTCAGTAACTGAAAGGGAGAGAAATGGACAGCAGGTCAGTCAGTATCTGAAAGTGAGAGAAATGGACAGCAAGTCTGTCAGTAACTGAAAGGGAGAGAAATGGACAGCAGGTCTGTCAGTATCTGAAAGGCAGAGAAATGGACAGCAAGTCTGTCAGTAACTGAAAGGGAGAGAAATGGACAGCAGGTCTGTCAGTAACTGAAAGGGAGAGAAATGGACAGCAGGTCTGTCAGTAACTGAAAGGCAGAGAAATGGAGAGCAAGTCTGTCAGTAACTGAAAGGCAGAGAAATGGACAGCAAGTCTGTCAGTAACTGAAAGGGAGAGAAATGGACAGCAGGTCTGTCAGTATCTGAAAGGCAGAGAAATGGACAGCAAGTCTGTCAGTAACTGAAAGGGATAGAAATGGACAGCAGGTCTGTCAGTAACTGAAAGGGAGAGAAATGGACAGCAGGTCTGTCAGTAACTGAAAGGCAGAGAAATGGACAGCAAGTCTGTCAGTAACTGAAAGGGAGAGAAATGGACAGCAGGTCTGTCAGTAACTGAAAGGCAGAGAAATGGACAGCAGGTCTGTCAGTAACTGAAAGGGAGAGAAATGGACAGCAGGTCTGTCAGTAACTGAAAGGCAGAGAAATGGACAGCAAGTCTGTCAGTAACTGAAAGGCAGAGAAATGGACAGCAAGTCTGTCAGTAACTGAAAGGGAGAGAAATGGACAGCAGGTCTGTCAGTATCTGAAAGGCAGAGAAATGGACAGCAAGTCTGTCAGTATCTGAAAGGCAGAGAAATGGACAGCAAGTCTGTCAGTAACTGAAAGGCAGAGAAATGGACAGCAGGTCTGTCAGTAACTGAAAAGCAGCGAAATGGACAGCAAGTCTGTCAGTGTCTGAAAGGCAGAGAAATGGACAGCAAGTCTGTCAGTAACTGAAAGGCAGAGAAATGGACAGCAAGTCTGTCAGTAACTGAAAGGGAGAGAAATGGACAGCAGGTCTGTCAGTAACTGAAAGGCAGAGAAATGCACAGCAAGTCTGTCAGTAACTGAAAGTGAGAGAAATGGACAGCAAGTCTGTCAGTAACTGAAAGAGAGAAATGGACAGCAGGTCAGTCAGTATCTGAAATAGAGAAATGGACAGCAGGTCAGTCAGTAACTGAAAGAGAGAAATGGACAGCAGGTCTGTCAGTATCTGAAAGTGAGAGAAATGGACAGCAGGTCATTCAGTATCTGAAAGTGAGAGAAATGGACAGCAGGTCAGTCAGTATCTGAAAGTGAGAGAAATGGACAGCAGGTCAGTCAGTATCTGAAAGAGAGAAATAGACAGCAGGTCAGTCAGTAACTGAAAGAGAGAAATGGACAGCAGGTCATTCAGTAACTGAAAGAGAGAAATAGACAGCAGGTCAGTCAGTAACTGAAAGAGAGAAATGGACAGCAGGTCATTCAGTAACTGAAAGAGAGAAATAGACAGCAGGTCAGTCAGTAACTGAAAGAGAGAAATGGACAGCAGGTCAGTCAGTAACTGAAAGAGAGAAATGGACAGCAGGTCATTCAGTATCTGAAAGTGAGAGACATGGACAGCAGGTCAGTCAGTAACTGAAAGAGAGAAATGGACAGCAGGTCAGTCAGTAACTGAAAGAGAGAAATGGACAGCAGGTCAGTCAGTAACTGAAAGAGAGAAATGGACAGCAGGTCATTCAGTAACTGAAAGAGAGAAATGGACAGCAGGTCATTCAGTAACTGAAAGAGAGAAATGGACAGCAGGTCATTCAGTAACTGAAAGAGAGAAATAGACAGCAGGTCAGTCAGTATCTGAAAGAGAGAAATAGACAGCAGGTCAGTCAGTAACTGAAAGAGAGAAATGGACAGCAGGTCATTCAGTAACTGAAAGAGAGAAATAGACAGCAGGTCAGTCAGTAACTGAAAGAGAGAAATGGACAGCAGGTCATTCAGTAACTGAAAGAGAGAAATGGACAGCAGGTCATTCAGTAACTGAAAGAGAGAAATGGACAGCAGGTCAGTCAGTAACTGAAAGAGAGAAATGGACAGCAGGTCAGTCAGTAACTGAAAGAGAGAAATGGACAGTAGGTCAGTCAGTAACTGAAAGAGAGAAATGGACAGCAGGTCAGTCACAAACTGAAAGGGAGAGAAATGGACAGCAGGTCATTCAGTATCTGAAAGAGAGAAATAGACAGCAGGTCAGTCAGTAACTGAAAGAGAGAAATGGACAGCAGGTCAGTCAGTAACTGAAAGAGAGAAATAGACAGCAGGTCAGTCAGTAACTGAAAGAGAGAAATGGACAGCAGGTCAGTCACTAACTGAAAGGGAGAGAAATGGACAGCAGGTCATTCAGTATCTGAAAGTGAGAGACATGGACAGCAGGTCAGTCAGTAACTGAAAGAGAGAAATAGACAGCAGGTCAGTCAGTAACTGAAAGAGAGAAATGGACAGCAGGTCATTCAGTAACTGAAAGAGAGAAATGGACAGCAGGTCAGTCAGTAACTGAAAGAGAGAAATGGACAGCAGGTCAGTCAGTAACTGAAAGAGAGAAATGGACAGTAGGTCAGTCAGTATCTGAAAAGAGAGAAATGGATAGCAGGTCTGTCACTAACTGAAAGGGAGAGAAATGGACAGCAGGTCAGTCAGTATCTGAAAGTGAGAGAAATAGACAGCAGGTCAGTCAGTATCTGAAAGTGAGAGAAATGGACAGCAGGTTATTCAGTATCTGAAAGTGAGAGAAATGGACAGCAGGTCTGTCAGTATCTGAAAGTGAGAGAAATGGACAGCAGGTCAGTCAGTATCTGAAAGGCAGAGAAATTGACAGCAGGTCAGTCAGTATCTGAAAGTGAGAGAAATGGACAGCAGGTCAGTCAGTATCTGAAAGTGAGAGAAATAGACAGCAGGTCAGTCAGTATCTGAAAGGGAGAGAAATGGACAGCGGTTCAGTTAGTATCTGAAAGTGAGAGAAATGGACAGCAGGTCAGTCAGTATCTGAAAGTGAGAGAAATAGACAGCAGGTCAGTCAGTATCTGAAAGTGAGAGAAATAGACAGCAGGTCAGTCAGTATCTGAAAGGGAGAGAAATGGACAGCGGTTCAGTTAGTATCTGAAAGTGAGAGAAATGGACAGCAGGTTATTCAGTATCTGAAAGTGAGAGAAATGGACAGCAGGTCTGTCAGTATCTGAAAGTGAGAGAAATGGACAGCAGGTCAGTCAGTATCTGAAAGGCAGAGAAATTGACAGCAGGTCAGTCAGTATCTGAAAGTGAGAGAAATGGACAGCAGGTCTGTCAGTATCTGAAAGTGAGAGAAATGGACAGCAGGTCAGTCAGTATCTGAAAGTGAGAAAAATGGACAGCAGGTCAGTCAGTATCTGAAAGTGAGAGAAATGGACAGCATGTCTGTCAGTAACTGAAAGGGAGAGAAATGGACAGCAGGTCTCAGTATCTGAAATAGAGAAATGGACAGCAGGTCTGTCAGTATCTGAAAGTGAGAGAAATGGACAGCAGGTCTGTCAGTATCTGAAAGTGAGAGAAATGGACAGCAGGTCTGTCAGTATCTGAAAGTGAGAGAAATGGACAGCAGGTCAGTCAGTATCTGAAAGTGAGAGAAATGGACAGCAGGTCTGTCAGTATCTGAAAGTGAGAGAAATGGACAGCAGGTCAGTCAGTATCTGAAAGTGAGAAAAATGGACAGCAGGTCAGTCAGTATCTGAAAGTGAGAGAAATGGACAGCATGTCTGTCAGTAACTGAAAGGGAGAGAAATGGACAGCAGGTCTCAGTATCTGAAATAGAGAAATGGACAGCAGGTCTGTCAGTAACTGAAAGTGAGAGAAATGGACAGCAGGTCATTCAGTATCTGAAAGTGAGAGAAATGGACAGCAGGTCAGTCAGTATCTGAAAGTGAGAAAAATGGACAGCAGGTCTGTCAGTATCTGAAAGTGAGAGAAATGGACAGCATGTCTGTCAGTAACTGAAAGGGAGAGAAATGGACAGCAGGTCATTCAGTATCTGAAAGAGAGAAATGGACAGCAGGTCAGTCAGTATCTGAAAGAGAGAAATGGACAGCAGGTCAGTCAGTATCTGAAAGAGAGAAATGGACAGCAGGTCAGTCAGTATCTGAAAGAGAGAAATGGACAGCAGGTCTGTCAGTAACTGAAAGGGAGAGAAATGGACAGCAGGTCATTCAGTATCTGAAATAGAGAAATGGACAGCAGGTCAGTCAGTATCTGAAAGGGAGAGAAATGGACGGCGGGTCAGTTAGTATCTGAAAGTGAGAGAAATGGACAGCAGGTCAGTCAGTATCTGAAATGGACAGCAGGTCAGTCAGTATCTGAAATGGACAGCAGGTCAGTCAGTATCTGAAATGGACAGCAGGTCAGTCAGTATCTGAAAGAGAGAAATGGACAGCAGGTCAGTCACTAACTGAAAGTGAGAGACATGGACAGCAGGTCAGTCAGTAACTGAAAGAGAGAAATAGACAGCAGGTCAGTCAGTAACTGAAAGAGAGAAATGGACAGCAGGTCATTCAGTAACTGAAAGAGAGAAATGGACAGCAGGTCAGTCAGTAACTGAAAGAGAGAAATGGACAGCAGGTCAGTCAGTAACTGAAAGAGAGAAATGGACAGTAGGTCAGTCAGTATCTGAAAAGAGAGAAATGGACAGCAGGTCTGTCACTAACAGAAAGGGAGAGAAATGGACAGCAGGTCAGTCAGTATCTGAAAGTGAGAGAAATAGACAGCAGGTCAGTCAGTATCTGAAAGTGAGAGAAATGGACAGCAGGTTATTCAGTATCTGAAAGTGAGAGAAATGGACAGCAGGTCTGTCAGTATCTGAAAGTGAGAGAAATGGACAGCAGGTCAGTCAGTATCTGAAAGGCAGAGAAATTGACAGCAGGTCAGTCAGTATCTGAAAGTGAGAGAAATGGACAGCAGGTCAGTCAGTATCTGAAAGTGAGAGAAATGGACAGCAGGTCAGTCAGTATCTGAAAGGGAGAGAAATGGACAGCGGTTCAGTTAGTATCTGAAAGTGAGAGAAATGGACAGCAGGTCAGTCAGTATCTGAAAGTGAGAGAAATAGACAGCAGGTCAGTCAGTATCTGAAAGTGAGAGAAATAGACAGCAGGTCAGTCAGTATCTGAAAGGGAGAGAAATGGACAGCGGTTCAGTTAGTATCTGAAAGTGAGAGAAATGGACAGCAGGTTATTCAGTATCTGAAAGTGAGAGAAATGGACAGCAGGTCTGTCAGTATCTGAAAGTGAGAGAAATGGACAGCAGGTCAGTCAGTATCTGAAAGGCAGAGAAATTGACAGCAGGTCAGTCAGTAACTGAAAGAGAGAAATGGACAGCAGGTCAGTCACTAACTGAAAGGGAGAGAAATGGACAGCAGGTCATTCAGTATCTGAAAGAGAGAAATAGACAGCAGGTCAGTCAGTAACTGAAAGAGAGAAATGGACAGCAGGTCAGTCAGTAACTGAAAGAGAGAAATAGACAGCAGGTCAGTCAGTAACTGAAAGAGAGAAATGGACAGCAGGTCAGTCACTAACTGAAAGGGAGAGAAATGGACAGCAGGTCATTCAGTATCTGAAAGTGAGAGACATGGACAGCAGGTCAGTCAGTAACTGAAAGAGAGAAATAGACAGCAGGTCAGTCAGTAACTGAAAGAGAGAAATGGACAGCAGGTCATTCAGTAACTGAAAGAGAGAAATGGACAGCAGGTCAGTCAGTAACTGAAAGAGAGAAATGGACAGCAGGTCAGTCAGTAACTGAAAGAGAGAAATGGACAGTAGGTCAGTCAGTATCTGAAAAGAGAGAAATGGATAGCAGGTCTGTCACTAACTGAAAGGGAGAGAAATGGACAGCAGGTCAGTCAGTATCTGAAAGTGAGAGAAATAGACAGCAGGTCAGTCAGTATCTGAAAGTGAGAGAAATGGACAGCAGGTTATTCAGTATCTGAAAGTGAGAGAAATGGACAGCAGGTCTGTCAGTATCTGAAAGTGAGAGAAATGGACAGCAGGTCAGTCAGTATCTGAAAGGCAGAGAAATTGACAGCAGGTCAGTCAGTATCTGAAAGTGAGAGAAATGGACAGCAGGTCAGTCAGTATCTGAAAGTGAGAGAAATAGACAGCAGGTCAGTCAGTATCTGAAAGGGAGAGAAATGGACAGCGGTTCAGTTAGTATCTGAAAGTGAGAGAAATGGACAGCAGGTCAGTCAGTATCTGAAAGTGAGAGAAATAGACAGCAGGTCAGTCAGTATCTGAAAGTGAGAGAAATAGACAGCAGGTCAGTCAGTATCTGAAAGGGAGAGAAATGGACAGCGGTTCAGTTAGTATCTGAAAGTGAGAGAAATGGACAGCAGGTTATTCAGTATCTGAAAGTGAGAGAAATGGACAGCAGGTCTGTCAGTATCTGAAAGTGAGAGAAATGGACAGCAGGTCAGTCAGTATCTGAAAGGCAGAGAAATTGACAGCAGGTCAGTCAGTATCTGAAAGTGAGAGAAATGGACAGCAGGTCTGTCAGTATCTGAAAGTGAGAGAAATGGACAGCAGGTCAGTCAGTATCTGAAAGTGAGAAAAATGGACAGCAGGTCAGTCAGTATCTGAAAGTGAGAGAAATGGACAGCATGTCTGTCAGTAACTGAAAGGGAGAGAAATGGACAGCAGGTCTCAGTATCTGAAATAGAGAAATGGACAGCAGGTCTGTCAGTATCTGAAAGTGAGAGAAATGGACAGCAGGTCTGTCAGTATCTGAAAGTGAGAGAAATGGACAGCAGGTCTGTCAGTATCTGAAAGTGAGAGAAATGGACAGCAGGTCAGTCAGTATCTGAAAGTGAGAGAAATGGACAGCAGGTCTGTCAGTATCTGAAAGTGAGAGAAATGGACAGCAGGTCAGTCAGTATCTGAAAGTGAGAAAAATGGACAGCAGGTCAGTCAGTATCTGAAAGTGAGAGAAATGGACAGCAGGTCTGTCAGTATCTGAAAGTGAGAGAAATGGACAGCAGGTCTGTCAGTATCTGAAAGTGAGAGAAATGGACAGCAGGTCAGTCAGTATCTGAAAGTGAGAAAAATGGACAGCAGGTCAGTCAGTATCGGAAAGTGAGAGAAATGGACAGCATGTCTGTCAGTATCTGAAAGTGAGAGAAATGGACAGCAGGTCAGTCAGTATCTGAAAGTGAGAGAAATGGACAGCAGGTCTGTCAGTATCTGAAAGTGAGAGAAATGGACAGCAGGTCAGTCAGTATCTGCAAGTGAGAAAAATGGACAGCAGGTCAGTCAGTATCTGAAAGTGAGAGAAATGGACAGCATGTCTGTCAGTAACTGAAAGGGAGAGAAATGGACAGCAGGTCTCAGTATCTGAAATAGAGAAATGGACAGCAGGTCTGTCAGTAACTGAAAGTGAGAGAAATGGACAGCAGGTCATTCAGTATCTGAAAGTGAGAGAAATGGACAGCAGGTCAGTCAGTATCTGAAAGTGAGAAAAATGGACAGCAGGTCTGTCAGTATCTGAAAGTGAGAGAAATGGACAGCATGTCTGTCAGTAACTGAAAGGGAGAGAAATGGACAGCAGGTCTCAGTATCTGAAATAGATAAATGGACAGCAGGTCAGTCAGTATCTGAAAGAGAGAAATGGACAGCAGGTCTGTCAGTAACTGAAAGGGAGAGAAATGGACAGCAGGTCTGTCAGTAACTGAAAGGGAGAGAAATGGACAGCAGGTCATTCAGTATCTGAAATAGAGAAATGGACAGCAGGTCAGTCAGTATCTGAAAGGGAGAGAAATGGACGGCGGGTCAGTTAGTATCTGAAAGTGAGAGAAATGGACAGCAGGTCAGTCAGTATCTGAAATGGACAGCAGGTCAGTCAGTATCTGAAATGGACAGCAGGTCAGTCAGTATCTGAAATGGACAGCAGGTCAGTCAGTATCTGAAATGGACAGAAATGAACAGGTTATTCAGTAACTGAAAGGCAGAGAAATGGACAGCGGGTCTGTCAGTTTCCGAAATAGACAAATGGACATTAGGTCAGTCAGTATCTGAAAGGGAGAGAAATGGACAGCGGGTCAGTTAGTATCTGAAAGTGAGAGAAATGGACAGCAGGTTATTCAGTATCTGAAATAGAGAAATGGACAGCAGGTTAGTCAGTATCTGAAAGGCAGAGAAATGGACAGCAGGTCTGTCAGTAACTGAAAGGGAGAGAAATGGACAGCAGGTCAGTCAGTATTTGAAAGTGAGAGAAATGGACAGCAGGTCAGTCAGTATCTGAAAGGCAGAAAAATGGACAGCAGGTCTGTCAGTAACTGAAAGGGAGAGAAATGGACAGCAGGTCAGTCAGTAACTGAAAGGCAGAGAAATGGACAGCAGGTCTGTCAGTAACTGAAAGGGACAGAAATGGTCAGCAACTCAGTCAATATCTGAAAGGGAGAGAAATTGACAGTAGGTCAGTCAGTATCTGAAAGGGAGAGAAATGGACAGCAAGTCAGTCAATATCTGAAAGGGAGAGAAATTGACAGTAGGTCAGTCAGTATCTGAAAGGGACAGAAATGGACAGCAGGTCATTCAGTATCTGAAAGGGAGAGAAATGGACAGCAAGTCAGTCAATATCTGAAAGGGAGAGAAATTGACAGTAGGTCAGTCAGTATCTGAAAGGGACAGAAATGGACAGTAGGTCATTCAGTATCTGAAAGGGAGAGAAATTGACAGTAGGACAGTCAGTATCTGAAAGGGACAGAAATTGACAGCAGATCAGTCAATATCTGAAAGGGAGAGAAATTGACAGCAGGTCAGTCAGTAACTGAAAGGGATGAAATGGACAGCATGTCTGTCAGTATCTGAAATGGAGAGAAATGAACAGCAGGTCAGTCAGTAACTTAAAGAGAGAAATGGACAGCTGGTCAGTCAGTATCTGAAAGGGAGAGAAATGGACAGCAAGTCAGTCAATATCTGAAAGAGAGAGAAATTGACAGTAGGTCAGTCAGTAACTGAAAGGGACAGAAATGGACAGCTGGTCAGTCAGTAACTGAAAGGGAGAGAAATGGACAGCTGGTCAGTCAGTATCTGAAAGGGAGAG
Organism: Heterodontus francisci; assembly: GCF_036365525.1. Taxonomy (NCBI): domain Eukaryota; kingdom Metazoa; phylum Chordata; class Chondrichthyes; order Heterodontiformes; family Heterodontidae; genus Heterodontus; species Heterodontus francisci. The sequence goes on along the minus strand of NC_090373.1, from coordinate 166,475,210 downwards.
AAATGGACAGCAAGTCAGTCAATATCTGAAAGGGAGAGAAATTGACAGTAGGTCAGTCAGTATCTGAAAGGGAGAGAAATGGACAGCATGTCAGTCAATATTTGAAACGGAGAGAAATGAACAGCAGGTCAGTCAGTAACTGAAATAGAGAACTGGACAGCAGGTCATTCAGTATCTGAAAGGGAGAGAAATGGACAGCAGGTCAGTCAGTAACTGAAAGGGAGGGAAATGGACAGTAGGTCAGTCAGTATCTGAAAGGGAGAGAAATGGACAGCAGGACAGTCAGTATCTGAAAGGGAGGGAAATGGACTGTAGGTCAGTCAGTATCTGAAAGGGAGGGAAATGGACAGTAGGTCAGTCAGTATCAGAAAGGAAGAGAAATGGACAGCAGGTCTGACAGTAACTTAAAGATAGAAATGGACAGCAGGTCAGTCAGTATCTGAAAGGAAGAGAAATGGAGAGCAGGTCTGACAATAACTTAAAGATAGAAATGGACAGCAGGTCAGTCAGTATCTGAAATAGACAAATGGACAGCAGGTCAGTCAGTATCTGAAAGGGAGAGACATGTACAGCAGATCAGTCAGTATCTGAAAGGGAGAGAAATGGACAGCAGGTCAGTCAGTATCTGAAAGAGAGAAATGAACAGCAGGTCTGTCAGTAACTGAAAGGGAGAGAAATGGACAGCAGGTCAGTCAGTATCTGAAAGTGAGAGAAATGGACAGCAGGCCAGACAGTATCTGAAATAGACAAATGGACAGCAGGTCAGTCAGTATCTGTAAGGTCGAGAAATGGACAGCAGGTCAGTCAGTATCTGAAAGGGAGAGAAATGGACAGCAGGTCAGTCAGTATCTGAAAGGGAGAGAAATGGACAGCAGGTCAGTCAGTATCTGAAAGGGAGAGAAATTGACAGTAGGTCAGTCAGTATCTGAAAGGGTCAGAAATGGACAGCTGGTCAGTCAGTATCTGAAAGAGAGAAATGAACAGCAGGTCTGTCAGTAACTTAGACAGAAATGGACAGCAGGTCATTCAGTATCAGAAAGTGAGAGAAATGGACAGCAGGTCAGTCAGTATCTGAAAGGCAGAGAAATGGACAGCAAGTCTGTCAGTAATAGAAAGGGAGAGAAATGGACAGCAGGTCAGTCAGTATCTGAAAGGCAGAGAAATGGACAGCAGGTCATTCAGTATCTGAAAGTGAGAGAAATGGACAGCAGGTCATTCAGTATCTGAAAGTGAGAGAAATGGACAGCATGTCTGTCAGTAACTGAAAGTGAGAGAAATGGACAGCAGGTCAGTCAGTATCTGAAAGTGAGAGAAATGGACAGCATGTCTGTCAGTAACTGAAAGGGAGAGAAATGGACAGCATGTCTGTCAGGAACTGAAAGGGAGAGAAATGGACAGCAGGTCTCAGTATCTGAAATAGAGAAATGGACAGCAGGTCAGTCAGTATCTGAAAGTGAGAGAAATGGACAGCAGGTCATTCAGTATCTGAAAGTGAGAGAAATGGACAGCAGGTCATTCAGTATCTGAAAGTGAGAGAAATGGACAGCAGGTCAGTCAGTATCTGAAAGTGAGAGAAATGGACAGCATGTCTGTCAGTAACTGAAAGGGAGAGAAATGGACAGCATGTCTGTCAGGAACTGAAAGGGAGAGAAATGGACAGCAGGTCTCAGTATCTGAAATAGAGAAATGGACAGCAGGTCAGTCAGTATCTGAAAGTGAGAGAAATGGACAGCAGGTCTGTCAGTAACTGAAAGGGAGAGAAATGGACAGCAGGTCTGTCAGTAACTGAAAGGGAGAGAAATGGACAGCAGGTTTGTCAGTAACTGAAAGGGAGAGAAATGGACAGCAGGTCAGTCAGTATCTAAAAGTGAGAGAAATGGACAGCAGGTCTGTCAGTATCTGAAAGGGAGAGAAATGGACAGCAGGTCTGTCAGTAACTGAAAGGGAGAGAAATGGACAGCAGGTCTGTCAGTAACTGAAAGGGAGAGAAATGGACAGCAGGTCTGTCAGTAACTGAAAGGGAGAGAAATGGACAGCAGGTCAGTCAGTTTTCGAAATAGACAAATGGACATTAGGTCAGTCAGTATCTGAAAGGGAGAGCAATGGACAGCAGGTCTCAGTATCTGAAATAGAGAAATGGACAGCAGGTTAGTCAGTATCTGAAAGGCAGAGAAATGGACAGCAGGTCTGTCAGTAACTGAAAGGGAGAGAAATGGACAGCAGGTCAGTCAGTATCTGAAAGGGAGAGAAATGGACAGCGGGTCTGTCAGTTTTCGAAATAGACAAATGGACATTAGGTCAGTCAGTATCTGAAAGGGAGAGAAATGGACAGCGGGTCAGTTAGTATCTGAAAGTGAGAGAAATGGACAGCAGGTCAGTCAGTATCTGAAATGGACAGCAGGTCAGTCAGTATCTGAAATGGAGAGAAATGAACAGCAGGTTTTTCAGAATCTGAAATAGAGAAATGGACAGCAGGTTAGTCAGTATCTGAAAGGCAGAGAAATGGACAGCAGGTCTCAGTATCTGAAATAGAGAAATGGACAGCAGGTCAGTCAGTATCTGAAAGGGAGAGAAATGGACAGCAGGTCAGTCAGTATCTGAAAGTGAGAGAAATGGACAGCAGGTCAGTCAGTATCTGAAAGGGAGAGAAATGGACAGTAGGTCAGTCAGTATCTGAAATAGAGAAATGGACAGCAGGTCAGTCAGTATCTGAAAGGGAGAGAAATGGACAGTAGGTCAGTCAGTATCTGAAAGTGAGAGAAATGGACAGCAGGTCAGTCAGTATCTGAAAGGGAGAGAAATGGACAGTAGGTCAGTCAGTATCCGAAATAGAGAAATGGACAGCAGGTCAGTCAGTATCTGAAAGTGAGAGAAATGGACAGCAGGTCAGTCAATATCTGAAAGTGAGAGAAATGGACAGCAGGTCAGTCAGTATCTGAAAGGGAGAGAAATGGACAGTAGGTCAGTCAGTATCTGAAAGGGAGAGAAATGGACAGTAGGTCAGTCAGTATCTGAAAGTGAGAGAAATGGACAGCAGGTCAGTCAGTATCTGAAAGGGAGAGAAATGGACAGCAGGTCAGTCATTATCTGAAAGGGAGAGAAATGGACAGTAGGTCTGTCATTATCTGAAAGTGAGAGAAATGGACAGCAGGTCAGTCATTATCTGAAAGGGAGAGAAATGGACAGTAGGTCAGTCACTATCTGAAATAGAGAAATGGACAGCAGGTCAGTCAATATCTGAAAGGGAGAGAAATGGACAGTAGGTCAGTCATTATCTGAAAGGGAGAGAAATGGACAGTAGGTCAGTCACTATCTGAAATAGAGAAATGGACAGCAGGTCAGTCAATATCTGAAAGGGAGAGAAATGGACAGCAGGTCAGTCAGTATCTGAAATAGAGAAATGGACAGCAGGTCAGTCATTATCTGAAAGGGAGAGAAATGGACAGTAGGTCAGTCACTATCTGAAATAGAGAATGGGACAGCAGGTCAGTCAATATCTGAAAGGGAGAGAAATGGACAGCAGGTCAGTCAGTATCTGAAATAGAGAAATGGACAGCAGGTCAGTCAGTATCTGAAAGGGAGAGAAATGGACAGCAGGTCAGTCAGTATCTGAAATAGAGAAATGGACAGCAGGTCAGTCAGTATCTGAAAGGGAGAGAAATGGACAGTAGGTCAGTCAGTATCTGAAAGGGAGAGAAATGGACAGCAGGTCAGACAGTATCTGAAAGTGAGAGAAATGGACAGCAGGTCAGTCACTATCTGAAATAGAGAAATGGACAGCAGGTCTGTCAATATCTGAAATAGAGAAAGGGACAGCAGGTCAGTCAATATCTGAAAGGGAGAGAAATGGACAGCAGGTCAGTCACTATCTGAAATAGAGAAATGGACAGCAGGTCAGTCAATATCTGAAAGGGAGAGAAATGGACAGCAGGTCAGTCACTATCTGAAATAGAGAAATGGACAGCAGGTCTGTCAATATCTGAAATAGAGAAATGGACAGCAGGTCAGTCAATATCTGAAAGGGAGAGAAATGGACAGCAGGTCAGTCACTATCTGAAATAGAGAAATGGACAGCAGGTCAGTCAATATCTGAAAGGGAGAGAAATGGACAGCAGGTCAGTCAGTATCTGAAATAGAGAAATGGACAGCAGGTCAGTCAGTATCTGAAAGTGAGAGAAATGGACAGCAGGTCTGTCAGTATCTGAAAGAGGGAAATGGACAGCAGGTCAGTCAGTATCTGAAAGTGAGAGAAATGGACAGCAAGTCAGTCAGTATCTGAAACAGAGAAATGGACAGCAGGTCTGTCAGTATCTGAAACTGAGAGAAATGGACAGCAGGTCAGTCACTATCTGAAATAGAGAAATGGACAGCAGGTCAGTCAATATCTGAAATAGAGAAATGGACAGCAGGTCAGTCAATATCTGAAATAGAGAAATGGACAGCAGGTCAGTCAATATCTGAAAGGGAGAGAAATGGACAGCAGGTCAGTCAGTATCTGAAATAGAGAAATGGACAGCAGGTCAGTCAATATCTGAAAGGGAGAGAAATGGACAGCAGGTCAGTCAGTATCTGAAATAGAGAAATGGACAGCAGGTCTGTCAGTATCTGAAAGAGGGAAATGGACAGCAGGTCAGTCAGTATCTGAAAGTGAGAGAAATGGACAGCAAGTCAGTCAGTATCTGAAATAGAGAAATGGACAGCAGGTCTGTCAGTATCTGAAAGTGAGAGAAATGGACAGCAAGTCAGTCAGTATCTGAAATAGAGAAATGGACAGCAGGTCTGTCAGTATCTGAAACTGAGAGAAATGGACAGCAGGTCAGTCAGTATATGAAAGGGTGAGAAATGGACAGTAGGTCAGTCAGTATCTGAAAGTGAGAGAAATGGACAGGAGGTCAGTCAGTATCGGAAAGGGAGAGAAATGGACAGTAGGTCAGTCAGTATCTGAAAGTGAGAGAAATGGAGAGTAGGTCAGTCAGTATCTGAAAGTGAGAGAAATGGACAGGAGGTCAGTCAGTATCGGAAAGGGAGAGAAATGGACAGTAGGTCAGTCAGTATCTGAAAGGGAGAGAAACGGACAGCAGGTCTGTCAGTATCTGAAATAGACAAATGGACAGCAGGTCAGTCAGTATCTGAAAGGAAGAGAAATAGACAGTCGGTCAGTCAGTATCTGAAAGGGAGAGAAACGGACAGCAGGTCTGTCAGTATCTGAAATAGACAAATGGACAGCAGGTCAGTCAGTATCTGAAAGAGAGAGAAATGGACAGCAGGTCAGTCAGTATCTGAAATAGACAAATGGACAGCAGGTCAGTCAGTATCTGAAAGGGAGAGAAATGGACAGTAGGTCAGTCAGTATCTGAAATAGACAAATGGACAGCAGGTCAGTCAGTATCTGAAAGGGAGAGAAATGGACAGCAGGTCAGTCAGGATCTGAAAGGGAGAGAAATGGACAGCAGGTGTGTCAGTATCTGAAATAGAGAAATGGACAGCAGGTCATTCAGTATCTGAAATAGAGAAATGGACAGCAGGTCAGTCAGTATCTGAAATAGAGAAATGGACAGCAGGTCAGTCAGGATCTGAAAGGGAGAGAAATGGACAGCAGGTCTGTCAGTATCTGAAAGTGAGAGAAATGGACAGCAGGTCTGTCAGTATCTGAAAGTGAGAGAAATGGACAGCAGGTCTGTCAGTATCTGAAAGTGAGAGATATGGACAGCAGGTCTGTCAGTATCTGAAAGGGAGAGAAATGGACAGCATGTCGGTCAGTAACTGAAAGGGAGAGAAATGGACAGCAGGTCAGTCAGTATCTGAAAGTGAGAGAAATGGACAGCAGGTCTGTCTGTATCTGAAAGTGAGAGACATGGACAGCAGGTCAGTCAGTATCTGAAATAGAGAAATGGACAGCAGGTCAGTCAGTATCTGAAATAGAGACATGGACAGCAGGTCAGTCAGTATCTGAAATAGAGACATGGACAGCAGGTCAGTCAGTATCTGAAATAGAGACATGGACAGCAGGTCAGTCAGTATCTGAAATAGAGAAATGGACAGCAGGTCAGTCAGTATCTGAAATAGAGAAATGGACAGCAGGTCAGTCAGTATCTGAAATAGAGAAATGGACAGCATGTCTGTCAGTAACTGAAAGTGAGAGTAATGGACAGCAGGTCAGTCAGTAACTGAAAGGGAGAGAAATGGACAGCAGGTCAGTCAGTATCTGAAAGTGAGAGAAATGGACAGCAGGTGAGTCAGTATCTGAAAGGGAGAGAAATGGATAGCGGGTCAGTCAGTATCTGAAAGTGAGAGAAATGGACAGCAGGTCAGTCAGTATCTGAAAGGGAGAGAAATGGATAGCGGGTCAGTTAGTATCTGAAAGTGAGAGAAATGGACAGCAGGTCAGACAGTATCTGAAAGTGAGAGAAATGGACAGCAGGTCAGTCAGTATCTGAAAGTGAGAGAAATGGACAGCAGGTCAGTCAGTATCTGAAAGTGAGAGAAATGGACAGCAGGTCAGTCAGTATCTGAAAGTGAGAGTAATGGACAGCAGGTCTGTCAGTAACTGAAAGGGAGAGAAATGGACAGCAGGTCTGTCAGTATCTGTAAGTGAGAAAAATGGACAGCAGGTCAGTCAGTAACTGAAAGTGAGAGAAATGGATAGCGGGTCAGTTAGTATCTGAAAGTGAGAGAAATGGACAGCAGGTCAGTCAGTATCTGAAAGGGAGAGAAACGGACAGCAGGTCAGTCAGTATCTGAAAGTGAGAGAAATGGACAGCAGGTCAGTCAGTATCTGAAAGGGAGAGAAATGGATAGCGGGTCAGTTAGTATCTGAAAGTGAGAGAAATGGACAGCAGGTCAGTCAGTATCTGAAAGTGAGAGAAATGGACAGCAGGTCAGTCAGTATCTGAAAGTGAGAGAAATGGACAGCAGGTCAGTCAGTATCTGAAAGTGAGAGAAATGGACAGCAGGTCAGTCAGTATCTGAAAGTGAGAGAAATGGACAGCAGGTCAGTCAGTATCTGAAAGTGAGAGTAATGGACAGCAGGTCAGTCAGTAACTGAAAGGGAGAGAAATGGACAGCAGGTCAGTCAGTATCTGAAAGTGAGAGAAATGGACAGCAGGTCAGTCAGTATCTGAAAGGGAGAGAAATGGATAGCGGGTCAGTTAGTATCTGAAAGTGAGAGAAATGGACAGCAGGTCAGTCAGTATCTGAAAGGGAGAGAAACGGACAGCAGGTCAGTCAGTATCTGAAAGTGAGAGAAATGGACAGCAGGTCAGTCAGTATCTGAAAGGGAGAGAAATGGATAGCGGGTCAGTTAGTATTTGAAAGTGAGAGAAATGGACAGCAGGTCAGTCAGTATCTGAAAGTGAGAGAAATGGACAGCAGGTCAGTCAGTATCTGAAAGTGAGAGAAATGGACAGCAGGTCAGTCAGTATCTGAAAGTGAGAGAAATGGACAGCAGGTCAGTCAGTATCTGAAAGTGAGAGTAATGGACAGCAGGTCAGTCAGTATCTGAAATAGAGAAATGGACAGCAGGTCAGTCAGTATCTGAAATAGAGAAATGGACAGCAGGTCAGTCAGTATCTGAAAGAGTGAGAAATGGACAGTAGGTCAGTCAGTATCTGAAAGCAAGAGAAATAGACAGTAGGTCAGTCAGTATCTGAAATAGACAAATGGACAGCAGGTCAGTCAGTATCTGAAAGGGAGAGAAATGGACAGCAGGTCAGTCAGGATCTGAAAGGGAGAGAAATGGACAGTAGGTCAGTCAGTATCTGAAATAGACAAATGGACAGCAGGTCAGTCAGTATCTGAAATAGAGAAATGGACAGCAGGTCAGTCAGGATCTGAAAGGGAGAGAAATGGACAGCAGGTCTGTCAGTATCTGAAAGTGAGAGAAATGGACAGCAGGTCTGTCAGTATCTGAAAGTGAGAGAAATGGACAGCATGTCTGTCAGTATCTGAAAGTGAGAGAAATGGACAGCAGGTCTGTCAGTATCTGAAAGTGAGAGAAATGGACAGCAGGTCTGTCAGTATCTGAAAGGGAGAGAAATGGACAGCATGTCTGTCAGTAACTGAAAGGGAGAGAAATGGACAGCAGGTCAGTCAGTATCTGAAAGTGAGAGAAATGGACAGCAGGTCTGTCTGTATCTGAAAGTGAGAGACATGGACAGCAGGTCAGTCAGTATCTGAAATAGAGAAATGGACAGCAGGTCAGTCAGTATCTGAAATAGAGAAATGGACAGCAGGTCAGTCAGTATCTGAAATAGAGACATGGACAGCAGGTCAGTCAGTATCTGAAATAGAGACATGGACAGCAGGTCAGTCAGTATCTGAAATAGAGAAATGGACAGCAGGTCAGTCAGTATCTGAAATTGAGAAATGGACAGCAGGTCAGTCAGTATCTGAAATAGAGAAATGGACAGCATGTCTGTCAGTAACTGAAAGTGAGAGAAATGGACAGCAGGTCAGTCAGTATCTGAAAGGGAGAGAAATGGACAGCAGGTCAGTCAGTAACTGAAAGGGAGAGAAATGGACAGCAGGTCAGTCAGTATCTGAAAGTGAGAGAAATGGACAGCAGGTCAGTCAGTATCTGAAATAGAGAAATGGACAGCAGGTCAGTCAGTATCTGAAATAGAGAAATGGACAGCAGGTCAGTCAGTATCTGAAATAGAGACATGGACAGCAGGTCAGTCAGTATCTGAAATAGAGACATGGACAGCAGGTCAGTCAGTATCTGAAATAGAGAAATGGACAGCAGGTCAGTCAGTATCTGAAATTGAGAAATGGACAGCAGGTCAGTCAGTATCTGAAATAGAGAAATGGACAGCATGTCTGTCAGTAACTGAAAGTGAGAGAAATGGACAGCAGGTCAGTCAGTATCTGAAAGGGAGAGAAATGGACAGCAGGTCAGTCAGTAACTGAAAGTGAGAGAAATGGACAGCAGGTCAGTCAGTATCTGAAAGTGAGAGAAATGGACAGCAGGTCAGTCAGTATCTGAAAGTGAGAGTAATGGACAGCAGGTCAGTCAGTATCTGAAAGTGAGAGAAATGGACAGCAGGTCAGTCAGTATCTGAAAGGGAGAGAAATGGACAGCAGGTCAGTCAGTATCTGAAAGTGAGAGAAATGGACAGCAGGTCAGTCAGTATCTGAAAGTGAGAGAAATGGACAGCAGGTCAGTCAGTATCTGAAATAGAGAAATGGACAGCAGGTCAGTCAGTATCTGAAATAGAGAAATGGACAGCATGTCTGTCAGTAACTGAAAGTGAGAGAAATGGACAGCAGGTCAGTCAGTATCTGAAAGGGAGAGAAATGGACAGCAGGTCAGTCAGTAACTGAAAGGGAGAGAAATGGACAGCAGGTCAGTCAGTATCTGAAAGTGAGAGAAATGGACAGCAGGTCAGTCAGTATCTGAAAGTGAGAGTAATGGACAGCAGGTCAGTCAGTATCTGAAAGTGAGAGAAATGGACAGCAGGTCAGTCAGTATCTGAAATAGAGAAATGGACAGCAGGTCAGTCAGTATCTGAAATAGAGAAATGGACAGCAGGTCAGTCAGTATCTGAAATAGAGACATGGACTGCAGGTCAGTCAGTATCTGAAATAGAGACATGGACAGCAGGTCAGTCAGTATCTGAAATAGAGAAATGGACAGCAGGTCAGTCAGTATCTGAAATTGAGAAATGGACAGCAGGTCAGTCAGTATCTGAAATAGAGAAATGGACAGCATGTCTGTCAGTAACTGAAAGTGAGAGAAATGGACAGCAGGTCAGTCAGTATCTGAAAGGGAGAGAAATGGACAGCAGGTCAGTCAGTAACTGAAAGTGAGAGAAATGGACAGCAGGTCAGTCAGTATCTGAAAGTGAGAGAAATGGACAGCAGGTCAGTCAGTATCTGAAAGTGAGAGTAATGGACAGCAGGTCAGTCAGTATCTGAAAGTGAGAGAAATGGACAGCAGGTCAGTCAGTATCTGAAAGGGAGAGAAATGGACAACAGGTCAGTCAGTATCTGAAAGTGAGAGAAATGGACAGCAGGTCAGACAGTATCTGAAAGTGAGAGAAATGGACAGCAGGTCAGTCAGTATCTGAAAGTGAGAGTAATGGACAGCAGGTCAGTCAGTATCTGAAAGGGAAAGAAATGGAAAGCCGGTCAGTTAGTATCTGAAAGTGAGAGAAATGGACAGCAGGTCAGTCAGTATCTGAAAGTGCGAGAAATGGACAGCAGGTCAGTCAGTATCTGAAAGTGAGAGAAATGGACAGCAGGTCAGTCAGTATCTGAAAGTGAGAGTAATGGACAGCAGGTCAGTCAGTATCTGAAAGGGAGAGAAATGGACAGTAGGTCAGTCAGTAACTGAAAGGGAGAGAAATGGGCAGCAGGTCAGTCAGTATCTGAAAGGGAGAGAAATGGACAGCAGGTCTGTCAGTAACTGAAAGGGAGAGAAATGGACAGCAGGTCAGTCAGTAACTGAAAGTGAGAGAAATGGACAGCAAGTCTGTCAGTAACTGAAAGTGAGAGAAATGGACAGCAAGTCTGTCAGGAACTGAAAGGGACAGAAATGGACAGCAGGTCAGTCAGTAACTGAAAGTGAGAGAAATGGACAGCAAGTCTGTCAGTAACTGAAAGTGAGAGAAATGGACAGCAAGTCTGTCAGGAACTGAAAGGGACAGAAATGGACAGCAAGTCTGTCAGTAACTGAAAGGGAGAGAAATGGACAGCAGGTCAGTCAGTAACTGAAAGGGAGAGAAATGGACAGCAGGTCAGTCAGTAACTGAAAGTGAGAGAAATGGACAGCAGGTCAGTCATTAACTGAAAGTGAGAGAAATGGACAGCAAGTCTGTCAGTAACTGAAAGGGAGAGAAATGGACAGCAGGTCAGTCAGTAACTGAAAGTGAGAGAAATGGACAGCAAGTCTGTCAGTAGCTGAAAGGGAGAGAAATGGACAGCAGGTCAGTCAGTAACTGAAAGGGGGAGAAATGGACAGCAGGTCAGTCAGTAACTGAAAGTGAGAGAAATGGACAGCAGGTCAGTCAGTATCTGAAAGTGAGAGACATGGACAGCAGGTCTGTCAGTATCTGAAAGGGAGAGAAATGGACAGCAGGTCTGTCAGTATCTGAAAGTGAGAGAAATGGACAGCAGGTCTGTCAGTATCTGAAAGGGAGAGAAATGGACAGCAGGTCTGTCAGTATCTGAAAGTGAGAGAAATGGACAGCAGGTCAGTCAGTATCTGAAAGGGAGAGAAATGGACAGTAGGTCAGTCAGTAACTGAAAGGGAGAGAAATGGACAGCAGGTCAGTCAGTATCTGAAAGGGAGAGAAATGGATAGCGGGTCAGTTAGTATCTGAAAGGGAGAGAAATGGACAGTAGGTCAGTCAGTATCTGAAATGGAGAGAAATGGACAGTAGGTCAGTCAGTAACTGAAAGGGAGAGAAATGGACAGCAGGTCAGTCACTATCTGAAAGTGAGAGACATGGACAGCAGGTCAGTCACTATCTGAAAGTGAGAGAAATGGACAGCAGGTCAGTCAGTATCTGAAAGGGAGAGAAATGGACAGCAGGTCAGTCAGTATCTGAAAGTGAGAGAAATGGACAGCATGTCAGTCAGTATCTGAAAGTGAGAGAAATGGACAGCATGTCTGTCAGTATCTGAAAGTGAGAGAAATGGACAGCAGGTCTGTCAGTATCTGAAAGTGAGAGAAATGGACAGCATGTCTGTCAGTAACTGAAACGGACAGAAATGGACAGCAGGTCAGTCAGTATCTGAAAGTGAGAGAAATGGACAGCATGTCTGTCAGTATCTGAAAGTGAGAGAAATGGACAGCAGGTCAGTCAGTATCTGAAAGTGAGCGAAATGGACAGCAGGTCGGTCAGTATCTGAAAGGGAGAGAAATGGACAGCAGGTCAGTCAGTATCTGAAAGTGAGAGAAATGGACAGCAGGTCAGTCAGTATCTGAAAGTGAGAAATGGACAGCAGGTCAGTCAGTAACTGAAAGTGAGAGAAATGGACAGCAGGTCAGTCAGTATCTGAAAGTGAAAGAAATGGACAGCAGGTCAGTCAGTATCTGAAAGGGAGAGAAATGGACAGTGGGTCAGTCAGTATCTGAAAGGGAGAGAAATGGACAGTAGGTCAGTCAGTATCTGAAAGGGAGAGAAATGGACAGTAGGTCGGTCAGTATCTGAAAGGGAGAGAAATGGACAGCAGGTCTGTCAGTAACGTAAAGAGAGAAATAGACAGCAGGTCAGTCAGTATCTGAAAGTGAGAGAAATGGACAGCAGGTCTGTCAGTATCTGAAAGGGAGAGAAATGGACAGCAGGTCAGTCAGTATCTGAAAGTGAGGGAAATGGACAGCAGGTCAGTCAGTATCTGAAAGTGAGAGAAATGGACAGCAGGTCAGTCAGTATCTGACATTGAGAGAAATGGACAGTAGGTCAGTCAGTATTTGAAAGGGAGCGAAAGGGACAGTAGGTCAGTCAGTATCTGAAAGAGAGAGAAATGGACAGCAGGTCAGTCAGGATCTGAAAGGGAGAGAAATGGACAGCAGGTCTGTCAGTATCTGAAAGTGTGAGAAATGGACAGGAGGTCTGTCAGTATCTGAAAGTGAGAGAAATGGACAGCATGTCTGTCAGTATCTGAAAGTGAGAGAAATGGACAGCAGGTCTGTCAGTAACTGAAAGTGAGAGAAATGGACAGCAGGTCTGTCAGTATCTGAAAGTGAGAGAAATGGACAGCATTTCTGTCAGTAACTGAAACGAACAGAAATGGACAGCAGGTCTGTCAGTATCTGAAAGAGAGAAATGGACAGCATGTCTGTCAGTAACTGAAAGGGAGAGAAATGGACAGCAGGTCTGTCAGTATCTGAAAGTGAGAGAAATGGACAGCAGGTCAGTCAGTATCTGAAAGTGAGAGAAATGGACAGCAGGTCAGTCAGTATCTGAAAGTGAGAGAAATGGACAGCAGGTCAGTCAGTATCTGATAGTGAGAGTAATGGACAGCAGGTCAGTCAGTATCTGAAATAGAGAAATGGACAGCAGGTCAGTCAGTATCTGAAAGAGAGAGAAATGGACAGCAGGTCAGTCAGTATCTGAAAGGAAGAGAAATAGACAGTAGGTCAGTCAGTATCTGAAAGGGAGAGAAACGGACAGCAGGTCTGTCAGTATCTGAAATAGACAAATGGACAGCAGGTCAGTCAGTATCTGAAAGAGAGAGAAATGGACAGTAGGTCAGTCAGTATCTGAAATAGACAAATGGACAGCAGGTCAGTCAGTATCTGAAAGGGAGAGAAATGGACAGCAGGTCAGTCAGGATCTGAAAGGGAGAGAAATGGACAGCAGGTCTGTCAGTATCTGAAATAGAGAAATGGACAGCAGGTCATTCAGTATCTGTAATAGAGAAATGGACAGCAGGTCAGTCAGTATCTGAAATAGAGAAATGGACAGCAGGTCAGTCAGTATCTGAAAGGGAGAGAAATGGACAGCAGGTCAGTCAGGATCTGAAAGGGAGAGAAATGGACAGCAGGTCTGTCAGTATCTGAAAGTGAGAGAAATGGACAGCAGGTCTGTCAGTATCTGAAAGTGAGAGAAATGGACAGCATGTCTGTCAGTATCTGAAAGTGAGAGAAATGGACAGCAGGTCTGTCAGTATCTGAAAGGGAGAGAAATGGACAGCATGTCTGTCAGTAACTGAAAGGGAGAGAAATGGACAGCAGGTCAGTCAGTATCTGAAAGTGAGAGAAATGGACAGCAGGTCAGTCAGTATCTGAAATAGAGAAATGGACAGCAGGTCAGTCAGTATCTGAAATAGAGAAATGGACAGCAGGTCAGTCAGTATCTGAAATAGAGACATGGACAGCAGGTCTGTCAGTATCTGTAAGTGAGAGACATGGACAGCAGGTCAGTCAGTAACTGAAAGTGAGAGAAATGGACAGCAGGTCTGTCAGTATCTGAAAGTGAGAGAAATGGACAGCAGGTCAGTCAGTATCTGAAAGTGAGAGAAATGGACAGCAGGTCAGTCAGTATCTGAAAGTGAGAGAAATGGACAGCAGGTCAGTCAGTATCTGATAGTGAGAGTAATGGACAGCAGGTCAGTCAGTATCTGAAATAGAGAAATGGACAGCAGGTCAGTCAGTATCTGAAAGAGAGAGAAATGGACAGTAGGTCAGTCAGTATCTGAAAGGAAGAGAAATAGACAGTAGGTCAGTCAGTATCTGAAAGGGAGAGAAACGGACAGCAGGTCTGTCAGTATCTGAAATAGACAAATGGACAGCAGGTCAGTCAGTATCTGAAAGTGAGAGAAATGGACAGCAGGTCAGTCAGTATCTGAAATAGAGAAATGGACAGCAGGTCAGTCAGTATCTGAAATTGAGAAATGGACAGCAGGTCAGTCAGTATCTGAAATAGAGAAATGGACAGCATGTCTGTCAGTAACTGAAAGTGAGAGAAATGGACAGCAGGTCAGTCAGTATCTGAAAGGGAGAGAAATGGACAGCAGGTCAGTCAGTAACTGAAAGGGAGAGAAATGGACAGCAGGTCAGTCAGTATCTGAAAGTGAGAGAAATGGACAGCAGGTCAGTCAGTATCTGAAAGTGAGAGTAATGGACAGCAGGTCAGTCAGTATCTGAAAGTGAGAGAAATGGACAGCAGGTCAGTCAGTATCTGAAATAGAGAAATGGACAGCAGGTCAGTCAGTATCTGAAATAGAGAAATGGACAGCAGGTCAGTCAGTATCTGAAATAGAGACATGGACTGCAGGTCAGTCAGTATCTGAAATAGAGACATGGACAGCAGGTCAGTCAGTATCTGAAATAGAGAAATGGACAGCAGGTCAGTCAGTATCTGAAATTGAGAAATGGACAGCAGGTCAGTCAGTATCTGAAATAGAGAAATGGACAGCATGTCTGTCAGTAACTGAAAGTGAGAGAAATGGACAGCAGGTCAGTCAGTATCTGAAAGGGAGAGAAATGGACAGCAGGTCAGTCAGTAACTGAAAGTGAGAGAAATGGACAGCAGGTCAGTCAGTATCTGAAAGTGAGAGAAATGGACAGCAGGTCAGTCAGTATCTGAAAGTGAGAGTAATGGACAGCAGGTCAGTCAGTATCTGAAAGTGAGAGAAATGGACAGCAGGTCAGTCAGTATCTGAAAGGGAGAGAAATGGACAACAGGTCAGTCAGTATCTGAAAGTGAGAGAAATGGACAGCAGGTCAGTCAGTATCTGAAAGTGAGAGAAATGGACAGCAGGTCAGTCAGTATCTGAAAGTGAGAGTAATGGACAGCAGGTCAGTCAGTATCTGAAAGGGAAAGAAATGGAAAGCCGGTCAGTTAGTATCTGAAAGTGAGAGAAATGGACAGCAGGTCAGTCAGTATCTGAAAGTGCGAGAAATGGACAGCAGGTCAGTCAGTATCTGAAAGTGAGAGAAATGGACAGCAGGTCAGTCAGTATCTGAAAGTGAGAGTAATGGACAGCAGGTCAGTCAGTATCTGAAAGGGAGAGAAATGGACAGTAGGTCAGTCAGTAACTGAAAGGGAGAGAAATGGGCAGCAGGTCAGTCAGTATCTGAAAGGGAGAGAAATGGACAGCAGGTCTGTCAGTAACTGAAAGGGAGAGAAATGGACAGCAGGTCAGTCAGTAACTGAAAGTGAGAGAAATGGACAGCAAGTCTGTCAGTAACTGAAAGTGAGAGAAATGGACAGCAAGTCTGTCAGGAACTGAAAGGGACAGAAATGGACAGCAGGTCAGTCAGTAACTGAAAGTGAGAGAAATGGACAGCAAGTCTGTCAGTAACTGAAAGTGAGAGAAATGGACAGCAAGTCTGTCAGGAACTGAAAGGGACAGAAATGGACAGCAAGTCTGTCAGTAACTGAAAGGGAGAGAAATGGACAGCAGGTCAGTCAGTATCTGAAAGGGAGAGAAATGGACAGCAGGTCAGTCAGTAACTGAAAGGGAGAGAAATGGACAGCAGGTCAGTCAGTAACTGAAAGTGAGAGAAATGGACAGCAGGTCAGTCAGTAACTGAAAGTGAGCGAAATGGACAGCAGGTCGGTCAGTATCTGAAAGGGAGAGAAATGGACAGCAGGTCAGTCAGTAACTGAAAGGGAGAGAAATGGACAGCAGGTCAGTCAGTAACTGAAAGGGAGAGAAATGGACAGCAAGTCTGTCAGTAACTGAAAGGGAGAGAAATGGACAGCAGGTCAGTCAGTAACTGAAAGGGAGAGAAATGGACAGCAGGTCAGTCAGTAACTGAAAGTGAGAGAAATGGACAGCAAGTCTGTCAGTAGCTGAAAGGGAGAGAAATGGACAGCAGGTCAGTCAGTAACTGAAAGTGAGAGAAATGGACAGCAAGTCTGTCAGTAACTGAAAGGGAGAGAAATGGACAGCAGGTCAGTCAGTAACTGAAAGGGAGAGAAATGGACAGCAGGTCAGTCAGTAACTGAAAGTGAGAGAAATGGACAGCAGGTCAGGCAGTAACTGAAAGGGGGAGAAATGGACAGCAGGTCAGTCAGTAACTGAAAGTGAGAGAAATGGACAGCAGGTCAGTCAGTATCTGAAAGTGAGAGACATGGACAGCAGGTCTGTCAGTATCTGAAAGGGAGAGAAATGGACAGCAGGTCTGTCAGTATCTGAAAGTGAGAGAAATGGACAGCAGGTCTGTCAGTATCTGAAAGGGAGAGAAATGGACAGCAGGTCTGTCAGTATCTGAAAGTGAGAGAAATGGACAGCAGGTCAGTCAGTATCTGAAAGGGAGAGAAATGGACAGTAGGTCAGTCAGTAACTGAAAGGGAGAGAAATGGACAGCAGGTCAGTCAGTATCTGAAAGGGAGAGAAATGGATAGCGGGTCAGTTAGTATCTGAAAGGGAGAGAAATGGACAGTAGGTCAGTCAGTATCTGAAATGGAGAGAAATGGACAGTAGGTCAGTCAGTAACTGAAAGGGAGAGAAATGGACAGCAGGTCAGTCACTATCTGAAAGTGAGAGACATGGACAGCAGGTCAGTCACTATCTGAAAGTGAGAGAAATGGACAGCAGGTCAGTCAGTATCTGAAAGGGAGAGAAATGGACAGCATGTCAGTCAGTATCTGAAAGTGAGAGAAATGGACAGCATGTCTGTCAGTATCTGAAAGTGAGAGAAATGGACAGCAGGTCTGTCAGTATCTGAAAGTGAGAGAAATGGACAGCATGTCTGTCAGTAACTGAAACGGACAGAAATGGACAGCAGGTCAGTCAGTATCTGAAAGTGAGAGAAATGGACAGCATGTCTGTCAGTATCTGAAAGTGAGAGAAATGGACAGCAGGTCAGTCAGTATCTGAAAGTGAGCGAAATGGACAGCAGGTCGGTCAGTATCTGAAAGGGAGAGAAATGGACAGCAGGTCAGTCAGTATCTGAAAGTGAGAGAAATGGACAGCAGGTCAGTCAGTATCTGAAAGTGAGAAATGGACAGCAGGTCAGTCAGTAACTGAAAGTGAGAGAAATGGACAGCAGGTCAGTCAGTATCTGAAAGTGAAAGAAATGGACAGCAGGTCAGTCAGTATCTGAAAGGGAGAGAAATGGACAGTGGGTCAGTCAGTATCTGAAAGGGAGAGAAATGGACAGTAGGTCAGTCAGTATCTGAAAGGGAGAGAAATGGACAGTAGGTCGGTCAGTATCTGAAAGGGAGAGAAATGGACAGCAGGTCTGTCAGTAACGTAAAGAGAGAAATAGACAGCAGGTCAGTCAGTATCTGAAAGTGAGAGAAATGGACAGCAGGTCTGTCAGTATCTGAAAGGGAGAGAAATGGACAGCAGGTCAGTCAGTATCTGAAAGTGAGGGAAATGGACAGCAGGTCAGTCAGTATCTGAAAGTGAGAGAAATGGACAGCAGGTCAGTCAGTATCTGACATTGAGAGAAATGGACAGTAGGTCAGTCAGTATTTGAAAGGGAGCGAAAGGGACAGTAGGTCAGTCAGTATCTGAAAGAGAGAGAAATGGACAGCAGGTCAGTCAGGATCTG
The DNA here is from genome assembly GCF_036365525.1 of Heterodontus francisci. NCBI lineage: Eukaryota > Metazoa > Chordata > Chondrichthyes > Heterodontiformes > Heterodontidae > Heterodontus > Heterodontus francisci. The sequence continues at coordinate 166,457,254 of NC_090373.1, read as the reverse complement.
AAAGGGAGAGAAATGGACAGCAGGTCTGTCAGTATCTGAAAGTGAGAGAAATGGACAGGAGGTCTGTCAGTATCTGAAAGTGAGAGAAATGGACAGCATGTCTGTCAGTATCTGAAAGTGAGAGAAATGGACAGCAGGTCTGTCAGTAACTGAAAGTGAGAGAAATGGACAGCAGGTCTGTCAGTATCTGAAAGTGAGAGAAATGGACAGCATTTCTGTCAGTAACTGAAACGAACAGAAATGGACAGCAGGACTGTCAGTATCTGAAAGAGAGAAATGGACAGCATGTCTGTCAGTAACTGAAAGGGAGAGAAATGGACAGCAGGTCTGTCAGTATCTGAAAGTGAGAGAAATGGACAGCAGGTCAGTCAGTATCTGAAAGTGAGAGAAATGGACAGCAGGTCAGTCAGTATCTGAAAGTGAGAGAAATGGACAGCAGGTCAGTCAGTATCTGATAGTGAGAGTAATGGACAGCAGGTCAGTCAGTATCTGAAATAGAGAAATGGACAGCAGGTCAGTCAGTATCTGAAAGAGAGAGAAATGGACAGCAGGTCAGTCAGTATCTGAAAGGAAGAGAAATAGACAGTAGGTCAGTCAGTATCTGAAAGGGAGAGAAACGGACAGCAGGTCTGTCAGTATCTGAAATAGACAAATGGACAGCAGGTCAGTCAGTATCTGAAAGGGAGAGAAATGGACAGCAGGTCAGTCAGGATCTGAAAGGGAGAGAAATGGACAGCAGGTCAGTCAGGATCTGAAAGGGAGAGAAATGGACAGCAGGTCTGTCAGTATCTGAAATAGAGAAATGGACAGCAGGTCATTCAGTATCTGAAATAGAGAAATGGACAGCAGGTCAGTCAGTATCTGAAATAGAGAAATGGACAGCAGGTCAGTCAGTATCTGAAAGGGAGAGAAATGGACAGCAGGTCAGTCAGGATCTGAAAGGGAGAGAAATGGACAGCAGGTCTGTCAGTATCTGAAAGTGAGAGAAATGGACAGCAGGTCTGTCAGTATCTGAAAGTGAGAGAAATGGACAGCATGTCTGTCAGTATCTGAAAGTGAGAGAAATGGACAGCAGGTCTGTCAGTATCTGAAAGTGAGAGAAATGGACAGCATGTCTGTCAGTAACTGAAACGGACAGAAATGGACAGCAGGTCAGTCAGTATCTGAAAGTGAGAGAAATGGACAGCATGTCTGTCAGTATCTGAAAGTGAGAGAAATGGACAGCAGGTCAGTCAGTATCTGAAAGTGAGCGAAATGGACAGCAGGTCGGTCAGTATCTGAAAGGGAGAGAAATGGACAGCAGGTCAGTCAGTATCTGAAAGTGAGAGAAATGGACAGCAGGTCAGTCAGTATCTGAAAGTGAGAAATGGACAGCAGGTCAGTCAGTAACTGAAAGTGAGAGAAATGGACAGCAGGTCAGTCAGTATCTGAAAGTGAAAGAAATGGACAGCAGGTCAGTCAGTATCTGAAAGGGAGAGAAATGGACAGTGGGTCAGTCAGTATCTGAAAGGGAGAGAAATGGACAGTAGGTCAGTCAGTATCTGAAAGGGAGAGAAATGGACAGTAGGTCGGTCAGTATCTGAAAGGGAGAGAAATGGACAGCAGGTCTGTCAGTAACGTAAAGAGAGAAATAGACAGCAGGTCAGTCAGTATCTGAAAGTGAGAGAAATGGACAGCAGGTCTGTCAGTATCTGAAAGGGAGAGAAATGGACAGCAGGTCAGTCAGTATCTGAAAGTGAGGGAAATGGACAGCAGGTCAGTCAGTATCTGAAAGTGAGAGAAATGGACAGCAGGTCAGTCAGTATCTGACATTGAGAGAAATGGACAGTAGGTCAGTCAGTATTTGAAAGGGAGCGAAAGGGACAGTAGGTCAGTCAGTATCTGAAAGAGAGAGAAATGGACAGCAGGTCAGTCAGGATCTGAAAGGGAGAGAAATGGACAGCAGGTCTGTCAGTATCTGAAAGTGAGAGAAATGGACAGGAGGTCTGTCAGTATCTGAAAGTGAGAGAAATGGACAGCATGTCTGTCAGTATCTGAAAGTGAGAGAAATGGACAGCAGGTCTGTCAGTAACTGAAAGTGAGAGAAATGGACAGCAGGTCTGTCAGTATCTGAAAGTGAGAGAAATGGACAGCATTTCTGTCAGTAACTGAAACGAACAGAAATGGACAGCAGGTCTGTCAGTATCTGAAAGAGAGAAATGGACAGCATGTCTGTCAGTAACTGAAAGGGAGAGAAATGGACAGCAGGTCTGTCAGTATCTGAAAGTGAGAGAAATGGACAGCAGGTCAGTCAGTATCTGAAAGTGAGAGAAATGGACAGCAGGTCAGTCAGTATCTGAAAGTGAGAGAAATGGACAGCAGGTCAGTCAGTATCTGATAGTGAGAGTAATGGACAGCAGGTCAGTCAGTATCTGAAATAGAGAAATGGACAGCAGGTCAGTCAGTATCTGAAAGAGAGAGAAATGGACAGCAGGTCAGTCAGTATCTGAAAGGAAGAGAAATAGACAGTAGGTCAGTCAGTATCTGAAAGGGAGAGAAACGGACAGCAGGTCTGTCAGTATCTGAAATAGACAAATGGACAGCAGGTCAGTCAGTATCTGAAAGAGAGAGAAATGGACAGTAGGTCAGTCAGTATCTGAAATAGACAAATGGACAGCAGGTCAGTCAGTATCTGAAAGGGAGAGAAATGGACAGCAGGTCAGTCAGGATCTGAAAGGGAGAGAAATGGACAGCAGGTCTGTCAGTATCTGAAATAGAGAAATGGACAGCAGGTCATTCAGTATCTGAAATAGAGAAATGGACAGCAGGTCAGTCAGTATCTGAAATAGAGAAATGGACAGCAGGTCAGTCAGTATCTGAAAGGGAGAGAAATGGACAGCAGGTCAGTCAGGATCTGAAAGGGAGAGAAATGGACAGCAGGTCTGTCAGTATCTGAAAGTGAGAGAAATGGACAGCAGGTCTGTCAGTATCTGAAAGTGAGAGAAATGGACAGCATGTCTGTCAGTATCTGAAAGTGAGAGAAATGGACAGCAGGTCTGTCAGTATCTGAAAGGGAGAGAAATGGACAGCATGTCTGTCAGTAACTGAAAGGGAGAGAAATGGACAGCAGGTCAGTCAGTATCTGAAAGTGAGAGAAATGGACAGCAGGTCAGTCAGTATCTGAAATAGAGAAATGGACAGCAGGTCAGTCAGTATCTGAAATAGAGAAATGGACAGCAGGTCAGTCAGTATCTGAAATAGAGACATGGACAGCAGGTCAGTCAGTATCTGAAAGTGAGAGAAATGGACAGCATGTCTGTCAGTATCTGAAAGTGAGAGAAATAGACAGCAGGTCTGTCAGTCTCTGAAAGTGAGAGAAATGGACAGCATGTCTGTCAGTAACTGAAAGGGAGAGAAATGGACAGCATGTCTGTCAGTATCTGAAAGTGAGAGAAATGGACAGCAGGTCTGTCAGTATCTGAAAGTGAGAGAAATGGACAGCAGGTCTGTCAGTATCTGTAAGTGAGAGACATGGACAGCAGGTCAGTCAGTAACTGAAAGTGAGAGAAATGGACAGCAGGTCCGTCAGTATCTGAAAGTGAGAGAAATGGACAGCAGGTCAGTCAGTATCTGAAAGTGAGAGAAATGGACAGCAGGTCAGTCAGTATCTGAAAGTGAGAGAAATGGACAGCAGGTCAGTCAGTATCTGATAGTGAGAGTAATGGACAGCAGGTCAGTCAGTATCTGAAATAGAGAAATGGACAGCAGGTCAGTCAGTATCTGAAAGAGAGAGAAATGGACAGTAGGTCAGTCAGTATCTGAAAGGAAGAGAAATAGACAGTAGGTCAGTCAGTATCTGAAAGGGAGAGAAACGGACAGCAGGTCTGTCAGTATCTGAAATAGACAAATGGACAGCAGGTCAGTCAGTATCTGAAAGAGAGAGAAATGGACAGTAGGTCAGTCAGTATCTGAAATAGACAAATGGACAGCAGGTCAGTCAGTATCTGAAAGGGAGAGAAATGGACAGCAGGTCAGTCAGGATCTGAAAGGGAGAGAAATGGACAGCAGGTCTGTCAGTATCTGAAATAGAGAAATGGAAAGCAGGTCATTCAGTATCTGAAATAGAGAAATGGACAGCAGGTCAGTCAGTATCTGAAATAGAGAAATGGACAGCAGGTCAGTCAGTATCTGAAAGGGAGAGAAATGGACAGCAGGTCAGTCAGGATCTGAAAGGGAGAGAAATGGACAGCAGGTCTGTCAGTATCTGAAAGTGAGAGAAATGGGCAGCAGGTCTGTCAGTATCTGAAAGTGAGAGAAATGGACAGCATGTCTGTCAGTATCTGAAAGTGAGAGAAATGGACAGCAGGTCTGTCAGTATCTGAAAGGGAGAGAAATGGACAGCATGTCTGTCAGTAACTGAAAGGGAGAGAAATGGACAGCAGGTCAGTCAGTATCTGAAAGTGAGAGAAATGGACAGCAGGTCAGTCAGTATCTGAAATCGAGAAATGGACAGCAGGTCAGTCAGTATCTGAAATAGAGAAATGGACAGCAGGTCAGTCAGTATCTGAAATAGAGACATGGACAGCAGGTCAGTCAGTATCTGAAAGTGAGAGAAATGGACAGCATGTCTGTCAGTATCTGAAAGTGAGAGAAATGGACAGCATGTCTGTCAGTATCTGAAAGTGAGAGAAATGGACAGCAGGTCTGTCAGTATCTGTAAGTGAGAAAAATGGACAGCAGGTCAGTCAGTAACTGAAAGTGAGAGAAATGGACAGCATATCTGTCAGTAACTGAAACAAACAGAAATGGACAGCAGGTCTGTCAGTATCTGAAAGAGAGAAATGGACAGCATGTCTGTCAGTAACTGAAAGGGAGAGAAATGGACAGCAGGTCTGTCAGTATCTGAAAGTGAGAGAAATGGACAGCAGGTCAGTCAGTATCTGAAAGTGAGAGAAATGGACAGCAGGTCAGTCAGTATCTGAAAGTGAGAGAAATGGACAGCAGGTCAGTCAGTATCTGAAAGTGAGAGAAATGGACAGCAGGTCAGTCAGTATCTGAAAGTGAGAGAAATGGACAGCAGGTCTGTCAGTATCTGAAAGGGAGAGAAATGGACAGCATGTCTGTCAGTAACTGAAAGGGAGAGAAATGGACAGCAGGTCAGTCAGTATCTGAAAGTGAGAGAAATGGACAGCAGGTCAGTCAGTATCTGAAATAGAGAAATGGACAGCAGGTCAGTCACTATCTGAAATAGAGAAATGGACAGCAGGTCAGTCAGTATCTGAAATAGAGACATGAACAGCAGGTCAGTCAGTATCTGAAAGTGAGAGAAATGGACAGCAGGTCTGTCAGTCTCTGAAAGTGAGAGAAATGGACAGCATGTCTGTCAGTAACTGAAAGGGAGAGAAATGGACAGCATGTCTGTCAGTATCTGAAAGTGAGAGAAATGGACAGCAGGTCTGTCAGTATCTGAAAGTGAGAGAAATGGACAGCAGGTCTGTCAGTCTCTGAAAGTGAGAGAAATGGACAGCATGTCTGTCAGTAACTGAAAGTGAGAGAAATGGACAGCATGTCTGTCAGTATCTGAAAGTGAGAGAAATGGACAGCAGGTCTGTCAGTATCTGAAAGTGAGAGAAATGGACAGCAGGTCTGTCAGTATCTGAAAGTGAGAGAAATGGACAGCAGGTCTGTCAGTATCTGAAAGTGAGAGAAATGGACAGCAGGTCTGTCAGTATCTGAAAGTGAGAGAAATGGACAGCAGGTCTGTCAGTCTCTGAAAGTGAGAGAAATGGACAGCATGTCTGTCAGTAACTGAAAGGGAGAGAAATGGACAGCATGTCTGTCAGTATCTGAAAGTGAGAGTAATGGACAGCAGGTCAGTCAGTATCTGAAAGTGAGAGAAATGGACAGCAGGTCAGTCAGTATCTGAAAGGGAGAGAAATGGACAGCAGGTCAGTCAGTATCTGAAAGTGAGAGAAATGGACAGCAGGTCAGTCAGTATCTGAAAGTGAGAGAAATGGACAGCAGGTCAGTCAGTAACTGAAAGTGAGAGAAATGGACAGCAGGTCAGTCAGTATCTGAAATAGAGAAATGGACAGCAGGTCAGTCAGTATCTGAAATTGAGAAATGGACAGCAGGTCAGTCAGTATCTGAAATAGAGAAATGGACAGCATGTCTGTCAGTAACTGAAAGTGAGAGAAATGGACAGCAGGTCAGTCAGTATCTGAAAGGGAGAGAAATGGACAGCAGGTCAGTCAGTAACTGAAACGGAGAGAAATGGATAGCAGGTCAGTCAGTATCTGAAAGTGAGAGAAATGGACAGCAGGTCAGTCAGTATCTGAAAGTGAGAGTAATGGACAGCAGGTCAGTCAGTATCTGAAAGTGAGAGAAATGGACAGCAGGTCAGTCAGTATCTGAAATAGAGAAATGGACAGCAGGTCAGTCAGTATCTGAAATAGAGAAATGGACAGCAGGTCAGTCAGTATCTGAAATAGAGACATGGACAGCAGGTCAGTCAGTATCTGAAATAGAGACATGGACAGCAGGCCAGTCAGTATCTGAAATAGAGAAATGGACAGCAGGTCAGTCAGTATCTGAAATTGAGAAATGGACAGCAGGTCAGTCAGTATCTGAAATAGAGAAATGGACAGCATGTCTGTCAGTAACTGAAAGTGAGAGAAATGGACAGCAGGTCAGTCAGTATCTGAAAGGGAGAGAAATGGACAGCAGGTCAGTCAGTAACTGAAAGTGAGAGAAATGGACAGCAGGTCAGTCAGTATCTGAAAGTGAGAGAAATGGACAGCAGGTCAGTCAGTATCTGAAAGTGAGAGTAATGGACAGCAGGTCAGTCAGTATCTGAAAGTGAGAGAAATGGACAGCAGGTCAGTCAGTATCTGAAAGGGAGAGAAATGGACAGCAGGTCAGTCAGTATCTGAAAGTGAGAGAAATGGACAGCAGGTCAGTCAGTATCTGAAAGTGAGAGAAATGGACAGCAGGTCAGTCAGTATCTGAAAGTGAGAGTAATGGACAGCAGGTCAGTCAGTATCTGAAAGGGAAAGAAATGGAAAGCCGGTCAGTTAGTATCTGAAAGTGAGAGAAATGGACAGCAGGTCAGTCAGTATCTGAAAGTGCGAGAAATGGACAGCAGGTCAGTCAGTATCTGAAAGTGAGAGAAATGGACAGCAGGTCAGTCAGTATCTGAAAGTGAGAGTAATGGACAGCAGGTCAGTCAGTATCTGAAAGGGAGAGAAATGGACAGTAGGTCAGTCAGTAACTGAAAGGGAGAGAAATGGGCAGCAGGTCAGTCAGTATCTGAAAGGGAGAGAAATGGACAGCAGGTCTGTCAGTAACTGAAAGGGAGAGAAATGGACAGCAGGTCAGTCAGTAACTGAAAGTGAGAGAAATGGACAGCAAGTCTGTCAGTAACTGAAAGTGAGAGAAATGGACAGCAAGTCTGTCAGGAACTGAAAGGGACAGAAATGGACAGCAGGTCAGTCAGTAACTGAAAGTGAGAGAAATGGACAGCAAGTCTGTCAGTAACTGAAAGTGAGAGAAATGGACAGCAAGTCTGTCAGGAACTGAAAGGGACAGAAATGGACAGCAAGTCTGTCAGTAACTGAAAGGGAGAGAAATGGACAGCAGGTCAGTCAGTAACTGAAAGGGAGAGAAATGGACAGCAGGTCAGTCAGTAACTGAAAGTGAGAGAAATGGACAGCAGGTCAGTCAGTAACTGAAAGTGAGAGAAATGGACAGCAAGTCTGTCAGTAACTGAAAGGGAGAGAAATGGACAGCAGGTCAGTCAGTAACTGAAAGTGAGAGAAATGGACAGCAAGTCTGTCAGTAGCTGAAAGGGAGAGAAATGGACAGCAGGTCAGTCAGTAACTGAAAGTGAGAGAAATGGACAGCAGGTCAGTCAGTATCTGAAAGTGAGAGACATGGACAGCAGGTCTGTCAGTATCTGAAAGGGAGAGAAATGGACAGCAGGTCTGTCAGTATCTGAAAGTGAGAGAAATGGACAGCAGGTCTGTCAGTATCTGAAAGGGAGAGAAATGGACAGCAGGTCAGTCAGTATCTGAAAGGGAGAGAAATGGACAGTAGGTCAGTCAGTAACTGAAAGGGAGAGAAATGGACAGCAGGTCAGTCAGTATCTGAAAGGGAGAGAAATGGATAGCGGGTCAGTTAGTATCTGAAAGGGAGAGAAATGGACAGTAGGTCAGTCAGTATCTGAAATGGAGAGAAATGGACAGTAGGTCAGTCAGTAACTGAAAGGGAGAGAAATGGACAGCAGGTCAGTCACTATCTGAAAGTGAGAGACATGGACAGCAGGTCAGTCACTATCTGAAAGTGAGAGAAATGGACAGCAGGTCAGTCAGTATCTGAAAGGGAGAGAAATGGACAGCAGGTCAGTCAGTATCTGAAAGTGAGAGAAATGGACAGCATGTCTGTCAGTATCTGAAAGTGAGAGAAATGGACAGCATGTCTGTCAGTATCTGAAAGTGAGAGAAATGGACAGCAGGTCTGTCAGTATCTGAAAGTGAGAGAAATGGACAGCATGTCTGTCAGTAACTGAAACGGACAGAAATGGACAGCAGGTCAGTCAGTATCTGAAAGTGAGAGAAATGGACAGCATGTCTGTCAGTATCTGAAAGTGAGCGAAATGGACAGCAGGTCGGTCAGTATCTGAAAGTGTGAGAAATGGACAGTAGGTCAGTCAGTATCTGAAAGTGAGAGAAATGGACAGCAGGTCAGTCAGTATCTGAAAGTGAGAAATGGACAGCAGGTCAGTCAGTAACTGAAAGTGAGAGAAATGGACAGCAGGTCAGTCAGTATCTGAAAGTGAAAGAAATGGACAGCAGGTCAGTCAGTATCTGAAAGGGAGAGAAATGGACAGTGGGTCAGTCAGTATCTGAAAGGGAGAGAAATGGACAGTAGGTCAGTCAGTATCTGAAAGGGAGAGAAATGGACAGTAGGTCGGTCAGTATCTGAAAGGGAGAGAAATGGACAGCAGGTCTGTCAGTAACGTAAAGAGAGAAATAGACAGCAGGTCAGTCAGTATCTGAAAGTGAGAGAAATGGACAGCAGGTCTGTCAGTATCTGAAAGGGAGAGAAATGGACAGCAGGTCAGTCAGTATCTGAAAGTGAGGGAAATGGACAGCAGGTCAGTCAGTATCTGAAAGTGAGAGAAATGGACAGCAGGTCAGTCAGTATCTGACATTGAGAGAAATGGACAGCAGGTCAGTCAGTATCTGAAAGGGAGAGAAAGGGACAGTAGGTCAGTCAGTATCTGAAAGAGAGAGAAATGGACAGCAGGTCAGTCAGGATCTGAAAGGGAGAGAAATGGACAGCAGGTCTGTCAGTATCTGAAAGTGAGAGAAATGGACAGCAGGTCTGTCAGTATCTGAAAGTGAGAGAAATGGACAGCATGTCTGTCAGTATCTGAAAGTGAGAGAAATGGACAGCAGGTCTGTCAGTAACTGAAAGTGAGAGAAATGGACAGCAGGTCTGTCAGTATATGAAAGTGAGAGAAATGGACAGCATGTCTGTCAGTAACTGAAAGGGAGAGAAATGGACAGCAGGTCTGTCAGTATCTGAAAGTGAGAGAAATGGACAGCAGGTCAGTCAGTATCTGAAAGTGAGAGAAATGGACAGCAGGTCAGTCAGTATCTGAAAGTGAGAGAAATGGACAGCAGGTCAGTCAGTATCTGATAGTGAGAGTAATGGACAGCAGGTCAGTCAGTATCTGAAATAGAGAAATGGACAGCAGGTCAGTCAGTATCTGATAGAGAGAGAAATGGACAGCAGGTCAGTCAGTATCTGAAAGGAAGAGAAATAGACAGTAGGTCAGTCAGTATCTGAAAGGGAGAGAAACGGACAGCAGGTCTGTCAGTATCTGAAATAGACAAATGGACAGCAGGTCAGTCAGTATCTGAAAGAGAGAGAAATGGACAGTAGGTCAGTCAGTATCTGAAATAGACAAATGGACAGCAGGTCAGTCAGTATCTGAAAGGGAGAGAAATGGACAGCAGGTCAGTCAGGATCTGAAAGGGAGAGAAATGGACAGCAGGTCTGTCAGTATCTGAAATAGAGAAATGGACAGCAGGTCATTCAGTATCTGAAATAGAGAAATGGACAGCAGGTCAGTCAGTATCTGAAATAGAGAAATGGACAGCAGGTCAGTCAGTATCTGAAAGGGAGAGAAATGGACAGCAGGTCAGTCAGGATCTGAAAGGGAGAGAAATGGACAGCAGGTCTGTCAGTATCTGAAAGTGAGAGAAATGGACAGCAGGTCTGTCAGTATCTGAAAGTGAGAGAAATGGACAGCATGTCTGTCAGTATCTGAAAGTGAGAGAAATGGACAGCAGGTCTGTCAGTATCTGAAAGGGAGAGAAATGGACAGCATGTCTGTCAGTAACTGAAAGGGAGAGAAATGGACAGCAGGTCAGTCAGTATCTGAAAGTGAGAGAAATGGACAGCAGGTCAGTCAGTATCTGAAATAGAGAAATGGACAGCAGGTCAGTCAGTATCTGAAATAGAGAAATGGACAGCAGGTCAGTCAGTATCTGAAATAGAGACATGGACAGCAGGTCAGTCAGTATCTGAAAGTGAGAGAAATGGACAGCATGTCTGTCAGTATCTGAAAGTGAGAGAAATGGACAGCAGGTCTGTCAGTCTCTGAAAGTGAGAGAAATGGACAGCATGTCTGTCAGTAACTGAAAGGGAGAGAAATGGACAGCATGTCTGTCAGTATCTGAAAGTGAGAGAAATGGACAGCAGGTCTGTCAGTATCTGAAAGTGAGAGAAATGGACAGCAGGTCTGTCAGTATCTGTAAGTGAGAGACATGGACAGCAGGTCAGTCAGTAACTGAAAGTGAGAGAAATGGACAGCAGGTCTGTCAGTATCTGAAAGTGAGAGAAATGGACAGCAGGTCAGTCAGTATCTGAAAGTGAGAGAAATGGACAGCAGGTCAGTCAGTATCTGAAAGTGAGAGAAATGGACAGCAGGTCAGTCAGTATCTGATAGTGAGAGTAATGGACAGCAGGTCAGTCAGTATCTGAAATAGAGAAATGGACAGCAGGTCAGTCAGTATCTGAAAGAGAGAGAAATGGACAGTAGGTCAGTCAGTATCTGAAAGGAAGAGAAATAGACAGTAGGTCAGTCAGTATCTGAAAGGGAGAGAAACGGACAGCAGGTCTGTCAGTATCTGAAATAGACAAATGGACAGCAGGTCAGTCAGTATCTGAAAGAGAGAGAAATGGACAGTAGGTCAGTCAGTATCTGAAATAGACAAATGGACAGCAGGTCAGTCAGTATCTGAAAGGGAGAGAAATGGACAGCAGGTCAGTCAGGATCTGAAAGGGAGAGAAATGGACAGCAGGTCTGCAGTATCTGAAATAGAGAAATGGAAAGCAGGTCAGTCAGTATCTGAAATAGAGAAATGGACAGCAGGTCAGTCAGTATCTGAAAGGGAGAGAAATGGACAGCAGGTCAGTCAGGATCTGAAAGGGAGAGAAATGGACAGCAGGTCTGTCAGTATCTGAAAGTGAGAGAAATGGACAGCAGGTCTGTCAGTATCTGAAAGTGAGAGAAATGGACAGCATGTCTGTCAGTATCTGAAAGTGAGAGAAATGGACAGCAGGTCTGTCAGTATCTGAAAGGGAGAGAAATGGACAGCATGTCTGTCAGTAACTGAAAGGGAGAGAAATGGACAGCAGGTCAGTCAGTATCTGAAAGTGAGAGAAATGGACAGCAGGTCAGTCAGTATCTGAAATCGAGAAATGGACAGCAGGTCAGTCAGTATCTGAAATAGAGAAATGGACAGCAGGTCAGTCAGTATCTGAAATAGAGACATGGACAGCAGGTCAGTCAGTATCTGAAAGTGAGAGAAATGGACAGCATGTCTGTCAGTATCTGAAAGTGAGAGAAATGGACAGCATGTCTGTCAGTATCTGAAAGTGAGAGAAATGGACAGCAGGTCTGTCAGTATCTGTAAGTGAGAAAAATGGACAGCAGGTCAGTCAGTAACTGAAAGTGAGAGAAATGGACAGCATGTCTGTCAGTAACTGAAACAAACAGAAATGGACAGCAGGTCTGTCAGTATCTGAAAGAGAGAAATGGACAGCATGTCTGTCAGTATCTGAAAGAGAGAAATGGACAGCATGTCTGTCAGTAACTGAAAGGGAGAGAAATGGACAGCAGGTCTGTCTGTATCTGAAAGTGAGAGAAATGGACAGCAGGTCAGTCAGTATCTGAAAGTGAGAGAAATGGACAGCAGGTCAGTCAGTATCTGAAAGTGAGAGAAATGGACAGCAGGTCAGTCAGTATCTGAAAGTGAGAGAAATGGACAGCAGGTCAGTCAGTATCTGAAAGTGAGGGAAATGGACAGCAGGTCAGTCAGTATCTGAAAGTGAGAGAAATGGACAGCAGGTCAGTCAGTATCTGACATTGAGAGAAATGGACAGTAGGTCAGTCAGTATCTGAAAGGGAGAGAAAGGGACAGTAGGTCAGTCAGTATCTGAAAGAGAGAGAAATGGACAGCAGGTCAGTCAGGATCTGAAAGGGAGAGAAATGGACAGCAGGTCTGTCAGTATCTGAAAGTGAGAGAAATGGACAGCAGGTCTGTCAGTATCTGAAAGTGAGAGAAATGGACAGCATGTCTGTCAGTATCTGAAAGTGAGAGAAATGGACAGCAGGTCTGTCAGTAACTGAAAGTGAGAGAAATGGACAGCAGGTCTGTCAGTATCTGAAAGTGAGAGAAATGGACAGCATTTCTGTCAGTAACTGAAACGAACAGAAATGGACAGCAGGTCTGTCAGTATCTGAAAGAGAGAAATGGACAGCATGTCTGTCAGTAACTGAAAGGGAGAGAAATGGACAGCAGGTCTGTCAGTATCTGAAAGTGAGAGAAATGGACAGCAGGTCAGTCAGTATCTGAAAGTGAGAGAAATGGACAGCAGGTCAGTCAGTATCTGAAAGTGAGAGAAATGGACAGCAGGTCAGTCAGTATCTGATAGTGAGAGTAATGGACAGCAGGTCAGTCAGTATCTGAAATAGAGAAATGGACAGCAGGTCAGTCAGTATCTGAAAGAGAGAGAAATGGACAGCAGGTCAGTCAGTATCTGAAAGGAAGAGAAATAGACAGTAGGTCAGTCAGTATCGGAAAGGGAGAGAAACGGACAGCAGGTCTGTCAGTATCTGAAATAGACAAATGGACAGCAGGTCAGTCAGTATCTGAAAGAGAGAGAAATGGACAGTAGGTCAGTCAGTATCTGAAATAGACAAATGGACAGCAGGTCAGTCAGTATCTGAAAGGGAGAGAAATGGACAGCAGGTCAGTCAGGATCTGAAAGGGAGAGAAATGGACAGCAGGTCTGTCAGTATCTGAAATAGAGAAATGGACAGCAGGTCATTCAGTATCTGAAATAGAGAAATGGACAGCAGGTCAGTCAGTATCTGAAATAGAGAAATGGACAGCAGGTCAGTCAGTATCTGAAAGGGAGAGAAATGGACAGCAGGTCAGTCAGGATCTGAAAGGGAGAGAAATGGACAGCAGGTCTGTCAGTATCTGAAAGTGAGAGAAATGGACAGCAGGTCTGTCAGTATCTGAAAGTGAGAGAAATGGACAGCATGTCTGTCAGTATCTGAAAGTGAGAGAAATGGACAGCAGGTCTGTCAGTATCTGAAAGGGAGAGAAATGGACAGCATGTCTGTCAGTAACTGAAAGGGAGAGAAATGGACAGCAGGTCAGTCAGTATCTGAAAGTGAGAGAAATGGACAGCAGGTCAGTCAGTATCTGAAATAGAGAAATGGACAGCAGGTCAGTCAGTATCTGAAATAGAGAAATGGACAGCAGGTCAGTCAGTATCTGAAATAGAGACATGGACAGCAGGTCAGTCAGTATCTGAAAGTGAGAGAAATGGACAGCATGTCTGTCAGTATCTGAAAGTGAGAGAAATGGACAGCAGGTCTGTCAGTCTCTGAAAGTGAGAGAAATGGACAGCATGTCTGTCAGTAACTGAAAGGGAGAGAAATGGACAGCATGTCTGTCAGTATCTGAAAGTGAGAGAAATGGACAGCAGGTCTGTCAGTATCTGAAAGTGAGAGAAATGGACAGCAGGTCTGTCAGTATCTGTAAGTGAGAGACATGGACAGCAGGTCAGTCAGTAACTGAAAGTGAGAGAAATGGACAGCAGGTCTGTCAGTATCTGAAAGTGAGAGAAATGGACAGCAGGTCAGTCAGTATCTGAAAGTGAGAGAAATGGACAGCAGGTCAGTCAGTATCTGAAAGTGAGAGAAATGGACAGCAGGTCAGTCAGTATCTGATAGTGAGAGTAATGGACAGCAGGTCAGTCAGTATCTGAAATAGAGAAATGGACAGCAGGTCAGTCAGTATCTGAAAGAGAGAGAAATGGACAGTAGGTCAGTCAGTATCTGAAAGGAAGAGAAATAGACAGTAGGTCAGTCAGTATCTGAAAGGGAGAGAAACGGACAGCAGGTCAGTCAGTATCTGAAATAGACAAATGGACAGCAGGTCAGTCAGTATCTGAAAGAGAGAGAAATGGACAGCAGGTCAGTCAGTATCTGAAATAGACAAATGGACAGCAGGTCAGTCAGTATCTGAAAGAGAGAGAAATGGACAGTAGGTCAGTCAGTATCTGAAATAGACAAATGGACAGCAGGTCAGTCAGTATCTGAAAGGGAGAGAAATGGACAGCAGGTCAGTCAGGATCTGAAAGGGAGAGAAATGGACAGCAGGTCTGTCAGTATCTGAAATAGAGAAATGTAAAGCAGGTCATTCAGTATCTGAAATAGAGAAATGGACAGCAGGTCAGTCAGTATCTGAAATAGAGAAATGGACAGCAGGTCAGTGAGTATCTGAAAGGGAGAGAAATGGACAGCAGGTCAGTCAGGATCTGAAAGGGAGAGAAATGGACAGCAGGTCTGTCAGTATCTGAAAGTGAGAGAAATGGACAGCAGGTCTGTCAGTATCTGAAAGTGAGAGAAATGGACAGCATGTCTGTCAGTATCTGAAAGTGAGAGAAATGGACAGCAGGTGTGTCAGTATCTGAAAGGGAGAGAAATGGACAGCATGTCTGTCAGTAACTGAAAGGGAGAGAAATGGACAGCAGGTCAGTCAGTAACTGAAAGTGAGAGAAATGGACAGCAGGTCAGTCAGTATCTGAAATCGAGAAATGGACAGCAGGTCAGTCAGTATCTGAAATAGAGAAATGGACAGCAGGTCAGTCAGTATCTGAAATAGAGACATGGACAGCAGGTCAGTCAGTATCTGAAAGTGAGAGAAATGGACAGCATGTCTGTCAGTATCTGAAAGTGAGAGAAATGGACAGCAGGTCAGTCAGTATCTGAAAGTGAGAGAAATGGACAGCATGTCTGTCAGTATCTGAAAGTGAGAGAAATGGACAGCAGGTCTGTCAGTATCTGTAAGTGAGAAAAATGGACAGCAGGTCAGTCAGTAACTGAAAGTGAGAGAAATGGACAGCATGTCTGTCAGTAACTGAAACAAACAGAAATGGACAGCAGGTCTGTCAGTATCTGAAAGAGAGAAATGGACAGCATGTCTGTCAGTAACTGAAAGGGAGAGAAATGGACAGCAGGTCTGTCAGTATCTGAAAGTGAGAGAAATGGACAGCAGGTCAGTCAGTATCTGAAAGTGAGAGAAATGGACAGCAGGTCAGTCAGTATCTGAAAGTGAGAGAAATGGACAGCAGGTCAGTCAGTATCTGAAAGTGAGAGAAATGGACAGCAGGTCAGTCAGTATCTGAAAGTGAGAGAAATGGACAGCAGGTCTGTCAGTATCTGAAAGGGAGAGAAATGGACAGCATGTCTGTCAGTAACTGAAAGGGAGAGAAATGGACAGCAGGTCAGTCAGTATCTGAAAGTGAGAGAAATGGACAGCAGGTCAGTCAGTATCTGAAATAGAGAAATGGACAGCAGGTCAGTCACTATCTGAAATAGAGAAATGGACAGCAGGTCAGTCAGTATCTGAAATAGAGACATGAACAGCAGGTCAGTCAGTATCTTAAAGTGAGAGAAATGGACAGCATGTCTGTCAGTATCTGAAAGTGAGAGAAATGGACAGCAGGTCAGTCAGTATCTGAAAGGAAGAGAAATAGACAGTAGGTCAGTCAGTATCTGAAAGGGAGAGAAACGGACAGCAGGTCTGTCAGTATCTGAAATAGACAAATGGACAGCAGGTCAGTCAGTATCTGAAAGAGAGAGAAATGGACAGTAGGTCAGTCAGTATCTGAAATAGACAAATGGACAGCAGGTCAGTCAGTATCTGAAAGGGAGAGAAATGGACAGCAGGTCAGTCAGGATCTGAAAGGGAGAGAAATGGACAGCAGGTCTGTCAGTATCTGAAATAGAGAAATGGACAGCAGGTCATTCAGTATCTGAAATAGAGAAATGGACAGCAGGTCAGTCAGTATCTGAAATAGAGAAATGGACAGCAGGTCAGTCAGTATCTGAAAGGGAGAGAAATGGACAGCAGGTCAGTCAGGATCTGAAAGGGAGAGAAATGGACAGCAGGTCTGTCAGTATCTGAAAGTGAGAGAAATGGACAGCAGGTCTGTCAGTATCTGAAAGTGAGAGAAATGGACAGCATGTCTGTCAGTATCTGAAAGTGAGAGAAATGGACAGCAGGTCTGTCAGTATCTGAAAGGGAGAGAAATGGACAGCATGTCTGTCAGTAACTGAAAGGGAGAGAAATGGACAGCAGGTCAGTCAGTATCTGAAAGTGAGAGAAATGGACAGCAGGTCAGTCAGTATCTGAAATAGAGAAATGGACAGCAGGTCAGTCAGTATCTGAAATAGAGAAATGGACAGCAGGTCAGTCAGTATCTGAAATAGAGACATGGACAGCAGGTCAGTCAGTATCTGAAAGTGAGAGAAATGGACAGCATGTCTGTCAGTATCTGAAAGTGAGAGAAATGGACAGCAGGTCTGTCAGTCTCTGAAAGTGAGAGAAATGGACAGCATGTCTGTCAGTAACTGAAAGGGAGAGAAATGGACAGCATGTCTGTCAGTATCTGAAAGTGAGAGAAATGGACAGCAGGTCTGTCAGTATCTGAAAGTGAGAGAAATGGACAGCAGGTCTGTCAGTATCTGTAAGTGAGAGACATGGACAGCAGGTCAGTCAGTAACTGAAAGTGAGAGAAATGGACAGCAGGTCTGTCAGTATCTGAAAGTGAGAGAAATGGACAGCAGGTCAGTCAGTATCTGAAAGTGAGAGAAATGGACAGCAGGTCAGTCAGTATCTGAAAGTGAGAGAAATGGACAGCAGGTCAGTCAGTATCTGATAGTGAGAGTAATGGACAGCAGGTCAGTCAGTATCTGAAATAGAGAAATGGACAGCAGGTCAGTCAGTATCTGAAAGAGAGAGAAATGGACAGTAGGTCAGTCAGTATCTGAAAGGAAGAGAAATAGACAGTAGGTCAGTCAGTATCTGAAAGGGAGAGAAACGGACAGCAGGTCTGTCAGTATCTGAAATAGACAAATGGACAGCAGGTCAGTCAGTATCTGAAAGAGAGAGAAATGGACAGTAGGTCAGTCAGTATCTGAAATAGACAAATGGACAGCAGGTCAGTCAGTATCTGAAAGGGAGAGAAATGGACAGCAGGTCATTCAGGATCTGAAAGGGAGAGAAATGGACAGCAGGTCTGTCAGTATCTGAAATAGAGAAATGGAAAGCAGGTCATTCAGTATCTGAAATAGAGAAATGGACAGCAGGTCAGTCAGTATCTGAAATAGAGAAATGGACAGCAGGTCAGTGAGTATCTGAAAGGGAGAGAAATGGACAGCAGGTCAGTCAGGATCTGAAAGGGAGAGAAATGGACAGCAGGTCTGTCAGTATCTGAAAGTGAGAGAAATGGACAGCAGGTCTGTCAGTATCTGAAAGTGAGAGAAATGGACAGCATGTCTGTCAGTATCTGAAAGTGAGAGAAATGGACAGCAGGTCTGTCAGTATCTGAAAGGGAGAGAAATGGACAGCATGTCTGTCAGTAACTGAAAGGGAGAGAAATGGACAGCAGGTCAGTCAGTATCTGAAAGTGAGAGAAATGGACAGCAGGTCAGTCAGTATCTGAAATCGAGAAATGGACAGCAGGTCAGTCAGTATCTGAAATAGAGAAATGGACAGCAGGTCAGTCAGTATCTGAAATAGAGACATGGACAGCAGGTCAGTCAGTATCTGAAAGTGAGAGAAATGGACAGCATGTCTGTCAGTATCTGAAAGTGAGAGAAATGGACAGCAGGTCAGTCAGTATCTGAAAGTGAGAGAAATGGACAGCATGTCTGTCAGTATCTGAAAGTGAGAGAAATGGACAGCAGGTCTGTCAGTATCTGTAAGTGAGAAAAATGGACAGCAGGTCAGTCAGTAACTGAAAGTGAGAGAAATGGACAGCATGTCTGTCAGTAACTGAAACAAACAGAAATGGACAGCAGGTCTGTCAGTATCTGAAAGAGAGAAATGGACAGCATGTCTGTCAGTAACTGAAAGGGAGAGAAATGGACAGCAGGTCTGTCAGTATCTGAAAGTGAGAGAAATGGACAGCAGGTCAGTCAGTATCTGAAATTGAGAGAAATGGACAGCAGGTCAGTCAGTATCTGAAAGTGAGAGAAATGGACAGCAGGTCAGTCAGTATCTGAAAGTGAGAGAAATGGACAGCAGGTCAGTCAGTATCTGAAAGTGAGAGAAATGGACAGCAGGTCTGTCAGTATCTGAAAGGGAGAGAAATGGACAGCATGTCTGTCAGTAACTGAAAGGGAGAGAAATGGACAGCAGGTCAGTCAGTATCTGAAAGTGAGAGAAATGGACAGCAGGTCAGTCAGTATCTGAAATAGAGAAATGGACAGCAGGTCAGTCACTATCTGAAATAGAGAAATGGACAGCAGGTCAGTCAGTATCTGAAATAGAGACATGAACAGCAGGTCAGTCAGTATCTTAAAGTGAGAGAAATGGACAGCATGTCTGTCAGTATCTGAAAGTGAGAGAAATGGACAGCAGGTCTGTCAGTCTCTGAAAGTGAGAGAAATGGACAGCATGTCTGTCAGTAACTGAAAGTGAGAGAAATGGACAGCATGTCTGTCAGTAACTGAAAGGGAGAGAAATGGACAGCATGTCTGTCAGTATCTGAAAGTGAGAGAAATGGACAGCAGGTCTGTCAGTATCTGAAAGTGAGAGAAATGGACAGCAGGTCTGTCAGTCTCTGAAAGTGAGAGAAATGGACAGCATGTCTGTCAGTAACTGAAAGGGAGAGAAATGGACAGCATGTCTGTCAGTATCTGAAAGTGAGAGAAATGGACAGCAGGTCTGTCAGTATCTGAAAGTGAGAGAAATGGACAGCAGGTCTGTCAGTATCTGAAAGTGAGAGAAATGGACAGCAGGTCTGTCAGTATCTGAAAGTGAGAGAAATGGACAGCAGGTCTGTCAGTATCTGAAAGTGAGAGAAATGGACAGCAGGTCTGTCAGTCTCTGAAAGTGAGAGAAATGGACAGCATGTCTGTCAGTAACTGAAAGGGAGAGAAATGGATAGCATGTCTGTCAGTATCTGAAAGTGAGAGAAATGGACAGCAGGTCTGTCAGTATCTGAAAGTGAGAGAAATGGACAGCAGGTCTGTCAGTATATGAAAGTGAGAGAAATGGACAGCATTTCTGTCAGTAACTGAAACGAACAGAAATGGACAGCAGGTCTGTCAGTATCTGAAAGAGAGAAATGGACAGCATGTCTGTCAGTAACTGAAAGGGAGAGAAATGGACAGCAGGTCTGTCAGTATCTGAAAGTGAGAGAAATGGACAGCAGGTCAGTCAGTATCTGAAAGTGAGAGAAATGGACAGCAGGTCAGTCAGTATCTGAAAGTGAGAGAAATGGACAGCAGGTCAGTCAGTATCTGATATTGAGAGTAATGGACAGCAGGTCAGTCAGTATCTGAAATAGAGAAATGGACAGCAGGTCAGTCAGTATCTGAAAGAGAGAGAAATGGACAGTAGGTCAGTCAGTATCTGAAAGGAAGAGAAATAGACAGTAGGTCAGTCAGTATCTGAAAGGGAGAGAAACGGACAGCAGGTCTGTCAGTATCTGAAATAGACAAATGGACAGCAGGTCAGTCAGTATCTGAAAGAGAGAGAAATGGACAGTAGGTCAGTCAGTATCTGAAATAGACAAATGGACAGCAGGTCAGTCAGTATCTGAAAGGGAGAGAAATGGACAGCAGGTCTGTCAGTATCTGAAATAGAGAAATGGACAGCAGGTCATTCAGTATCTGAAATAGAGAAATGGACAGCAGGTCAGTCAGTATCTGAAATAGAGAAATGGACAGCAGGTCAGTCAGTATCTGAAAGGGAGAGAAATGGACAGCAGGTCAGTCAGGATCTGAAAGGGAGAGAAATGGACAGCAGGTCTGTCAGTATCTGAAAGTGAGAGAAATGGACAGCAGGTCTGTCAGTATCTGAAAGTGAGAGAAATGGACAGCATGTCTGTCAGTATCTGAAAGTGAGAGAAATGGACAGCAGGTCTGTCAGTATCTGAAAGGGAGAGAAATGGACAGCATGTCTGTCAGTAACTGAAAGGGAGAGAAATGGACAGCAGGTCTGTCAGTATCTGAAAGTGAGAGAAATGGACAGCAGGTCAGTCAGTATCTGAAATAGAGAAATGGACAGCAGGTCAGTCAGTATCTGAAATAGAGAAATGGACAGCAGGTCAGTCAGTATCTGAAATAGAGACATGGACAGCAGGTCAGTCAGTATCTGAAAGTGAGAGAAATGGACAGCATGTCTGTCAGTATCTGAAAGTGAGAGAAATGGACAGCATGTCTGTCAGTATCTGAAAGTGAGAGAAATGGACAGCAGGTCTGTCAGTATCTGTAAGTGAGAAAAATGGACAGCAGGTCAGTCAGTAACTGAAAGTGAGAGAAATGGACAGCATGTCTGTCAGTAACTGAAACAAACAGAAATGGACAGCAGGTCTGTCAGTATCTGAAAGAGAGAAATGGACAGCATGTCTGTCAGTAACTGAAAGGGAGAGAAATGGACAGCAGGTCTGTCAGTATCTGAAAGTGAGAGAAATGGACAGCAGGTCAGTCAGTATCTGAAAGTGAGAGAAATGGACAGCAGGTCAGTCAGTATCTGAAAGTGAGAGAAATGGACAGCAGGTCAGTCAGTATCTGAAAGTGAGAGAAATGGACAGCAGGTCAGTCAGTATCTGAAAGTGAGAGAAATGGACAGCAGGTCAGTCAGTATCTGAAAGTGAGAGAAATGGACAGCAGGTCAGTCAGTATCTGAAAGTGAGAGAAATGGACAGCAGGTCAGTCAGTATCTGAAAGTGAGAGAAATGGACAGCAGGTCAGTCAGTATCTGAAATAGAGAAATGGACAGCAGGTCAGTCAGTATCTGAAAGAGAGAGAAATGGACAGTAAGTCAGTCAGTATCTGAAATGAAGAGAAATAGACAGTAGGTCAGTCAGTATCTGAAAGAGAGAAATGGACAGTAGGTCAGTCAGTATCTGAAATAGACAAATGGACAGCAGGTCAGTCAGTATCTGAAAGGGAGAGAAATGGACAGCAGGTCTGTCAGTATCTGAAATAGAGAAATGGACAGCAGGTCATTCAGTATCTGAAATAGAGAAATGGACAGCAGGTCAGTCAGTATCTGAAATAGAGAAATGGACAGCAGGTCAGTCAGTATCTGAAAGAGAGAGAAATGGACAGCAGGTCAGTCAGGATCAGAAAGGGAGAGAAATGGACAGCAGGTCTGTCAGTATCAGAAAGTGAGAGAAATGGACAGCATGTCTGTCAGTATCTGAAAGTGAGAGAAATGGACAGCAGGTCTGTCAGTAACTGAAAGTGAGAGAAATGGACAGCAGGTCTGTCAGTATCTGAAAGTGAGAGAAATGGACAGCATGTCTGTCAGTAACTGAAAAGAACAGAAATGGACAGCAGGTCTGTCAGTATCTGAAAGAGAGAAATGGACAGCATGTCTGTCAGTAACTGAAAGTGAGAGAAATGGACAGCAGGTCTGTCAGTATCTGAAAGTGAGAGAAATGGACAGCAGGTCAGTCCGTATCTGAAAGTGAGAGAAATGGACAGCAGGTCAGTCAGTATCTGAAAGAGAGAGAAATGGACAGTAGGTCAGTCAGTATCTGAAAGGAAGAGAAATAGACAGTAGGTCAGTCAGTATCTGAAAGGGAGAGAAACGGACAGCAGGTCTGTCAGTATCTGAAATAGACAAATGGACAGCAGGTCAGTCAGTATCTGAAAGAGAGAGAAATGGACAGTAGGTCAGTCAGTATCTGAAATAGACAAATGGACAGCAGGTCAGTCAGTATCTGAAAGGGAGAGAAATGGACAGCAGGTCTGTCAGTATCTGAAATAGAGAAATGGACAGCAGGTCATTCAGTATCTGAAATAGAGAAATGGACAGCAGGTCAGTCAGTATCTGAAATAGAGAAATGGACAGCAGGTCAGTCAGTATCTGAAAGGGAGAGAAATGGACAGCAGGTCAGTCAGGATCTGAAAGGGAGAGAAATGGACAGCAGGTCTGTCAGTATCTGAAAGTGAGAGAAATGGACAGCAGGTCTGTCAGTATCTGAAAGTGAGAGAAATGGACAGCATGTCTGTCAGTATCTGAAAGTGAGAGAAATGGACAGCAGGTCTGTCAGTATCTGAAAGGGAGAGAAATGGACAGCATGTCTGTCAGTAACTGAAAGGGAGAGAAATGGACAGCAGGTCTGTCAGTATCTGAAAGTGAGAGAAATGGACAGCAGGTCAGTCAGTATCTGAAATAGAGAAATGGACAGCAGGTCAGTCAGTATCTGAAATAGAGAAATGGACAGCAGGTCAGTCAGTATCTGAAATAGAGACATGGACAGCAGGTCAGTCAGTATCTGAAAGTGAGAGAAATGGACAGCATGTCTGTCAGTATCTGAAAGTGAGAGAAATGGACAGCATGTCTGTCAGTATCTGAAAGTGAGAGAAATGGACAGCAGGTCTGTCAGTATCTGTAAGTGAGAAAAATGGACAGCAGGTCAGTCAGTAACTGAAAGTGAGAGAAATGGACAGCATGTCTGTCAGTAACTGAAACAAACAGAAATGGACAGCAGGTCTGTCAGTATCTGAAAGAGAGAAATGGACAGCATGTCTGTCAGTAACTGAAAGGGAGAGAAATGGACAGCAGGTCTGTCAGTATCTGAAAGTGAGAGAAATGGACAGCAGGTCAGTCAGTATCTGAAAGTGAGAGAAATGGACAGCAGGTCAGTCAGTATCTGAAAGTGAGAGAAATGGACAGCAGGTCAGTCAGTATCTGAAAGTGAGAGAAATGGACAGCAGGTCAGTCAGTATCTGAAAGTGAGAGAAATGGACAGCAGGTCAGTCAGTATCTGAAAGTGAGAGAAATGGACAGCAGGTCAGTCAGTATCTGAAAGTGAGAGAAATGGACAGCAGGTCAGTCAGTATCTGAAAGTGAGAGAAATGGACAGCAGGTCAGTCAGTATCTGAAATAGAGAAATGGACAGCAGGTCAGTCAGTATCTGAAAGAGAGAGAAATGGACAGTAAGTCAGTCAGTATCTGAAATGAAGAGAAATAGACAGTAGGTCAGTCAGTATCTGAAAGAGAGAAATGGACAGTAGGTCAGTCAGTATCTGAAATAGACAAATGGACAGCAGGTCAGTCAGTATCTGAAAGGGAGAGAAATGGACAGCAGGTCTGTCAGTATCTGAAATAGAGAAATGGACAGCAGGTCATTCAGTATCTGAAATAGAGAAATGGACAGCAGGTCAGTCAGTATCTGAAATAGAGAAATGGACAGCAGGTCAGTCAGTATCTGAAAGAGAGAGAAATGGACAGCAGGTCAGTCAGGATCAGAAAGGGAGAGAAATGGACAGCAGGTCTGTCAGTATCAGAAAGTGAGAGAAATGGACAGCATGTCTGTCAGTATCTGAAAGTGAGAGAAATGGACAGCAGGTCTGTCAGTAACTGAAAGTGAGAGAAATGGACAGCAGGTCTGTCAGTATCTGAAAGTGAGAGAAATGGACAGCATGTCTGTCAGTAACTGAAAAGAACAGAAATGGACAGCAGGTCTGTCAGTATCTGAAAGAGAGAAATGGACAGCATGTCTGTCAGTAACTGAAAGTGAGAGAAATGGACAGCAGGTCTGTCAGTATCTGAAAGTGAGAGAAAAGGACAGCAGGTCAGTCAGTATCTGAAAGTGAGAGAAATGGACAGCAGGTCAGTCAGTATCTGAAAGTGAGAGAAATGGACAGCAGGTCAGTCAGTATCTGAAAGTGAGAGAAATGGACAGCAGGTCAGTCAGTATCTGAAATAGAGAAATGGACAGCAGGTCAGTCAGTATCTGAAAGAGAGAGAAATGGACAGTAGGTCAGTCAGTATCTGAAAGGAAGAGAAATAGACAGTAGGTCAGTCAGTATCTGAAAGGGAGAGAAACGGACAGCAGGTCTGTCAGTATCTGAAATAGACAAATGGACAGCAGGTCAGTCAGTATCTGAAAGAGAGAGAAATGGACAGTAGGTCAGTCAGTATCTGAAATAGACAAATGGACAGCAGGTCAGTCAGTATCTGAAAGGGAGAGAAATGGACAGCAGGTCAGTCAGCATCTGAAAGGGAGAGAAATGGACAGCAGGTCTGTCAGTATCTGAAATAGAGAAATGGACAGCAGGTCAGTCAGTATCTGAAATAGAGAAATGGACAGCAGGTCAGTCAGTATCTGAAATAGAGAAATGGACAGCAGGTCTGTCAGTATCTGAAATAGAGAAATGGACAGCAGGTCTGTTAGTATCTGAAATAGAGAAATGGACAGCAGGTCATTCAGTATCTGAAATAGAGAAATGGACAGCAGGTCTGTCAGTATCTGAAATAGAGAAATGGACAGCAGGTCTGTCAGTATCTGAAATAGAGAAATGGACAGCAGGTCTGTCAGTATCTGAAATAGAGAAATGGACAGCAGGTCATTCAGTATCTGAAATAGAGAAATGGACAGCAGGTCAGTCAGTATCTGAAATAGAGAAATGGACAGCAGGTCAGTCAGTATCTGAAAGGGAGAGAAATGGACAGCAGGTCAGTCAGGATCTGAAAGTGAGAGAAATGGACAGCAGGTCTGTCAGTATCTGAAAGTGAGAGAAATGGACAGCAGGTCTGTCAGTATCTGAAAGTGAGAGAAATGGACATCAGGTCTGTCAGTATCTGAAAGTGAGAGAAATGGACAGCAGGTCTGTCAGTATCTGAAAGTGAGAGAAATGGACAGCAGGTCTGTCAGTATCTGAAAGTGAGAGAAATGGACAGCAGGTCAGTCAGGATCTGAAAGGGAGAGAAATGGACAGCAGGTCTGTCAGTATCTGAAAGTGAGAGAAATGGACAGCAGGTCTGTCAGTATCTGAAAGTGAGAGAAATGGACAGCAGGTCAGTCAGTATCTGAAAGGGAGAGAAATGGACAGCAGGTCAGTCAGTATCTGAAAGTGAGAGAAATGGACAGCAGGTCAGTCAGTATCTGAAAGGGAGAGAAATGGACAGCAGGTCTGTCAGTATCTGAAAGTGAGAGAAATGGACAGCAGGTCTGTCAGTATCTGAAAGTGAGAGAAATGGACAGCAGGTCAGTCAGTATCTGAAAGGGAGAGAAATGGACAGCAGGTCAGTCAGGATCTGAAAGGGAGAGAAATGGACAGCAGGTCTGTCAGTATCTGAAAGTGAGAGAAATGGACAGCAGGTCTGTCAGTATCTGAAAGGGAGAGAAATGGACAGCAGGTCAGTCAGGATCTGAAAGGGAGAGAAATGGACAGCAGGTCTGTCAGTATCTGAAAGTGAGAGAAATGGACAGCATGTCTGTCAGTATCTGAAAGTGAGAGAAATGGACAGCAGGTCTGTCAGTATCTGAAAGGGAGAGAAATGGACAGCATGTCTGTCAGTAACTGAAAGGGAGAGAAATGGACAGCAGGTCAGTCAGTATCTGAAATAGAGAAATGGACAGCAGGTCAGTCAGTATCTGAAATAGAGAAATGGACAGCAGGTCAGTCAGTATCTGAAATAGAGACATGGACAGCAGGTCTGTCAGTATCTGAAAGGGAGAGAAATGGACAGCATGTCTGTCAGTAACTGAAAGGGAGAGAAATGGACAGCAGGTCAGTCACTATCTGAAAGTGAGAGAAATGGACAGCAGGTCAGTCAGTATCTGAAATAGAGAAATGGACAGCAGGTCAGTCAGTATCTGAAATAGAGAAATGGACAGCAGGTCATTCAGTATCTGAAATAGAGAAATGGACAGCAGGTCAGTCAGTATCTGAAATAGAGAAATGGACAGCAGGTCAGTCAGTATCTGAAAGAGAGAGAAATGGACAGCAGGTCAGTCAGGATCAGAAAGGGAGAGAAATGGACAGCAGGTCTGTCAGTATCAGAAAGTGAGAGAAATGGACAGCATGTCTGTCAGTATCTGAAAGTGAGAGAAATGGACAGCAGGTCTGTCAGTAACTGAAAGTGAGAGAAATGGACAGCAGGTCTGTCAGTATCTGAAAGTGAGAGAAATGGACAGCATGTCTGTCAGTAACTGAAAAGAACAGAAATGGACAGCAGGTCTGTCAGTATCTGAAAGAGAGAAATGGACAGCATGTCTGTCAGTAACTGAAAGTGAGAGAAATGGACAGCAGGTCTGTCAGTATCTGAAAGTGAGAGAAATGGACAGCAGGTCAGTCAGTATCTGAAAGTGAGAGAAATGGACAGCAGGTCAGTCAGTATCTGAAAGTGAGAGAAATGGACAGCAGGTCAGTCAGTATCTGAAAGTGAGAGAAATGGACAGCAGGTCAGTCAGTATCTGAAATAGAGAAATGGACAGCAGGTCAGTCAGTATCTGAAATAGAGAAATGGACAGCAGGTCAGTCAGTATCTGAAATAGAGAAATGGACAGCAGGTCTGTCAGTATCTGAAATAGAGAAATGGACAGCAGGTCTGTTAGTATCTGAAATAGAGAAATGGACAGCAGGTCATTCAGTATCTGAAATAGAGAAATGGACAGCAGGTCTGTCAGTATCTGAAATAGAGAAATGGACAGCAGGTCTGTCAGTATCTGAAATAGAGAAATGGACAGCAGGTCTGTCAGTATCTGAAATAGAGAAATGGACAGCAGGTCAGTCAGTATCTGAAATAGAGAAATGGACAGCAGGTCAGTCAGTATCTGAAAGGGAGAGAAATGGACAGCAGGTCAGTCAGGATCTGAAAGGGAGAGAAATGGACAGCAGGTCTGTCAGTATCTGAAAGTGAGAGAAATGGACAGCAGGTCTGTCAGTATCTGAAAGTGAGAGAAATGGACAGCATGTCTGTCAGTATCTGAAAGTGAGAGAAATGGACAGCAGGTCTGTCAGTATCTGAAAGGGTGAGAAATGGACAGCATGTCTGTCAGTAACTGAAAGGGAGAGAAATGGACAGCAGGTCAGTCAGTATCTGAAATAGAGAAATGGACAGCAGGTCAGTCAGTATCTGAAATAGAGAAATGGACAGCAGGTCAGTCAGTATCTGAAATAGAGACATGGACAGCAGGTCTGTCAGTATCTGAAAGGGAGAGAAATGGACAGCATGTCTGTCAGTAACTGAAAGGGAGAGAAATGGACAGCAGGTCAGTCACTATCTGAAAGTGAGAGAAATGGACAGCAGGTCAGTCAGTATCTGAAATAGAGAAATGGACAGCAGGTCAGTCAGTATCTGAAATAGAGAAATGGACAGCAGGTCAGTCAGTATCTGAAATAGAGACATGGACAGCAGGTCAGTCAGTATCTGAAAGTGAGAGAAATGGACAGCATGTCTGTCAGTATCTGAAAGTGAGAGAAATGGACAGCATGTCTGTCAGTATCTGAAAGTGAGAGAAATGGACAGCAGGTCAGTCAGTAACTGAAAGTGAGAGAAATGGACAGCATGTCTGTCAGTAACTGTAAGTGAGAAAAATGGACAGCAGGTCAGTCAGTAACTGAAAGTGAGAGAAATGGACAGCAGGTCTGTCAGTATCTGTAAGTGAGAAAAATGGACAGCAGGTCAGTCAGTAACTGAAAGTGAGAGAAATGGACAGCATGTCTGTCAGTAACTGAAACGGACAGAAATGGACAGCAGGTCTGTCAGTATCTGAAAGAGAGAAATGGACAGCATGTCTGTCAGTAACTGAAAGGGAGAGAAATGGACAGCAGGTCTGTCAGTATCTGAAAGTGAGAGAAATGGACAGCAGGTCAGTCAGTATCTGAAAGTGAGAGAAATGGACAGCAGGTCAGTCAGTATCTGAAAGTGAGAGAAATGGACAGCAGGTCAGTCAGTATCTGAAAGTGAGAGAAATGGACAGCAGGTCAGTCAGTATCTGAAAGTGAGAGAAATGGACAGCAGGTCAGTCAGTATCTGAAAGTGAGAGAAATGGACAGCAGGTCAGTCAGTATCTGAAAGTGAGAGAAATGGACAGCAGGTCAGTCAGTATCTGAAATAGAGAAATGGACAGCAGGTCAGTCAGTATCTGAAAGAGAGAGAAATGGACAGTAGGTCAGTCAGTATCTGAAAGGAAGAGACATAGACAGTAGGTCAGTCAGTATCTGAAAGAGAGAGAAATGGACAGTAGGTCAGTCATTATCTGAAATAGAGAAATGGACAGCAGGTCTGTCAGTATCTGAAATAGAGAAATGGACAGCAGGTCATTCAGTATCTGAAATAGAGAAATGGACAGCAGGTCAGTCAGTATCTGAAATAGAGAAATGGACAGCAGGTCAGTCAGTATCTGAAAGGGAGAGAAATGGACAGCAGGTCAGTCAGGATCTGAAAGGGAGAGAAATGGACAGCAGGTCTGTCAGTATCTGAAAGTGAGAGAAATGGACAGCATGTCTGTCAGTATCTGAAAGTGAGAGAAATGGACAGCAGGTCTGTCAGTATCTGAAAGGGAGAGAAATGGACAGCATGTCTGTCAGTAACTGAAAGGGAGAGAAATGGACAGCAGGTCAGTCAGTATCTGAAATAGAGAAATGGACAGCAGGTCAGTCAGTATCTGAAATAGAGAAATGGACAGCAGGTCAGTCAGTATCTGAAATAGAGACATGGACAGCAGGTCTGTCAGTATCTGAAAGGGAGAGAAATGGACAGCATGTCTGTCAGTAACTGAAAGGGAGAGAAATGGACAGCAGGTCAGTCAGTATCTGAAAGTGAGAGAAATGGACAGCAGGTCAGTCAGTATCTGAAATAGAGAAATGGACAGCAGGTCAGTCAGTATCTGAAATAGAGAAATGGACAGCAGGTCAGTCAGTATCTGAAATAGAGACATGGACAGCAGGTCAGTCAGTATCTGAAAGTGAGAGAAATGGACAGCATGTCTGTCAGTATCTGAAAGTGAGAGAAATGGACAGCAGGTCTGTCAGTATCTGCAAGTGAGAAAAATGGACAGCAGGTCAGTCAGTAACTGAAAGTGAGAGAAATGGACAGCATGTCTGTCAGTAACTGAAACGAACAGAAATGGACAGCAGGTAAGTCAGTATCTGAAAGAGAGAAATGGACAGCATGTCTGTCAGTAACTGAAAGGGAGAGAAATGGACAGCAGGTCTGTCAGTATCTGAAAGTGAGAGAAATGGACAGCAGGTCAGTCAGTATCTGAAAGTGAGAGAAATGGACAGCAGGTCAGTCAGTATCTGAAAGTGAGAGAAATGGACAGCAGGTCAGTCAGTATCTGAAAGTGAGAGAAATGGACAGCAGGTCAGTCAGTATCTGAAAGTGAGAGAAATGGACAGCAGGTCAGTCAGTATCTGAAAGTGAGAGAAATGGACAGCAGGTCAGTCAGTATCTGAAAGTGAGAGAAATGGACAGCAGGTCAGTCAGTATCTGAAAGTGAGAGAAATGGACAGCAGGTCAGTCAGTATCTGAAAGTGAGAGAAATGGACAGCAGGTCAGTCAGTATCTGAAATAGAGAAATGGACAGCAGGTCAGTCAGTATCTGAAAGAGAGAGAAATGGACAGTAGGTCAGTCAGTATCTGAAAGGAAGAGAAATAGACAGTAGGTCAGTCAGTATCTGAAAGAGAGAGAAATGGACAGTAGGTCAGTCAGTATCTGAAATAGACAAATGGACAGCAGGTCAGTCAGTATCTGAAAGGGAGAGAAATGGACAGCAGGTCAGTCAGGATCTGAAAGGGGGAGAAATGGACAGCAGGTCTGTCAGTATCTGAAATAGAGAAATGGACAGCAGGTCATTCAGTATCTGAAATAGACAAATGGACAGCAGGTCAGTCAGTATCTGAAAGGGAGAGAAATGGACAGCAGGTCAGTCAGGATCTGAAAGGGAGAGAAATGGACAGCAGGTCTGTCAGTATCTGAAATAGAGAAATGGACAGCAGGTCATTCAGTATCTGAAATAGAGAAATGGACAGCAGGTCAGTCAGTATCTGAAAGAGAGAGAAATGGACAGCAGGTCTGTCAGTATCTGAAAGTGAGAGAAATGGACAGCAGGTCTGTCAGTATCTGAAAGGGAGAGAAATGGACAGCAGGTCTGTCAGTATCTGAAAGTGAGAGAAATGGACAGCAGGTCAGTCAGTATCTGAAAGTGAGAGAAATGGACAGCATGTCTGTCAGTATCTGAAAGTGAGAGAAATGGACAGCATGTCTGTCAGTATCTGAAAGTGAGAGAACTGGACAGCAGGTCAGTCAGTATCTGAAATAGAGCAATGGACAGCAGGTCAGTCAGTATCTGAAAAAGAGAAATGGACAGCATGTCTGTCAGTAATTGAAAGTGAGAGTAATGGACAGCAGGTCAGTCAGTAACTGAAAGGGAGAGAAATGGACAGCAGGTCAGTCAGTATCTGAAAGTGAGGGAAATGGACAGCAGGTCAGTCAGTATCTGAAAGGGAGAGAAATGGACAGCAGGTCAGTCAGTATCTGAAAGTGAGAGAAATGGACAGCAGGTCAGTCAGTATCTGAAAGTGAGAGAAATGGACAGCAGGTCAGTCAGTATCTGAAAGGGAGAGAAATGGACAGTAGGTCAGTCAGTAACTGAAAGGGAGAGAAATGGACAGCAGGTCAGTCAGTATCTGAAAGGGAGAGAAATGGATAGCGGGTCAGTTAGTATCTGAAAGGGAGAGAAATGGACAGTAGGTCAGTCAGTATCTGAAAGTGAGAGAAATGGACAGCATGTCTGTCAGTAACTGAAACGGACAGAAATGGACAGCAGGTCAGTCAGTATCTGAAAGTGAGAGAAATGGACAGCAGGTCTGTCAGTATCTGAAAGTGAGAGACATGGACAGCAGGTCAGTCAGTATCTGAAAGGGAGAGAAATGGACAGCAGGTCAGTCACTATCTGAAAGTGAGAGACATGGACAGCAGGTCAGTCAGTATCTGAAAGGGAGAGAAATGGACAGCATGTCTGTCAGTAACTGAAAGGGAGAGAAATGGACAGCAGGTCTGTCAGTATCTGAAAGTGAGAGAAATGGACAGCATGTCTGTCAGTATCTGAAAGTGAGAGAAATGGACAGCATGTCTGTCAGTATCTGAAAGTGAGAGAAATGGACAGCAGGTCTGTCAGTATCTGAAAGTGAGAGAAATGGACAGCATGTCTGTCAGTAACTGAAACGGACAGAAATGGACAGCAGGTCAGTCAGTATCTGAAAGTGAGAGTCATGGACAGCAGGTCTGTCAGTATCTGAAAGTGAGAGAAATGGACAGCAGGTCAGTCAGTATCTGAAAGTGAGAGAAATGGACAGCAGGTCAGTCAGTATCTGAAAGTGAGAGAAATGGACAGCAGGTCAGTCAGTAACTGAAAGGGAGAGAAATGGACAGCAGGTCAGTCAGTATCTGAAAGTGAGAGAAATGGACAGCAGGTCAGTCAGTATCTGAAAGTGAGAGAAATGGACAGCAGGTCAGTCAGTATCTGAAAGTGAGAGAAATGGACAGCAGGTCAGTCAGTATCTGAAAGTGAGAGAAATGGACAGCATGTCTGTCAGTATCTGAAAGGGAGAGAAATGGACAGCAGGTCAGTCATTATCTGAAAGGGAGAGAAATGGACAGCAGGTCAGTCAGTATCTGAAAGGGAGAGAAATGGACAGTAGGTCAGTCAGTATCTGAAAGGGAGAGAAATGGACAGTAGGTCAGTCAGTATCTGAAAGGGAGAGAAATGGACAGTAGGTCAGTCAGTATCTGAAAGGGAGAGAAATGGACAGTAGGTCGGTCAGTATCTGAAAGGGAGAGAAATGGACAGCAGGTCTGTCAGTAACGTAAAGAGAGAAATAGACAGCAGGTCAGTCAGTATCTGAAAGTGAGAGAAATGGACAGCAGGTCTGTCAGTATCTGAAAGGGAGAGAAATGGACAGCAGGTCAGTCAGTATCTGAAAGTGAGTGAAATGGACAGCAGGTCAGTCAGTATCTGAAAGTGAGAGAAATGGACAGCAGGTCAGTCATTATCTGAAAGGGAGAGAAATGGACAGCAGGTCAGTCAGGATCTGACATTGAGAGAAATGGACAGTAGGTCAGTCAGTATCTGAAAGGGATGAGAAAGGGACAGTAGGTCAGTCGGTATCTGAAAGGGAGAGAAATGGACAGCAGGTCGGTCAGTATCTGAAAGGGAGAGAAATGAACAGCAGGTCTGTCAGTAACGTAAAGAGAGAAATAGACAGCAGGTCAGTCAGTATCTGAAAGTGAGGGAAATGGTCAGCAGGTCTGTCAGTATCTGAAAGGGAGAGAAATGGACAGTAGGTCAGTCAGTAACTGAAAGGGAGAGAAATGGACAGCAGGTCAGTCAGTATCTGAAAGTGAGAGAAATGGACAGCAGGTCAGTCAGTAACTGAAAGGGAGAAAAATGGGCAGTAGGTCAGTCAGTAACTGAAAGGGAGAGAAATGGACAGCAGGTCAGTCAGTATCTGAAAGTGAGAGAAATGGACAGCAGGTCTGTCAGTAACTGAAAGGGAGAGAAATGGACAGCAGGTCAGTCAGTATCTGAAAGTGAGAGAAATGGACAGCATGTCAGTCAGTAACTGAAAGGGAGAAAAATGGACAGTAGGTCAGTGAGTAACTGAAAGGGAGAGAAATGGACAGCAGGTCAGTCAGTATCTGAAAGTGAGAAATGGACAGCAGGTCAGTCAGTAACTGAAAGGGAGAGAAATGGACAGTAGGTCAGTCAGTATCTGAAAGGGAGAGAAATGGACAGTAGGTCGGTCAGTATCTGAAAGGAAGAGAAATGGACAGCAGGTCTGTCAGTAACGTAAAGAGAGAAATAGACAGCAGGTCAGTCAGTATCTGAAAGTGAGAGAAATGGACAGCAGGTCTGTCAGTATCTGAAAGGGAGAGAAATGGACAGCAGGTCAGTCAGTATCTGAAAGTGAGAGAAATGGACAGCAGGTCAGTCAGTATCTGAAAGTGAGAGAAATGGACAGCAGGTCAGTCATTATCTGAAAGGGAGAGAAATGGACAGCAGGTCAGTCAGTATCTGACATTGAGAGAAATGGACAGTAGGTCAGTCAGTATCTGAAAGGGATGAGAAAGGGACAGTAGGTCAGTCGGTATCTGAAAGGGAGAGAAATGGACAGCAGGTCGGTCAGTATCTGAAAGGGAGAGAAATGAACAGCAGGTCTGTCAGTAACGTAAAGAGAGAAATAGACAGCAGGTCAGTCAGTATCTGAAAGTGAGGGAAATGGTCAGCAGGTCTGTCAGTATCTGAAAGGGAGAGAAATGGACAGTAGGTCAGTCAGTAACTGAAAGGGAGAGAAATGGACAGCAGGTCTGTCAGTATCTGAAAGAGAGAAATGGACAGCATGTCTGTCAGTAACTGAAAGGGAGAGAAATGGACAGCAGGTCTGTCAGTATCTGAAAGTGAGAGAAATGGACAGCAGGTCAGTCAGTATCTGAAAGTGAGAGAAATGGACAGCAGGTCAGTCAGTATCTGAAAGTGAGAGAAATGGACAGCAGGTCAGTCAGTATCTGATATTGAGAGTAATGGACAGCAGGTCAGTCAGTATCTGAAATAGAGAAATGGACAGCAGGTCAGTCAGTATCTGAAAGAGAGAGAAATGGACAGTAGGTCAGTCAGTATCTGAAAGGAAGAGAAATAGACAGTAGGTCAGTCAGTATCTGAAAGGGAGAGAAACGGACAGCAGGTCTGTCAGTATCTGAAATAGACAAATGGACAGCAGGTCAGTCAGTATCTGAAAGAGAGAGAAATGGACAGTAGGTCAGTCAGTATCTGAAATAGACAAATGGACAGCAGGTCAGTCAGTATCTGAAAGGGAGAGAAATGGACAGCAGGTCTGTCAGTATCTGAAATAGAGAAATGGACAGCAGGTCATTCAGTATCTGAAATAGAGAAATGGACAGCAGGTCAGTCAGTATCTGAAATAGAGAAATGGACAGCAGGTCAGTCAGTATCTGAAAGGGAGAGAAATGGACAGCAGGTCAGTCAGGATCTGAAAGGGAGAGAAATGGACAGCAGGTCTGTCAGTATCTGAAAGTGAGAGAAATGGACAGCAGGTCTGTCAGTATCTGAAAGTGAGAGAAATGGACAGCATGTCTGTCAGTATCTGAAAGTGAGAGAAATGGACAGCAGGTCTGTCAGTATCTGAAAGGGAGAGAAATGGACAGCATGTCTGTCAGTAACTGAAAGGGAGAGAAATGGACAGCAGGTCTGTCAGTATCTGAAAGTGAGAGAAATGGACAGCAGGTCAGTCAGTATCTGAAATAGAGAAATGGACAGCAGGTCAGTCAGTATCTGAAATAGAGAAATGGACAGCAGGTCAGTCAGTATCTGAAATAGAGACATGGACAGCAGGTCAGTCAGTATCTGAAAGTGAGAGAAATGGACAGCATGTCTGTCAGTATCTGAAAGTGAGAGAAATGGACAGCATGTCTGTCAGTATCTGAAAGTGAGAGAAATGGACAGCAGGTCTGTCAGTATCTGTAAGTGAGAAAAATGGACAGCAGGTCAGTCAGTAACTGAAAGTGAGAGAAATGGACAGCATGTCTGTCAGTAACTGAAACAAACAGAAATGGACAGCAGGTCTGTCAGTATCTGAAAGAGAGAAATGGACAGCATGTCTGTCAGTAACTGAAAGGGAGAGAAATGGACAGCAGGTCTGTCAGTATCTGAAAGTGAGAGAAATGGACAGCAGGTCAGTCAGTATCTGAAAGTGAGAGAAATGGACAGCAGGTCAGTCAGTATCTGAAAGTGAGAGAAATGGACAGCAGGTCAGTCAGTATCTGAAAGTGAGAGAAATGGACAGCAGGTCAGTCAGTATCTGAAAGTGAGAGAAATGGACAGCAGGTCAGTCAGTATCTGAAAGTGAGAGAAATGGACAGCAGGTCAGTCAGTATCTGAAAGTGAGAGAAATGGACAGCAGGTCAGTCAGTATCTGAAATAGAGAAATGGACAGCAGGTCAGTCAGTATCTGAAAGAGAGAGAAATGGACAGTAAGTCAGTCAGTATCTGAAATGAAGAGAAATAGACAGTAGGTCAGTTAGTATCTGAAAGAGAGAGAAATGGACAGTAGGTCAGTCAGTATCTGAAATAGACAAATGGACAGCAGGTCAGTCAGTATCTGAAAGGGAGAGAAATGGACAGCAGGTCTGTCAGTATCTGAAATAGAGAAATGGACAGCAGGTCATTCAGTATCTGAAATAGAGAAATGGACAGCAGGTCAGTCAGTATCTGAAATAGAGAAATGGACAGCAGGTCAGTCAGTATCTGAAAGAGAGAGAAATGGACAGCAGGTCAGTCAGGATCAGAAAGGGAGAGAAATGGACAGCAGGTCTGTCAGTATCAGAAAGTGAGAGAAATGGACAGCATGTCTGTCAGTATCTGAAAGTGAGAGAAATGGACAGCAGGTCTGTCAGTAACTGAAAGTGAGAGAAATGGACAGCAGGTCTGTCAGTATCTGAAAGTGAGAGAAATGGACAGCATGTCTGTCAGTAACTGAAAAGAACAGAAATGGACAGCAGGTCTGTCAGTATCTGAAAGAGAGAAATGGACAGCATGTCTGTCAGTAACTGAAAGTGAGAGAAATGGACAGCAGGTCTGTCAGTATCTGAAAGTGAGAGAAATGGACAGCAGGTCAGTCAGTATCTGAAAGTGAGAGAAATGGACAGCAGGTCAGTCAGTATCTGAAAGTGAGAGAAATGGACAGCAGGTCAGTCAGTATCTGAAAGTGAGAGAAATGGACAGCAGGTCAGTCAGTATCTGAAATAGAGAAATGGACAGCAGGTCAGTCAGTATCTGAAAGAGAGAGAAATGGACAGTAGGTCAGTCAGTATCTGAAAGGAAGAGAAATGGACAGCAGGTCAGTCAGGATCTGAAAGGGAGAGAAATGGACAGCAGGTCTGTCAGTATCTGAAAGTGAGAGAAATGGACAGCAGGTCTGTCAGTATCTGAAAGTGAGAGAAATGGACAGCATGTCTGTCAGTATCTGAAAGTGAGAGAAATGGACAGCAGGTCTGTCAGTATCTGAAAGGGAGAGAAATGGACAGCATGTCTGTCAGTAACTGAAAGGGAGAGAAATGGACAGCAGGTCTGTCAGTATCTGAAAGTGAGAGAAATGGACAGCAGGTCAGTCAGTATCTGAAATAGAGAAATGGACAGCAGGTCAGTCAGTATCTGAAATAGAGAAATGGACAGCAGGTCAGTCAGTATCTGAAATAGAGACATGGACAGCAGGTCAGTCAGTATCTGAAAGTGAGAGAAATGGACAGCATGTCTGTCAGTATCTGAAAGTGAGAGAAATGGACAGCATGTCTGTCAGTATCTGAAAGTGAGAGAAATGGACAGCAGGTCTGTCAGTATCTGTAAGTGAGAAAAATGGACAGCAGGTCAGTCAGTAACTGAAAGTGAGAGAAATGGACAGCATGTCTGTCAGTAACTGAAACAAACAGAAATGGACAGCAGGTCTGTCAGTATCTGAAAGAGAGAAATGGACAGCATGTCTGTCAGTAACTGAAAGGGAGAGAAATGGACAGCAGGTCTGTCAGTATCTGAAAGTGAGAGAAATGGACAGCAGGTCAGTCAGTATCTGAAAGTGAGAGAAATGGACAGCAGGTCAGTCAGTATCTGAAAGTGAGAGAAATGGACAGCAGGTCAGTCAGTATCTGAAAGTGAGAGAAATGGACAGCAGGTCAGTCAGTATCTGAAAGTGAGAGAAATGGACAGCAGGTCAGTCAGTATCTGAAAGTGAGAGAAATGGACAGCAGGTCAGTCAGTATCTGAAAGTGAGAGAAATGGACAGCAGGTCAGTCAGTATCTGAAAGTGAGAGAAATGGACAGCAGGTCAGTCAGTATCTGAAATAGAGAAATGGACAGCAGGTCAGTCAGTATCTGAAAGAGAGAGAAATGGACAGTAAGTCAGTCAGTATCTGAAATGAAGAGAAATAGACAGTAGGTCAGTTAGTATCTGAAAGAGAGAGAAATGGACAGTAGGTCAGTCAGTATCTGAAATAGACATATGGACAGCAGGTCAGTCAGTATCTGAAAGGGAGAGAAATGGACAGAAGGTCTGTCAGTATCTGAAATAGAGAAATGGACAGCAGGTCATTCAGTATCTGAAATAGAGAAATGGACAGCAGGTCAGTCAGTATCTGAAATAGAGAAATGGACAGCAGGTCAGTCAGTATCTGAAAGAGAGAGAAATGGACAGCAGGTCAGTCAGGATCAGAAAGGGAGAGAAATGGACAGCAGGTCTGTCAGTATCAGAAAGTGAGAGAAATGGACAGCATGTCTGTCAGTATCTGAAAGTGAGAGAAATGGACAGCAGGTCTGTCAGTAACTGAAAGTGAGAGAAATGGACAGCAGGTCTGTCAGTATCTGAAAGTGAGAGAAATGGACAGCATGTCTGTCAGTAACTGAAAAGAACAGAAATGGACAGCAGGTCTGTCAGTATCTGAAAGAGAGAAATGGACAGCATGTCTGTCAGTAACTGAAAGTGAGAGAAATGGACAGCAGGTCTGTCAGTATCTGAAAGTGAGAGAAATGGACAGCAGGTCAGTCAGTATCTGAAAGTGAGAGAAATGGACAGCAGGTCAGTCAGTATCTGAAAGTGAGAGAAATGGACAGCAGGTCAGTCAGTATCTGAAAGTGAGAGAAATGGACAGCAGGTCAGTCAGTATCTGAAATAGAGAAATGGACAGCAGGTCAGTCAGTATCTGAAAGAGAGAGAAATGGACAGTAGGTCAGTCAGTATCTGAAAGGAAGAGAAATAGACAGTAGGTCAGTCAGTATCTGAAAGGGCGAGAAACGGACAGCAGGTCTGTCAGTATCTGAAATAGACAAATGGACAGCAGGTCAGTCAGTATCTGAAAGAGAGAGAAATGGACAGTAGGTCAGTCAGTATCTGAAATAGACAAATGGACAGCAGGTCAGTCAGTATCTGAAAGGGAGAGAAATGGACAGCAGGTCAGTCAGCATCTGAAAGGGAGAGAAATGGACAGCAGGTCTGTCAGTATCTGAAATAGAGAAATGGACAGCAGGTCAGTCAGTATCTGAAATAGAGAAATGGACAGCAGGTCAGTCAGTATCTGAAATAGAGAAATGGACAGCAGGTCTGTCAGTATCTGAAATAGAGAAATGGACAGCAGGTCTGTTAGTATCTGAAATAGAGAAATGGACAGCAGGTCTGTCAGTCTCTGAAATAGAGAAATGGACAGCAGGTCTGTCAGTATCTGAAATAGAGAAATGGACAGCAGGTCTGTCAGTCTCTGAAATAGAGAAATGGACAGCAGGTCTGTCAGTATCTGAAATAGAGAAATGGACAGCAGGTCATTCAGTATCTGAAATAGAGAAATGGACAGCAGGTCAGTCAGTATCTGAAATAGAGAAATGGACAGCAGGTCAGTCAGTATCTGAAAGGGAGAGAAATGGACAGCAGGTCAGTCAGGATCTGAAAGGGAGAGAAATGGACAGCAGGTCTGTCAGTATCTGAAAGTGAGAGAAATGGACAGCAGGTCTGTCAGTATCTGAAAGTGAGAGAAATGGACATCAGGTCTGTCAGTATCTGAAAGTGAGAGAAATGGACAGCAGGTCTGTCAGTATCTGAAAGTGAGAGAAATGGACAGCAGGTCTGTCAGTATC
This sequence comes from Heterodontus francisci, assembly GCF_036365525.1. Lineage (NCBI taxonomy): Eukaryota > Metazoa > Chordata > Chondrichthyes > Heterodontiformes > Heterodontidae > Heterodontus > Heterodontus francisci. Next base: position 166,418,229 of record NC_090373.1, on the reverse strand, counting down.
TGAAAGTGAGAGAAATGGACAGCAGGTCAGTCAGGATCTGAAAGGGAGAGAAATGGACAGCAGGTCTGTCAGTATCTGAAAGTGAGAGAAATGGACAGCAGGTCTGTCAGTATCTGAAAGTGAGAGAAATGGACAGCAGGTCAGTCAGTATCTGAAAGGGAGAGAAATGGACAGCAGGTCAGTCAGTATCTGAAAGTGAGAGAAATGGACAGCAGGTCAGTCAGTATCTGAAAGGGAGAGAAATGGACAGCAGGTCTGTCAGTATCTGAAAGTGAGAGAAATGGACAGCAGGTCTGTCAGTATCTGAAAGTGAGAGAAATGGACAGCAGGTCAGTCAGTATCTGAAAGGGAGAGAAATGGACAGCAGGTCAGTCAGGATCTGAAAGGGAGAGAAATGGACAGCAGGTCTGTCAGTATCTGAAAGTGAGAGAAATGGACAGCAGGTCTGTCAGTATCTGAAAGGGAGAGAAATGGACAGCAGGTCAGTCAGGATCTGAAAGGGAGAGAAATGGACAGCAGGTCTGTCAGTATCTGAAAGTGAGAGAAATGGACAGCATGTCTGTCAGTATCTGAAAGTGAGAGAAATGGACAGCAGGTCTGTCAGTATCTGAAAGGGAGAGAAATGGACAGCATGTCTGTCAGTAACTGAAAGGGAGAGAAATGGACAGCAGGTCAGTCAGTATCTGAAATAGAGAAATGGACAGCAGGTCAGTCAGTATCTGAAATAGAGAAATGGACAGCAGGTCAGTCAGTATCTGAAATAGAGACATGGACAGCAGGTCTGTCAGTATCTGAAAGGGAGAGAAATGGACAGCATGTCTGTCAGTAACTGAAAGGGAGAGAAATGGACAGCAGGTCAGTCACTATCTGAAAGTGAGAGAAATGGACAGCAGGTCAGTCAGTATCTGAAATAGAGAAATGGACAGCAGGTCAGTCAGTATCTGAAATAGAGAAATGGACAGCAGGTCATTCAGTATCTGAAATAGAGAAATGGACAGCAGGTCAGTCAGTATCTGAAATAGAGAAATGGACAGCAGGTCAGTCAGTATCTGAAAGAGAGAGATATGGACAGCAGGTCAGTCAGGATCAGAAAGGGAGAGAAATGGACAGCAGGTCTGTCAGTATCAGAAAGTGAGAGAAATGGACAGCATGTCTGTCAGTATCTGAAAGTGAGAGAAATGGACAGCATGTCTGTCAGTAACTGAAAGTGAGAGAAATGGACAGCAGGTCTGTCAGTATCTGAAAGTGAGAGAAATGGACAGCATGTCTGTCAGTAACTGAAAAGAACAGAAATGGACAGCAGGTCTGTCAGTATCTGAAAGAGAGAAATGGACAGCATGTCTGTCAGTAACTGAAAGTGAGAGAAATGGACAGCAGGTCTGTCAGTATCTGAAAGTGAGAGAAATGGACAGCAGGTCAGTCAGTATCTGAAAGTGAGAGAAATGGACAGCAGGTCAGTCAGTATCTGAAAGTGAGAGAAATGGACAGCAGGTCAGTCAGTATCTGAAAGTGAGAGAAATGGACAGCAGGTCAGTCAGTATCTGAAATAGAGAAATGGACAGCAGGTCAGTCAGTATCTGAAATAGAGAAATGGACAGCAGGTCAGTCAGTATCTGAAATAGAGAAATGGACAGCAGGTCTGTCAGTATCTGAAATAGAGAAATGGACAGCAGGTCTGTTAGTATCTGAAATAGAGAAATGGACAGCAGGTCTGTCAGTATCTGAAATAGAGAAATGGACAGCAGGTCTGTCAGTATCTGAAATAGAGAAATGGACAGCAGGTCTGTCAGTATCTGAAATAGAGAAATGGACAGCAGGTCTGTCAGTATCTGAAATAGAGAAATGGACAGCAGGTCTGTCAGTATCTGAAATAGAGAAATGGACAGCAGGTCAGTCAGTATCTGAAATAGAGAAATGGACAGCAGGTCAGTCAGTATCTGAAAGGGAGAGAAATGGACAGCAGGTCAGTCAGGATCTGAAAGGGAGAGAAATGGAAAGCAGGTCTGTCAGTATCTGAAAGTGAGAGAAATGGACAGCAGGTCTGTCAGTATCTGAAAGTGAGAGAAATGGACAGCATGTCTGTCAGTATCTGAAAGTGAGAGAAATGGACAGCAGGTCTGTCAGTATCTGAAAGGGAGAGAAATGGACAGCATGTCTGTCAGTAACTGAAAGGGAGAGAAATGGACAGCAGGTCAGTCAGTATCTGAAATAGAGAAATGGACAGCAGGTCAGTCAGTATCTGAAATAGAGAAATGGACAGCAGGTCAGTCAGTATCTGAAATAGAGACATGGACAGCAGGTCTGTCAGTATCTGAAAGGGAGAGAAATGGACAGCATGTCTGTCAGTAACTGAAAGGGAGAGAAATGGACAGCAGGTCAGTCACTATCTGAAAGTGAGAGAAATGGACAGCAGGTCAGTCAGTATCTGAAATAGAGAAATGGACAGCAGGTCAGTCAGTATCTGAAATAGAGAAATGGACAGCAGGTCAGTCAGTATCTGAAATAGAGACATGGACAGCAGGTCAGTCAGTATCTGAAAGTGAGAGAAATGGACAGCATGTCTGTCAGTATCTGAAAGTGAGAGAAATGGACAGCATGTCTGTCAGTATCTGAAAGTGAGAGAAATGGACAGCAGGTCAGTCAGTAACTGAAAGTGAGATAAATGGACAGCATGTCTGTCAGTAACTGTAAGTGAGAAAAATGGACAGCAGGTCAGTCAGTAACTGAAAGTGAGAGAAATGGACAGCAGGTCTGTCAGTATCTGTAAGTGAGAAAAATGGACAGCAGGTCAGTCAGTAACTGAAAGTGAGAGAAATGGACAGCATGTCTGTCAGTAACTGAAACGGACAGAAATGGACAGCAGGTCTGTCAGTATCTGAAAGAGAGAAATGGACAGCATGTCTGTCAGTAACTGAAAGGGAGAGAAATGGACAGCAGGTCTGTCAGTATCTGAAAGTGAGAGAAATGGACAGCAGGTCAGTCAGTATCTGAAAGTGAGAGAAATGGACAGCAGGTCAGTCAGTATCTGAAAGTGAGAGAAATGGACAGCAGGTCAGTCAGTATCTGAAAGTGAGAGAAATGGACAGCAGGTCAGTCAGTATCTGAAAGTGAGAGAAATGGACAGCAGGTCAGTCAGTATCTGAAAGTGAGAGAAATGGACAGCAGGTCAGTCAGTATCTGAAAGTGAGAGAAATGGACAGCAGGTCAGTCAGTATCTGAAATAGAGAAATGGACAGCAGGTCAGTCAGTATCTGAAAGAGAGAGAAATGGACAGTAGGTCAGTCAGTATCTGAAAGGAAGAGACATAGACAGTAGGTCAGTCAGTATCTGAAAGAGAGAGAAATGGACAGTAGGTCAGTCATTATCTGAAATAGAGAAATGGACAGCAGGTCTGTCAGTATCTGAAATAGAGAAATGGACAGCAGGTCATTCAGTATCTGAAATAGAGAAATGGACAGCAGGTCAGTCAGTATCTGAAATAGAGAAATGGACAGCAGGTCAGTCAGTATCTGAAAGGGAGAGAAATGGACAGCAGGTCAGTCAGGATCTGAAAGGGAGAGAAATAGACAGCAGGTCTGTCAGTATCTGAAAGTGAGAGAAATGGACAGCATGTCTGTCAGTATCTGAAAGTGAGAGAAATGGACAGCAGGTCTGTCAGTATCTGAAAGGGAGAGAAATGGACAGCATGTCTGTCAGTAACTGAAAGGGAGAGAAATGGACAGCAGTTCAGTCAGTATCTGAAATAGAGGAATGGACAGCAGGTCAGTCAGTATCTGAAATAGAGAAATGGACAGCAGGTCAGTCAGTATCTGAAATAGAGACATGGACAGCAGGTCTGTCAGTATCTGAAAGGGAGAGAAATGGACAGCATGTCTGTCAGTAACTGAAAGGGAGAGAAATGGACAGCAGGTCAGTCAGTATCTGAAAGTGAGAGAAATGGACAGCAGGTCAGTCAGTATCTGAAATAGAGAAATGGACAGCAGGTCAGTCAGTATCTGAAATAGAGAAATGGACAGCAGGTCAGTCAGTATCTGAAATAGAGACATGGACAGCAGGTCAGTCAGTATCTGAAAGTGAGAGAAATGGACAGCATGTCTGTCAGTATCTGAAAGTGAGAGAAATGGACAGCAGGTCTGTCAGTATCTGCAAGTGAGAAAAATGGACAGCAGGTCAGTCAGTAACTGAAAGTGAGAGAAATGGACAGCATGTCTGTCAGTAACTGAAACGAACAGAAATGGACAGCAGGTAAGTCAGTATCTGAAAGAGAGAAATGGACAGCATGTCTGTCAGTAACTGAAAGGGAGAGAAATGGACAGCAGGTCTGTCAGTATCTGAAAGTGAGAGAAATGGACAGCAGGTCAGTCAGTATCTGAAAGTGAGAGAAATGGACAGCAGGTCAGTCAGTATCTGAAAGTGAGAGAAATGGACAGCAGGTCAGTCAGTATCTGAAAGTGAGAGAAATGGACAGCAGGTCAGTCAGTATCTGAAAGTGAGAGAAATGGACAGCAGGTCAGTCAGTATCTGAAAGTGAGAGAAATGGACAGCAGGTCAGTCAGTATCTGAAAGTGAGAGAAATGGACAGCAGGTCAGTCAGTATCTGAAAGTGAGAGAAATGGACAGCAGGTCAGTCAGTATCTGAAATAGAGAAATGGACAGCAGGTCAGTCAGTATCTGAAAGAGAGAGAAATGGACAGTAGGTCAGTCAGTATCTGAAAGGAAGAGAAATAGACAGTAGGTCAGTCAGTATCTGAAAGAGAGAGAAATGGACAGTAGGTCAGTCAGTATCTGAAATAGACAAATGGACAGCAGGTCAGTCAGTATCTGAAAGGGAGAGAAATGGACAGCAGGTCAGTCAGGATCTGAAAGGGAGAGAAATGGACAGCAGGTCTGTCAGTATCTGAAATAGAGAAATGGACAGCAGGTCATTCAGTATCTGAAATAGACAAATGGACAGCAGGTCAGTCAGTATCTGAAAGGGAGAGAAATGGACAGCAGGTCAGTCAGGATCTGAAAGGGAGAGAAATGGACAGCAGGTCTGTCAGTATCTGAAATAGAGAAATGGACAGCAGGTCATTCAGTATCTGAAATAGAGAAATGGACAGCAGGTCAGTCAGTATCTGAAAGAGAGAGAAATGGACAGCAGGTCTGTCAGTATCTGAAAGTGAGAGAAATGGACAGCAGGTCTGTCAGTATCTGAAAGGGAGAGAAATGGACAGCAGGTCTGTCAGTATCTGAAAGTGAGAGAAATGGACAGCAGGTCAGTCAGTATCTGAAAGTGAGAGAAATGGACAGCATGTCTGTCAGTATCTGAAAGTGAGAGAAATGGACAGCAGGTCAGTCAGTATCTGAAAGTGAGAGAAATGGACAGCAGGTCAGTCAGTATCTGAAAGGGAGAGAAATGGACAGTAGGTCAGTCAGTAACTGAAAGGGAGAGAAATGGACAGCAGGTCAGTCAGTATCTGAAAGGGAGAGAAATGGATAGCGGGTCAGTTAGTATCTGAAAGGGAGAGAAATGGACAGTAGGTCAGTCAGTATCTGAAAGTGAGAGAAATGGACAGCATGTCTGTCAGTAACTGAAACGGACAGAAATGGACAGCAGGTCAGTCAGTATCTGAAAGTGAGAGAAATGGACAGCAGGTCTGTCAGTATCTGAAAGTGAGAGACATGGACAGCAGGTCAGTTAGTATCTGAAAGGGAGAGAAATGGACAGCAGGTCAGTCACTATCTGAAAGTGAGAGACATGGACAGCAGGTCAGTCAGTATCTGAAAGGGAGAGAAATGGACAGCATGTCTGTCAGTAACTGAAAGGGAGAGAAATGGACAGCAGGTCTGTCAGTATCTGAAAGTGAGAGAAATGGACAGCATGTCTGTCAGTATCTGAAAGTGAGAGAAATGGACAGCATGTCTGTCAGTATCTGAAAGTGAGAGAAATGGACAGCAGGTCTGTCAGTATCTGAAAGTGAGAGAAATGGACAGCATGTCTGTCAGTAACTGAAACGGACAGAAATGGACAGCAGGTCAGTCAGTATCTGAAAGTGAGAGTCATGGACAGCAGGTCTGTCAGTATCTGAAAGTGAGAGAAATGGACAGCAGGTCAGTCAGTATCTGAAAGTGAGAGAAATGGACAGCAGGTCAGTCAGTATCTGAAAGTGAGAGAAATGGACAGCAGGTCAGTCAGTATCTGAAAGTGAGAGAAATGGACAGCAGGTCAGTCAGTATCTGAAAGTGAGAGAAATGGACAGCAGGTCAGTCAGTATCTGAAAGTGAGAGAAATGGACAGCAGGTCAGTCAGTATCTGAAAGTGAGAGAAATGGACAGCAGGTCAGTCAGTATCTGAAAGTGAGAGAAATGGACAGCATGTCTGTCAGTATCTGAAAGGGAGAGAAATGGACAGCAGGTCAGTCATTATCTGAAAGGGAGAGAAATGGACAGCAGGTCAGTCAGTATCTGAAAGGGAGAGAAATGGACAGTAGGTCAGTCAGTATCTGAAAGGGAGAGAAATGGACAGTAGGTCAGTCAGTATCTGAAAGGGAGAGAAATGGACAGTAGGTCAGTCAGTATCTGAAAGGGAGAGAAATGGACAGTAGGTCGGTCAGTATCTGAAAGGGAGAGAAATGGACAGCAGGTCTGTCAGTAACGTAAAGAGAGAAATAGACAGCAGGTCAGTCAGTATCTGAAAGTGAGAGAAATGGACAGCAGGTCTGTCAGTATCTGAAAGGGAGAGAAATGGACAGCAGGTCAGTCAGTATCTGAAAGTGAGAGAAATGGACAGCAGGTCAGTCAGTATCTGAAAGTGAGAGAAATGGACAGCAGGTCAGTCATTATCTGAAAGGGAGAGAAATGGACAGCAGGTCAGTCAGTATCTGACATTGAGAGAAATGGACAGTAGGTCAGTCAGTATCTGAAAGGGATGAGAAAGGGACAGTAGGTCAGTCGGTATCTGAAAGGGAGAGAAATGGACAGCAGGTCGGTCAGTATCTGAAAGGGAGAGAAATGAACAGCAGGTCTGTCAGTAACGTAAAGAGAGAAATAGACAGCAGGTCAGTCAGTATCTGAAAGTGAGAGAAATGGTCAGCAGGTCTGTCAGTATCTGAAAGGGAGAGAAATGGACAGTAGGTCAGTCAGTAACTGAAAGGGAGAGAAATGGACAGCAGGTCAGTCAGTATCTGAAAGTGAGAGAAATGGACAGCAGGTCAGTCAGTAACTGAAAGGGAGAAAAATGGGCAGTAGGTCAGTCAGTAACTGAAAGGGAGAGAAATGGACAGCAGGTCAGTCAGTATCTGAAAGTGAGAGAAATGGACAGCAGGTCTGTCAGTAACTGAAAGGGAGAGAAATGGACAGCAGGTCAGTCAGTATCTGAAAGTGAGAGAAATGGACAGCATGTCAGTCAGTAACTGAAAGGGAGAAAAATGGACAGTAGGTCAGTGAGTAACTGAAAGGGAGAGAAATGGACAGCAGGTCAGTCATTATCTGAAAGTGAGAAATGGACAGCAGGTCAGTCAGTAACTGAAAGGGAGAGAAATGAACAGTAGGTCAGTCAGTATCTGAAAGGGAGAGAAATGGACAGTAGGTCGGTCAGTATCTGAAAGGAAGAGAAATGGACAGCAGGTCTGTCAGTAACGTAAAGAGAGAAATAGACAGCAGGTCAGTCAGTATCTGAAAGTGAGAGAAATGGACAGCAGGTCTGTCAGTATCTGAAAGGGAGAGAAATGGACAGCAGGTCAGTCAGTATCTGAAAGTGAGAGAAATGGACAGCAGGTCAGTCAGTATCTGAAAGTGAGAGAAATGGACAGCAGGTCAGTCATTATCTGAAAGGGAGAGAAATGGACAGCAGGTCAGTCAGTATCTGACATTGAGAGAAATGGACAGTAGGTCAGTCAGTATCTGAAAGGGATGAGAAAGGGACAGTAGGTCAGTCGGTATCTGAAAGGGAGAGAAATGGACAGCAGGTCGGTCAGTATCTGAAAGGGAGAGAAATGAACAGCAGGTCTGTCAGTAACGTAAAGAGAGAAATAGACAGCAGGTCAGTCAGTATCTGAAAGTGAGGGAAATGGTCAGCAGGTCTGTCAGTATCTGAAAGGGAGAGAAATGGACAGTAGGTCAGTCAGTAACTGAAAGGGAGAGAAATGGACAGCAGGTCAGTCAGTATCTGAAAGTGAGAGAAATGGACAGCAGGTCAGTCAGTAACTGAAAGGGAGAAAAATGGGCAGTAGGTCAGTCAGTAACTGAAAGGGAGAGAAATGGACAGCAGGTCAGTCAGTATCTGAAAGTGAGAGAAATGGACAGCAGGTCTGTCAGTAACTGAAAGGGAGAGAAATGGACAGCAGGTCAGTCAGTATCTGAAAGTGAGAGAAATGGACAGCATGTCAGTCAGTAACTGAAAGGGAGAAAAATGGACAGTAGGTCAGTGAGTAACTGAAAGGGAGAGAAATGGACAGCAGGTCAGTCAGTATCTGAAAGTGAGAAATGGACAGCAGGTCAGTCAGTAACTGAAAGGGAGAAAAATGGACAGCAGGTCAGTCAGTATCTGAAAGTGAGAGAAATGGACAGTAGGTCAGTCAGTAACTGAAAGGGAGAGAAATGGACAGCAGGTCAGTCAGTATCTGAAAGTGAGAGAAATGGACAGCAGATCTGTCAGTATCTGAAAGTGAGAGAAATGGACAGCAGGTCAGTCAGTATCTGAAAGTGAGGGAAATGGACAGCAGGTCAGTCAGTATCTGAAAGGGAGAGAAATGGACAGCAGGTCAGTCAGTATCTGAAAGTGAGAGAAATGGACAGCAGGTCAGTCAGTATCTGAAAGTGAGAGAAATGGACAGCAGGTCAGTCAGTATCTGAAAGGGAGAGAAATGGACAGTAGGTCAGTCAGTAACTGAAAGGGAGAGAAATGGACAGCAGGTCAGTCAGTATCTGAAAGGGAGAGAAATGGATAGCGGGTCAGTTAGTATCTGAAAGGGAGAGAAATGGACAGTAGGTCAGTCAGTATCTGAAATGGAGAGAAATGGACAGTAGGTCAGTCAGTAACTGAAAGGGAGAGAAATGGACAGCAGGTCAGTCACTATCTGAAAGTGAGAGACATGGACAGCAGGTCAGTCAGTATCTGAAAGGGAGAGAAATGGACAGCATGTCTGTCAGTAACTGAAAGGGAGAGAAATGGACAGCAGGTCTGTCAGTATCTGAAAGTGAGAGAAATGGACAGCATGTCTGTCAGTATCTGAAAGTGAGAGAAATGGACAGCATGTCTGTCAGTATCTGAAAGTGAGAGAAATGGACAGCAGGTCTGTCAGTATCTGAAAGTGAGAGAAATGGACAGCATGTCTGTCAGTAACTGAAACGGACAGAAATGGACAGCAGGTCAGTCAGTATCTGAAAGTGAGAGAAATGGACAGCATGTCTGTCAGTATCTGAAAGTGAGAGTCATGGACAGCAGGTCTGTCAGTATCTGAAAGTGAGAGAAATGGACAGCAGGTCAGTCAGTATCTGAAAGTGAGAGAAATGGACAGCAGGTCAGTCAGTATCTGAAAGTGAGAGAAATGGACAGCAGGTCAGTCAGTATCTGAAAGTGAGAGAAATGGACAGCAGGTCAGTCAGTATCTGAAAGTGAGAGAAATGGACAGCAGGTCAGTCAGTATCTGAAAGTGAGAGAAATGGACAGCAGGTCAGTCAGTATCTGAAAGTGAGAGAAATGGACAGCATGTCTGTCAGTATCTGAAAGGGAGAGAAATGGACAGCATGTCTGTCAGTATCTGAAAGGGAGAGAAATGGACAGCAGGTCAGTCATTATCTGAAAGGGAGAGAAATGGACAGCAGGTCAGTCAGTATCTGAAAGGGAGAGAAATGGACAGTAGGTCAGTCAGTATCTGAAAGGGAGAGAAATGGACAGTAGGTCAGTCAGTATCTGAAAGGGAGAGAAATGGACAGTAGGTCAGTCAGTATCTGAAAGGGAGAGAAATGGACAGTAGGTCGGTCAGTATCTGAAAGGGAGAGAAATGGACAGCAGGTCTGTCAGTAACGTAAAGAGAGAAATAGACAGCAGGTCAGTCAGTATCTGAAAGTGAGAGAAATGGACAGCAGGTCTGTCAGTATCTGAAAGGGAGAGAAATGGACAGCAGGTCAGTCAGTATCTGAAAGTGAGAGAAATGGACAGCAGGTCAGTCAGTATCTGAAAGTGAGAGAAATGGACAGCAGGTCAGTCATTATCTGAAAGGGAGAGAAATGGACAGCAGGTCAGTCAGTATCTGACATTGAGAGAAATGGACAGTAGGTCAGTCAGTATCTGAAAGGGATGAGAAAGGGACAGTAGGTCAGTCGGTATCTGAAAGGGAGAGAAATGGACAGCAGGTCGGTCAGTATCTGAAAGGGAGAGAAATGAACAGCAGGTCTGTCAGTAACGTAAAGAGAGAAATAGACAGCAGGTCAGTCAGTATCTGAAAGTGAGAGAAATGGTCAGCAGGTCTGTCAGTATCTGAAAGGGAGAGAAATGGACAGTAGGTCAGTCAGTAACTGAAAGGGAGAGAAATGGACAGCAGGTCAGTCAGTATCTGAAAGTGAGAGAAATGGACAGCAGGTCAGTCAGTAACTGAAAGGGAGAAAAATGGGCAGTAGGTCAGTCAGTAACTGAAAGGGAGAGAAATGGACAGCAGGTCAGTCAGTATCTGAAAGTGAGAGAAATGGACAGCAGGTCTGTCAGTAACTGAAAGGGAGAGAAATGGACAGCAGGTCAGTCAGTATCTGAAAGTGAGAGAAATGGACAGCATGTCAGTCAGTAACTGAAAGGGAGAAAAATGGACAGTAGGTCAGTGAGTAACTGAAAGGGAGAGAAATGGACAGCAGGTCAGTCAGTATCTGAAAGTGAGAAATGGACAGCAGGTCAGTCAGTAACTGAAAGGGAGAGAAATGGACAGTAGGTCAGTCAGTATCTGAAAGGGAGAGAAATGGACAGTAGGTCGGTCAGTATCTGAAAGGAAGAGAAATGGACAGCAGGTCTGTCAGTAAAGTAAAGAGAGAAATAGACAGCAGGTCAGTCAGTATCTGAAAGTGAGAGAAATGGACAGCAGGTCTGTCAGTATCTGAAAGGGAGAGAAATGGACAGCAGGTCAGTCAGTATCTGAAAGTGAGAGAAATGGACAGCAGGTCAGTCAGTATCTGAAAGTGAGAGAAATGGACAGCAGGTCAGTCATTATCTGAAAGGGAGAGAAATGGACAGCAGGTCAGTCAGTATCTGACATTGAGAGAAATGGACAGTAGGTCAGTCAGTATCTGAAAGGGATGAGAAAGGGACAGTAGGTCAGTCGGTATCTGAAAGGGAGAGTAATGGACAGCAGGTCGGTCAGTATCTGAAAGGGAGAGAAATGAACAGCAGGTCTGTCAGTAACGTAAAGAGAGAAATAGACAGCAGGTCAGTCAGTATCTGAAAGTGAGGGAAATGGTCAGCAGGTCTGTCAGTATCTGAAAGGGAGAGAAATGGACAGTAGGTCAGTCAGTAACTGAAAGGGAGAGAAATGGACAGCAGGTCAGTCAGTATCTGAAAGTGAGAGAAATGGACAGCAGGTCAGTCAGTAACTGAAAGGGAGAAAAATGGGCAGTAGGTCAGTCAGTAACTGAAAGGGAGAGAAATGGACAGCAGGTCAGTCAGTATCTGAAAGTGAGAGAAATGGACAGCAGGTCTGTCAGTAACTGAAAGGGAGAGAAATGGACAGCAGGTCAGTCAGTATCTGAAAGTGAGAGAAATGGACAGCATGTCAGTCAGTAACCTAAAGGGAGAAAAATGGACAGTAGGTCAGTGAGTAACTGAAAGGGAGAGAAATGGACAGCAGGTCAGTCAGTATCTGAAAGTGAGAAATGGACAGCAGGTCAGTCAGTAACTGAAAGGGAGAAAAATGGACAGCAGGTCAGTCAGTATCTGAAAGTGAGAGAAATGGACAGTAGGTCAGTCAGTAACTGAAAGGGAGAGAAATGGACAGCAGGTCAGTCAGTATCTGAAAGTGAGAGAAATGGACAGCAGATCTGTCAGTATCTGAAAGTGAGAGAAATGGACAGCAGGTCTGTCAGTATCTGAAAGTGACAGAAATGGACAGCAGGTCTGTCAGTATCTGAAAGTGAGAGACATGGACAGCAGTTCTGTCAGTATCTGAAACGGTGAGAAATGGACAGCATGTCTGTCAGTAACTGAAAGGGACAGAAATTGACAGCAGGTCATTCAGTATCTGTAAGTGAGAGAAATGGACAGCAGGTCTGTCAGTCTCTGAAAGTGAGAGAAATGGACAGCATGTCTGTCAGTATCTGAAAGTGAGAGACATGGACAGCAGGTCTGTCAGTATCTGAAACGGTGAGAAATGGACAGCATGTCTGTCAGTAACTGAAAGGGACAGAAATTGACAGCAGGTCATTCAGTATCTGTAAGTGAGAGAAATGGACAGCAGGTCTGTCAGTCTCTGAAAGTGAGAGAAATGGACAGCATGTCTGTCAGTATCTGAAAGTGAGAGAAATGGACAGCATGTCTGTCAGTATCTGAAAGTGAGAGAAATGGACAGCATGTCTGTCAGTATCTGAAAGTGAGAGAAATGAACAGCATGTCTGTCAGTATCTGAAAGTGAGAGAAATGGACAGCAGGTCTGTCAGTATCTGTAAGTGAGAGAAATGGACAGCAGGTCAGTCAGTAACTGAAAGTGAGAGAAATGGACAGCAGGTCTGTCAGTATCTGAAAGTGAGAGAAATGGACAGCATGTCTGTCAGTAACTGAAACGAACAGAAATGGACAGCAGGTCTGTCAGTATCTGAAAGAGAGAAATGGACAGCATGTCTGTCAGTAACTGAAAGGGAGAGAAATGGACAGCAGGTCTGTCAGTATCTGAAAGTGAGAGAAATGGACATCAGATCTGTCAGTATCTGAAAGTGAGAGAAATGGACAGCAGGTCAGTCAGTATCTGAAAGTGAGAGAAATGGACAGCAGGTCTGTCAGTATCTGAAAGTGAGAGAAATGGACAGCAGGTCTGTCAGTATCTGAAAGTGAGAGAAATGGACAGCAGGTCAGTCAGTATCTGAAAGTGAGAGAAATGGACAGCAGGTCTGTCAGTATCTGAAAGTGAGAGAAATGGACAGCATGTCTGTCAGTAACTGAAACGGACAGAAATGGACAGCAGGTCAGTCAGTATCTGAAAGTGAGAGAAATGGACAGCAGGTCTGTCAGTATCTGAAAGTGAGAGAAATGGACAGCATGTCTGTCAGTATCTGTAAGTGAGAGAAATGGACAGCAGGTCTGTCAGTATCTGAAAGTGAGAGAAATGGACAGCAGGTCTGTCAGTATCTGAAAGTGAGAGAAATGGACAGCAGGTCTGTCAGTGTCTGAAAGTGAGAGAAATGGACAGCAGGTCTGTCAGTATCTGAAAGTGAGAGAAATGGACAGCAGGTCTGTCAGTGTCTGAAAGTGAGAGAAATGGACAGCAGGTCTGTCAGTATCTGAAAGTGAGAGAAATGGACAGCAGGTCTGTCAGTATCTGAAAGTGAGAGACATGGACAGCAGGTCATTCAGTATCTGAAATAGAGAAATGGACAGCAGGTCTGTCAGTATCTGAAAGTGAGAGACATGGACAGCAGGTCATTCAGTATCTGAAATAGAGAAATGGACAGCAGGTCATTCAGTATCTGAAATGGAGAAATGGACAGCAGGTCAGTCAGTATCTGAAATAGAGAAATGGACAGCAGGTCAGTCAGTATCTGAAAGTGAGAGGCATGGATAGCAGGTCAGTCAGTATCTGAAATAGAGAAATGGACAGCAGGTCAGTCAGTATCTGAAATAGAGAAATGGACAGCAGGTCTGTCAGTATCTGAAAGTGAGAGAAATGGACAGCATGTCTGTCAGTAACTGAAACGGACAGAAATGGACAGCAGGTCAGTCAGTATCTGAAAGTGAGAGAAATGGACAGCAGGTCTGTCAGTATCTGAAAGTGAGAGAAATGGACAGCAGGTCTGTCAGTATCTGAAAGGGAGAGAAATGGACAGCAGGTCAGTCAGTATCTGAAAGTGAGAGACATGGACAGCAGGTCTGTCAGTATCTGAAAGGGAGAGAAATGGACAGCAAGTCTGTCAGTAACTGAAAGGGAGAGAAATGGACAGCAGGTTTTTCAGTATCTGAAAGGGAGAGAAATGGACAGCAGGTCTGTCAGTATCTGAAAGTGAGAGAAATGGACAGCAGGTCTGTCAGTATCTGAAAGTGAGAGACATGGACAGCAGGTCATTCAGTATCTGAAATAGAGAAATGGACAGCAGGTCAGTCAGTATCTGAAATAGAGAAATGGACAGCAGGTCAGTCAGTATCTGAAAGTGAGAGACATGGACAGCAGGTCATTCAGTATCTGAAATAGAGAAATGGACAGCAGGTCAGTCAGTATCTGAAATAGAGAAATGGACAGCAGGTCTGTCAGTATCTGAAAGTGAGAGGCATGGATAGCAGGTCAGTCAGTATCTGAAATAGAGAAATGGACAGCAGGTCAGTCAGTATCTGTAATAGAGAAATGGACAGCAGGTCATTCAGTATCTGAAATAGACAAATAGACAGCAGGTAAGTCAGTATCAGAAAGGGAGAGAAATGGACAGCAGGTCAGTCAGTATCTGAAAGTGAGAGACATGGACAGCAGGTCATTCAGTATCTGAAATAGAGAAATGGACAGCAGGTCAGTCAGTATCTGAAATAGAGAAATGGACAGCAGGTCAGTCAGTATCTGAAATAGAGAAATGGACAGCAGGTCAGTCTGTATCTGTAAGTGAGAGACATGGACAGCAGGTCAGTCAGTATCTGAAATAGAGAAATGGACAGCAGGTCAGTCAGTATCTGAAATAGAGAAATGGACAGCAGGTCAGTCATTATCTGAAATAGAGAAATGGACAGCAGGTAAGTCAGTATCTGAAATAGAGAAATGGACAGCAGGTCAGTCAGTATCTGAAATAGAGAAATGGACAGCAGGTCAGTCAGTATCTGAAATAGAGAAATGGACAGCAGGTCAGTCAGTATCTGAAAGTGAGAGGCATGGATAGCAGGTCAGTCAGTATCTGAAATAGAGAAATGGATAGCAGGTCAGTCAGTATCTGAAATAGAGAAATGGACAACAGGTCAGTCAGTATCTGAAATAGAGAAATGGACAGCAGGTCAGTCAGTATCTGAAAGTGAGAGGCATGGATAGCAGGTCAGTCAGTATCTGAAATAGAGAAATGGACAACAGGTCAGTCAGTATCTGAAATAGAGAAATGGACAACAGGTCAGTCAGTATCTGAAATAGAGAAATGGATAGCAGGTCAGTCAGTATCTGAAATAGAGAAATGGACAGCAGGTCAGTCAGTATCTGAAAGGGAGAGGCATGGATAGCAGGTCAGTCAGTATCTGAAATAGAGAAATGGATAGCAGGTCAGTCAGTATCTGAAATAGAGAAATGGACAGCAGGTCAGTCAGTATCTGAAAGTGAGAGGCATGGATAGCAGGTCAGTCAGTATCTGAAATAGAGAAATGGATAGCAGGTCAGTCAGTATCTGAAATAGAGAAATGGACAGCAGGTCAGTCAGTATCTGAAATAGAGAAATGGACAGCAGGTCAGTCAGTATCTGAAAGGGAGAGAAATGGACAGCGGGTCAGTCAGGATCTGAAAGGAAGAGAAATAGACAGCAGGTCAGTCAGTATCTGAAAGGGAGAGAAATGGACAGCGGGTCAGTCAGTATCTGAAATAGAGAAATGGACAGCAGGTCAGTCAGTATCTGAAATAGAGAAATGGACAGCAGGTCAGTCAGTATCTGAAATGGAGAGAAATGGACAGCAGGTCAGTCAGTATCTGAAATGGAGAGAAATGGACAGCAGGTCAGTCAGTATCTGAAAGTGAGAGGCATGGATAGCAGGTCAGTCAGTATCTGAAATAGAGAAATGGATAGCAGGTCAGTCAGTATCTGAAATAGAGAAATGGACAGCAGGTCAGTCAGTATCTGAAATGGAGAGAAATGGACAGCAGGTCAGTCAGTATCTGAAAGTGAGAGGCATGGATAGCAGGTCAGTCAGTATCTGAAATAGAGAAATGGATAGCAGGTCAGTCAGTATCTGAAATAGAGAAATGGACAGCAGGTCAGTCAGTATCTGAAATGGAGAGAAATGGACAGCAGGTCAGTCAGTATCTGAAAGTGAGAGGCATGGATAGCAGGTCAGTCAGTATCTGAAATAGAGAAATGGATAGCAGGTCAGTCAGTATCTGAAATAGAGAAATGGACAGCAGGTCAGTCAGTATCTGAAAGGGAGAGAAATGGACAGCAGGTCAGTCAGTATCTGAAAGGGAGAGAAATGGACAGCGGGTCAGTCAGTATCTGAAATAGAGAAATGGACAGCAGGTCAGTCAGTATCTGAAATAGAGAAATGGACAGCAGGTCAGTCAGTATCTGAAATAGAGAAATGGACAGCAGGTCAGTCAGTATCTGAAATAGAGAAATGGACAGCAGGTCAGTCAGTATCTGAAATGGAGAGAAATGGACAGCAGGTCAGTCAGTATCTGAAATAGAGAAATGGACAGCAGGTCAGTCAGTATCTGAAATGGAGAGAAATGGACAGCAGGTCAGTCAGTATCTGAAATAGAGAAATGGACAGCAGGTCAGTCAGTATCTGAAATAGAGAAATGGACAGCAGGTCAGTCAGTATCTGAAATGGAGAGAAATGGACAGCAGGTCAGTCAGTATCTGAAATAGAGAAATGGACAGCAGGTCAGTCAGTATCTGAAATGGAGAGAAATGGACAGCAGGTCAGTCAGTATCTGAAATAGAGAAATGGACAGCAGGTCAGTCAGTATCTGAAATAGAGAAATGGACAGCAGGTCAGTCAGTATCTGAAATAGAGAAATGGACAGCAGGTCAGTCAGTATCTGAAATAGAGAAATGGACAGCAGGTCAGTCAGTATCTGAAATGGAGAGAAATGGACAGCAGGTCAGTCAGTATCTGAAATAGAGAAATGGACAGCAGGTCAGTCAGTATCTGAAAGGGAGAGAAATGGACAGCAGGTTATTCAGTATCTGAAATGGAGAAATGGACAGCAGGTCAATCAGTATCTGAAATAGAGAAATGGACAGCAGGTCAGTCAGTATCTGAAATGGAGAGAAATGGACAGCAGGTCAGTCAGTATCTGAAATAGAGAAATGGACAGCAGGTCAGTCAGTATCTGAAATGGAGAGAAATGGACAGCAGGTCAGTCAGTATCTGAAATAGAGAAATGGACAGCAGGTCAGTCAGTATCTGAAATAGAGAAATGGACAGCAGGTCAGTCAGTATCTGAAATGGAGAGAAATGGACAGCAGGTCAGTCAGTATCTGAAATAGAGAAATGGACAGCAGGTCAGTCAGTATCTGAAATGGAGAGAAATGGACAGCAGGTCAGTCAGTATCTGAAATAGAGAAATGGACAGCAGGTCAGTCAGTATCTGAAATAGAGAAATGGACAGCAGGTCAGTCAGTATCTGAAATAGAGAAATGGACAGCAGGTCAGTCAGTATCTGAAATAGAGAAATGGACAGCAGGTCAGTCAGTATCTGAAATGGAGAGAAATGGACAGCAGGTCAGTCAGTATCTGAAATAGAGAAATGGACAGCAGGTCAGTCAGTATCTGAAAGGGAGAGAAATGGACAGCAGGTTATTCAGTATCTGAAATGGAGAAATGGACAGCAGGTCAATCAGTATCTGAAAT
Source organism: Heterodontus francisci (assembly GCF_036365525.1). Lineage (NCBI taxonomy): Eukaryota > Metazoa > Chordata > Chondrichthyes > Heterodontiformes > Heterodontidae > Heterodontus > Heterodontus francisci. The sequence continues at coordinate 166,400,531 of NC_090373.1, read as the reverse complement.
AGAGAAATGGACAGCAGGTCAGTCAGTATCTGAAATGGAGAGAAATGGACAGCAGGTCAGTCAGTATCTGAAATAGAGAAATGGACAGCAGGTCAGTCAGTATCTGAAATGGAGAGAAATGGACAGCAGGTCAGTCAGTATCTGAAATACAGAAATGGACAGCAGGTCAGTCAGTATCTGAAATGGAGAGAAATGGACAGCAGGTTATTCAGTATCTGAAATAGAGAAATGGACAGCAGGTCAGTCAGTATCTGAAAGGGAGAGAAATGGACAGCAGGTTATTCAGTATCTGAAAGGGAGAGAAATGGATAGCAGGTCAGTCAGTATCTGAAAGGAAGAGAAATAGACAGCAGGTCAGTCAGTATCTGAAAGGAAGAGAAATAGACAGCAGGTCAGTCAGTATCTGAAAGGGAGAGAAATGGACAGCAGGTTATTCAGTATCTGAAATTGAGAAATGGACAGCAGGTCTGTCAGTATCTGAAAGGAAGAGAAATGGACAGCAGGTTATTCAGTATCTGAAATTGAGAAATGGACAGCAGGTGTGTCAGTATCTGAAATATAGAAATGGACAGCAGGTCAGTCAGTATCTGAAAGGGAGAGAAATGGACAGCAGGTTATTCAGTATCTGAAATTGAGAAATGGACAGCAGGTGTGTCAGTATCTGAAATATAGAAATGGACAGCAGGTCAGTCAGTATCTGAAATGGAGAGAAATGGACAGCAGGTCAGTCAGGATCTGAAAGGAAGAGAAATGGACAGCAGGTCAGTCAGTATCTGAAATAGAGAAATGGACAGCAGGTCTGTCAGTATCTGAAAGGGAGAGACATGGATAGCAGGTCAGTCAGTATCTGAAAGGGAGAGAAATGGACAGCAGGTCAGTCAGTATCTGAAAGGGAGAGAAATGGACAGCAGGTCTGTCAGTATCTGAAATAGAGAAATGGACAGCAGGTCTGTCAGTATCTGAAAGGGAGAGAAATGGACAGCAGGTCAGTCAGTATCTGAAAGGGAGAGAAATGGACAGCAGGTCAGTCAGTATCTGAAATAGAGAAATGGACAGCAGGTCAGTCAGTATCTGAAATAGAGAAATGGACAGCAGGTCTGTCAGTATCTGAAAGGGAGAGAAATGGACAGCAGGTCAGTCAGTATCTGAAAGGGAGAGAAATGGACAGCAGGTCAGTCAGTATCTGAAAGGGAGAGAAATGGACAGCAGGTCAGTCAGTATCTGAAAGGGAGAGAAATGGACAGCAGGTCAGTCAGTATCTGAAAGGGAGAGAAATAGACAGCAGGTCAGTCAGTATCTGAAATAGAGAAATGGACAGCAGGTCAGTCAGTATCTGAAATAGAGAAATGGACAGCAGGTCTGTCAGTATCTGAAAGGGAGAGAAATGGACAGCAGGTCTGTCAGTATCTGAAAGGGAGAGAAATGGACAGCAGGTCAGTCAGTATCTGAAAGGGAGAGAAATGGACAGCAGGTCAGTCAGTATCTGAAAGGGAGAGAAATGGACAGCAGGTCAGTCAGGATCTGAAAGGGAGAGAAATGGACAGCAGGTTATTCAGTATCTGAAATAGAGAAATGGACAGCACTTCAGGCTGTATCTGAAAGTTTGAGACATGGACAGCAGGTCATTCAGTATCTGAAAAAGAGAAATGGACAGCAGGTCAGTCAGTATCTGAAATAGAGAAATGGACAGCAGGTCAGTCAGTATCTGAAAGGGAGAGGCATGGATAGCAGGTCAGTCAGTATCTGAAATAGAGAAATGGATAGCAGGTCAGTCAGTATCTGAAATAGAGAAATGGACAGCAGGTCAGTCAGTATCTGAAAGTGAGAGGCATGGATAGCAGGTCAGTCAGTATCTGAAATAGAGAAATGGATAGCAGGTCAGTCAGTATCTGAAATAGAGAAATGGACAGCAGGTCAGTCAGTATCTGAAATAGAGAAATGGACAGCAGGTCAGTCAGTATCTGAAAGGGAGAGAATTGGACAGCGGGTCAGTCAGGATCTGAAAGGAAGAGAAATAGACAGCAGGTCAGTCAGTATCTGAAAGGGAGAGAAATGGACAGCGGGTCAGTCAGTATCTGAAATAGAGAAATGGACAGCAGGTCAGTCAGTATCTGAAATAGAGAAATGGACAGCAGGTCAGTCAGTATCTGAAATGGAGAGAAATGGACAGCAGGTCAGTCAGTATCTGAAATGGAGAGAAATGGACAGCAGGTCAGTCAGTATCTGAAAGTGAGAGGCATGGATAGCAGGTCAGTCAGTATCTGAAATAGAGAAATGGATAGCAGGTCAGTCAGTATCTGAAATAGAGAAATGGACAGCAGGTCAGTCAGTATCTGAAATGGAGAGAAATGGACAGCAGGTCAGTCAGTATCTGAAAGTGAGAGGCATGGATAGCAGGTCAGTCAGTATCTGAAATAGAGAAATGGATAGCAGGTCAGTCAGTATCTGAAATAGAGAAATGGACAGCAGGTCAGTCAGTATCTGAAATGGAGAGAAATGGACAGCAGGTCAGTCAGTATCTGAAAGTGAGAGGCATGGATAGCAGGTCAGTCAGTATCTGAAATAGAGAAATGGATAGCAGGTCAGTCAGTATCTGAAATAGAGAAATGGACAGCAGGTCAGTCAGTATCTGAAAGGGAGAGAAATGGACAGCAGGTCAGTCAGTATCTGAAAGGGAGAGAAATGGACAGCGGGTCAGTCAGTATCTGAAATAGAGAAATGGACAGCAGGTCAGTCAGTATCTGAAATAGAGAAATGGACAGCAGGTCAGTCAGTATCTGAAATAGAGAAATGGACAGCAGGTCAGTCAGTATCTGAAATGGAGAGAAATGGACAGCAGGTCAGTCAGTATCTGAAATAGAGAAATGGACAGCAGGTCAGTCAGTATCTGAAATGGAGAGAAATGGACAGCAGGTCAGTCAGTATCTGAAATAGAGAAATGGACAGCAGGTCAGTCAGTATCTGAAATAGAGAAATGGACAGCAGGTCAGTCAGTATCTGAAATGGAGAGAAATGGACAGCAGGTCAGTCAGTATCTGAAATAGAGAAATGGACAGCAGGTCAGTCAGTATCTGAAATGGAGAGAAATGGACAGCAGGTCAGTCAGTATCTGAAATAGAGAAATGGACAGCAGGTCAGTCAGTATCTGAAATAGAGAAATGGACAGCAGGTCAGTCAGTATCTGAAATAGAGAAATGGACAGCAGGTCAGTCAGTATCTGAAATAGAGAAATGGACAGCAGGTCAGTCAGTATCTGAAATGGAGAGAAATGGACAGCAGGTCAGTCAGTATCTGAAATAGAGAAATGGACAGCAGGTCAGTCAGTATCTGAAAGGGAGAGAAATGGACAGCAGGTTATTCAGTATCTGAAATGGAGAAATGGACAGCAGGTCAATCAGTATCTGAAATAGAGAAATGGACAGCAGGTCAGTCAGTATCTGAAATGGAGAGAAATGGACAGCAGGTCAGTCAGTATCTGAAATAGAGAAATGGACAGCAGGTCAGTCAGTATCTGAAATGGAGAGAAATGGACAGCAGGTCAGTCAGTATCTGAAATACAGAAATGGACAGCAGGTCAGTCAGTATCTGAAATGGAGAGAAATGGACAGCAGGTTATTCAGTATCTGAAATAGAGAAATGGACAGCAGGTCAGTCAGTATCTGAAAGGGAGAGAAATGGACAGCAGGTTATTCAGTATCTGAAAGGGAGAGAAATGGATAGCAGGTCAGTCAGTATCTGAAAGGAAGAGAAATAGACAGCAGGTCAGTCAGTATCTGAAAGGAAGAGAAATAGACAGCAGGTCAGTCAGTATCTGAAAGGGAGAGAAATGGACAGCAGGTTATTCAGTATCTGAAATTGAGAAATGGACAGCAGGTCTGTCAGTATCTGAAAGGAAGAGAAATGGACAGCAGGTTATTCAGTATCTGAAATTGAGAAATGGACAGCAGGTGTGTCAGTATCTGAAATATAGAAATGGACAGCAGGTCAGTCAGTATCTGAAAGGGAGAGAAATGGACAGCAGGTTATTCAGTATCTGAAATTGAGAAATGGACAGCAGGTGTGTCAGTATCTGAAATATAGAAATGGACAGCAGGTCAGTCAGTATCTGAAATGGAGAGAAATGGACAGCAGGTCAGTCAGGATCTGAAAGGAAGAGAAATGGACAGCAGGTCAGTCAGTATCTGAAATAGAGAAATGGACAGCAGGTCTGTCAGTATCTGAAAGGGAGAGACATGGACAGCAGGTCAGTCAGTATCTGAAAGGGAGAGAAATGGACAGCAGGTCAGTCAGTATCTGAAAGGGAGAGAAATGGACAGCAGGTCTGTCAGTATCTGAAATAGAGAAATGGACAGCAGGTCTGTCAGTATCTGAAAGGGAGAGAAATGGACAGCAGGTCAGTCAGTATCTGAAAGGGAGAGAAATGGACAGCAGGTCAGTCAGTATCTGAAATAGAGAAATGGACAGCAGGTCAGTCAGTATCTGAAATAGAGAAATGGACAGCAGGTCTGTCAGTATCTGAAAGGGAGAGAAATGGACAGCAGGTCAGTCAGTATCTGAAAGGGAGAGAAATGGACAGCAGGTCAGTCAGTATCTGAAAGGGAGAGAAATGGACAGCAGGTCAGTCAGTATCTGAAAGGGAGAGAAATGGACAGCAGGTCAGTCAGTATCTGAAAGGGAGAGAAATAGACAGCAGGTCAGTCAGTATCTGAAATAGAGAAATGGACAGCAGGTCAGTCAGTATCTGAAATAGAGAAATGGACAGCAGGTCTGTCAGTATCTGAAAGGGAGAGAAATGGACAGCAGGTCTGTCAGTATCTGAAAGGGAGAGAAATGGACAGCAGGTCAGTCAGTATCTGAAAGGGAGAGAAATGGACAGCAGGTCAGTCAGTATCTGAAAGGGAGAGAAATGGACAGCAGGTCAGTCAGGATCTGAAAGGGAGAGAAATGGACAGCAGGTTATTCAGTATCTGAAATAGAGAAATGGACAGCACTTCAGGCTGTATCTGAAAGTTTGAGACATGGACAGCAGGTCATTCAGTATCTGAAATAGAGAAATGGACAGCAGGTCAGTCAGTATCTGAAATAGAGAAATGGACAGCAGGTCTGTCAGTATCTGAAAGTGAGAGGCATGGATAGCAGGTCAGTCAGTATCTGAAATAGAGAAATGGACAGCAGGTCAGTCAGTATCTGTAATAGAGAAATGGACAGCAGGTCATTCAGTATCTGAAATAGAGAAATAGACAGCAGGTCAGTCAGTATCTGAAAGGGAGAGAAATGGACAGCAGGTCAGTCAGTATCTGAAATAGAGAAATGGACAGCAGGTCATTCAGTATCTGAAATAGAGAAATGGACAGCAGGTCATTCAGTATCTGAAATAGAGAAATGGACAGCAGGTCAGTCAGTATCTGAAATAGAGAAATGGACAGCAGGTCAGTCAGTATCTGAAATAGAGAAATGGACAGCAGGTCAGTCTGTATCTGTAAGTGAGAGACATGGACAGCAGGTCAGTCAGTATCTGAAATAGAGAAATGGACAGCAGGTCAGTCAGTATCTGAAATAGAGAAATGGACAGCAGGTCAGTCATTATCTGAAATAGAGAAATGGACAGCAGGTAAGTCAGTATCTGAAATAGAGAAATGGACAGCAGGTCAGTCAGTATCTGAAATAGAGAAATGGACAGCAGGTCAGTCAGTATCTGAAATAGAGAAATGGACAGCAGGTCAGTCAGTATCTGAAAGTGAGAGGCATGGATAGCAGGTCAGTCAGTATCTGAAATAGAGAAATGGATAGCAGGTCAGTCAGTATCTGAAATAGAGAAATGGACAACAGGTCAGTCAGTATCTGAAATAGAGAAATGGACAGCAGGTCAGTCAGTATCTGAAAGTGAGAGGCATGGATAGCAGGTCAGTCAGTATCTGAAATAGAGAAATGGACAACAGGTCAGTCAGTATCTGAAATAGAGAAATGGACAACAGGTCAGTCAGTATCTGAAATAGAGAAATGGATAGCAGGTCAGTCAGTATCTGAAATAGAGAAATGGACAGCAGGTCAGTCAGTATCTGAAATAGAGAAATGGACAGCAGGTCTGTCAGTATCTGAAAGTGAGAGACATGGACAGCAGGTCATTCAGTATCTGAAAGTGAGAGGCATGGATAGCAGGTCAGTCAGTATCTGAAATAGAGAAATGGACAGCAGGTCAGTCAGTATCTGAAATAGAGAAATGGACAGCAGGTCATTCAGTATCTGAAATAGAGAAATGGACAGCAGGTCAGTCAGTATCTGAAAGGGAGAGAAATGGACAGCGGGTCAGTCAGTATCTGAAATAGAGAAATGGACAGCAGGTCAGTCAGTATCTGAAATAGAGAAATGGACAGCAGGTCAGTCTGTATCTGTAAGTGAGAGACATGGACAGCAGGTCAGTCAGTATCTGAAATAGAGAAATGGACAGCAGGTCAGTCAGTATCTGAAATAGAGAAATGGACAGCAGGTCAATCAGTATCTGAAAAAGAGAAATGGACAGCAGGTCAGTAAGTATCTGAAATAGAGAAATGGACAGCAGGTCAGTCAGTATCTGAAAGGGAGAGGCATGGATAGCAGGTCAGTCAGTATCTGAAATAGAGAAATGGATAGCAGGTCAGTCAGTATCTGAAATAGAGAAATGGACAGCAGGTCAGTCAGTATCTGAAAGTGAGAGGCATGGATAGCAGGTCAGTCAGTATCTGAAATAGAGAAATGGATAGCAGGTCAGTCAGTATCTGAAATAGAGAAATGGACAGCAGGTCAGTCAGTATCTGAAATAGAGAAATGGACAGCAGGTCAGTCAGTATCTGAAAGGGAGAGAAATGGACAGCGGGTCAGTCAGGATCTGAAAGGAAGAGAAATAGACAGCAGGTCAGTCAGTATCTGAAATAGAGAAATGGACAGCAGGTCAGTCAGTATCTGAAATGGAGAGAAATGGACAGCAGGTCAGTCAGTATCTGAAATGGAGAGAAATGGACAGCAGGTCAGTCAGTATCTGAAAGTGAGAGGCATGGATAGCAGGTCAGTCAGTATCTGAAATAGAGAAATGGATAGCAGGTCAGTCAGTATCTGAAATAGAGAAATGGACAGCAGGTCAGTCAGTATCTGAAATGGAGAGAAATGGACAGCAGGTCAGTCAGTATCTGAAAGTGAGAGGCATGGATAGCAGGTCAGTCAGTATCTGAAATAGAGAAATGGATAGCAGGTCAGTCAGTATCTGAAATAGAGAAATGGACAGCAGGTCAGTCAGTATCTGAAATGGAGAGAAATGGACAGCAGGTCAGTCAGTATCTGAAAGTGAGAGGCATGGATAGCAGGTCAGTCAGTATCTGAAATAGAGAAATGGATAGCAGGTCAGTCAGTATCTGAAATAGAGAAATGGACAGCAGGTCAGTCAGTATCTGAAAGGGAGAGAAATGGACAGCAGGTCAGTCAGTATCTGAAAGGGAGAGAAATGTTCAGCGGGTCAGTCAGTATCTGAAATAGAGAAATGGACAGCAGGTCAGTCAGTATCTGAAATAGAGAAATGGACAGCATGTCAGTCAGTATCTGAAATAAAGAAATGGACAGCAGGTCAGTCAGTATCTGAAATGGAGAGAAATGGACAGCAGGTCAGTCAGTATCTGAAATAGAGAAATGGACAGCAGGTCAGTCAGTATCTGAAATGGAGAGAAATGGACAGCAGGTCAGTCAGTATCTGAAATAGAGAAATGGACAGCAGGTCAGTCAGTATCTGAAATAGAGAAATGGACAGCAGGTCAGTCAGTATCTGAAATGGAGAGAAATGGACAGCAGGTCAGTCAGTATCTGAAATAGAGAAATGGACAGCAGGTCAGTCAGTATCTGAAATGGAGAGAAATGGACAGCAGGTCAGTCAGTATCTGAAATAGAGAAATGGACAGCAGGTCAGTCAGTATCTGAAATAGAGAAATGGACAGCAGGTCAGTCAGTATCTGAAATAGAGAAATGGACAGCAGGTCAGTCAGTATCTGAAATAGAGAAATGGACAGCAGGTCAGTCAGTATCTGAAATGGAGAGAAATGGACAGCAGGTCAGTCAGTATCTGAAATAGAGAAATGGACAGCAGGTCAGTCAGTATCTGAAAGGGAGAGAAATGGACAGCAGGTTATTCAGTATCTGAAATGGAGAAATGGACAGCAGGTCAGTCAGTATCTGAAATAGAGAAATGGACAGCAGGTCATTCAGTATCTGAAATGGAGAGAAATGGACAGCAGGTCAGTCAGTATCTGAAATAGAGAAATGGACAGCAGGTCAGTCAGTATCTGAAATGGAGAGAAATGGACAGCAGGTCAGTCAGTATCTGAAATACAGAAATGGACAGCAGGTCAGTCAGTATCTGAAATGGAGAGAAATGGACAGCAGGTTATTCAGTATCTGAAATAGAGAAATGGACAGCAGGTCAGTCAGTATCTGAAAGGGAGAGAAATGGACAGCAGGTTATTCAGTATCTGAAAGGGAGAGAAATGGATAGCAGGTCAGTCAGTATCTGAAAGGAAGAGAAATAGACAGCAGGTCAGTCAGTATCTGAAAGGAAGAGAAATAGACAGCAGGTCAGTCAGTATCTGAAAGGGAGAGAAATGGACAGCAGGTTATTCAGTATCTGAAATTGAGAAATGGACAGCAGGTCTGTCAGTATCTGAAAGGAAGAGAAATGGACAGCAGGTTATTCAGTATCTGAAATTGAGAAATGGACAGCAGGTGTGTCAGTATCTGAAATATAGAAATGGACAGCAGGTCAGTCAGTATCTGAAAGGGAGAGAAATGGACAGCAGGTTATTCAGTATCTGAAATTGAGAAATGGACAGCAGGTGTGTCAGTATCTGAAATATAGAAATGGACAGCAGGTCAGTCAGTATCTGAAATAGAGAAATGGACAGCAGGTCAGTCAGTATCTGAAATAGAGAAATGGACAGCAGGTCAGTCAGTATCTGAAATGGAGAGAAATGGACAGCAGGTCAGTCAGGATCTGAAAGGAAGAGAAATGGACAGCAGGTCAGTCAGTATCTGAAATAGAGAAATGGACAGCAGGTCTGTCAGTATCTGAAAGGGAGAGACATGGACAGCAGGTCAGTCAGTATCTGAAAGGGAGAGAAATGGACAGCAGGTCAGTCAGTATCTGAAAGGGAGAGAAATGGACAGCAGGTCTGTCAGTATCTGAAATAGAGAAATGGACAGCAGGTCTGTCAGTATCTGAAAGGGAGAGAAATGGACAGCAGGTCAGTCAGTATCTGAAAGGGAGAGAAATGGACAGCAGGTCAGTCAGTATCTGAAATAGAGAAATGGACAGCAGGTCAGTCAGTATCTGAAATAGAGAAATGGACAGCAGGTCTGTCAGTATCTGAAAGGGAGAGAAATGGACAGCAGGTCAGTCAGTATCTGAAAGGGAGAGAAATGGACAGCAGGTCAGTCAGTATCTGAAAGGGAGAGAAATGGACAGCAGGTCAGTCAGTATCTGAAATGGAGAGAAATGGACAGCAGGTCAGTCAGTATCTGAAAGGGAGAGAAATAGACAGCAGGTCAGTCCGTATCTGAAATAGAGAAATGGACAGCAGGTCAGTCAGTATCTGAAATAGAGAAATGGACAGCAGGTCTGTCAGTATCTGAAAGGGAGAGAAATGGACAGCAGGTCTGTCAGTATCTGAAAGGGAGAGAAATGGACAGCAGGTCAGTCAGTATCTGAAAGGGAGAGAAATGGACAGCAGGTCAGTCAGTATCTGAAAGGGAGAGAAATGGACAGCAGGTCAGTCAGGATCTGAAAGGGAGAGAAATGGACAGCAGGTTATTCAGTATCTGAAATAGAGAAATGGACAGCACTTCAGGCTGTATCTGAAAGTGAGAGACATGGACAGCAGGTCATTCAGTATCTGAAATAGAGAAATGGACAGCAGGTCAGTCAGTATCTGAAATAGAGAAATGGACAGCAGGTCTGTCAGTATCTGAAAGTGAGAGGCATGGATAGCAGGTCAGTCAGTATCTGAAATAGAGAAATGGACAGCAGGTCAGTCAGTATCTGTAATAGAGAAATGGACAGCAGGTCATTCAGTATCTGAAATAGAGAAATAGACAGCAGGTCAGTCAGTATCTGAAAGGGAGAGAAATGGACAGCAGGTCAGTCAGTATCTGAAATAGAGAAATGGACAGCAGGTCATTCAGTATCTGAAATAGAGAAATGGACAGCAGGTCATTCAGTATCTGAAATAGAGAAATGGACAGCAGGTCAGTCAGTATCTGAAATAGAGAAATGGACAGCAGGTCAGTCAGTATCTGAAATAGAGAAATGGACAGCAGGTCAGTCTGTATCTGTAAGTGAGAGACATGGACAGCAGGTCAGTCAGTATCTGAAATAGAGAAATGGACAGCAGGTCAGTCAGTATCTGAAATAGAGAAATGGACAGCAGGTCAGTCATTATCTGAAATAGAGAAATGGACAGCAGGTAAGTCAGTATCTGAAATAGAGAAATGGACAGCAGGTCAGTCAGTATCTGAAATAGAGAAATGGACAGCAGGTCAGTCAGTATCTGAAATAGAGAAATGGACAGCAGGTCAGTCAGTATCTGAAAGTGAGAGGCATGGATAGCAGGTCAGTCAGTATCTGAAATAGAGAAATGGATAGCAGGTCAGTCAGTATCTGAAATAGAGAAATGGACAACAGGTCAGTCAGTATCTGAAATAGAGAAATGGACAGCAGGTCAGTCAGTATCTGAAAGTGAGAGGCATGGATAGCAGGTCAGTCAGTATCTGAAATAGAGAAATGGACAACAGGTCAGTCAGTATCTGAAATAGAGAAATGGACAACAGGTCAGTCAGTATCTGAAATAGGGAAATGGATAGCAGGTCAGTCAGTATCTGAAATAGAGAAATGGACAGCAGGTCAGTCAGTATCTGAAATAGAGAAATGGACAGCAGGTCTGTCAGTATCTGAAAGTGAGAGACATGGACAGCAGGTCATTCAGTATCTGAAAGTGAGAGGCATGGATAGCAGGTCAGTCAGTATCTGAAATAGAGAAATGGACAGCAGGTCAGTCAGTATCTGAAATAGAGAAATGGACAGCAGGTCATTCAGTATCTGAAATAGAGAAATGGACAGCAGGTCAGTCAGTATCTGAAAGGGAGAGAAATGGACAGCGGGTCAGTCAGTATCTGAAATAGAGAAATGGACAGCAGGTCAGTCAGTATCTGAAATAGAGAAATGGACAGCAGGTCAGTCTGTATCTGTAAGTGAGAGACATGGACAGCAGGTCAGTCAGTATCTGAAATAGAGAAATGGACAGCAGGTCAGTCAGTATCTGAAATAGAGAAATGGACAGCAGGTCAATCAGTATCTGAAAAAGAGAAATGGACAGCAGGTCAGTCAGTATCTGAAATAGAGAAATGGACAGCAGGTCAGTCAGTATCTGAAAGGGAGAGGCATGGATAGCAGGTCAGTCAGTATCTGAAATAGAGAAATGGATAGCAGGTCAGTCAGTATCTGAAATAGAGAAATGGACAGCAGGTCAGTCAGTATCTGAAAGTGAGAGGCATGGATAGCAGGTCAGTCAGTATCTGAAATAGAGAAATGGATAGCAGGTCAGTCAGTATCTGAAATAGAGAAATGGACAGCAGGTCAGTCAGTATCTGAAATAGAGAAATGGACAGCAGGTCAGTCAGTATCTGAAAGGGAGAGAAATGGACAGCGGGTCAGTCAGGATCTGAAAGGAAGAGAAATAGACAGCAGGTCAGTCAGTATCTGAAAGGGAGAGAAATGGACAGCGGGTCAGTCAGTATCTGAAATAGAGAAATGGACAGCAGGTCAGTCAGTATCTGAAATAGAGAAATGGACAGCAGGTCAGTCAGTATCTGAAATGGAGAGAAATGGACAGCAGGTCAGTCAGTATCTGAAATGGAGAGAAATGGACAGCAGGTCAGTCAGTATCTGAAAGTGAGAGGCATGGATAGCAGGTCAGTCAGTATCTGAAATAGAGAAATGGATAGCAGGTCAGTCAGTATCTGAAATAGAGAAATGGACAGCAGGTCAGTCAGTATCTGAAATGGAGAGAAATGGACAGCAGGTCAGTCAGTATCTGAAAGTGAGAGGCATGGATAGCAGGTCAGTCAGTATCTGAAATAGAGAAATGGATAGCAGGTCAGTCAGTATCTGAAATAGAGAAATGGACAGCAGGTCAGTCAGTATCTGAAATGGAGAGAAATGGACATCAGGTCAGTCAGTATCTGAAAGTGAGAGGCATGGATAGCAGGTCAGTCAGTATCTGAAATAGAGAAATGGATAGCAGGTCAGTCAGTATCTGAAATAGAGAAATGGACAGCAGGTCAGTCAGTATCTGAAAGGGAGAGAAATGGACAGCAGGTCAGTCAGTATCTGAAAGGGAGAGAAATGGACAGCGGGTCAGTCAGTATCTGAAATAGAGAAATGGACAGCAGGTCAGTCAGTATCTGAAATAGAGAAATGGACAGCAGGTCAGTCAGTATCTGAAATAGAGAAATGGACAGCAGGTCAGTCAGTATCTGAAATGGAGAGAAATGGACAGCAGGTCAGTCAGTATCTGAAATAGAGAAATGGACAGCAGGTCAGTCAGTATCTGAAATGGAGAGAAATGGACAGCAGGTCAGTCAGTATCTGAAATAGAGAAATGGACAGCAGGTCAGTCAGTATCTGAAATAGAGAAATGGACAGCAGGTCAGTCAGTATCTGAAATGGAGAGAAATGGACAGCAGGTCAGTCAGTATCTGAAATAGAGAAATGGACAGCAGGTCAGTCAGTATCTGAAATGGAGAGAAATGGACAGCAGGTCAGTCAGTATCTGAAATAGAGAAATGGACAGCAGGTCAGTCAGTATCTGAAATAGAGAAATGGACAGCAGGTCAGTCAGTATCTGAAATAGAGAAATGGACAGCAGGTCAGTCAGTATCTGAAATAGAGAAATGGACAGCAGGTCAGTCAGTATCTGAAATGGAGAGAAATGGACAGCAGGTCAGTCAGTATCTGAAATAGAGAAATGGACAGCAGGTCAGTCAGTATCTGAAAGGGAGAGAAATGGACAGCAGGTTATTCAGTATCTGAAATGGAGAAATGGACAGCAGGTCAGTCAGTATCTGAAATAGAGAAATGGACAGCAGGTCAGTCAGTATCTGAAATGGAGAGAAATGGACAGCAGGTCAGTCAGTATCTGAAATAGAGAAATGGACAGCAGGTCAGTCAGTATCTGAAATGGAGAGAAATGGACAGCAGGTCAGTCAGTATCTGAAATACAGAAATGGACAGCAGGTCAGTCAGTATCTGAAATGGAGAGAAATGGACAGCAGGTTATTCAGTATCTGAAATAGAGAAATGGACAGCAGGTCAGTCAGTATCTGAAAGGGAGAGAAATGGACAGCAGGTTATTCAGTATCTGAAAGGGAGAGTAATGGATAGCAGGTCAGTCAGTATCTGAAAGGAAGAGAAATAGACAGCAGGTCAGTCAGTATCTGAAAGGAAGAGAAATAGACAGCAGGTCAGTCAGTATCTGAAAGGGAGAGAAATGGACAGCAGGTTATTCAGTATCTGAAATTGAGAAATGGACAGCAGGTCTGTCAGTATCTGAAAGGAAGAGAAATGGACAGCAGGTTATTCAGTATCTGAAATTGAGAAATGGACAGCAGGTGTGTCAGTATCTGAAATATAGAAATGGACAGCAGGTCAGTCAGTATCTGAAAGGGAGAGAAATGGACAGCAGGTTATTCAGTATCTGAAATTGAGAAATGGACAGCAGGTGTGTCAGTATCTGAAATATAGAAATGGACAGCAGGTCAGTCAGTATCTGAAATAGAGAAATGGACAGCAGGTCAGTCAGTATCTGAAATAGAGAAATGGACAGCAGGTCAGTCAGTATCTGAAATGGAGAGAAATGGACAGCAGGTCAGTCAGGATCTGAAAGGAAGAGAAATGGACAGCAGGTCAGTCAGTATCTGAAATAGAGAAATGGACAGCAGGTCTGTCAGTATCTGAAAGGGAGAGACATGGACAGCAGGTCAGTCAGTATCTGAAAGGGAGAGAAATGGACAGCAGGTCAGTCAGTATCTGAAAGGGAGAGAAATGGACAGCAGGTCTGTCAGTATCTGAAATAGAGAAATGGACAGCAGGTCTGTCAGTATCTGAAAGGGAGAGAAATGGACAGCAGGTCAGTCAGTATCTGAAAGGGAGAGAAATGGACAGCAGGTCAGTCAGTATCTGAAATAGAGAAATGGACAGCAGGTCAGCCAGTATCTGAAATAGAGAAATGGACAGCAGGTCTGTCAGTATCTGAAAGGGAGAGAAATGGACAGCAGGTCAGTCAGTATCTGAAAGGGAGAGAAATGGACAGCAGGTCAGTCAGTATCTGAAAGGGAGAGAAATGGACAGCAGGTCAGTCAGTATCTGAAAGGGAGAGAAATGGACAGCAGGTCAGTCAGTATCTGAAAGGGAGAGAAATAGACAGCAGGTCAGTCAGTATCTGAAATAGAGAAATGGACAGCAGGTCAGTCAGTATCTGAAATAGAGAAATGGACAGCAGGTCTGTCAGTATCTGAAAGGGAGAGAAATGGACAGCAGGTCTGTCAGTATCTGAAAGGGAGAGAAATGGACAGCAGGTCAGTCAGTATCTGAAAGGGAGAGAAATGGACAGCAGGTCAGTCAGTATCTGAAAGGGAGAGAAATGGACAGCAGGTCAGTCAGGATCTGAAAGGGAGAGAAATGGACAGCAGGTTATTCAGTATCTGAAATAGAGAAATGGACAGCACTTCAGGCTGTATCTGAAAGTGAGAGAAATGGACAGCAGGTCAGTCAGTATCTTAAATGGAGAGATATGAACAGCAGGTTATTCAGTATCTGAAATAGAGAAATGGACAGCAGGTCAGTCAGTATCTGAAAGGGAGAGAAATAGACAGCAGGTCAGTCAGTATCTGAAATGGAGAGAAGTGGACAGTCGGTCAGTCAGTATCTGAAAGGGAGACAAATGGACAGCAGGTCAGTCAGTATCTGAGAGGGAGAGAAATTGAGAACAAGTTCTTCACTGTCTGAAAGGGAGACAAGTGAACAGCTGGACAGTCTGTATCTGAAAGGGGGAGAAATGGACACTGAAGTGCAGACTTGGGTTGAATGAGAGTGTTAAACTGTAAGTTTGGTGACTGAGGGTAATTAAGGGTTAATTTTATCTTCAGTCTAGTCTGTCTTTTATTTCGCAGAGTTACCTAACAGTTGCTGTTTCGGTTGGAGAAGGTGAGTTTTAGACCAGCTTTCGACAGAGTTCACTCAGGCTCTACTTGCAGCTGCACCTTGTTAATTAGAGAATTGGCTTAAATCAGTTTTCAGGGGCTGGAGCCAGTCAGTCAGTATAAAAGTGGGCCATCTTACAGTCTTCACCTTGTTTGCATTGGAGTGTTAAAGTGGAAGTTTTGTGACTGAGGAAGTTTGGTGAGGAGAAAGCGAGGTGCTTCTTTCATTTCCTACCTGTCCTCAGAGTGAGGGGAGCCATGAGTTTCTAAAGAGCACAGCTGACTGGTGAGTAAGTCCTGGTGGGTATTTTTCAAAGTGGATTGATTTGTAAGTCATTGTTTTAGCAAGACTTCGTAGTTGTTTTTTATTATAATCTTCTAAAGTTTTAAATTTCAAATGTTTAGTCATGGCAGGAGAGCTTGAAGCCATGGTTTGCTCCTCTTGCTGCATTTGGGAATCCGGGAACATTTCCAGTCCCCGGGACCAGCATGTGTGCAGCAAGTGTGTCCAGCTGCAGCTCCTGGAAGCTCGGGTTTCAGAGCTGGAACAGTGGCTGGAAACACTGTGGAGCATCCAGAGTCTGAGAGCATTGTAAATAGCACATATAGAGAGGTGGTCACACCGCAGCTGAAGGGACTTGAGGAAGGAAGGGAATGGGTGACCATCAGGCAGTCCAAGAGAATTAGGCAGGTAGTTCAGGAGTTCCCTGGGGTCCCACTTGCAAATCGGGATTCCATTTTGGAGGCTGATGAGGCTGGTTCCTCCAGGGAGTGGGGACAGAGCCAAGCTTCTGGCACCGCAAGCAGCCTGTCTGTACAGGAAGGGGGAAAGAGAGGAAGAACAATAGTAATAGGGGATTCTATAGTCAGGGGAACAGATAGGCGCTACTGTGGATGTCAACATTACTCCAGGATGGTGTGTTGCCTCCCTGGTGCCAGGATCCGGGATGTCACTGAACGGCGGCAGGGCATCCTAAATGGGGAGGGTGATAAGGCAGAGGTCATGGTACATGTTGGTACCAATGACTTGGGTAGAAAGAGGGATGAGGTCTTGCATCAAGAATTCAGGGAGTTAGGCAGCAGACTAAAAAGCAGGACCCCTCGGGTTGTAATCTCTGGATTACTCCCAGTGCCACGTGCTAGCGAGTATAGAAATAGGAGAATAGCACAGATTAATGTGTGGCTTAAGAGTTGGTGCAGGAGGGAGGGTTTTAGATTCCTGAACCACTGGGACCGTTTCTGGGGAAGGTGGGACCTGTACAAGCGGGATGGTCTACATCTGAACCAGAGGGGGGCTAACATCCTTGCTGGCGGGTTTGCTAGTGCTGTTGGGAAGAGTTTTAACTAATTTGGCAGGGGGAGGGGGTGCAGACTCCTAGCAGAATAGGGACACAGCTAAACACAGGAAAGCGAACAAGTCAGAGGGAATACAGTGGAAGTAAGCTTCAAGGGAGTAAGACCAGGATGGAAGGCCTCTACTTTAATGCCAGGAGTATTGCAGGTAAAACGGACGAGTTAAGGGCAAGGATTGACACGTGGAACTGTGATATAGTAGCCATCGCGGAGACGTATTTGAGGGAGGGGCAGGGTTGGCAGCTCAGTATCCCGGGATATAGAATCTTCAGGCGAGATAGAGGAGTGGGTAAAAGAGGAGGGGGCATTGCAATATTCGTTGAGAAGTCAGTTACTGCAGTAAGGAGAGATGATATCTTGGAGGGGGCATCAAATGAAGTTTTATGGATAGAGTTTAGGAATAAAAAAGGATAGCCACATTGCTAGGTGTTTATTATAGACCCCCAGATAGTCGGTGGGAAATTGAGGAGCAAATATGTGTGCCATTTGCAGAGGTGTGTAAAAATAATAGGGCAATTATATTAGGTGATTTCAACTTTCCCAACATTAATTGGGATAGTCATCGTGTTAAGGGCTTAGATGGAGTGGAGTTCTTAAAATGTATACAGGAAAACTTTTTAGCTCAATATGTAGAGGATCCAACAAGGGAGAGTGCAGTGCTGGACCTAATTCTGGGGAATGAAGCCGGACAGGTGGTTGATGTGTTGGTGGGGGAACATTTTGGTGATAGCGACCACAACATGGTACAATTTAAGCTTGTTATGGAGAAAGAAATAGACAAGTTGCAAAAAAAGGTTTTGGATTGGGGGAGAGCGAATTTTAGTAAAATAAGGCAGGATCTGGCCAAGGTAGACTGGAAAGAGTTACTTGTCGGGAAATCTACAGAAGAGCAGTGGGGGGCATTCAAAAAGGAAATGGGGAGGGTACAGGCCCAACATGTTCCCTCCAGGGTAATAGGTAGAAGCAACAAGCCCAGAGGACCATAGATGACCAGAAACATTCAGGGTACGATGAGAAGGAAAAGAGAGGCTTTTAGCAAATACAAGGAGAGCAAATCAACGGAAGCATTAGTGGAGTACAGAAAGTGTAGGATGGAGCTTAAGAAAGCAATCAGGAGAGCAAAGAGGGGATCTGAGAAAGCTCTGGCTGGTAAAAGTAGGGAAAATCCCAAGATATTCTATAAGTATATCAATGGGAAGAGGATAACCAGGGAAAGAGTAGGACCCATTAGAGATCAAGGGGGAAATTTGTGGGTGGAGCCAGAGGACATTGGTAGGGTGTTGAACGAATACTTCACATCTGTCTGCATCCAAGAGAATGAGGATATAGATATGGAACTTAGAGAGAGAGACTGTGAGGTTCTTGAGCAAATTGTCAGAGGGAGTGACAAGGTATTGGAGGTTTTGGAAGGCTTAAAAGTGGACGGATCTCCAGGTCTGGACGATTTGTGTCTCAGGATGCTGTGGGAGGCGAGGGTGGAGATTGCAGGGGCTCTGACCCAAATTTTTAATTCCCCTCTGGCCACCGGGGAGGTGCCAGAGGACTGGAGAACAGCTAATGTGGTCCCACTATTTAAGAAAGGTTGTCGAGATAAACCAGGGAACTACAGACCAGTGAGTCTCACGTCAGTGGTAGGGAAACTATTGGAGAAAATTCTGAAGGAGAGAATCTATCTCCACTTGGAGAGGCAAAATTTGATTAGGAATAGTCAGCATGGCTTTGTCAGAGGGAGGTCATGCCTAACAAATTTGATTCAATTTTTTGAGCATGTGACCAGGTGTGTAGATGAAGGTATTGCAGTTGATGTAGTTTATTTACATGGATTTCAACAAAGCCTTTGACAAGGTCCCCCATGGGAGACCTATCAAGAAAGCAAATGCACATGGGATACAAGGTAACTTGATAAGGTGGATTCAAAATTGGCTTTGCTGTAGGAGACAGAGTGATGACAGGCGGCTGTTTTAGTGACTGGAAGCCAGTGTCCAGTGGCGTACCACAGGGATCTGTGCTGGGTCCCCTATTGTTTGTCATTTATATAAACAACATAGATGACTATGTGGGGGGATAGGATCAGTACGTTTGTGGATGACAAAGATTGGCTGAGTGGTTAACAGTGAGGTGGAGTGTCTTGGGTTACAAGAAGATATAGACGGGATGGTCAAATGGGCAGAAAAGTGGCAGATGGAATTTAACGCTGAAAAGTGTGAGGTGATACACTTTGGAAGGAGTAATGTGACACGGAAGTATTCAATGAATGGCCTGACACTGGGAAGTTCCGAGGAACAAAGGGACCTTGGTGTGTTTGTCCATAGATCTCTGAAGGCTGAAGGGCAGGTTAATAAGGTGGTGAAAAAGGCATATGGGACACTTGCCTTTATCAATCGAGGCATAGATTACAAAAGCAGGGAGGTCATGTTGGAGTTGTACAGAACTTTGGTAAGGCTACAGCTGGAGTACTGTGTGCAATTCTGGTCGCCACATTATAGGAAGGATGTGATTGCATTGGAGGGGGTGCAGAGACAATACACCAAAATGTTGCCTGGGATGGAACATTTAAGCTATGAGGAGAGGTTGGATAGGCTTGGGTTGTTTACACTGGAGCAGAGAAGACTGAGGGGTGACCTGATCGAGGTGTACAAGATTATGAGGGGCATGGACAGGGTGGATAGGGAGCAGCTGTGACCCTTAGTTGAAGGGTCAGTTACGAGGGGTGACAAGTTTAAGGTGAGGGGCAGGAGGTTTAAGGGGGATTTGAGGAAGAACTTTTTTACCCAGAGGGTGGTGACGGTCTGAAATGCACTGCCTGGGAGGGTGGTAGAGGCGGGTTGCCTCACATCCTTTTAAAAGGTACCTGGATGAGCACTTGGCACGTCATAACATTCAAGGCTATGGGCCAAGTGCTGGCAAATGGGATTAGGTAGACAGGTCAGGTGTTTTAATGCATCGGTGCAGACTCGATGGGCCGACAGGCCTCTTCTGTGATTCTTTCCCCACTGTTTTTTTTTCATGTTTGTACTTGCTGCTGTTCAATCTTCAGTCCATTAACACCCTATCTGTACTAATGCTTTGTCTTTCAACACACCATTAACATATTGTTTGCCTTTGCTCCATGACCTTCTGGTCAGCTAATCTGTGGCCTTGTCCCATCTACACCTTCTCCTTTGTTATCTCTTGCCCCAACCCTGCTTTACTTATAACCTTTGACATTTATAATATTTAACAGTTCCGAAGAAGGGTCACTGACCCGAAACGTTAACTCTGCTTCTCTCTCCACAGATGCTGCCAGACCTGCTGAGTATTTCCAGCATTTCTTGTTTTCATTTCATATTTCCAGCATCCGCAGTATTGTGCTTTTATTGTTATAGCAGGTCAGTCAGTATCTGAAATGGTCTGAAATGGACAGTAGGTCAGTCAGTATCTGAAAGAGAAATGGACAGTAGGTCACTAAGTATCTGAAAGAGAGACAAACGGACAGTGGGTCAGTCACTATCTGAAACAGTCAGAAACTGACAGCAGGTCAGTCAGTATGTGAAAAGGAGAGAAATGGACAGCAGGTCCTTTTCCCTTAAACAGAAAGGGTAGTTCACATTTCAAGATTGATCCTTCAAAAGATGAGTGGGAGTGTTAGAATTCAGCTTTGAGTTCTAACTCTGCCCAGTTCTTCACTGTTATCCTAGGAAAGCACTGGGGAGAGGCGATGGTAAATGGAAATATCAGACTTGTCCAATTAATGCATTTATAAGATTGTAGGCTTCAGTGATATCAGTTTTGGGACAGGTCCAATGTATTGTATCCAGTACACCAGCCTGACTGGGGGCACTGAGATTTGATTAGTGATATTTCAGCTGAGGGAGGTCAGGAAACAGTGGGATCATCGGCTGTGACAATGAAAATGAAAATGAAAAGAAGTTCCATTCGAATGATAAACCAAACACCCTCCTTCCAATCCCAGCAATTCCAGTCTCAATACCAGTTGGATACATTTCGGTATGACCTACACGTCTGGCTAGTGCAAACACCTGAACCTGTAATATTTATTTTTTTTCTTTCATGGGATGTGGGCATTGCTGACGAGGACTGCATTTATTGCCCATCCCTAATTGCTCTTGAGAAACTGAGTGGCTTGCTTGGCCTTTTCAGAGGGTAGTTAAGAGTCAAACACATTGTTCTGGGTCTGGAGTTGCACGGAGGTCAGACAAGGTAAGGACAGCACATTAGTGACTTAAAGTGAACAGATACAAGTTTCATCTTTAGGTTGTGTTGATTCTTTTGGCACTGAAGGCACATTGAAAACAATTCCACTACCACTAAGATCCTGCTGGTAGTGCTGTTGAGCTGCTGGAAGGCATTGAAGTTAGCAGCCCTGCTGTCAGTAACAGGGTAATGATACTGTAATCTGTCATCAGGAACAGGACAATACTGCAGTCCATCACCAGGAGCGGGGCAATGGTCCTGTGGTCTGTTGCCAGGAGCGGGGCAATGGTCCTGTGGTCTGTTGCCAGGAGCGGGGCAATGGTCCTGTGGTCTGTTGCCAGGAGCGGGGCAATGGTCCTGTGGTCTGTTGCCAGGAGCGGGGCAATGGTCCTGTGGTCTGTTGCCAGGAGCGGGGCAATGGTCCTGTGGTCTGTTGCCAGGAGCGGGGCAATGGTCCTGTGGTCTGTTGCCAGGAGCGGGGCAATGGTCCTGTGGTCTGTTGCCAGGAGCGGGGCAATGGTCCTGTGGTCTGTTGCCAGGAGCGGGGCAATGGTCCTGTGATCTGTCGCCAAAGGGATGTGTTTCAGATCCCATTTGTTAAACACTTGCAACATCTTTAGGTGAATTTTTTAGACATGATTGTGCATCCTTCAGTCTGGATAGCCATAATTCCTACATTCCAACAGTGAATGCACTTCAAAAAGTACTTAATTGGCTGTAAAATGCTTTTTTACACCTTGACGTTATGAAAGGCACTATATAAATTATTTTCTTTGCATTGCACTCTCGGTTCTATTCAACTTTATTCTTTTGACCAATCCAGTTAGCCTTGTCACTCAAAGACAGCCAGTCCCTCGCACTGCACAGAAATAGTTAACTTGGCTACAGTAATGACCACTGCCTCAGGCCTGTCCACCAGCTAAACTGTTTTTACTCAGAGCCCCTCCCACTCTGTCATTGTGGCCCATCATTTAGCTTTATAGATGCTGACCGAACTGCTTCCAGCATTTCCAATTTTTTGAAGCGGTGATATTCCCAATATGAGTGGCTTTAACATTCACTGAATAGAGATACAGTATGTAACTAGTTAGACACAAGTGTAGCTTATTTGGCAGAAAAAAGGTGACTTGGGACTTGTGGTTCCCAAAGCTCTCCACTAGTGGGGTTTTTATATCCCGTATGTCTGGGTCTGTTCTAGACTAATTGAAAGAGATAGATTGTCATGAATAGTCAACAACTCCATGAAGGAGTCCGTACCCGCATGCAGCAAAACCTGGATAGCATTCAGGCTTGGCTGAGAAGTGGCAATTAACATTTGTGCTGCACAAGTGCCAGGTAATGCCCATCTCAAACAGAGAATCTAACCATCTCCCCTTGACATTCAATAACACTACCCTTGCTGAATTCCCCAATATCAACATCCTGGGGATTACCATTGAACTGGATCAGTCATATAAATACTGTGGCTACAAGAGCAAGTCAGAGACTGGGAATTCTGTAGTGAGTAACTCACCACCTGACTCTCCAATGCCTGCACACCATCTACAAGGCACAAGCCAGGAGCGTGCTAAAATACCCTCCACTTGCCTGGATGGGTGCGGCTCCAACAACATTCAAGAAATTCGACACCATCCAGGACAAAGCAGCCAACTTGATTGGCACCCCATCCACCACCTTCAACATTCACTCCCTGCACCACTGATGCAGAGGCAGCAGTGTGTACCATCTATAAGATGCACTGCAGCAATGCACCAAGGGTCCTTTGACAGCACCTTCCAAACCTGCAATCTCTACCACCTAGAAGGACAAGGGCAGCAAATACATGGGAACACCACCACTTGCAAGTTCCCCTCCAAGTCACACACCATCCTAACTTGGAACGATATCGCCGTTCCTTCACTGTCATTGGGTCAAAATCCTGGAACTCCCTTCCTCACAGCACTGTGGGTGTACCTACTCCAGATGGACTGCAGTGGTTCAAGGAGGAAGCTCACCACCACCTTCTCAAGGGCAATTAGGGTAGGTAATAAATGCTGGACTCGCCAGTGATGCCCACATCCTGTGAACAAACCATTAAATAAAAATCTCATCGTACCAGGGTGTTAGAAGACAAACTGATCTTTTTCCGACTAGTTATTCCTATGTTTGTATAAACTTGCTGATGATTGATGGAGTACCAACAATATCACTGTTTCCTTTTGAGGGATGCACTGACTCCACAGTGTGTTTCTGTGGAGACTTTTCACACACCTCACTGCTCTGGTTTTTAGACTTATGCTGACTTTGTACTATTTCCTTTCCAATGAATATTCAACAGCTTGTTTAAACAGCAGTTGTACATTCAGTATCCCTAAAGCTGCCACTCTACTTTACCTAATGTTAATTAACATAGAAGGGGTGATTCCAGCTTGTGCAAGAGAAAGTCATATAAGAAAGATTTGCACTGAGGCTTCATCTCTGTTGACTGGACCAGTATAATATATTATAGAGATGATTCTGTGATCACAACAGAGAGCGCCTACATAGGCCATGACTTTTGGTCCATTAATATTGCATCAGATCATGGAAGCAACCCTTTAATGCTAGCTGCAAGTGTCAACCTTTACCCAAGCAAGTTTCTATGGCAAAATGTCCTCAAATTTTCCTGCAGCAATAGTCAGGATGTAATTCCAAGCCTGGCCACCAGGTGATAGTGTGGAGCAATGTTTGAAATGTTCTCTGCATGCTGAGGTGGCTGGATAGCTCTGTGCAGCTTTGGAAACTTCAGCACTGCTCCAACACACTCCCGAATGCCTATCCCCCACCCCTAAGATTTTGGATACTTTGTTTCCTTGTTTATTAGTTGTTTAGAACAATGCCTTTATATCCAGTAAACAGGACACCTGAGACCCCCTTGCCAGTTTGAAGACCTTCCTTTAACAGTTTTTCACCAGTTTTGGGGACCTTGTTCTTTATCAACTGTTTAATATCTAATAGTCAGCCTCCAAAGTATCACTGCAGGCCTCCTGCCCTCCCCCATATCATCCTGTGACCTCTGGTGCAATAACCCACCCTCTTCTCCCAGCCAATCCATAAATCATAACTCTACAACCTTTTGGCCCCTTAACCTTTGCCCCACTGTGGCATTGAATACCCATGAACCAGCACATCCCTGTCCCACCCAAATTACACTACTTACCTGCACCTCTCCTTTGCTGTGAGCTTTCCTACTTGTTGCCATTCTCTGTAATGGCTAAACCCACTGTTGCTCATTTTTTTGTTGTTCAGAATAACAAACTCCCTAAATTATTCAAACAAATATTATTAACTGTCAAAGTGCTTTAACAATCTAAAAGGACCATTTTTACCTGAGCAGCCTTTTAGGCTCTTTTTTTTTAACGATAGGTGGCAAATATAGGGAATTTTGCATATTCCTTGAACAGTGAAATTGAAAGTCAATAACAGCTGTGTGATAAAGGTAAGAAACAATTAGACATTCCCATGTGCCCTTTGCTCCAATAATTATTCTTTCGTAATACTGTCCACTGGTCCATTCAGTTACCTGTTAGTGTGCCTATTGTGTAACTGTATTAATTCTCTGGTGCCCATGCTTCATTAATTTATTAATTTGTTGGTGTGCTCTCTGGTCTGAGTCTGTTAATTCCCTGCTGTCTACTTCTCAATTTAATTGACTGGTGCCGGCTGCTGTATTAACTTGTTAATTAATTGGTGAGCATTACTCTCTATAATTGCTGCCGGTATATTTTTCTTAATTCCATGTTATTTACACATGGCAATTTCTCTTGTCCACCATTTAGGATGGATTGACATGATATCTTTTAAGAACATCAAAATAAAACTTTCCAACACTTTGCAGGCATTGGCTCCCTGTCTGCAACACCAAGAGAGATCAGTTGGTGTAGGTAAAGGTGATGGTCCAGATTTGCTAGAATGGGGCACCTTATGGTGTGCTGGTTAGCTAGGATTTTTTCACTCGCAAATTAGGGTGCATTTGTAAATTAGAAACTGGGCTGAAATTACAACATTCCAGATGCTGCTCACAGTTTTAGATGTTTTTTGCACTCTTTAATTTGCACTATGGGCAGGTGGAGGTTTTCAACCACCATTCTCACTGCTGATGTGATGAAAATATTTTGCATTGCAAGTTACTGGAAGGACGAGGGCAACAGGGCATCTGAGACCTTTGTGAAAGACAGGACCAACAGTCTATCTCTTTAACCAATGAGGGTTTAAAGATGCAGAAAGGAATGATGGAGAAGAAGGGTGAATTAGAGTCAGATCAGGTACAGAAAAAAGAATAAAAAGAGTGGGAAAGATTGGATTCAAAGAGAGGAAGAAGATAGCTAAGAAGAGTAAGAAACAAAATTCAAAATTTTTATTTCAAAAATCTCAAACATCAATTTACTACTTGCAGGAATGAGACTCCATAGTTTAAACTGTTCCCTTTCTGGGCCAGATGGGTTGAGTGGCATTACGCAAATATAAATATCATCATTAAAACTATACTTACGCTGTTAAGTTCCAGCCCTAACATTTTTCGGTGAGTTTAATTGGTAATTAAGGCAGTGGTTTCTTGGCACTCCTGGGGAGGCTGCCAGCAAGTTGTCACTTTCACCAGGCTAATGGTGAAGCAGCCCAAGTTGTCCAGCAACTTGTGGAGATTCACAACTCACAGGGTGTCTCTTCCTCACCACAGGTTTCTGGAAAATTTACACATTAATAACAGCATGCACCATTTAACTCATTATTTTGGCAGCAAAATCTGGGCCCATTATCCATATGCTAGACTTCAGCGTAATTGTACGTTAAATGTAGTCAGATATAAAAACAAGAAATGCTGGAAATACTCAGCAGGTCTGGCAGCCTCTGTGGAGAAAGAAGCAGAGTTAACATTTCAGGTCAGTGACCCTTCTTCAGAACTGGCAAATATTAGAAATGTAAAAGGTTATTAGCAAGTAAAGTGGGGGTGGGGCAAGAGATAACAAAGGAAAAGGTGTAGATAAGACAAGGTCACAGAGTAACCGACCAGAAGGTCATGGAGCAAAGGCAAACAATGTTAATGGTGTGTTGAAAGACAAAGCAATGGTACAGATAAGGTGTTAATGGACTGCAAAATTGAACAGCTGCAAGTATGAACATGAAAAAAAACAATGGGTAAGCAAACTGAACAAACTAAGATGAAATAAAATAAAACCAACACAAAAAAAAAGGAAAAGAAGAAAAACCTAAAAATAATAGTAAAATGAGGGGCCCGTCATGCTCTGAAATTATTTAACTCAATGTTCAGTCCGGCAGGCTGTAGTGTGCCTACTCGGTAAATGAGATGCTGTTCCTCGAGCTTGCGTTGATGTTCACTGGAACACTGCAGCAATCCCAGGACAGAAATGTGAGCATGAGAGCAGGGGGGAGTGTTGAAATGGCAAGCAACCGGAAGCTCGGGGTCCTGCTTGCTCACTGAGCGGAGGTGCTCTGCAAAGCGGTCACCCAGTCTGCGCTTGGTCTCCCCAATGTAGAGGAGACCACATTGTGAGCAGCGAATACAGTATACTACATTGAAAAAAGTACAAGTAAATCGCTGCTTCACCTGAAAGGAGTGCTTGGGGCCTGGGATAGTGAGGAGAGAGGAGGTAAATGGGCAGGTATTACACCTCCTGCGATTGCAGGGGAAGGTGCCGTGGGAAGGGGACGAGGTGGTGGGTGTAATGGAGGAGTGGACCAGGGTGTCACAGAGGGAACGATCCCTTCAGAATGCTGACAGGGGAAGGGAGGGGAAGATGCGACTGGTAGTGGTATCACGCTGGAGGTGGCGGAGGATGATCCTTTGGATATGGAGGCTGATGGGGTGGAAAGTGAGGACAAGGGGAACCCTGTCACGGTTCTGGGAGGGAGGGGAAGGGGTGAGGATAGAGGTGTGGGAAAGGGGCCACCTCCAGTGTGATGCCACTACCAAACGCATCTTCCCCTCCCTTCCCCTCTCAGCATTCCGAAGAGATCGTTCCCTCCATGACACCCTGGTCCACTCCTCCATTACCCCAACCACCTCGTCCCCTTCCCATGGCACCTTCCCCTCCAATCACAGGAGGTGTAATACCTGCCCATTTACCTCCTCTCTCCTCACTATCTCAGGCCCCAAACACTCCTTTCAGGTGAAGCAGCGATTTACTTGTACTTCTTTCAATGTAGTACACTGTATTCGCTGCTCACAATGGGGTCTCCTCTACATTGGGGAGACCAAACGCAGACTGGGTGACTGCTTTGCGGAACATCTCCGCTCAGTGAGCAAGCAGAACCCCGAGCTTCCGGTTGCTGGCCATTTTAACACTTCCCACCCCCCCCTGCTCCCATGCTCACATCTCTGTCCTGGGATTGCTGCAGTGTTCCAGTGAACATCAACGCAAGCTCGAGGAACAGCATCTCATCTACCGATTAGGCACACTACAGCCTGCCGGACTGAACATTGAGTTCAATAATTTCAGAGCATGACAGCCCCCCATTTTACTTTTATTTTTAGTTATTTTTTCTTTTTCTTTTTTTTTCTATTTTTTTTTGTGTTTATTTTATTTTATTTCATCTTAGTTTGTTCAGTTTGCTTACCCACTCTTTTTTTTCATGTTTGTACTTGTGGCTGTTCAATTTTCAGTCCATTAACACCCTATCTGTACTAATGCTTTGTCTTTCAACACACCATTAACATATTGTTTGCCTATGCTCCACGACCTTCTGGCCAGCTATTCTGTGACCTTGTCTTATCTACACCTTCTCCTTTGTTATCTCTTGCCCCACCCCCACTTTATTTGCTTATAACCTTTTACATTTCTAATATTTGCCAGTTCTGAAGAAGGGTCACTGACCTGAAACGTTAACTCTGCTTCCCTCTCCACAGATGCTGCCAGACCTGCTGAGTATTTCCAGCATTTCTTGTTTTTATTTCAGATTTCCAGCATCTGCAGTATTTTGCTTTTTATTATATAAATGTAGATGAAACCTGTTTTTGTAATAGTCATAGTTGCCACTAGAGGGGTCTCAAAACAGTCTGATCTTGATTCTGCTGAACTGTGACTCCTAAATGTTCTTCACGTACAGTCAATTGCTTTGAATTGCAGTGACTGTTATGTGGAAAAATTAGGGTTGCCAACCCTTTGGGATTGCCCAGGAGTTTTCCAGAATGGGGCATGAATATTCCAGGCGCTGATCCCGGATGATCTTCATGCTTTATATATCCCTGTGCAGTTGCAGCACCCACCTGCTCTGTGACATGTACCTGAGAGATTTATAAGGGGCTATAAATGCAAGTATTTCTTGTTTTTGGATATGCGCTTGTAATCACTTTGCACCAATACAAAAATGGCAATTGAGATTAGTCTGTTAGTGCAAAGTACCAGTTACACTTTAGACTGAAAAGCTGATAACTGCATTTTTCTGCTTTCTGTCCCATAGTATTATTCAGGACCATTTCACACGAACTAAACTTGCAGGACTACGAGGATAGAGTGGGGGAAGTGGGACTGACTCTCTTGCTCCACAGAGAGACAGCATGGGCTGAATGGCCTCCTTCTGTGCCCTAATGACTCTATTACTGTATTACATGGTATAACCCCTCCACAGCAAGGCAGTGGTGTGGTGGTAATAAATTACATTTAGTTCTCTCATCTAAATCATTAATGTATATTGTGAATAGCTGGGGTCCTAGCACCGATCCCTGCGGTACACCACTAGTCACTGCCTGCCATTCAGAAAAAGACCCATTTATCCCTATTCTTTGTTTCCTGTCCGCCAACCAATTTTCAATCCATCGCAATACACTACCCCCAATCCCATGCTCTTTAATTTTACACACTAATCTCGTATGTGGGACTTTTTTGAAAGCCTTCTGAAAGTCCAAATAAACCACATCCACTGGCTCCCCCTCATCAACTCTCCTAGTTACATCCTCAAAGAATTTTCGTAGATTTGTCAAGCATGATTTTCCTTTCGGAAATCCATGCTGACTCTGCCCGATTCTACCACTGTTCTCCAAGTGCTCTGGTATAAAATCTTAATTGCCCATCCCTAATTGCCCTTGGCTTGCTAGGCCATTTTAGTCAACCACATTGCTGTGGGTCTGGAGTCACATGTAGGCCAGACCAGGTAAGGACGGCAGACTTTCTTCCCTAAAGGACATTAGTGAACCAGATGGATTTTTACAACAATCAATAGTTTCATGGTCCCCATTAGACTAGTTTTTTAATTCCAGATTTATTAATTGAATTCAAATTTCACCATCTGCCTGGGTTCTGGATTACTAGTCTAGTAATATCTACAAATTTGCAGATGAGACAAAACTGGGTGGGAGGGTGAGTTGTGAGGAGGATGCAGAGAGGCTTCAGGGTGATTTGGACAAGTTGAGTGAGTGGGCAAATGCATGGCAGATGCAGTATAATGTGGTTAAATGTGAGGTTATCCACTTTGGTAGCAAAAACAGGAAGGCAGATTATTATCTGAAATGGCTATAAACTGAGAGGGGAATATGCAGCGAGACCTGGGTGTTCTCGTACACCAGTCGCTGAAGGTAAGCATGCAGGTGCAATAGGTGATAAAAAAGGGAAATAGTATGTTGGCCTTCATAGCGAGAGGATTCGAGTACAGGAGCAGGGATGTCTTGCTGTAATTATACAGGGCCTTGGTGAGGCCACACCTGTAATATTGTGTGCAGTTTTGGTCTCCTTATCTGAGGAGGGATGTCCTTGCTATAGAAGGAGTGCAGCGAAGGTTTACCAGACTGATTCCTGGGATGGTGGGACTGACGTATGAGGAGAGATTGAGTCGGTTAGGATTATATTCGCTGGAGTTCAGAAGAGTGAGGGGGGATCTCATAGAAACCTATAAAATTCTAACAGGACTTGACAGGGTAGATGCAGGAAGGATGTTCCCGATGTTGGGGGAGTCCAGAACCAGGGGTCTTAGTCTAAGGATATGGGTTAAACCTTTCAGGACTGAGGTGAGGAGAAATTTCTTCACCCAGAGGGTGGCGAGCCTATGGAATTCGCTACCACAAAAAGTAGTTGAGGCCAAAACATTGAATGTTTTCAAAAAGGAGTTAGATATAGCTCTTGGGTCTAAAGGGATCAAAGGGTTTGGGGTGAAAGCCAGAACAGGTTACTGAGTTGGATGATCAGCCATGATCCTACTGAATGGCGGAGCAGGCTCGAAGGGCCAAATGGCCTACTCCTATTTTCTATGTTTCTATAAATGCTGGCCTAGTCAGCGACTCCCACAAGCAAATAAAAAAAGGACACATCCAACAAAGGATGGGCGA
This sequence comes from Heterodontus francisci, assembly GCF_036365525.1. NCBI lineage: Eukaryota > Metazoa > Chordata > Chondrichthyes > Heterodontiformes > Heterodontidae > Heterodontus > Heterodontus francisci. The sequence continues at coordinate 166,370,422 of NC_090373.1, read as the reverse complement.
CACAGTGGCGCAGTGGTTAGCACCACAGCCTCACAGCTCCAGCGACCCGGGTTCAATTCTGGGTACTGCCTGTGTGGAGTTTGCCAGTTCTCCCTGTGTCTGCGTGGGTTTCCTCCGGGTGCTCCGGTTTCCTCCCACATGCCAAAGACTTGCAGGTTGATAGGTAAATTGGCCATTATAAATTGCCCCTAGTATAGGTTGGTGATAGGGACAAGTGGGGATGCGGTAGATTAGTATAAATGGGTGGTTGATGGTCGGCACAGACTTGGTGGGCCGAAGGGCCTGTGTCAGTGCTGTATCTCTAAATAAAAATAAAAAAAGCTTTATGCAGAACTCAATCGCACAAAACACTGTTCTGAACTTTGCTTAGCAGCTATATAATTTCAATACAATTATAAATTGTACAGTAGGTTCCAAGGTGAGGAGGGAGGGTTATAGAATAGATGCAGGTGTTCATAACTGGGGTTAATTATTGCCAAGTGTAGTTAAATTTAAATGTCAACAAAGCAGAATCAGCAGCAATTAAACTTTGAGAGGAAGTGTCTGAGGCAGCTTTAATACAAATTAATCTTTTTGTGTTTTCATTATTTTTGAAATGGAAATGAGAATTTATTTTACTCAGCTCATTGCTGTGATCTGAAATGTGCTGTCTATAAAGGTGGTGGCAGTAGGGGTTTGGGCTTAATTGTGTAGCTCTTTCAAAGACAGCCCATGTATGACGGGCCAGTCCTTCTATACTGCATGTTGCTATTATTCCATGCTTGGCAGGAGAGTGTGCAAATAAGAGAAGCATTGCATTTTAAATGTTGTAATCTGTTCTGAGGATTTGGATGTTTCAATCTCTTATCTACGTGCATCTGTATCTTTCAGATCTTCAGATCTTCTTTGGCCTCCTTGTCTCGAGCGACAATGGGTAAGCACCTAGAGGAGGTCAGTGGTTTGTGGAGCAGCGCCTGGAGTGGCTATAAAGGCCAATTCTAGAGTGACAGACTCTTCCACAGGTGCTGCAGATAAAATTGGTTGTCGGGGCTGTTACACAGTTGGCTCTCTCCATGCACTTCTGTCTTTTTTCCTGCCAACCGTGAAGTCTCTTCGACTCGCCACACTTTAGCCCCGCCTTTATGGCTGTCCACCAGCTCTGGCGATCACTGGGAACTGACTCCCACGACTTGTGATCAATGTCACAGGACTTCATGTCGCGTTTGCAGACGGCTTTAAAGCGGAGACATGGACGGCCGGTGGGTCTGATACCAGGAACGAGCTCGTTGTACAATGTGTCCTTGGGGATCCTGCCATCTTCCATGCGGCTCACATGGCCAAGCCATCTCAAATGCCGCTGGTTCAGTAGTGTGTATATGCTGGGGATGTTGGCCGCCTCGAGGACTTCTGTGTTGGAGATACGGTCCTGCCACCTGATGCCAAGGATTCTCCGGAGGCAGTGAAGATGGAATGAATTGAGACGTCGCTCTTGGCTGACATACGTTGTCCAGGCCTCACTGCCGTAGAGCAAGGTACTGAGGACACAGACTTGATACACTCGGACTTTTGTGTTCCGTGTCAGTGCGCCATTTTCCCACACTCTCTTGGCCAGTCCGGACATAGCAGTGGAAGCCTTTCCCATGCGCTTGTTGATTTCTGCATCAAGAGACAGGTTACTGGTGATAGTTGAGCCTAGGCAGGTGAACTCTTGAACCACTTCCAAAGCGTGGTCGCCGATATTGATGGATGGAGCATTTCTGATGTCCTGTCCCATGATGTTTGTTTTCTTGAGGCTGATGGTTAGGCCAAATTCATTGCAGGCATTCGCAATACTGTCGATGAATCTCTGCAGACACTTTTCTGTGTGGGATGTTAATGCAGCATCGTCAGCAAAGAGGAGTTCCCTGATGAGGACCTTCCCTACTTTGGTCTTCGCTCTAAGACGGGCAAGGTTGAACAACCTGCCCCCTGATCTTGTGTGGAGGAAAATTCCTTCTTAAGACTTGAACGCATGTGAGAGCAGCAGTGAGAAGAAGATCCCAAACAGTGTAGGTGCGAGAACACAGCCCTGTTTCACACCACTCAGGATAGGAAAGGGGTCTGATGAGGCACCGCTATGCTGAATTGTGATTTTCATACTGTCATGGAATGAGGTGATGATACTTAGTAGCTTTGGTGGACATTCGATCTTTGCTAGTCGTCTGAAGAGACCACGTCTGCTGACGAGGTCAAAGACTTTGGTGAGACCAATGAAAGCAACATAGAGGGGCATCTGTTCGTGGCATTTCTCCTGTAGCTGGCGAAGGGAGAACAGCGTGTCAATGGTGGATCTCTCTGCTCGAAAGCCACACTGTGCCTCAGGGTAGACACGCTCAGCTAGCTTCTGGAGTCTGTTTAAAACGACTCGAGCGAAGACTTACCCCACTATGCTGAGCAGGGAGATTCCACGGTAGTTGTTGCAGTCACCGCGGTTACCCTTGTTCTTATAGAGGGGGGTGATATTGGCATCGCGCATGTCCTGTGGTACTGCTCCCTCATCCCAGCACAGGCAAAGCAGTTCATGGAGTGCTGAAAGTATAGCAGGCTTGGCACGTTTGATTATTTCAGGGGTAATGCCGTCCTCTCCAGGGGCTTTTCCACTGGCTAGAGAATCAATGGCATCACTGAGTTCCGATTTTGTTGGCTGTTCGTCCAGCTCATCCGTGACTGGCAGAGACTGGGCTGCATTGAGGGCTGTATCAGTGACATTCTCCCTGGAGTACAGTTCTAGGTAGTGCTCCACCAGAGGTCCATTTGCTTGCATTGGTCAGTGATCGTTTCCCCTGATTTAGACTTGAGGGGGGGCGATCTTCCTGATGGTTGGCCCAAGAGCTCTCTCAATGCCATCATATAATCCTCTGATGTTTCCGGTGTCGGAGGCCAGCTGAATATGACTGCATAGGTGTTGCCAGTAGTCATTTGCATGGCGCCTGGCTGTTCTTTGTGCAGCGCTTCTGGCTACTTTCAGTGCTACGGATGTTAATTTGCTGGGGGCTTTCTTGTAGTTCAACAGTGCAATGTGCTTAGCGGCTATGACCGGTTCCAGCTCTTCAAAGTGAGATTGAAACTAGTCTGCATTCCGCTTCTCACATTTGCCGTAGGTGGTCATTGCTGAGTCATAGATGGCATCTCTGATGTGGGCCCACTTCATCTCTGCATCCCCTGCAGGAGTGTTTTAAAGGGCTTTTTCAAGTGAATATCGAAACTTATGTAACAGCTGTGGATAAGAAATTCTCTATATCTGAGAGCAAACACCAAAAACAAGAACAGCAAAAAAAGGGTAAACTTAAAGGGAGATGAGCAAGGTAACCTCACAGGCGATGTTACTGAAATGGCAGTGACACTAAATTGATACTTTGCCTCAGTTTTCACTGAAGAGGAAATGACAATAGTAGAAGAGGTTGAGAGAGATATTACACTAGTTAAGTTAGGGAAGAACAGACATAGTAGACAAACTCAAGGAAGCCAATACCTCGAGTCCAGATGGATACTCAAAGAAATTAGGGAGGATATTGCAGAGTCACTAGTGTGTGTGTATATATGAAATACACATATATGCATAGGGCCAGAGGACTGGCAGTCAGCAAATGTAATTCCTGTCTGCAAAAGGGGAGATAGAACAAATCCAGAAAACTATAGACAGTTTGCTTAGCATCAGTGGGAGAAAATCTTTAATAGTTGAAATAAAAATACATCTGAAGACAAAGAATATAATAAAAATAGTGTGGATTTCTAAAATGGCGGTGATTATTGAATCTTATTGAATTCCTTGACAAAGTAACAAGAAGAGTAAACAAGGGCAATACACCGCATGTTGTTTACATGGACTTTCAGAAGGTGTCACATTCAGGATTCATGACAGGCCATAGGGCGTAGAGTCAGGGGTCAGATCATGGATTGAAAGATGGCTACAAAACAGAGCATAGGAATTAAAGGAAATGTCTTGGACTGGCAGGAAGTGGTATCCCTCAGGAGTCCATACTGGGACCACTGTTGTTTAGAATATACATAGATTATTTAGACTCAAAAATTGAAGGTACAGTGCCGAAATTTGCAAATGATCGCATTTGGGGGTCCATCCAATAATATGAAATACTGCACCAAAATACAGGAAAACAAACAGAATCACGGCAGGTAAATGTCAATATAACTAAGTATGAGTTGGTTCATTTTGATAGAACAAATAAGGAAGCCATTTATTCTTTGGAAGACAAGAAACTAAATAGGGCAGAGGAGCAAAGAGAATACAGATACATAAACTGGTAGAAGTAGCAATGCAAGTTGATAAGGCCATGAACAGAGCAAGCAAAATAATAAGGTTCATTTCTGGAGGAATAGAATATAAAAGCAGGGAGGTATTGTTAAATTTATATAAACCTTGTTTAGACCACATTCGGCAGGCTGTGAGCAGTTCCAGTCTCCATACTACAAAAAGAATATTCAAACTCTGGAGAAAACGCAGAAAACAAATTACAAGGATGTTACCATATTTGTGAGGGAAGTTTGGAGCTCATTACTCAAGAAAAGAGAAGACTAAGAGACTGGATAGAGAGAGCTCTTGAAAATTATAAAGGAGCTTGGTAGAGTGAATATGCAAACTTGGATCTGATTGTGGGCAAGTCCAGAAAAAGAGAACGTAAACATAAGGTAACAACTAGCAGATCAATTTAGAAGCAATTTCTTTACACGGTGTTCAAAATGTGGAATTGGCTGCCATGTGGAGTGGTTGAATCAGATAGCATTGACCCATTTAAGGGGATGTGATGAGGGAGAAGGGAATAGAGGGACATGGGGGCAGAATGAGAAGAGATAATTTAAGTGGGAGGAGGCACATGTGAAATATAAACACTAGAATAGAGCAGCTGGGACAAAAGACCAGTATCCGTGCTGTTGATTCTTTGTAAGTTTATGTAAATACTGAAAGCATTACACTGAGGAGGACAGGTAGATATGGTGTATATAGAAAGGAGCTCTTTAGAAACATTGGTGTATGAATTGGGCAGACGTGCAAAACAGGCAATACATCTTGGCAGCTATTTTTGCTCTCCACTTGGTTTCCCTTTCTATTGACTTCAAGGTGAATGTCTATCCCAGTACGAAAAATCGCAGGCATGTTTGGTGAAGCAGGCAAGATGCAAATTAGTTTAACATTTTTTAAAGTATTGTGTTTTTGGTTTTCCATGTAAGAATCCACACTTTACCCCTGATAGAACTGCTTCGTCAAGAATTGTTAGCTGCTTTCTTGCTTCCCTTTCTAAAAGGCATTCTAATTGTTATTCAGAACATTACATTTATACCTCTAACCGTACTGAAACATTAAAAGATTTCTATGGCAGATTATTTACTATCTTTGTCTATTTACCAACAGTCTGCCTGTTCAACAATTGTAGTGTGGTCGACTGGATGCTGAATAAAAGTTGTTTTTAACCATACCTGCCTGACTGAGTAGAGACAGAAGGAAAGGGAACTAATATACAAACACGCTGCAAAGTACCCAATAGAACCAACCATACTCAAAGTGGCCAGTGCTCAATCCTTCATCATGTTAGCACTGGCAAATGGAATGATTTCTCATTTCAGAGATCAATGGCAGGCACTGTTTGGTCAGTTAAAGCCTGAGTTAGATGCAAAATAAAGCTCCCTCTGTCTCAACATTGGGCCTCAACCCGAGCCATTTACTTTACCAGTGTACTACTCCCCACACCTTGGGCCCCTCTAAACAAGATCTCTAATTTACTATCAACTTGTCTACTCCAATTACCAGTAGTTTTGCACTGAGGGGCCACAACCACTGGGAACAATTTACCTGGACTTCCAGCAATCAGGTGCAATTTCGCTCCTCTATTCTGGCACTGATGACATTTAAGATGAAATTCTGGTTTTATACATGCCAATTAACTAAAAACCCAAATGTTTCCCTGCCCCAGGAAGGGGAGAGCTAGGAAGGGGATTTGAGAGATTGTCTCAGGCTTTTCTGGTACACTCTGGATAACAACTGGCAGTGACTCAATAGGTAACAAAACCCAGTAAACAGGTTAAATCTAATCAGAACTTCAAAGCTACTGAAGAGCTCAACATTTTCTATTCATTCTAGTTTCCTACAACCTTCTAAAGTGCAGGGGGAGGTGGGCAGGGGTTAAACTTTAAAACAAAGGCTGACTTTGTTCTGTGAGAGAGATTGGTGTATCTCACTGGCCACAGGATCAATACACAAAATGCACAAGTAACTAATTGATCATTCAGAAATGAAATGTAGCTATCTGCAGCAGCACCTGGTGTTTCAGAATTAATTTAAAGAGGTGCTTCGGGCTACATCAAGACCTAAATACCCAAAGAATAAGCAATGTGTTTCATTGGTACTTCCAGTCTGTCATTTTCACTCATGCAAAAGACAATAGGGACTCTGTTGCAATTATAAAGCTTACTTTCACCAGAGGGACTTGGTCTCCAAGTGCAGAGAAAGAGTCAAGGAACCATAAACCAACATTTGGGATCCCCTGAGAATCATGAAAGCAATGGTGACTAATTGGAGGTGAAAAGATGATTCCCTTAAGAACTTAAATGAGCATCTCCTTAGTTATGTTATGCTTCACTGCTACAAACCTGAGATTTGGACAGTTTGTATAGTGGCAGCAGTGTGCACCATCTACAAGATGCACTGCAGCAACTCACCTCCTTCGACGGCACCTTCCAAGCCCGCGGCCTCTACCACCTAGAAGGACAAAGGCAGCTGACGCATGGGGACATCATCACCTCCAAGCCACACACCATCCTGACATAGAACTATATCGCCGTTCCTTCACTGTCGCTGGGTCAAAATCCTGGAACTCCCTTCCTAACAGCACTGTGGGTGTACCTACCCCACATGGACTGCAGAGGTTTAAGAAGGCAGTTTACCACCACCTTCTCGAGGACAAATTTTTAAGAAGACAGATTTGGTGAGTGCACAAGTAGACGCTCAGTGGACTTTACTCACTGCACTCCTTGTGTCCAGCAGAATACATCAGATGAGTTCAGCCCATCCTGTTTCAGTGTGGCCTGCGGTTGAGAGATCTATTTTGCAGTAATAAACGTCATTGCATTTTTCTTGCATCTTCATTTGTAAAGGGTGCATTGTCCACTGCCCTGAAATTGTTCCATAAAATCGATCACACACAACAAGAACAGAACCTCCTGTAGTTTATTAGCAATTACAAACATTGGCATCATATGAAATCATGTACAACAATTGCATCCAATATTTGTATTTTACAAATAGATCTGTGTGCACTCGCTCATAAAATATAATGAAGTGTGACAGGAAGCATGGAGGACATTGGCATAGTTCTTAATGAATACTTGGCACCTGTTTTCACAAAAGAGAGGGATGATACAGACATTGCAATTAGGGAGGAGGAGTGTGAAATATAACATGAAATTGGCATAGTGAGAGAGGAAGTGTTAAGGGGTTTTACATCTTTGAAAGCGGATAAATCCAGAGGTGCAGATGAAATGTATCCTAGGTTAAGGGAAGCAAGAGAAGAAACAGCAGAGGCTCTGACCATCATTTTCTAATCCTCTCTGGCTACAGGTTGATGCCAGAGGACTGGAGGACAGCTAACATTGTACCATTGTTTAAAAAGGGAGAAAGGGATACACCGAGTAATTATAGGCCAGTCAGCCTAACCTCAGTGGTGGGAAAATTATTGAAAAAAATTCTGAGGGTCTGGATATATCTTCATTTAGAAAGACACAGATTAATCTAAGACAGTCAGCATAGATTTGTTAAGCTTGTGTCTGATTACCATGATTGAATTTTTTGAGGAGGTAACAAGGAGGATCAATGAGGATAGTGCACTTGATGTAGTCTATATGGACTTTAGCAAGGCTTTTCATAAGTCACCACATGACAGACTGGTCATGAAAGTAAAGGCCCACGGGATCCAAGGCAAAGTGGCACATTGGCTCAGAGGCAGGAAACAAAGGGTAATGGTCAATGGGTGTTTTTGTGAATGGAAAGCTGTTTCCAGTGGCTTCGGTGGGGCTCAATTCTGGGTTGCTTGTTTTTTGAGGAATATATATCAATGATCTGGACTTGAATATGGGGGGTATAATTATGAAGTTTGCAGATGATACAAAAATTGGCCATGTGGTTGATAATGAAGAAGAAAGTTGTAGACTGCAGGAAGATATCAAAGAACTAGGCAGGTGGGTGGAACACTGGCAAATGAAATTCAATCTGGAGAAGAATGAGGTAGATCATTTGGGGAAGGCTAACATGGCAAGGAATAGACAATAAATGGTAGAATACTGAGAAGTGTAGAGGAACAGAGGGACCTTGGAGTTCATGTTCACAAATCCCTGAAGGTGGCTGACAGGTAGATAAGGTGGTCAGAAGACATACCCAAGACATAGAATATAAGAGCTGGGAGGTTATGCTTAAACTGTATAAAACACTAGTTAAGCCACAGCTGGAGTACTGCGTGTAGTTCTGGTCACCAAACTATAAGAAAAATGTGATCGCATTAGACAGGGTACAGAGGAGATTTATGAGGATGTTGCCCGGACTGGAGAAAGATTGGATAGACTGAGATTGTTTTCTTTGGAACACAGGAGACTGAGGGGAGACCTAATTGAAGTGTATAAAATTATGAGGGGTGGATAGGAAAGCCCTATTCCCCTTGGTTGAGGGGTCCATAACTAGGGGGCATATATTTAGGGTAAGAGGTAGAAGGTTTAGAGGGGATTTGAAGGGAACTTTTATTTTCACCCAGAAAGTGATGGGGATCTGGAACTCACTGCCTGAAAGGGTGGTAGAGGCAGAAATCCTCAAAACATTTAGAAAGTACTTGGAGATGCACCTGATGTGCCATAACCTACAAAGCTACAGACAAAGAGCTGGAAAGTGGAATTAAGCTGGCCAGCGTGGAGACAATGGGCCAAATGGCCTCCTCTGTGTTGTAAATTTCCATGGATTTCTATGATTCTAAGTGTGATGCTTACTTCTGCATTCATTCATTAGGACCAGATCACCTGTGCATCAAAAGATTTGTTGTTATAGAACAGTGATCGGCATGGAATGGACAATATTCTTCAATAGCGCCTCCCAACCCAGTGACCTCTACCACCTAGAAGGACAAGGGCAGCAGACGCATGGGAACACCACCACCTGCAAGTTCCCCTGCAAGTCATACTCCATCCTACTTGGAACTATATCGCCATTCCTTCGCTGTCGCTGGAACTCAGTCCCTAACGGCACAGTGGGTGTATCTTCACCACACGTACTGCAGTTCAAGGTGGTGGCTCACCACCACTAGCTTCTCAAGGGCAATTAGGGATGGGCAACAAATGCTGGCCTTGCCAGCATCGCCCACATCCCATGAATGAATAAAAACAATTTTCCTTCTGATGGGCTGATTCTGGGACTTGTAGGTATGTTTTATTGACCAAATTCAAGAACTCCAGCAATGTTTTCCACAAATGATGAGTGACCTTGATTATTACATATTCCCTATGTTTTTAGTATTCATCTCTTACCTTTTTAAAAGCCCAGGTGCAAAGGAAAATGGTGGGGAAAAGTTTGCACTTCTAGATAGGCAGAAGGTGTATAGCAATCACTGAGAGTGGGTAAGTGTTAATGCAGTAGTGGGGAGGGGCTCTTGGCTTTAGGTATTCTGGGAGTGGATGCTGCTGAGTTTGGGAGGACTGGTGTGTCTGCTCCTGATGGCTCACTCTCCCCAATCTCCTCCTCTTTCCATGATCTCTCTCTGTCTCTATCTCCTTCTTTCATCTCATTCTCCAGGTCTCGTTCTTCATCATTCTCCCTGCCCAGGCCGATTTCCACCTCACTCCCTTACTGTCACTTGCCAATCCAGGTCCAGTTCCGCTGTTACTTGCACTCGCTCCATTGCCCATCCCGAGACCTATGGGGAAATAGTGGTGTAGTGGTAATGTCACTAGACTAGTAATACAGAGCCCAAGCTAATAGTCTGGGAGCATGGATTTGAATCCCACCACATGGTGAAATTTGAATTCAATTTATAAATCTGGAATTAAAAGCCATTATCGATTGTTGTAAAAATTCATCTGGTTCACTAATGTCCTTTATGGAAGGAAATCTGCTGTCCTTACCTGGTCTGGCCTACATGTGACTCCAGATCCACAGCAATGCGGCTGACTCTTAACTGCCCTCTGAAATGGCCTAGCAAGCCACTCAGTTGTAGAAAACCACTACAAAGTGTAAGAAAAGGAATGAAACCGGCCGGACCACCCGGCATCAACGTCAGCACTGGAAATGGCAAACTCAGCCCTGTTGACCCTGCAAAGTCCTCCTTACTAACATCTGGGGGCTTGTGCCAAAGTTGAGACAGCTGTCCCACAGCTAAGTCAAGCAACAGCCTGATATAGTCATACTCACGGAATCATATCTTTCAGACAATGTCCCAGACACCACCATCACCATCCCTGGATATGTCCTGCCCCACTGGTGAGGCAGGACATACCCAGCAGAGGTGGCAGAACAGTGGTATACAGTCGGGAGGGAGTTGCCCTGGGAGTCCTCAACATTGACTCCAGACTCCTTTAAGTCTCATGGCATCAAGTCAAACATGGGCAAGGACACCTCCTGCTGATTGTCACCTACTGCCACCAGCACACACCCACCAACACCCGCCCCCGCCCCCCCAACCCTCGGCTGATGAATCAGTTCTTCTCCATGTTGAACAAAAATTGGAAGAAGCATTAAGGGTGGCAAGGGCACAGAATGTACTCTGGGCGGGGGACCTCAATGTTCATCGGCAAGAGCGGCTCAGTAGCACCATTACTGACCGAGCTCGCCGAGTCCTGAAGCTACTAGACTGGGTTTGCGGCAGGTGGTGAGGGAACCAACAAGAGGGAAAAATCTACTTGACCTTGTCCTCACCAATCTACCTGTCGCAGATGCATCTTTCCATGACAGTATTGGTATGAGTGACCACCGCACAGTCCTTGTGGAGATGAGGTCCCATCTACACATTGAGGAAACCCACCATTGTGGGGTGACACAGTGACGCAGTGGTTCGCACCGCAGCCTCACAGCTCCAGCAACCTGGGTTAGGTTCTGGGTACTGCCTGTGCGGAGTTTGCAAGTTCTCCCTGTGTCTGTGTGGGTTTCCTCCGGGTGCTCCGATTTCCTCCCACAGCCAAAGACTTGCAGGTTGATCGGTAAATTGACCATTATAAATTGCCCCTAGTGTAGACAGTTGGTGGGGATGTGGTAGGGAATATGGGATTAATGCAGGATTAGTATAGGGCCTGTTTCAGTGCTGCATCTCTCTATGACTCTATCGTGTTGTGTGGCACTACCACTGTGATAAATATGATAGATTTCGAACAGATCTAGCAACTCAAAACTGGGCATTCATGAAGCGCTGTGGACCATTAGCTGCAACAGAATTGTACTCAACCACAATCTGTAACCTCATGGCCTGGCATATCTCCGATTCTACCATTATGGTCAAGCCTGGGGACCAACCCTGGTTCAATGAAGAGTGCAGGAGGGCATGCCAGGAGCAGCACCAGGCCTACCTCAAAATGAGGTGTCAACCTGGTGAAGCTACAACTCAGAACTATCTGCATGCTAAGCAGCATGCAATAGACAGAGCGAAGCAATCTCACAACCAACGGATCAGATCTAAGCTCTGCAGTCCTGCCACACTCAGTTGGGAATAGTGGTGGACAATTAAACAACTAACAGGAGGAGGAGGCTCCACAAATACCCGCATCCTCAATGATGGGGGAGCCCAACGCATCAGTGCAAAAGATAAGTCTGAAGCATTTGCATTCATCTCCAGCCAGAAGTGTCAAGTGGATGATCCATCTTGGCCTCCTCCTGAGGTCCCCATCATCACAGATGCCAGGCTGATTCATTCCATGTGATATCAAGAAACGACTGAAGGCACTGGATACTGCTAAGGCTATGGGCCCCAACAACATTCAGGTGATAGTACTGAAGGCTTGGGCTCCAGAACTAGCCGTGCCCCTAACAAAGCTGTTCCAGTACAGCTACAACACTGGCATCTACCCAGCAATATGGAAAATTGCCCAGGTATATCCCGTGTACAAAAAGCAGGACAAATCCAATCCAGCCAATTACTGCCCTATCAGTCTACTCTCAAACGTCAGCAAAGTGATGGAAGAGGTCGTTGACAGTGCTATCAAGCGGCACTTGCTCAGCAATAATCTGCTCAGTGATGCTCAATTTGGGTTCCGCCAGGGCCACTCAGCTCCTGACCTCATTACACCCTTCGTACAAACATGGGCAAAAGAGCCGAACTCTAAAGGTGAGGTGAGAGTGACTGCCCTTGACATCAAGGCGGCATTTGACTGAATATGGCATCAAGGAGCCCTAGCAAAACTGAAGTTAATGGGAATGAAGGGAACATTTTCCACTGGTTGGGGTCATACCTAACACAAAGGAACATGGTTGTTGGAGGTCAATCATCTCAGCTCCAGGACATCACTGCAGGAGTTCCTCAGGGTAGTGTCCTAGGCCCAGCTGCTTCATCAATGACCTTCCTTCAATCATAAAGTCAGAAGTGGGGAGGTTCGCTGATGATTGCACAATGTTCAGCACCATTTGTGGCTTCTCAGATACTGAAGCAGCCCATGTACATATGCAGCAAGACCTGGACAACATCCAGGCTTGGGCTGTTAAGTGGCATGGACTCAGAACAATGGCCAGCTATAAGTGATTGAATTATCTATGATTGCTTCATTAGCATGACATTCAAGGCAATCCTAACACCTTGACTTTTAAAGAACAAACTCCTCCAAGTGTAAATATTGGCTGCCTGGGGCCTGGGGAACCAATTCTAAAACTTGAATCTCATTAGAAGGTTCTGGAGAATACCCTGAGGCAGTCATTTGACTGTCTGTCCATGTCTATGAAAGCTAGGAGTTTCCTTGAACAGTGAGTCAAGCCGGTAACTCAGACTGTGCAGCAGCAGAAAGGCTGTGTGCCTCCCTCTCTCTCGAGATGACATGACAAGTCTGAAAATCATCCACTACTATGGACCCTCCAAGCCTACAGATTGTTACAGACAGAGACAATGGGAAGAGAGCCACCTACAAGTCTGCCTCCAAGAAAATCATGACTGCCTCAGGGTATTCTCTGGAACCTTTTAATGAGATTCAAGGTTTGGAATTGGCACCCCTGGCCCCAGGATGCCAATATTTACATTTTGAGGGTTTAGCTCTTTCAAAGTCAAGGTGTTAGGGGATTGCCTTGAATGTATGCTAATGAAGCAATCTTAGGTAATTCAATCACTTAGAGTAGGCAATTATTTTGGGTCCATGCTCCTCAGACCTCTGTCTCTGGTTGAAACCTTGAAATGTGAAAAGGTGTTTCAGATACAAATTGCGCTGGCCCTCTTGTCTGCTGTTTTTTTAAAAGGTTAACTGCAGGATTTTTTTTCCATTAAAAGTTTAATGTAAGTTTCCAGCCAATGAATTAATATTTCTCATTTGACACAACGTATTTTCTTGACACCTCCACACCACGTGGAATGAAATGGGACGATAGGAACATATCATTAAAGTGATGGAAAAGAATAAAAAGAAAAACATTCATTCTCAGCACTCACTCCTCAAATTTACTCATTAATCTTAGAATTGCTACATCTAGCTTTGTCTGCAACAGCTATGTTGATTTAATTTTCTTTTTTGGAGTTTGTCTGGGATAGTTATGTGTCGGGTTAGACCCTGAACAATGCGTCAGCGATTACATTGTTTTTTTCCTGCAATGTGACTTTAACCATCCAGGTTCCAGCACCGTGATAATTTTTCTCCCTATAGGGGCAGTGGGAAATAAATTGTTTTTTAGCCCCTGTAAGTTGTCTAGGATTTCCTTTGGGCCCTTGTCCTTGCTGAATTCTGAATTGAAATTGCTGGGTTTGATTAGCTTTGGGTTTGGGACCTGATCACTGGGTTCTTCGGTGAGTAGATCCACACTGACCTCACTTTTAGTTTTCTGGTGAGTCACACGAGTGCTGTTTACTTCAGGGCATTTTTGTTCTCCTTTTCCCTTTACTGTGGGGAGGGTCTCTTTGCTAATCTGCCCCATGTCCTCTGGGACATTACCACTCGCAGGTGCCTGTCCAGCTTTCCCTGCACTCCCCTGTGGCACTTCAACTAGGTGAGGCATCTCCCTCACTGTTGGTTTGCCTTTTTGGGAACTTTCCTTGTCCCTGCAGGTTTCTGTAAATGCTGTCAGCAGCCTTGGTAGGGTGCCTCTATCTGTATCTATCTATGTGTCTATAAGTAGTTATTCGTTAGCCGGGTATTTCTCCAGTGATACGTAACCTATTGATCACTGTTTGAAAGATATACTGCTTTGATTATATCAACTTTTTATCGTGTTTTAAAGGAAAGTGCGTGTGTGTGAGTATGAGTGGGTGAGTGTGCGTGAGAGTGTGAGAGAGTATGTGTAAGTATTTGAGTGTGTGTATGTGAGTGAGTGTGTGTGAGGGAACAAGAGTGTGATGTGAGTGAGTGAGTGTGAGAAAAAGTGTGTGTATGGGTGAGTGGGTGCTTCTGTGTGTGCTTGAATGTGTGTGACTGTGAGTGTATTTGTTGAGAGAATGAGTGTGTGTGAATGTATGTGTGTGAGTATCTGAGTGTGTATGCGAGTGTATGAGTGAGTGTGAATGTGTGAGAGTGTGTGTGAGTGCATGTGAGTGAGATTGTGTGTCTGAGAGTGTGATTGTGATAGAGTGTGTGATTGAGTGAGTATGAGTATGAGTGAGTATGAGTGAGTGTGTGATTGAGTGTGAGTGATTTGAATGTGATTAAGTGTGTGTGACTGAGTGTGTATTGATGTTAGTGTGATTGAGTGAGAGTGAGTATGTGAGTGTGATTGAGTGAGTATGTGAGTGTGATTGATGTGAGTGAGTATGAGTGTGAGTATGTGAGTGAATGAGTGAGTGTGAGTGAATGAGTGAGTGTGTGTGATTGAGCATGAGTGAGTGAGTGTGTGATTGAGTGAGTATGTGAGTGTGATCGATGTGAGTATGAGTGTGAGTATGTGAGTGAATGAGTGTGTGTGATTGAGTATGAGTGAGTGAGTGTGTGAGTGTGATTGAGTGAGTATGTGAGTGTGATGTTAGTGTGATTGAGTGAGTATGAGTGTGATTGATGTGAGTATGAGTGTGAGTATGAGTGAATGAGTGTGTGTGATTGAGTATGAGTGTGTGAGTGTGATTGAGTGAGTATGTGAGTGTGATGTTAGTGTGATTGAGTGAGTATGAGTGTGATTGATGAGTGGGTATGAGTGTGAGTATGTGAGTGATTGAGTGTGTGTGATTGATTGAGCATGAGTGAGTGAGTGTGTGAGTGTGATTGAGTGAGTATGAGTGTGAGTATGTGATTGATTGAGTATGAGTGAGTGAGTGTGTGTGATTGATGTGAGTGAGTATGAGTGTGAGTATGTGAGTGATTGAGTGTATGTGAGTGTGAGTGAGTATGAGTGAGTGAGTGTGTCTTGCTTCACTCAGCTCCATGCAAAACCTCTGCCGCTCCCAAGGCCGGGCAGATGGAGAAAGTGGGTGGGCAGAGTTTAACAGAAAGTTTTTGAAATGTTCCCGACACGTACATAACTAATGTGACTCATCCCGAAATCCACAGAATGAGGAAACGGAAGGTAATTTGATAAGGATCTGGTTTCCAGTAATTCTCAGCGCGTCTCAGCTTTGGTGCCTGGGGCTTTTCAGACCGGGAGATTTGCATAGAGCGGGTTGAGGCACCTTCCTAGTGCGCCCTGGGATCTTCCTGCTTCCTGCTGTTGTCAACGGAGCAGATAGATCATCGTCCTCTTCACTGTCACTGCAATGCAAGGTAGGACACAGAATAACCCCCAACTCCGGCTCTGGTAACGTGGCGTCAAACTCTGCCCCATTATATTTTACTGAGTTCTTTCATTATTATCAGCTGCGAGTGTGTATTCGCACCAACAGGCCCGCCGAATGTCAGCAATGAGTTTTAAGATGGAAAGGGTGAATCAGATTTTTAAAAAGTGTCGTTTTTAAACCAAATCGAGTACATTGACTGACTGGCTGGATGTTCCGCACTTTTAATAGGGAGTGAAGTGGAGTTTGTTTAACTTTCTCATTTGTCTCTTCCCATTGGTGGGGGAAACACGGCAGGACCGTGTGGTGACTTCGGCTCATTGTCTTGAATCGAGGGGCGATGTTTGCCCCTGTGTTTGGAGGGTCTCTACATTTTATTGGACAAAACTACTTTTTAACCTAGTGGATTAATGTTAAGAGTTAGTGTCGGCAGGATCAATGTAATCTCCTGGACTGGTTGCTACCCCTGAGGGAACCAGAGAGGAATTCTGTAGAGCGAATTCATTATAAAGAACCTCAGTTTTTATTTTTTACTGTTTGTTTTTGCCTTTCCCAGGAGGTGACATGTTTGTGTTGATGGGGTTGGGGGAGGGGAAGGAAGTGTCTCCCCTCAATACATCAGCATCATGTGTGTAAGACCAGCCTGCTGAACCAGTTGCTCTTTTCCTGGCTGACATTAAACAACAGTAACTTATATTTATATAGCGCCTTCAAGTGCTACGGATGTTAACTCGCTGGGGACTTTCTTGTAGCTCAACAGTGCAATGCGCTTAAATAAAAACAAGAAATTCTGGAATCACTCAGCAGGTCTGGCAGCATCTGTGGAGAGAGAAGCAGAGTTAACGTTTCAGGTCAGTGACCCTTCTTCGGAAGTAGCAAATATTAGAAATGTCAAAGGTTAAAAGCAAGTGAGCCGGGATGGGGCAAGAGATAATAAAGGAGGTGTAGATTGGACAAGGCCACATAGCTGACCAAGAGGTCATGGAGCAAAGGCAAACAATATGTTAATGGTGTGTTGAAAGACAAAGCATTAGTACAGATAGGGTGTTAACAAACTGAAGATTGAACAGCAGCAAGTACAAACATGAAAAAAAAACAGTGGGTAAGCAAAGTGAACAAACTACAATGAAATGAAATAAACAAAAGAAAAAAAATTGTTAAAAATGTAAGAGAAAAAAGAAAAAAGAACTAAAAAATAAAAGTAAAATGGGGGGCCCGTCATGCTCTGAAATTACTGAACTCAATGTTCAGACCGGCAGGCTGTAGTGTGTCTAATCGGAAAATGAGATGCTGTTCCTCAAGCTTGCGTTGATGTTCAGTGGAACACTGCAGCAAGCCCAGGATAGAGATGTGAGTATCAGAGGAGGGGGGAGTGTTGAAATGGCAAGCAACCGGAAGCTCAGGGTCCTTGCGGACTGAGCGGAGGTGTTCCACAAAGCAGTCACCCAGTCTGCGTTTGGTCTCCCCAACGTAGAGCAATGCACTTAGCGGCTATGACAGGTTCCAGCTCTTCAAAGTGAGATTGAAACCAGTCTGCATTCTGCTTCTCACGTTTGCCAAAGGTGGTCATTGCTGAGTCATAGATGGCGTCTCTGATGTGGGCCCACCTGGTCTCTGCATCCCCTGCAGGAGTGTTTTGAAGAGCTTTTTCAAGTGAATTTAGAAACTTATGTAACAGCTGTGGATAAGAAATTCTGTTAGTGTTGATGCGCGGGCGGCCCTTCTGCTTGGAGTGATGTAGCTTCTTTGGTTTGAGTCTAACTTTGCTGCACACCAGGGAGTGGTCGGTGTCGCAGTCCGCACTGTGGAAGCTGTGTGTGATTTGGACGCTGTTTATAGAGGCTCGCCTTGTGACGATGAGGTCCAGCTGGTGCCAGCGACGTGATCTTGGGTGCCTCCATGAAACCTGGTGACGGGGTTTAGTATGAACGAATGAGTTGGTGATGCAGAGGTTATGATAGGTACACAACTCCAGCAGTCCCTGTCCATTCTCATTCATCCTTCCAATGCCATAGCGCCCAAGGCAGGAGGGCCATGAGTCATGGTTGGCCCCAACCCTGGCGTTAAAGTCCCCCAGCAGGTACAAATGCTCGGTATTAGGAATGCTACTAGTGATATTATGGAGTTCCTCGTAGAACTGGTCTTTAACGTCAGGTGGGGAGCAGACTGTTGGAGCATAGATGCTGAGTAAGTGTACTGGACCAGAGGCAGTGAGCAGTCGGATGGACAGTATGCGTTCCGAGCCATTTGAAGGTGCCTATATCATGCTGAGCAAAGAGTTTCTGATGGCGAAGCCCACTCCGTGCTGTCTTGGTTCTTCAGGTTCCCTACCCTGCCAGAAGAAGGTGTAGTCTTGATCTCTTAGAGATCCGCTCGCAGGGAGGCGTGTCTCCTGAAGTGCTGCAATGTTCACATTGAGTCGACTGAGCTCGTTGTTAATGATGGCGGTCTTCTGAGAATCGTTGATTTGTGTAGGGTCTTCCAACAGGCCAGGACACATAGTTCTGATGTTCCAGCTTGCAAAACTGGTACCTTCTTTCCTTTTTTGGTCGTGCCGTTTGGTGCGGTGTTACAGTCCACTTGTCGGGCAGTGACCCTGAGCTCCAAGCACCCGTTGAAGCAGGTGGACTGTGGCGGGACAGAACCTTTCTGACCGGGGCCTGCCCGGTTTGAGGCGGGCGATAGCTGTCCAGTGTGATGTGATGACCTCTCCCACTGACAAAGGCAACCTGTGACACCCAATCTCTATGCCAATTGAGCTGGACTTATAACCCGTAACTGCTGCCTTTCGTGTTGTTTTGGTCGCTGTGAGGCGACTTTGGAGTGACCTCTCCATGGCGCATGCCTGGGCGGAATGTATGGAAGTTGTGAGGTGCCCAAGTGCCAAAACCCCCCTCTCGGCCTTCCTGGTGCGGTCCAAAGAAGTGCAGAGCACAACATTTGGCACCGGTATGGCTGCAGGAACTGCTGGAAACATGCCAAAGGTAGCAGTTAAAGTAGCCAGAAGCGCTGCACAAAGATCAGCCAGGCGCTGTGCAAATGACTACTGGCAACACCTGTGCAGTCATATTCAGCTGGCCTCCGACACCGGAAACATCAGAGGATTATATGATGGTATTAAGAGAGCTTTTGGTTCAACCATCAGGAAGATTGCGCCCCCCCCTCAAGTCTAAATCAGGGGACACGATCACTGACCAACGCAAGAAAATGGACTGCTGGGTGGAGCACTACCTAGAACTGTACTCCAGGGAAAATGTTGTCACTGATACCACCCTCAATGCAGCCCAGTCTCTGCCAGTCACGGATGAGCTGGATGAACAGCCAACAAAATCGGAACTCAGTGATGCCATTGATTCTCTAGCCAGTGGAAAAGCCCCTGGAAAGAACGGCATTACCCCTGAAATAATAAAGAGTGCCAAGCCTGCTATACTCTCAGCACTACATGAACTGCTTTGCCTGTGCTGGGATGAGGGAGCAGTACCACAGGACATGCGTGATGTCAATATCATCACCCTCTGTAAGATCAAGAGTGATCGCGGTGACTGCAACAACTACCGTGGAATCTCTCTGCTCAGCAGAGTGGGGAAAGTCTTCACTCGAGTCATTTTAAACAGACTTCAACGGCTGGCTGAGCGTGTCTACCCTGAGGCACAGTGTGGCTTTCGAGCAGAGAGATCCACCATTGACGTGCTGTACTCCCTTCGCCAGCCACAAGAGAAATGCCGTGAACAACAGATGCCCCTCTACGTTGCTTTAATAGATCTCACCAAAGCCTTTGACATTGTCAGCAGACATGGTCTCTTCAGACTACTAGAAAAGATCGGATGTCCACCAAAGCTACTAAGTATCATCACCTCATTCCATGATAATATGAAAGGCACAATTCAGCATAGCGGTGGTGCCTCATCAGACCCCTTTCCTATCCTGAGTGGCATGAAACAGGGCTGTGTTCTCGCACCCACACTGTTTGGGATCTTCTTCTCACTGCTGCTCTCACATGCGTTCAAGTCTTCAGAAGAAGGAATTTTCCTCCACACAAGATCAGGGGGCAGGTTGTTCAACTTTGCCCGTCTTAGAGCGAAGACCAAAGTACGGAAAGTCCTCATCAGGGAACTCCTCTTTGCTGATGATGCTGCATTAACATCCCACACAGAAGAGTGTCTGCAGAGACTCATCGACAGGATTGCGGCTGCCTGCAATGAATTTGGCCTAACTATCAGCCTCAAGAAAACGAACATCATGAGACAGGACGTCAGAAATGCTCCATCCATCAATATCAGTGACCACGCTCTGGAAGTGGTTCAAGAGTTCACCTACCTAGGCTCAACTATCACCAGTAACCTGTCTCTCAATGCAGAAATCAACAAGTGCATAGGAAAGGCTTCCACTGCTATGTCCAGACTTGCCAAGAGAGTGCGGGAAAATGGCGCAATGACAAAAGTCCGAGTGTTTCGAGCCTATGTCCTCAGTACCTTGCTCTGCAGCAGCGAGGCCTGGACAACATATGTCAGCCAACAGCGACGTCTCAACTCATTCCATCTTCGCTGCCGCCAGAGAATCCTTGGCATCAGGTGGCAGGACCGTATCTCCAACACAGAAGTCCTCGAGGCGGCCAACATCCCCAGCATGTACACCCTACTGAGCCTGCGGTGCTTGAGATGGCTTGGCCATGTGAGCCACATGGAAGATGGCAGGATCCCCAAGGACGCATTGTACAGCGAGCTCGCCACTGGTATCAGACCCACTGGCCATCCATGTCTCCGCTTTAAAGCCGTCTGCAAACGCGACGTGAAGTCCTGTGACATTGATCACAAGTCTGGGAGTCAGTTGCCAGCGTTCGCCAGAGCTGGTGAACAGCCATAAAGGCGGGGCTAAAGTGTGGCGAGTCGAAGAGACTTGGCAGTTGGCAGGAAAAAAGACAGAAGCGCAAGGGGAGAGCCAACTGTGTAACAGCCCCGACAACCAATTTTATCTGCAGCACCTGTGGAAGGGTCTGTCACTCTAGAATTGGCCTTTATAGCCACTCCAGGTGCTGCTCCACAAACCACTAACCACCTCCAGGCGCTTACCCATTGTCTCTGGAGACAAGGAGGCCAAGGAAGAAGAAGGTATAGCGCCTTTAAAACATTCCACCTCGCTTCACAGGAGCATTATAAATCAAAATATCACATCGAGCCACGTAAGGAGATATTAGGTCAGATGACCAAAAGCTTGGTCAAAGGGGCAGGTTTTAAGGAGGAAAGTGAGGGAGAGAGGCAGAGGGATATAGGGAGGGAATTCCAGAGCTTAGGGCCTCTGCAGCTAAGGGCACTGTCACCAATGGTGGAGCAATTAAAATCAGGGATGCTCAAGAGGCCAGAATTAGAGAAGCACAGATATCTCAGAGAGTTGTGGGGCTGGAGGAGATTAGAGATAGGGAGGGGTGAGACCATGGAGGGATTTGAAAACTAGGATAAGAATTTTAAATCAAGGCATTGCTTGACCAGGAGCCAGTGTAGGTCAGCGAGCAGTGGGGGTGATAGGGGCACCGAGTTAAGACATGGGCAGCAGAGATTTGGATGACTTCAAGTTTATAGAGGGTACAATGTGGGAGACCAGCCAGGAGTGTGTTGGAATAGTTAATTCAAGAGGAACAAAGGCATGAATGAGGGTTTCAGCAGCAGATGAGCTGAGACAGGGGTGAAGTCAAAGAACAAAGAACAGTACAGCACAGGAACAGGCCATTCGGCCCTCCAAGCCTGCGCCGATCTTGATGCCTGTCTAAACTAAAACATTCTGCACTTCCGGGGACCGTATCCCTCTATTCCCATCCTATTCATGTATTTGTCAAGATGTCTCTTAAACGTCGCTATCGTACCTGCTTCCACCACCTCCCCCAGCAGCAAGTTCCAGGCACTTACCACCCTCTGTGTAAAGAACTTGACTCGCACATCCCCTCTAAACTTTGCCCTCTCACCTTAAACCTATGTCCCCTAGTAACTGACTCTTCCACCCTGGGAAAAAGCTTCCACTCTGTCCATGCCGCTCATAACTTTGTAAACCTCTATCATGTCGCCCCTCCACCTCCGTCGTTCCAGTGAAAACAATCCGAGTTTATCCAACCTCTCCTCATAGCTAATGCCCTCCAGACCAGGCAACATCCTGGTAACCCTCTTCTGTACCCTCTCCAAAGCCTCCACGTCCTTCTGGTAGTGTGGCGACCAGAATTGCACGCAATATTTTAAGTGTGGCCTAACTAAAGTTCTGTACAGCTGCAACATGACTTGCCAATTTTTATACTCTATGCCCCGACCGATGAAGGCAAGCGTGCCGTATGCCTTCTTGACTACCTTATCCACCTGCGTTGCCACTTTCAGTGACCTGTGGACCTGTACGCCCAGATCTCTCTGCCTGTCAATACTCAGGTGATGTTTCGCTGGTGAAAATAGGTGGTTTTAATGATGGCATAATGGGTGGTTGGAAGCCCATTCCGGAGTCAATTATGACACTAAAGTTGCAAACAAGTCTGGTTTAGTCTCAGACAGTTGCCAGGGAGAGGAATGGAGTCAGTAGATAGGGAACAGAGTTTGGAGCGTGGACCAAAAACAATGACTTCGGTCTTCCCAATATTTAATTGGAGGAAATTTCTGATCATCCAGTATTGGATGTCGGATAAGCAGTTTGATAACTAGCAACAGTAAAGGAATAGAGAGAAGTGGTGGTGAGGTAGAGCTGTCATCAGCATACATGTGAAAACTAGTGCTGTGCTTTCAGATGATGTCGCCGAGGGGCAGCATGTAGGTGAGAAATAGGAGGGGTTCAATGATAGATCCTTGGGGGACACCAGAGGTAACAGTGCTGGAATGAGAAGAGAATCTGGCTACGATTGGATAGATAAGAATAGAACCAGATTGAAGCAGTCTCACCTAGCTAGGTGATGGTGGAGAGATGTTGGAGGAGGATGGTGTGGTCAACATTGGTAAAGGCTGCTGACAGGTCGAGAAGGAAGAGGAGGGAAAGGTTACCTTTGTCACAGTCACTTGTGACTAAGCTGTCTTGGTACTGTGGCAGAGGAGGGATTCAAACATGGAGTTCTGGGAAAGATGGGAATGGATTTGGGAGGAGACAACGCATTCAGGGACTTTGGAGAGGAAAGGGAGGTTGGAGATAGGGTGGCGGTTTACCAGGACTGTGGGGTCAAAGGTTAGTTTTTTTGAGGAGAGGGGTGATGACGGCAGATTTACAGGTGAGAGGGATAACACCTGAAGAGAGAACCATTAACAATATTGGCTAACATGCGGACCAAGAAGAGAAGTTGGGTGAGGGAACAGGAGGTGGGTCTTATGGACAAGATGAGCCCAGAGAGAGCATGAGGGGAGATAGGAGAGAAATTAGGGAAAGATGTGAGTTCAGGGCTAGGGCAATGAGCACCATTAGAGGACGTTTGGCCAGGTGGGCTAGTGGTAGGGAAGGTGCAGCTGATTGGATGGTCTCAATCTGAGTGACAAAGAGGTCCGTGATCTCCTTGCACTTATTGTTTGAGGTGAGGGTGGAGGATGATCCTGAAATAGTGAACAGTTTTAGCAGGACCTGATATTGCTTTAGTGGACCAGCCAGATATGATGGTGAAAGACTAAACCAGTTGTCCACCATATCCTTTCAAGTCTGCATCCCTTCAACTTAAGGGAACGGAGATGAGGGCCGTACCAGGGAGAACAGCCAGGGTGAGAGAGAGTAATGGTTTTATTGGGGACCGGGGGATCAAAGGTGAGGTGAGGGTGCAGTTGAGCAAATCCGTCGCTGCAGAAATGTTGTAGCGAACAGAGGGCTAAAGGTTAGATTTTTGGGATTTTGAAAGTGCAGCAAATTCAATCCACACACATGATGGTGAAAAGGCAGGTTTGCAACAGGTGTACAAAAATAGGTGACAAAATGCTAAGCTATAAATAGAAATAAAAGAATTGATTATAACAGTTTTCTGAATAAATTAATTAGGTTCTGTGGTACTCAGCCAGAAAGTGTGTGTACATAAGGCGAAGACAGAATTGGCTTTGTTGCACAGAGCTGGACTGGGCTTGGCTGGGCTGAACTGGACAGCGCTTGGCTGGGCTGGGATGAGCTGGGCTGGGTTGGACCAGGCTGCACTGGGCTTGGCTGGGCTGAAGTGGGCCAGCTGGGCTTGGCCGGGCTGAACTGGGTTGGGCCAGGCTGCATTGGGCTTGGCTGGGCTGGACCAGGCTGGACTGGGCTTGACTGTGTTGAACTGGGCTAAACCGGGCCAGGCTGGACTTGATTGGGCTGAGCTGGGTTGAACCGGACTGCCCTTTGCTTGGCTAGGCTGAACCAGGCTTGGCTGGTATTACGACCAGGTATGAAAGGTGTCTAGGGGTTTGTTACTATCTTCACCTGGTCTTAGTGTAACAGGGTTTAATTTTAAACACACTATGTTTTGAGCTCCCCTTTTCATGAATCTTTGTTCACAATTTTCCAATTATAAGACAAAGAAACCAATTCACACAGGCTTTATGAGGTTTAAAGAAGAAAGATGAAATTTATTAAACCTTAAACTTAAACTCTAATACGGTTAATGCCTATGGATATACGCCGCGCCCACGCTAGCATGCACACGCGATGCACACATGCAAATAGGGACAGAAAAGATAAGTAGTACAGTTTGAGGCAATATCTTGTTATTGTTTCTCGGGCTCGCTGTAATCCTTGATTGAAGATATGGTCTTGCGTTTCGTTGGGGCCCAGTAGTCATCTTAAAATCTTGTTCACGTGAGTTTTGCGTGTTTTCACAAGATTCAGTTCCGTGGGAAGGAGATGGAAGCAGGCAGACAGCAGAGGCTGTAATTCTTGCTTCAGTTCCAGGAGAGATCTTTACTCTATGAGCACACGGCTTTGTCGATTCAGAATCCTTTGTTGGGAGATCAAATTCAAAAAAACTCCCAGGTTGCCCAGCAGGTTAGTCATGTGACTAGCTCCTTATATGGAACAGTCTCTCCTGCGAGATTGGTGGATTGTATCTCAGCAGTCTCTGGAATGCTAGCTCCCCCCATCTTCAGCGTCTGGTAATCAAAAGTTCATTGTTGGTTGAATGAGTCAGGGCATGGCCCTTTGTCCCTTGTTTCAACACTGTCGGTTACTATGGAAATGTCTTTCCAGTCAGCAGCTTGCAATTTTAAGTTTTAATGTTCATGTGGCGAAATCATGTGTGCCTCAATCTTGGCAGGTGGGGGGTTTGCCTGATGCTGGGCTGAGTTGAACTGGGTCGGGCTTGGCTCGGTTGAGCTGGGATGGACCAGGTTGCGCTGGGCTGGGCTGCACTGGGCTGGACCGGGCTGCACTGGGCTGGGCTTGGCTGAACTGAGCTGGGTTGGACCAGGCTGAGCTGGGCTGTGATCCCACATTTACTGGCCAAACTCTCACATGATAACTTTGGTGAGATCCAAGAGGATACTTAGATGGGTTCATGGGCCATTTAGCTCCTTGGGTCTGTTCTTCTATTCAATGAGATCTTGCCTGATCTGGGACCTAACGTCATATAGCCACCTTTACATCTTAATACCTTTTGGTTAACAAAAATCTATCAATCACAGATTTATAATTAACAATTGATCTAGCATCAGTTGCCATTTGTGGAAGAGGGTTCATTGTGAGACTCTCAATCTTGCTTACAAAGGATGCTGTCTGTCCCCCAACTATTAACACATTACACCCTCTCCTCCTCCTGCCTTTAGACAGCCTCCTGCTCCAAGGTATCATGGTCATCATTCTGGCTGTCCTTCACAGAATCATAGATCTTTATGGTACCGAAAGAGGCCATTCAGTCCATTGTGTCCATGTCAGCTGAAAAAGAGCTATCCAGCTTAATCCCACTTTGCAACTCTTGATCCATAACCTTGTGGGTTACAGCACTTCAAATACATATCCAAGTATCTTTCTGACAGTCTTCATCCTTATCCTCAGGGGTAGCCAATACATTGTGCCAGTTTCTGCAGATCCTCGTTCTCTATTTCACCTGAGTTCCCCGTACTCTGTACACGATCGGTCACACCAGTCCCATGCTGATCCTGCACCTCTCTACGAGATGTGATCAAGGTGTGAAGCAAACTGTCCGATACTGCTCTCCCTCCTTATGTGTCTCCAACTCGCACTCCAGCTCAAAGATTGTGAGCCAGAGATTTGAGATAGAGACATCTACTGCAGATGTGTTCGTTCAGGATAGCTTCACAGTTCACATACTCCCACATACTGCAATCCAGACACACAACCTGCTCCACCATAACTTAGTCTAGATTATTTACATCTACTTTTTAAGTTTAAGTTTCTTTTTACACATTAACTTGCATTAAGTACTGAAACACTGGACAAAATTTTAAATACTTACTGCCTCAGCCTACACAATCTTATTAGAGGCAAAAAACAGCACCTCATTTCCACTCTCCACTGAGTTCCTACTCTCACCAAATTCCCAAATTTTACATTCTGTTTATGATGCACTCCATTTATGATCATTCTCTGTGACCACGACATTAATATGATGACACTAAATTAGGAGAGACCGTAAGTAATGCATTGGGAGAAGGAAGTTACAGAGGGACATAGAAAAACTCAATGAGTGGGCAAATGGATTTCCATGTGGGGAAGTGTGAGGTCAGCAGCTTTGAAAGAAAGAAATGCATTTATATAGCGCCTTTCATGACCAACGGACATCTCAAGTCACTTTACTGCCAATGAAGTACTTTTGAAGGGAAGTCACTGCTGCAATGTAGGAAAAACAGCAGCTAATTTGTGCACAGCAAGCTCCCACAAACAACAATGTGATAATGACTGGATAATCTGTTTTTGTGATGTTGATTGAGGCATAAATATTGGCCACAATACTGGGGATAACTCCCCTGCTCTTCTTCAAAATATTGCTATGGGATCTTTTATATCCACCTAAGGGCCACAGTTTAACGCCCCATCCAAAAGCCAGCACCTCCAACAGTGCAGCACTCTCTCAGTACTGCACTGTCACGACAGCCTTGATTTTTGTGCTTAAGCCCTGGAGTGGGACCTGAACCCACAACCTTCTGCTTCAGAGGCGAGAAAGCCATCAACTGCATAGAGAGATACAGCACTGAAACAGGCCCTTCAGCCCACTGAGTCTGTGCTGACCAACAACCACACATTTATACTAATCCTATATTAATCCCATATTCCCTAACACATCCCCACCATTCTCCTACCACCTACCTACACTAGGGGCAATTTACCTATCAACCTACAAGTCTTTGGCTGTGGGAGGAAACCGGAGTACCCGGAGAAAACCCACGCAGTCACAGGGAGAACTTGCAAACTCCGCACAGGCAGTACCCAGAATCGAACCCGGGTCCCTGGAGCTGTGAGGCTGCGGTGCTAACCACTGGGCCACCCCACTGTGCAACTGAGCCACAGCTAACACCTAAGAAAGATCATTAAGAGTATTTTATGAACCAAAGTGACTCCTGACAACTCAGCGGCCTGCCGACATCATCAGAGCGCTCCAAGCTGCACACATGCGCAAACGATCTCCTGCTCTCAGTGAGATGCTGCACATGCGCAGCCTACTTCTTGCCAGGACTAATTGGCACATGCGCGGGAAAACGTCATTGTGTAATCGAGCAGCTGAATGAGACACTTTGAGGCTCGATCCCCATTACTTGCTCCCCCCGCCTGCTTCTCTCCACTCAGCTACTTTCTCCCGCGCCACTGGCTGCTCTCCCCCTCAGCTCCAGGCCTCAACCTTTCTCCCCACCGGCCGCTTCCCCCCCTCAGCCGCTCGCTCCAGACCTTGTCACTGCTCCCCCCCACTCCCCTCGACCGGTTGTTCCCCGCTTCCCACCCCCTCCTTCAGCCGCTGGCACTAGGCCGCACCACTTCCCTCCTCTTGGCCGTTCGCTTCTACGTTGCCCTGTCACCCCTCACAGCCCACCTTGCTTCTTCGGGGCAGCGCGCGGGGAACAATCAAAGGTGGGAGTGGCCGAGAGGAGGGAAGTGGCCTGGCCTGGAGCTAGTGCCTGTATTCACCAAAGAGAAGGACTTGGTGGATGATGAGCCTCGGGAAGGGAGTGCAGATAGTCTCAGTCATCTCATTATCAAAAAGGAGGAGGTGTTGGGTGCCTTGCAAAGCATTAAGGTAGATAAGTCCCCAGGGCCTGATGGGATCTACCCTAGAATACTGAGGGAGGCAAGGGAAGAAATTGCTGGGGCCTT
The DNA here is from genome assembly GCF_036365525.1 of Heterodontus francisci. Lineage (NCBI taxonomy): Eukaryota > Metazoa > Chordata > Chondrichthyes > Heterodontiformes > Heterodontidae > Heterodontus > Heterodontus francisci. The sequence continues at coordinate 166,342,322 of NC_090373.1, read as the reverse complement.
GACAGAAATCTTTGCATCCTCATTGGCTACAGGTGAGATCCCAGAGGACTGGAGAATAGCCAATGTTGTTCCTTTGTTTATGAAGGGTAGCAAGGATAATGCAGGAAATTATAGGCCGGTGAGCCTTACGTCAGTGGCAGGGAAACTATTAGAGAGGATTATTCGGGACAGGATTTACTCCCATTTGGAAACAAACAAACTTATTAGCGAGAGACAGCATGGTTTTGTGAAGGGGAGGTCATGTCTCACTAATTTGATTGAGTTTTTTGAGGAAGTGACAAAGATGATTGATGAAGGAAGGGCAGTGGATGTTATCTATATGGACTTCAGTAAAGCCTTTGACAAGGTCCTGCATGGCAGACTGATACAAAAGGTGAAGTCACACGGGATCAGAAGTGAGCTGGCAAGATGGATACAGAACTGGCTCGGTCATAGAAGACAGAGGGTATCAGTGGATGGGTGTTTTTCTGAATGGAGGGATGTGACTAGTGGTGTTCCACAGGGATCAGTGCTGGGACCTTTGCTGTTTGTAGTATATATAAATGATTTGGAGGAAAATGTAGCTGGTCTGATTAGTAAGTTTGTCGATGACACAAAGGTTGGTGGAGATGCGGATAATGATGAGGATTGTCAGAGGATACAGCAGGATATAGATCAGTTGGAGACTTGGGCGGAGAAATGGCAGATGGAGTTTAATCCGGACAAATGTGAGGTAATGCATTTTGGAAGGTCTAATGCAGGTGGGAGGTATACAGTAAATGGCAGAACCCTTCGGAGTATTGACAGGCAGAGATGTCTGGGCGTACAGGTCCACAGGTCACTGAAAGTGGCAACGCAGGTGGATAAGGTAGTCAAGAAGGCATACGGCACGCTTGCCTTCATCGGTCGGGGCATAGAGTATAAAAATTGGCAAGTCATGTTGCAGCTGTACAGAACCTTAGTTAGGCCACACTTAGAATATTGCGTGCAATTCTGGTCGCCACAGTACCAGAAGGACGTGGAGGCTTTGGAGAGGGTACAGAGGAGGTTTACCAGGATGTTGCCTGGTCTGGAGGGCATTAGCTATGAGGAGAGGTTGGATAAACTCTGATTGTTTTCACTGGAACGACGGAGGTGCAAGAGCGACATGATAGAGGTTTACAAAATTATGAGCGGCATGGACAGAGTGGATAGTCAGAAGTTTTTTCCCAGGGTGGAAGAGTCAGTTACTGGGGGACATAGGTTTAAGGTGCGAGGGGCAAAGTTTAGAGGGGATGTGCGAGGTAAGTTTTTTACACAGAGGGTGGTGAGTGCCTGGAACTTGCTGCCAGGGGAGGTGGTGGAAGCAGATACGATAGCGACGTTTAAGAGACACCTTGACAAATACATGAATAGGAAGGGAATAGAGGGATATGGGCCCCAGAAGTGCAGAAGGTTTTAGTTTAGGCAGGCATCAAGATCGGCGCAGGCTTGGAGGGCCGAATGGCCTGTTCCTGTGCTGTACTGTTCTTTGTTCTTTGATGGGTGGGGAGCGGGGAGCCTGTAGCGAGTGCTTAAGAGAAGGTAGCAGGGAGCCAGCAGTGAGAAGACAGGCGCAGAAGGGACTGTTAGAGGGGATTTTTGGGTTGAAGTTGTTTTTCTGTGATAAATTGAGCAGCGCCATCTTTAATCCTGGCAGCTGCCTGAACGTCGCAGACAGTGGCGTTTCAGTGGAAGAGGCTGCCTTTGCGCATGTGCTAGTACTACGCCACCTGGTGGTTGTGTTGTCAGTAAATGCAGCCTTTATGAACAGTGAGAAATTAAGTACTGTCGAGGAGTAGAGAGATTTGGGAATCTAAGTACATAACTCATTTAAAGCTAGTTTATGACCACTCTGTGCGCCAACAGATACTGTTTACTTTTCAACATCTTTATGAGTCACAGCCAAATTCTTCATTCAGTTTCCTGCTCACAGAAAACTAGCACCTATTCAGCAATCGCTTGCAGTTAACTGTTGCTTTCAGGCAGTTTCTGTTAACAGTTTTTACAGTTCTAAGTTAAATCCATAATATTAAACTAAATTTGAGTTTGAGAAGTACTCACCCACTACTTACCAGAGAATTCCCACTCTCACCAAATTCACAACTTTTACACTCTTCATCCACTCTCAAAGTGGCACTTAAGAACATAGGAAACAGGAAGAAGAATAGGCCATTCAACCCCTCGAGCCTGCTTCACCATTCATTAGATCAGGCTGATCTTGGACCTCAGTTTCACTTTCCTGCCCGATCCCGATATATCCCTTAATTTCCCTAAAGTGCAGAAATCTATCTACCTCAGCCTTGAATGTACTCAATGATGGAGCATCCACAACCCTCTGGGGTAGAGAATTCCAAAGATTTACAACCCTCTGCATGAAGAAATTTCTCCTCATTGCAGTGCTAAATGATTGTCGCCTTATCCTGAGACTCTGACCCCTAGTTCAAGACACTCCAGCCTGGGGAAACAGCCTCTGAATGTTTACCCCGTCAAGCCCCAATGAGATCACTTCTCACTCTTCTAAACTCTTCAGAGTATAGGCCCACTCTATTTCCTTTGCAGCCTCTTTATGCCCTCCTCACAGCTTACATTTCCTCCTCGCTTTGTATCATCAGAAAACTTTGGATACATTACTCTCAGTTCCTTCAGCTAAGTCATTAATATATATAATAAATAACTAAGGCTCCAATCCTTGTGCACCCCACTGGTTACAGCCTACCAACTTGAAAATGCCCCATTTATCCCTACTCTCTGTTTTCTGTCCTTTAACCAATCCTCTGTCTATGCTAATATATTGCCCCCAACCCCATGAGATGTTAACTTGTGTAATAACCATTTATGTGGGAATATGTAGGATGTGCAATAAATGCTGGCCTTGTCAGCAATGCCCACATCCTGAGAATGAATTTAAAATAAAGGTAAGAAAGGGCTCGGAACATTCTCAAAAGGCCTCTTGCCACATTTCCAAAGTTAGCAAATACAAGAGAGACTGCACACTGAGAAATGAACGACTCTGAGTTGAAGATAATGCCACATGTTATACATTGCATGGCACTTCACCTGGGTGATCCGAGTCTTGGGGAGCATAGTGGTTACAGTACAGGACTAGAATCCCAGAGATCATGAGTTTAAATACTGCTTTGGTCAGTTGTAAAATGGGATGCAGCAATCTATTTAAAAAGGGAGGTAGAGACAAGCAGGGAATTATAGACCAGTCAGCCAGACGTCGGTAGCGGGGAAAATTCTAGAGTCCATTATCAAAGATTTTATAGCAGAGCACTTGGAGAACAGTGGTAGAATCAGACAGAGTCAGCATGGATTGACGAAAGTGAATTCATGCTTGACAAATCTAGAATTTTTGAGGATGTAACTAGTAGAATAGATAAGGGAGAACCAATGGATGTGGTGTATTTGGGCTTTTAGATAAGGTCCCACATAAGAAATTAGCGTGTAAAATTAAAGCACATGGGATTGGGGTAAGGTACTGACATGGATAGAGAACTGTTTGCCAGACAGGAAACAAAGAGTAGGAATAAATGGGTCTTTTTCCGAGTGGCAGGCAGTGACTAGTGAGGTACCACAGGGATCAGTGCTAGGACCCCAACTATTCACAATATATATTAATGATATAGGTGAGGGAATTAAATGTAATATATCCAAGTTTGCAGACGATGCAAAGCTGGGTGGGAGTGTGAGCTGTGAGGAAGTTGCAGAGAAGCTCCGAATGGAGTTCCGAGGCGAGATACTGGTGGGAAGTGGGGAGGAGTGAACTTATCAGGGTGGGAGGAGAAGCGGGCAAATCGTTTTTTATTGGCTGTGGGAATGGTGGGAAAGGGTTGAAGGGCAAATGTGACGAGGTTGTGGGGGTGGGTGGCGGGAAGTTCGGGATGGGAAGAAAATTGATGTTCGGCATATGGGCCAAGTAAAAATGCATTGCGGGGTGTGAGTGAGGGCCTCCATCTTTCATTTAGTTTTTGAAGGCCAATATAAAATACAGTTGCTTTAAAAATTCAAATGTCTTCTTAGGGCTTGAAGCCCTTTAAAAATGTCACCAGTGTCTGCGCAGTGGCGCCGAACGCCGTTGTTGGGACGACACGACCACCCCCTCTACGTCATCAGGGGTGGCCACTCCACCCCCTCCATTTAAATATGCCCCCGTGTGAAATATCGCGGGGGCTCAGTGGCGGCCGATGCACGTGGCTACGCCACTGACATCAAAGTGTGCCGAGGCAATAAAATTCAGCCCTTAATGTCTTAGCAATTAAATCAGTTGTCAAAGTTAGTGAAATGTTGAAAGAATCCTTTTTGTTTCCGTGCTTTTCCTGATACATTTTGAGTCCTGTGGTATATAAGGAGAAAAATGGATGATGTGGAGGAAATTTGGACATTTCTCTGGAAACACTTCATATTCCCTGTTACTGGCACTCAATCAAGAGAAGATGAGAAGGATGCTGCTCAGGGGTGAAATGTACACTGTGACCTGTGCGATTTGTTTGTCTGCTCTCTGATACAGTGACCACTTTTCTTTTTCCTGGAAAGGTGGTTAGACTCTGACTATTCATGTATCCCCCCCCTTCTCAGACAGTGTCTCTACAGTACACTAAGCATAGCCCTCTCCTGGCACAAACCCAAACCTCAACAGCAGCTATTTTCAGTGCATGTTCTGTTTCTGTTCAGCCATCAGTCAGTTGATTTTGTTGCGGCTCCTGTGAGTTTGAATTCTTCGGTTGTGGTCTGATAGAAACGACAAATAAAGGCAGTCGTTCGTTATTTGTAGGGGGCTCCTAAACGTCAGCCAGCAGTTCTCATGAAACCTGTTGAAACCACATGTGCTGAGATTCTCAGGAAGGTCAGTGCTCTGTTATAGAGCTCAGGTTCTGTGGTGTAGTGGTTGTGTTAATGGGTTAATAATCCAGAGGATGTGAGTTCAGATCCCATCTATGACGGTTTGTGAATTTGAATTCAGTTTAAAACATCTGGAAAGTAGAAGTTCGTGTCAGTAAAAGTGATAATGAAGATTGTTGCAACAGAATTGGGTAGTCACAACAACTCAACTGGTTCACTAATGTGTTTTAGAGAAGGAAACTTGCTGTCTTTACCTGGTCTGGCCTATATGTGACTCTGGACCCACATCAACACAGTTGACTCATAACCACTCACTGAAATGGTCAAGCAAGCATTGTATCAAGGGCAACTAAGGATGAGCAATAAATTCTGGCCTTGTCAGCAATGCCCACATCCTGAGAATGAATTTGAAGTAAAGATAAGAAAGGGCTCGGAACATTCTCAAAAGGCCTCCTGCCACATTTCCAAGTTAGCAATGCTGTCTTGGATTTCTCCAGGTCATATCTAAGGGACTCTGAACAGAAAAATGTGCAGAGTACTGAGCAGGGTGGCACTGACTTCCATCCCGAGAGAAAGGTTTCATGGGGAGATCTCCTTGGGGAATGATATCCAGGATCCCGGTAGTAATGTTTGAAGTTAGGGAATCGGCTAGGGGCAAGTCGCAGTTCCAACCTTGGTGTCTCCTTCCTGCAAGAACATCGGGATGTTAAATTTGCAAACTTCTGCACAAGGGCCAGGAACAGAATATTGGACACCTTGCCTCTGTGAGTCTATCCTTACCTCCCAGCAGTCTTTCTCACCTTTCAACCTGTGGAATAGAAGCTGGCATAGAAGGATGAAAGAAAAGAACCTTCAAAGAGGTGTCCAGTACTAAAGAAGGAATTTTCACTACAGGCGACGGTGAATTGCAGTCATTCTTCTAATAGTGGCAAACATGGCTACCATTTGTGCACAGCAAGATCTCACAAATAGCACCGAGGTGAATGGCTAATTAGTCTATTTTTGGTGATAGTGAGTTGAGAGAAGAATGTCGGCCAGGAACTACCTGATGTTTTTGTATTTGTGTCATGAAGATTACTGACAAAAGGTGCAGAGAGAGGCCTGGCGTCATTACTGACAACAGCTTGGAGAACAGTCTTCAGGAGATATGAAAAAGTGTGTATGTATGTGTGCACCTAGTCCAGTTTACAGATAAATTTGGCATATTTTGTTATTCCTACTGGGCTACAAATTGATAGAGATATGTTAGAAAGGCTAACTGTGCTTAAAGTTGATAAGTCACCAAGGCTGGATGGGATGCATCTGAGGATGCTCAGGGAAGTAAGGGTGTAAATTGTTGAGGCACTGGCCATAATCTACCAATCCTCCTTCGAGGTGGTGCCAGAGGACTGGAGAATTGCAAATGTTACATCCAAGTTCAAAGAAGGGTGTAAGGATAAATCCAGCAACTACAGGCCAGTCAGTTTAACCTTGGTGGTGGGAAAGCTTTTAGAAATGATAATCCAGGACAAAATTAATTGTCACTTGGACAAGTGTGGATTAATTAAGAAAAAAAGGGCAAATTGTGTTTAACTAGTTTGATTGAGTTTTTTGATGAGGCCAGAGCGAGGGTTGGTGAGGGTTATGCAGTTGATATGGTGTATATGGACTTCCAAAAGGTATTTGATAAAGTGCTACATAATCAACTGCAAGTTGAAGATCATGGAATAACTTGACTTCCAACTTGAAGATCATGGAACAAAAGGGACAGTGCAGCATGGATATGAAGTTGGCTGAGTGACAGGAAACAGAGAGTGTTATGATATTGCTTTAACACTGATTAACATACTACTGAATATGTAAATAGTTTAGTATACATCATCACAGGGAGTGATGCAAGTTGATGTGATACAGTGGGTTGGATTTTATAGGGGCCCTGATGTCAGGAACGGTGGGGAGTGGGGCTGGGGGAATGAAGATTGATCCAGATGAGGCCCACCACCGACCTCGACGCCAGCAGGGCCAGTCCCGATCGTGTCAGCCCCCCTGCCGCTTGACGACAGGACCCGCATTACAATATGCTGATGGGCACTTATCGTTCATTAATATGCAGGCCGCAGTGATTCAGGCAGCGGGTTGAGATCTTCATTCGGACGTGTGGCACTCGTGCCTTCACTGTCACGTCCGAGAAAAGCAGGCGGCAACAAAGTGTCAATCCTCAGAGCAGGCGAAGGTGGGTGCGGGTCTGCAGTGACTGGGACATAACTCTGCATGAAAGAAGGGAGGAACCCTGTGCCCTCCTACCCTAAAAGGGGTCACTCTGCGCCTGCTGACGTTTGGCGGGGGGGGGGGGGGGGGTGCAGTGAAGGGGGCTGACCGTACAATTGGCCAATGTTGTTAGTGGGAGGGGGAGCAATAGCACTCCATGACCCCTCCTGTGTGGGGTAGGGGCCAAAAATGGTATAGGGGCGAAGGTCATGTGGCCGATGGTTGCATCCTCACAATGTCAGTAACATGACCGTGCTCATGCTGCCCTGCTCTTACGCAAAGCTAAGACGGGCAATGTCATACCATGCCATTTGGGTGATGATGGAACACAGCTGAAGCACCAACTTACATCACTCTCTGCCCTGATAGGTGCCATCGACCTACTGAAAGTTCACCTGCAGCGTTCAGCTGGGGCTGGTCCATCCTGTCTCTCTTGATCCAAGTGCTGTGAGGAGCCATATCTGCCGGAGGCCGAACCAACAGGCAGGCACAGCCCACGTGGAAGCTCATGGAAAGGAGCAGCAGCAGCCACCAAGACACATTCGATGTCAGAGAAGACAGGGGCTCGACAGGCCCCGCATGACATACCTGCAGATGTCAGAGCGCCAGTGTCAGAGGCGACTGCGGATGTCCAGAGAGGCAGTAAGACATCTCTGTGCACTGCTGAATGATGAGCTACAGCTGATGGGGGTTTGCTGGACACCCGATTCCTCTGACCCTCAAAGTCACTGTGGCTTTTAACTTCTGCACCTCCGTATCATTCCAGGGATTCACCGGCGATCTGTATGACATTTCACAGTCAGCAGTGCACAGCTGTATCAGGAGGTCACCAATGCCTTGTACAGGCAGGCCGATGACTATGTGCGCTTCGGGACAGACCCTGTGAGTCAGGCCCAAAGGGCCGTCAGATTTGGGGCCATCGTGGGATTCCCACAGTTGCACGGGGTCACTGACTGCACGCATGTGGCCATCAAGTTTCCAGTCAGACAACCAGCCGCGTTCCTGAATAGAAAGGGTTTCTACTCACTCAACATGCAGCTTGTCTGTGACCGCAGGAAGTGCTTCATGCAAGTGTGTGCCTGCTTTCCAGGCAGCTGCCATTACTCATTCATCCTGGGCCAGTCCCAGGTGCCATTGCTGTTCACTGCATTGACTCCGATGCAGGGGTGGATTCTTGGGGACAAGGGCTACCCCTTGCAGACATGGCTCCTGACACCGGTGAGAAATCCCACCAGTGATGCAGTGGAGAGATACAACGCCTGCCGTGGCTCGACACGAGCTACCATCGAGCAGGCCATCAGAATGCTAAAGATGTGCTTCCCCTGCCTGGACAGATCGGGTGGGGCCCTACAGTACTCACCAGAAAGGGTAGCATGCATCGTTGCTGTATGCTGTGCTCTGTACAACTTTGCAATATAGAGGGGGGGAGGCCTTGCAGGATGATGTGAGACAGGAGCAGGAGATCTCCGACGATGAGGACACAAAGGAGGTGAAGCAGTATAGGTGCATGGGAGGAGGAAGATCACTGAGGCATCGCAGACAGGGTGAGCACAGAGCCAGGGATGCTCGGCAATGCCTTATTGCTGAGCACTTCCACTATCCCTGAGGAGCAGAATATGTCTTCCCATGTCACACATCACCGTGCTGCATCCGGTAGGCAGTCTCCTGCATCTGTGTCACCACTATTACTGGCAACAGATGAGCCATTACCCATGTGACTGCACCCGTGCAGTGCATTCATCAGGCACACTGGCATGGCGATGATGTTTTTCCATGCATTGCTCCAGGGCAATGATGTCCCGGGAGGAGACATCGTCATCACATGCTGGCATGTGTCATTCACATAGTAAAAAGGATACACCTGTTAGAAAAACACATTGAATGAGAAGTAATCAATACATGTACATTTCACCCGTGTTAACCCATATGTGTCATGGTGTCTTTTTTAGCCATTTTCAGGTGCTCCTTCACGGTGCAACCTCTGCACTAGCAGCTTGACTGGAGGCAGGATGATGATCAGGATGCCCTTTGGCTTTGGATGACTTGGGCGGTCGTCTTCCGGGTGCACGAGGCCTGGAGGGCCCCGGCTGCCACCAGTGCAGGGCTCTCCTCAGATGTCGCGGCGACTGGAGCTGCACTCACCGGCAGAGCGGCTGAGGGGCCAGTGTCCACCTTGGAAGCGCCCTGAGAGGAGCCCCCCATGTATGGACAGCTGACTCTCCTCCTCTCTCTCAAGGCTCGTGGGAACCTCGCTGCTCTCCTGAGGTCCAGGAGCAGAGACATTCTCCAGGCCCCTGGTCCTTCTCTCGCTTAGCCACTGCTGCATCTAGCTCATGGCCGAGGCGATGGTTTGCAGGTCAGCGCTCATCTGTGGAATGTGGCTCTCCATGAGCATTGCCATCCTCTCCATGGAGGAAGCCATGCGCTCATTTGCCTGGGACATGGCAGCTGTCATGGCCTGGATGGACTCCCCCATCGTCTGCTCATGCCTACGCATGGCCTGTGGCATCTCCGCCAGATGTTGCCTTACCTCTCCCTGCAACTCCAGTGTGTCCTGTGCTGTCGACGCCAGAGGATCATCATCAACCTGGGGCTCCGCATGGGCCTGGCCACCCACAGTCCTCCGACTGTCAGAGGCCTTGGCTGTCTCAGCCTCAGCCAGCTGCTCGGGTGCATGTGTGGTGCTCTCACCAGCTTGTGACCCAGACTTCAAAGCCGAACGCATCCCACCGAGGTGAGTGAGTGTCTCTGCGCCGGTGGAAGGTGCGGGAGTGTCATGCGACGCTGCATCCTGTGAGATTGTCTCCTCCTCAGAGGTTGCCGGGACTCTCTGGGGACTCCGATGCCACTTTGGAGCATCGCCCTGCCGGATACAATGTGAAGAGCACAGTTTTAGGTTCACTGGTGTATATATCACTAATATGACAGCATTTGTCAAAGAGATGTATGTTCACCCGGGAACCCAAGCTCTACTTCTGAAATGGTACATGCTCCCTGACCACCATGTAGTTCGAGGGCCTCTTCTTCAGCCTGGGACAGCAGTTTGATGTCCGGCACCCCTCCGCCAGTCCTGGAAGACTCCCTCGCATTGTGCGGCCTCTTAACCTGGAAGAACAAGGATGCAGATGTAAAATATTGTCATACAACAACATGATGCTTTGCACAACAGGGGCGCTGCAACAAAAGGTGAGTGACAGTTAGTGTGTCAGACGGACTCAGCCTGTGCCATGCTCTGGGGTGCTAATGAGGGTGGATTCTTTCACACCTGCAGCCACCCATGTGGCATCAATCCTCCCTGCCCAGCCACCCTGTGTTTGACATGGCAGTGACACCCATGTGCCCCACTCTGTGGGCAAACCCAGGTCAGATGGGTCTGCAAAGAATAGTGCCACTTACTTTTGCCGTGCGAAGGATATCATTCATCCTCTTGCGGCACTGGACCCAGTCTCGGCGGGTGACCCCACAGCAGCTTACCTCCTCTGCAATCTCCATCCAGGCCTGCTTGGTCAGGCGGGAGGGCCTCTACTTACCATCGCTGGGGAAAAGGACCAACCGTCTTGCCCACGCAGCCTGGTGGAGAGTGAGAAGGGAGGTATCGCTGAACCACGCAGTCACCCATCCTCACTCATATGAAATTGTGGCATTGACTTCTCTGCCTGTGTACCATGCCCTTGTCCCTAGTTTGGCTGCCTCTACCTGCTGGTCCTGTGCTAGGCATTTCTGAAAAGTGGCACCAAAACAGTTATAAAAGGCACAGTGAGCTTCGCTGAGGGTCAACTGACTGAGCGACGAATGGTCTCTTCACTAACCTGCTGCTCCCCCAGATTACTGCTGCAGTCTTCAGCCAAAATTGACAGTTTAATTTCCAGCAGATCATCCCAATGTACAAGGTTTTATGCGAATCACTACTCCAAAGGGATATGCAAATGAGCTGAGACAGGAAATTCTGGTGGTAATGTCGCTCCAGACCATTCGTGGGTGCAACTCTTTCCCATTGACCTATGACCATATCCATCTGTGAAATGTCTGGTCTTAGCACTTATACAGAGTCAGGCCTGGTATCCCTTGGATGGGATACTGCTTGTGAATAGCCAGTACAGTAGGCTTTTGACCTGTGGCTCAGTTGGTAGCACTCTCACCTGTTAGTCAGAAGGTTATGGGTAAAATCGCACTCCGGGACTTGAGCATAAAAATCAAGGACTGTACTCCAGTGCAGGACTGAGGCAGTGCTGTACTAATGGAGGTGCCATCTTGTGGATGAGATGTTAAACCCTGTCCACCTTCACAGGCGGATGAAAGAGATCCTGCAGTGCTACTTAGGAGAAGAGCCGGTGAGTGGTGAGTTATCCCTGGTGTCCTGGTTAATAACTTTCCCCCAATCAATGTCACAGAAACAGATTATCTGATCATTATCACATTGCTGTTTGTGGAGCTTGCTGGGTGCAAAAATGGCTGCTGTGTTTCCTACCTGACCATATTGTACAATGGTCAGAAGTACTTCATTGGTTGTAAAGTGCTTAGGAGTGTCTGGCAGTCGTGAAAGGCGCTGCATAAATGCAAACTTTTTTTCTCATTGGCGTAAAACTGTTTATCTGAGCTCTCCATTCAGTGCCTTGCTTTTGCCACCAGGTGGCGGAGGACCATTGTATTAGGGACACGGCATTGCAGGGTGGTTGCGAGTGGACGGGGAACAGAAATAGGTGAGTGCCCTGTTTTGAGCACACGGACAGCGGGGCAGCTTCAACTCACAATGTCCAATGCCAGAATCAAGCTTCATCTAAATAATCTGGGTGAGCTGCCTGATAGCATCGGCAGCAGCCTCAGGTAAATAATGAGAGGGAAAGTGGGTGGGGGCCGATTGCTGATTCCCTTTTTGGTGGTGGCTGAACCCACACCAGGAAAATCTGGTGGGTTGCGAATGTGTCGAAAGGAGGTCCCTAGGGGGCAATTTAGCTGAAACCGGCGTAGCAGCAGAATGATACATGGTGCAGTCCAGGTTGCAAAGCTTGGGGGTGCAAGTCAGTTCTAATTTGCTTTGCACTGCTTTCATTACCGCCTGAATCTCAGGTGACAAAGCACTCGATTATCTTCTCGGAACTGATTTGCAGAGTTATTCACAACTCTGATGGGGCTCTGGATGATGCCAGTAGCAGGAGAGGAAAATTGTTTGGTTGTCAAGTTTAGAGGGGGAGGCAATTAAAGGGGAGCATCACAGGTAGGGGACCAAAACTTCCAAAAAGTTGCTGGAAGCTCTTTAGAAGAAACTCAACCCATCAGCAGCCTTTGTCAAGACTGATGGGGTCGGCAGGGGATTAAGTAGCGTCGGGCTAATATGAAGGGAAAGGGACGCCATGCTGTAGGCAGGAGACTGTAAACTGGTAATGGTGTAGCAAAGCATCCAGCCTGCTCCTTGATAGCTACGAAAATCCAGGTGGTGCTGCACAGCATCACTGCGACATAGCTGACCTTGCTGTCACTCCACAGCACTAGCGGACTGATCATCACTGTGACCTGGCTGGAGCCAAGCCTCTGGCCACAGGTGGTGACTCTTACTGTCCATGCGGACGTGCAAGGCTACTGCAGGTGTCCTTGTCCTAGATGAAGAGCTCAGCACTTGCCTTCCTGCCTACCAAGAACCTGAGAAGGCAGGTTGCCATGGCTGTTCCCGGATAAACTTTTCCAAAGCCTGCAGACATGGTTGGTGACATCTTGGCAGGTGCTGTCAAATGTACAATGCTGTCTCCTGATCACCGTGATATACCTTCTTTCATGGAGTATCGGGCAAAGCACGTCAGCCTATGATTGGAGCAAGGGATCAGGGGGAGCTTCTAATAAAAACATAGAAAATAGGAACAGGAGTAGGCCATTCAGCCCTTCGAGCTTGCTCCGCCATTCATTATGATCATGGCTGATCATCCAACTCAGTAGCCTGTTTCCGCTTGATCCCTTTAGACCCAAGAGCTATTTCTAACTCCTTCTTGAAAATATACAATGTTTTGGCCTCAACTTCTTTCTGAAGACTGTTACAACAGAATAGTTAGACAGCATCTGTAGAGAGAGAATTAACGCCCCAGGTCGATGACCTGAAACATTAACTTTGATTCTCTCTCCACAGATGCTGCCAGACCTGTTGAGTATTTCCAACATTTTCTATTTTTATTTCAGATTTCCAGTATTTTGTGTTACAGCCGGATGGTTAGTCAAACATTCACATCTGCTTGCGATGTCACCAGACGGCTTAACATGAATCAATAATTACAATTGGCCCAAAGGCTTTTGAAAGCCCAAAGGGATGGCTGATGACCTTTATCAGGCCTGTAACAGTCACATTAAAAATCAGCGGGTCTTTTAAGGGTTCCTCCTCTTGAGGCATCCTCACCACTCCGCTTGTGAGCACTCAGTTCAGGGCACCTATCTTTGTGGATATAACAAGCAGAGTGGATAAAGGGGAACCAGTAGATGTAATGTATTTGGATTTTCAGAAGGCGTTTGATAAGGTGCCACATAAAAAGTTATTACACAAAATAAGAGCTCAGGGTATTGGGAGTAATGTGTTGGCATGGATTGAGGATTGGCTAATACACAGAAGGCAGAGAGTCGGTGTCAATGGGTCTTTTTCAGGTTGGAAAGCCGTAACTAGTGGGGTGCTACAAGGATCGGTCCTAGGGCCTCAATTATTTACTATCTATATTAATGACTTGGAGGAAGGGACAGAGTGTAGTGTATCCAAATTTGCTGACCATACAAAAATAGGTGGGAAGGCATGTTGTGATGAGGACACAAAGAATCTGCAAAGGGATATAGATAGGTTAAGTGAGTGGACAAAACTTGACAGATGGTGTTCAGTGTGGGAAAGTGTGAGGTCATCCACTTTGGTAGGAAGAATAAAAAGGCAGATTATTATTTAGATGGAGAAAGACTACAAAATACTGCAGTACAGAGGGATCTGGGTGTTCTTGTACATGAAATACAAAAGGTTAGCATGCAGGTGCAGCAAGTAATTAGGAAGGCAAATGCAATTTTGGCCTTTATTGCTAGAGAGTTAGAGTTTAAAAATAGGAAAGTCTTGTTACAACTGTACAGGGTGTTGGTGAGACCGGACCTGGAGTACTGCGTACAGTTTTGGTCCACGTAAAAGAAGGATATACGAGCATTGGAGGCAGTTCAGAAAAGGTTCATTCGGCTGATTCCTGGGATGAAGGGATTGTCTTATCAAGAACAGTTAAAAAGGTTAGGCCTTTATTCATTGGAGTTTAGAAGAATGAGAGGTGATTTTATAGAAACATATAAGATTCTGAGGGGGCTTGACAGGGTAGATGTTGAGAATGTGTTTCCACTGGTGGGGGAATCTCGAACTAGGGGACATAATTACAGAATAAGGGGGCACACATTTAAAACTGGGATGTGAAGGAATTTCTTCTCTCAGAGGGTGGTGAATCTCTGAAATTCTCTACCGCAGAGAGTTGTGGAGGCTAGAACACTAAATGTATTTAAGGAGGAGATAGATAGATTTTTGAAATCTCGGGGAGTCGAGGGTTAGACGGAGTAGGCCCGAAAGAGGAGTTGAGGCCTGGGACAGATCAGCCATGATCTTATTGAATGGCGGACAGGCTCGAGGGGCTGAATGGCCTACTCCTGCTCCTACTTCTTGTGTTCTTGTGAAATCGGTGTGTCATCTTTCACCGACTCCCTTTTCAGTATGCAAAATAAATATCCATTTGTGTCAGACAGGAGCTCCATGAAAAACTACCCCCTCACCTTCCTGGAAAATTGGATAATCCCTAAATGAGCAGCAGCTTCCTATAAAAATGGGCAGCACTAAATCTTGCTTCATTTTCCTAATCACTATGCTCCTATCTTCGAGCACAACTGGGGCAGTAAGAAGACCAGATTACCGAACCAGAACATCATTCAGAATTTGTCCATAGGGTACAGCAGCATTGTGGCTTTGTTCCTGGTACTAGTAATCCAGAGACCCTGACTAATCTGGAAATCTAGGGACTGAAGGTATGGTTGTTAAATTTGCTGATAACGCAAAGATAGGGAGGAAAGTAACTTGTGAAGAGGACATAAGGAGGCTACAAAGGGATATAGATAGGTGAAGTGAGTGGGCAAAGACCTGGCAAATGGAGTATAATGTGGGAATGTGTGAAATTGTCCATTTTGGCAGGAAGAATAAAAAAGAAGCATATTATCTAAATGGTGAGAGATTGCATAGCTCTGAGATGCAGAGGCATCTGGGTGTCCTAGTGCATGAATCGCAAAAGGTTAGTATGTAGGTACAGCACGTAATTAGGAAAGCTAATAGAATGTTATCGTTTATCGCGAGGGGAACGGAATACAAAAGTAGGAAGGTTATGCTTCAGCTATTCAGGGCATTGGTGAGACCACATCTGGAGCACTGTGTACAGTACTGGTCTCCTTATTTAAGGAAGGATGTAAATGCATTGGAGGCAGTACAGAGAATGTTTACTAGTATAAAACCTGGAATGGGTGGGTTGTCTTACGAGGAAAGATTGAACAGGCTAGGCTTGTATGGGCTGGAATTTAGAAGAATAAGAGGCAACTTGATTGAAGCATATAAGATCCTGAGGGGTCTTGACAGGGTGGATGTGGAAAGGATGTTTCCCTTTGTGGGAGAATCTCAAACTAGGGGTCACTGTTTAAAAATAAGGGGTCGCCCATTTAAGACAGAGATGAGGAGAAATTTTTTCTCTGAGGGTTGTGAGTCTTTGGAATTCTCTTCCTCAAAAGGCAGTGGAAGCAGAGTCTTTGAATATTTTTAAGGCAGAGGTGGATAGATTCTTGATAAGCAAGGGAGTGGAAGGTTATCGGGGGTAGGTGGAAATGTGGAGTAATCAGTTCAGCCATGAACTTATTGAATGGCGGAGCAGGCTCGAGTGGCCTACTCCTGCTCCTAACTGATTTGTTCGTATGTAGATATGAGTTCAGATCTCACCATGGCAACTGGGGAATTGAAATTCAGATAATTCAATAAATCTGGAATAATGGTGATCATGAAACTATTGGATTGTTGTAAAAAGCCATCGGGTTCGTTAATGCCCCTCTAGGGAAGGACATCTGCCCTCCTTACCCACTCTGGCCTATATGTGACTCCAGATCCAATGTAATGTGGCTGACTTTTAACTGCCTTCTGAACTGGCCTGGCTAGCCACTCAGTTGTATTTCAGAGTTTGCCTCACCACATCTCTTCAAGGGCAGTTCAGGTTGGGAGTAAATGCTGGCCTTAGCGATATCCACATCCTCCGAATGAATATAAGAAACATTAGCCAGAATTTTACGGTGGGCGGAGGGGAGCCGTCCACCTATCAAAACGTTGGTGGCGATCTGCCTCCGCCGGGCCTGGGGATCCAGACCGGATTTTACGGTCCCCAGGCCCATAATTGGTCTTAGACGGAACTTCCACCTCATTGAGGCAGGCAGTCCTGCCTACTGGAGCTGCCGGCCAATCAGCAGGTCAACAGTTCTTAGTCCCAGCAGCGCCACCGGGAGCGGTAGCCACTGCTGGGACTGCAATCCAGCTGAAGGAGGAAGATGTTGGGGAGCAATGGAAAATGGGTACATTTTTGGGGCCTCGCCGGGGGCAATTGGGCGGGCCCCAGCAAGGTAAGGGGGGTCAGTTGGGGGTGGGGGGAGGCGGGGGTGTGTTGCGCATTGGGGGTGGTTGGGGCATCGGGGGATGGGGGGCCCTCCTGATAGGCCACTGATTGGCCTGGAGTGGGGGGGTGGTTTCTCGCCACCGCCGCCCCATGTAAATTGGCGGCAGAGACGGGAGCGGGTCGGGACGTGCCCCCCGAGCCTCCCACTCCATTTTACACCCCCCAACCCCCCTCACCGCCACCAGCCTGCTCTTTGGGAGGGGGTGTAAAATTCCAATCATTGTGTGGACTGCTTTGACATGTTTCTCAGATATGCGCAAAGGCACTATATAAATCCCAGTCTTTTATTTGTATTGAGGGCATCCACTGGTTAATATATAAATATCACTACATTCCTGGTCCATATATAGTTTAGTTTAGAGATACAGCACTGAAACAGGCCCTTCGGCCCACCGAGTCTGTGCCGACCATCAACCACCCATTCATACTAATCCTACACTAATCCCATATTCCTATCACATCCCCACCTGTCCCTATATTTCCCTACCACCTACCTATACTAGGAGCAATTTATAATGGCCAATTTACCTATCAACCTGCAAGTCTTTGGCATGTGGGAGGAAACCGGAGCACCCGGAGAAAACCCACGCAGACACAGGGAGAACTTGCAAACTCCGCACAGGCAGTACCCAGAATCGAACCCGGGTCCCTGGAGCTGTGAGGCTGCGGTGCTAACCACTGCACCACTGCACCACTGTGCCGCCCCTCTATGACAACAACAACTTGCATTTATATAGTTAACATAATTAAATGTCCCAAGGAGCGTTATCTAACAAAGTTTGACATCAAGCCACATAAGGAGATATTAGGACAGGTGATCAAAAGCTTTGTCAGTGTTAGGTTCTGAGGAGTGTCATAAAGGAGAAAAGAGAGGCAGAGAGGGTTGAGAAGGGAATTTCAGAGCTTAGGGCCAAGGCAGCTGAAGGCACGGCTGCCACTGGTGTAGCGATTAACATGGAGGATGTGCAAGAGGAAAGCAGAGTTCTCAGAGGGTCGTAGAGCTGGAGGAGGTTGCAGAAGTAGACATAGCAGGCAATGTTGGACTAAACATGTGCGTATACATGAAAAGAAGAGGAGTAAAGTGTGGCCAAGAGCAGAAATCCGCTGGTGACACAGGACATATTTTTATTACAGTCTTTCATGGGATGTGAGTGTCGCTGGCAAGGCCAGCATTTGTTGCCCATCTCTAATTGCCCTTGACAACTGAATGGTGGTTAGGCCATTTCAGAGTCAACCACATTGCTGTGGGTCTGGAGTTGCATGTAGGCCAGACCAGGTAAAGATGGCAGATTTCCTTCCCTAAAGGGCAATAGTGAACCAGATGGATTTTTACAACAATCAGTGATAGTTTCAGTAATGGTGCCATGAAACTAGCTTTCAATTCCAGATTTTTAAAAAAATTAATTGAATTTAAATTCAACCAGTTGCCATGGACACTAGTCCAGTGGCATTACCACTATGCCACCATCTCCCCCTATCTGAATCAAAGGAGCCTACACATTAGTGCCCAATTATTATGGTATCAAAGCCTCTGTGTCATCGCCTCTGCTCAATTTTTGTTTTTCAGCAAGAGGATATCCCCACAGCAGGCCTGAGGAGGTGGATGAGAACCTACATTGCTGGATCCGGTCTGCAGAGTCCCAAGGCAATTGTATTGATGAGAAACTGGAGACGTATAGACAGCACGTCAAGGAAGGAAAGGCTGAAGCCAGACACTACGACCGTGCATCAGCTCAGCATGCACTTGCATGTAAAATGTTGGAGGAGAATACAGCCCCAGCAATGGAAAAGCTGAGACCAGCTTTCCAATCTCCCGATGCTGGCAGTCATCAGTACCATTCTCAACCTGGCCCACAATTTCAGAGGCTGATCAGTAACAGTGAACGTTACAATTTCTCACAAACGGAAGATCAGAGGAGGCCTAGGGAGGCACTGGAATCTGATTTCAAGGATTTTGCAATGACGAATGAGCTTGACCATTCTTCAGGATTTGGAAAGGGCACATCTTCTGCCTCCTCTGACACCAGCATGTTTTTGGCAATGATGGCAAATCAAAACCACTGGGGAAGGAAGGAGACCTGCAGCAGACCTGAAAACAGAGAGCAAGTGAAACCGGCCTCATTTCCAGCTTCTTTGGACTACCAGGCCTCCCCGGTCAATCTGGACCATTCACGTGAAATTGAGAAGGGTTTGCTCGATTCTTTTCCATGTGTAACTAAAAATCCTGCCACTGGTTCACTGACAAACACATCGGAGTGTCAGGCCCAATTCGAATTGCCCAGTAAAGACACTGGGTATGAATCCCAAGATGACATTGGAATCGGTCAACTGGAACCTCCTGGACCACTCCTTTCAGGACTGAATGACCTAGAGCTTCCCAGTCCTTTGCGATCCTGGGAATTTCCAGTGGGGGAATCCCACATGTATCCAGTGTTTCCGTACCCTAATACACCAGCCTATATTCCTCCATACTCTCCAAGTATTCCTCAATACAGATACCCACAGGCTGTTCAACAACTGCAAATCCCATGTAAGTGAATTATTTGACTCCTTTGGAATTTAACTACTGTTGGAGTTATTAACTATTTTCAATTACATAGAAGTGCAGCACAGAAAGAGGCCATTCGGCCCAATTGCTTCATGCCGATGTTTATGCTCCAGATAAGCTTCTTCCCATCCCTCTTCATCCAACCTTACCTGCGGCATCTTCTGTTCCTTTCTCCCTCGTGTTGGTCTAGCTTCCCCTGCAATAAAATAAATTCACAAGAAACTTTATAGAGGAGGAAAGGTATTCAGCCCATCTTACTCCACCCCATCCAGACAACCCATAGTCCCCCACATTGCTGCATCTTGTTGTTTCTGAAATGATTCCAAGAGTTTTGCCTGCACCACTCTGCCCACTTCATTCCAAGTGTTAATCACTCTCTGCGTGGAGAACAGCCTCATTATATCAGTCCTAAAGTTACCTTTCACTAGTTCGACCTTTGTGTCCCCTTATCCTAAGCTCACAATTTCATTTGAGGTTATATTCTAGGTTAGCCCTATCCGACCTCTGTACGAACACCGGTGGGTGTATCCTTTCTGGCTGAATAGCTCAAATCGTGTATTGCAGTACCCTCAGAAGAAGGATCAGACTTCTCTGTACAACCTCCAGTTCTTGAATGTCTCCCCTGTGTCTCAGTGACCAGAGCTGACAAAAGAACCAGAGGGGAGATGAGGAGCCATTTATTTACACCGAGTTGTTGTGATCTGGAATGCATTGGCCTGAAAGAGTGGTGAAAGCAAATTCAATAGTAACTTCCAAAAGGAAACATTGCAGGGCTACAGGAAAGGAGTGGGGGAGTTCTTTCAAAGAGTGGGCACAGGCACGATGGGCTGAATAACCTACTTTAACAGGCGCATTAAAATCATAAAATCAGACAGAAGAAGGCCATTTTGACCGTCCAGTGAGGCCCTCCTTGAAATTAAATAGTAGCAGTCTGATGACATCATTCAGACACCAACTATTTTAACTGCTAACAACCATGTTTGATGCCCAATATTGTGCTCACCAACAGCACCAATCTCAAAGGAGCAGCTGACCCAGAAGAAGTGAGGTTGAAAAATTGAGTTTAAATTAATTTTTAATTATTTTCGCTTGGGCAAAACAGAGCAGGAGTGTCCTTCCCCTGAGCGCAAATGATTACCACCACCAATACTTACCTGATGCCCGGGGACCTTTTGTTCTACTCCAGAAAGCTAGTTGGTGAAGGATAGAACTGGAGCCAATCTTTGCACACTGTTATATTTGTTTACAGTGTCTCAGTTGGTAGCACTCTTGTCTCTGAGTCGTAAGGTTCTGGTTTTAAGTCCCCCTCCAAGGCTTGAGAACCAAAGTCATGATTGGGAGTGCTGTACTGTTGGAGGTGCCGTCTTTTGGATGAGACATTAAACTGAGGCCCAACTGCTTGCTTGGGTGGATGTAAAAGATCACATGATATTATTTCAAAGAAGAGCAGGGGAGTTATCCCTGGTGTCCTGGCCAATATTTATCCTCCATCAATGCTACAAAAACAGAATATCTGGTCATTATCACATTGCTGTTTGATGTGTGCAGACTGGCTGCTGTATTTCCTGCATTACAACAGTGATTACACTTCAAAATAAAGTACTTCATTGGCTGTAAAGTGCTTGGAGACATCTGGTAGTCATGAAAGGCGCTATATAAATGCAAGTCCTATTTTTTATAACTGAGTTATATATTACATGCCTAACCCAACAGCCATAGTTTTAGTCTGTGTCTATCTTTATAGAGGTTTAAGTGAATCTCCAGTTAATGCCTACTGCCTACATACAATTAAGCACAATTGGTATATAACTAACACCATTCCTGTGGCTGCCTGGCTTGAGACTCCTGCCCAACTCCCGCCTGCTGGCCGACCTGATGTCCTTGAATCCAGGTTTGTTTGGGAGTTGGGGCTGGTATATTTAAATGAGTCCCGGGAATTAGAATTGCATTGGCCTCACTCCACCAGCCCCACCATGCTCGCCTTTTGCCTCCAGTTAACATCAGGCCTTCTGTTTTCATTTCCCCTCGTCCATCCCTTCATAATTTTAAACATCTCTATCATATCAACCCCTAATCTCATCAGCTTGAATGAAAACAGCCTTAATTTTTGACACCCCACTTCATGTTTGTATTTCCTCAGACCAGGAAACATCCGAGTGAATCTATGCTGTATCTCTGTTGCCTCATCATATGGAGCCCAGAACTGCATGCAGTGCTCCAACTTAGTCTTGCTAAGGTTTTATAAAGGTTCACAGTTACATCTCGATTTCCATATTCTGTGCCTCTTCTTATAAAATCTAGCATGCCTTTAGCTTTCTCTAGAGCCTTGTCAAGAATGCCACAGGAACTGTTCAAAGCGAAAGGGCTGGAGGCTCAAGAAAAGCAATGAGTGTACCGACAAGCAAAAGAAACATCCAGTAGTGTTGAAAAACACATCAGGAAATGTTAGGAACTTTTAATGTCAGTTAGGTTAGAGATAAAAGAGTCAAGATAGCAACATAGAGAAACAAAAATCCCCAAAAATGTGAGTAATGAAGATCTAAAGATAAAAGCCATGATTCTGTGGATCAGGTAAAATAGGATTATGTCCTCGGGTCTGTTGTGGAAATGTTTGTGTTGGATTTACCTACTGGCGGATGAAAAGCTTTCCCAGGGAGGTTGGCCTGTTGCACACATGGCCAGGGATGGGAAAAATAGTGGTACTGCAGCTGTTAAAGGGCTGCAGCAACAGACAGTTGGACCCATTGTTCATAATGGGACAACAGGGACCTATGGGCAACATTCCTCCTTTTTAATGCTGAAGGGTTGAAGGTCCTGCTGCTGGAGGTGTTTCAAAGGAGGGCGGCCTTATTTGGGACTTAAGGTCAGCTTCCAGTCATAGCACACGTTCCAGATGCATGGAGGGAGGGTGAAGATCTCATCAACGCCTTCATCCAGGGCCCTCTACCCGGCTATAAATAAGCAATGACTTTGCTGGCATTCGGACAAAAGTGAAGCTAACAATGACTCATCACGCATGTGACAAAGCTAAGTTGGGAACGCCTGCACCCACTGGGTGGCACCATTACACCATGGCCCTTTTTGCACACATTTTCATTGTTCCTAAGCCACGTGGCACACTTTTCTCATTACCAGTCGAGGAACAGCAAGAAGGTATTGAGACAACCAGGGTGAAGTGTATCTTTGCTGTTGGCAGGTGGAGGGGTTCTCAGTGGAGTCAGCAGCTATACGGTTACCGAGATTAACCACGGTCTTTTAAGAGTCATCCATCCAGTGTTTTTGCTTCAAATATTATATAGAATGTACAGCACAGAAACAGATCATTCAGCCCAACTGGTCTGTGCTGGTTGTTTATACTCCACACAAGCCTTTGCCCAATCATCTTCATCTAACCTTATTAGATTAACTGTATTTAGAGTAGAGGAGGAGCATAGCATGCCAAATAGGCCAAAGAAACTAATATTGAATCAGGCACGGGGACTCATCAAGATTAAGATAAGCAAAATAACAGTAATTAAGAAAATAATGACACTAAAGAGTGACAAATCCCCAGGACCAGATGGTTTCCATCCAGGGCTTTAAAGTAGGTAGGTAGGAATATTGCCGATGCCCTAACTATAATCTTCCAAGTTCTCTCGATTTGGTAACCGTTGCTTTAGATTGGAAAATGCATGCATGTTACTCTGCTATTTAAGTAGTGTGAGAGAGGGAAACTAGGCTTTTATACACCAGTTAACCTAACATCTGTTGTCAGGAGATTAAAAGAGTCTGTAATTAAGGGTAGAGTGACTGAACACCTTGTAAATTTTCAGCGAATCAGGCAGAACCACATTGATTTGTGAAGGGTAAGTCATGCTTGACAATCCTGATTGAATTTTTTGAAGAGGTGACTAAAGTAGTGGACAGGGAAATGTCTATGGATGTTATTTATATGGGCTTCCAGAAAGCATTTGATAAAGTCCCTCATAAGAGGCTGTTAGCTAAAGTTGAAGCTCATGGAATTGAAGGCAATCAAAGAGGCTTATGTAATGCTGGCTTTATATCTAGAGGGCAAGAATACAAGCGCGTAAAAGTCATGCTTCAGTTGTACAAAGCCCTGGTTAGATCACAGCTGGAGTACTGTGAGCAGTTCTGGGAACCACACCTTAGGAAGGATATATTAGCCTTGGGGTGAGTGCAGAATAGATTTACCAGAATGAAACCTGGACTACAGGGGTTAAATTATGAGGAGAGATTATAGAAATTAGGGTTCTATTCCCTGTAGTTCAGAAGGTTAAGAACATAAGAAATAGGAGCAGGAGTAGGCCATTCAGCCCCTCAAGCCTGCCCCGCCATTCAATAAGATCATGGCTGATCTGTCCCAGGCCTCAATTCCTCTTTCGGGCCAGCTCCGCATATCCCTCGACTCCCCGAGATTTCAAAAATCTATCTACCTCCTCCTTAAATGCATTTAGTGACCAAGCCTCCACAACTCTCTGAGGTAGAGAATTCCAGAGATTCACCACCCTCTGAGAGAAGAAATTCCTTCGCATCCCAGTTTTAAATGTGTGCCCCCTTATTCTGTAACTGTGTCCCCTAGTTTGACTTTCCCCCACCAGTGGAAACATAATTCTCAACATCGAAGAGGCGATTTGATCAAAGTTTTCAAGATATTACGGGGATCTGGTAGATGGAGAGAAACAATTTCTGTTGGTTGGGGAGTCTAGGACTAGGGGGCAAAGACTAAAAATTAGAACCAAACCTTTCAGGAGTGAAATTAGGAAGTGCGTCCACACATAAAGGGTGGTAGAAGTTTGGAACTCCTCCAGAAACAGCAATTGATGCTTGGTCAATTGTTAATTTTAGATCTGAGATTGATAGATTTTTGTTAACCAGAAGTATTAAAGGATATGAGACAAAGCAGGAATATGGAGTTAGGTGACAGATCAGCCGTGTTCTCATGAAATGGTGGAACAGACCCAAGGGGCTAAATGGTCTACTCCTGTTGCTGTGTTCCTTTATCTCTCATGTACTTATTTAGTCTCCCCTTAAAGTCATCTATGCTTTTCACCATAACCAATCTACGAGGTAGCAAGGGCGGCACAGTGGCGCAGTGGTTAGCACTGCAGCCTCACAGCTCCAGCGACCCGGGTTCAATTCTGGGTCCTGCCTGTGTGGAGTTTGCAAGTTCTCCCTGTGTCTGCGTGGGTTTCCTCCGGGTGCTCTGGTTTCCTGCCACAACCAAAAGACTTGCAGGTTGATAGGTGAATTGGCCATTATAAATTGCCACTAGTATAGGTAGGTGGTAGGGAAATATAGGAACAGGTGGGGATGTGGTAGAAATATGGGATTAGTGTAGGATTAGTATAAATGGGTGGTTAATGGTCAGCACAGACTCGGTGGGCCGAAGGGCCTGTTTCAGTGCTGTATCTCTAAATCTAAAAATCTAAGTTCCACATTCTAACCAGACTATCAATAAAGAAGTTTCTCCTGAATTCCTTCTTGGATTTAAGGCTGACTAGTTGCGGATTCCCCTGCAAGTGAAACTATTTTCTCTACGTCTACCCTATCAAACTTCTTTCGCATTTTTAAAGACCTTTATTAGGTCAATTAACCGCATCCAACATTTCACAATTGAGGGTACCCAGCCGCCTGGGTAAGGGAACACCAGAATGCCTAATGTGGTGGATACCCCTTTGGAGACCAGGAAAGATCCAGTTGCACAGGAGTTTAATGACACACTACAGGGCAAGCCACAGAAGGAAATGAAGACTCACGCTTACATGGTTGTCATCAGAGAAAAATCAGAAGAAATTATTAAAAGCTCAAGGCAGTGAGGAAAAATAAACTTTTAATGGTGGACTTTTTAAGAAGAGACAAAAAGAAGAAGCCTGCCTTGGATAAAGGGTGGTGAAATTCCAATTTGTGGCTTTACTGATAAACACACCCATGTAACATTCTGATATTGGCCATTTTAACAAAGGTGTTAACGTCTTTAGAATAGAAATAAACAAACAGCAGATACCTTTGTTAAAATAAATAGAAGAAGGACTGAATAATTAAAGGCCAGTCAGTCTAACCTCAGTAGTGGGCAAATCACTGGAATCTATTCTGAGAGACAGGATAAACCATCACTTAGAAAGGCACAGATTAATCAAGGATAGTCAGCATGGATTTGTTAAGGGAAGATCTTGTCTAACCAACTGATTTTTTTGAAGAAGTAATAAGGAAGATAGGTGAGGGTATTGCAGTTGAAGTGGTCTACATGGATTTTAGCAAGGCTGTTAACAAGGTCCCACATGGCACACTGGTTCAAAAAGAATAAAATCCCATGGGATCCTGTGAAATGCAGCAAGGTGGATACAAAATTGGCTCTGTGGTAAGAAACAAAGGGTAATTGTTGACGGATGTTTTTGCGACTGGAGGGCTGTTTCCAGTGGTGTTCCACAGGGCTCAGTACTGGGTCGCCTGCTTTTTGTGGTATAAATTAACGATTGGGACGTAAATGTAGGGGGCATGATCAAGAAGATTGCAGATGACACAAAGATTGGCTGTGTGGTAGATAGTGAGGAAAATAGCTGTAGGCTGCAGGAAGATATTGATGGTCTGGTCAGATGAGCAGAAAAGTGGCAAATGGAATTCAAACCGAAGAAATGTGAGATGATGCATTTGGGGAGGTCAAACAAGACAAAGGAATACACGATAAATGGGAAAATACTGAGAGGTGTAGAGGAAGTGAGGGACCTTGGAGTAAATGTCCACAGTTCCCTGAAGGTAGCAAGACAGGTCGATAAGGTGGTCAAGAAGACATATGGAATCCTTTCCTTTATTAGCTGAGGTATAGAATATAAGAGCAAGGAGGTTATGCTGGAACTGTATAACTCATTGGTTAGGCCACAATTTAAGTACTGTGTGCAGTTCTGGTCACCTCATTACAAAAAGGATGTAATTGCACTAGAGAGGGTACAGAGGAGATTTACGAGAATGTTGCCAGGACTGGAAAAATGCAGCTATGAGGAAATATTGGATAGGCTGGGGTTATTGTCCTTGGAACAGGAAAAGCTGAGGGGAGGTTTGATTGAGATGTACAAAATTGTGAGGGACCGGGATAGAGTTGATGTGAAGGGCCTATTTACCTTAGCGGAGAGGTCAGCAACTTGAGGGCATAGACTTTAAGTGATTAGTAGAAAGATTAGAGGGGAGTTGAGGAAAGGTTTTTTTCACCAGTGGGTGGTGGGGATCTGGAACTCACTGCCTGAAAGGGTAGTTGAGGCAAAAATCCTAAACCTATTCAAAAGGACTCTGGATATGCACCTCAAGTGCCATAATCTGCAGGGTTACGGACCAAATGCTGGAAGGTGGGACTAGAATGGGTGGAACGTTTTTCAGCTGGCACAGGCATGATGGGCCAAGTGGCCTCTTTCTGTGCCGTAAATTTCTAAGATTCTATGACTCTAACTTCAGCTGAGTTAGCATTGATCTTCATTATCACACCGTACACTTTTGACCCCTGAGAATCAAGTGTGAGCCTGAAATAACAGAGAGAGTAGAATGGAGGACTGGGGTGAGATCCCTTCTTCTAAAAATTAAAGATACTGGCATCTCGTTCTCCCTAAGAAATGAGACATGTGATATTGTGGGAACAAGCCGCTTCCAGTCTGAGGCTGTTTTTTTTTTAGCGAATTGTTAGTTGTGGAGAAAAGCACACACTCTCGCATTTGTCATTAAAGCAGTAATTTCCTTGAAATCCCATCCATTGTATAATACAACAGAAACAGCACTTCAACTGTACTTCATTGGCTGTAAAGCGCTTTTGAACGTCTTGAGGTTGTGAAAAATGCAATATAAATACAAGTCTTTCTTTTCCTTTCCAACTAGATTATTACAGTGATTGAAAGAACTGTTATCATTTAGTAGAAAAGTAACTATTCCATTGCTTTATTAAAATAAACTTCCCTGAATTAGTTATAGGTTAGCTGGAAACTTCGTAGATTCATAGAATCACATAGCACAGAAGGAGGCCATTCATTCCTCTGTGTCTGTGCCAGTTCTTTGAAAGAGCAACTCAATTAGTCCTATTCTGCTACTTTTTTCCCCTTGGCCCTGCCTTTTCAAATATTTATTCAATTTCCTTTTTAAAGAGATTACTGAATTTGCTTCCACCACACTTTCAGGCAGTACACTGTACAACATAATTTTTTATGCTTCTAAAATCTTTTCTTCATGTCGCCTCTGGTTCTTTTGGCAATTACCTTAAATCTGCCTCGTGTGGTTGCAGACCCTTCTGCCACTGGAAAGTTTTTCTCTGTGCTTTTGCTACAGAAAAACTACCTTTACTAGGTTTATATGAAGACAGTAATGCCACTTTACTACAAGGCTGTGCCCTTATGCTTAGGATCATAAGACAGTTACATACGCGTTTAGCAATCTTATCTACAGGAAACATCTCCAACGGGGCATTGCACTGTGATAGATTTACTGCTGAGCAGTTCTCTTTTATTGATTAGGTTGCTGGGTTATGACATATGTTGATAGATGATGTTTCTTTTCACCACCTAGTCCGTAGCATGAGAGAATTAATTGCCATGCTTTGGCAGAGACGTTAAACCATGTTGCCGTCTTGGCCTATTTCTGTGGTTCTGCTGCACTGTAAAGATCTTGTGAAACTGTTCTACAAAAAGCAGGGAGATTCCCAGCATCCTGGCCATCAATTTCCCCTCAACTGACACCAGCCACCAAGCAATAAATCAACTCATGATTCATTTCATTGCTGGTTATGCGCCCAAAACAAGGTATTACATGGCAGATTTTTTTTTAATTCTTTCGGGGATGTGTGCATCACTGGCTAGGTCAGCATTTATTGCCCATCCCTAATTGGCCATGAGAAGGAGGTGGTGGTGAGCTACGTTCTTGAACCGCTGCAGTCCATGTGGGGTAGGCACACCGACGGTGCTATTAGGAAGGGAGTTCCAAGATTTTGACCCAGCAACAGTGAAGGAACAGCGATATAGTTCCAAATCAGGATGGTGTGTGGCTTGGAGGGGAACTTGCAGGTGGTGCTGTTCCCATGCATCTGCTGCCCTTGTCCTTCTAGGTGGTAGAGGTCGCGGGTTTGGAAGGTGCCGTCTAAGGAGTCTTGGTGAGTTGCTGCAGTGCATCTCGTAGATGGTACACACTGCTGCCACTGTGCGTCGGTAGTGGATGGGGTGCCAATCAAGCGGGCTGCTTTGTCCTGGATGATGTTGAGCTTCTTGAGTGTTGTTGGAGCTGCACCCATCCAGGCAAGTGCAGAGTATTCCATCACACTCCTGACTTGTGCCTTGTAGATGCTGGAAAGGCATTGGGGAGTCAGGAAATGAGTTACTCGCTGCAGAATTCCCAGCCTCTGATCTCTTGTAGCCACGGTATTTATGTGGCTGGTGCGGTTCAGTTTCTGATAATGGTGACCCCCAGGATGTTGATAGTGGGGGATTCAGCGATAGTAATGCCCTCAAATGTCATGGGGCGATGGTTAGATTCTCTCTTGTTGGAGATGGTCATTGCCTGGCACTTGTGT
Organism: Heterodontus francisci; assembly: GCF_036365525.1. Taxonomy (NCBI): domain Eukaryota; kingdom Metazoa; phylum Chordata; class Chondrichthyes; order Heterodontiformes; family Heterodontidae; genus Heterodontus; species Heterodontus francisci. The sequence goes on along the minus strand of NC_090373.1, from coordinate 166,313,470 downwards.
GGCGTGAATGTTATTTGCCACTTATCAGCCCAAGCCTGGATGTTGTCCAAGTCTTGCTGCATGTCTACATGGACTGCTTCAGTATCGGAGGAGTCACGAATGGTGCTGAACATTGTGCAATCATCAGCGAAGGTCCCCACTTCTGACCTTACGATTGAAGGAAGGTCATTGATGAAGCAGCTGAAGATGGTTGGGCCTAGGACACTATCCTGAGAAACTCCTGTAGTGATGTCCTGGAGCTCAGATGATTGACCTCCAACAACCACAACCATCTTCCTTTGCGCCAGGTATGACTCCAGCCAGCGGAGGATTTTCCCCCTGATTCCCATTGACCTCAGTTTTGCTAGGGCTCCTTGATGCCATACTCGGTCAAATGCTGCCTTGATGTCAAGGGCAGTCACTCTCACCTCTGGAGTTCAGTTCTTTTGTCCATGTTTGAACCAAGGCTGTAATGAGGTCAGGAGCTGAGTGACCCTGGCAGAACTCAAACTGAGCGTCACTGAGCAGGTTATTGCTGAGCAAGTGCCGCTTGATTACCAGAGAACATTATGTGGTATTGAATTAGAGGAAAGAAAGAAAACTGGATAACTGGGCTGCACACTTTCAAGGAAATTAAGGCTTTAGAGAGAGTATAATGCCGATTTACTAGGATATTGCATGTTATAAAGAAATATAAATCCGAAGAATAACTAGATTTTTTTCATTAGGACAACGCAGATTACAATGCGCTATGATTGATGGGTTTTAAATTATAAAGGGAGGCGCCAGAGTAGATCAGAGCAGATTGTTTCCAGCAGTTGAGTCAGAAACAAAGGAGTCATAGTTCCAAGATTAAATATAAGCGATTTAGAACAGAAGGAGGGAGAAACTACTTTACACTCAGTTGCTGGACGAACCCACCCGGCCCAAATAAACACCATCCAGATAATTATTTTCAGTGACAATGAGAACTGCAGCATGGTATTCCTGTGAATACCACAGTGAGGGAGGCCATATTGTGTGCTTTTTCTGTGGGCCATCTTTTCAGTACTTTCATGGTTGAGCCTGGACTACTTTGGCCTCTGTTTCCAGTTACGTTTAAAGCACCGCTTTTCACTCTAAACATGAATTTTTTATTTTGATGTTATAATGGGGAGGAGAGTGAGCACATGGAAGGAGCTAAGTTACAGCCTTTTAGAGTGAGGCATCTATTCCTTGTATGCAGATATTTGCCTACAAATGTCTACAGACCCAGAAAGATCTTACTCAGACATCTTTGGAGTGTGAAGCTGGTGCACAAGAAGCATAGAGGAGTAAGTCGAGTGCAAATGAACATAGAACAGTACAGCACAGTACAGGCCCTTCAGCCCACGATGTTGTGCCGACCCTTTAACCTACTCTAAGATCAAACTACCTACATACCCTTCATTCTACTATCATCCATGCACCTATCCAAGAGTCGCTTAAATGTCCCTAATGTATCTGCTTCTACTACCACCGCTGGCAGTGCATTCCACGCACCCACCACTCTCTGTGTAAAGAACCTACCTCTGACATCTCCCCGAAACCTTCCTCCAATCACCTTAAAATTATGCCCCCTGGTGATAGCCCTTTCCACCCTGGGAAAAAGTCTCTGGCTATCCACTCTATCTATGCCTCTCATCATCTTGTACGCCTCTATCAAGTCACCTCTCATCCTTCTTCGCTCCAATGAGAAAAGCCCTAGCTCCCTCAACCTTTCTTCATAAGACATGCCCTCCAGTCCAGGCAGCATCCTGGTAAATCTCCTCTGCACCCTCTCTAAAGCTTCCACATCCTTCCTATAATGAGGCGACCAGAACTGAACACAATATTCCAAGTGTGGTCTAACCAGGGCTTCATAGAGCTGCAGCATAACCTCGCGGCTTTTAAACTCAATCCCTCTGTTAATGAAAGCCAACACACCATACGCTTCCTTAACAACCCTATCAACTTGAGTGGCAACTTTGAGCGATCTGTGGCCATGGACCCCAAGATCCCTCTGTTCCTCCACACTGCCAATAATCCTGTCTTTAAGCCTGTATTCTGCATTCAAATTCGACCTTCCAAAATGAATCACTTCACACTTTTCCAGGTTGAACTCCATCTGCAACTTCTCAGCCCAGCTCTGCATCCTGTCAATGTCCCGTTGCAACCTAAAACAGCCCTCCACACTATCCACATCTCCAGCAACCTTTGTGTCATCGGCAAACTTACTAACCCGGCCTTCCACTTCCTCATCCAAGTCATTTATAAAAATCACAAAGAGCAGAGGTCCCAGAACAGATCCCTGCGGAACACCACTGGTCACCGAGCTCCATGCTGAATACTTTCCATCTACTACCACCCTCTGTCTTCTATGGGCCAGCCAATTCTGTATCCAGACAGCCAAATTTCCCTGTATCCCATGCCTCCTTACTTTCTGAATGAGCCTACCATGGGGAACCTTATCAAACGAGATGCCAGAACCTCCACCAAATAAAGTCACTTTACACCTGCCTGTTATCTTTCTCCCCCACCTTACCTCACCAAATTCTCTCACTCAATTTCCAAGTCCTTCATAAGACACACGTTTCCGTTCCCTATGCCATCATTCAACTCCCAAAAGCTGACACAGAAATAAACTCATGACTCTAAGTGATCAAACTGTCTTTTTACTTGAAACAAATGCATTAACCTGGAAGCACCAACAAAACCTGTTCTCACTTCCTACAACTACATCTTGACACCATGACCATCCTTGACACCAGCTATCTTACTTACTCCAGTCCCTAATCCACCACTCCTACAAAATGCTCCGTGAGTGGTATGAGGTTGGCCGGTGAGTTGCTGGGGTGGGTCCCCCGGAACCACAGAGACCTAAGGTGACACTTGTCTGAAGAGAGCTATCGTCTCAGAGGGTCCAGCTTCCAGCAGCCTGAAGGTGGCAGTAGCTCCCTCACATGAAGGTATTGGAAGGAGAAGTTAAGGAAATGGGTTCGTTGTCCCCGAATCATTCTTTCCTGGAACTTTGGACCCCCCCCCAAGATCTGGGTCCCAGAGGTCTGGATCCCCAAGGTCAGAACCCCTTGAGGTCTGGGTCCCCAAAGTCAGGGTCCCCGAGGTCTGGGTCCTTGAGGCCTGGGTCCCTGAATGTTGGAACCCCATGAAGTCTGGGGACCCGAGGCCTGAGTCCCCGAGGCCTGGGTCCCCGAGGCCTGGGTCCCCGAGGCCTGGGTCCCCGGGGTCTGGGTCCCCGGGGTCTGGGACCCCGAGGTCTGGGTCCCAGAGGTCTGGGTCCCCGAAGTCTGGGTCCCCGAGGTCTGGGTTCCTAGGTTCCTCTGTCGAGGGCAAGTGTCTATGGAAGAAAGGTATTTTTTCTTCATCCACTCCCAGGACCCAATTCTCACTCATGCTCAATGACTCACCTAATGACCGCCCTTCTAGCTCATTGTAAGTGGGAATATCTGTGCTGGTGTTTGTGCGGGTAACATTCCCAGATGGAGTTGCCGCTAAAGTGACAGGAACTGTTGATACGAACATGCCCAGGTGGTCAATTTGTAGAACTAGCGCGTGAGGGTATTCTAATACTTTAAGAAAGCAGAAGTTCAAGCTACATATGATGTGGTTTTCCCAGCCTTTAGCAACCTTCTCTAGTCAACTGGCTCTCTCCTACAGGCCCTCCTGACCATCTGTCTATTGTATCTCATACTCCGCTTCTTGTGGACTCCAAGTTCTGTGTGATGGTGCAGCTCCCGCAGTTGCTCTTTAGTGGTGAGGTTTTTATATGTTATCTGGGAGAGAAGGCAGTGTTACCGACCTGTGATTGTCATGGCAACTTGCCCCATATGAGATCATGCGTGGCATGATAATGAGAGGTGAAGGCGCCTTGTTCCTCCAAATAAATTGCCCTTGAAGATGAGCAGCAGCCCTTCTGGCAGACAAGGTGAGGGGTGATTTTGAGTATAAAATGTGCCTGAATGTTTGGAGTTGTTGTCCTATCATGAGGTGAGTTTTCTGGACTCCCAGGTTCTGAGAGAGAAAGAGTGCGATGGGTAAGGAGATGAGTGAAGCTACCTTTGAATGGTAAAGGGTGTCTTGGCACCAAAAATCTTTGCTGACCTTGTGAGGTCATTGAATCCTTTCCTGCATTGTGTAGCAGTTCTTGGGGTGGTTGGGGTTTGCATTGACTGCCTCACCTATCTCCCTCCAGACATCTGGCACCAGTCTCCGATGTGGCCTTCTCCTCTCAGATCAGACCATCTGTTCTTGCCCCCATTTCTGACAGCAATAGCTCCGCTGTGGCATCAGAAAATCAGTTGATCCTTCTAACTGCTAATACATGTATGGCTGCTGCTCCCTCTGCCATCTTGCCAAGAAGAGATATGGTCCTACCAGCTGCACTAGAACTTTATTTCCTTCCATTGCAGTAAAACCCGTGAGGAGCAGGTTTTCTGGCCTCCAAACCGCCCTGCATGGCTATTGAGGGTTATTTATTTTTATTTTATTTTATTTTTTTATTTGGAGTTACAGCACTGAAACAGGCCCTTCAGCCCACCGAGTCTGTGCCGACCAACAACCACCCATTTATACTAACCCTACAGTAATCCCATATTCCCTATCACCTACCTACACTAGGGGCAATTTACAATGGCCAATTTACCTACCACCTGCAAGTCTTTGGCTGTGGGAGGAAACCGGAGCACCCGGTGAAAACCCACGCAGACACAGGGAGAACTTGCAAACTCCGCACAGGCAGTACCCACAATCGAACCTGGGTCCCTGGAGCTGTGAGGCTGCGGTGCTAACCACTGCGCCACTGTGTTCTGGCAGGAATGTTTCCCATTGGCTGGTGTTAGGACATCCCATTGCAAACCCACCAATAGAGGAGACTCCTCACCATTCTCCGCCCCTTTTGCTTCTGCATTGCACCCAGGAAATAAGCAATCGCCGCACACCCCCCCCCCCCCCAAACTCCTGGGTGCTGAAGTAGAGAAAAATTGTTCTTATGATCTTTATTTTTTCGAGTTAAAATAACAACTGTTACTTTTTAAGAATAAGATTTAACCTGGAGTGTGCAGTGAAGACAGAAAAGGGCTAGAAATATATAGCAGGTCAGTCAGTATATGTGAAGAGAAAATACAGGGTTCATGTACCCTTTAGTGGACCATTTATCCACTGAGGGGTATATTTTTTCTCCCGTTTATATTCACACCAACTTTTATTTGGCAACATGGAGTAAAATATATCATCGTGAAGACCAAGCACATAATCCAGACTGACACCCCCGATGCAGTATTGAGCGAGTGCTGCATTGTCAGAGGTGCCATCTTTCAGATGAGATGTTAATGCAAAGCCCCATCTACCCTTCCAGGTGGATGTAAGAGATCTCATGGCACTATTTCAAAGAACAGGGGCATTATCCCTGGTGTCCTGGCCAATATTTATCACCACTAAATCAACATCACTAAGAAAACAGATTATATTGTGGTCATTATCACATTGCTATTTGTGGGAGCTTGCTTTGCACAATTTGGCTGCCATGTTTCCTGCGTTATAACAGTGACCACACTTCAAAAAGAACTTCTTTGGCTGTAAAGCCCTTTGGAGTTCCCTGAGCTTGTAAAAGGCCCTTTAGAAGTGCAAGTCTGTCTTTGTGCAAGTATACTGCTTGGTGCCGCTCTACAGATGGCTGTTTATCAGTTGGCATCAGTACACTCGCAGAGAAGCTGCATTGTGAACCCAAGTTGTGAGGAGAGGAGTTGATTTAAGTTCTGACGAATGACAGCTGTGTGATGAGGCATGGTAGATTGTAGGACAATATTGCTCATATGTTTGCTGTGTGATTGTGTCTACATGGAAGTGATCTGCTAATTCAATCTTTCTGAATACAGAGCCCATTAAAACACATGGGTGTGGGGGAGAACTGTGTTTAGAGTCTGGGGGAAAAATTCTGTACAGTGCAATATATGTAACAAAATTTTAAGTCCAAAGTGGAACATAAAAATGTCCCTCCCCACCCCCATTACTGAACTACTGAACACGAATGGCATTGTTTCTGAGCTCAAGGCTACACTCTGTCTACGATCTACTGAACACGCTTCCATCATAACAAAGTTCATTAACCCCCTTCAGTTTCCAGTTTCAAATACATTTGTTTCTCTAACTAAAATTTTTAACGGCACTCAATGCCGCAAACGTCATGACTCAAAGCCTTTGTAACGGATGGAATCGCTGGCTGAACACACTTGGGCAGGATTTTGTGCTGCCCTTGAAAACGGGCATGGAGGTGGGGGACAAACAGAACGGCAGAGGGCGCCGTTCCCGTTAGCCTGGGCCCCTGCCATTTTGTCGTGGGCGGGTAAGGCCGAGGATGGCCTTAACGGTCACTTAAGGGCCTCATCCTGCCTCAACCTCATGGGGATATACGCCAGGTAAAGCCTGGTGGCCACCTAGCAAGGTCAGGGGGTCTTTCCTTTGGGGGCAATCCAGGCACCCCCCCCCCCCCGCCACCCGTGAAGAGCCCCCTCCTAACCCCTTCCTGAATGGCCCCAGCCACCCCGACCCCATTTACCTCTCCTGGGTCTCTGACATCTGCTCTGCAGGCCTCCTGTAGTACCGACAGTGACCACCGTTCCCAGTGGAACTGCTGGCACTGGAGAGCTGCTAGCCTTCCAATTGGCTGGAAGCTCTGGAGGCGGGAGGTGGAATTTGAATTTAACTAATAAAAATCTGGAATTAGAAGCTCGTCTAATGGGGCGGCACAGTGGCGCAGTGGTTAGCACCGCAGCCTCACAGCTCCAGCGACCCGGGTTCAATTCTGGGTACTGCCTGTGTGGAGTTTGCAAGTTCTCCCTGTGTTTGCGTGGGTTTCTTCCGGGTGCTCCGGTTTCCTCCCACATGCCAAAGACTTGCAGGTTGATAGGTTAATTGACCATTATAAATTGGCCCTAGTATAGGTAGGTGGTAGGGAAATATAGGGACAGGTGGGGATGTGGTAGGAATATGGGATTAGTGTAGGATTAATATAAATGGGTGGTTGATGGTCGGCACAGACTCGGTGGGCTGAAGGGCCTGTTTCAGTGCTGTATCTCTAAAAACTAAAACTATCTATATCAGTCTGCAACCTCCTTATGTCCACTTCACTACATACTTTACTACCTATCTTTGTGTCATACGCAAATTTAGCTACCATACCATCACTCCCCTCATCTAAGTCGTTGATATAAATTGTAAAAAGTTGAGGCCCCAACACACACCCCTGCAGGACTCCATTCGTCACATCCTGCCACTCAGAAGAGAACCCATTTATGCATACTCTCTGTTTTCTGCCAGCCAGCCAATCTTCTATCCATGCTAATATGTTACCCCCTACACCATGAGCTCCTACTTTGCGCAATAACCTTTTATGTGGCACCTTGTCAAATGCCTTCTGGAAATCCAAGTACAGTACGTCAACGGGCTCCCCTTTATCTACAGTACATATTAATTCTTCAAAGAATTCCAATAAATTGGTTAAACATGATTTCCCTTTCACAAAATCATGCTGACTATTCCCGATTACCTTGAGCTTTTCTAAGTGCCCAGCTCTAGCCGCCTTAGTGATCCAGTCTAATATATTCCCCATGACAGACATCAAGCTAACTGGCCTATAGTTGCCTGTTTTCTGTCTCCACCCCACCCCTCCCCCACCACCACTTCTTGAATAGAGGGGTTATATTTGCTACTTTCCAGTCAGATAGAACCTTTCCAGAATCTAGCGAATTTTGAAAAACTAACACCAACACACCATCTACCTCATTCACCACTTCTTTAAGACCCGAGGATGAAGTCCATCAGGACCCTGGGACTTGTCAGCCTGCAGCTCCATCAGTTTGCTCAGTATCGCTTCCCTGGTGATTGTAATTTCACCAAGTTCCTCTCTTCCTTTCACCTCCTGATTTACAGTGATTACTGGAATGTTTTTGTATCCTCTGTAGTGAAGACAGAAGCAAAATATTTGCTCATTTTATCCACCATTTCCTTATTATCTACTATTAACTCCCCATTCTCACTCTCTAGAGGACCAATGCTCACTTTACTTACTCTTTTCCTTTTTAAGTACCTGTAGAAACTCCTGCTATCCGTTTTTACATTTTTAGCTAGCTTCCTCTCATACTCTAATTTCTTTCTCCTGATTAACCTTTTAGTAATTCTCTGCCGTTCTTTACATTCTGACCAATCATAAGACCTTCCACTCATCTTTGCGCAATTATTCTTTTAATTCATCATGGGATGTGGCATTGCTGGCTAGGACAGCATTTATTGCCCATCCCTTATTGCCCTTGAGATGATGGTGGTGCTTTTTCCTTAAGTTTGTTGCTTTCCTTAACTTCTGCAGTTAACCTTGGATGATGGGTCCTTCCCTTAGAATTTTTCTTTATAGTAGGAATATACTTATTCTGAGTATTCTGAAATATCCCCTTAAATGTCTGACACTGCTTCTCTATCGATCTTTCTCTCTCTCACTGTTGCAGAGAGCAGGAACGCTCAGCAGATGGTTTTTTTAAATCTCAAGTCAATTCCTGACATCAGGAACAGCATTTTCTGAACCTTGGACAGATTCGGAGTTTCCGGTGGGCTTTTAAAAATGCCCAAATCTGTCTGAAGTTCAGAAACTGCTGTTCCTGATGTCAGGATCTGTCAGTTGTGAAACCCAGCACAATTTTTTTTTAAAGCCGGTCTGCAAGAGGAAGACAAAGGGAAATTTCTCATCTCCAGTCACGGACCCTTGGGGAGGATAAGGAACGGCCCGAGTACAGTTTACATCCAAAGGCCGGATGGAAACCTTTTGCAGCCTGGATCCTGGCCTGCGGGCCATATGTTGGGAAACCCTGTCTTAGACCCACTCTTCTGTCTTTCAAACTGGATGTAAAATTCAATCATATTGTGTTCGCTGCGACCTAGAGGTGCCTTTACTCTGAGGTCATTAATTAATCCTGTCACATTACACAATAGCAAGTCTAATATAAGCTGCTATCTGGTTGGTTCCAGAAGGTGCTGCTCTAAGAAACTCTCTTGAAAGCATTCTATGAACTCCTCATCCAGGCTACTATTGCCAATCTGATTTTTCCAGTTTATTTGTAGATTAAAATCACCCATGATTACTGCTGTCCCTTTATCACAAGCATCCAATATTTCTTCTGGTATACTTTGTCCAACATTGTGATTACTATTGGGGAGCCTTAGACCACTCCCGCTAGTGACTTATTTCCCCTACTGATTTCCACCCAAACTGATTCTACATCCTGAACTCCCAAACCAAGGTCATCTCTAACTATTGCACCAATGCCATCTTTGATTAATATTGCTACCCCTCTACCTTTACATAGCTTCCTATTCTTCTTGAACGTCATATACCCCTCGATATTCAGGACCCAATCCTTGTCATGCTGCAGCCACGTCTCCGTAATGGCTATCCGATCATATTTATTTGCATCAATGTGCGCAATCAGCTCATCTACTTTGTTATGAATGCTACGTGCATTCAGATACAGAGCCTTTAGTTTTGTCTTTTTGTTATCTTTGTAATATCTAGCCTTGACTGTTGGTGTGTTCTTAGGTTTTTTCCTCTCTCTCCCTTCCTGCCACTCTTTGACCTTCATTTCCCATATTACTATTTTGCTCTCCTGCCTTGACTCTACCCCTTGATTTGCTACATCTACTCAAGCTTGATCCCTCAGCCCTCTTGTTTAGTTTAAAGCCCTCTCTACTTCCCTTGTTATACGATTTGCTAGAACACTGGTCCCAGCACGGTTCAGGTATAGACCGTCCCAGTGGTATAGCCCCCACTTTCCCCTGTACTGGTGCCAGTGCCCCATGAACCAAAACCCACTTCTCCCACACCAGTCTTTGAGCCATATATTCATTTCACTAATCTTATGTGCCCTCTGCCAATTGGCACGTGGTTCAGGTAATAGTCCAGAGATTATTATCCTTGAGATTCTGCTCTTCAACTTGGTGCCTAGCTCCTCATACTGTCTAAGCAGAACCTCATTCCTAGTCCTATCTGTGTCGCTGTGGCCTTGTATAAAGCAACTACACACACAACGGGGAAGACCCCAGCTGAGTTGTTATTTGGACGCAAAATACGCACCAAGATAACCAGAACTGAGTGACATTAGAGTTTATCAGGAGGTTCGAGATCATGATGCTGAGAAAAAGGGTGCTGCAAAGTTTTATGCAGACCAAAGAAGGAGAGCTAGTCAGTCTGATGTGATGCCAGGTAATGAAGCATTGCTGAGACAAGAGAGTCTGCATAAGATGGATACATCATAATATCCCAAGCCGTACACTGTTATTGCCAAGCAGGGAAATAGTGTGACTGTGCAGTCCCCAGAAGGCTTACCGTTTGGCAGAAATTCTTCATGCGTTAAAAAGTATCACAGTGACAAAGACGAACCTGATGTAGGAGCTGAGGCGAAGCTGACATCCAGCAATTCAGAAGTCAAAGCCAGTGATGCTGTTGCCAGGCAGAAAGCCTGCTATCCAGAGGGAGAAACATCAGTTCCAGATGGTCCAATGACATTTCCTAATCCTGACGTGATGACCAGAGTTCCTGAGACAACAGAAAGACCATGCGCGAGGGGAGACGATATGAAGATTATGTGTTGTGATTATGTTCAAAAATCATGGACATGTTTTGGTCTGATAAGGGAGAAATGTCGCGACTGAATGTGTGGACTTGAGTATTAGAGACTATATGGTACTTGGAAGGTAAACTGAAAGTAGCTTTGTGCTTTGGGGAAAACACCTGACCTGGGAATTGTTGTAAGGTCAGATAAGCTTATGCTGCCGTAGTGAGAACAGTGAACAGAATTCTACAGAAGTCTTTGATGAGACACTTGTTATATCTTTGATGAAGTTAAAGCTATGATTTCAAGTGTGATTCATTGCAGCCTGAGATGTGACAGCTGCAGATGTCAGCAGCAACCAGTCGTAAGAGGCTGAACCTCCTGAGGCTTTGATGCTCATGACATGTCCAGAATGCTAATCCTCTGCCTGTAGATCTTGTGCTGGAGGTACCACCTCCTTCAAGTTGGATCTCTGAGTTCATCCCCTCTGTCCTGTGGAGCAGTATGTGGCTGAGAGGAAGGTATTGGTGCTCCTGCTGATGTTGCTCCTGCTGCTCATGGTGTTGCTGGTGCTGCTGCTTTTGCTCCTCATCAAAGGACAAAGGTAACACTACCTAAGCTGCCCCCATGCTGCTGAGAAAGCTGGCAGCCGGCAAGTGCGGATCAAAGTAAAAAAAAACTCCAAGGTAGCAGAAATGACTTGCAAGGTCTTAGAAATCACCTCCAAAGCAGTAAGAGCACATTCTCAGCACAAGTCCTGTGAGCAAAAGCCTTTCATCGAGGCAAAGAAACAGCTGTCATATCTATGTACTTAAAGACTTCCCAACCTGTCATTTGCTCAGCCCTGTCAATCCCCGCTGTCCCCTCGCCTTGTTCAACATGGCAAGTTCCAGGAAGCCCAGGAAACCAGTCCACTGGCATTAAAGACACAACCCAGCATTAAAAATGTGTTCAATTGGCTTTTAACATATGCCAATAGCAGACCCATCTATCCCACAGGGGTTTCCCACATGCTCACCAACGCGTTCCAGTTAATTACGGAAGTCAGTGGCATTTTGTGATACTTTAACCTCTCATGGCACCAACACTGGCAGGTTAAAACTCCCCTCAACATGTCAGCTGGAGCCTAACCAGTGATTTCTAATGGTTTAGCATGACTTCCTTGCTTTTGTACTTATAAAGCCAAAGATCCCATATGCCTTTTTTTAACAGCCTTCTCAACTTGTGATGCCACCTCCAAAGATTTGTGTACTCTCTGTTCCTTTAAAATTGTAACTTCTGTGAAACAAGCATTTGAAATGTTTCCCAGAGACGTGATAATACAATATGTAAATACAAGCCTTTCTTCTATCCTCTGCTGCAACAATTTTGACATTTTAATTTCCCACACCAGCCAAACCTGTGGTCTTTCTGAGTGAGACCAACTATTTAGTGTCAGTTACTGAGCTTTGTGATGGGGACTGAAAGCCACTGGATTCCTATCATTTCATGGGAAACAGAGAGAAGGTCGTTGTCTTCCCAGTGTGTGATCGATTGAGTACAAGTTCTGGAGGTGAGAGGACTGTGTGCAAACCACACTGTAGCACCCAGTCTAACACCCCAACTGTTTATGAATTGCTCAACCATATGATTACCACAGCTCCTATATTGTGATCTAGGATGTGAACCTCACACCAGATTGAATCACTTGTATTCAATAGACTGAAACGGTGTAACAATGACAAGTAATCAGTGCCACACCAAGTATCATTGTTATCACTGAGCACATCCGAGATGTTTAAGTGAAAGGGGAAAAGTTTAGGGGGGATATGCGTGGAAAGTTCTTTACGCAGAGGGTGGTGGGCACCTGGAACGCATTGCCAGCGGAGGTGGTAGATGCGGGCACGATGGAGTCTTTTAAGATGTATCTGGACAGATACATGATTGGGCAGGAAGAAAAGAGATACAGAAGCTTAGAAAATAGGCGACATGTTTAGAGAGAAAATCTGGATCGGCGCAGGCTTGGAGGGCCGAAGGGCCTGTTCCTGTGCTGTAATTATCTTTGTTCTTTGTTCTTACTCAGTCCAACTGGCCCTGGAGTCAGGACCTATCTTGAAATGGTGGCCAGATTCCAGTTCTATCTCATGATGGTCCTGAGCTACATATTTACAGAAAGAAGAATGGATCATTCATAGTTAGTTTGATTGTTACAAAGAGTCAGTTCCACTCGTCACAACAAGGCTTGTTGCTGCAACTATAACTAACCATGAGCATTTGAAATTCTGATAACATCTTTACAGTGCACTTCATGATTTCTGCAGGTGACCTGCATACTTGCACATGACAGACGTTGTCAAATACACAACACTAAAAGGAGTTTTTTGAGTTATAATCTTAACTTGTAGACACGGACCTTGTTTAGTCAAATTTTAAAAAAACCCTAAAGCAGCACGGTGACATAGGATGACAACAGATAACATTGGTGCTCCAATACAATTGGTCATCAAGCACTAGTGTAAGGGTTGGCAGCTGTGATTCTGTACCTACCAAGCTTTGAATCATAGGTACAGTCAGAGGTATTGAGCAGAGGCTGGGCACTTTTCCAGTGGACAAAGGGCAGTCATCTTAAACTGGTCAAGTTATGAATACTACTGAATTCATTGCTAATCTGAACTTTCCTCTCTTGTTCTCCTAAGATCCAAATAGCTTGTTTTAGGCGGCAGGGGTGCTGTCTTTATCCTCATCCTGCCGAGGCTAGTAAAGAGGAAAGTTCAGCTAGTGGTTGACCTGTGGATGTTATGTGAGGGCAGAATCGTCCTTGGCTGTGATGCCAGTCATTGTCATATAACTAACTGCCTGCACTTGTCTGTGTTTGCGAAGGAACAGTGGCTCCTTCGGTAAGCTGCCTGAAGCTGGGGGACGAAATTTCCTTTGACAAAGGTCCATAGGAGCGACAATGTAAACAAACCTATTCCAGTTCAATAGTTTGACTGGTTAATCCAATGCAGTTATCAGTTCAGTAAATCTCAATTTGTTTTTGCATGTCTTTATGCTACCAGATGGTGTGAGCTGCCCTCCTCCAGCCTGCAATTGTAAACAGTGCTGCAACAACGTCTATCGAAGTGGGCCTTTTCCTCCACGCATGAGATATAACCAAGATATACCTTTGAGAGAGGTGTCACCCGCCCAGCCATGTGGATGTGGACAAGTTAACTCTCCCCCTCTGTACTTTACAAGATATCCTTATAGTAGAGGAATGCAAAGCAGTTTCATCCAAGGTGCACCTCAAGCACAAATATATGGGTGAGTACAGTTAGTGGAATTTTACTTGGTCATTCCATGTTTCTTAGCCTTTTATCTGTATATTTCCTGTCTTTGTTTTTCTCTGTTTACTGTCTTTTCTTATGTATACATGCACATATATTTGGGGTGTGTGTATATATATATATATATATATATATAATGTATATATGTGTGTGGGTGGGTATATGTGTATATGCATACGTTTTCTTTATTGAAGTTTCCTGTCTCTTGCAGCTTCTCCATCTTCCTCTATTATCTCACACATACCAGCTGGGCTCCTGGCCACATATCTTTGCTATGTCTATGTACAATTCATTGAACATCACAATCACATTGGCCAAAACCAATTGGCAGCTGAGATTTCAAACTGAACCTGTGGGACATTGCTGGCATCTATCCGTGCCTAATAGCGCTGGAGGTTCCAAGTGTTCTTTTCCCCTTTCCAATCCTGTCCTCTCCTGAAGGCACAGACTCCTGGTGCAATGTGGATTCCCTGGTACCACTTGGCCTACAGTACTTTGCCAAGGCACCATTCTTCGAGTATGAACCCACACAGTGAACGTTGTCACCGTTTTGAACTGTGCAGAGTGTCACACCTCAGCCTGATGGTGGATGGCCCATCAACCAGGAACTGAATCCTGGGTGTTATCTCCTTGTCCAGGCAGAGGAGTAATTCCACACCTTTATACCCAGACAGTGCAGTAATTTCTCACCTTTATACCCAGACAGTGCAGTAATTTCACACCTTTATACCCAGACAGTGCAGTAATTCCACACCTTTATACCCAGACAGTGCAGTAATTTCACACCTTTATACCCAGACAGTGCAGTAATTTCACACCTTTATACCCAGACAGTGCAGTAATTTCTCACCTTTATACCCAGACAGTGCAGTAATTTCTCACCTTTACACCCAGACAGTGCAGTAATTTCACACCTTTATACCCAGACAGTGCAGTAATTTCTCACCTTTATACCCAGACAGTGCAGTAATTTCTCACCTTTACACCAGACAGTGCAGTAATTTCTCACCTTTACACCCAGACAGTGCAGTAATTTCTCACCTTTATACCCAGACAGTGCAGTAATTTCTCACCTTTATACCCAGACAGTGCAGTAATTTCTCACCTTTATACCCAGACAGTGCAGTAATTTCTCACCTTTATACCCAGACAGTGCAGTAATTTCTCACCTTTATACCCAGACAGTGCAGTAATTTCTCACCTTTATACCCAGACAGTGCAGTAATTTCTCACCTTTATACCCAGACAGTGCAGTAATTTCTCACCTTTATACCCAGACAGTGCAGTAATTTCTCACCTTTATACCCAGACAGTGCAGTAATTTCTCACCTTTATACCCAGACAGTGCAGTAATTTCTCACCTTTATACCCAGACAGTGCAGTAATTTCTCACCTTTATACCCAGACAGTGCAGTAATTTCTCACCTTTATACCCAGACAGTGCAGTAATTTCTCACCTTTATACCCAGACAGTGCAGTAATTTCTCACCTTTATACCCAGACAGTGCAGTAATTTCTCACCTTTATACCCAGACAGTGCAGTAATTTCTCACCTTTATACCCAGACAGTGCAGTAATTTCTCACCTTTATACCCAGACAGTGCAGTAATTTCTCACCTTTATACCCAGACAGTGCAGTAATTTCTCACCTTTATACCCAGACAGTGCAGTAATTTCTCACCTTTACACCCAGACAGTGCAGTAATTTCTCACCTTTATACCCAGACAGTGCAGTAATTTCTCACCTTTATACCCAGACAGTGCAGTAATTTCTCACCTTTATACCCAGACAGTGCAGTAATTTCTCACCTTTATACCCAGACAGTGCAGTAATTTCTCACCTTTACACCCAGACAGTGCAGTAATTTCTCACCTTTATACCCAGACAGTGCAGTAATTTCTCACCTTTACACCCAGACAGTGCAGTAATTTCTCACCTTTACACCCAGACAGTGCAGTAATTTCTCACCTTTACACCCAGACAGTGCAGTAATTTCTCACCTTTACACCCAGACAGTGCAGTAATTTCTCACCTTTACACCCAGACAGTGCAGTAATTTCTCACCTTTACACCCAGACAGTGCAGTAATTTCTCACCTTTACACCCAGACAGTGCAGTAATTTCACACCTTTATACCCAGACAGAGCAGCAATTTCTCACCTTTATACCCAGACAGTGCAGCAATTTCTCACCTTTATACCCAGACAGTGCAGCAATTTCTCACCTTTATACCCACACAGTGCAGTAATTTCTCACCTTTACACCCAGACAGTGCAGTAATTTCTCACCTTTATACCCAGACAGTGCAGTAATTTCTCACCTTTATACCCAGACAGTGCAGTAATTTCACACCTTTATACCCAGACAGAGCAGCAATTTCTCACCTTTATACCCAGACAGTGCAGCAATTTCTCACCTTTATACCCAGACAGTGCAGTAATTTCTCACCTTTATACCCAGACAGTGCAGTAATTTCTCACCTTTATACCCAGACAGTGCAGTAATTTCTCACCTTTATACCCAGACAGTGCAGTAATTTCTCACCTTTATACCCAGACAGTGCAGTAATTTCTCACCTTTATACCCAGACAGTGCAGTAATTTCTCACCTTTATACCCAGACAGTGCAGTAATTTCTCACCTTTATACCCAGACAGTGCAGTAATTTCTCACCTTTATACCCAGACAGTGCAGTAATTTCTCACCTTTATACCCAGACAGTGCAGTAATTTCTCACTTTTACACCCAGACAGTGCAGTAGTTTCTCACCTTTACACCCAGACAGTGCAGTAATTTCTCACCTTTATACCCAGACAGTGCAGTAATTTCTCACCTTTATACCCAGACAGTGCAGTAATTTCTCACTTTTACACCCAGACAGTGCAGTAGTTTCTCACCTTTACACCCAGACAGTGCAGTAATTTCTCACCTTTATACCCAGACAGTGCAGTAATTTCTCACTTTTACACCCAGACAGTGCAGTAGTTTCTCACCTTTACACCCAGACAGTGCAGTAATTTCTCACCTTTACACCCAGACAGTGCAGTAATTTCTCACCTTTACACCCACAGTGCAGTAATTTCTCACCTTTACACCCAGACAGTGCAGTAATTTCTCACCTTTACACCCAGACAGTGCAGTAATTTCTCACCTTTACACCCAGACAGTGCAGTAATTTCTCACTTTTACACCCAGACAGTGCAGTAATTTCTCACTTTTACACCCAGACAGTGCAGTAGTTTCTCACCTTTACACCCAGACAGTGCAGTAGTTTCTCACCTTTACACCCAGACAGTGCAGTAATTTCTCACCTTTACACCCAGACAGTGCAGTAATTTCTCACCTTTACACCCAGACAGTGCAGTAATTTCTCACCTTTACACCCAGACAGTGCAGTAATTTCTCACCTTTACACCCAGACAGTGCAGTAATTTCTCACCTTTACACCCAGACAGTGCAGTAATTTCTCACCTTTACACCCAGACAGTGCAGTAATTTCTCACCTTTACACCCAGACAGTGCAGTAATTTCTCACCTTTACACCAGACAGTGCAGTAATTTCTCACCTTTACACCAGACAGTGCAGTAATTTCTCACCTTTACACCCAGACAGTGCAGTAATTTCTCACCTTTACACCCAGACAGTGCAGTAATTTCTCACCTTTACACCCAGACAGTGCAGTAATTTCTCACCTTTATACCCAGACAGTGCAGTAATTTCTCACCTTTACACCCAGACAGTGCAGTAATTTCTCACTTTTACCCCCAGACAGTGCAGTAATTTCTCACCTTTACCCCCAGACAGTGCAGTAATTTCTCACCTTTACCCCCAGACAGTGCAGTAATTTCTCACCTTTACACCCAGACAGTGCAGTAATTTCTCACCTTTACACCCAGACAGTGCAGTAATTTCTCACCTTTACACCCAGACAGTGCAGTAATTTCTCACCTTTACACCCAGACAGTGCAGTAATTTCTCACCTTTACACCCAGACAGTGCAGTAATTTCTCACCTTTACACCCAGACAGTGCAGTAATTTCTCACCTTTACACCCAGACAGTGCAGTAATTTCTCACCTTTACACCCAGACAGTGCAGTAATTTCTCACCTTTACACCCAGACAGTGCAGTAATTTCTCACCTTTACACCCAGACAGTGCAGTAATTTCTCACCTTTACACCCAGACAGTGCAGTAATTTCTCACCTTTACACCCAGACAGTGCAGTAATTTCTCACCTTTACACCCAGACAGTGCAGTAATTTCTCACCTTTACACCCAGACAGTGCAGTAATTTCTCACCTTTACACCCAGACAGTGCAGTAATTTCTCACCTTTACACCCAGACAGTGCAGTAATTTCTCACCTTTACACCCAGACAGTGCAGTAATTTCTCACCTTTACACCCAGACAGTGCAGTAATTTCTCACCTTTACACCCAGACAGTGCAGTAATTTCTCACCTTTACACCCAGACAGTGCAGTAATTTCTCACCTTTACACCCAGACAGTGCAGTAATTTCTCACCTTTACACCCAGACAGTGCAGTAATTTCTCACCTTTACACCCAGACAGTGCAGTAATTTCTCACCTTTACACCCAGACAGTGCAGTAATTTCTCACCTTTACACCAGACAGTGCAGTAATTTCTCACCTTTACACCCAGACAGTGCAGTAATTTCTCACCTTTACACCCAGACAGTGCAGTAATTTCTCACCTTTACACCCAGACAGTGCAGTAATTTCTCACCTTTATACCCAGACAGTGCAGTAATTTCTCACC
Organism: Heterodontus francisci; assembly: GCF_036365525.1. Lineage (NCBI taxonomy): Eukaryota > Metazoa > Chordata > Chondrichthyes > Heterodontiformes > Heterodontidae > Heterodontus > Heterodontus francisci. The sequence continues at coordinate 166,294,795 of NC_090373.1, read as the reverse complement.
TTTATACCCAGACAGTGCCGTAATTTCTCACCTTTATACCCAGACAGTGCAGTAATTTCTCACCTTTAAAGCCCGGATTAAAATCAAGCAGAAACTGAAAAATTTGCATACATTTCTGCTGCAATTTATTATGCTATTATTCACTGCATCACCTTGTTCATGCACATCCTCCTGCTCTGTATTCCTTCCTTTCTCAAACACTTGGCTGAGAGCATCTTTCATAAGATATTCACTGGATGTTTGCAAATATGGGTCTGGGCTCTCTGCTTCTTCCTGAGAATACTTTGCCAGATCTGGATGGGTGATGTTGGGGACACATTATCTTACATCCCAGCCTCTCTGCCGTTCACTGCTGGTCTGACTGCCTTATTTCCTGCCAATCGCACTGTGGGAATGCTGGATGTCGGGGCAGCCTGTTAGGCCCAGGTGACCAGCATTCAGAAATCAGCAACGAAGGCCTAGGGCAGAGAGTAATGAGAGCCCTGTGTCATCACTTTTTTTGCATGGTTGTGCACCGGTCCCATATTTGACTGAAATTCTTTGTGCCAGAAAATCTGCTTTCCATGAAGGCAGCTCACCAGACACCTGCCTCTTCCAGCCAACAACACTTCAGCTCCCTAATGGCATGATTCCTGGCACAGGCTGACCAGCCCACCTCCCTTCTGTAACTGTCTCTGGGGCTGGAAGTATGACCAGCGTCAGTGGTACTCTCATCCTGCTAGAGACATGCCATGGTTGGGGGAGGAGTAGAGATGCATCGGCTAGGCCATGGATTCACTGATGATTGGAAAGGTTTCAAGTGAAATGAGTCTGAACAATGTGTCTGAGCAGTTGCAACCCCATTAGATGTGCTCCCAGGCCGACAGCACAAAATTAATCTCAAAAGGCCAGTGGATAATAGATTGGGACCCACTTTGAGAAAGGCCGGAAGGAAGGATGTTCGGGTAGCTATCCTGGATGGTTCTGTTGCAGCTATTGTTCCCAAGTTAAGTGCATGATTTCTGCAACATGTTATTCTGCAACTTGGGTGTATTCAGACTGCACAATTGCATGGATGTTTCTCCACATCACGTCAAGCCGATAAACACCTCGTCCTCCACATGAGATGGGAATGTCAAAGGGCCAGCAAATGAAACTCAGGGTGGCGCCTCCCCTGGATTATAGTCGACCCTTTTTCATGTGTGGTACACAAAAGATCTCATAAGAAGATCCTGCTACTCAACAGTACAATCACCTGTTTCAGGCAACAAACTCCATTCAATATGGAAATTGAAGTCCTCTGATATAAATCGGACCCCAATTGCCATTTGACATCAGACATACGGTGCAGTGCAGGCTTCTCTGGTCTCCATACACCAATTTTAGCCAACATTTTTCCCAGGATGCCTCAGCCTTTGCATCTGGGCACAGTTCAAATAGGAAACTATGTGGATCGATGTAAGAAATGTCCTTCTGAACTCATTGCCAGGAGATTTGTAGCATTGGCTGATTGAAAACTCTTCCAATCATGTTTTTTTTTTGTCCAACTCAAATGAACATTGTAGTGACAGAATTACACAGGTTGTTTCATCCTTTGACAGATTCAGTGACGGTTCCAGAATCTCTCTCCCAATCTCACCACCCTAGACTATCTAATTTTTTTTTTGCAAACAAGATGCAGTAGATTTTTTAAAAGATGTTAAATTGAGTTCCTTGTCAGTTTTTTTTTTAAGGTGTGGAATTTTCTTGGAGAACATCTGGGATATTTACTTTAGCATTTGATTGGGGATTGGCAAACTGTCCAAGCTGCTGCGTGAATAAAAGGGAAGCCCAGCCTATCTGGAATTGTAGCCAAGATTTAGCTTTCTTACTAATGAATGGACTGAAAGAAAGTGGAGCAAATGGATTTTTTTTCTTTTTAGTCAAGCCTGAAAAAGGAAGCATGAATAAAAGAAAGGGCATAAACAAAATCAAAAAATGCTATGAATTTAACAGAAAATGAAGTATTGAAAAGTAGAGTACAGTAAACAACCTAAAGAGTTGCACCACCATATAAAGCATTCTTTAAGTCATAATGTGATTGTTTCTCACATACGAAGCTGTGAGGATCCTTTGGGCTGTTATCATTTGTTGGTGAGCACCACTGAAACCTCAGTTACCCTTAAATCAATGAAATGCACATTAGACTGTGAGATCATCTGAGATAAGCATTTCTAACAGAGGGGCCCATTTTCTGTTGTGCTTCAGTGCTGGGCCAGAGTGAGTTGAATTCTGTCGACAGCCACACACACTCAACAGTTGTAAGATACAAAAAGAAGGGATGGCACATTGGGGAACCAGCTTTTGAGGAAAATTTGGTGGGACCTGAACTTCTAACCGGAAACCGCTACACTGTGGGATTCCTGATCTTCGTCACGTCACTGTGGGGAATGCTGAGCAGAGGCCAGGTAGTTAGTTTTCTGGGGTCGGTGGGAGGGGGGTGGGAAGCGAATGATTCGATGAATCATCACTAAGCCAGTACTATACAGTTCCTGACAATTGTCCCAGTTTCAAGCTTCACTCCACTCAGTTCCCGTTTTGAACCGTGCCAAGGGGTGAGGGTTGTAGCATTCCCACAGAATTTATTTTGGCCCGAATTGGTGTATGGAGACCGGAGAACAGGGGTCAGCATTGCTTTTGTTTTCCCTTCCTTTTTTCTCCCACCTTGGTCAAGAGGGATGTGAGAAAGACTCTTTTTCGTTCATCTTTCCTCTCTGTCACTGATGTGAGATAGAAAGGCATGAGACTGATGAAAATCAACATTGGGTCAACCCTGAGTGTGCATGACAACGAGGAGCGGGATTCAAACTCAAATCTTTCAGTGGGATTGACCTTCTACTGAAATGTTATTATCCAATTATTAGATTCTAAAATGTCTGTAACCAGATTCTTCAGTAACGCTGTTTGCAATTGGCCCCCCGGAGATTCCAGGGACTACCCAGGAGTGAGTCTCCCCTCTGATTTTCCCTTCTCCCTTTGCGGAGAGGAGCCACAGCGCCCCCATTCAATGTCTCTCATGACTTGATGCGCCATAACTGGGGAACTGAAACTTGAATCTTATGGCCCTTAGAGATACTGCATTAATGGCATTAGGTTCCCCCAGAATCATCACAACTTTATCTAATGGATTATCTCAGGTTTTGGCTTCACTGACAATTCTTCGTATTGGTGAATGCTGGCGCACAAGTAAACATACAAGGGTGACAATAAAAAAGAATTACTTCAGTTGAAACTCTAATCAAAATGATGAGATTAGGATATCTTTCTGACCTATTAAGCAATCTTCTTACTTTTAGGGAAGATCCAAATCGTGCAAATATCAGAGGGATGAGCCGAGAGGCAGTTGGACTTTTACCTGATGTTGCCCCTCAGCATGAAGGGCTTCCTCCACATAATAGAGGTCACATTTCCAATGCTTGTCCACTGCCATATAGCACACGAGACATTCCTGCCAGTGGCATTGATTGGCACGGTACTCTGAGAACAATTAACCTGCCGGATGCATTCCGTAAGTACCTTGTGTTCTGCATTCTACCCTCGTCGATGTGAGGCACTTGTTTGGGGTCCAGAATCGAACCTAATAGAGGGCTGGAGGGGAACTGCCTAAGGGTGCTCCTTTTCCATTTGAACTCCATCTCAATTTGTTCCAGCATGAGAACTTAACTAAACCATTTGTCCTTTCAATGGGCAGGTCAGTGTGACCACTCTTGGTCATACTGCCATACATATTGAAATGAGACCCAAGCATCAAAATGGCTCAGAGCCCTTGATGAGGACATCAGATAGGAAGCACGAGCAAACCTTGCACTGCCTGCCTGATACCCAGATAATATTGGCGCCATTACCCGTTCACTTACTACTGCTTGTGGGATCTTGATGTGCGCAAGTTGGCAGCTATGTTTGCCTCCATAACAGTGACTGCACTTCTAAGATGTTCCATTGGTTGTAAAGCAGTTTCAGATGTCCTGAAGACAGCAATGTTGCTCGGATCAAATTTTATCACTGGCATACTCAAGACTTCTGTCATATTATAATGAAAATCACACCTGTCTGGTTTTGAATGGCTTTGCAAGAACCATGGTGGAAGCAGAATTGGGTTGAGTAGTTTATCTGATGCTATTCTTCCTTTGATAGGAAAAGTATTTGTTACCTACTCTGTGGACACAGCCAATGAAATTCGTATCTTTGTGAACTTCCTGCGTATTAATGGCTTTGAGACAGCAGTAAGTAACTTTCTCATTCCAAACACACACTCAATATTCCTTCTGCAGAACCAGTGTAGGAACCAACTCTGGCCAGCAGCATTGCTTGTTTTATCTAAGGAGTATCGCAAATATAATGTTGAGTGAATTTTCACAGTGAGAGATATTGAACTATTTTGAACCTAACCAAGTGTGCTTTTTATTTAGAAGCAGTGAAGGAAGTTAGAAGCCCATGGAATTAAGGAGAAAGCAGCAACTTGCATACAAAATTGGTTCAGTGACGGGAAGCAAAAAGGATATTTTTCAGACTGGGAAGTAGTTTGCAGTTGTGTGCCCCAAGAGTCCATTATTCTTTACAATTTTTGCAAACGGCCTAGACTCTGGTGTAGGGAGCAGCATTATAAAGTTTGCAAACGATAGGACATTTGGTAAAGTAGTAGATCATGATGAGGATTATAGACTTCAGAATGGCATAGGCAGGATGGTGAAATGGGCAGAAACCTGGCAGATGGAGTTCAATGCAGAGAAGTGAGAAGTGATGCCCTTTGGGAGAACTAATACAGAAAGACAGTGTACGATAAATGTCACGATTTATAAAAAGTGTAGATGAGCAAAGATACCTTGGTGTCCATATACACAAATCCTTAAATGTAGCAGAGCAAGTTAATAAGGTGTTAAAAAGGCAAATGGGATATTTGGGTTTGTAAATAGAGGAATAGAATATAAAAGCAAAGAGATCATGTTAGAACTTTATACATCACTGGTTAGGCCTCAGTTGGAGTATTTTGGACAATTCTGCAGCACCACATTTTAGGAATGAAGTAAAGGCCTGACAAAGAGCACAGAGATGGCGTACAAGCATGTTACCAGGGATGAGGGACTTCAGTCACTAGGAGAGGTTTGAAAAGATAGATCTGTTCTTTTTGGAACAGAGGTGGTTAAGAGGTGACCTCATTGACATTATCAAGATGATGAAAGGTTTTGATAAAGTAGATAGAGAAAAGCTACTTAATTTGGCGAGTGGGTCTAGAACTAGAGGTGATGGATTCAAAATCATTGGCAAAAGATCTTTTTTTTTATCTGTTCGTGGAATGTATGCATCGCTGGCTAGGCCAGCATTTATTGCCCATCCCTAATTGCCCTTGAGAAGGTGGTGTTGCACTGCCTTCTTGAACTGCTACAGCCCTTGGGGGTGTAGGTACATCCAACAGTGCTGTTAGGGAAGAAGTTCCAGAATTTTGATCCCGCGACAGTGAAGGAACGGCGATATAGTTCCAAGTCAGAATGGTGTGTGGCTTTGAGGGGAATTTGCAGGTGGTGGTGTTCCCATGCATCTGCTGCCCCTAGTCCTTCTAGCTGGTGGAGGTTATGCATTTGGAAGGTGCTGTCGAAGGAGTCTTGGTGAGTTGCTGCAATGCATCTCGTAGATGGTGCACACTGCTGCCACTGTGCATCGCTGGTGAAGGGAGTGAATGTTGAATGTGATGTATGAGGTGCCAATCAAGCGGGCTGCTTTGTCCTGGATGGTGTCACGCTTCTTGGTTGTTGGAGCTGCAACCATCCAGGCAAGTGGAGAGTATTCCATCACACTCCTGACTTGTGCCTTGTAGATGGTGGACAGGTTTTGGGGAGACAGAAGGTGAGTTACTCACCACAGAATTCCAAGCCTTTGACCTGCTCTTGTAGCCACAGCATTTATGTGGCTGCTCCAGTTCAATTTCTGGTCAATGGTAACCCCCCCAGGATGTTGATAGTGGGGGATTCAGCAATGGTAATGCCATTGACATCAAGGGGAGATGGTTAGATTCTCTCTTGTTGGATTTGGTCATTGCCTGGCACTTGAGTGGCGTGAATGTTACTTGCCACTTATCAGCCCAAGCCTGGATGTTGTCCAGGTCTTGCTGCATAAGGACACGGGCTGTTTCAGTATCGGAGGAGTCGCGAATGGTGCTGAGCATTGTGCAATAGTGAACATCCTCATTTCTGACCTTATAATAGAAGGGTCATTAATGAAGCAGCTGAAGATGGTTGGGCCTAGTACACTACCCTGATGAACTCCTGCAGTGATGTCCTAGAGCTGAGATGATTGACCTCCAACAACCACAACCATCTTCCTTTGTGCTAGGTATGACTCCAACCAGGGGAAAGTTTTCCCCCTGATTCCCATTGACTCCAGTTTTGCTCAGGCTCCTTGATGCCATACTCGGTCAAAAGCTGCCTTGATGTCAAGGGCAGTGACTCCCACCTCACCTCTGGAGGGGAGACAGGAGAAATATTTTCACTGGGAGTTGTTGGGATCTGGAACACTTGACCCAAAAAGGTAGCGGAAGCTAATTCCATAAATAATTTGAAGAGGGTGTTGGACAGGTACTGGGGATGAGGAGCTTACAGGGTTATGGTCAAAAAGCAGGGATGCGGAACTAAGCACGACTGCTCTTTTAAAGAGCCAGCACTGACATAACGGGATGAATGGTCTCCTTCTGTGCTATAGGTTTCTATGATTCCAGGTGGCAGGTAGATAATAAAAACTTGTGTTGCATGGAAATTTTGAAACAAAGCAGGAACAAGTTGAAAAAAAAATGACATCCATATTTTTAGTGTGTATTGAGATCTTTTGTGGGTTCAAAGCCATGTCCCATCACTGTATGGTACCAGCTACTCCTACACCAACCCTGCTTTGTCTCAAGGCCACCTGAATCCGGTTCAATTCTCACCCTCCAATTCATAATTTGATGGCACCATTGTCACCCTCTGATTGAAAGACTGTGCAGGTAGTGAATCACATAAATGATGGCAACCATCATTATCAGGTTATGTAAATGTCACATTTGGATCATTAACCTGAGTTCCTATTGTTCTACAGATTGACATTTTTGAAGACTCAGTTCGCGGTATAGACATTATCAAGTGGATGGAAGGCTACCTGACTAATGTAAGGACATAAATGCGCTGACAGCTGTTGGAATGATCAACTTTAAGGGTGGCAGCTGTGGCTCAGTGGTAGCAATCTCACCTCGAAGGTCATGGGTTCAGGACCCACTCCAGGACTTGAGCACATAATTGTGCTGACACTCCAGTGCCAGTACCGAGGGAGTGCCACACTGTTGGAGTTGCTGTCTTTCAGATGAGACTGCAAACTGAGGCTCTATGTGCCCTCAGAGGTGGATGCAAATAGTCTCATGGTATTACTTCAAAGAAGAGCAGGGGAGTTCTCCCCATTGTCCTGACTAATATTTATCCCTGAACCAACATCATTAAACAGATTATCTGGTCTTTATCACATTGCTATTTATCGGAGTTTGCTGTGTGCAAATTGGCTGCCACGGTTCCTGCATTACAACAGTGACTATATTTCATTTTACATTCAGTTTGAGGGAGAGAAGAGTGGGTCCAAGTATTTTAAACTTGAATACGGGCAATTATGAGGGAATGAAAGCAGAGCTAGCTAAAGTGGCAAATTAGTTTAAGGTATAGAACAGTAGAAATGCAGTGGCAGTTATTTAAGGGGATATTTCAGAATACACAGAATAGATAGATTTCAACAAGAAAGAAAAATTCCAAGAGTGGGACCCACCATCCTTGGTTAACTCAAACAGTTAAAGATAGTATCAAACTTTTAAAAAAGCCGATAATTGCGCAAAGATTGGAGGCAGGTCAGAAGATGGACAGAATATAAAAAACAAAGAATGACTAAAGGATTGATAAGGAAGAGAAAGCTAGCTAGAAATATAAAAACAGATTGTAAGAGTTGCCATAGATATTTAAAAAAGAAAAGTTAACAAAGTGAACGTTGGCCCTATAGAAAGTGAGTCTGGGGAATTAATAATGGATAATAAGGAGATGGCAGATGAATTGAACAAGTATTTTTAGTTTTAGTTTAGTCTAGAGATAGAGCACTGAAACAGGCCCTTCGGCCCACCGAGTCTGTGCCGACCATCAACCACCCATTTATACTAATCCTACACTAATCCCATATTCCTACCACATCCCCACCTGTCCCTATATTTCCCTACCACCTACCTATACTAGGGGCAATTTACAATGGCCAGTTTACCCACCAACCTGCAAGTCTTTTGGCTGTGGGAAGAAACCGGAGCACCCGGAGAAAACCCACGCAGACACAGGGAGAACTTGCAAACTCCACACAGACAGTACCCAGAATTGAACCCGGGTCGCTGGAGCTGTGAGGCTGCGGTGCTAACCACTGCGCCACTGTGCATCAGTGTTCACTATTGAGGATACAGGTAACATCCCAGTATTAGCTGTAAGTCAGGAAATGGAAGGGAGGGAGGAACTCAAGAAAATTACAATCACCAGGGAAGTGGTACTGAACAAATCGTTGGAGCTGCGGGCTGACAAGTCCCCGGGTCCTGATGGACTTCATCCTAGGGTGTTACAAGAAGTGGCTAATGAGATAGTTGGTGCGTTAGTTTTAATTTTCCAAAATTCCCTAGATTCAGGGAAGGTTTCGTTAGTTTGGAAAATAGCAATTGTAACTCCTTTATTCAAAAAGGGAGACAGAAAGCAGGAAACTTCAGGCCAGTTAGCTTAACATCTGTCTTGGGGAAAATGTTAGAAGCTATTATTAAAGACGTTATAGCAGGGCACTTAGAAAAATTCAAGCTAATCAGGCAGAGTCAACATAGTTTTGTGAAAGGGAAATCATGTTTAACCAATTTATTGGAGTTCTTTGAGGGAGTTACATGTGCTGTGGATAAAGGGGAACCGGTGGATGTATTGTATTTAGATTTCCAGAAGGCATTTGATAAGGTGTCACATCAAAGATTATTGAAGAACATAAAAGCTCATGGTGTAGGGGGTAACATTTTGACATGGATAGAAGATTGGCTAGCTAACAGGAAACAGACAGTAGGCATAGATGGGTCATTTTCTAGTTGGCAAGATGTAATGAGTGGTGTGTCACAGGGATCTGTGCTGGGGCCTCAGCTTTTTACAGTTTGTAGAAATTACTTAGATGAAGGGACCAAAGGTATGGTTGCTAACTTTGCTGATGACACAAAGATAGGTAGGAAAGTATCTTGTGAAGAGGACATAAGGAGGCTACAAAGGGATATAGATAGGTTAAGTGAGTGGGCAAAGACCTGGCAAATAAAGTATAATGTGGGAAAGTGGGAAATTGTCCACTTTGGCAGGAAGAATAAAAAAAGTATATTATCGAGCGAGAGATTGCAGAGCTCTGAGATGCAGAGGGATCTGGGTGTCCTAGTGCATGAATCGCAAAAGGTTAGTATGCAGGTACAGCATGTAATTAGGAAAGCTAATAGAATGTTATCGTTTATCGCGAGGGGAATTGAATACAAAAGTAGGGAGGTTACGCTTCAGCTATACAGGACATTGCTAAGACCACATCTTTTTGTTTTATTCTTTCATGGGATGTGGGCATCGCAGGCCAGGCCAGCATTTATTGCCCATCCCTAATTGCCCTTGAACTGAGTGGCTTGCTCGGCCATTTCAAGACCATGTAAGAGCAGAGTACTGTGTACAGTACTGGTCTTATTTAAGGAAGGATGTAAATGCATTGGAGGCAGTACAGAGAAGGTTTTATTTTAGAGATACAGCACTGAAACAGGCCCTTCAGCCCACCGAGTCTGTGCCGACCATCAACCACCCATTTATACTAATCCTACACTAATTCCATATTCCTACCACATCCCCACCTGTCCCTATATTTCCCTGCCACCTACCTATACTAGGGGCAATTTATAATGGCCGATTTACCTATCAACCTGCAAGTCTTTGGCATGTGGGAGGAAACTGGAGCACCCGGAGGAAACCCACGCAGACACAGGGAGAACTTGCAAACTCCACACAGGCAGTACCCAGAATTGAACCCGGGTCCCTGGAGCTGTGAGGCTGCGGTGCTAACCACTGCGCCACTGTGCCGCCTAGACCATTACCTGGAATGGGTATTTCCTCCTTACGAGGAAAGATTGGACAGGCTACGCTTGTATCAGCTGGAATTTAGAAGAGTAAGGGTGACTTGATTGAAGCATATAAGATCCTGAGGGGTCTTGACAGGGTGGATGTGGAAAGGATGTTGCCCCTTGTGGGAGAATCTAGAACTGGGGTCATTGTTTAAAAATAAGGGGTCGCCCATTTAAGACAGAGATGAGGAGAAATTTTTTCTCTCAGAGGATTGTGAGTCTTTGGAATTCTCTTCCTCAAAAGGCAGTGGAAGCGGAGTCTTTGAATATTTGTAAGGCAGAGGTAGATAGATTCTTGATGAGCAAGGGAGTGGAAGGTTATCGGGGGTAGGTGGAAATGTGGAGTAATCAGTTCAGCCATGAGCTTATTGGATGGTGGAGCAGGCTCGAAGGGCCGAGTGGCCTACTCCTGCTCCTAATTCGTATGTTCGTATTGGCTGTAAAGCAATTTGGAATGTCCTGAGCCTGTGAAAGGTGCTATATAAATGCAAGTCTATCTTCTCAGAGACCCACCAACTACATTTTTAAATAATGAATCTTTGAGAAATAATTCTCTTCAAGCAGAGCACACATTTTATTCATTTTTGGAGACATTCTAACGGATATCTTTTCTATCATTCTCCTGCTGCCCTAGTTATGGCCCAATGTAGCACCGTGGACCAGCATGGTCCCAGGTCCAATTTATATACCTTGCTTAGCTGATCTCAGCGAGGCAGCAGTTGGGACTTCAGCTTCTCTGAAATGAGGAGGAGTAAAAATCAGCTTGCGTTCCCCCTCCAGCCTACTAGTGAGTGGGTCACAGTGGCCAATTCCGTCCCTCCCATCCAGATCAAGGACAGCCAGCCACGAACATGTTCCCAAGGGCCAGCCTTCCTTGGTCTTAAATGGTTTCAGCTCCACTTTGAACTGTCACTAGAAAGAAAGAGCTCACATTTATATAGCTCTTTTCATACTGCAGAACAGGCCAAAACACTTTACAGCCAATGAAGTACTTCTGAATTTTCGTCACTCTTGTAAAGCAAAATCCAACAAACGCCAATAAGATAAATGACTGCATAAACTGTTTTAGTGCCATATTTAACAGCAAGAAATTATTATCATCTTTTTCATTTGTTTCCCGTCTAGCAGCCAGCCGAATTGACTGCTGGGCAGGCAAACCAGGAGGATGATCCCCTCTGGAGGGGGACTATCGCCCTCTTTGGGCTTGGATTAGGGGAGGCCAGCCATGATGGTGGCATAGAGAACGAGGCCATCAGGGCTTGGGGAGGGTGCCGATTGCGGCACAGGAAAGAGGCCGAATCGGCGGAGGGCACTGAAAAAGCCAGCGGCTCCTGCCTCCCTTTCACTGCCACCGGGTTTCCCGACCGCTGGGAAACTCAGTCGGAAACTGCACAATTTAAGTTGAGCTCCCAATTGTGCTGTGGGAGGCTGAGTTAAATTTGTTATGAACTGTGACGCCTCTCCACACTCAGACACTCAGATGCCTCAAAAACCGCTGCCGTGACAATGGCAATGGGTGCGGTGGGCTGGGGAACTGCCTTTCATTTTGAACCCTGCCCATTATGGAGGCGGTGGGGGTGGGTGCTTTAATATTGAGTCCGCTGTCTCTTTTATAGCTGCCTGAGAGAGCAGATGGGACCTCGTTTAATGGCTAATCTGAAAGGCAGCAGCACCCTGCACTGAAATGTCGGCCTAGATTATGTGCTGAGGTCTGTAGAATAGACCTTGACCCCATAGCCTTATGGCTAACAGACAAGAGTAACTTCCACTGAGTCAAGACTGACACTTAGACAATATTGAGAGTATGTGTTACAAACAAAATGATTAACAATAAAAAGTCATAGTTATGTACATCATCTATTTGAATTATTCCTTCAATGAAATTGTAGGTTTAGTCTCACTCTCAACAATCCCTAATTGTACAATTGTTCAAAATAAAGATATGAAAATTCCTGTTGGGAAGCAGGAATTTTGAGATAAAATATGTCCAAATTGTAACTGCTCGTGCAACCTTCTTTCTTCTTGGAAGAGCTGCACTAACATTTGCAGCAATCGAACTACTGTGTTAACCGGATGACAGAAGAGTCATTGTTTCACTCTTTATGCTTACAGAGGGAAGTCATGATTGTGATAGCGATTAGTCCAAAGTATAAACAGGATGTCGAAGGAACCAAATTGGAGCAGCTCAAAGATGAGCACAGCTTGCACACAAAATACATCCACAGAATGGTAAGGAAATGGACCTTGAATTCATTGATGTACTTCCTGTTGTTTCAGTGATTGTTAAAATTAAAAGTGTACACAGTACTAAAGGGATAGTTTAGGCTAAAGACCTCATCCCTCTGTAAGCAGAGGCCTTCAGATAGAATCATATGTACTAATACAGTACACTTTACATAAAGAAAGACTCAGATTACAGTCATCCACATCCTCAAACCTGAGATTTATGCTACAGGCCTCAGACCTCTGATATGTGGAGTAAATGACTTCTTTGGCAAAAGCTGGAAAGACAAAGATTTTGAAATTCACACCTAACTCTACCATTCCCATCTTGCTTCTCAATGTTGCTCTTCCTTTTCCTGAAAGCAGTGACTCCTGTCATGATATGGTCCCATCTGTATTACTCCTCTGGTGAGTCCTGCTTGGATATGGTTCCACATGCACTGTTCCATTGATGACTCCCGTGTTACGACCAGGTGACAAAGGGGTCGAGGGTTCCCTTTCAGCCTTCACCTGGTCTTACTGTAACAGGGTTTAAATTTTAAACACACTGTGTTTTCAGCTTCCCCTGGTGAATCCTTGTTCACCGCTTTCCAATTATAATGCAAAGAAACCAGCACAAACAGGTTTTCTCACGTTTAAAGAAGAACAGTGAAATTTTAATAAATTTAAGCTTAAACTCTAATTCAGTTAACGCCTACGGATACGCGACATGCCCACTTTAGCATGCACACGTGATGCACACATGCAGGCAGAGAAAAAAGAAAACAGAAGAAATAAAGTGGAAAAGTTTGAGGCAATATCTGAGGAGGTTTTTTTTGTGTTATGGTTCTTCGAACTCACTGTAGTGTCCTTGATTGTAAGTAATCCTGCTTTTCGTTAGGGCCCAGCATTCTTCTTAAACCTTGTTCACTGTAGGAGACTTTTCTCTCTTTGGGTTCATGAGTCTTCAGTGGATTTGGAGGCTTGTGAAAAAGAGATGGGAGCAGGCAGACAGGAGAGGAGGTCTGCTTCAGTCCAGGAGCATTCTGCTTTTCGATGAGTTCAAAACTGTTTCTACAATTTAAAACTCCTCAAGTTGGCCAGCAGGGTAGTCATGTGACCAACTGGTATAACCACTTATGGCTTTGTGTATTGTGTGTCTCAGGGAATGGTTATTTGTCTACAAACACTGTCTGTTAATGTGCAAAAAATGACTTTCCAGCCAAGGGCCTGGCAACCCCTTGTAACAGGCCTTCTGTTTTTCCCAACAACAATTTGAAATGTAATGTCCATGTGGCAAAATTAATGTGCCTCATTATTGGCAAGTGGGGGCCTGCATGACACCTCCACACCCAGGAGAATGAAGTGCAATTTGAGAAAAGGCGCCTTTCATTAAGAGGGTTGAGAGAAATTATATAAGATACAGAAAACCATGCATTTCTCTCATTCATTTCCGTTCATTCATAAATTCTAAAAATTATTAAAATTGTCTGTCTTTTCTTGATGCCAGTGCTGCTTTAATTGCCCCCTGTCTGGCATCCCAGTAAACATGTGGTTCTTTGGGGAAGTTTTTATTTAGTTTACCTATTGCCTAGGGTCTTTGTTCCTGTTGAGATCTGCCAAGGGTGGGGGGTTTGGGGGGGGGGGGTAGATTTAATTCGCCCTAAATTGTATTTTTTTTTCAAGAGAGTCAGCAGGTGGGTCTATCCTGAACTCTTTCAGTACTTTGCTGAGTCATGCAAAGGCTTTTGACTTGAGGGGATGGGTGGTCCCTTTTTCTCTGACTGTGGGGAGGATTCTTTGTTAATCTCCCCTTTGTTCTGTGGGACACTCCTGCCTGCAGAAATGTATGCAGACTCTACTGCACTCACCTGCAGCACTTCGACTTGCTAAGGCATCAGTTGCTCACAGTTGCTCTGCCCCTAGAGTTCTTTCTTTGTCTCCGTAGGTTCCTGTAAACGCTGTCAGCAACTCTGGTGGGGTGCTTCTAGAGTTTACTTAGGAGGATGTGGGGTCTACCTTTTCAAATTTTTCTGGGTTGGCTGACCGGACAGCAGGGGTTTTCGTCTGGGGTTCCTCTCGGACTTCCTTTAACCTGCCCTCTTGGTCACTTTTTTCCTTCTCTGTCTAACCTTTTGCCAGCCTTGTGCCTGCCTTTCCCCTTTTGTTCTCGGCGGGGTTCCCTTACAGTTCACCTGCCCTCTGCTGGAAGGTCCTCCTCGGTACAGGACTTAGGGGTGCAGGTTTCACTGTAGGTTGGGGATTCCCCTCAACCTGGCACATGTGGCAACTCCTGCAGTACTCCACCACACCTTTGTGGAGTTTTGACCAGTCAAACTGCTGTCTTATGCAGGCTTTGGTCTTTCGTATACTGGCATATACAGCCGCTGTAGTCTGGTGGGTCCTACTTAATATTTCTCTCTGGTACCTCTGTGGCACCACTAACTGGTGAACTACTGCCCACTCCTGGTTCTCAGGTCTGTGAGGAGAACTTGATTTCCTCATCAGTACTTCATTCTTTAAATAGTAGCAATCAGGGACTCCCTCTGCTTCACTTTCAGACTGGGCAGTCTGTGCTAACTCTCGCAATACTGAGTCGGCTCGTTGAGCCTCAGCTAGGGAAAATCCATTTAATTCATTCCCTGGGTCTCCTAACTTTCCAAAGGAAGTCTCGGACAGGCAGACCTCGTGGTCATCTGCCTGCAGTGCCAATTCAATCTCCTCTGGGGGAGCTGGACATTCATGGAAACTGCAGGGGTCTGTCTCCTGCCACTGCCCTGTCTCTCTGACCTCCTGAGGTCTTTATTTCACTACTCGGGGGGCTACCACCTTCACCCCACCAGATCATTACCTAGGAGCAGCTCAACCCCGTCCACAGGCAAATTAGGGACAATCCCTACCGTCACCGGCCCTGAAACTAGGTCACAGTCCAGATGCACCCGGTGTACAGGTACAGGCATACACTGCCCTCCAATACCATTCACCACCATTCTGGTGTTCAGTGCACTCCCTGGGGGAAAGGTCAGGCCTTTTCCCAGTAAAAGGGATCTAATAGCCCCTGTGACCCTGAGACTCACTATGAGCTTGCTTGCCCACTCGAGGGGTTATGGGGTTACTTTCCCTTCAGACACACAACCCTGATAACCTTCAGGAATCCTATTAAATTTTTCTGCACTTGCAGCCATGAGCTTCCTGTGTCTCACTCTTGCTGCAGTTAAAGCCACCGCTTGTTCTGCTGTGCTTTCTATCAGGTTCTCTTCTTCACTGAGCGGGTGTGCCCTGATTAACCCTTTAGGTTTCCCCTTTAGTTTCCAGCAGTCAGCTTTTAAATGCCCTGCCTTATTACAATGGAAGCACACAGGTCTCCGGGTCTCACTCTTGCTCACAGCACCATCCTTTTTGGCTAGAGGAGGGCCTCCTGTGTCTCCTGCTATCCTTCCTCTCCCAGGATTGCTTGGGCTGCTATCACCTTCCCACCCTTTGTCCTTTTCGGATTTGTGGTGCTGATTAGGAAAGGTTTTCCCCGGAAACCGACTTATAAATTAAAGCAAACTCATCATCCAGGACGATTGCTTGCCGGGCTCTCTGAACCTATTGCTCCTCTACATGCGACTTTATGGAGAGTGGGAGAGAGTGTTTAAATTCCTGTAACAGAATTACTTCTTTTAGATTCTCATAACTGAGCTGTACTTTAAGAGCCCTCAGCCACTGTTCAAAAGCCAGCTGCTTACTTCTTTCAAACTGCAGATAAGTTTGATTAGCTTGCTTCTTAAGGGTTCTAAACTTTTGGCGATGGGCTCCGGGTACTAATTCATATATAGCATTTTTTGTAAGTTCATAATTTGACGAACTCTCATCTGGCAACAGGGAATAAACTGGCTTTTCCTGTTAGTTTGCTTTGAAATAAAAGAGGCCAGATCTCAGCTGGCCAATTTATCAAAGGACACAAAAAAATCCTCTACATCTTCCTCATTGAATTTTGGGATTAGTTGAGCTGGTTTTAACAATCTTGTACCGAGCCCTAAATTATGCTCCTCCATATTGGCCATGCTTTCACTGGGGTTACTCTGTCGCCCCCTAGTTAACTCAAGTCGCTTTAGCTCTCTTTCTTTGCATTCTTTCTGGAATATTCTTTCTCTCTCCTCTCTCTCGTTCCCTATCCTATCTTTCTTTCTCTCTCTCCTCTCTATCTTTTTCTTCATGTTCCTGCTGGTAGGCTCACTCTTTCTCTTCATGTTTCTTCTGGAAGGCTCTCTCTTTCTCCCTCTCTTCTCTCTCTGTCTTTCTCTTTCCCTGTCTTCTTGTTCAAGTTTCCTTTGTTCCAATTGTATCTTTGCTAGCAGTACCCTTTGGGATTCTGCTTCTAACAATGCTTCTGCCTCTTCAGATTCAAGGAAAAATGTTGGCCACTAGCCTTAGGAGTTCAGACTTCCTAGCCTTGTCACGTACAGTGATCCCACACTGCTCAGCTATTTTCCTCAACTCCTCCATAGACAGTGCTTTAACTTATCCCTAGTTACTTCACCCTGGCTTGGAATGCTACTCACTTCAGTTGCAGACATGTTAGTATTCAATCACACACAACCACAAGAAAACCTGTATTAATCTTGCTCTTTTTGACTGGGAACAATTTGGCTTCCCACTTCCAATTTCACTCATTTGTGGGTCAATTCCGGATGTCAGCCCTCAAATTTCTGTTACGACCAGGTGAGAAAGAGGTCTAGGGTTCCCTTTCAGCCTTCACCTGGTCTTACTGTAACAGGGTTTAAATTTTAAACACACTGTGTTTTTAGCTCCCCCTTGGTGAATCCTTGTTCATCTCTTTCCAAATATAAGGCAAAGAAACCAGCACAAACAGATTTTCTCAGGTTTAAAGAAGAACAGTGAAATTTTAATAAACTTAAACTTAAATTTGGTTAACACCTACAGTTATATGACACGCCCACCCTAGCATGCACATGCGATGCACACATGCAGACAGGGACAAAAAGAAAACAGAAGAAATAAAGTGGAAAAGTTTGAGGCAATATCTGAGGAGGTTTTTTTGTGTTATGGTTCTTCGAACTCACTGTAGTGTCCTTAATTATAGGTAATTCTTGCTTTTCATTGGGGCCCAGTATTCTTCTTAAACCTTGTTCACTGTAGGAGACTTTTCTCTCTTGGGATTCATGTGTCTTCAGTGAATCTGGAGGCTTGTGAGAAAGAGATGGGAGCAGACAGACAGGAGAGGAAGTCTGCTTCAGTCCAGGAGCATTCTGCTTTTCTCTGAGTTCAAAACTGTTTCTACAATTTAAAACACCTCAAGTTGGCCAGCAGGGTAGTCACATGATCGACTGGTATATAACCACTTATGGCTTTGTGTATTGTGTGTGGCAGGGAATGGTTATTTGTCGACAAACACTGTCTGTTAATGTGCAAAAAATGTATTTCCAGCCAGGGGCCTGGCAACCCCTTGTAACAGGCATTTTGTTCTTCCCAACAACAATTTGAAATTTAATGTCCATGTGGCGAAATTAATGTGCCTCATTGTTGGCAGGTGGGGGCCTGCATGACATCTGTAAAGACAGTGTTCCACAGGGATTGTCCCTCTTGTGACTCCTGATATGGTTCTATAGGTGCTATTTTGGAATATAATCAACAGTTTCAATTTTGATGCATGTACTGAGAAAATGGCATTAGGCTATTGAACTGTGTGGCCAGCCATGTCCAATCTTACCGAGTTCCCACATGTGTGAACCTTCCAACAGCGGAGCAGAAACTCTGTCTAAATATTTTTACCCTTCTTGGCCTGGAATACGGGAAGCAAATTGTACTGCATGCAATGAGACTAGCTAACTCAGTACAAAGCAACGATCAAACCTGCAGCCTTCCTGGTTTGTATTAGTTGGTACCAGTCCACACAGTCGATTTGCTCACTCATTAGAGCAGCTCCAAGTGCTTTTATTCCCCACCAGAGTCTCTGCATGACGGCAGAGCTCGCCACTGTCTTATTAATGTGCCCATCAGAAATTGCAAAAGGGCCATGAGGCCACTCACACACTGACGTCTAGGAATAGGCATTCATCTTAACCTCAAAGCAATTACATTTTACTATTGAGGCAACAGAGAAGAGGCTGGTTCATTAGCCTTCCCATTGCTTCATCATGTATTTAATTACCTGCCTACAGGCACCATTATACAAATGTTCCATTGACTGTGAATAAAAAGTCAAACAAGAACTTTCTTTGTTTAAAGCTTCATATAGTTGTGCTCGTCTGCATAATTATTTGTTCTCCTTGTGCACATTTCTTCTGTGTTACAGCTTAATATTTGTTTTCACGCAGCTTATTCACCATTGAGCCAAAAGCATAGACTGACACTATGAAGAAGGGTTCCCTTGGTGTGGTAGAATAGATGCTTCAGAGCAATCCCCATGATGCTATCTAACACATTGTTGATGAAGACATTGAATAGGATGGACAACCGTGCTTCGGTCATCTTTTGAGAGAGCTATGTTTATGCTGATTTTGGAGCTGGAATATACATGGTGGATAATATCCAAGATTTGACTAATTACTCCAGTAGCTTCCAGCTTCTCCATGAGGACTCTATGAGACACTGGACTGAAAGCCTTATGGAAATAAATGAACTTATTGTAAAGTAGGTTTCCCATGAGCCTTATGATGCTCTGCAAAAATGGAATTATGCCACAACTGACATTATATAGCCCTCATGATAACAGAATCCAGCCAGTCACTTTTTGATTATTCTGGGCTCTCCAGAGCATCTGGTAGAAGCACTTAATAGCATGAAAAACCACCATGAACCTCTGATATCGATGAAATTCCTTTGCATCTTTTGGGTTCATTAAGACTCCTCTCCTTGTGGGTAGAAACATAACTGTGCTCTGAAACATCAAAGGTATTTGTGTCTCGAAAGAATCCTGTTGATCCGCCTCATAGAGCAGATCCCAGATGATTCACTGGTCCTGACACCAGGCTCCAAGATCACTGCAGTTCTCCTTCTTCTCCCTTAGAGGCTTCGACCATGAATGCATCACTACCCACTACCTGACCATTAATAGGCAACACAGCATCAGTTGTCTTCCTTCCACCAAATTGCTTCATAAAATAAGCAGAAAGCTTCAGTCACTTTACAACCAAGGTCCTGGCTCCAGCTTGGCCTTCTGTACATTGGGGAGACTAAACACAGACTGGGTGACCGCTTTGCTGAACACCTGCATTCAGTCCGCAAGCACGAGCCTGAGCTTCCGGTCGCTTGTCATTTTAATTCTCCACCTTGCTCCCACTCTGACCTTTCTGTCCTTGGCCTGCTACAGTGTTCCAATGAAGCTCAATGCAAGCTCGAGGAACAGCACCTTATCTTTCAACTGGGTTCTTTACAGCCTTCTGGACTCAACATTGAGTTCAATCATTTTAGATCACAACCTCTGCCCCCCATTCTTTTCTTCTTCGTTTTTTTTTGCTGGTTCGTTTTCTTCCCCCACTTGTTTGTTTCTTAATCCCTTTACTTTGTGTTTGGACGGCTGCCATCCAGCCATTTATACCTCATCCTGACACATCTTTTGTTTTTTATTTATCCCATTACCACTCCCCTTGGCTTTGTACTCTGAAATCTTTTGCCATTTAATCTCTTCTGCCCTGTGCTCTATCACAGATCTTCCCTTGTGTTCTTCTACCCCCTTCCCCCTTTCACTTGCTCAAAACCTATTACATTTCTAACTTTTTCCAGTTCTGATGAAAGATCACAGATCTGAAATGTTAACTCTATTTTTCTCTCCACAGATGCTGCCTGACCTGCTGAGTATTTCCAGCATTTTCTGTTTTTGTTTCAGATTTCCAGCATCTGCAGTATTTTGCTTTTGTGTCCTTGCTCTAGCTTGTTGGGTTACACATCAACTCAGTATAGAATTTTCTCCAAACCTCAAGAATACCCTTATCAGTTTCAATTAACGCTGGTAAGCCACTTCAGCCTATGGAGGAACAAGTTAAAATCATTTTGGTTTAATTGTGCATGCTTGCAGATGAATGTAACCCACTGGGTACACTTCATCTCCTTAATGGTCCTCTTGACCTCATGATGCTCTACATCATAATTTGCCTCTGCAGCAGGCTTGCAGTAGCACTTTAAAGGCCCTCTGCATTTGCCTAACAGGCCAGCTTCCCTTTGCAATAAACTTAACAGGATGCTACTTATTTGTTGCAGAGTCTACTTTTAGTTTCCTTATGATTTGGTAGCCATTACGGAGACATGGTTACAGGTTGGTCGCGACTGGGAGTTAAATATCCAGGGGTACCAGACTATTCGGAAGGACAGCCAGGAAGGTAAGGGAGGTGGTGTAGCTCTGATATTCAAGGACGACATCAGGGCGGTGCTGAGAGATGATATAGGTTCTATGGAGAATGAGGTTGAATCCATTTGGGTGGAAATTAGAAACACTAAGAAGAAAAAGTCATTGATAGGCGTAGTCTATAGGCCACCAAATAATAACATCACATTGGGGCGGGCAATAAACAAAGAAATAACTAATGCCTGTAAAAATGGTACGGCAATTATCATGGGGGATTTTAATCTACGTGTAGATTGGTCGAACCAGCTCAGTCAGGGTTGCCTTGAGGAGGAGTTCGTTGAGTGTATCCGTGATAGTTTTCTTGAACAGTATGTAATGGAACCGACGAGGGAGCAAGCTATCCTAGATCTAGTCCTGTGTAATGAGACAGGAATAATTAATGACCTCATAGTTAGGGATCCTCTTGGAAGGAGTGATCACAGTATGGTTGAATTTAGAATACAGATGGAGAGTGTGAAGATAAAATCCAATACCAGGGTCCTGTGCTTGAACAAGGGGGACTACAATAGAATGAGGGAGGACTTGGCTAAAGTAGACTGGAAACAAAGATTTTACGGTGGGTCAGTTGACGAGCAGTGGAGGACTTTCAAAGCAATTTTTCAAAGTGCTCAGCAAAAGTATATTCCAGTGAAAAGGAAGGACCGGAAGAAAAGGGGTAATCTGCCATGGGTGTCTAAGGAAATAAGGGAGGCTATCAAATTGAAAGAGAAGGCATACAAAGTGGCCAAAAACAGCATGAAACTAGAAGATTGGGAAAACTTTAAAGGTCAACAGAAAGCCACAAAAAGAGCTATAAAGAAAAGTAAGATAGAACATGAGAAAAAACTAGCACAGAATATAAAGACAGATAGCAAAAGTTTCTATAAATATATAAAACGAAAAAGAGTGGCTAAAGTAAACATTGGTCCTTTAGAGGATGAGAAGGGGAATTTAGTTATGGGATATGATGAAATGGCCGAGGCATTGAACAGGTATTTTGTATCGGTCTTCACAGTGGAGGACTTTAATAACATGCCAGTAATTGACAAAGAGACGAACATAGGTGAGGACCTGGAAACAATCATTATTACGGAAGAGGTAGTGTTGGGCAAGCTAATGGAGCTAAGGATTGATAAGTCGCCTGGCCCTGATGGAATGCATCCCAGGGTAGTAAAAGAGATGGCGGGAGAAATAGCAGGTGCACTGGCAGAAATTTTCCAAAATTCGCTGGACTCTGGGGTAGTCCCAGCAGATTGGAAAACAGCAGATGTGACGCCACTGTTTAAAAAGGGAGGTAGACAAAAGATGGGGAATTATAGACCGGTTAGCTTAACCTCTGTAGTGGGGAAGATGCTTGAGTCTATTATCAAGGAAGAAATAGCAGGGCATCTCGATAGAAATTGTCCCGTTGGGCAGACGCAGCATGGGTTCATGAAGGGCAGGTCATGCTTGACAAATCTTTTGGAATTCTATGAAGACATTACGAGCAAGCTGGACAATGGGGACCCAGTGGATGTGGTGTACCTAGATTTCCAAAAGGCCTTCGACAAGGTGCCGCACAAGAGGCTGCTGCATAAGATAAGGATGCATGGCGTAAGGGGTAAAGTATTAGCATGGATAGAGGATTGGTTGACTAACAGGAAGCAGAGAGTGGGGATAAATGAGTGCTATTCTGGCTGGCAATCAGTCACTAGTGGTGTGCCTCAGGGATCGGTGTTGGGACCGCAATTATTTACAATTTATATAGATGATTTGGAGTTGGGGACCACGTGTAGGGTGTCAAAGTTTGCAGATGACACTAAGATGAGTGGCAGAGCAAAGTGTGCAGATGACTGTGAAACTTTGCAGAGGAACATAGATACATTGAGTGAGTGGGCAAAGGTCTGGCAGATGGAATACAATGTTAATAAATGTGAAGTCATTCATTTCGGTAGGAGTAACAGTAAAAAGGATTATTACTTGAATGGTAAAAAGTTGCAGCATGCCAGTGGGACCTGGGTGTCCTTGTGCATGTATCGCAGAAGGTTGGTCTGCAGGTACAGCAAGTAATTAGGAAGGCAAATGGAATTTTGTCCTTCATTGCTAAAGGGATTGAGTTTAAAAGCAGAGAGGTTATGTTGCAGCTGTATAAGGTACTTATCCTTACTTCAGAAAGGATGTACTGGCACTGGAGGGGGTGCAGAGGAGGTTCACTAGGTTGATTCCGGAGTTGAGGGGGTTGGCTTATGAGGAGAGACTGAGTAGATTGGGATTATATTCATTGGAATTCAGAAGAATGAGGGGGGATCTTATAGAAACATATAAAATTATGAAGGGAATAGATAAGATACAAGTAGAGAGGATGTTTCCACTGGCAGGTGAAGCTAGGACAAGAGGGCATAGCCTCAAGATTAGAGGGAGCAGATTTAGGACTGAATTGAGAAGGAACTTCTTCACCCAGAGGGTTGTAAATCTATGGAATTCCTTGCCCAGTGAAGTAGTTGACGCTTCTTCAGTAAACGTCTTTAAAGCTAAGGTAGATATCTTTTTGAACAATAAAGGAATTAAGGGATACGGTGAGAGCGCGGGTAAGTGGATCTGAGTCCACGAAAAGATCAGCCATGATCTTATTGAATGGCGGAGCAGGCTCGAGGGGCCGGACGGCCTACTCCTGCTCCTAGTTCTTATGTTCTTATGATTTCAACTGGAAAGCAAGGAAACCATTGGTTAGCCCTATCAGCAGCCACACAGATCTAGATCCAATCTTTGTGGTCAATCTTTTTTCTCCTTGTGGTTGAATCTCTTGGCCCAATCACTTATTGCACAGATATCACTGACTTGGCAGTTGTTATTCTGCCATAAATACACCCTTTTACAAAAGACTGCTGTCAACTGCCCCCTTAAAGCACGTAACCAGCTAGTGATGTGAGGTTTCCCAATGCCCAGGACTCTCAACTTCACTTTTGATCTGGCACCATTGCGACTCTTCTATTTGATGGGAAAAATGACCAGACATAATGCTAGTTGTGAGAGTAGTTGTCCAAGATGTTTTAATAAACTAGTAAACAGACTTGTGCAGATAGAGTTAAGAGGCTGGCCATCCTCATACAGTGGGCCTGTTAATGATGGCTGACTTGTGCTGTGGAGTAGATGTAGATAGAACTTTCAGTGCAGTGGTCAGATGTGGTTTTCAAAGAAGGCCTCCGACAGGAGTTGGCACAAATGTGCCGTACAGGTGGCACTTGGTTTTCCTCTGCATCTTCTGAGGCTGCAGTTCATCCTGCTGATGTCCTCACTCCTGATCGGGGTCTTTGTCCTCTGTGCCATCCATGAGGGCTGTCTCTGTAAAATGAAGTTATGCAGCGTGCAGCACATCACAACAATCCTTGAGACCCAAGTTGCGATCTCCGTGTTCCTGCAATTCTGGCCTCTTGCACATCCCCAATTTTAATCACTCCACTATTGTCTGCTATGCCTTCAGCTGCCTGGGCCCTGAGCTCTGGAATTCTCTCCCTAAACCTCTTCATCTCTCGCTCCTCCTTTAAGACACTCCTTAAAATCTACCTCCACCTGTCATGATATTTCTTTATTTAGTTTAGTGTTAAAATTTGTTTGGTAATTTTCCTGTGAAATGCCTTGGGACATTTTACATTAAAGAAACGATATAAATATAAGTTGTTCTTCCAGTTGAATTATATTGCAGGATGCCCCAAATGCCTTCAGCATGCCTATAGTCCGGCCAGTGATGATTAGCAGATCAGTAGATCCCATTATAGTGCTGCTTAGTGCACAGAGGTCACTAGCCATGGCTGCAGAAAATATCCTTGATCTCTGGGAATCCACGTTTCTGCATTAAAGAGTGGTGGCATGATCTACTGCCTTAAAACAAAAGCATTGTGACAGTGGCCAGAGAAGAAAGCGTTAACTTGCATGATTCTGTGCCTCTAATTGCAAACAAGCTGCACATGAAAGGCTGAATTTAGTTGAGCTGGTGGGGCCCCTGGCGTTGGGCCAAAAAGGCTGTGGGATTCTCATCTCGCCCTTTTTGAGCCCCCTCCAGCGCAATTCAACGGCACCAGGATCCCTGTCCCTTTAAAGATGGGGATCCCGCCTCCGAAAGCTCCCGGCCAATCAGAGGGTCGGCAGCTCAGTAGTATCAGCAGTGCCACTGGGAGTGGTGGCCACTACTGGTACTACAGGAGGCCTGGGAGCAGGCCCAGCACTGGAGACGAGGAGAGAAGGTAAGTGAGGCGGGATCGCCAGGCAAGCCTGGCGATGGTTTTTGTGAGGGGTGGGGGGTGGGGTGCAGTGTAGGTGGTGAGTGCAGTGGGTGATGGGGGTTACGGGAGATGAGTTTTTTGCCACCCAGGGCCCTTTGTGGTTCACAGATTGCCCATGGAGAAGCCCCCTGCCACCAAAGCCACAGGGAGATTGCCTTGTTTCACTGGCTGACCTCCCCGCATGACAGAGACCCCACCGCTGCGGGTTAATTCCAGCGGCGGTGCAAAGAGGCCCTTAGGTGGCTAATAATAGATCTCAATTGGCCTCTAGGTGGGAAGACCATCTCCAGACTTTCCTGTCCATGACTTAATAGTGTTCTGACAGGTAGGTAACTGGCCCTCTGTCCCCCGCCTCCTGTCACAATTCTATGGGCCCCTCCACCTCCTAGCTCATCTCTGGAGTGGGGGGGTGGGGGTCCATTAAATCCATTGTTAAGAGAGCGGTATCCTTTCTTGTTGACATACAATGGGCTGTTGATGAAAGGAGTGCATATGTGATCATGTGAGGGCAATTTCTGACTGCTTGGATTTTGAGGACTCTCCCACTTGGTAACACTGCAGAGGTGGTGCAGGGTGTCCACAAGGAAGGAGATCAAATTGCCAGCTGTAGAGAATAATACAACCATGACTCGCTTGATGCATCTATGCACAGTTAGACTAATGTTCTAAGGGGCAGACTGCACTGATTCCATGGAGTTGTAAGTAAGGTTGCCATTGGCCTTAACGGCTATTGACAGAAATGCCATTGTTGGAGTTGAACTGTAGGCCAGATTGACGAATATGCCATAACTCTGTGAAAGCATTCTCTGCAAAGTGAGGTTTCCATAAACAGTACTTCTCAGTCAAATCCAGTTCGAAGCATGGTTTAAGCAGCTGGCAGTCAATTTTTTCTTTCTTTCATTTCCTGGGTTCTTTGCCATCTGGAAGAAGTTCTGAATCCTAGAGCTGAATTTTAGCAATGGAGGAGGGAAACAGGAGTCCGGGTCAGAAACATGTCTCCGGGGGCGGGAAACTGATTAAAGTCCCAATTTTCACATGGGGAAGCCCTTATGGAGACTGGTTTCCTGTCCAATTAAAGGCAATGGGGGCAGGAATGGAGACAGAGCAGATCAACTGTGGGACTCGTTTAGACTCCCCACAGCAACCATCACTGAGGCTGCTGGCTGCCCTGAACAAAACTGTCCATTGTATCAAAGCCTTCCACTGATCCAAGGGGAGGAGAGTCTGAGGTCTAGCACCTGAGGCAGAGCTGCAACTCGCTTCATTGATGTGCACCTGAATGTTATGGTGGAGGTCATGAGGGAGAGAAGGGAGGTCTTTTTCCAAGAGGGTGGCCAGAGGAGGCCGCCATCTGATACCAAGCAGGCCTGGCTCCAGTTTGCTTGATCCAGTGCCGGAAAAGATTCAATGACCTCATATGTTCTGTCAAGATTTTGCCTCCACCTCCTCCAGGGCCATGAGGGCAACATCACATAGGAGTCGCTGAGTGCAGAGGCCACTATGTCACCTGGAGCACTAAGTGGGTCACTGTGTTGTCTTCCTATAGTCTCTGTCAACTGATTTCCTCTCTGTACATTTTATAAATGATGACACATTAAGGCACACACCTGGGATTCCTTTTATTGTGGTATGAGGTGGTGGAAGAGAGAACGGGATCCTCCTTGGTGAGGGCAAAGTCTCTGGGCAGATGTGCTTCTTTCCTAGGTGGTCCATGATTAGATGTTCCAGGCTGTGTCTTCCATGCATGTGTTTGCACGGGTCCCTCAGGCTCCCTCCCATGCCCTGGCCCTCAACCTGGGTCAGGGGGCTCAGTTGAAACATTCTGAATCAGGAGATGCCTGATATTCATGGAGCCCTTCACTCCCCAAGCCATGCCCGGCCACCTTGTTGTGCAGCAGGGGTACCTCTCTGTTCAGCATCATCTCTCTCCATCTCCACTTCCTCCTCCTCTCTCACCTCCTGCTTCTCCCCTGATATGGAGAGTTCAGTAGACCACCACAATGACTGATACCCTTGCAGGAGGGTATTGGAGGGCTCCACCCGACTGGTCCAGTCACTGGAATCGCATCTTCAGAAGCCAGCTGGCCTGCTCAATGGTTGTGCTATTGAGCCAGTGGCATTGGCTGTTTCGCCTCTGTGCTTCTTGATATGGTTCCCGTAGAGGGGTGAGTAACCATGTCTTCAAGGGATAAGGGATATCCCTTGTCCCCTAAGATCAATCCAGGCACTCTGGGATTTAGAGTGAAGATCTGAGGCAGCCAGGATTGGCAGATGACGAGGCAGTCATGACAGCTGCCTGGAAAGTGAGTGCACAAATGGAGGAAGCTCTTGTGCTCGCAGACCAGTTGAATGTTGAGGGAGAGCAAGCCCTTCCTGTTGATGAATCTCATTGGGTGGTCACTGTGCCTTGATGGCCACGTGAGTGCAACTGATGATGCCCTACACCTGGGGGAATCCAGCAATAGCAGTAAAACCCTCTTTCCCTGTGAGCTATGTCTTTTGTGAAGTGAATGTTCCATCCAGCTCTGGCAAAGAGGGCATCAGTGACCTGTGAGATGCAGTGATGTGCAACTGCTTACGAGATGCCACTAAGGTCTGCGTCAAATCCTTTTAAGGAGCCAGAAGTGAAGAAGTTCAAGGCCATAGTGGCTTTGATGACCACTGGCAGGGTGTGGCAACCAGTGCTGTGAGGTGTGAGATCTTTGGCGACGAGGTCACAGGTGTCTGACCATCTGCCTGGACAGACGCAGTCTCCTGTGGCACTGGGTCTCAGGCATCTCCAGGTAGCTCCATCTTCGGCAGTAGATCCTGTGCTGAGGGTATGGTCTTCGTGTCCTTCCTGCCCCTCTTTCCTCTCCCGTGCCCTCCTGCTACTCAGGGTTCCGCCTTTCGTGCAGAGAGTGTTGTCCCTCATCATCATCGGACCCAAATTCTGACAGCCGCGCCCCCATTGCCAGCTGCAGCCCTCCTTCCGGGCAGGTAGCCACCCACCTGTCCTTGGCATCCCTGACCCCTGATCTTCTGGCTCCACGATGCCAGCGGTGGGGGTGCCAACCCCATTCAGTGCCTGGGTGCTGAATACCCCCTCTCTGTGCCACCTACGCAGCGCCAAGGATACCCCCTTACCAACAGCTGACTCCTCCTCTGCCTCGTTGACTCTTTTATGAGGCTGGGGCGATGTCCTGGGGCAGCCATCACTCGTTCCCCACTCTGTATCTGCCTCTCCTCAGCTGATCTATTTCTGAAGGTGTGGGTAATTTGTGCACCCCTTTTAAAAAATTTCAAGTTCAAACCCTGACCAGTTCTAAACGAGCCTTTCCACAGCCTTAATTGGCTTCAGTTGGGAGGAGAGCAGGATTCCTGTGCTGCCCTCCCCCACCACCCTCTGTCCCCCCCGGTGATTATTGCCACACCAAGATCAACGTCTTGAAATCAACATGCCGCCTCACTGATATTTTCACCCCACCCCCGCCACCTCATCCCCGACTTCAGGGAGCCCTGAAAATTCAGCCCCTAATGTCAGCCAGGGACAACATTAAAAGCTGCTCTCCCAGTTCACGACACATTGCACTGAAATGTTAGCTGGATTTTTCAGAGCAGGGGAGTAAACATGTTTTTCTTCTTTCAGATGCAGATTGAGTTTATACAACAAGCAAGCATGAACTTCAGGTTTATACCAGTACTCTTTGCAAATGCAACCAAGGCAAGTAAAGCCAGATGTTCTCTTTGCTGTACCATTTCCTGCACATAGATACATACAAAGGGAATGTTGTCTGTAAATTAAAAAATTTCAGTGCACAGCTTCACACGCGAAGGCTACAGTCCCTCGTACCCTTAGGGCCAGAGTGATCTATTTAACAAAAAGTGGAATTATTCCTTTCATGAAATTTGATTCTTTTTAGCCAATATTAAATCTGGTAACCAAATTAGGCTCTCCCCCTTTAGAATTGTACTCTTTATTTTACATTGTTTCTCCTCGTTGAGCCTAATTGGGAAACTTTACAACATCAAGCACGCACATATATGAAAAAGCGAACAGTCTCTGTTATCACTACTTGAAGCGTCAGCAGACATCACTGCCATTGCTAGGAATAGATAAATTAAACCAAAAAAAAATGGCCAATAAAAGAGGCCAGCAACTAAAGGCCAGTCAGCTTAGCCTTAGTAGTGTGAAAACTTCTAGCAATAATAATCCGGGACAAAAATAAAAGCCACTTGGACAAATGTGGATTGCTCAGGGAAAGCCAGCACGGATCTGTTAAAGGCAAATCATATTTAACCTGATTGAGTTTTTTGATGAGGTAACAGAGAGGGCTTATAAAAGTAATGGGGCCCATGTGGTGTATATGGACTTCACAAAAGTGTTTAATAAGGTACATAATTGTTTTCAACTTTGCTGGCAAATCTGTGGAATAAAAGGAACAGTAGCAGCATGGATACAAAATGGGTTGACTGACAGGAAACAAAGAATAGTGGTGAACCATTGTTTTTCAGACTGGATGAAGGTATTCAGTGGGGTTTCCCAGGACTCCGTACTAGACCACTGCTTTTCTTGACTGGGTGTACAGGACACAATTTCAAAATTTGCCGATGACACAAAACTTGGAAGTATTGTGAACTATGAGAAGGATAGTACTAGACATTAAGAGGATATGGACAGGCTGGTGGAATGGACAGACGCTTGGCAGTTGAAATTTAATGCAGAGAAGTGTGAAGTGATACATTTCGGTAGGAAGAATGAGGAGAGACAATGTAAAATACAGAGTACAATTCTAAATGGGGTACAGGAACAGAAAGACTTAAAGGTATATGTGCACAAATTATTAAAGGTGGCAGGGCAGGTTTAGAAAGTCATTAAAAAGGCATATGGGATCCTGGGCTTTATAAATAGAGGCACAGAGTACGAAAGCAAAGATATTATGATGGACCTTTATAAAACTCTGGTTCAGCCTCAACTGGAGTATTGTGTCCAATTCTGGGCACCACACTTTAGAAAAGATGTGGAGGCTTTAGAGAGGGTGCAAAAAGATTTAGAAGAATGGTTCTAGGGAAGAGGGACATCAGTTACATGGATAGATTGGAGAAGCTGGGCTTTTCCTCCTTTGAGAAGAGAAAATTTGGAGGAGATTTGATATGAAGTGATTTAACTCCTTATAGGGACTAAACCAAATCAGGAGTACATCCCTATGAATCACAAAAGAAAATCAAGAATACAGTCACAGAAATGTTACAGCACAGAAGGAAGCCATTTGGCCCCTCGAGCCTGTGCTGGTTCTCTGCAAGAGCAATTTATCTTAGAATATCCATCAAAATTTAAAGCAAACTTTTACCTTAAATTCCCCGAGTAAGCCATAGGGTGAGAAGTATTGTTGAGCATTCAACACTTCTAATTTTTGCTTCAAAAACTCTCATGTTTATACTGTTTCTAAGGTATCATCTGACCTTTTAGCATATAGGTGTTACTTTTCTGTTTGTGTTTTTCCTGCTCTTGAAATCCATATTTGGTAGAATCATTAACTAACATCTCCACTTAATGTTTTGCTGGAATTCCCCTACTCTTGAAGTTGTGAGCATTTATCTGGTCAAAATGTTTATAATTGGCTTTACTTGACATCTTGTTCCTGTAAGTACTATTCCATTTATTGTTTTATTATCTATAATTGTCTTTTATGGTAGCTTGAACTCTCTTTGTGAGTTAATCCATCTATTTTTACCAAC
The DNA here is from genome assembly GCF_036365525.1 of Heterodontus francisci. NCBI lineage: Eukaryota > Metazoa > Chordata > Chondrichthyes > Heterodontiformes > Heterodontidae > Heterodontus > Heterodontus francisci. Next base: position 166,264,122 of record NC_090373.1, on the reverse strand, counting down.
ACTATCAATTAATTAAATTTATGGCTATCTTTCACTGATGTCACACAGGACATTTCAATGTGTATTTATCCTCAAAGTCCTTGGCAACAGAAACCCTGAAATGGATTTCCCAACTTAAAAGGTGTTTCTGGTTCACATTCTATTGTGACAGGGACCTTGAAAGACCTTGAAATTTTTAACTCTACCTTCTTAAAGGGGAATTTCAGTGAGTCTTGAAAACTGACCATTAATTCAATCTTTAATTCTAAAAGGTATAATATATTAACTGTATCTAAATTCTACCTAATTAAGCCTGCTATACCTATGTTTCATCACAGAGAGAGGTGTTCAAAATCATGAGGGGTCTGGACAAAGTGTATAAGGAGAAACTGTTCCAACTGGCCGAAGTGTCAAGAACCAGAGGACACAGATTTAAACTGATTGTTAAAAAAAACAAAGGCGACATGAGGAAATACTTTTTAACATCATGAGTGGATTGGATCTGGAATGCACTACCTGAGAGGGTAGTGGAGGCAGATTCAATCGTGGTTTTTGAAAGGGAATTAGATAAACACCTGAAGGGAAAAGATTTGCAGGGCTACAGAGAAAGTGCGGGGCAATGGGACTTGCTAAATTGCTCTTGCAGAGAACCAGCACAGGCACGAGGGGCCAAATGGCTTCCTTCTGTGCTGTAACATTTCTGTGACTGTATTCTTGATTTTCTTTTGTGGTTCGCATTTTAAGGACATGACTCAAGCTATTGTATTACAAGAACACAAGATAGATTTTGGCCTCATTCGATCTCAGTCTTTGAGAATGTCCATTTTACTATCTTTCCAGCCCAGTTGGTCAAAGCTAGTGTTTATGCCCCACACAAACCTCCTTTCACCCCTCTTTGTCTAACACTATCAGCATATCCTTCTATTCCTTTTTCCCTCATGTTTTTGTCTAGCTTCCCCTTAAATGCATCTGTGCCATTCACCTCAATTTGTCCATGTGATAGCAAGTTACACATTCAAAAGACTCTCTGGGCAAATAAATCTTTGTCAACAAAACAGCAGTGATGACACTACAGAAGTGGTTTTGAACTTCTTTGGGACATCCTGTAGATAAGGTGCTATATAAATACAAGGGAGAAAAATTGGGCTCATTAGTGCACATTTTTTGGGTGCTACGAGTGCCCTTACCAAAATGGCATCCACAGCGTGTGCACAGTTAAAAGCGAAAAACTTACATTTATATAGCACCTTTCACAACATCGGGCATCCCAAAGTGCTTTACAGTCAATTAAGTTGTTTCTGAACTGTTGTAATATAGGAAACACGGCAGCCAATTTCCACAAAGCAAACTCCCACAAACAGCAATGTGATAATGACCAGATAATCTGTTTTAGTGATGTTAACTGAGGGATAAATATTGGCCAGGACACTGAGGATAACTCCCCTACTCTTCTTTAAAATAGTGCCATGGGATTGTTTGCATTCACTTGAGAGCGCAGACAGGGCCTTGGTTTAATGTCTCATCCAAAAGACAACACTCCTGACAGTGCAGCATTCCCTCAATACTGCACTGGAGTGTCTGTCTAGATTGTTGTGCTGAAATGCAGGAGTGGGATTTGAACCCACAACCTTCTAACTCAGAGGTTGATGGGGTAAATTGCTGGCATTGGTGCAGACATTAGTGTACATGCATGATTGTCAGCCGGAAGTATGCAGAGCAAGCAGATCATGACGTCCCTCAGCATGCAACACTGATTTAATTCCAGCGGTGCCATTTTGGAGCACAGTGCTCCAACCAGTGCCCTCTCTTAATCTCACACAGCTGGACTGGCACACAGCACCAGGAAGGACCCCCCCCCCCCCCCACCACCCCAACCCCACCAGTGTTATTTAAAGTGATCATCGACAGGTTAGTTGCTGGTTGATTTCTTCTGGCTGTTGCTATAACTTTACAAGTGTTTGGTGTTTTCTACAGTTTCAAGTTGCAAAAGTCTACCGGGAGTGGCAGGTGCTGAAGGACTCTGTCCTGACCTCAAGGCTTCAGCACAACCCAGTTGCACCCAGACATGGTTGCACTATTAGGCATTCCCCTTGGAATATAGCATGACTTGGGGAATGAACAGAGCAGGACAAGCTGCTGAGGGAGACGAGGGGAGAAGGGCTCTCAGGAGGAGGCCATATCCGCCCATGGTGTTGATGGAGCAATTCTCCTACCTGAACCTTAGCGAGGAACCCATGCGTTTCAGTAAGGACATCTGTAAGAAAGAAGAGGTTTTACTGCTTTTGCATTAACATTATATTAAACAAATAAACACAAAAAAATTCAAATGCCAGTAAAATATTATAAACATGGTCCATCTAACCACCCTGATAGAATATTATTTCTCAGTAAAATTGCCTCTTTCTGTCAACTGACCCCCTATTTAATATCATAAACACTTTCAAATACGATACAAACCCCCAACTGTCAAAAACAGTAGAGGTTATTGAAGTAAAATAAACCAGACAACCGTGGAGAAATATTTCCTTTGCTCATAAAGTGCCAGCCCAAAGAATGCATTTACAATTTTGCTACAATTAACTAACTTTGGGAAACGTTCCCCCCAACCCCCCAGTTATCACCAATGTACAGTTACCCCAGGTTTTCAACGCTTTAGTTAAATGCCATTTGGTAAGAAATGAATGAATGCTGTTCTTCACTGTCTTGTTTTCCATAAATTTGTGTGACCTTGTACATTCTGTAAAGCTTTCCCTTTCATTGCAGGCTCACGTGCCCAACTGGCTACAGAACACACACATTTACAATTGGCCGAGAGATCAGAAGCGAATCCTCCTCCGGTTGCTGAGGGAAGAGGAATACGTTGCTCCACCAGTTGGACCATTACCCACCATTCACACAGTCACACTTTAAGCCTTTGGCCTTGATTACCCTCATTTTTTCTTAAATTAACATACAGCAGACATTCTTGCCTCAGTAGAATTACTTTGATAGAAGTGGAATGTGTGGAAGATATTGTAGTCTATTCACATCTTGCCAAGCTGGTCAATGTTTTTGACCTTTGTATGTAATGGTGCAGCCTCAGCTGTTAATTGGCTGCTTAGCCTACTGAAAAGTTCTGTACATCAAGGTGTCCAGCGCTAGGGTTTCACATGAACTGTGCATATTTTTTAAAACGCTTCTAAGTTCAACACAGCATGATGACACCGATGTTTTAACCCTTTGAGAATTATGCATACATCCAAATCCATTTCAAACAAAGTTTTAATTTGGCATAAAAGGAGATCTGAGAATTAAGGGGCGTTTTATGCAATATACCAATCCCACTGTGCAGTTCTTGATTGATACCAATCACACTTTTCAAATGTACTCCTTGGAAAATTGATAAGATGGCCAATGGCCTTCATGTGATGGGTTTCCATCAGTCAGGAAATTTATCCCAAGTGTTTATTTTTAAATTCTCTTGGATTGCGTCTGAGGTAATGATGAGAGCAGACTCAGCTAACTTTACTGCTCTCGGTGGTAGATTCACCGCCAAAGGAGGAACACTAGCCAATGGCTTGTTGCTTCCTCCTATCTGTCTAGTTTCAGATTGGCCACAAGCTCCAGGGGAAGCTCATAGCCACCAGCCCTAGAGGAAGGTGAACACTCAGCAAGTAGTTGGCCTGCTCTGTTTAGCCACTATCAACAAGTTTAAAATTGGTGAAAATGGCACAGTTATCATCAGCAACTGAGTACAGCTCACTGCTTTTCTTTTCTCTATCCAATTTCCTGTGTCAAAAGGTTTTCAAATATAGGGAGTGCCAAAGTTGGGCCCCAATTCTGTCCTTACCCAAAATCTACATACCCACACTTTGCAAAGATTGGAGAAATAAAATTGGATGGAGAATCACCCAGGGCTTTTATTACATCAAATTTTGCAGCACAGAAATAGGCCATTCGGCCCAACAGGTCTCTGCTGCATTAATGCTCCACATGAGTCTCCTCTCTCCTTACTTCACCTCACCTTATCATCATTCTTCTATTCCTTTCTCCCTCATGCACTTATCTAAATTTCTCTTAAATGCATGCATGCTACTTCTCTTAACCACTTCATTTTTTAAAAAATTATTCATTCATGGGATGTGGGTGTCACTGGCAGGGCCAGCATTTTTTGCCCATCCCTCGTTGCCCTTGAGAAGCTACTTGAACTGCATGAGTCCTTGTGGTGTAGGTGCATCCACAGTGCTGTGGTAGTAAGTTCTACATTCTAACCATTCTCTAGGTAAAGACGTTTCTCTTGAATTCCTTACTGGATTTATTAGTGACTGTCTTTTCTTTCTGGCCCCACAACTACGAAAAATAAATTTTTAAGGTGAAGGACATTCATCTTAATGGCTAGTTTCACAAAGGTCACAATTGGGCTACAGTGACTTTGAGGTAATGGAAACGGAAAGACCAGCCAGGACTCCTCAGCTGAGAAAAACACCTGAATGTTGAAGAACTGGTTCAGGCTCAGATTTATATCCTCCCTGTTTGAATAGCTTCAGTGATATTCTAAGTTCACACCTGAAGGTTAGCCACTGGGCTGACGTATGGAAGCGGTGCCAGTGCCTCTGCAACCAGTGAAGGTCAGCACCTTCAAGAGTGAGGGAGGAAACCTTCAAAGGCAAAGATTAAAATAATCGGCTCAGTCATATTTTACACTGGTCATTATTGCGTTAACACTGTAAGAACATAGGAACAGGAGCAGGAGTAGGCCATACCACCCTTGAGCCTGCTCCGCCATGCAATAAGATCATGGCTAATCTCCTACCTCAACTCCTCTGTCCCACTCTACCCCCATATCCCTTGATTCCTGTAGTGCCCAAAAATCCATCGCTCTCGTTCTTGAATATACTCAACGACTGAGCATTCACATCTCTCTGGAGTAGAGAATTCTAAAGATTCTACTCAATCTCTCCTCACATGACAACCCTCCCATCCCAGGAATCAATCTATTTACTTTTGTTGCCCCCGTCTAAGTGAAGTATATCCATGTTTAGGTAAGGAGACTAAAATAGTACACAGTTCGCCAGGTGAGGTCTCAGCAAGGCTTCCTTACTCTTGTACTCCAACCCTTTGCAATAAAGGCTAACATACCATTTGCCTTCCTATTTGCTTGCAGTATCTGCATGTTAACTTTCTGTTTCATTTACAAGGACACCCAATTCCCTCATGACAACATTTACAAGTTTCTCATCTTTTAAAAAAATGTTCTGCTTTTCTTCCTACCAAAATGGATAATGACACCACATTATGCTTCATCTGACACCTTCTTGCCCACTCACTTAATCTGTCAAGATTCATTTGCAGCCTCTCTGCATCCTCACAGCCTACTTTCCCACTTAGCTTTATAATTGTCACCAAACTTGGATATATTAAACTCAGTCCCATCATCTGACATTGATATAGATTATAGATTATTTACTCGGTTCAATTATTGAGGAGAGATGAGAACAGATCTTGCGATAATTCTCCAATACCAGGGAAACTGTATGCTCCTAGCAAACTTCAGAAAGTGGGGGGGGGAATATCAAAAATATTGAAATAGAGTTAACAGACTTTATCTCAAAATACGCATTTGTGTTTTGTGAGACCTTTGGGATGGGTGGTTCCTTCATGAGGTCCAAATGGAAATCTTTGATTAAAACACAGCCATGGCAAAGCATCAACTGTGTTAACAGACTGACACGCATAGTGGTTGAAGAGACGCTGTTCTCATGGATAAGCAGTTAGTAAAGTTAGAAAATTTGTTTACAGCTGTCATGGTGATGCAAATCACATGCATGACAGGATCTCCCTTCTGACTCTTCTCTTCAAATTAAACAAAAAAATTGTGATGATTGTGCTTTTAAAGGGCAGACAGTCCTTGCAAAGCAAAAGCTGAAGATGGAGTCAGAAACTTCTAGTCACTACAGCACTATACTGTTGGGAGAGATGTTACCTGCAATTAGTGGTGGAATTTTATTTGCTACACAATCTCTTATCCCTTATTTGTGCAAATTGATTACCTTATAGATCAATCCAAAAAAATAAAGAATATTTTTTAGAAAAAAACGAGTTGAAAATGTTCCTGCATTTTGATCTACATAGGACATTTTGCATCCATTTTGCATTATATTTTGCATCCATTTTAATGGCAAATAAAAGAGGTCAGCTTTTCCCACAGTTATTTTTTTGCCTTTCTGACCTGTAATTAATTTCACATTCTCTCCTGTTCCACAGTGTTGTTTGATAGGTTGGATTTATTTATATTTATTTGTAAGATCGATGATTTATTTATACACTAAATTATACACTAAATTTGCCTGACATCAAAAGGCCAATAATAGAATTTAAAAAGCTTTCAGTTGAGCCAGGAGGCTTGGCTGCACATCGATAATAGTGACGTTTTTTGCTTATTGTTTCTTATTTTCCCACCATCTCTATGAGAATCACGATTCTGTGGCAGCGAGCTGAAGGAAGGCGTACATCTCCAGGCAAAAGACAATAGTGTAGAATAAAGTTCTACCTGAAGAACACCATTGCAAAATTCAATTTGACATAAGGGTTGTCTGTGGACTTTTCCATGGCAATGCCAAGTTCAGAAGAGCCTCCATCTCCATCCACATAAAATGAGCTCTGGGTGTGTGGTGTGGTTCTGCTGTCATGTAGAAAATCGAATCTAGGTTGACCTGATAGCTCAGTCCAGAATCGTGATTTGCGCAGAATATTTGTTGACTATAACTCATGCAAATGATTCCATTCATCGTGACCCGCCGGTGGTGAAAATCACTTTCCCCGTATTTAGGCATTCACCCCAATATGCTGTACCAAATTAGTTCAGCTTAACATCTGACAGAACTTTTTGAAACCGCCTATTTTAATCTTGCAAGCATCTAGACTGTGAATCAGATCTGCTCAGATACTTGAGTCATTTTCACCCATTATCCCCATTTGAAAATGGTGGTTATGGTAGGTTACAGCTCCGTGAACTCTGGAAGTCCACCATTACCCCCTTTGTTGAGTGCTATTTAATGGGTAAATTTGGAAAATGAGTGTCACCAGGTCTCCTGGCATCACAGGTGAGCTCAAACTTTTCTGTCCTCATCCAGCGTCCATTACAAATGTGCATTGCAGCAGACGTAAGCAAAACAAGAAGCTTGATTAATAATCATTCCACCACTCCCAGGCCGCATGCACAAAACCTAAAGACACAGACTAATTGTACCACTCTCGACGACTAACTCAACACAAATTGGGGATTTCTCATTGCCATGGTGAAGGACAACTTCACCTGGTGCATTTACCTACTGATCACTTGGAGGCAGCCCCATCCAAATCCTTTAGGGTATGGTACCTGATGAGAAGCAGCATCTCGTGGTGCAATACGCAGCCAGTGTCCAAATCTGCAACATCAGTAAATGAACTGGGCTTGTTTAGCACCCTAACAAACCCTGTCAACAGCTGCAGATTAAAATTGTTTGTGTCTTTTTTTTTAACCAGATTGGCATCTTTGGGACTTATTTTGTACGTTTTTGAATCACGAGAGTGGGGAAGAAGGGAGTTCCCCATCTTATAAAAAGCCAAGAATTATTTAAAAAAAAGCCATAGCATCTGTTGACATCAGAAATCTCTAAAGTCCAAAACTTAGTAAACTCCCTTGAAACACATCACAAAATCATTTGAATCCTATAATAATCTTTAAATCCAGGGCCTCAGCCAATCGGTGTTCAAATAGCATTCAGGCGGTAGATTTTAGTTTTAATTAGATCTGTTACAAGCCTCGGAATATAGCTGCTCGGTGCTTTAGTTAAAGTCTGAAAGATGAAAATGTTTGCACTTCACACACTTTGTTGCAGTAGGCTGAGGTTCTGCATCTATCATAACAAGGTCGCAACTGTACACTTGCTGATTCACTTTTAGTAATGCCAAGCTAAAAATCATTTGGAAAAGACCTGCACTATGTGTGATAATGTAAAATGGGTGTTAGCGAATTGACAGTCTGTTTTACAGCTCCCCCAAATTTTATTTCCTTTGAATTCAGTAGAAATTACCATCGGGGGGAGATGTAAAACCAGCGGTTGATTCGCTATTACCCAATTTATGCGCAAATGTAAAGATTTGCCCCATTAACTGCAGCTTTGGCACTTTTCCACTGGGAGGGAAGGAAGTGATTTATCTTGTCGGAGCCTCAGACATGCTTGTAGATGAAGGCCTAAGAGCCAATCACTGGCCTGTTGTCTTACTGGTTAAGTTGAGTCTCGCGCACGCTTGGAGCTGTAAGAGGAATGGGAAAATGCAAGCTAAAATGAAACTAAACGGGACTGGATGATCCACTCAATTGGAACAATTTTCTTTCAGCCCTGGCATCTGCTTTTATATTCATTTAAACCTGATTGGATGAAAGTCTCCTCTCTGCTGCCAGGCTTGACCCTGTTCCAAATGGGCACAAGTTCACGGCACAAAACTGCCCATAAATCAATACAATTGTGTAATTTCAGACAGAGTAGTCCTCAGGATGATCACCCTGAAGTACAGGCATAGTATTTAGCTGAGGTTGGGATTGAGATACGTTGTTGGAGCAAAATCAAGAGAGCTGTACTCTAAACTGGCTGTGCCTTGATTCAGTCTGAGAATGCTTAGTGCTGACTATTTGCAGGGAAGATTTCTGCTGAGGGCAATTTTTTAACAACATTCTAAACAAAGATTTCTATGATTTCACTGGAAACAACAGTTAGAAAATCTTCCTGCTGTGTTTATGATCTTGCTAATACAAAAAAAAATGGTGGCAGGAATGCAAAAGTGTTCCATTCTTCATCGCTGACACTCCTCTCAAAGAAAACTTAGCAACAAGCCCTACAGATGAAGCTACAGTGTGAGGAAAGCTTCCTGGAATTAATTATAACTGAAGTTGGCCTATAAATGTAAGACAGTTCAGCACTCTGCTAAAACACTGAGGCACAGACCATTGAATTCAAAACATTACAGTGGACTCCAAGCCAATCCTTGCTTGGTTAGCTCTGACTGGGCTCACGGACTTCCTATTGTGCAAACATTTTATCTGTGGCAGCACTGTGTGTCGTTTCTTTGAGGCAAGTTGATTTATCACTCCAGAGGACTGAGAATTACTGCTGGGTTAGAAATCAGCTTTGCCTTTAATCCAACTAGAAATCAATTGAGACCAATTTTATTCTACTGACTTTGATCACTGAGTTTCTTTGTATGATTTCAAAAGTTACTGGATTCTTTTTTTTTTCTTCTTGTTCAGTCTTGCAACATTTTCCTTTCTGTAAAAAAAAACATGCAAATAGTTGTTTTACAATGGTGAGATGGATGTGATGGAGGAGGTGTTCATGGCAGAGGTGGCCTGGGGTGGGCCCAGGGAGGTGAGGGTGGCAGGAGTGGTGGAGAGAGCGGTGGCCAGGAAGGTGGAGGTGGTTAGGGGTGCGGGGGCAGAGGGGTTGTGGAGGTGGTTGGGGTGGAGCAGGAGACCAAGGAAATGGGGGTGATTGGGGTGAAGGAGGAGGGGGAGGTCATGGAAGTGGAGATGACTATGGAGGGGTGGTTGGCTATGGAAGGAGAGGTGGATATGGAGATGGTGTCCAGGAAGGGAGGGATGGGTAAGAGATGGTGGCTATGGAGGGAGGGGTGGATATGGAGAGAGAGGTGGATATGGAGGGAGAGTTGGCTATGGAGGGAGAGGTGGATATGGAGCTGGTGGCCATGGAGGAAGGGGTGCATAAAAGATGGTGGCCATGAATGGAGGGTTGGATACGGAGTAAGAGGTAGATATGGAGATGTGGCCATGGAGGGGGGGGGGGGGATGGATATGGAGGGAGAGGTGGATATGGAAGGAGAATTGGCTATGGAGGGAAGGGTGGGTATGGAGATGGTGGTCATGGAGGGAGGGGTAGATATGGAGATGGTGGCTATGGAGGGAGGGGTGGCTATGGAGGGAGAGGTGGATATGGAGATGGTGGCTATGAAGGGAGGGCGGGATATGGGGTTGGGTGGCTATGGAGGGAGAGGAGGATATGGAGATGGTGGCCATGGAGGGAGGGGTGAATATGAAGATAGTGGCTATGGAGGGAGGGTTGGCTATGGAAGGAGAGGTGGATATAGAGGGAGGTTTGGCTTTGAACAAAGAACAACACAGAACAAAGAACAGTACAGCACAGGAACAGGCCATTCGGCCCTCCAAGCCTGCGCCGATCTTGATGCCTGCTTAAACTAAAACCTTCTGCACTTCCGGGATCCGTATCCCTCTATTCCCATCCTATTCATGTATTTGTCAAGATGCCTCTTAAATGTCTCTATGGTACCTGCTTCCACCACCTCCCCCGGCAACAAGTTCCAGGCACTCACCACCCTCTGTGTAAAGAAAAGGAAGAAGTGGATATGGAGATATGGGAAACTTTGCTTAAAGAGGAGGTTGTAGATAGTACTGAATGGACAGTGGACATTACAACTATTGCTAATGCCTGTTTACAGTATAGACTCCAACATGAAGTTGATGGGCTGAATGACCTCCTTCTGTGCCATTATGACTCTATGGTAACCCTATCAGACCTGTGTTTGATAAAGAGTAGAACTGCTGAGGTGGTGGATCTCCATACTGTAAAACATACTCCAGGATAAAGTGTTGGAGTTGCCAGATAACCTGATGTGATAGCTCTCTGGGATTGCAGGTTGGCTCACCAGGTGATATGTATGCTTTCTAGGGTAGGCTGATGGCTGTCTGGGTTTTCCTGTGATGCATCTTCAGAATAGAATGATTGTTGAGTATATTCAAGACTGCGATTGATAGATTTTTGGACGCTAAGGGAACAAAGGGATGTGGGCATAGGACAAGCTAATTGACTTGAGGTAGAAGATCAGCCATGATCTTATTGAACGGCAAAGCAGGCTCATGGGGCCGTACGGCCTACTTCTGTTTCTATTTTGTATGTTCTTGTGTAATCCTTTTAGAATATCGCAGTTATCATCGAACGACTAGTGTAAGAGTTGCTGTGACTGTCCTCTATACCTCTTATGCTTTAGAGAGGGTACCCTGGTGTGGAAAACAAGGTAACCACCCTCACATCTTCTTCATTCAGCAGCACTTCCACTTCACCAATCATCAAATTTAGATGCTGTAGTACGCCATCACAGACTCCATTTCCTGCCCATGCCTTTATTCTGCTCGCCACTGGGTTAGGAAAGGTTTTAATATACCTCAAAAATATTTTTTAGAAGCTAACTCAATTGTTGCTCCTCATATGCAACCACTTATCTTTAAGTTGGCACTTCCCTTTGAATGTTCTTGTCATTCTTTGTCAGTAGCACCTTCCCACCCTCATCTCTAGTGCCCCCTCAACATCTGGTGTTATGGCCAGAAGCTGTCTTAAATTATTACCATTATACTGGCCCTAAAAGTTTCCCGAACGAACACAAATTCAGCTGTGCCTGCCTCTTGCATGGTCCAAGGAAGCAGAGGCGACATGAACTCTCGGCTGAGCTGACCCCTCCTCCACCGGAACTGCTCATCGGACCCAGGCCCCGAAATCCTCCTCGGGAGCCGGTCCCGCACAACCTGAGCCGCCTCTCGGAAATGCCCTCCATGCCATTCCAAACGGCGCGGAGGGGTTTCCTGTGTGGGCTGCTCCTGCACACTCTCCACTTTATCGCCCTCGTCAGCCGACCGGACACACCCTGGCAGTCCGTGCTGTCATTTGGCGGCGAGGGGAAACCCGGCTGGAAGTCTCTCTACGCGGGAGTCCTCTCCCTTTACATCGGGGACCTGGGGTGGAGGGTGCTGCACAGGGCAGTCCCGTGCAATCGACTTTTAAGTAGGCTCATGGACTCCCAGGCCGCCTATAATTTCTGCGGCCTGGACGAGTCCGTGTCCCATATATATATGGAGTGTGCAAGGTTGCAGCCCCTATTTGAGTATTTAAAGGGGCTGCTCCTCAAGTTCTGGCTGCACTTCAGCCCCAAGCCCCTGATCTTTGGGCACCTGATGTGGAGGGGTGTGGGCCGGGAGGAGGATCTTCTCGTCGATCTGCTCCTGGGCCTGGCCAAAGTGGCAATTCACGGGTCCAGGCTGCGAGCCCTCGGGGGTCCGTCCGCCCTGATTGCCTGCCCCTCTTCCGCGGTTACTTCTCCGTGGAGAAGTAGCATGTGGTGTCCGCCGGTACGCTTGAGGTCTTCCGCGACCGGTGGGCACCGCAGGGACTGGAGTGCATGATTAACACCGAGAATGGCACTTTAATTTGAGTTTTGTATTATTTTTAATAAAGTTATTTTATAAAATGCATTTAATGGGTGGCCTGAGGAATAAAGGCCCCCTCAACATAAAATATATAAAAGGGGCTTGCGGTATAAAGGCCACCTTCAAAAAAAAGAAGAAAAAAAAAGAGGCGACATGAAGAAAAATTTTTTTGCTCAATGAGTGGTAAGGATTTGGAATGCAACGGTTGATAGGGCAGTGAATACAAATTCGATAGTAAAGCCCAAACACAATGGACCAAATGGGCTCCTTCTGTGCTGTGTGATTCTATGCACAAATCCAAACATTTGAACAAAAGTGCCGTAGTGGCCAAATTCACCATTTGGTGGTACTGAGCCACATAGCACTGGAAGATGCCAAGGTTAATCCCCTAAGCAGCACTGAGATAGTTGGTAATGGATGACAGATATAATGGACTGGATGTAGCTGACCCAATGCAGAATGTGTAAGGGCAGCACAGGACAGACACGGGTGGAGATCCATGACAGTCCACCTTCTAGGAAGAAGCTGACATCAACGAACGATTGAAGTAATAGTGTAAAGAGCATATAGGAGGAAGTGTGTTCAGGAGAATCTGCTAGATCAGTATGTTTCTGAAGGAGACACTGCTGGATCTGGTTCTGAGGAATGAGCTTGGTCAAGTGGATCAAGTGTCAGTAGGGGAACATTTAAAGGACAGTGACCATAGCATCATAAGGTTTAGGTTAGCTATGGAATTGGACAAGGAGCAATCCAGAGTAAAAATAATTAATTGGGGGAGGGTCAACTTCAATGGGATGAGAACAAATCTGGCCAGGTATATTGAAATCAAAGATTGGCAGGCAAAACTGTAACAAAACAACGGGCTGCCTTTAAAGAGGATATAATTCGGGTACAGTTGAGGTACATTCCCACGAGGGAAAAAGGTAGGACAAACAAATCCAGAGCTTCCTGGATGACAAGAGTGATAGAGTAAGATAAACCAGCAAAAGGGTGCATATGACAGATGTCAGTTGGATAATACCATTGAAAACCAGTCTGAATATGGAAGGTTCAGACAGGAAGTGAAAAACAAAATAAGAGAAGCAAAGAGAGAGTATAAGAAAAGACTGGCAGCTAATATAAAAGGGAATCCAAAAATCTTCTATAGGTATCTAAATTGTAAAAGGGTGGCAAAAGGAGAAGTGGGGCCAATTTAGGGACCAAAAAGGGGATTTATGCATGGAGGCAAGGGGCAAGGCTGAGGAATTAAATGAGTACTTTACATCTGTCTTTACCAAGAAGAAGATTCTTCCCAAGTCATAGTGAAAGAGTTGCAACACTGAATGGGCTAAAAATTGATAAAGAGGAGGTATTCCATAAGCTGACTGTACTTACAGTGGACAAGTCACCAGGACCAGATGAGATGCATCTAAGGATACTGAGGGAAGTCAGGGTGGAAATTGCGGGGGCACTAGCCACAATCTTTCAATCCTCCTTAGATGCAGGGGTTGTGCCAGAGGACTGGAGAAGTGCAACTGTTACACCCTTGTTCAAAAAAGGGTGCAAAGATAAACCCAGCAGCTACAGGCCAGTCAGTTTATCTCAGTGGTGGGAAAGCTTTTAGAAATGATAATTTGGGCAAAATTGATAATCACTTTGACAAATGTGGATTAATTAAGGGAAGCCAGCATGGATTTCTTAAGGGAAAATCATGTTTAACTAACTTGCTCGAGTTTTTTGATGAGGTAACAGAGACGGTTGATGAGGGTAATGCAGTTGATGTGGTGTACATAGACTTCCAAAAGGCATTTGATAAAGTGCCACATAACGGGCTTGTCAGTAAAATTAAAGCCCATGGAATAAAAGGGACAGTGGCAGCATGGATATGAAATCGGCTGAGTGACAGGAAACACTGTGTAGTAGTGAATGGTTGCTTTTAGGACTGGAGAAAGGTATATAGTGGGTCTCCCCAGGGGTCAGTATTAGGACCCCTTCCTTTCTTTGATCTATATTAATGACATAGACTTGGGTGTACAGGGCACAATTTCAAAATTTGCAGATGATACAAAACTTGTAAGTATTGTGAACTGTGAGGAGGATAGTGATAAACTTCAAGAGGACATAGACAAACTGGTGGAATGGCAGACAAGTTGCAGATGAAATTTAATGCAGAGAAGTGTGAAGTGAATCATTCTAGGTAGGAAGAACAAGGAGAGGCAATATAAAATAAAGGGTACAATTCTAAAGGGAGTGCAGGAGCAGAGGGACCTGGGGGTCTATGTGCAGAAATCATTGAAGGTAGCTGGGCAGGTTGAGAAAGCATACAGTATTGTGGGATTGATAAATAGAGGCATAGAGTACAAAAGCAAGGAAGTTTTGATGAATCTGTATAAAACCCTGGTTTGGCCTCAACTGGAGTATTTTTTGCTTCAGCTAATCATCCAATTCTGTGCACCACACTTTAGGAAGAATGTAAAAGCATTAGGATGCAGGAAAGGTTCACGAGAATAGTTCCAGTGATGAGGAACTTAGGTTACGTGGATAGATTGAAGAAGCTGTTCTCCTTGGAGAAGAGAAGATTAAGAGGAGATTTGATGGAGCTTTTCAAAATCCTGAGGGGCCTGGACAGAGTAAATAGGGAGGAACTGTTCCCATTGGCTGAAAGGTCATGAACCAGAGGGCACCGATTTAAGGTGATTGGCGAAAGAAGCAACAGTGACATGAGGAGAAACATTTTTACACAGCGAGTAGTTAGGATCTGGAATGCACTCCCTGAGAATGTGGTGCAGGCAGATTCAACTGAAGCCTTCAAGCGAGAATTGGATAATTATCTGAAGTAAAAAAAAATTTCAGGGTTACAGGGAAAAGGCAGGAGAGAGCGACTAGGTGAGTTGCTCTTGCAGAGAGCCAGCATGGACACGATGGGCCGAATGGCCTCCTTCTGTGCGGTAACCATTCTATGATTCTATATGATTCTTCAGGCTGGCTCTGGGAGCCCGGAACAAATGGTTGGGAGTGGGGAAATTGCAAATGCTTACCAGGTTTAATGTAAAGTTAAAGGTGAGTGGCTGCAAAGAGGACACAGAAGTTGGAAGCCTTTACAAAGGCTTCCCATATTAATATGTGTTTCAACTACTGTAAAGGTTATTTGGGTGACAAAAATACTTGGCAAAACCCAATATCTGGCACAGTAGCTGTGTAGTTTGTCACCAAATGATGAAATGGTGAAACACTGTGACTGGCAAAGTAGAAGCGGCGCTGCAGGAGATGCAAGTGAGCACTCTAGACTGCCCTCACATACCATTGGCATTGCAGGATGTCTGGAAAGAGGCAGAAAACATTAGGGCACCCGCTGATCTAACTACCACTGGCAATGCCAGCTTATGATGCATGTTAGCTACAGATATCATTTATCACTTCCCACTGTAACTCAGAGCATTTATAGGTGGCTGCTCTCGTAAATCTAGGTAACTGTGCCTCAGCCTGTAAATGTAAGTGTGAGGATGCCGTCGGGGCTAGGGGTGGCACAGTTTGTCTACGGAATAGTCTGACATAACTGGCTGCCTGTCTGTTGCTCCCTTTCTTTTCATTTGAAAAGCATATTTAAAGGAAGACACCTATGCGCCAACCTGTTGCACCAATATTTTATATATTCCAAGCATTTGGCATGATCCTGCCTGAGCAAGTGTTGACAGAGAAAGAAAACTGGATAAACACCTAAAGAAAATTGCAATGCCATTAGAAAACCAGGGTCTATATGTGAACTAACATGCAATCCTTAAAGGCACCACAAGAGAAGGCCTGTTACAAGGGCTGCCAGACACTTGGCTGGAAGACATTTACATACCAATAGGGACAACAGTGGTTACTTCCCTTACCCATTTAACCCATAATATACTTTGAGCACCAGACATTGAAGACAGGGAAGCGCATTCCAGGCCCTGCTAAGATGATACAATCCACAGAGCCAAGACATGGTCAGATCAGTTAGTCACATGACTAGCCTGCTTGGCAACCTGGGTTTTTCTGAATTGTACAAACAGTTTGAACTCAGAGTGTCTGTTTGCGCCTGGATTGAAAAGACCTCTCCTGGCTGGTTAGCCACAGCCTCCTGTCTGTCTGCTCCCCTCTCTTTCTAACGGAAATCCAAATCCACTGAAGACACATAAACCCCAAGAGAGAAAAATCTCCTACAGCGAACAAGGTTTAAGAAGAATACAAGAATACTGGTCCTCAACAAAAAGCAAGATCTACCTACAATCAAGGAGTCCACAGTGAGCTCAAAGATCCGTAACAAAAACCCTCTTCAGAGATTGCCTCAAACTTTTCCACTTTATTTTTCTTCTGCTCTATTATGTCTCTATCTGCACGTGTGTATCACGTATGCTTGCTAGCGTTGGGCATGTCCTGTATCCGTAGGCATTAACCAAATTAGAGTTTAAGTTTAAGTTTAATAAATTTCAACCTTTCTTCTTTAAACTTAAGAAAACCTGTTTGTGCTGGTTTCTTTGCCTTATAATTGGAAAGTGGTGAACAAGGATTCACCAAGGGGAAGCTAAAAACATGGTGTGTTTCAAAATTAAACCCTGTTACAGTTAAACCAGGTGAAGGCTGAGAGGGAACCCTAGATCCCTTTCTCACCTGTCGTAACACTATATATATAGTTATATATATATATATAACAATTTATAAAGCACCTTTAATACAGTACAATGGCCCAAGGTGTTTCACAGGAGCGTAATCAGAAAGAATTGACACCAAGGGCTGGATTTTATACTGGAGGCAAGCCTCCCAGCACTAGGCTAAAAAGGGTGGGGAAATCCCACCTCTGCAGGCGCCGGGATCTTTATCCCTTTACAGACAGGGATCCCGCCTCTATGAGCTGTTGGCCAATCAGAGAGCAGCAGCTGAGCAGTTTTGGCAGTGCCGCCGGGAGCAGTGTCCACTACTGGTACTACAGAGGACCCAGGCCCAGCGCTGAAATCCTGGACAAGAAGTAGGTGAGACGGGGTCGACGGGGACAGTCCAGGGGGAGTGTGTGGGGGGACGGTGGGGAGAGAGATCCTGAGGGGTGAACTGGTTCCTGGTGGGGGTCCTGCCTGGGCTACAAATTGCCCACAGAGGAGGAACCCCTTCCAAGCCCGCAAGGAGGGCACCTCATGTTGCAAGGTGACCTCCCTGCATGGCAAGACCCCTCCCCCCAGCGGTGGTGGGAAGAGGTGCTTAATTGGCCATTAATAGGCCATCTAAGGGCTTCAATTGGCCTCTAGGCAGGAAGGCCGTCATCAGCCTATACCATCCCCAGGAAGATCGCTTGGCGATGGGGAGGCGATGGGCCTTCCGTCCCGCTAACCCCCGCCATCCATCGTGATACTCCATGCACCCATGCCTCCGATGCCACCTCAAGGGGCCACACAAAATCCAGCCCCAAGTCAAAAAAGGGAGCCTGTAAACAGAGGACACAAGTTTAACATAATTGGCAAAAAAACAGGAGGAGAGATAAGGACAAATATTTTTAACATAGCTAGTTATTATAACCTGGATTACACTTCCTCAAAGGGTACTGGAACCAGATTCAATAGTAACTTTCAAAGGGGAATTGATATATACTTTAAAAGGAAACATTTTCAGGGCTATGGGGAAAGAGCAGGAAAGTAAGTCTAAATGGATAGCTCTTTCAAAGAGCTAGCACAGGCGTGATGGACAGAATGGCCTCCCTCTTTGCTGTAAGATTCTTCTATATCAAAATAATCTCAACACTTATCACTTCCAGCCAACATCAGTCATGTTATAAATCTACATAGGGTTAAAATTATTAGCTCCCTGGTTAATGCACTCATGTGAAATTACCATCTGAGTTATTTTGACACGTTACCAAGCTCTATCTTAAATAGGTTAATGACTTAATTAAATTATGCAGATAGAAACTGAAACGAGACTGTTAATCAGTGTAGTAAAATTTTACACAACACATAAATTGATATGCTAAAACAGTAATCAGCAGAATTTCAACCTCTTTGCATCTATACAGGCATAGAGAGTATCTGCTCACACAGGCTCTTATATCTAGATTCTGACCATGGTGTTGCTTGTGACACTAAAACAGAATTATAGAGAGACTATTAATTTAAATCAGGCCAATGCAGTTTGGTAGTGGCTTAGAGAACAAAATTATGAAATAAACTGGCTAAGCAAATGTGATGTTTCACTCACACACACACACACTGGCTGAAAATGGCCCCTTTCCCCAGCCCAGTGGAGATGCTGCATCATTGCTGCTGGCAGGACAGTGTAGTTACAATATGGCAGTTTACAAAGGCTTTTTCCCATTACAAATGTGGCCATAAGAATTTATAACAATAAAATTTAAAAGTAAGAACAGAATGTATGATTCAAAAATGGGGAATAAATGATGTTCATTTGCCCTGGTTCAATTATCCTACACCCTCTCACCTGGCTTCATTTGAAGATTACACAGGTCTTCACTCCCCGTGTGTTAACATCAAAGTATTTTGACTGGTATAAAATAAATATAAGGCGCAACACGCCTCTGTTATTCAAATGGTTTAAGATGTTAACTGAAGTCTGTAGATGATTGAGAAAGCTAGCCAACAATTTTCAAAAATATGAATGAGCTACGCAATACAATTCATTGAAGCTCTTTCATGTGGTTCCATATCATAGTCATCTTCGTTTTACATAGGAACTATAACACGGAAAGTGGCCACTTGTTCCAACCCAAACCTTCAGTCTATCTGTAGTATTACTTCTATATGCCTACTTGGTTCCCAGATCCCTTTATGCCCTTCAACCACGTATCACAATTATTAAATGTTAACATGGTTCTCTGCTTCAATGACCAATTCCAGTAAAACATTTCACCATCTCACAGCTCTCTTTGTTTAAAAAAAGTTTCTCTTGCTCCCTATCCCAAATCTCTAGTCTTTAATCTTACATTGATGTCCCCTTGTTCTAGACCTCATAATGGGTGGCATAGTGGCGCAGTGGTTAGCACTGCAGCCTCACAGCTCCGGGGACCCGGGTTCAATTCTGGGTACTGCCTGTGTGGAGTTTGTAAGTTCTCCCTGTGACTGTGTGGGTTTTCACCGGGTGCTCTGGTTTTCTCCCACTGCCAAAAACTTGCAGGTGATAGGTAAATTGGCCATTGTAAATTGCTCCTAGTGTCAGTAGGTGGTAGGGAATATGGGATTGCTGTAGGGTTAGTATAAATGGGTGGTTCTTGGTCGGCACAGACTCGGTGGGCCGAAGGGCCTGTTTCAGTGCTGTATCTCTAAACATAAACATAAAAAGTAAGAGGCGACTTAATTGAAACATGTAAGATCCTGAGCGGTTTTGACAGGGTGGATGTGGAAAGGATGTTTGCCCTTGTGGGAGAATCTGGAACTAGGGGTCACTGTTTAAAAATAAGGGGTCACTCATTTAAGACAGAGGTGAGGAGAAATTTTTCTCTCAGAGGGTCGTGAGTCTTTGGGATTCTCTTCCTCAAAAGGCGGTGGAAGTAGAGTCTTTGAATATTTTTAAGGCAGAGGTGGTTAGATTCTTGATAAGCAAGGGGGTAGATGGTTATCAGGGGTAGGTGGAAATGTGGAGTAATCAGTTCAGCCATGAACTTATTGAATGGTGAAGCAGGCTCAAAGGGCCGAGCCCTGCTCCTAATTCGTATGTTCGTATGTACTGGTTTTCCTGCCAACATTTGACTCCAATTTATTCGCACCAGCTCCATTCTTAACCCATTGAAGTTGGCTTTCCCCCAGTTAATTATTCTTACTCTGGATTGTTCTTTGTCCTTTTCCACCATCAGCCTAAACCTTATGATACAATGATCACTGTCCCCTAAATGCTCTCCTACTGATACTTGATCCACTTGGCCCACCTCATTCCCAAGAACCAGATCTAGCAGTTCCTCCTTTCTCATTGGACTAAAAAAAAATTCTTCTGTCGAAATTTTCCTGAAAGCACTCTAGGAACTCTTGCCCCTCTCTGCCCTTTACACTACTACTATCCCAGTCTATGTTTGGATAATTAAAGTCCCCCATTATAACTACCCTATGATTTTTGCACCTCTCTGTAATTTCCTTGCAAATTTGTTCCTCCATTTCCTTCCCACTAGCTGGTGGCCTATAGACAACACCGAGCAATGTTTTTGTTTCTTAGCTCTAGCCAAATTGATTCTGTCCTCGACCCCTCTGGGACATCCTTTTTCTCCAGCACTGCAATGCTCTCCCTAATCAATACCGCCACCCCTCCCCCTTTTTTTCCTTTTCCTATCTTTCCTGAACACCTTGTATCCAGGAATATTTAACATCCAGTCCTGACCTTCTTTGAGCCAGGTCTCTGTAATAACCACAACATCATATTTCCACATTGCAATCTGTGCCTGTACCTCAACAGTCTTATTAACCACACTCCATGCATTCACATACATGCACATTAACCTCGATTTAGACTTTATTACTCTCCCTTACTCTGACCCCACCTAATAACTTACTATTCCCTACTCTAGTGCTATCTATCTCCCCCAGTATTCTGTACACCTTGGTATTCCTCTCTGATATTTGCTCCGGGTTCCCACACCCCTGACAAGTTACCAGTTTTACTTCCCTCCGATCTGAGTTCGCTCTCAGGATCCCATCCCCCTGACAATTGAGTTTAAACCCTCCCCAACAGCACTAGCAAATCTCCCTGCGAGGATATTAGTCCCAGTCCTGCTAAGATGCAACCGGTCCATCTTGGACAGGTCCCACCTGCCCCAGAACTGGTACCAGTGCCTCAGAAATCTGATGCCCTCCCTCCTATACCTGTTCTCCAGCCACGTGTTCAATCACTTAATTCTCCTATTTCTATGCTCACTGGCATGTGGGCGTTGCTTTGACATAGACTTTTTAAGATACATTATGAAATCAGAAAAATCAATTGAAATGTTTTCCATGATTATTCTCGCATATACATGAGTAAAAAAACCATTAATAGCTGGAAGACAGAATAACCTAATAACACAAGAAAAGTCAGGGACGAAAAAGATCTATTCAGTCCAATTAAGAGCAGCAAAGCACAAGGGGAGAGACGAGCCTTTAAGAGTGTTGAAGCAGACTGGGATCAGATCGGGCTGTGATCTGAGAGTCTGAACCAAACAGGAAGAAAAAAAATTGTAAAGTGACATCAAAGGACAAGAAGTCAAGTGGGTTGATTTTTCTGGTAAGCTCTTAATTTAATCTAAATTAATCAACTATAGACTGATTTGATCGATTAAATAGTATAAAAACTGAAAACTAAAGCCAATTTTATAATTTATCATTTAATTACAATCAGTGCTCAATTAATTAATCAGATCTAGGGGATAAAGATAAAATTAAATAACAAGGGAAAATAGCACTAAGGAGTTCTGAATTTTTCAGTAAATGAAAATCTAAACTTTTTAGATAATAAGAGTTAAGTAAACCATTTCAGTTGACCTCCCTATAAAATAAAATGACGTCAATACAAAGGAACAGCTTATTGGTGAGTAGTCGGTGAGTCTTTATTTATTTAGAAGGTCATAGAGTCATTATGGCACAGAAAGAGGCCATTCGGCACATCAAGTCCGTGCCTGCTCTTGATTGAGCACTTGAGTCAATCCCATTCTCCCGCTCTATCCCCGTATCCCTGCAAGTTTATTTCCCTCAAGTTCCCATCGAATTTCCTTTTGAAATCATTCATCGTCTCTGCCTCCACCACCCTTCTGGGCAGCGAGGTCCAGGTCATTACCACTCCTCACATCCCCACTGCATCTCTTGCCCAAAATCTTCAATCTGTGTCCCCTCATCTTGTACAATCAATTAATGGCAACAGCTTTTCTTTGTCTGCCTTATCTAAACCTGTCAATCTTGTACACCTCTATCAAATCTCCCCTCAAACTGCTTTGCAACAAAGAGAACAGCTCCAGCTTCCCAAACCTAGCCTTGTAGTTAAAATCCCTCAAGCCTGGAACCATTCTAGTAAATCTCCTCTGCACCCTCTCAAGGACCCTCACATCCTTCCTAAAGTGTGGTGACCAGAACTGGATGCAATACTCTAGCTGTGGCCTAACCAGAGTTTTATAAAGGTTCAGCATAACTTCCTGTTTTTGTACTCAATGCCTCTATTTATGAAGCTCAATATCCCATATGCTTTGCTAAGTACTCTCTCACTATGTCCTTCCACCTTCAAAGATCTGTGCACATGAACCCTCTGTCCCTGCACACTCTTTAGAACTGTCATTAAGTCTATATTGCCTCTCCCTATCCTTTGTGCCGAAATGCATCACGTCACACTTCTTATTCTCTGTATTAAATTCCATCTGCCACTTGTCTGACCATTCTGCTAGACTATGTCTTGCTGCAGTCAATTGATATCATCCACACTGTCTGGCACACCTCCAAGTTTGCTATCATCAGCAAATTTGGAAACTCCAATATCCAGGTTATTTACGTACATCAAAAAAGCAGTCGTCCTGGCACTGAACCTCGGGGAACACCGCTGTCTACCATCCTCCAATCTGAAAATGAATCATTTACCATGACTCACTGTATTCTGTCCTTAAGCCAATTTTTTATCTAAGCTGGCATTGACCATCCCATTCCATGAGCCTCAATTTTGTTATCTAGCCTTTTGTCAAATGCTTTCTTAAAATCCATATAGACAACTTCCATTCTTCTCTGTTACTTCACCAAAAATTAAATTAAATTAGTCAAGCACGATCTGCCTTTTACAAATCCGTGCTGGTTCTCCTTAATTAACTCAAATCTCTCCAAGTACCTGTTAAATGTTTCCCTGATTATTGTTTCTAAAACCTTAGCCACCACTGAGAATAAACTTACCAGTCTGTAGTTACTAGGAATGTCCTTACACCCTTTCTTGAATAAGGGTGCCACATTTGTTTTGATGTGCATAGAGAGAACATGCTCAACTTTCTGAATTTTTGCAGCCTATATACGCATGTTAATATGGTATTAAACAGAGCATTCAATATTGAGAGTTCAGTTCATCCATTAGGGTAGGAGAAAAAAGAGTAACAACAGAAATTGAGGTCCTCAATTGAGGCTACTATTCACTCCCTACTCCAGTTGAGCATGAAGATTTAAGTCGTAAGTTTAATATTCTAATAAATAGAGGCATGGCAGGACAGAAATAGGAGGAAAGAGCAGATGAATGCGTAGCTGGAGAGTTGGTGTAGGAGGTAGGGATTTAGATTCCTGGGACATTGGGATCGGTTCTGGGGGAGATGGGACCTGTACAGGGCGGACGGGTTGCAACTGAGCAGAGGCAGGACCAATTTCCTTGCGGGTCGATTTGCTATTGCTAGTGCTAGTGGGAAGGGTTTAAACTAACATGACAGAGGTGTGGGAATCAGGAGGTAATATCACAGAGGAAAATCAGGGTGCTCAGAGAATTGGGAGAAGCAGATAGCACAAGAGTAGGAAATAGTAAGGTATTAGTTGGGGTCAGAGTAACAAGGAAGGTAATAAAGTCTAAACTGGGTTTACAGTGCATGTATATGAATGTGCAGAGTGTGGTAAATAATTGTGGTGAGCTACAGGTGCAGATAGCCACATGGAAATTTGAGGTTGTGATAACAACAGAGACCTGGCTCAACTAAGGTACTAAATGTACTAAATATTCCTGGATACAAGGTGCTCAGGAAAGATAGGGAAGGAAACAGTGGAGGAGGGATAGCAATATTGATTAAGGAAAACATTACATTTCTAGAGAGAGAGGTTGTCCTAGAGGGCTCAAGGACAGAATCTATTTGGTTACAGCTAAGAAACAATAGAGGTACCATTACATTACTGGATGTATTCTAGAGGCCACCAACTAGTGGGAAAGATATAGAGGAACAAATAGGTAAGGAAATTACAGAGAAATACAAGAAATATAGAGTGGTTATAATGGGTGACTATAATTATCCTAATGTAGACTGGGACAGTAACAGTGTAAAGGGTGAAGAGGGGCAAGAGGTTCTGGAGTGTGTTCAGGGGAATTTTGCAGATCAGTATGTTTCCAGTCCAATGAGGAAGGAGGCATTGCTGGATTTGGTTCTGGGGAATGAGCTGGGTCAAGTGGATCAAGCGTCAATAGGGGAGCATTTAGGGGACAATGATCATAGTATCATAAGATTTAGGTTATCTATGGAAAAGGACAAGGAGCAATCCAGAGTAAATATAATTGATGGGGGAGGGCTAACTTCAATGAGGTGAAAACAGATCTGATCCAGGTAAATTGGAATCAAAGAATAGCAGGCAAACCGAACAATGGGCTGCCTTTAAAGAGGAGATAGTTCGGGTACAGTTGAGGTACATTCCCATGAGAGGAAAAGGTAAGACAAGCAAATCCAGAGCTCCCTGGATGATGAAAGAGATAAAAAGTAAGATGAAGCTGAAAAAGAATGCAAATGACAGCTGGTAAGTGAATAATACAATTGGGAACCAGTTTGAATATGGAAGGTTCAGAGGGGAAGTGAAAAACTAATAAGAGAAGCAAAAAGAGAGGATGAGAAGAGACTGGTAGCTAACATAAAAGGGAATCCCAAAGTCTTCTATAGGCATATAAATAGTAAAAGGGTGGTAAAAGGAGGAGTGGGGATGATTAGGGACCTAAAAGGGTATGTTCCTATGGAGGCGAGGGGATGGCGGAGGTAATAAATGAGTGCTTTGCATCTGTCTTTACCAAGAAAGAAGATGCTGCCCAAGGCATAGTGAAAGAGGAGGTAGTTGAGACACTGGATGGGCTAAAATTGAGGGATTAGATAGGCTGTCTGTACTTAAAGTTTATGTTAGTTGGACCAGATGAGATGCATCCAAGGATACTGAGGGAAGTAAGGCTGGAAATTGTGCAGGTACTGTTCATAATCCTCCAATCCTCCTTAGATACAGGTGTGGTGCCAGAGGACTGAAGAATTGCAAATGATATACCCTTGTTCAAAAAGGGGTGTAAGAAGAAGCCCAGCAACTACAGGCCAATCAGTTTAACCCCAGTGGTGGGAAAGCTTTTAGAAATGATAATTGGGACAAAATTGACAGTCACTTTGACATATACGGATTAATTAAGGAAAGCAAGCACAGATTTGCAAAGGGAAAATCATTTTTAATTAACTTGCTTCAGTTTTTAGATGAGGTAACAGAGAGGGTTGATGAGGGTAATGCAGTTGATGTGATGTACATAGACTTCCAAAAGGCATTTGATAAAGTGCCACATAACAGACTTGTCAGCAAAGTTAGAGCCCATGGAATAATAGGGACAGTGGCAGCATGGATACGAATTTGGCTGAGTGACAGGAAACAGCAAGTAGTGGTGAACGGTTGTTTTTCAGACTAGAGGTAGGTATATAGTGGGGTTCCTCATGGTTCGGTGTTACGAGCATTCGAATTAGGAGCAGAAGTAGGTCATTCAGCCCCTCTAGCCTGCTCCACCATTCAATAAGACCATGGCTGATCTGTTTGTCTCTCGAGTTCCACACTCCCATCTACCCCCGATAACCTTTGATTTCCTTGCCTAACAAGAATCTATCTACCTCTGCCTTAAAAATATTCAATAACCTCACGTCCACAACCTTCTGAGGTAGAGAGTTCCAAAGTCACACAACCCTCTGAGAGAAAAAATGTCTCCTCATCTCTGTGCTAAAAGGGTGACCCTTAATTTTAAAACAGTGCCCTCCACTTCTGGACTCACCCACAAGAGGAAACACCAGCCAGAATTTTACGCCACCCCAACGAGCCGGATGATGGTGGGGGGGTGGGGTAAAATGGAGTAGGAGGCTCCGGGAGGCTTTCCCGACCCGCTCCCGCCTCTGCACCCCCTTTACATAGGGTGGGGGGGGAGGTGCGGGGGGGGGTGTGCCAAAAACGACCTGCCCGCCACAAGCCAATCAAGGCCTTTAAGTGGCTACTTAAGGGCCTTTGCCCGCCTCCACGCTGATTTTACGCTTGGCAAGCGGGCATCCTGGAGCCGGGAAAAGCTGCCTGGGAAAAGCAGGCGGCTTCTCGGCATCCCGGGGGTGGGGGGGAGGGTCTGCTCATCGGGCACAGGGTGCCCGATGGACGGCCGCTCCCACTACCCCAACCACCCCTAGCACCCAGCACGCACCCCCCTTCCCCCCAACCAACCACCCTTGCCTCGCCGGGGCCTGACCGATTACCCCGGCGAGGCAACTAAAACCTACCTGTCTTTCCGGCTCCATGTCTTTGGCTGGGCTGCAGTCCCAGCAGTGGCCACTGCTCATGGTGGCGTTGCTGGGACTATGAGCTGCCAGCCCGCTGATTGGCTGGCAGCTCAATGAGGCGGAATTTCCTCCCTCAAATGGGTGGAAGTCCTGCCTCAGAACAATTAAAGCCTTGGGACCGGTAAATTGGGGGTCGGATCCCCAGATGAGGCAGAAGCGTGTTCGCCCAACATGAAATCCTGGCCATCCTTTTCACATCCACCTTGTCAAGACCGTTCAGGATCTTATATACTTCAATCAAATCTCCCCTCACTCTTCTAAACTCCAGGGAAAACAAGCCCAGTTTGTCCAACCTTTCCTCATAAGACAACCCGCTCATTCCAGGTATCAATCTAGTAAACCTCCTCTGAACCACCTCCAAAGCATTCACATCCTTCCTTAAATCAGGAGACCAAAACTGCACACACTATTCGAGATTTGGTCTCACCAATGCCCTGTATAACCAAAGCATAACAACCTTATTTTTATTTTCAATTCCTCTCATAATAAAGGATAGCATTCCATTAGCCTGCTTTATTACATGCTGTACCTGTATATTAAATTTTTGTGACTCATGCATTTGAACACCTAGATCCCTCTGCACCTTGGAGTTCTGCGGTCATTCTCCATTCAAGTAATACTCTGCTTTTTTATTCTTCCTGCCAAAGTGAACAACTTCACATTTTCCCACATTATACTCCATCTGCCAGAATTTTTCCCACACACTCAACCTATCTCTATCGCTCTGCAAGCTCCTCATGTCATCTTCACTACATACTTTCTTACCTACCTTTGTGTCATCTGCAAATTTAGCTACCATGCCATCGCTCCCCTCATCTAAGTCATTGATGTAAATTGTAAAAAGTTGAGGCCCCAGCACAGACCTCTGCGGGACTCCACTCATCACATCCTGCCAATCAGAAAAGGACCCATTTATGCAAACTCTCTGTTTTCTGCCAGCCAGCCAATCTTCTATCCATGCTAATATGTTACCCCCTACACCATGAGCTCCCACATTGCACAATAACCTTTTATGTGACACCTTGTCAAATGCCTTCTGGAAATCCAAGTACAGTACATCAACAGGCTCCCCTTTATCCACAGCACATGTTACTCCTTCAAAGAACTCCAATAAATTGGTTAAACATGATCTTCCTTTCACAAAGCCATGCTAACTATTCCCGATTACCTTGAGCTTTTCTAAGTGCCCAGCTATAGCCTCCTTAGTGATCCAGTCTAACACCTTCCCCATGACAGACGTCAAGCTAACTGACCTATAGTTACCTGTTTTCTGCGTCCCCAGCCCCTACCACACCCATCACCCTTCTTGAATAGAGGGGCTATATTTGCTATTTTCCAGTCTGATGGAACCTTTCCAGAATCTAGTGAATTTTGAAAAATTAACACCAACACATCTACTATCTCATTAGCTTTTAAGACCCCTGGATGAAGCCCATCAGGACCTGGGGACTTGTCAGCCTGCAGCTCCGTCTGTTTGGTCAGTACTGCTTCCCTGGTGATTGTAATTTCACCAAGTTCCTCTCATCTTTCCACCTCCTGATTTACAGCTATTATTAGAATATTTTTTGTATCCTCTATAGTGAAGCCAGAAGCAAATAATTTGTTCATTTCATCTGCCATTTCCTTATTATCTACTATTAACTCCCCATTCTCACTCTCTAGAGGACCATCACTCACTTTACTTACTCTTTTCCTTTTTAAATACCTGTAGAAACTCTTGCTATCCATTTTTACATTTCTAGCTAGCTTAGTCTCATACTCTAATTTCTTTCTCCTGATTAACCTTTTAGTCATTCTCAGCCGTTCTTGATATTCTGACCAATCATGTGACCTGCCACTCATCTTTATGCAACTACATGCCTTTTCCTTAAGTTTGATGCTTTCCTTAACTTCTTTAGTAAACAATGGATGGTGGGTCCTCCCCTTTAGAATGTTTGTTTATAGTAGGAATATACTTATCCTGAGTATTCTGAAATATCCCCTTGAATGTCTACCTCTGCTTCTCTATTGATCTATCTCCTAGCCTAGTAACCCAGTTCACTTCAGCTAGCTCAGCTTTCATGCCCACATAGTAGCCCTTATTTATGTTTAAAATACTAGTCTTAGACCCACTCTTCTCTCTTTCAAACAGGATGTAAAATTCAATCATATTGTGGTCGCTGCGACCTAGAGGTGCCTTTACTCTGAGGTCATTAATTAATCCTATCACATTCTACAATACCAAGTCTAATATAACCTGCTCTGTGTTTGGTTCCAGAACCTGATGCTCTAAGAAATTATCTCGAAAGCATTCTATGAACTCTTCACCCAGGCTACGATTGCCAATCTGATTTTTCCAGTTTATACGTAGATAAAAATCACCCATGATTCCTGCCATCACTTTATCACAAGCACCCAATATTTCTTCTGGTATACTTTGCCCTACATTATGGTTACTGTTAGAGGGCCTGTAGACCACTCCCGCTAGTGACTTCTTTCCCCTACTATTCCTCATCACCCAAACCGATCCTACATCCTGATCTCCTGACCAAGGTCAGTCTAACTATTGCACCAATGCCATCCTTGATTAAGAGTGCTATCGCTCCACCTTTATCTAGCTTCCTATTCTTCTTGAACGTCATATATCCCTCAATATTCAGGACCCAATCCTTGTAATGCTGCAGCCATGTCTCTGTAATGGCTATCAGATCATATTTATTTACTTCAATGTGCACTATCAGTTCATCTACTTTGTTATGAATGCTACATGCATTCAGATACAGAGCCTTTTAGTTTTGTCTTTTTGTTATCTTTGTATCATCTAGTCTTGACTGTTGGTGTGTCCTTAGGTTTTTTTCTCTCTGTCTCTTCCTGCCATTCTCTGACCTTCATTTCCCATATTACTATTTTGCTCTCCTGCCTTGACTCTACCCTTTGGTTTGCTACATCTATCCAGGCTTGATCCCTCACCCCCCCCCCCCCGTTTAGTTTAAAGCCCTCTCTACTTCGCTAGTTATATGGTTTGCTAGAACACTGGTCCCAGCATGGTTTAGGTATAGACCGCCCCAACGGTACAGCCTCCACTTTCCCCAGTACTGGTGCCAGTATCCCAGGAACCGAAACCGACTTCTCCCACACCAGTCTTTGAGCCACGTATTCATTTCACTAATCTTATGTGCCCTCTGCCAATTGACACGTGGTTCAGGTAATAATCCCGAGATTATTACCCTTGAGGTTCAGCTCTTCAATTTGGTGCCTAGCTCCTCATACTGTCTAAGCAGAACCTCTTTCCAAGTCTTACCTATGTTGTTGGTACCTACATGGACCACGACAACTGGATCCTCCCCCTTCCACTCCCAAGTTCCTGTCCAGCCCTGAGCAGGTGTCCCGAATCCTGGCACCGGGTAGGCAACACAGCCTTCTGGACTGCACGGAACAGTGTCAATCCTCCTCACTGTACTGTCCCCTGCTACCACTACATTCCTTTTTGCTTCCCCCACTTGAATGGCTTCCTGTACCACAGTGCCACGGACAGACTGCCCATCCACCTTGCAGACCTCACTTTCATCTGCACAGGTTGAGAACACCTCAAACCTGTTTGACAACTGCGAAGTCTGAGGCTCCTCCACTACTGGCTGCTTGGTCCCTTTACCCGCCTCACTCACGGTCACACCCTCCTGTCCCTCATTGCTGATCAAAACAGATGACCCTGTTCTAATAGGTGTGACCACCTTCTGGAACAAAAGGACCCCTGCTTTTCATAATATATATTAATATATATTAATGACCTACACTTTGGTGTACAGAGCACATCTTCAAAATTTGTGGATGAGACAAAACTTGAAAGTATTGTGAACTGTGAGGAGGATTGTGATAAACTTCAAGAGGACATGGTGGAATGGACGGACAAGTCGTAGATGAAATTTAATGCAGCAAGTGTGAAGTGATTCATTTTGGTAGGAAGAGGTAATATAAAATAAAGAGTACAATTCTAAAGGGAGTGCAGGAGTAGAGGGACCTGGGGGTGGAGGTTCAGAAATCATTGAAGGTGGCAGGGAAAGTTGAGAAAGCCATTAATAAGGCATATGCAACCCTAGGCTTTATAAATAGGGGCTTGGAGTACGAAAGCAAGGAAGTTATGTTGAACCGGCATAAAACTTCAGTCTCAACTGGAGCATTGTGTCCAGTTCTGGGCACCACACTTTAAGAAGTATGTGAAGGCATTAGAGAGGGTACAGAAAAGATTCACAAGAATGGCTTCAGTGATGAGAAACTTCAGTTACATAGACATATTGGAGAAGCTGGGTCTGTTCTCTTTAAAGAACAGAAGATTAAATGGAGATTCGATAGAGGTGTTTAAAGTCACGAGGGGTCTGGACAAAATTGATAAAGAGAAACCGCTGCTGTTGGCAGAAGGATTGAGAACCAGAGGATGATTGGCAAAAGAAGCAGCAGTGACATGAGGAAAAACATTTTCATGCAATGAGTGGTTCGGATCTGGAATGCACTGCCTGAGAGTGTGGTGGAGGTAGATTCAATCATGGCTTTCAAAAGGGAATTAGATAATTACCTGAAGAGAAAAATTTGCAGGGCTGTGGGAAAAGGCAGCAGAGTGGGACTAAGTGCATTGCCCTTGCAGTGAGCCAGCATGGATATGATGGGAAGAATAGCCTCCTTCTGTATTCTAACCATTCTATCATTCTGTGATTCTATTATTCTATGATTCTAAGATCATTTCTCAAATAATTGAATTGCCTCAGCATACAACTGTACTTTTCTGCTTGGTAGAGCATTTCATAATTTATTACCTTTTGAGCAAATATCTCATTTTAAAATGACCTTTCAGTCATTTTTGTTTGTATTCACTGTCTGTCCTGTCCTGCCCTACTGTGAAGTAATCACTGGCAGTTCAAATCTCTTCTTTCAGTGTGAGATCAGTAATCCTTCTGGTCTCTTTGTTCTTAATGGCTGTTTTCGATTGAACATGAATCACACAAGCAATCATAAGCCTATCTTTGCTTTTTTAGCTTGCACAAAAATGAACAGGTGTTAGGCAGACTGAAAAAAGCCTCTATATGGTTTAGGCTGAGCAGGAGCTTGGCAGCACTAACTTATTTTATGGTCTTGGGACAAATTCAACAATAATCTATTGGGCAAATTGGAACCAAAGTTGCTTCCGCAATTTTGGCTTGTTCAGCTTATAAACTGATCAGAATGATCCACTTACTCCTGCCAACCAACTTACCATCAACTTTACAAGAGCATTTAGAAATAATATGCTAGAGGATAAAGGTATATCTAAGCGAAGGTGGTGGTGAGCCACTTTCTTGAACTGCTGCAGTCCATGTCGTGTAGGTACTCCCACAGTGCTGTTACGGGGGGAGTTTCAGGATCTTGACCCAGCGACAGTGAAGAAACGGCGATATAGTTCCAAGTCAGGATGGTCTGTGACTTGGAGGGGAACTTGCAGATGGTGGTGTTCCCAAGCATCTGCCGCCCTTGTTCTAGGTGGTAGAGTTCACGGGTTTGGAAGGTGCTGTCTGAGGAGCCTTGGTGCATTGCTTGCAGTGTATTTTGTAGATGGTACACACTGCTGCCACTGTGCGTCGGTGGTGGAGGGAGTGAATGTTTGTGGATGGGGTGCCAATCAAGTGAACTGCTTTGTCTTCAATGATGTTGAGCTTCTTGAGTGTTGTTGGAGCTGCACCCATCCAGGCAACTGGAGAGTATTCCATCACACTCCTGACTTGTGCCTTGTAGATGGTGAACAGGCTTTGGGGAGTCAAGAGGTGAGTTACTCGCCACAGAAGTCCCAGACTCTGACCTGCTCTTGTAGCCACATCATTTATGTGACTGCTCCAGTTCAGTTTCTGGTCAATGGTGACCCCCAGGATGTTGATAGTGGGGAATTCAGCGATGGTAATGCCTTTGAATTCAAGGGCAGATGGTTAGATTCTCTTTTGTTGGAGATGGTCATTGCCTGGCACTTGTGTGGCACAAATGTTACTTGTCACTTACCAGCCCATGCCTGGATGATGTCCAGGTGTTGCTGCATATAGACAGGACCTGCTTCAGTAACTGAAGAGTTGTGGCTAGAACTGAACATTGTGCAATCATCTGCAAATATCGCCACTTCTGACCTTATGATGGAGGGAAGATCATTGATGAGGAAGCTGAAGATGGTTGGGTCTAGGACATTGCCTTGAGGAACTCTTGCAGTGATCTCTAGGGCTAAGATGATTGGCCTGCAACAACCACAACCATCTTGTGCTAGGTATGACTCCAGCCAGTGGAGAGTATTCCCTCGACTTCTGTTTTAAAAGAGGTCCTTGAAACCACACTCAGTCAAATGCTGCCTTGGTGTTAAGGGTAGTCACTCTCACCTCACCTCTGGAATTCAGCTGTTTTGTCTCTGTTTGGACCAATTCTGCAATGAAGTCTGGAACCAAGTGATCCTGGTGGAACCAAAACTGAGCATCAGTAAGCAGGTTATTGCTGAGTAAGTGCCACTTGATAGTACTGTCGACGACACTGTCCATCACATCATTGATGATTAAGAGTAGACTAAAATACCCTTCTCTCACCTTTATATGGTCCATCTCTGACACTTCCCTTCCCTTCCTCGACTTCTCTGTCTCCATCTCTGGGGATAGGTTGTCTACTAATATCCATTATAAGCCCACCGACTCCCACAGCTACCTCGACTACACTTCTTCACACCCTACCTCCTGTAAGGACTCTATTTCATTCTCCCAGTTTCTCCGTCTCCGACGCATCTGCTCTGATGATGCTACCTTACACGACGGTGCTTCTGATATGACCTCCTTTTTCCTCAACCGAGGATTTCCCCCCGCTGTGGTTGACAGGGCCCTCAACCGTGTCCGGCCCATTCCCCACACCTCTACCCTCACCCCTTCCCCTCCCTCCCAGAACCATGACAGGGTTCCCCTTGTCCTCACTTTTCACCCCATCAGCCTCCATATCCAAAGGATCATCCTCCGCCATTTCCGCCACCTCCAGCATGATGCCACTACCAAACGCATCTTCCCCTCCCTTCCCCTGTCAGCATTCCAAAGAGATCATTCCCTCCACGACACCCTGGTCCACTCCTCCATTACCCCCACCACCTCGTCCCCGTCCCATGGCACCTTCCCCTGCAATCGCAGAAGGTGTAATACCTGCCCATTTACCTCCTCTCTCCTCACTATCCCAGGCCCCAAACACTCCTTTCAGGTGAAGCAGCGATTTACTTGTACTTCTTTCAATGTAGTATACTGTATTCACTGCTCACAATGTGGTCTCCTCTACATTGGGGAGACCAAGCGCAGACTGGGTGACCGCTTTGCGGAACATCTCCGCTCAGTCCGCAAGCAGGTCCCTGAGCTTCCGGTTGCTTGCCATTTCAACACTCCCCCCTGCTCTCATGCTCACATCTCTGTCCTGGGATTGCTGCAGTGTTCCAGTGAACATCAACGCAAGCTCGAGGAACAGCATCTCATCTACCGATTAGGCACACTACAGCCTGTCGGACTGAACATTGAGTTCAATAATTTCAGAGCATGACAGCCCCCCATTTTACTTTCATTTTTTGTTATTTTTTCTTCCTTTTTTTTTTACATTCTTTTTTATATTTTTTACAATTTTTTTTGGATTTATTTCATTTCATCTTAGTTTGTTCAGTTTGCTTACCCACTGTTTTTTTCAGGTTTGCATTTGCTGCTGTTCAATATTCAGTGTATTAACACCTAATCTATACTAATGCTTTGCCTTTCAACACACCATTAACTTATTGTTTGCCTTTGCTCCGTGACCTTTTGGTCAGCTATGTGGCCTGGTCCAATCTAGACCTCCTTTGTTATCTCTTGCCCCACCCCCACCTCACTTGCTTATAACCTGTGACTTTTCTAATATTTGTCAGTTCCGAAGAAGGGTCACTGACCCGAAACGTTAACTCTGCTTCTCTTTTCACAGATGCTGCCAGACCTGCTGAGTGGTTCCAACATTTCTTGTTTTTATTAAGAGTAGACTGATGGGCGGTAAATGGCGGGATTGGATTTGTTCTGCTTTTTATGAACATGACCTATCTGAGCGAAGATGCCAGTGTCATAGCTGTACTGAACAGCTTGGCTGGGGGTGCGGACAATTCTGGAGCACAGGTCTTCAGAGTTACAGTCGGGATGTTATCAGGGCCATATATTTTGCTTTATCCAGTGTGCTCAGCTGTTGCTTGATATCACGTGGAGTGAATTGAATTGGCTGAAGGCTAGCATCCATGATGGTGGGGACCTCAGAAGGAGGCTGAGATGGATCTTGTGCTCTGCACTTCTGACTTAAGATGGTTGTGAACACTTCAGACTTGTCTAGTGCTGGGTTTCACCATCATTGAGAATAGGAATGTTCATGGAGCCTTCTTCTCCTATTAGTGGGCATCAAAAGTAAAGTGAATATTTATTGTCCATCCCTAGTTGCCCTTGAGAAGGTGGTGGTGGGCCTTCGTCTTAAACTGCTGCAATCATATGGTCTAGGTACACCCACAATGCTGTTAGGTACGGACTTGCAGGATTTTGAGCCTGCAAACAATGAATATATATCCAAGTCAGGATGGTGTGTGACCTGGAGGTCAATTTGGAGATGATAATGCTCCTGTGCATCTGCTACGTTTGTCTTTCTAGGTTGGTATTGTAGAAAAGAAGAGTACCTTTACTCCAGAATTGTCCTGTAAAGCACTGAGCAGTTTTGAAAGAGGTGAGCAAGAATCTATTGTGCTTGATGTGGTTCAGCCAAGTCTGGTAATGGATGACTACTCCAGTTGTACACTCATGTCTGCATCCCTTGGACGAGGGAGCTAAATGGAGAGCATATGGGGTCAAAATGTATCCCCAAAAGGGTGCACAATTCTTTGGGGTCCTCATGTAAAAATGAAGGGCACTGATAATAAATTGCTATGGGCCACACCAGGGGAAATGACCAGAGAGAGGTAGTATTTTACTGTAGATATGAGCATTAAAGTTGTGGGAGAGTGAGTTGTTGAGCAGATCAATACCTGCAGAAGTATTATGGGAAATGGAGGGCTAAAGGCTATACGGTGGGAGTTTGAATGTGTAGCTGTAAGTGACTCAGAGGAGAGTTAAGACCCTCTGATTAAACCTTTGGTCAACTCTCCTAATATCTTCTTGTCTGGCATTCATTTTTATATGATTATGATTCATTGAAGAGCTGTGGTGTTTTTCTATATGAAAAGCACTTTGTTGCTTTGTTGTTGGTTAAGTTTTTGTTGAGTTAAAAAAAAGTTGTATGTTACACGGTAAAGCAAAGCCAAATTGGCTAATGAGTCATCTGAAGGAACAAAATAAATTCCAGCAGAAGTACTTTTAAACACGTAAAGAGAATGATTCTTCGGAGAACCGGCGTAGGTATCTATCTTAGCAAGAAGCAACAAAAAATGCTATCAGAGCAGTCAACAGAATATTGAAGAAGATAAGAATAGATAACTGTGGTAGCAATAGCAAGTTTGTTTCAGTTATGTTAGAATTCAGTGGGCCTGTAATGGTTGAATAGGGCCATTGAAGTATTCCTCAGGATAGATTTAGGTAGTGTCCTGGCAGATTTTAAATGACTATTTTGCATCAATCTTCACAACAGAAGCCAATGCTGAGTTATGAAGAATATTTTGTAGGGTTGACAAAGTTCAACATGTCCCGTGGTTGTGGATATAGTCCTGGTTAGAATAAGGGGTGTTAAATAGATTGGGGTGTTAGTCCTAATGACATTCACCTGATAGTGCTGAAATTGAAACCTGTGCTCTGTGAGCCCTTTGGTCACATTCTGAACAGCTTGCTAGGGACTGGGATTCTTCCTATGGAGGTCTGTGCAGTGCCAAAATTCAAAAAAGTGCAACAAGTCAGAACCAGAAAACTATAGGCCCTTTTGCTTGATTTTGGTTATAAGCAGTTGCTAAAAGGGATTATTTGAGATACATTGCTTGACCACCTTGACAGAGAAGAGGCTATTAGAGACTCTCGGCATGGCTTGTGGAAAAGAAGGTCATGCCTCACCAACCTGACTGAATTATTTGAGAAAGTTACGAGGTTGATGGAGGTAGTATTTCAGTTGAGATTGAACACTTTGATTTTCAAAAAGCTTTTGACAAGGTACCATAGAATGGACTACACTTAAATAATGGTGAGTGCTGTTAGCCTCACCATTATTCCTGCTGCAAAATCCAGCCTTGTGCTTGCTACAGCAACTGACTTTCCTGCATCAGCCTTAGCTTAGTGGTAGTGCTCTCATCCACAAGTCATAAAGTCATAGGTTCAAGACCCTTTTCAAACTAAACCAGATAGATTAAAAGATATCATGGCATCCTGCAAAGAAAAGCAGGGGAGTTCTCCTGCTATCCTTTTGAATATGATAGACCGAAAAAAGAACAGTTAGTCAATCAAGCCTGATGCATACTGTCATGGTGCAATCTATGCACACTATGGGTCCTCGGGAGATGGGATGGGAGGCAGTGGGCCCATAAAATAGTGACAGAAGGCGGGGAGCGGAGTACCTGTCGCCTTCCTGTCACCTTGTGATTAAGTCGGGGATGGGAACGTCTGAAGACAGCCTTCCTGCCCAGAGGCCAATTGAGGCCCTTAAGTGGCCAATTAATAGCCACTTAAGGACCTCTTTCCACTGCCACTGGAATTACACCAGAGGCAGTGGTCCTCTGCCATGTGGGGAGGTCACCCAGTAAAACAATTCACCTCCTTGTGGGCTTGGGGGTTGCTCCTCCATGGGCAATCCATGGCCCATGGAGGGCCCCTGGCGACAAAGGTCGCCCTTTGCAAACAGTCCCCCCTGCCCTCAATGACCACCCACCCTCCTGGCAGGGCCTGCCAGACTGGCCCTGGTGACCCTGCCACACTTATCTGAGGTGCGGGACTCCTGATCCCAGGCCTCTTGTAGTACCAGCAGTGGCCACCACTCCAAGTGGCGCTGCAGATACTATTGGGCTGCCAGCCCTCTGATTGGCTGGCAGCTCTTGGAAGCGTGATGCCTGTCCTGAAAGGAAAGGGGACCCCAGCGCCAGGCAGTTAAGTGCCTGAATGCCATTGAGTTGCACCTGGGTGGGGAGGGGGGGTCTCCAAAGTGTCAAGGGTTCCCTTTGCCTTTTCAGCCTGGCATCAGGACCTGTTCCACTCCACAAGATTCAGCCCTATGACTGTCATCCACCAACCCCAAACCCAATCAGCCTACTATGCAATCTTCTGGGAGAGACAGAAACTCCTAGGTTACAGTTAGGAACTTGTCCAACTTCCTTTTCATCATTTGCAAACAATCTGCACTCATAAACTGGCAACTTGTTCCATAGCTTGATGAATCTCTGTAAACGGGTTTACCTCATGATATCCAACCTAGTTTTATGTTTCTGTAACTTATCCTCTTGTCTGCTTATCTTCACTTTTTTTTTGCTTTGTACTTGTACATCCGGGAATAAAAACAGAAAGTGCTGGAAATACTTAGCATATGTGGAGAGAGAAAGAGAGTTAATGTTTCAGGTTTGTGACCTTTCATCAGAACTGGCAAAGGTTAGAAATGTAATAGGTTTTGAGCAAGTGAAAGGTGGGGGGAGGGGGGCAAGAAGAACAAAAGGGAAGGTGTGTGATAGGACAGAGGGCAGGAGAGATTAAATGACGGAGATGTCACGGAATAAAAGGCAAAGGGAGTGCTAACAGTAAAAGACTAAGGGCTGGATTATAAGAGCCTGCTGCCGAGCCCAAAAAATGGCAACCCGCCCGTGCCGGCCTCACGCCAAAGAGCCACCACGATCTTAAGCGCAGCGGCTCATTTAAATTGCTGGGGTGGCCTGTCCACCCAATCACATGGAGGGGGTGGGCTGTCTGTCCAATCACATGGAGGGGGTGGGCTGTCTGTCCAATCACATGGAGGGGGTGGGCTGTCTGTCCAATCACATGGAGGGGGTGGGCTGTCTGTCCCGCCAATGGTGTCAGCATTTTTAAATTATAATAAAGTAACCCCCTAAATTAAATAAATAAATTTATAACGCCCCTTTCCCATCCCCCCCAATAACAATTACATTAACTATCTGCCCTTCCCAAAACACTTATCTTTTACATCCGAAGAAGGGTCACTGACCCGAAACGTTAACTCTGCTTCTCTTTCCACAGATGCTGCCAGACCTGCTGAGTGACTCCAGCATTTCTTGTTTTTGTATCTTTTACATCTGACCATCTCCCCAAACTGCACAAAGTTTAAGGTTCAACACTTCCCATCACCCCCTACACCCATTACATTTATTTGACCTCGTTTTCCCCATGCCACACTAAATATCTTACCTCCTAACCCCGCCCCACCAGTGTGGCGACGCGTTTCCCCAGACAGGGAAAGGAGTGCTGGCCACCACGCCCAAAGATCGCGGCGGGCCCTCAAGATCACAGGTCGTTCAATTTTAATGTATTCGTTTTATTGATTTGAATATGTTAATTGTGGTCCCATTGCCCAGCGGTGGGGTCTGCCCTGGAGACTTACCATCGCCGGGAGCATCAGACCGGGCCCTCCCAGTGTCGAGGTTCGTGGTGGGCCTCATCCGGAGCCATCTTCAGCTTCCCCACCCCCGCCATGGTACCCGACGCCTAGGAGGGGGGAGCAAAATCCAGCCCTAAGCATTTGTCCAGAGAGATTGTTAATGGCAGGATAATGAACAGTTCTGTCCGGAAGCAAAAACATGAAAACTAAGTTTAAGACAGGCGCTTGTTTAAAAAATAAAATAAAATAAAAATAAAAACAATAAAAAATTAAAATTAAAATAAATGGCAGTCATGCTCTGAAATTGTTGAACTCAATGTTGAGTCCAGAAGACAGCAGAGTGCCTGTTTGGAAGATGAGATGCTGTTCCTCGAGTTTGCGTTGAGGCTCACTAGAACACTGCAGCAGGCAGAGGATAGAAATGTGGGCATGAGAGCAGGCTGCCATTATTTTAATTTTAATTTTATTTTAATTTAATTTAATTTTTTAACCATGCCTGTCTTAAACTTGTTTTTCAGGTTTTTGCTTTTGGACAGAGCTGTTCATTATTTTGCCATTAGCACTCTCTCTGGAAAAAAGCTTTGTCTTTTACTACAACTATTAACTCTCCTTTTGCCTTTTATTCCATGACATGTTTGCCATTTAATCTCTCCTGCCCTCCGCCCTATCACACACCTTCCCTTTTGTTCTTCTTCCCTCTCCCCTCTTCCACTTGCTTAAAGCCTATTACATTTCTAACCTTTGCCAGTTCTGATGAAAGGTCACAGACCTGAAACATTAACTGTGTTTTTCTCTCCACAGATGCTGCCAGACCTGCTGCGTATTTTTGGCACTTTCTGTTTTTATTTCAGATTTCCAGCAGCCGCAGTTTTTTGCTTTTATTTTAGTGTGTACATCCTGGAAATAGCCTCATGGTACTAGCTGTGAACCTATAGAGATTCATGCATTA
This sequence comes from Heterodontus francisci, assembly GCF_036365525.1. Taxonomy (NCBI): domain Eukaryota; kingdom Metazoa; phylum Chordata; class Chondrichthyes; order Heterodontiformes; family Heterodontidae; genus Heterodontus; species Heterodontus francisci. Next base: position 166,224,201 of record NC_090373.1, on the reverse strand, counting down.
TGACACCTAGGGCTATCGGCAAGTGCAAATGTAACCAGCCAACCACAAAATCCGGCCCACAAATTTGCATACTACACACAAATTACAGCAAAGGCAAGCAACTGGGTTTGAATTAGAACATAAGAAGATAAGAAATAGAAGCAGGAGTAGACTATACAGGTCCTCTGGCCAGCCCTGCCATTCAGTAAGATCTTCTACCTCCGCTGCACCTTCCTGTTCAATCCCCACATCCCTTGATTCCCTTAGTATCCAAAAAATTGTCAAACATTGACTTGAATATATTCCCGGACTTTTCACCTACATGCTGACTGCAAAAAGAAGCAGTGCAAGACAAGGTATCCATGCCTTAAAAGAACCGGAGGCTGTCACTTTGCACGGTCTCTAAGCCTGTTCCATTTCGGCTATACCAATACAGCAAACTGACATCCTGGTAACTAGAGTGCAAGAAACCAACTTTGTGACCTGCTGAAAGTCCATCACGTCAAGAGAATCCTGAAAACCATGTCGGTATATAGCTTTGGCTGTTAAATTTACCTAAACTACACTTCTTCATCAGGCCTGCAACGCGTGTTGTCCAAAATAAGACATCTTCTTCGTTGGCCTCCTTATCTCGAGAGACAATGGGTAAGCGCCTGGAGGTGGTCAATGGTTTGTGGAGCAGCGCCTGGAGTGGCTATAAAGGCCAATTCTAGAGTGACAGGCTCTTCCACAGGTGCTGCAGAAAAATTTGTTTGTCGGGGCTGTTACACAGTTGGCTCTCCCCTTGCGCCTCTGTCTTTTTTCCTGCCAACTACTAAGTCTCTTCGACTCGCCTCACTTTAGCCCCGGATATGTTTGAGACAATCACATGAATTACAAACTATTCTTTCTGCTTATAACCTGTAACAGTACACTATTCTCTTCAACAGTTCTTTCCTTGAATGTATTTGTGTGTGTGACTGTGTGAGTGAGTGCTGTAGTGTTAGATTTTGTGGTGAGTTCGCAAATAATCAATCCTTTCTCTCTATTTGAACCCATGAAGAGCTTGCTGCTGGTTATTCAAATTGTCCACACACTCAGGAGTTTAAAAAAAAACAAACACACACACACATCTTCCTCTAAAAATCTTACTGCATATAGACAGTTGGGAAGGGAACAGGGATTTCAGTAGTTCTCCCTCACTCTGTCTATAACAGAATGGACAGATTAGGTTAAAATTGCTACAAATCTGACCAATTCTACAACCTACAATTTAAACATGGACAAGTTTACATCACATCGGATACAATCGAAGCCTTCAAAAGAGAACTGGATAATTATCTGAAGAGAAAGAATTTGCAGGACTACAGGGACAGCAGAGGAGTGGGACCAGGTGAGTTGCGCGTGCAGAGAGCTGGCATGGACACATTGGGCCAAATGGCCTCCTTTTGTATTGTGACCATTCTATGATTCTGTTCTGTTTCTAACTCTGCAGCTCATGTTTTAACTTTCACCCTATCACCCTCTGCTTGCTGACCGACATTGGCTCCCATTCAAGCAATGTCTTGATTTTAAAATTCTCACCCTTGTTTTTAAATCCCTCCATGGCCTTGCCCCTCCCTATCTCTGTCATCTCCTCCAGCCGCTCAACCCTCCGAGATATGTGTTCAGGAGAACTTCCTTGATCATTATGTTCTCAGCCCAACTAGAAAGGAGGCATTTCTGGATCTGGTGCTGGGAAATGAGGTGGACCAAGTGTGTGTTGGGGAGCATTTGGGCAAAAGTGATTATATCATAAGGTTTAGAACAGTAATGCAGAAAAGCATGGAATAATATAAGGTAGAATGTCTAGATTGGAAGAGGGCTAATTTCAAAGCGATGATAATGGTAGAATAGAACCAAAGACTGACAGGAAGAGCTGTATCAGAACAATGGGTTATCTGTAAGGAAGAGATGTTTCGGGTACAGGCTAGGAACATGCCAACAAGGGCGAAAGGTAAGGGAACCAATAACAGAGCTCCTTCGATGACAAATGAGATAGAGATTATGATGAAACAAAAAAGAGGGTGTATGCATGTCAGGTGAACTCTTTAAGTGAGAACAAGGCCATATACAATGTTACGATCAGGTGAGGAGGGGGTCTAAGGGCTTCCCTGCTGTCCTTCTCCTTGTTTGACCACAACAGGTTTATTTATTTTTTTAAAGTGGATATACTTGCAAATTCAGTGAGTGTTTAACTATTTATGTGGTCATAAAAAGAACCAATCGGATATGTTTTCTTGAGTTTCACAAAGAAAAGAGGTTAGCTTTATCGTACTTAAACCGATCTAAGCAAAATAATAAACTACACTCCAACTTCCACATATATACACACACACACTCGAGGTTCACACACAAACACAAATAGGTGACAAAGTGGGGGAAGGATAGATTGGTCGGATTAGAGTACGGAGCAATAAAAAGGGGAATACAGTGTGCGGAGTTTGGCGACTCGGCTACCTTCTGGCTGAACGCGATGGTCCTGAGGCTTTCAGTTTGCGGATGTAGACAGCTGATTTGTTGGTTCTTCTGGAGACAATGATGCAGATGATTTCCTTCACAAAGTCAATGTATGCAGCAGTGATGGGCCTAGGTGGTTACGGCCAGCAGGCAGGGTTCGATGCTGGCAAGGTGGACTGGTGAGAAAGAGAGAGGAGGCACCCCACTTGGTCTTGTCAGTGTCTAGCTGCTTGTCTTGGTTTGCTGCAGAGAAAACACTAGCTTAAACAGACAGATGGTGGGCCTGTCACATGACTGACACTCAGTGATTCAACATGATGGCTATCAGTGTGTATTCCCTCTTGCACCTTAATCAGACCATGTCTAGGAATTCCCTTCTCTCAACCAAGGCCCCATTGTTCAAGTGATTGCCTTAATGTCTTGCTAATGAGAGCAGGACAGGTTGTACACTCAAATTCCCTAGGACATTGTTCTTGAGGGGATTGGGCAGCCAACTCGTCACCACCTCAATGCATTGGAATGTAGGGTATAGTGATGCAAATTGCGGTTTCATTACATGTTCATTAAGGGAATGGAATCTGACAAAATATCAGTAGAAGTGGAGACAGTAGAGGCAATAGATAGGGTAAAATTTGAGAGGGGAGAAGTACTAAAAAGGCTAGCTATGCTGACGGTAGATAAGCCATCTAATCCGCATGGCTTGTATACCAGGTTGCTAAAGGAAGTGGGGATGGAGACAATAGAAGGGTTTGCCATAATCTTCCAATCTTCCCTGGATATGGGAGAGCTGCCAGAGTATTGGAGAGTGACAAATGTGACACCCTTATTCAAGAAAGGGTGCAAGGACAGCCCTAGCAACTTTTTCTTTGGCCTCCTTATATCGAGAGACAATGGGTAAGCGCCTGGAGGTGGTCAGTGGTGTGTGGAGCAGCGCCTGGAGTGGCTATAAAGGCCAATTCTAGAGTGACAGACTCTTCCACAGGTGCTGCAGATAAAATTGGTTGTCAGGGCTGTTTCGCAGTAGGCTCTCCCCTTGCGTTTTTATCATTTTTCCTGCCAACTGCTAAGTCTCTTCGACTTGCCACACTTTAGCCCCGCCTTTATGGCTGCCCGCCAGCTCTGGCGAACGCTGGCAACTGACTCCCACGACTTGTGATCAATGTCACAGGACTTCATGTCGCGTTTGCAGACGTCTTTAAAGCGGAGACATGGACGGCCGGTGGGTCTGATACCAGTGGCGAGCTCGTTGTACAATGTGTCTTTGGGGATCCTGCCATCTTCCATGCGGCTCACATGGCCAAGCCATCTCAAGCGCCACTGACTCAGTAGTGTGTATAAGCTGGGAATGTTGGCCGCCTCGAGGACTTCTATGTTGGAGATACGGTCCTGCCACCTGATGCCAAGTATTCTCCGGAGGCAGCGAAGATGGAATGAATTGAGACATTGCTCTTGGCTGACATACGTTGTCCAGGCCTCGCTGTCATAGAGCAAGGTACACAGGACACAGGCTTGATACACTCGGACTTTTGTGTTCCGTGTCAGTGCGCCATTTTCCCACACTCTCTTGGCCAGTCTGGACATAGCAGTGGAAGCCTTTCCCATGTGCTTGTTGATTTCTGCATCGAGAGACAGGTTACTGGTGATAGTTGAGCCTAGGTAGGTGAACTCTTGAACCACTGCCAGAGCATGGTCGCCAATATTTATGGATGGAGCATTTCTGACGTCCTGCCCCATGATGTTCGTTTTCTTGAGGCTGATGGTTAGGCCAAATTCATTGCAGGCAGCCGCAAACCTGTCGATGAGACTCTGCGGGCACTCTTCAGTGTGAGATGTTAAAGCAGCATCGTCAGCAAAGAGGAGTTCCCTGATGAGGACTTTCTGTACTTTGGACTTCGCTCTTAGACGGGCAAGGTTGAACAACCTGCCCCCTGATCTTGTGTGGAGGAAAATTCCTTCTTCAGAGGACTTGAACGCATTTGAAAGCAGCAGGGAGAAGAAAATCCCAAAAAGTGTGGGTGCGAGAACACAGCCCTGTTTCATGCCACTCAGGATAGGAAAGGGGTCTGATGAGGAACCACCATGTTGAATTGTGCCTTTCATATTGTCATGGAATGAGGTGATGATACTTAGTAGCTTTGGTGAACATCCAATCTTTTCTAGTAGTCTGAAGAGACCACGTCTGCTGACGAGGTCAAAGGCTTTGGTGAGATCAATGAAAGCAATGTAGAGGGGCATCTGTTGTTCACGGCATTTCTCCTGTATCTGACGAAGGGAGAACAGCATGTCAACGGTCGATCTCTCTGCACGAAAGCCACACTGTGCCTCAGGGTAGACACGCTCGGCCAGCATCTGGAGCCTGTTTAGAGCGACTCGAGCAGACCTTCCCCACTATGCTGAGCAGGGAGATTCCACGGTAGTTGTTGCAGTCACCGCGGTCACCTTTGTTTTTATAGAGGGTGATGATATTGGCATCGCGCATGTCCTGAGGTACTGCTCCCTCGTCCCAGCACAGGCAAAGCAGTTCATGTAGTGCTGAGAGTAAAGCAGGCTTGGCACTCTTGATTATTGCAGGGGTAATGCTGTCCTTCCCAGGGGCTTTTCCGCTGGCTAGAGAATCAATGGCATTACTGAGTTCTGATTTTGTTGGCTGTTCGTCCAGCTCATCCATGACTGGTAGAGGCTGGGCTGCATTGAGGGCAGTCTCAGTGACAGCATTCTCCCTGGAGTACAGTTTTAGGTCGTGCTCAACCCAACGGTCCATGTGTTTGCTTTGGTCAGTGATTGTGTCCCCCGATTTAGATTTGAGGGGGGCAATCTTCTTCATGGTTGGCCCAAAAGCTCTCTTAATGCCATCATACATTCCTCTGATGTTTCCGGTGTCTGAGGCCAGATGTTAATGACTGCATAGGTGTTGCCAGTAGTCATTTGCGCAGCGCCTGGCTGTTCTTTGTGCAGTGCTTCTGGCTGCTTTAATTGCTACGGATGTTAACTCGCTGGGGGCTTTCTTGTAGTTCAACAGTGCAATGTGCTTAGCGGCGATGACAGGTTCCAGCTCTTCATTATGAGATTGAAACCAGTCTGCATTTCTCTTCGCACTTTTGCCGTAGGTGGTCAAAGCTGACTCATAGATGGCGTCTCTGATGTGGGCCCACTTGGTCTCAGCATCCCCTGTGGGAGTGTTTTGAAGGGCTGTTACAAGTGAATTTAGAAATTTTTGTAACAGCAACTACAGGCCAGTTAATTTAACATCAGAGGTGGGTAAGGTTTTAGAAACATAATCAGGGAAAAAATCAACAGACACTTGGAGAGGTTGGAGTTAATTAATGATAGCCAGCACAGATTTGTAAAAGGCAGATCATGCTTGACTAACCTAATTGCATTTTTTGGTGAAGTAACAGAAAAGGTTGATGAGGGATTGTGGTAATGATGTTTATATGGATTTGAGGCATCGAGTGGAAAAGCAGGGAAGTTACGCTGAATCTTTATGAAGCTCTGGTTAGGCCCCAACTGGAGTATTGTGTCCAGTTCTGGTTACCACACTTTAGGGAGGGTGTGAGGATTCTTAAGAGGGTGCAGAGGAGATTTACCAGAATGATTCCAGGGATGGAGGATTTTAGTTACAGGGTTAGGTTTAAAAAACTGGGATTGTTCTCCTGAGAGCAAAGGAGATTGAGGGCGATTTAATGGAAGTATTCAAGATTATGATAGGTTTAGGTAAGTTAGACAAGGAAAAGCTATTCCTACTAGCTAATAATACAAGGACTAGGAAACGCAGATTGAAAGTTTTGGGCAAAAGATGCAGGGGTAATGTGAGGAAGAACGTTTTTACGCAGCAGGTGATAATGACCTGGAACTTGCTCACATGGCTGGTGGAAGCAGAAACAATCAGTGACTTCAATAGGAAGTTGGATGGACATTTGAGGGAAATAGACTTGCAGGGCTACAGGGATCGAGCAGGGGACTGGGACTGACTGAATAGCTCCATGGAAAGCTGGCATGGACTTGATGGGCCAAATGGCCTCCTTCTGCGCTGTAAATGACTCGATGATAAAAGGTCACAGATTTGACACATTAACTTTGTTTCTCTCTCCATAGATGTTACCCAAATCTCCTAAGTATATCCATCACTTCTGGTTTTATTGATTCTAGTTCACATCTCGGTCTTTTCCATGGATGGTACTTCATTATTTAAATTGTTCTATCTCCCCGCTCTGTATTTCTGATTCAAATACCACTAGATCTCGGTGCAAGAACTCCATTTGCTTCCGATCCAACCCCACACAATGCGATGCAAAGCAATGCAGAGCAAGAAAAGCAGCAGCAGGCAACCTGTCAATCAACCAGTTCAATGGGAATCAGGAGTGGAGAGGGGCGGGGAGAGGAGAGGAACAGCAGAACGGCAGCTACGCAATAATGGACCTGCAGCCAATGGTGAAGGGGTGGAGGCGGGTTCAAATTGAATGACCATTCAATGACAGCGCACCGTCAAATCTCCGCACCAGCCAATCAGCATCCGGGGCAGGCGAGCCAATGAAAGTGAAGAGGAGGCGGGATTTCCGGCGGCTTCCTGTCTCTGTCCCCTCCCCCCCCCCCCCACTTTCTCCTATACGGCGGTGGCCGGGAGAGCGGTGCTGCAGTGCAGCTGAGACTGTTATTGAGAGCGGACCGGGGCAGGGGCTCATGGTGACGGATACAGCGTCTTTATAAACACACCACCGTCCTGGTGTGATGTGTGAGCCGGACAGGCGGCTGGAGACTGTGCCCGGAGGATGAGGAGAGGCCGGCCCGGGGATATGGACATAGGCAGTGTACAGGCCCGCAGCCCCCTCCTCCTCCTCCCCCCTACCTGCTGCAGATAACTCCAGCAGCTCAGCCTGACCCACACACAGAGCAGTCACTACAGAGACAGTCAGCATTCTCCCTAGCTTTCCTGTTTTTTATTCTGAACCCTCCACCCACAACATTAGGATGTTTGCAGTGAGGATTGTCACTGCTGACTACTACATGTCCAGCCCTGTCAAGGGTCTGGACGTTTGCTTTTCTGAATTCCGAGAGAGTGAGGTGACCAGAGTCCCCGTGGTTCGCATCTTCGGGCCAACGCCTGTAGGTAAGCTGGCCTGGTTTGAACTGTTTTTGAAATGTTACACTGCAGTACTTCCCTGCTGAGGCTGCAGAGTGGGTGCCTGTGGTCTCGGATTGAGCGCTTGCCATTTTGTAAAGCCCTCATTGCAAAGCACGGGCAGCCATGAAGCAAAGGGCTGTCTGTAATATATACGCATATATTGTCGGTGTGTGTGGCTATATATAATTGTGTGTGGGTATATATAGTTGTGTGTGTGTGTATATATATATATATATATGATTTATTTATATATTTGTGCTTAAAATGTGCATGGCCACCCACAGTGATGCACACGCAATGGTGTTACCCCCCCCCCCCCTTGTGCTCATCTAATGTGTTGTCAGAACCGTGCTCTCGTGTTTTCACTGGCAGTTTAAAACAGAAATCAAACCATTTAACGGTTCTTATTTTCTTCATCCTCCATGTATTAGTTTTAATTTGCTTTTTGTAGTAATTGTTGACTTTAGTTGCCATGTTTACTGTAGAGTATCTTGCATATTTGACTGGTCAAAGCCCCACTGCACTTGTCAGATAGTGATCTGTTGTAGATGTTAGTTGTATATTTACTATTATAGGGTTAAGGTGATAATTTTCCATGGCTGTTGTTTGAACGTGTTGGGCCATATTTTGTCAAAAGGCAATTATTTTTTCCAGAGGATCTTGGGAAAGTCCCCTTTTAAGTGAAGAAGTATTGAAGATGGAATAAATTGCTAAAATCTGCAGATTGCCACCTTGCTCTGATCTGAACATTCTTGCTTTCACATTATGCATTGGAACTGAAGAAAATGCGCTTGCAGCAAAATATCGTTATCAAGCTAGTCTTATAGTCTATCTTGTTGCTAAGTAGAAGTTTCATTCATAAAATTAGCAACCACTATTTAATGGCAACCTTACATTCAGTTGATGAAATTAAATCTTTTAGATCCTCGCCCCCGAAGAAAATTTAATTTCACCATTATTGAGTGACTATTTATTTAGAGCACAAACTGGTTTGTAGTTTGAGTATGTGCAGTACAGATTATATTACGTTTAGTGAATTTGTGCAAGTTGCTGAATGCAGATAGTATTAAATTATTGAATCCCAACTTTAGTTTGCTGAGTCAAAAATGCCATCGTGTGAGTAGCTTTTAAAGTATCTTGTGCTTTTCATCCATTTTAATATCTTGCTCTTGCAGACTATAGTTACTGTAATGTCACAATATTAACCTGCAAGCATATATTATGCAGGGACATTCTAGATTGTAGATTTTCCTGAATTCCATGCTGCTAATTGAAGCTGTTGTGAAATTTTTTTGAAACTATTGAATTTTTGAGTTTGTGACAGTGTTTGGGAGTTCCTGCATGTGTCTGTTTTAAATTGGCAGCTAATAATTGGTTGCAGTGTGTAGTCTAAAAGTGACAGTGTGGCTGAAGAGTTCAGAATGAATTGTAGAAATAGATTGAAGTTTTTTTTCCCCTTTCCATGAAATGGAATTTTGTCCATCAACTTCCCTTATCTGGTCGAAACTCATAACCTTTCCAATGAGAGCAGAGCTCTTCTTTTGTTGACTTTTGCTTGATGCCTCTTTATTTGTGGTTAGCCAGCAGGAGGCGCAACTCAAATTGATTTGTGAGTATATTCACTTCATATGTGTTTCAAGACAAGAAATCTTGCATATAACATTCAGTAACTGTTACCTGACTAAACTCGTGTAATGTAATTTGGGTACCTGGAATGAATTATTTGAATCTTCTGCTTGAAGAGGTGTTGCAAAATTTTAGACCTCGATGTATTTTGCTCTGGTTTCAGTTTTGTTGAAAAACCACCAGACAGCAGTAAAGTGTGTGTTCTTCATATTGGCTTTCCATTGCCGAATTGTAGAAATTTATTGTCTTCATTATCTTCATAAAATGTAGTTTCTCTATATTCTTCCTTTTCCTTTTACTTCGCTCCGAAATGTTGCGACTAAGGGGGTGATTTCCTGGGCAGTGACTCTGATACCTTACCCAGCAAGTATGCAAAACCTTTTTTACGCAAGTGGCTGTGCAATGCTAATGATGAAGTAGAGATTGTCAACATGCAGGAATAAGTTGAGATAGGTGAGTATCTTGAGGGAGTTGAGATATATGGGGACAGTGTGCTCATGGGATTAGGCCTATTACCTGTGTGCAGGATAAACATCATTATGGACTGATTGGGCCAAATTATCTATTTCTGTATTGTAATTTAGTTGTTTTTGTCCACCACTTTTCACGACTGGATGTGGCAGGACTGCAGAGCTTTGATCTGATCCATTAGTTGTGTGCTTCCACTGTTTAGCATGCATGTAGTCCTGTCTTGTAGCTTCACCAGCTTGGTACCTCATTTTTAGGTATGTTTGCTGCTGCTCCTGGCATTCTCTCTCTCTCTCCTTGAACCAGGGTTGATCCCTGCTTGATGGTAATGGTAGAATGAGGAATATGGTGGGCCATGAGGTTACAGATTTTGATTGAATACAGTTGTCCTGCTGCTGATGGCCCACAGCACCTCCATGGATGCCCAGTTTGGAGCTGCTAGATCTGTTCTGAGTCTATCCCATTTAGCACAGTGGTAGTGCCACACAACACAATAGAGGGGTTTTGTTTCCACAGGACTGAAATGGTCACTTCTACCAATACTGCAATGGACAGATGCTTTTGTGGCTGGTAGATAGGTGAGAGTGAGGTCAAGTAGGTTTTTCCCCATGTTGGTTCTCTCACCACCTGTAGCAGGCCCAGTCTGGCAGATATGCCCTTCAGGACTTGACCAGCTTGGCCAGTAATGGTGCTACCGAGCCACTCTTGATAATGGTCATTGAAGTCTCCCACCCAGAGTACATTCTGTGCCCCTGCTGCCCTCTGTGCTTCTTCCAACTGGTGCTCAACATGAAGAAGCACTGATCGATCAGCTGCGTTGGGGTGTTAGGTGGTAATCAGCAGGAGGTTTTCTGCCCATTTTTGACTTGATGCCATGAGACTTCATGGTCTGGAGCCAATGTTGAGGCCTCCCAAGGCTACTCCCTCCTTACTGCTTCCAACTCTTAGACCTCTGAGCATAGTCAGATCCCCTCTAGTCATGCAAAAGCAAAATACTGCAAATGCAGGAAGTCTGAAGTATCAACAGAAAATGCTGGAAATTTTCAGCAGGTCTGGCAGCATCTGTGGAGGGAGAAACCGTTAACGTTTCAGGTCTGTGGCCTTTCATAGATCTGTTTCGATGAAAGGTCATTGACCTGAAATGTTAACTCTATTTCTCTTTCCACAGATGCTGCCAGATAAACCTCTAGTCATGGCTTCTCATATCCCTGTACCACCAGCTTAGCATTCAGCCAAGAATCCATCCTCAACCCACTCTTTTTCACCTATGATCTGCACCGCTTCACAATTATCTGCAGCTGTAGTGTCAACATCCGTATCTATACTGATGATAGTCAGCTATCCACTATCTCTCTTGATCCCTGCATTGCTTCTGTGGTGTTACTGCTGGTCTGACATCCATTCTTGTATGAACTGCAGTTTCCAGCTAAATGTTTAGACCTTTGCCATTACCTTGACCCCTCCACCAGTAATTCCATTCTCTTTCTGGGCTGCTGAGCATCTAATTCCATATCAAAACCTGCCTGTCTCTACCTCCAACACTTTCTGCCTTCACCATTGCCAGATCCCATTTTCTTCAGAAACCTTAATTCAGCCTATGTCACCTTCAGATGTGGTTACTTCAATGTTCATTTTGCCACCCTTCTATTCTCCACCTTCCGGTAATTTCAACTGATCCAAACTCTGATGCCCGTATCTTGCTTTTCCATCACCCTGGGCTAATTTTTTTTTTAGATTAGAGATACAGCACTGAAACAGGCCCTTCGGCCCACCGAGTCTGTGCCGAACATCAACCACCCATTTATACTAATCCTACACTAATCCCATATTCCTACCAAACATCCCCACCGTCCCTATATTTCCCTACCACCTACCTATACTAGTGACAATTTATAATGGCCAATTTACCTATCAACCTGCAAGTCTTTTGGCTTGTGGGAGGAAACCGGAGCACCCGGAGAAAACCCACGCAGACACAGGGAGAACTTGCAAACTCCACACAGGCAGTACCCGGAATCGAACCCGGGTCCCTGGAGCTGTGAGGCTGCGGTGCTAACCACTGCGCCACTGTGCCGCCCAATTTTCTCCACTATATTTATGGTATCCATCTTGTTTAAATTTTTTGACTTATCCTGGATTAGTTTTATGACACTTGTGAATTAAATGGAAAATATGTATGTACAGCAAGTTCCATTTATTATGTTTCACAGAAGGGTGCCTTTGAGCAGTTTACAAGGTGGAGAGGCAATAATGCAGTTAATGAGGAAAGATTCATAAAGGAAAACCAAAAGTGCCATTAAAAGATTGATTTTAGGAAACTTGAAGATGTGGAGTGAACTAGCAAGCCAAGATAGCAGGTTTTTGTCAACTGTTTCCAAGAGCAGAGGGATATTAACTTAAAGCTTGGCCTCTGGAGTTCTGGGGGTGTGAGGGACAAACCTTAATCTGGAGTCAAATCACACAGGAATTGCAAACTGACATGAACATATACACCAGAAGATGAGAAAATGAGGGAAGAAACTTCCAAGTGAACAGGTGCCCTTTTATTTGGAGACAAAATCATCCATGGATTCCTCACATTTAGCATCAGAGTTGAAAATGAAGCTTTGGAGGATTCCGATGTTTTGGATTGTTCTTGCCTTCCAGGATGGGAAACTGCGTTAGTTTTTAAACAGCAGACAGAATGCTCTGGTGAAGAGAGTCACTAAGCTAGACTGTCAGATATCCTTTGTTTTTCTCTGTTAATTCTTCAATTAAGTTGGTTTTGTTGTGATTTCTGGGATTGAATCAGCATAAGCAATAATGCAGCTGCATGTAATGATTCTGTTTTGTGCTGGCAACCAACACGAGTTATAGAGCAGAGTAAAACTAAGGCTGCATATTTTCTTTTGCTTTACATTTCTTATGAAATCAGGGTGAGTATAAGTGAGTGAATTAATAAGAGTAGTAGCACAGAGCAGGTTCAGAGGCATTAATTGAAAATTAATAGTTTTAAACAAGTGTCAACACAATATGCCAAATGAGAAATATTAATTCATCGGTTGGAAACTTGCATTAAACTTTTAATGGAAAAAAATCCTACAGTTAACTTTAAACGAAAAACTGGCAGCCAAGATGGCCACTGCAATTTGCCTCTGAAACAGCTTAGAACATTCCAAGGCCTCCAACAGGAGACACAACTCTGAGGAGCTGGACCCAGAACAATGCTGTTAAGTAATTGAATTACCCAGGATTGCTTCATTAGCATGGCATTCAAGCTGATCCTGACACATTGACTTTCAAAGAGCAAACCCCTCCAAGTGTAACTACTCTCATCCTCGGGGCTATGGAGTCAATTCTGAACCTTCTATGTCATTAGAAGGTTCCAGAGAATGCATAGAATACAATGGGATGCAAAAGTCTCTGGCTAGGCCAGCGTTTATTGCCCATCCCTAATTGCCCTTGAGAAGGTGGTGGTGAGCTGCTTTTCTTGAACGTTTGCAGTCCATGCGGGGAAGGTACACCTACAGTGCTGTTAGGAAGGAAGTTCCAGGATTTTGATCCAGCGACAGTGAAGGAACAGCTATATAGTTCCAAGTCAGGATGGTGTATGGCTTGGAGGCAAACTTGGAGGTGGTGTTCCCATGCATCTGCTATCCTTGTCCTTCCAGGTGGTAGAGGTCGCAGGTTTGGGAGGTGTTGTCTAAGGAACCTTGGTACATTGCTGCAGTGCATCTTGTAGATGGTACACACTGCTGCCACTGTGCGTTGGTGGTGGAGGGTGTGAATGTTTGTAGGTGGGGTGCCAAGCAAGCAGGCTGCTTTGTCCTGGATGGTGTCAGGCTTTTTGTTGTGTTGGCGTTGCACCCATCCAGGCAAGTGGAGAGTATTCCATCACACTCCTGACTTGTGAATTGTAACGGTGGACAGGCTTTGGGGAGTGAGAAAGTGAGTTACTCGCGCAGGATTCCGAGCTACGGTATTTATATGGCTGCTCTAGTTCAGTTTCTGGTCAATGGTAACCCCCCAGAATGATAGTGGGGGATTCAGCAATTGTAGTGCCATTGAGTGTTAAGGGGAGATGATCAGATTCTTTCTTGTTGGAGATGATCATTGCCTGGCACTTGTGTGGTGCAAATGTTGCCACTTATCAACCCAAGCCTGTCTTGCTGCATTCCTACATGAACTGCTTAGGTGTCTAAGGAGCCGCGAATGGTGCTGAATGTTGTGCAATAATTGAACATCCTCACTTCTGACCTTATGATTGAAGGAGGGTCATTGATGAAGCAGCTGAAGATGGTTGAGCATCAGACACTACCTTGAGGAACTCCTGCAGTGATGTCCTGGAGCTGAGATGATTGACCTCCAACAACCACAACCATCTTCCTTTGCACAAGGTACAACTCCAACCAGCCGAGAGTTTTCCCCCAATTCCCATTGACTCCAGTTTTGTTATGGCTCCTTGATGCCATACTCGGTCAAATGCAGCTTTGAAATCAAGGGCAGTCACTCTCGCCTCATCTAAGTTCAGCTCTTTTGTCTGTGTTTGAACCAAGGCTGTAATGAGGTCAGGAGCTGAGTGGCACTGGCCGACTAGAAACTGAGCGTCAGTGAGCAGGTTATTGCGAAGCAAATACCGCTTGATAGCACTGCCAATGACACCTTCTATCACTTTATTGATAATTGAGAGTAGACTAATGGGGCGGTAATTGACCGGGTTGGACTTGTCCTGCTTTTTGCGTACCGGACATACCTGGGCAATTTTCCACATTGCTGGGTAGATGCCGGTGTTGCAGCTGTACTGGAACAGCTTGGTGAGGGGTGCGACAAGTTCTGGAGCACAGGTCTTCAGTACTATTGCCGGAATGTTGTCAGGGCAGTATCCAGTGCCTTCAATCGTTTCTTGATATCACGCGGAGTGAATCGAATTGGCTGAAGACTGGCATCTGTGATGTTGACTTCAGGAGGAGGCAGAGATGGATTACAAAGATGGCCGAGGTTCCAGGTTGTGTTTGAGTACAATTCTGCTCCTGCTGATGGTCCACAGCGCCTCATGGATGCCCTGTTTTGCATTGCTAAATCTGTTGGAAATCTATCCCATCTAGCGTGGTGGTCGTGCCATACAACATGATGGAGGGTATCCTCAATGTGAAGGACTGTGCGCTGGTCACTCCTGCCAATACTGTAGTGGACGGATGTATCTGCGGCAGGTAGATTGGTGAGAACGGGGCCAAGTATATTTTTCCCTCTTGGTTCCCTCACCACCTGCCACAGACCCAGTCTAGCAGCTATGTCCTTTAGGACATGGCCAATTCGGTCAGTAGTGGTGCCACCAAGCCACTCTTGGTGATGGAAATTGAAGTCCTCACCCAGAGTCCGTTCTGTGCCCTTGCCACCCTCAATGCTTTCTCCAAGTGCTGTTCAACATGGAGGAGTATTGAGGGCTCCCAGGGCACTCCCTCCCGACTATCCCGCTGTGCCGCCACTTCTGCTGGATCTGTCCTGCCGGTTGGACAGGGCATACTCTGAGATGGTGATGGCAGTATCTGGGACATTGTCTGTAAGGTATGATTTGGTGAGTATGACTATATCAGGCTGTTGCTTGACTAGTCTGTGGGCCAGCTTTCCCAACTTTGGCACAAGTCAAATGTTGCCCACATGTTAGTAATGAGGACTTTGCAGGGTCGACAGGGCTGGGTTTGCCATTGTTTCTGGTGCCTAGGTCGGATGCCGGATGGTCCGTCCAGTTTCATTCCTTATTGACTTTGTAGCGATTAGATACAACTGAGTGGCTAGCTGGGCCATTTCAGAGGGCAGTTAAGAGTCAACCATATTTCTGTGGGTCTGGAATCACCTGTATGCCAGACCAGGTAACGACAGCAGATTTCCTTCCCTAAAGGACATTAGTGAACCAGATGGGCTTTTACAACAATCGACAACGGCCATCATTAGATTAGTTTGTTAATTCCAGATTTTTATCAATTGAATTCAAATTCCAGCTTCTGTTGTGGGAGTCGAACCCATGTCCTCAGAACAATATCCTGGGTTTTTGGGTTACTAGTCAGTGACAATACCACTATGCCACCACCTCCCGTCTGTCCATCTCTGAAAAAGCTGGGAGTTTCCTGGCACAAAGAGACAAGCAGTAACTGAAACTGCAGCAGCAGAAAGCCTGTATGCCCAGCTCTCTGCCCCTCGTTCCAGAAACATCAAGTTTGAAAACCGTCTGCGACGATGGTCCCTGAAAGCCTACAGATTGTTAGAGACTGGGGGAAGAGAGCCAGCTACAAGAAAATCCTGAGCCAAGCTGGCCAGCTACAAAATGCACTTTGACCAGCCGAAGGCGTCAAGAATGCAACTTCAGCCGGAAGACCAGCAAATCATCAAAACTCTCAAACTGTATTTAATTTTGATTTATTCTGGACTCTCCTCCAACCCTAAAACCTACTTTCCGCTCTGAAATCTATTTGTGTGTGTGATTCTCGTGTGAATATGTAGTGTATTTTTTATTTTTAGCTCGGGTTTAGATTAAGTATAATCTCACCTCTTTATTGTTTAAACTCAAGAAAACCTGTCCGATTGGTTCTTTTATGATATTAAAGGTAAAAAGTAAAACGCTTACTCAGGTGACCAGCAAGCCACTGTTTTTTAAAAAAGGAATAAAATCAGTTGTGATCAAATAAGAGGAAGGGCATGAGAGGTGAGTGTGACCCCCCTCTTCACCTGGTTGTAACACAAGGTACCAACTAGATTCTAAAAGAGGGAATTAAGTTTTTTTTTTTAAGATCATGGATGGGCAACTGCGACCTGTTGCTTGCAATTCCTGCGCCACGTGGAACTTTAGGAACTTCACGTGTCTTGGGTGACTATGTATGTAGAAAGTATCACCAGCTCAAGCTCAGGATTTCCGAGTTTGAGGGACGGCTAGAGTCACTGCAGAGCATCAGGGAGCAGGATAATTTCCTGGATCGTACTTTCCAGGAGGTGATCACCCCACAGGCAGCAAGAGTTCCAGATACCAGCAGCGTGGCCATCTGGAAAATTAGGAAGAGTCAGGAGGTGCAGGAGTCTTTGGAGTGTGTACAACTCTCAAACAGGTACGCTGCATTGGAGACTGCTGGGAGTGATGCTACCTTCTAGGAGTGCAGTCCAAACCATGGCAACAATGGGCAAGGGACTGTACAGGAGGGAACAGAAAAGTGCAGAAATGTAGTTACAGGAGATTCCATAGTCAGGTGGACAGACTAGCATTTCTGCAACTGTTGTGAGCCCCGCGTGGTGTGTTGCCTCCCTCGTGCCAGAGTAAGGGACATCACTGAGCGGGTGCAGGATATTCTGCAGGGGGAAGGGAGTGAGACAGAAGTGGTGGTACACGGTGCCAATGATCTAGTATTGAGGTCCTGTTGTTAGACTTTCAGGAGCTAGAATAGGACCTCGAGGGTAGTAATCTCTGGCTTACTTCCAGTGCCATGTGCTATCGAGAGTAGAAATAGGAAGATGGGGAGGATCGACGTGTGGTTTGAAGCTTGATGTAGGAGGGAGGGCTTCAGGCTATTGGGGCATTGGGACCAGTTCTGGGCAGAAAGCACCTATTCAAAAGGGATGGGTTGCACCTCAACAGGACTGGGACCAACATCCTCATTGGGAGGTTCGCAAGTGTGGTTGGGGAGAGATTAAACTAAATTGGCCGGGGGGATGGGCACCAGCAAATAGAAGTAGAAAAGAGTAAGGTGAATGAGTGTGTTGGGCAGTACTAGAGAAGGGAGTAGTTCCATATTAGAGTAGATTGAGAAGGATGACTAGGAATGCAAAGACTGAATTACAATGCATGTGTGTAAACACACAAAGTGTGGTGAATAAGGTTGGTGAGCTACAAGCACAGATAGCAGCACGGGAATATGTAGAGGTAATAAGGGAAGCGTGGCTTAAAAATAGTGAGGACTGGGTGCTTAATATACAAAGATATAAAAAGTTCAGAAGCGATAGAGGTGGGGTGGCATTTCTGATTGAGGAAGACCATTGTAGTGTTGGAAGGAGGGATGTCCTTGGGGGAAAGGACAGAATCCACTTGATTAGAGTTAAGAAGCAAAAAGGCTATGATCATGCTACTAGGAGTATTCTATAGACATACAAATACTGAGAAGAAAATCTACAGGGAAATCCCAGATGTGCAAGAACTATAAGAGTAGTGATATTGGGGGACTTTATTTATCCAAATTATCGATTGGGATAACTTTAGAGTAAAGGGAAAGGAGGGGGAGGAGCTTTTAGATTGTGTTCAGGAGAACTTCCTTGATCAGTATGTTCTTGGCTAAACTGGAAAGGAGGCATTTCTGGATCTGATACTGGGAAATGAGGTGGACCAAGTGTCTGGGGGATGGGGGGGGGGGGGGGACTTGGGTAAGAGCGATCATTGTGTCATAAGGTTTAGACTCGTAATGCAGCAAACCAAGGAATGATTTAAGGTAGAATGGCTAGATTGGAAGAGGCTAATTTCAATGTGATGAGAAGGGATCTAGCCAGGATAAAATGGAACCAAAGACTGAGGAAGAGCTGTATCGAAACAAGGGGTTATCTTTAAGGAAGAGATGCATCAGGTACAGACTAGGTACGTTCCAACAAGGGCGAATGGTAAGGGAACCAAAAAAAGGGCTCCTTGAATGACGCGATAGAGATTATGATAAAACAAAAAAAGAGGGTGTATGGTGCATGTCAGCTGAACTAGTGAGAACTAGGTCAAATACAATAAGTTGAGAGGGGAGGTGAAGAGGAAAGTAAGACTGGCAAAGGGAGAATGAGAATAAAATGGCAGTTAACATAAAAAGGAACCCAAAAATCTTCAACTGACATGTAAGTATTAAGTGGGTAGTAACAGGTGTGGTGGGACTATTGGGGACCAAGAAGGTAATATATGTTTAGAGGCAAAGGGCAAGGCTAGAATAATTGAGTACTATGTATCAGTGTTTACTAAGGAAGAGGAATTTGACAAAATATCAGTAGAAGCAGAGAGAGTAGAGGCAATGGATAGGGTATAAATTGAGGAGGTAGGTACGAAAAGGCCAGCTACACGTAAGGTAGATAAGTCACCTGGTCCGGATGGCTTGCATCCCAGGTTGCTAAAGGAAGTGGGGATGGAGATAGCAGAGGGACTTGCTGTAATTGTCCCTGGATATGG
This sequence comes from Heterodontus francisci, assembly GCF_036365525.1. NCBI lineage: Eukaryota > Metazoa > Chordata > Chondrichthyes > Heterodontiformes > Heterodontidae > Heterodontus > Heterodontus francisci. The sequence goes on along the minus strand of NC_090373.1, from coordinate 166,205,374 downwards.
GGGAAGTTTCAGACAATTGGAGGGTTTTATTCAAGAAAGGGTGTAAGGACAGTCCTAGCAACTATAGGTCAGTGATGGGTAAGGTTTTAGTAACAGTGAGGGGAAAAAAAATCAACAGACATTTGGTGAGGTTCGAGTTAGTTTAAGGAGAGCCAGCATGGATTTGTAAATGCCGATCATGCTTGACTAATTGAATTTTTTGATGAAGTAACAGAGAAGGTTGATGAAGGGAATGCAGAGATGGATTTTAAGAAAGCATTTGATAAGGTACCATATAAAGGACGGTTAACAAAATTGAGGCCCATGGAATAGGAGTGTCAGTGCCAGTTTGGATTAAAAAAAAAATTGGCTGAAGGACAGAAAACGGCGAATTGTGATAAATTGTTGGTTTTCAGACTGGAGGGCAGTGATGTTCCCCAAGGGTCAGTGCTGGGACCACTGCTTTTTTTTTTGCTATATATAAATGACTTCGATCTTGGAATACAGAGTAGAATTTCAAAATTTGCTGATAATTCCAAACTTGGAGTGGCAAACAGTGAGGATGATATGAACTGCCTCCAATAGGGCATGGTTAGGCTAGCAGAATGGGCAGACAAGCAGCAGATGGAATTTAATACTGACTAGTGTAAGGTGATGCGTTTTGGCAGAAGCAATAGGGTGAGGCAATATAAACTTAATGGCCCAGTTCTAAAGAGTGTGCAGGAACATGGGGACTGGGGGTGCATGTGCATAGATCTTTGAGGGTGGCAGGACGTATTGAGAGAGTGGTTAGCAAAACGTTTGGGATCTTGGACTTCATAAGTACAAAAGCAGGGAAGTTATGCTGGATGTTTATAAACCTCTTGTTAGGCCCCCACTGGAGTATTGCATCCAGTTCTGGTCGTCGCACTTTTGGAAGTAGGGTCCTTGAGCGGGTGCATAAGAGATTTACCAGAATGATTCCAGGCATGGGGGATTTTAGTTGCATGGTTAGATTGGAAAAGCTGGGGTTGTTATCTGAACAAAGGGGATTGAGGGTAGATTTGATAGAGGTGTACAAGATTATGACCGGCTTAGATAAGTTAGACAAGGAAAAACTATTTCCACTAACTGATGTTGTAAGGACTAGGCGGCACAGATTGAAAGTTTTACTTTGAGCAAGAGACGTGGGGACTATGGGGAAGTACTTTTTTTACGCAGCGGGTGGTAATGACCTGGAATTCACTGATTTTCTCCACTTCCTCCACCCTCAAGGACAGTGATTTCAAAAGAAAATTGGATGAACACTTAAAGGAAATAAATTTGCTGGGCTATGGGGATAGAGCGGGTGAGTGAGACTGACTGCATTGTTCTGTGGAGAGCTAGCATGGACTTGATGGGCCGAATCGCCTCCTATGTTATAAATGACTGGTTATGAAATTTGATTTGGTGATCATTCACAGCAAGAATGTGATACTTATGCATAATTAACTTCGTGATTGTTGAGAGCAACTAAAAGCAAGGACTTGCATTTATACATTGCCTCTTAAAGTGATTCATGACCAATTAATTACTTTTAAATTGCAACCACTGTACATAGGTAAAATGTAGAGGTGATATCACAGTGGGACTAGAAGTTTGGCAACTTGTTAGGGGTCTCTCTGGCAGACAATAATCGGACCCAGGTAGGTCTGCAGTACTTCTTGGCATTGTTGATTGAGTCAGGATCACCAATGGAACATGGAGGGTTAGACCTGTCACTAAGCACTGGGATTCTTCCCCAGTAACAAAATGTGTTATGTGGCCCTTTAGAAAGCTACCAGTGTTAGCTTTGTGCTATTCTGTGATTTTAACTGGCTAAACACCAGCCATACCTAGTTGTACATGTGTGGCAAAAACTATTCCTGATCTACACTTCACTCTCTGGATTACCATGTGGTTGGGATGGAAGGGTGGTGGTTCTAAATATGGAAGCGAATTCCAAACTGGCATTGTATGCAAATGATTGTGAAGCTCTGAACAGGACTCAGTCCTGATAGTGCATTTACACATGAAATCTTGGAGATCTCTCTGTTGCTGTAAATCCTTAACACCCATGGACATATAGTATGTTGGTTTACCATGTTGAATTTGAACTCTATCTCATCCAATTTTCATATATGCTTCCAGATATTTCTGTTAAGTTAGTGTTTTTATACTGTCTGTTTGCTATGTATTGCTATCTGTGCAATTAAGTAGATTTGTTACCAGCTCACTATTCTATAATCAGTATATAAATGTGGCCTGATGTGTTTCGGTCTGCCTTTGTTTTTCCCTTTCCCAGAATTCATGTTTGACCTATTTATATAGTGCCTTTTAATGTAGTAAAATGTCCCAAGGTGTTTCACAGGTGTGTTATAAAACAAAATTTGACACCAAGTCACGAGATACTAGGGCAGATGACCAAAAGCTCGGTCAGACAGGTAGATTTATGGGACTTCCTAAAGGAGGAGAGACAGAGAGGTTTGGGGAGGGAGTTCCAGAACTCACTTGAGAACTGAAGACACGACCACCAATGGTGAAGTGATGAAAATCAGGGATGCTCAAGAGTTCAGAATTGGAGGAACAACCTGACAGTGTAGAACTTGGAAACGTCTTCACTAGAAGTGCTGAGTGGATGATCCATCTTTGCCTCATCTTGAGGTCTCCAGCATCATAGATTCCAGTAGAATCATAGAAAGTTTAAGGCACAGCAAGAGGCCACTTGGGCCATTGTTGTCTGTGCCAGCCAAAAAACGATCCATCCGTTCTAATTCAACCTTCAAGCGTTTGGTGCATACCCAGACTCCTTTTGAATGAGTTGAGGGTCTCTGCCTCAACTATCCTTTCAGGCAGTGAGTTCCAGACCCCCACCACCCTCTGGGTGAAAAGGTTTTTCCTCATGTCCCCTACAATTTTTCTACCAATCACTTTAAATCTATGCCCCCTCGTCACTGACCTCTCTGCCAAGGTGAATAGACCCTTCACCTCCACTCTATCCAGGTCCCTGAAAATTTTGTACATTTCAAACAGATCTTACCTCTGCCTTCTCTGTTCCACGGAGAATAACCCCAGCCTATCCAATCTTTCCTCATAGCTGCATTTTTCCAATCCTGGCAACATCCTCGTAAATCTCCTCTGTACCCTCTCTAGTGCAATTACATCCTTTCTGTCATGAGGTGAGCAGAACTGCACACAGTATGCAAGTTGTGGCCTAACCAATGATTTATACAGTTCCAGCATAACCTCCCTGCTCTTGTATTCTATTCCTTGGCTAGTAAAGGAAAGGATTCCATCTGCCTCCTTAACCACCTTATCGACCTGTCCTGCTAACTTCAGAGATCTGTGGATATTCGCTCCAAGGTCCCTTACTTCCTGTACACTTCTCAGTATTTTCCCATTAATCGTGTATCCCTTTGCCTTGTTTGACCTCCCCAAATGCATCACCTCACACTTCTCCAAGTTGAATTCCATTTGCCATTTTTCTGCCCATCTGAGAAGACCATCAATATCTTCCTGCAGCCTCCACCTGTCCTCACTATCTACCGCACGGCCAGTCTTTGTCATCCGCAAACTTCTTGATCATGCCCCTTACGTTTACGTACAAATTGTTAATATACATCACAAAAAGCAGGGGACCCAGTACGCTCGCGCTGTCACGTTCTCCCAAGCCACCGGACCCACAGAAGACACGAAAACCTCGAGAGAAACTGCTCCGACATCAGAATGAGTTGAAATGTGAACTGGGCCCCAAAGAATTGCAAGACTTACCGGCAACCTCAGACTTCGCATTGAACTTAAAGGACTGTAACTACCAGATATTGCCTCAATCTTTTCCCCTTTATTCCTTCTACTTTTTCTGTCTCTATCTGCGTGTGTTTGTCGTGTCGTATATTCGTAGTCGGTGATCGGATTAGAGTTTAAGATTAATAAACTTTACCTTGTTTAAAATCTAAGAAAACCTGTCTGAATTGATTTCTTTGCCTTGCAATTGGAAAGCAGTGAACAAGGATTCACTTGGGGAGCTAAAACATGGTGTTTTAAAAAAAAAAATTAAACCCTGTTACGGTTAAACCAGGCAAAGGCTGAGACCCCTCTCACCTGGTCGTAACAGCAGGGACACAGGAGCAACCCAAACCCTCTTACTGGGGAAAGATATAAGGTTTCCACCAGAGAGCACTTTGAACTATAAAGTTTTAGTTAATGGAATTGGCGGGGAGTATATATATACACCTTTGTATAAAGTATGCCTAGCGAGTGACTTAAAATCTGGGATAGTAACTGTAGGTTTTGTCCAGTTTACCAGTAAAGGGAATTGATCTCCTAGGAAATGATTTGGCAGGATCAAAAGCATCAGTTTCTCCTATAGATACAGAGGAACCAAGTGAAATAAAGGAAACGGAGCAATTACAGGAACAAGTTCCAGGAATATTTCCTGCATGTGTAGTCACCCGAGCAATGGCTAAACAGGATCCATTGTTGGAATCAAAAGGGGCACCACAAATAGATAACCAAGTATCTGAAACCTTATTTGGGGATTTAGATAATCCAAATGAGATGTTTAACAGATCATCTATCATTGCAGCACAGCAAGCTGATCCAGAGATCTACCAAATAGCACAGACGGCTCTGTCAGAAGCTGAGGCGAAAGGAGTTCCGGAAGGCTATTATATGGCAAACGGGGTTTTGAGGAGGAAATGGAGACTGCCTCATAGGACTGCCGACGAACACTGGACAGTTGTTGAACAGATAGTGGTACCACCTAAATATCGACCAGGATTATTAAGGTTAGCACAACATTCCTTTTGCAGGACATAGGGGAATTCGGAAGGCCAAATTACACATAAGCCAACATTATTACTGGCCAGGTCTTACAAGGATGTAAGACAATTTTGTAGGGCATGCCATACCTGTCAAATGGTGGGAAAACCACACCCTACCATAAAACCAGGGGATGAAGTATTAGTTTTGTTACCATCACAGGGAGAACCATTAAAAGCATGGTTCAGTGGCCCTTATAGAGTGATGAAATGAACGGGTAAGGTAGATTACTTGATTGACACTCCTGATAACTGGAAGAAGAACCAGGTGTGTCACATTAATATGCTCAAATAATATTACTGCAGGGAGGAGGATAAGCCAGTACAGGTCTGTCAGATAATCGAGACTGTGAAGAAGGAAAAGGTTCTATTATGGATGAAAATGGAATAGTTTAGGTCAGATGGTTTCACAGGTCGGCGCGACATCGAGGGCCGAAGGGCCTGTACTGCGCTGTAATGTTCTATGATAGTGAGGATGAAGCAGAAGTAGGCCTAGGAAATTCTCAGATTGAACCTCCAACTATCTGATTAGCGAATACAGAATGGCTAGGAAAATTAAACAATAGGCTTTGACACTCAAAGGCAAAACAGCGTGAAGTCCTAACCAGGATTTTCACAATGTTTCAAAAAGTTTGTAGGGATAAGCCGGGTTGTACAACCTTAGCCACACATGTGGGTATAGGGGGAACCATTCCTTTAAAACAACAACCTTGCCGCTTATTTATTTATTTAATTTATTTATTTAGAGATACCGCACTGAAACAGGCAGGCCCTTCGGCCCACTGACTCTGCCGATCAAGAACCACCCATTTATACTAACCCTACAGTAATCCCATATTCCCGACCACCTACCTACACTTGGGGCAATTTACAATGGCCAATTTACCTATCAACCTGCAAGTCTTTGGCGGTGGGAGGAAACCGGAGCACCTGGCGAAAACCCACGCAGTCACGGAGAACTTGCAAACTCCGCACAGGCAGTACCCAGAATCGAACCCGGGTCCCTGGAGCTGTGAGGCTGCAGTGCTAACCACTGCGCCACTATGCCGCCCTGTCTGTCTGTGGTCCAGACAGACAGACCCAAGTGGAAGCAGAGGTACAATGCATGCTGAAGGGCAGCTTTTTGAACCTATTCAGGACAGCTGGAATTCACAGGTGGTCTTGATATCTAAACCTGGTGGGATGGCTCAAACTTGCATAGACTCTAGAAAAGTAACTGCGGTAAAGAAGGTAGAATCCTACTCAAATTTTCATTTAAAGGACTGTATGGACAGAGTGGGCAACACAACGTGTCTTAGAGACACATGTGTTGGAGGGATACTGTCAAATTCCTTTGACACCCCAGGGTAAGAAAAAGTCAGCTTCTGTTACACCGGACAGGGTTTTCCAGTGTCAAGTGATGCCACGTAGGTTAAGGGATACTCGAGAAAATTCTCAGAATAGTGAACTCAGTAGTGGTTAGTGCTCCTAGCTGTGCAGTTCACCTGGCTGAGGGGATGGACAATATGGACACTTGGAAGGAAAACGAAGAACTGGAAGACCAATGCTTGTAAATTTGAAATGGGTTAAATGGGACAACCTTTTGAAAATTTTAAAGCTGAAAATGTTCTGGTGGAACTTGCTGTAATCTTACACTTTTCTCTAAAAATGGTATGTCTGTAAATGTGGGAAAAAGTTGACTTTTTTCAATTTGTATTTTTTTTTACACATTGTGGTGAAATGCATTTCAGGAATGGCATTTCATTCCGCTAGGGGCGGAGGTGTTATGATCCTGTTGTTTTTTACTTTTCCGGGAAGTATGCGGTGTGCCTTAAGGCTGGAAGAGGATCAGTACTGCTTTAAGACAACACATTCCGGGGATTGAGTCAAAGAATGCATTCTTGTTGCCGTAGGATATAGCCACTGAGACTGAGGTTAAATATACATTGTTGCGATTGATGTTTGAAACTCGCTGCAAAACTGGCTTTTGAGACGCAGTTAACAGACGCCTGGGCCAGCATGAGCCTAACAGAGTTCTCTGATAGTTTAAACTGAAGGAAGGTGAATTTTAGACTGATCACTTTTTCACCCCTCAAAATTCTAAAGCCAGATTGACTCATTTAAGTGTTTGCAAGTTGTTTATCGGCTGAGGTCATCACTGGACGAAAGAGGAGCTGCAGTTTCGGATGTTGGACATTTTCTTTTCCCCCATCGGACGGTGAGGACTTCAAGCAACCTAGGACTGTTCCACATTGGAAGATTCCACTTCGACAGGGGTGTAAATCTGCAAGGACACTAATTTTTCTATTTTAAATGTTTATATCTCCGTAGTGTTTAAGAATTTAGTTTTTCTAATTAAACAGTTAATCTGTTGATCTAAAGACACCTGATTTGTTTAGCCTCATTTGGGGGTTAATAGATGGTACAATTTGGCTGGGTCTTTCTTCAATTTGGAAAGTTTAAAATGATATGTTAGGCGGCCTGCGGAGGGTGGGACTGAATCAACAAAGTTTCTCCCAGCACAATCAGAATCATATATTTTGATTGGGAGCTTTGTCTTGAGCGGTCGGTCGTAACAAAGTGAAGAAGCAAAAGATGTCCCTGGATTAGGTGTAGATGGAAGTACTTTTTGAGGTGTAGTCAATGTTGTAGGAAATGTGGCAGTCCATATGTGCACAGCAAACTCCCATGAATAGCAATGTGATTATGACCAGATAATCTGCTTTTGTGATAATTTGAAGGATAAATATTAGCCAAGACACTGGGGGATAACTCCCCTGCTTCTTTTCGAAATAGCGCCACGGCATCTTTTGCATCCACCCAAACAGGCAGCTGGGGCCTCAGTTTAATGTTTCATCTGAAAGCAGTTCTCTCCGCGCTCGCTCAGTACTGTGCTGGAGTGTCAGCCTTGATCGTTGTGCTCAAGTCCTGGAGTGGGACTTGGACCCAGAACCTTCTGACTCAGAGGTGAGAGTGCTACCAACTGAGCCAAGCTGATGCTCTAATGAAACTGAGGGTGAGCATAAAATAGTTCACATTCACCAATTCCTTCTTTCAAGCAATCTTTAAGGAGGTTTTAGAGCTGAATTCCCCAAATTATTTGAAGGGTTGGGAAAATTTTAAAAAGAGTATCTCATTACTTTCAATAAAAGGCTGAACCTGTATATTCACACAGAACGGTTTAGAGGGAATCATCTACCAGGTGGATGATGATTTGACCCATGGAGCAAACCAAGAAGAACATGACACAAGGGTAAGAGCGGTATTACACAGATTACAAGAGGCTAGTCTCACGTTAAATGACAAATGTGTATTCTCACAGTCGACAGTGAGGTTCTTTGGCCACATAATTGATGGATCTGGCATCAAGATAGGTCCACGGAAGATGAAGGCATTAATGGATTTCCCAGAGCCAAAGCACATAACAGATTTACAGCAATTCATGGGTATGGTTAACCAGGGAAGGAAATTCCTACCAGATCTAGCCACTGTTGATAGGTCTTTACGACACTGCTAAAGAGGTTCTGGGGAGATGGCCAGAAATTTTTTTCGAGAAGATCAAGGAAATGCTAACTTCATCAGAAGTATTAGCATTATTGCAGCAGACGCATCAACAACAGGATTAGGTACAGTCTTGTTTCAGATTCCAAGAAGATGGATGATGCAGGCCTGTGTACTTTGCTTTTCGTTTGTTGACAGAACAAGGGTACATAGTAATTGCGCGGGAGGCATTACCAGCAAGATAGGCATGTGAGAAATGTTTGGACTATGTACTGGGCCTCAAGATTGAAACTGACTACAAGCCTTTATCAGCCGAGGCATAGAATATAAGAGAAGGGAGGTTATGATGGAGCTGTATAAAACACTAGTTAGGCCACAGCTGGAGTAGTGTACACAGTTCTGGGCACCACACTCTCGGAAGGATGTGATTGCACTGGAGAGGGTGCAGAGGAGATTCACCAGGATGTTGTCTGGGTTGAAGCATTTCAGCTATGAAGAGAGACAGAAAAGGCTTGGGTTGTTTTCCTTAGAGCAGAGACGGCTGAGGGGGGACCTGATTGAGGTGTACAAGATTATGAGGGGCATTAATAGGTTAGATAGAACAAAGAAAATTACAGCACAGGAACAGGCCCTTCGGCCCTCCAAGCCTGCGCCGATCCAGATCCTCTATCTAAACATGTCGCCTATTTTCTAAGGGTCTGTATCTCTTTGCTTCCTGCCCATTCATGTATCTGTCTAGATACATCTTAAAAGACGCTATCGTGCCCGCGTCTACCACCTCCGCTGGCAACGCGTTCCAGGCACCCACCACCCTCTGCGTAAAGAACTTCATCCCCCCCCTAAACTTTACCCCTCTCACTTTGAACTCGTGACCCCTAGTAATTGAATCCCCCACTCTGGGGGAAAAAGCTTCTTGCTATCCACCCTGTCTATACCTCTCATGATTTTGTACACCTCAATCAGGTCCCCCCTCAACCTCCGTCTTTCTAATGAAAATAATCCTAATCTGCTCAACCTCTCTTCATAGCTAGCGCCCTCCATACCAGGCAACATCCTGGTGAACCTCCTCTGCACCCTCTCCAAAGCATCTACATCCTTTTGGTAATGTGGTAAGATAGGAAGAAACTTTTTCCCTTAGCGGAGGGGTCAATAACCAGGGGGCATAGATTTTAAGGTAAGGGTGCAGGAGGTTTCTAGGGGATTTGAGGAAAATTTCTTTCACCCAGAGGGTGGTTGGAATCTGGAACGCACTGCCTGAAGGGGTGGTAGAGGCAGGAATCCTCATAACATTTGAGAAGTATTTAGATGAGCACTTGAAATGCCATAGCATACCAAGGCGATGGGCCAAGTGCTGGAAAATGGGATTAGAATAGATAGGTAGGCATGGCTGGCACGGACATGATGGGCCGAAGGGCCTTTTTCTGTGCTGTTTACTTCTATGACTCTAAGAGATGGGTGAAAAATGTGATTTGGCATCCTGAGATGGGTACTAGAACAAGAGGGCATATAAAAGTACAGTTTTAGGATAGCAATCAGGAAGAAATTCATTGAAAGTATGATCGACATTTGAAATACTTTTGGATAGCATAGTCGTATGTTCCAACTGCCAGCATGACCAAAATGGTGGGTGTCCATAAGCTATTCGACTACAACAGGCACCACGTAAGACCTTAATCGCACATACACACGGACAGCAGGTGTTAATTGAAGGCAAGTTTTCCCAAGTTTTCTTTTTACTGCTCTGATTTTTGTTAATGTTGAAAGACGTTTGATCTGAGATGCATGCCAGTTTCTTTATCAATGGTACAATTCCCACTTTACACAGAAGCCTGGATCAACCGGGTGATAATGGGTGGCAATGAACTGTAAAGTATTTGAATCATCATGTTGAAATGGTTTTGATGTTTTACTATAAAAGCAGCACTTAATTTTTTTCCCATTCTTGTTCAAACACACGCTCCCTTCAACCTGGCAAACGAACAAACAAGCACTATACTTTCATGTATCTCCCTTAGCACACCTGCTAATGTGTGCAGCCTGAGGTAACTGCTACCTTTTGTGCCTCAGCTGTGCTCCTGAGAATGGCACTGTCGGTAGCAGAAGTTTCCTGTGGGGAACTATGCACAAAGCTGTATCTTTCAACTTTGAGGTACAATGTCTGAGTTCTAATCCATTTGCTTTGAGGAGAATATTAGTAACCTTGCTGTGAATCATGTGTTAATGATTGCTAATGAGTAAACAATGTAAAATCGAGGAACCATTTGGCTTAGTACACTTGCTTCTGAGTCAGGGTTCAAGCCTCACTCCAGAGACTTGAGCTCCAGGTTTCCAATTAGAGCATGACTACCCGAACTGAACCCGATGGTCCCGACAACGGGTTGGGTCGCTCTTCCGGGTCCGGCGTTCGGGCTCGGGTCAGGTGGGACCGGGTTGGACACACTATCACAACCGTGGCTTCCATGTTAATGTACTTTTTAAACAACCTTTCAAGTCCAGTTACAGTTTTTTTAAGCTTGTGCAGATGAGCAATAAAGTGAAAAATGGAAGCTAGGTTAACTGATGGTCGGGTCAGGCGCAGGAAAAAATGAAAGGAGTTGGGCCGGGTTGGGCTGTCGTTGGATGTGGTTCTGTCGGGCTCTGGTCGGGTTTCATTTGCAGACCCGAGCCGGCCTTTGCTTCCAATGTCAGTTTGGGGAGGGGTCATTCATAGGATAGGGTTGTAGGAAATAGGAGCAGGAGTAGGCCATTCGGCCTGTCAAGCCTACTCCATCATTCAAATAAATCATGGCTGATCATCTACCTCTACACCATTTTACGCCACTATCCCCATATTCATTGATGTCATTAGAATCCAGAAATCTATCGTTCTCTCTTGAACATACTCAATGATTGAGCTTCCACAGATTCATCACCCTCTGAGTAAAGAAATACCTCCTCATCTCAGTCTTAAATGGCCTGTCCTTTATTCTGATACTGTGTCCCCTGGATCTAGACTCACCAGCCAGGGGAAACATCCTATCCACGTCTACTCTGTCACGCCCTGTAAGAATTTTAAGTTTCAATGAGATCAGCTCTCATTCTTTTAAACTCTAGAAAATACGGGCCCAGTTTTTGCAATCTCTCCTTCGAAGACCATCCCAACATTCCAGGGATTAGTCTGGTGAACCTCCGTTGCACTCCCTCTATGGCAAGTATATCCTTCCTTAGATAAGGAGACCAAACCTGTACACAATATTCCAGGTACAGTCTCACCAAGGCTTTATACAATTGCAGCAATACATCTTTACTCTTGTACTCAAATCCCCTTGCAATGAAAGCCAACATATCATTTGCCTTAATTGCTTGCTGAACCTGCATACCAACTTGTAGTGACTCATGAACAAGAACATTGAGGTTCCTTTGGACATCAACACCTCCCAACCTCTCACCATTTAAGAAATACTCTGCCTTTCTGTTTTTTCTACCAAAATGGATCACCTCTCACTTATTCACATAATATTCCATCTGCCATGTTCTTGTCCATTCACATAACCTTTCCAAATCCCCTTGAAACCTCCTTGCATCCTCCTCAAAACTTAGATTCTCATCTAGTTTTGTGTTATCAGTAAATTTGGAAATATTACAATTGGTCCCCATATCCAAATCATTTATATAGATTGTGGATAGCTGTGGCCCAAGCACTGATTCATGCGGTGCCCCACGAGTAAGAGCCTGCCATCCTGAGCCATTTATTCCTTCTCTGCTTTCTGTCGGTTATCCAGTGATCAGTCCATTGCAGTATATTACCCCAATCCCATGTGCTCTAATTTTGTTTACTTGCCTCCAGTATGGGCCCTTATCAAAAACCTTCTGAAAATCCAAATACACCACATCCACTGGTTCTCCTTTATCTATGCTACAAGTAACATCCTCAAAAAAATCTCCAAGTTTGTCTCTCATTTCCCTTTCACAAATCCATGTTGACTCTGACCCATCATATTATTCACCAAATGTCCAGTTATCTCATCCTTTATAATAGATTCTAACATTTTCCCTACTACTAACGTCAAACTAGCAAGGCTATAGTCCTCCGCTTTCGCTCACTTCTTAAATGGTGGGGTTACATTTGCTACTTTCCAGTCTGCAGGAACCCTTCCAAGATCTATAGAATTTTGAAAAATAACCACCATTGCATCCACTATCTCTATAGTCACCACCTTCACTACTCTGGGATGTAGCTCATCTGGTCTAGGGGATTTCTCAACTTTCAATCCAATAAATTTTTTGAATACTACCTCTTTATTGATACTAATTACTTTCAGTTCCTCATTTTTGCAAGTCCCTTATTTCCCTAGTATTTCTGGGAGATTTTCTATATCTTCCTCCATGAAGACAAACACAAAGTAATTATTTAGTGTCTCTGTCATTTTCTCGTTCACCACCACCACAAACTCTCCTGTCTCCGCCTGCAATGGACCCACATTAGTTGTTGCTAATTGTTTTCTTTTCGCATACCTAAAGAAGCTTTTACTGTCTGCCTTTGTTTCTTGCTAGCTTACATTCATAATCTCTTTTCCCTTTCTTTGTCAGTTTCTTGATCCTCCTTTGTTGGACTCTAAATTGCTTCCAATCCTTGGGCTTACCACTTTTTCTGGCGACCTTATAAGTCACTTCCTTTGACCTAATGCAACCTTTAACTTTTATTCACTTCCTCATCTTAGAGCTCAGCTGGAATAAGGAATGTTGAATGGGGTCTCCAATCCTGGAGGACCTCAATTTCTGCTATTACTCTTTCTCCCTCTACCCCAATGAATGAACTGAGCTCTTAATACAGTATTAAGCAGGGCATTCAATATTAACTTGTGTATTTAGGCTGTAAAAATTCAGAAAGTTGAGCATGTTTTCTCTTTGCACGTCAGAATGATACCTTGCGAATGTGACACCCTTATTCAAGAAAAGGGTGCAAGGACACTCCTAATAACTACACACCAGTCAGTTTAATATTCCTTAGATTCAGGAATGGTCCTGTCAGATTGGAAGTTGGCAAATGTTACGCCGCTTTTCAAGAAAGGAGGTAGAGAGAAAACAGGGAACTGCAGGCCAATTAGCCTAACATCAGTCGTTTGGAAGATGCTGGTAACTATTATTAAGGAAGTCTTAACATTGCACTTGGGTAAGCATAGTATGATTAGAATGTCAGTTTTACTGAAGGGTGATCCTGTTTGACAAATTTATTAGTTTTTTGAGGATGTAACTAGCAGGGTAGATGAAGGGGAACCAGTAGATGTATACCTGGATTTCCAAAAGGTATTCGATAAGGTACCATATAAAAGAATAATAGGCAAGATAAGGGCTCATAGTGTTGGGGGTAATCTATTAGCGTGGATAGAGGATTGGTTAACAGGGAGTAGAGAGTGGGCATAAATGGGGCATTTTCAAGTTGGTAGGCAGTGAATAGTGGAGTGCTGCAAGGATCAGTGCTATTTACACTCTATTAATGGCTTGGATGAAGAGACCGAGCAATGCATCTAAGTTTGTTGTTGATACAAAGCTCGGTGGAAAGATAAGCTGCAGGAAGGACGTAGAGAGGCTGCAGAGAGATATACAAGCTGTGAGTGGGTAACAAGATGGCAGATGGAGTATAATATAGGGATGTGTGAAGTTGTTCACTTTGGTTGTAAAAATAGAAAAGCAGAATATTTTTTAAAAGGTGTGAAACTGATAAATGTTGCTTTTCAGAGAGACTTGGGGTACTCGTACAAGGAACGCACAAAGTTAACATGCAGGTGCAGCAGGCTATTAGGAAGGCAAATGGCATGTTGGCCTTTATTGCAAGGGGATTGGAGTACAGGAATAAAGAAGTTTTACTAAAATTGTAAAGGGCTTTGGTGACACCGCACCTGGAATACTGTGTGCAGTTTTGGTCTCCACATTTAAGAAAGGATACACTTGCACTGGAGGCAGTGCAGTGAAGATTTACTGCATTGGTCCCTGGGATGAGGGGGTTGTCCTATGATGAGAGGCTGAGTAAATTGGGCCTATATTCTCTGGAGTTTAGAAGAATGAGCGATTAATTGAGAGAGACACAAGATTTTGAAAAAGCTTGATCGGGTAGAAGCTGAGATTGTTTCTGCTGGTCAGGAAATCTAGAACACGGGGACACAGTCTCAGGATAAGGGGCCGATCATTCAGAACTGACATGAAGAGAAATTATTTCGCTCCAAGGGTTGTGAATCTTTGGAATTCTGTACCCCAGAGGGCTGTGGATGCTCCATCATTGAATATATTGAAGGCTGGGATAGATAGATAGATGTTTGGTCTGGGGAGCAGGTGAAAAAGTGGAATTGAAGCCCATGATCAACTGAGATTGTATTGAATGGCAGAGTAGGCTCGATGGGCCATATGGTGTACTACTACTTGTGTGGTAAGGAAACAATAATTGGAGAACAAATTGTACTTGGAGAGGTTTGAGCTAATTAAGGAGTGCCAGCGTGGATTTGTAAAAGGCAGATCATACTTGACTAATCTAATTGATTCTTCTTCTCTGCTATTTCATAGAACATAGAACATACAGCACAGAACAGGCCCTTCGGCCCACAATGTTGTGCCGATCCTTTGTCCTCTGTCAAGGACAATTTAATCTATACCCCATCATTCTCCTTTATCCATATACCTATCCAAAAGCCTTTTGAAAGTCCCTAAAGTTTCTGACTCAACAACTTCCCCGGGCAAGGCATTCCATGCCTCGACCACTCTCTGGGTAAAGAACCTTCCCCTGACATCCCCCTTATATCTCCCACCCTTCACCTTAAATTTATGACCCCTTGTAACGCTTTGCTCCACCCGGGGAAAAAGTTTCTGACTGTCTACCCTATCTATTCCCCTGATCATCTTATAAACCTCTATCATGTCACCCCTCATCCTTCTCCTTTCTAATGAGAAGAGGCCTAGAATGTTCAGCCTTTCCTCGTAAGACTTATTCTCCATTCCAGGCAACATCCTGGTAAATCTCCTCTGCACCCTCTCCAAGGCTTCCACATCCTTCCTAAAATGAGGCGACCAGAACTGCACACAGTACTCCAAATGAGGCCTTACCAAGGTCCTGTACAGCTGCATCATCACCTCACGGCTCTTAAATTCAATCCCTCTGCTAATGAACGCTAACACCCCATATGCCTTCTTCACAGCCCTATCCACTTGAGTTGCAACTTTCAATGATCTATGCACATAGACCCCAAGGTCTCTCTGCTCCTCCACATGCCCAAGAACCCTACCGTTAACCCAGTATTTTGCATTCATGTTTGTCCTTCCAAAATGGACGACCTCACACTTTTCAGGGTTAAACTCCATCTGCCACTTTTCAGCCCAGCACTGCAACCTATCCAAGTCCCTTTGCAGACGACAATAGCCCTCCTCGGTATCCACAACTCCACCAACCTTTGTATCATCTGCAAATTTACTGACCCACCCTTCGACTTCCTCATCCAAGTCGTTAATAAAAATCACAAACAGGAGAGGACCCAGAACTGATCCCTGCGGCACGCCACTGGTAACTGGGCTCCAGGCTGAGTATTTACCATCTAAGACCACTCTCTGCCTTCTATCAGTTAGCCAATTCTTAATCCAACTGGCCACATTCCCCACTATCCCATGCCTCCTGACTTTCTCCATAAGTCTACCATGGGGGACCTTATCAAATGCCTTACTAAAATCCATGTACACCACATCCACTGGTTTACCCTCATCCACTTGCTTGGTCACCTGCTCAAAGAATTCAATCAGGCTTGTGAGGCAAGACCTACCCCTCACAAAACCGTGCTGACTGTCCCGAATCAAGCAGTGTCTTTCCAGATGCTCAGAAATCCTATCCCTCAGCACCTTTTCCATCAACTTGCCTACCACCGAAGTAAGACTAACTGGCCTGTAATTCCCAGGGTTGTTCCTATTCCCTTTCTTGAACAGGGGCACAACATTTGCCACCCTCCAATCACCTGGTACCACCCCCGTCAGCAGAGAAGATGAAAAGATCATTGCCAGCGGCTCTGCAATTTCATCCCTTGCTTCCCATAACATCCTTGGATATACCCCGTCAGGCCCGGGAGACTTGTCTATCTTCAAGTTATTCAAAAACCCCAACACATCTTCCCTCCTAACAAGCACTTCCTCGAGCTTACCAGTCTGTTTCACACCGTCCTCTTCAGTAATACACCCCTTCTCATTCGTAAATACCGAAGAGAAGTACTCATTCAAAACCTCACTTATCTCTTCCGGCTCAACACACAGTCTCCCGCTATTGTCCTTGACCGGACCTACGGTCCCCCTGGTCATCCTCATATTTCTGACATACGCGTAAAAGGCCTTGGGGTTTTCTTTTATCCTACCCGCCAAGCATTTTTCATGCCCTCTCTTAGCTCTCCTAATCCCTTTCTTCAGATCCTTCCTGGCCATCTTGTATCCCTCCAGAGCTATGCCTGTGCCCTTTTTCCTCAACTTTATATACGCATCCTTCTTCTTCCTAACAAGACTCTCAACCTCTCTTGTCAACCACGGTTCCCTCACATGACCATCCCTTCCCTGTCTGACAGGGACATGCTTATCAATGGCCCCTACTATCTGCTCCTTGAAAAAGTTCCACATTTCGACCGTGCCCTTCCCTGCCAGCATATGCTCCCAACTTATGCTCCTCAGTTCCTGCCTGACAGCATCATATCTACCCTTCCCCCAATTGTAAACCTTGCCCTGTTGCACATACCTATCCCTCTCCATTACCACAGTGAATGCTACAGAATTGTGATCACTATCTCCAAAGTGCTCGCCCACCAACAGCTCTATCACTTGCCCTGGTTCATTACCTAGTACCAAATCCAATATTGCCTCCCCTCTGGTCGGGCAGTCTACATACTGAGTCAGAAAAGCTTCCTGGACATACTGCACAAACACTACCCCATCCAAACTATTCGATCTAAAGAGTTGCCAATCAATATTTGGGAAGTTGAAATCCCCCATAATTACTACCCTGTGACTTCTGCTCCTTTCCAAAATCTGTTTCCCAATCTGCTCTTCCACCTCCCTGCTGCTATTGGGGGGCCTATAGAAAACTCCCATCAAGGTGACTGCTCCTTTCCTGTTCCTGACCTCAACCCACAGTGCCTCAGTCGGCAGATCCTCCTCGAAAATTCTTTCAGCAGTTGTTACACTATTTCTAACTTTCAATTTCATTGAAAAAAAATGAAAGGAAAGCAATGGATATTGTCTATATTGATCTTAGTGTTTGACAAAGTACTACAAAATTGAGGCTCATGGAATGCAAGGGTCAGTGACAGCTTGGATAAAAAAGTTGGCAAAAGGGTAGAAAATGACCAATTGTGGTAATTGGTTATATTTCAGATTGGAGGATGGTAGACAGTGGTATTCTTCAACGTTCAGTGCTAGGATCACTGCTATTTTTTTTATATGCAAATGACTTGGATATTCGCCTATGGAGTCAAATTTCCAAATTTGCTGCTGATACCAAACCTGGAGGCGTGGAAGATGGTGCGAATGATGCAAATCGGCTGCAACAGAAAAACAGGCAAGCAGAATGGGCAGATAAGTTGCAGATGGAATTTAAAGCAGAAAAATGTGAGGTGTTGCAATTTGGCAGAAGGGCTGGGGAGAGGCAATGTAGACTTAATGGCACAGTTCTAAAGAGTGCAGGAACAGAGGGATTTGGGGGTTCATGTGCATATATCTTTGAAGGTGGCAGGACATATTGAGAGAGTAGTTAGCAAACCATATGCAATCGGGCTGAATAAATAGAGATATTGAGTTAAAAAGCAGAGAAGTTATAAAGTTCTGGTTAGGCCTCAACTGGAGTATTGTGTCCAGTTCTGGTCACCACACTTGGTGGAAGGATATGAGGGTCCTTGAGAGGGTACAGAGATGATTTACTAGAATGGTTCCAGGGATGAGAGTGTTTAGTTACAAGGTTAGGTTGGAGAAGCTGGGGTTGATCTCCTTGGATCAAAGGAGATCGAGGCGAGATTTGATAGATGTGTACAAGATTGACCGGTTTAGGTAAAGTAGACAGGAAAAATGTGCCCCCCCGCCCCCCCTTTGCTCGTGCACAGGATTGAGCCCAGAGATGGCTGAGAGCACAGAAAAGCATAGTTTTCCTATGGCCTAATGCCCCAACAACCCTGGATCATTGGTTGATTAGTCTGGTTATGTATAGTGCATAAGCTTGATGGATTCATTGATTCACAGTTGAGACCCTAGGTATTGCACCACAGGGGAGGCAAACAAAAGGGCTGTTTTGTCTGTTATGCCAGAAGTGTACATCTCTAGAGCATTGTAGAAATTGACATCGTGGAGTATGCAATTTTATTTGATCGCTCTCCAAAGGCAAGCATCTAAATAGAATGACTGTTAATCTGGGACTAGTAGAATGGCACATTGCCACATTAGGTTGACTTTCATTCTATGGTCAGTTTAAATCAATTCTTTAATCGACTTCATCTTAGTTTCCTTATTCCTTGAAATGTGCCCAGCTCACAGTAGGCATGCAGGCTGCTTCCACAGCTGACTAATTAGCCATTGTATACTAGGGAGGTTCCAGTTTATTCAGGTTGTTTATTGCAGTCAATCATGTTCCTACAACAAATGTTGAAACTTTCTTAACGTTGACACAGGTATGACCTGAATAGTGGATATCTTGCCCATTTACAGCATTACCTTCAATCGAACTTTTGTTTTCATTGCTTGAGAGAAAAATACCCATATCATTGCAGCAGTGATATGTATTTTTGTTCTTTTGCTTCCATTTAGTGGGTTCTGTATAATCTGAGTATGTGGGTGCTGATGCAAATTATTTAAGATTAGTGATAAATGAAACCTTGTACATCTTCAGCTATCTCTGCTGGGAATTGCACAAATATGTGAAGTGATGACTACTCCACCTTTCATATACAGTGTAGAACTGTTAATACATTACTGTATGGGAATAGCTGTCTTACAATCTCATAATAGCTCTAGCATTTCCTCCTCCTAACCACTCCAGTGACGAACCTGTGCAAACAGTGGTTGAAAACTGGTTTCAGATGCTCCCTTGAGATGCTTGTAAGTACTGGCAACATTTGCAGGAGAATGGCAGGTACGCCAGTCAGTGATCTCTAAAGAGCAGGGGAAGAATATGAGGTGGAAATGAAACCGAGTACACTGTCAAATTGGAACAGATGTTGGACACATGTCTTAGAAATGCTTATTAAAGTGATTTCTGAAGTGTTGATTGGCATTCATGGGTATGCTAGTGTAGTGGTTGTTACTGGGCTAATAATCCAATAGTCTGGATTAATAATCCAGGCAACCGAATTCAAATCTGATCATCTGAAAATAAAATAAGTAAAAGTGACCATAAAGCTGTCATTGTTGTAGAATCCCAATTTGTGTGTTTTGATTCCAGTCTCCAAACTAAAGTGGTTGACTCTCTCCTCCCCTCTAAAATGACCAGGCAAGCCATTCAGTTGCATCAAATTGCTACACAGTAGTTTAATATGAAGGCCCACCACCATCTTGGGCACTTAGGGAAGGATAATAAATGTTGGAATTGAGGATGAATGAAAATATTTTCTTGTCGATTTTAGATTGCGTAAGAGAACAGAGTAAAACAGTAATTTTGTTTTTTAGCTTTTTGCACCACTGTTCCTTTTGCCTTCGGTGGTTTGGCACAGCAATCAAACTCACTGCTCATGTATGCACAGACTTTGACCATGACACTTTTTTCCAGAAAAATTGTTGAATGTGGGTGTTACTTGCAGCGTCTGATAGAACAAAGATCACCTAATTTACTGCAAATGACTGAACTCCATTTCAGCAGTGGTTCCCATTTTATGAATATGCATTTAACGCCCAAGAGTATGGTTACAAATTACTGCAGTCAATATTTAGTTTGCTGAAACTGTTGTTGTTTGGGTTGCAGAAATAACCTTGAATGCAGTACTGTTTTCGGCTTAGCTTTTGCATGGTAACATGCATGTCTCACTTGTATATTTATTTCTCCAATATTGTTTTGTAACCGTGCACTAATCAATACCCAGGGGAACACAATTAGTAAACGGAAACTGGATCAACCCTGGGGTGCAGGTTATTGGTGTACTTGTGTAGAGTAGGGAAGGTGTTGATCTCGTGCCTCCTATTTCTCCACACAGTTTATTACCATCCTTGCTGTTCTTTCAGGTGCCCTTGACGCAAGCTGAGAAACAAGTAGCCTGATTGCCTTCCTGATTAGCAGTAGGAGGGAAACCCTTTTTGTTGCCTGGAGAAAGGATGCAATTGAACTTGATATACATGCAGAACTTCAGTAACAAACAGTTCCAATAGAGTCTTGATCAGGAACACGATTAGAAACCAGTCTTTTGAAACGTTTTAAAGATTACTTTTTCAAATTCCATTTGAGTATAAAATATTTCAATGCTGAAATAATATTATACAGCAGTGAACAGTTCTGTGTTTAATGCTGCAATCATCAATAGCAGTTTAAAAGCAATAAGAAATCACTTCCAGTGTAAAATCTACAAGAATGTTTATCCTATTAGTAAACTCTAATAAATGTATTGAGCTGTATCACTTTGTGCTCTCTTCTAGGAATTTGCACTTTACTACTCCATTAATGTTCACTGTCTCACCCAGTAGCATTTTATATCCTTTCTCTGGATGTGGGGCATCGTTGACAAGACTGACATTTATTGCCTATCCATAATTCCCCTTGAAGATGATGTGGTTTGATACAACTGATTGGCTTACTAGCCCACTTCAGAGGGCAGTTAAGAGTCTGGTTTTCATTTTTTAATTTAAAAAGGGACCATTTTAAAAATAAATTCAGTATTTAAGCATGAATGTACTTGTGTGTAGCCTTCTCTTTGGAATGAGATTTTGTGATGGATTTTAAAAAATTCATTCATGGGATGTGGGCGTCGCTGGCCAGCATTTATTGCCCGTCCCTAATTGCCCTTGAGAAGGTGGTGGTGAGCTGCTTTCTTGAACCGCTGCAGTCCATGTGAGGTAGACACACCCACAGTGCTGTTAGGAAGGGAATTCCAGGATTTTGCCCCAGCTACGCTGAAGGAACGGTGATATAGTTCCAAGTCAGGATGGTGTGTGACTTGGAGGGGAACTTGCAGGTGGTGGTGTTCCCATGCATTTGCTGCCCTTGTCCTTCTCGTTGGTAGAGGATACAGGTTTGGAAGGTGCTGTCTGAGGAGCCTTAGTGCGTTACTGCAGTGCATCTTGTAGATGGTACACACTGCTGCCACTGTGCATCTGTGGTGGAGGGAGTGAATGTTTGTAGATGGGGTGCCATTCAAGCGGCTGCTTTGTCTTAGATGGTGTCGAGCTTCTTGAGTGTTGTTGGAGCTGCACCTATCCAGGCAATTGGAGAGTATTCCACCATACTCCTGACTTGTGCCTTGTAGGTGGTGGACAGGCTTTGGGGAATCAGGAGGTGAGTTACTCGCCACAAAATTTCCAGCCTCTGACCTGCTCTTGTAGCAACGGTATTTATGTGGCTACTCCAGTTCAGTTTCTGGTCAATGGTAACCCCCAGGATATTGATAGTGGGGGATTCAGCGATGGTAATGCCATTGAATGTCATGGGGAGATGGTTAGATTCTCTCTTGCTGGAGGTAATCATTGCCTGGCACTTGTGTGGCGCGAATGTTACTTGCCACTTATCAGCCCAAGCCTGGATACTGTCCAAGTCTTGCTGCATTTCTACATGGACGGCTTCAGTATCTGAGGAGTCACGAATGGTGCTGAACATTGTGCAATTATCAGCTAACATCCCCACTTCTGACTTAATGATTGAAGGAAGATCATTGATGAAGCAGCTGAAGATGTTTGGACCTAAGACACTACCCTGAGAAACTCCTGCAGTGATGTCCTGAAGCTGAGATGATTGACCTCCAACAAACACAACCATCTTCCTTTGCACTAGGTATGACTCTAACCAGCAGAGAGTTTTCCCCCTGATTCCCATTGACTTCAGTTTTGCTAGGGCTCCTAGATGCCATACTCGGTCAAATGCTGCCTTGATGTCAAGGGCAGTCACTCTCATCACCTCGAGTTTGGCTGTTTTGCCCATGTTTGAACCAAGGATGAGGGTTTCAATTCTACAGGGCTTTTCGACAGACATTTTTAAATGCATTGGAAAGTGGAAAGAAAATGGACAGGCACTGTCATGTTGACATCACAGCTTTGAAAATGCAGATTTCTCATTGAACTACTCACAGCAAGTCAGGCGAGAGCCTTATACTATGTAGTTCACAAGATTGCAATTTTCTGAAGTGCAGCTGTGTAAGTTAGTGTCTATCTTTTGACACTAGCAGATCTCCTGTGACGTTGCATATAGTGAGTCAAAGCCACATGCAGTCCTCGGGTGAAGCAAGGCTGAAGAGTGGGGAATAATTTTGACCAGGAGGAGCAAAGGTAGTTCGGTTTCTCTTTGAAACTAGTATGCTTGGTTCACAACTTTTTAAATACAAATTCTTGTGTCCACACTGATAATGAAAGCTGCCTGTGTAAATCTGTCATCCTCTAAATGCACTCATCTAAAAGTACAGTAACTTAGTACTGTGAATTGGGGAAATTTGTTTCTGTTTTACAAGCACTAAGTTGATGGCCCTGGTCGTGCAATACATGGTACCCACAACTCTAATTAATGCTATGGAATGTGTGCCTGTATCCAAATAATGAAGCTTAAGCTTGTCTAATCTTCATAGTGCATCCTCTTCGCACAGGCCAATCTGATTGCCTTAATCTACCTGTCCAGTGCATTGTCTATTCTCATGCCTGACTTATCAAGTATTATGTTTCCCCTGACCACATTATAAAGCCTGTAGACCTGTACTATGTTTTGGCTATATACCTTAGCATTCTGCTATTACAACAATAACAACTTGCAATTATATGCCACCTTTAATATAGTAAAATGCCCCAAGTGCTTCACAGCAGCGTTGTCGGATAAAATTTGACATGAACTGCAGAGTTATTGGAGCAGATAAACTTGATCCAAGAGAAAGATTTAAAAGCAGTGACTTAGAGGAGACAGAGGGATTTCGGGAGGGGATTCGAGAGAATCCGATTTGGGGGAGGGCAAAAGGTAACAAATGACCAACACCTTTTTTTAAACTATGTTGCAACATTGACACACCATTTCTAATGTTTCAACCATTTTCAAACCCTGTACTCTGCCTCCATGAGAGAAACTCAGTGATACAGTCTGCATTTACTAGTGTTTTTATGACCAACTGTCTAATTGATCCAAATGCTTCTCCAGATTTTCATTTGTACATCTCCCTTAGTGTTGGCAGCAAATCTAATGAGACTTGATTTGGATTGGATATACAGATCACCTAAGCAACAAGGATTTAAGACATTGTTTTATTTTATGGATATGGTCAGTAGCTTCATTTCTCATAAATTCTGCGTAGATGCAAAATCACCCTAACCCATGGAAGTCAGTGAGCGGTTTTGATAGATGCAGAAAACAGTCATCTTAGCCTAGCTAATTGAAATGGAAATTGAAACAAAAGGAGGGGAATGTGTGATGGCTTGTCTACCCACACTCCGCTCATGTACTTCGTAGATGCTGGTTTAAGTGTCCTTGGTAGTGACCAAGGGACAGATTGCTTCCTTACACACACAGTTAAGCAATGGTGCATGCCAATGCGCTGACAGGGTGGTGGTAGCAGATACAATATAACTTGCAAAAGGGAATTTGATAAATACTTTGGAAAGAGAAAAATGTGGCAAAAAGGAAGGGAGTGGAACTAGGTGGATAGCACTTTCAGTGAGCTTGCACAGGCACAATGGGCCGAATGATGACCACCTGTCTGTCATTCACAGAGCATCTAAAACTGCTTTGGTTTCTCCTCCTTTCTGATCAGGAATTGTAGGTCTTTAAAATAAACTTAATATCTCACTAAATTTCAGGACTTGTTTCATTCCTATGAAAGACAGTTGTAATGACTATAGCTTCAAATCTGGCATCTCATAAATTTAACCAGTCTACAATTCAGCTTGTATATTTCTGAGGAACTGAGGTGAAAGATCACAGCCTTAATATAGACCACCACCTGTGGCTGCGAATATAAGAGCAGTTAAATCAATAGTTATTTAGATAATGCAAAACACATGCTTTTGAATGAGATAGCAAAGGAGAAAGAAATTGTTTTAATAAAAGGGAGTCTAGCAGCCATTCTGCGGCAGTAAAAACCTTTTGGGAATTGGCTTTCTGAATGCCTGAAGGTTATCAGGAGTGAAAGGAGGTATCGAAAGAAGCAGGAGTTTATTGCATGATGTATTTGGAGCTCAAGAGGTAGGAGACGAATGTTCAGGGGAACACCAACCATATTATTGATAAAATAGAGGGGAGAGAAAATATCAATAGGCCTAGTAGAAATGGATACTTTTAACAAGGCATTTAAAAAAAAAAAGTTGCAAATTGAAGGTAGATATTCCAGAGACTGGTGGCTTATGATGAGTAAACCGCGCACTAGATTCATAACTGAAGTGCTACAGGTGCAAGGAATATGTACACGGCTGTAAATTGCTGTCACCCTTCCATGAGGGTGGGGTTGAGATAAATTAGCATAGAATGCTGTGATACATTTTGCATTGGCCAAGTGAGCACAATATTTACTTGGCCTGGAAGCAGGATTCCCACATCTTAAGTTGCAAGGGTACATGACCTGATGAGACTGGAGAAAATGAAACATCCTTGACCAAAAAACTTTGACTGTTTTGTACGTATCACCTATACCTGAAGATAAAACTGATGGACAACTAATTATTTTTGTGAATGGAGGCCCGTGACCAGTGGGGAACCGCAGGGATCGGTGCTGGGACCCTTACTGTTTGTAGTGTACATTAATGAATTAGACGTGAATGTAGGAGATATGATCAGTAAGTTCGCAGACGACACGAAAATTGGTGGTGTCGTAAATAGTGAGGAGGAAAGCCTTAGATTACAGGATGATATAAATGGGTTGGTAAGATGGGCGGAGCTGTGGCAAATGGAGTTTAATTCTGAGAAGTGTGAGGTGATGCACTTTGGGAGGTCTAACAAGGCAATGGAATATCCAATGGATGGTAGGACCCTACGGAGTACAGAGGGTCAGAGGGACCTTGGGTGCTTGTCCATAGATCACTGAAGGCAGCAGCACAGGTAGATAAGATGGTTAGGAAGGCATACGGGATGCTTGCCTTTATTAGCCAAGGCATAGAATATAAGAGCAGGGAGGTTATGGTGGAGCTGTATAAAAATCTGGTTAGGCCACTGCTGGAGTACTGTGTACAGTTCTGGTCACCACACTATAGGAAGGATGTGATTGCAATGGAGAGGGTGCAGAGGAGATTCACCAGGATGTTGCCTGGGCTGGAGCATTTCAGTAATGAAGACAGACAGGATAAGCTGGGGTTGTTTTCCTTGGAGCAGAGAAGGGTGGGTGGGTGCCTGATTGAGGTATACAAAATTATGAGGGGCATTGATAGGATAGATAAGAAGCAACTTTTTCCCTTAGCGGAGGTGTCAATAACTAGGGGGCATAGATTTAAGATAAGGGGTAGAAGGTTTAGAGGGGAGTTGAGGAGAAATGTTTTCACCCAGTGGGTGGTTGGAATCTGGAACACACTACCTGAAGGGGTTGTAGCGGCAGGAACA
This sequence comes from Heterodontus francisci, assembly GCF_036365525.1. NCBI lineage: Eukaryota > Metazoa > Chordata > Chondrichthyes > Heterodontiformes > Heterodontidae > Heterodontus > Heterodontus francisci. Next base: position 166,179,424 of record NC_090373.1, on the reverse strand, counting down.
CTCATGACATTCAAGAAGTATTTTAGATGAACGTTTGAAACGTCGTAGCATACAAGGCTATGGGCCAAGTGCTGGGAAATGGGGTTAGTTAGGATAGGTGCTTGATGGTCGGTGCAGGCACATGGGCCAAAGGGCCTGTTTCTGTGCTCTATGACTCTCTCACCCAGACCAACTAAAAATTGGACATGAAAATGATTGTTCAAAAAAATATTTTGCTGAAGCTTACCACACTGCTCAAAGTTCAAGGTTTGGACTCGAGTTTGTCTTTGGATCCATGCACCCTGCATATGAACACATAACCTGCCATGATTGTGCCGATTACTAATGGTGGAAGTATGACTACCCTGTAAGCTGAAGAATTAGTGTTTAGTGGAGATGTGTTGCTTATATTTCAGGATAAACAACAGCGATATGACCAGTAATACACCAGAAACTGTTTGCACCTCAATGTGAAGAAAGCAAAGTGACCTTCCAAAAAGAGGAAAGCAATGAGAAGTTTAAATACAAAAGTAAGTCGGACAGAGAAACAGACTGATGGCCTCTGAGCTACATCACCCATCTCACAACTGGTGTAGAGACCAGCCTCAATGTGGATTCTGAAAAGTTGAACAAAACAGAAAATGGCCAAAGTTCATATTGTGTAATCATTCAAACATTTTTTTAAATCTGCTCATGGGATGTGGGCATCGCTGGCTAGGCCAGCATTTATTGCCCGTCCTTAAATGCCCTTGAGAAGGTGGTGGTGAACTTCCACCTTGAACCGCTGAAGTCCTTGGGGTGTAGGTACACCAACAGTGCTGTTAGGAAGGGAGTTCCAGAATTTTGTCCTAGCGACAGTGAAGGAACGGTGATATAGTTCCAAGTCAGGATGGTGTGTGGCTTCGAGGGGAGCTTGCAGGTGGTGGTGTTTCCATGCATGTTGCCGTTGTCCTTCTAGTTGGTAGAGGTTGTGGGTTTGGAAGGTGTTGTTGAAGGAGTCTTGGTGAGTTGCTGCAATGCATCTTGTAGATGGCCACTGCGTCAGTGAAGGGAGTGAATGTTGAAGGTGATGGGGTGCTAATCAAGTGGGGTGCTTTGTCCTGGATGTTCTTGAGCTTCTTGAGTGTTGGAGCTGTACCCTTCCAGGCAGATGGAGAGTATTTCATCACACTCCTGACTTGTGTCATGTAGATGGTGGACAGGCATTGGGGAGTCAGGAGGTGAGTTACTCACCACAGAATTCCCAGCCTCTGACCTCCTCTTGTAGCCACAGCGTTTATGTGGCTGGTCCAGTTCAGTTTCTGGTCAGTGGTAACCCCCAGAATGTTAGTGGGGGATTCAGCGATGGTAAACCATTGAACGTCAAGGGGAGATGGTTAGATTCTCTTTTGTTTGAGATGGTCATTGTCCGGCACTTGTGTGGCACGAATGTTACTTGCCACTTGTCAGCCCAAGCCTGGATGTTGTCAAGGTCTTGCTGCATCCTTTAAAAATTCTGAATTGTAAGCATCCCAAGTCCTCAGATATTTTGGCTTTGCCTTTAAAAAAAAAAATTACTTCCTCTTTCAGAAGAAAGTCATACTTATTCTTTCAGTAACAGTTAAATATTACACCAACCTCAAAATAGAACAGAGTTCCTGTTATCTTTGTGCCAACTTGGATTTTGCTTGAGTTGTGTTTTTTGCAAATCTATTTGTCATTCTAGATTAGGTTCTTAATAAGCATTAAACAAACTGGAAGCCTGGACTAATCTCAGTACTGATTTAATGGTGTTAGATGGTACACAGAGTTCAGATTATGTACAATCCCAAACATAGTTACAGTTTAGTTAGAGATACAGCACTGAAACAGGCCCTTTGGCCCACCGAGTCTGTGCCGACCATCAACCACCCATCCATACTAATCCTACACTAATTCCATATTCCTACCACATCCCCACCTGTCCCTATATTTCCCTACCACCTACCTATACTAGGGGCAATTTATAATGGCCAATTAATCTATCAACCAGCAAGTCTTTGGCTTGTGGGAGGAAACTGGAGCACCCGGAGGAAACCCACGCAGACACAGGGAGAACTTGCAAACTCCGCACAGGCAGTACCCAGAATTGAACCCGGGTTGCTGTAGCTGTGAGGCTGCGGTGCTAACCACTGTGCTGCCATTGAGAAAAGAGAACTTGTGACACCCAAGAATCCTAGTGTTCCATTTCTTTGACACAGTAGGGATTAGCTTAAGATAGATGCTAGGGTGCCTCCTCATAAATCCAAGCATAGGTGTACACCGGTGATTGGTAACATCGATAGCTTAATGGGCTGAACCCCTAATCCCCAGATATAAGTGGAGGGGGAAATTTGGACAGGGCATCTCTTTCACTCTGCTGCAAGAAGTTGTCTGTGTTTTAAAGTCTAAAGAATCTTGACTTCAAATGTTTAACAAGGGAAAGTGAGCTCAAGCTTACTAAGTTTTTTTTTTTAACATAGCTTTCCAGAATGGACTGTAGGGCAATGAACTGTATACTTCAGTGAAGGAATTTGTTTTTTAATTGCTTTCTGTTCACTGAGTTAAAAGTATATGAAGATATGTTTTGAGACGATGGGTGTTTTAATATTCTAAATGTATCTGCACAACAGTTTTGGCTGCAAGAAAAAAAATCCTCGAGCAAGCTACTAAGCCTGAATTTGTTTGGTCTACAGTAGTTATTCTCTCGGACTAAGTGCCACCGCTCGCTCTTGTAAGCCAACCGTGTTCATTTTACAATCTGGTACGTCTTTACTGCCCATTGCATCAGCTCCGTTTAGTGGTACAAAATTCTGGTCTGACTTTTTCCTTCTCTTCCTCCCCTCTGATTTACTGAACTGTCAAAGTTATCACCTTGCATGAAATGCAGCCCCCTCTAATATCAAGGCTTCTGCTCCTGCATGTCTTGTTCAGTTTAGTACTCTGCTGGAAATATTGAATGAAAACCCATTCTGTCTTAATGACAAGAAATATCTTGTGCTTTAACAAATCAGTGTCAACATTGATGTAGCTTCTAAGAGTAAACATTTTGATTGGCCACATCCTACCATTCTAATTGGCTTGTGTATCCAGCTCCATCCTGTAGGCAGAGAAACAGTTTGTGTAGGAAGGAGAAGGAATAAATAATTTGATATCGTATGCGGGGGAGGGGCAGGGGAAGAAAAGAACACTTGGCATGTTTTTTTTTTAAACAAGCGGAGCTTTTCCATCTGTAGTTTATCGCAAATGCAAACGCAAACCCAGCATGTCTTAAAATCTGTCCTGGGAATAAATGGCATGAAGTGCCTAACAGGTAAAGAGCAATCCAGTGCTTTCTAAAGTAGGTTTAAGTAGTTCATACTTTCATGCTTGGTCTATGATAAATGTAGAAAATCATCGAAATGGGCACAATTCAGCTGTGGAAAGTTTAACAAAGTTCCCCATATATTGAACTGTTTGAAATTCTCTACCCCAGAGGGCTGTGGAAGCTCAGTCATTGAGTCTGTTTAAAGTAGAGATTGGCAGATTTCTAAATACCAATGACATAAAAGGATATGGGAATAGTGTGGGGGGGAAAAGGCATTGAAGTGGACGATCAGCCAAGATCGTATTGAATGGCAGAGCGGGCTCGATGGGCTGAATGGCCTACTCCTGCTCCTATGAACTATTCTCCAACCCGTGCTCCTCACTGACCAGATGTACGATTCTACGAATGTGGGCAATAACCAGCAACCAGCTTAAATGTACAGCACAACCACACATATTTTTTAATCCCCCTGCGGCGCGTTGAGCAAAGATGAAGCTTCCAATATGAATTCCAAGCATGCAGCACCATGTGTTTCCGCATCTTGTGCAGTTCTAAGGGTCAGGTGAAATCCAGTTAGTTCTGTATTCCACCCAAGTGATTATATTTAAGAGCATGAAATAAGATGATCAAAACCATCTCTTTGCTAACAGTACCAGAAACACTATTTTTTTTAAAGTGCTTTCGCGATGTGCTTGGGAAGAAGTCAGTTCAAAGGTGTTCCCTAACCAGCTGCTACTAGAATTACAAGATGCAATTATCCTCCTGCATGGGGGAGGGTGTGGAAAGGAAGATATAAGCAGAGCTTTTCAAGATTGAGTTTGTTCCACTTGGTGAGATTAGAACTAAATCTTATCCTTGATCTATACTTTTTTCTGCAGCAGTTTTTGATAATCCATAGCAGGGCCATGCAGGCTAGCTAAAGGCCAAGTGCTGTTAATAATTAACCAGTCAGCATGATCTATCAATTGACCTCTAGGAGCATACTAGTTTATTAGGCTGGAATTCTTCCTGCTCTGTTGTCAATGACCCTGGAAAGCAGAGTAAGATAGTCCTAGCTAAACAAGCAGCTGCCCAGCTGTGTCGCATTAGCCAGCTAACAGGTGTGAATAGGGTTACGATGCATACTTTCAGATTTCCAAGTCTTGGCTCTTAGTGACAAAGTTCTCTGGACACATGTAAATGAAGTGTGTCCCTACTGGGAGAGCATGCACTTTAGAAGCGTGTAAATAGGTTTTTCAGTAATTTTGGTTTGGAGACTTCTAAGGATATGGGTTTCCATGACTGTCGAATACATAGCAGACTAAATAAATTATGTAACTTGGAGCTCCTTCATACTTTACTAACCCTCTTTGTCATTGGAATTTAAAAAATGGGGAACTTGAGTAACTTGTGGGCCACTATCTTTTTCTTCATTCTTGGGATGTGAGCGTCGGTGGCAAGACCAGCATTTATTGCCCATCCCTCATTACCCTTGATAAGATGGTAGCGAGCTGCCGCCTTGAATAGCTGCAGTCCATCTGCTGTCAGTAGACCAAGATGCTGTTACAAAGGGAGTTCCAGGATTTTGACCCAGTGATAGTGAAGGATTGGCGACTATAGTTTCAAGTCAGTATGGTGTGTAGCTTGGAAGAGGCTTGCAGGGGTTGTGTTCTCATGCATCTGCTGCCCTTGTCCTTCCAGGTGGTAAAGGTCACTGGTTTGGAAGGTGCTGTCGAAGGAGCCTTGGTGAGTTGTTGCATTGCTGCTTGTAGATGGTATGTACTGCTGCCATTGTGCGCTGTGGTGGAGGGAGTGAATGTTTTAAGGTTGTGAATAGGGTGCCATCAAGTGGGCTGTTTTGTCCTGGATGGGGGTGAGCTTCTTGAATATTGTTGGAGCTGCACTCATCCAGGCAAGTGGGGAGTATTCCATCATGCTCCTGACAGGCTTTGGATAGTCAGGAGGTGAGTTACTTGCTGCAGAATTCCCAGCCTATGACCTGCTCTTGTAGCCACAGTATTTATATGGCTGGTCCAGTTCAGTTTCTGGTCAATGGATGTTGGGGGATTCAGCAATGGTAATGCTGTTGAACATCAAGGGGAGATGGTTAGATTCTCCCTTGTCTGTCATGAATGTTACTTGTCACTTATCAGCCCAAGCCTGAATGCTATCCAGATCTTGCTATATGCAGGCACGGATTGCTTCAGTATCTGAGGAGTTGATTGGCCTCCAACAACATAACTATCTTCCTTTGTGCTAGGTTTGAGTGCAACTTTTGTGGTGTTTTCTCTTGATTCCCATTGACTTCAATTTTACTCTGGCTGCTTGATGCTGCACTCTGTCAAATGCTGCTTTAATGTCAGGGCAGTGACTCTTCACCTCTGGCATTCAGCACTTTTGCCCATGATTGGACCAAGGCTGTAATGAGGTCTGGAGCTGAGTGGCCCTGGCAGAACACAAACTCAAACTGAGCATTGGTGAACAGATTGCTGAGTAAGTGTCACTTAATAACACTATCGATGACACCTTCCATCACTTTGCTGCTGATTGAGAGTAGACAGAGGGTGTGATAATTGGCCAGATTGGATTTGCCCTGTTTTTTTTTATGAACAGGACATACCTGGGAAATTTTCCAGTTTGTCAGATAAATCCCAGTTTTGTAGCTTGGCTAAGAATGTAGCTAATTCTGGAGCACAAGCCTTCAGTGCTATAGCCAGGATGTTGTTAGGCCCATCGCCTTTGCTGTATCCAGTGCCTTCAGCAGTTTCTTGATATCACATAGAGTGAATTGAATTGCCTGAAGACTGGCATCTATGATGGTGGGGAGGTCAGGAGGCAGCGATGAATCATTTACTCAGCACTTCCAACCGAAGATGGTTGCAATGCTTCAGTGTTCTCTTTTGCGTTGATGTGCTGGGCTCCCCCATCATTGAGGATGGGGATGTTTGTGAAGCTGCCTCCTCTTCTGGTTAGTTTCTTAATTGTCCACCACCATGCAGGACTGATCTGATTTGATCTTTTGTGGGATTGCTCGGCTCGATCTATCTTGTGCTGCTCCACTTTTTAGCATGCATGCAGCCCTGTGTTGTAGCATCTCCAGGTTGGCATCTCATTTTGAGGTATGCCTAGTGCTGCTGCTGGCATGCTCTCCTACACTCGTCATTTGAACCAAGGTTGATCTCCTGGCTTGATGGTAATGGTAGAGTGAGGGATATGCTGCCTGAGGTTATTGATTGTGGTTGAGTATGACTTTGCTGCTGCTGATGGCCCACAGTGCCTTGTGGATGCCCAGTTTTGAGCTGCTAGATGTGTTTTGAGTCTATCTCATTTAGCATGGTGGTAATGCCACACAACATGATGGAGGGTGTCCTCTGTGGAGACAGAACTTCCACTCCACAAGGACTGTGCAGTGGTCACCCCTGCCAGTACTGTCATGGACAGGCAATCTGGGTAGATTGGTGAGGATGAGGTCAAGTATGTTTTTCGCTCTTGGTGTTCTCACCCTCTGCTGCAAGCCCATTCTGGCAGCTATATTCTTGAGGGCTGGGCTAACTTGGTCAGTACTGGTGCTACTGAGCCACTCTTGGTAATGGACATTGAAGTCCCCCACCCAGAGTACATTCTGTGCCCTTGGTACTGTTGGTGCTTCTTCCAATTGGTGTTCAACATGGAGTTGCACTGATTAATTAACTGAGGTAGGGCAGTAGGTAGTAATCAGCAGGAAATTCCCTTGTCTGTGTTTGACCTGATGCCATGAGACTTCATGGGATCCGGAGTCTATGTTGAGGACTCTCAGGGCTCCCTCCCTACAGTACACCACTATATCGCCACCTCTACTGGGTTTGCCCTGCCGGTGGGACAGGACATGCCCAGGGATAGTGATGGAGGACTCTGGGACATTGGCTGACGGGCATGATTTGCTATGTATAACTATGTCAGACTGTTGCTTGACTAGTGAGTTCTCCCAATTTTGGCGCGTGTCCCCAGATGTTAGTGAGGCAGACTTTGTAGGGTCGACTGACAGATGCCTTTGTAGTTTTCTGGTGCCTAGGTTGATGCCAGGTGATCCATCCGGTTTTATTCTTCAGCTTTTCTGTAGCGGTTTGATGCAACTGAGTAGCTTGCTAAGCCATTTCAGAGGGCTGTTGACAGTCATCCATGTTGCTGTGGGTCTGGAGTCACGTAAGCCAGACTGGTAAGGATAGCAGATTTCATTCCCTGAAGGACATTAGTGAACTAGATAGGTTTTTGTGATAATCCAGTAGTTTCATTATCTTTATTACTGAGAGTAGCTCTTTATTCCAGATTTATTAATTAATTGAATTTAAATTCCCCAGCTGCCATAGTGGGATTTGAACTCATGGCTCTGAAGTCTGGGTTACTAGTCCAATACCATTGTCACTCTGCTACTGTCGCCCACCCCAAAAATGTAAGTTTTTGACTGGAATATGTATATTACAGTTCCTGTCAGCTATATTTTTTAGAACACAATTGTAAACCTAGTTTTTCAGCCATGGGGTCATCAGTCAGGCAAGGAAGGATCAGGCTTATGCTCCTCATAATACTTCCTGATTAATCTGTAATCACCAAGGACAGTAAGCAAATATTCATGTCCCAGCCCTGTGTCCTGCTAACTCGGCAAACATGAAAGGGCAAACCCTGGACTTTCCACATCGATATGGCTTGCATTGATGACATTTGGTATGCTTGCTTTTTTTTTGGTTCATGAACCCTAAAGAGCCTTGACTCCCAAGGCAGTTGGTATTTTTAGTTTACTTTTTAACAAGTAACAAGAGGGTGGGAGAAGAGAAACTTTCAGCCTATTAATAAAATAAGTAACATTCAAATGCAGTTGTACATGCAATATTTGATAAAAGGGAAGGATGAATCTCCATAGTAATCACTTTATCACTAATCTATAAGTTTTAAAAACTTGTCATTCTGAAATGTTTTAAATATATTCAACTGTATTCTTGCTAACAAATACCTGTTCTTGAAAGACTGGATAAACTTCATTAACGAAGATATTTGCCATCACACAACTGCTTAAGCCATATCCTACTTGCCTGTTGAAAGCTGATAAAATTGCATTAACTATTAGATGTTACAGTATTTGTACTGTATCAAATATGCATTCATCCAAATATAGAAACACTAGTTTGTCAGGACAACCGTGAAATATAATAGAATATAATGGAAAACCTATAAATGTGAAATAAAAATACATTGTTAGAAATGCGCAACAGTTAGCAAGCACCTTAAGAAAGAACAAATAATATATCAAGTTTGTATCCTTTCGAACATTGAAGTGAAGCACCACAGATGAATTGCTCTGGTTGTTGACTCAGTATTTTCGAGTTAAATCAGGTCAGAAATTCAAACAAATTTAAAACAAATAAAATTTCACATTCACGGGATTGAGCTGTTTTGTTTGAAGTGGGCATAGGAACTTTTTAAACTCCAATTTTATCTTTGGGTAAGATATTCAATTAGTGCTGCATTCTCAGTCTGTAAACTATGGAACTACAACTTTTAATCAAGATGCACATAGATACTGTTTTAATCTATCTAATGTGTTGAATACATGTTGGTATCATGTATTGAACATATCGAGCCTTTGGAGCATCTGACATCTATGTTTGAGTGAATGTTGATAAAAAGATGAGTGTTGTCTTTTTGCTTGCAGTGCCAAAAATGGCCTGTATTGAGAGTCAAGAGACATAAGAATTGCATTTGGACGATCAAGTCCATGCCGGCTCTCTGTAGAGCATTCCAGTCAGTCCCATTCCTCTGCTCTACCCCATTGCCCTGTAAGTTTATTTCCCTCAAATGTCCATCCAATTTTCTTTTGAAATCATTCAACATCTCTGCTTCCACCAACCTTGTAGGCAGAGCGCTTCAGGTCATTACCATTTGCTGTGTTAAAAAAAAACTTCCTCACATTCTCTCCTCCTTCCCCCCCCCCAAAACATCTCTTGCCCTAAACCTGAAATCTGTGTCCCCTATTCCTTTGTGCCATCAGCTAATAGTAACCATCTTTGTCTACCTTGTCTAAACCTGTCATAATCTTGCACACCTTTATCAACTCTCCCCTCAATTTCCTTTCATCCAAGGAAACAATCCCAGCTTTTCCAAGCTAACCTTGTAGCTAAAATCCCTCATTCCTAGAACAATTCTGGTAAATCTCAAGGACCCTCATATCCGTCCTAATGGAATTAGATGCAGTACTCTATTTGTGGCCTAACCAGAGCTTTATAAAGATTCAGTATAACTTCCCTGCTTTTCTACTCAGTACCTCTATAAAGCCCAAGATCCCATATGCTGTGCTACCTACTCTCTCAATATGTCCGGCCACTTTTAAAGATCTATGTACATGAACCCCCAAGTCCCTCTGTCCCTGCACACTCTTTGGAACTGTGCCATTAAGTCTTTATTGCCTTTCCGTATCCCTTCTGCCAAAATGCATCACCTCACACTTTTTCTGCATTAAATTCCATCTTCCACTTGTCTGCCTATTCTGCTAGCCTATCTATGTATGAACTGTTGCAGTTGATTGGTATCATCATCATTGTCATACCTCCAGTTTGGTATCATTGGCAAATTTTGAAATCTTGCTCTGTATTCCAATATGGTCCTAGCATTGAATCTTGAAAGCCATTATTTACCATCCTCCTGTTTGAAAAACAATCATTTACCACGACTTGCTATGTTTTGTCCTTCAGCCAATTTCTTTTTTTATCCAAGCTGACACTGACCCTCATTCCACAAGCCTCAATTTTGTTAACCAGCCTTTTATGTGGTTCTTTGTCAAACACTTTCTTAAAATCCATGTAGACAACAACCTTTGCTTTCCCTCCTTCATTCGCTGATATTTCATCAAAAAATTCAATTCGATCAATGAAGCACAATCTACCTTTTACAAATGCATGCTGGCTCTTCTGAATCAGCTCAAACTTCTCCAAGTGCCTGTTGATTTTTTTCCCCGATTATTGTTTCTAAAACCATACCCAGCACTGATGTTAAACTGACCAGCTTGTGATTATTAGGAATGTCCTTGTACCCTCCCTTGAATAAGGGGGTCATGTGCCATTCTCCAATCCAATGGCACCCCCCTGTATCTAGTGATGGTTACAGCAAGCCCTTCTGCTATCTCCACTCCCACTTTCTGTAGCAACCTTGGATGCAAGTAATCTGAACCGGGCAACTTATCCACTCTAAGCATAGTCTGTCCGACCTTATCAATTTTATCCCAGCCATTACCTCTACCATCACTGGTTCAATTGATTATTTTGTCAGCATCCTCCTCCTTAGTAAACACTGATAATAGTAGTCATTTAAGTATTCTAGCCTTGCCCTATGCCTAAGCAAATATCACCCTTTGTCCCTATGGATGCCGCCCTGCCTCTTACTACCCCCTTACTATTTACATATGGTAAAGGATTTTTGGGTTCCCATTTATGTTGACTGTCATTCTATTCTCATATTCTCTCTTTGCCAGTCTTGTTTTCTTCGTCACTTCTCTCAACTTATTGTATTTGGCCTGGTTCTCATTTGAAGAACTCACCTGACCTGCATCATATGCCCTCTCTTTTTTTCATTCTCTATCTCCCTAGTTATCCAAGGTGCCCTGGCTTTGGTTCATAATTCAATACTTTTTATTTTTCTTCAAAGATAGTTTGCAAACAAAGCATTTTTAAGAGAATACGGCACATTTGAGCGTGCATGTCTTCACTGTCCTGTGCTATAGAGCATGGCTACCTGACCTGAACAAGACGGGACCCTACGACGTGTCCGGTTTGGGTCGGGTTGCTCTTCCTGGTCTGGCGTTCGGGCTCTGGTCGGGTCGGACACACTCGATCACCAACTCCAGTAAGTGGCTCCAATGTTAATGCACTTTTTGGACTAGAAAGGTTATTTAGTTACAGTTTTTTTTTAAAGCTTGTCCAGATAAATAACAAAGTGGAAATACGGAAGGTAGGTTAACTGATGGTCGGGTTGGGCGCTGGAAAAAATGAAAGGACTCGGGCCGGGTCAGATGTGGTTCTGGCGGGCTCGGGTTGGGTTTCATTTGCAGACCCGAGCCGGCCTTGACTATACTACACCACTTTGCTACTTTTAGAACACGCTGCCCTTGGATGTTTCTTGTTCCATTTGTAAACTTGAATCTGCCTCTGTTCGTTGGATTGGATTCCTTCTGCCATCTGACCTGACATGGTTTCCCCCCCCACTTCATCAGGCCTGAAGCCCATGTTTCTGCTGCACCTAGTCTTTTCCCTTTGTGTTGTTCCTACTCCTTATCTGTTTTTTATGTGAAAATTACAAAGGGGTAGCTGTGTCTTTAACAACTCTTCTGTGTTTCAAACTTTTACAGCCAAAGACTGTCTTTCTGGCAGATTTGTCAAGGTCTAGTCACTAATTAAACAGACACCTTATCTTGCAGCAATGTTTTTTGTATTCTATACGCTAAGCTAACTTTAAACTCCTCGGTTATCTGCCTGTTAACTTAATTTCCTAACTTCCCAGGTGCCTGAAAGCTTCCTATTACCCCATGTTCTGACACACTGCACTTTTTTATTATTTGTAATCTTCACTTTTGTACCTGGGTTAAATATTGGTTCAGAAGTTAGTGGAAACCTTGAAACAAATTACTATTCCAACTGTAAGAAAATTCTAATTTAAACATTTCTCATTACTAAATCCAGTAAAGTATAAAATTAAACTATAGCCTAGGAAACTCAATATTAAGCTGTAGCCTAATCAGCTTTAATGTTGAAACCCTGATTACACTGATTTCCATGGTGCCTCATAGATTGTGGTTCTTTCCTTGTTTCTGGATAACCAATTTAAGATTTATTTCTGCCAGTTGATCCATAGCATCATAAAAACCTTCCTAATTGGCCTCAACGCCCCTCCCCACCCCATTTATCCTGGTGATGTTGAGATGGGCTGCAACCATCTTCTCCACTGCCTGTAGCAGGGAGAGTGCTAACGTTTGTTGGACGTTCTAGAGTAACTGGTTGAGTCTAACCAGTAGCAACAAAGATAATTACAGCACAGGAACAGGCCCTTCGGCCCTCCAAGCCTGCGCCGATCCAGATCCTCTCTCTAAACATGTCGCCAATGAGAAGTGGGATCCAGGCGGGGTGCGCAATCTGCATTTGACAACCTGTCATGAGCTCACTTGATTCTATGGAGCCAACAGGTGTGGCAAGAATGGTCATTAAGACACCAGGCAAAGCAGCAATCATTGGTTAGACCAGGCCGTCAACTCCCTTCATGGCATCTTTTTTCAGTGCTGTTTATTTTATAGAGTGATTAAAGCACTCTACCATCTCATTAGAGTCTGGGTGGTAGGGGATGTAAAATGTTGTTCTGCATTGACGACGACAGAGCTGTTGTGTTACTTCTGCCATAAAATGAGAACCATTATAGCTTTCTTTTTGGATGTGGGGCTGCTTCATACTGCAACATTCCAGCCAATTTGTAGCTGAGATTGAAAGATAGTAATGTCTTTGCTTTGTGACTCCATAATCCGTTTACTCCATCATACCGGGGATAATCTCTCAACTTGGCTCTTTATTATTAATAATGCCACTGGTGTTGGTGGGGTGTGTAGAATTATTTGCTTAACCAGTGGATCCCTAATATCTGCTTAGTACACTGGTCGCACAATTTTACCATGGGTGAGTGTGCCTTGGAAGTATCCTACTTGAATAACTTTTCCATGCACCTCTTGCATTGTATATCTTGACAGATATACATCGTTCTGACACTACTACTTCCACAGTAAAAGGCTTTGAGGGATCAGGACTCTGCCAGGCTGGAGCCTGGGGGAGTGCTTTTTTTTAAGACTTTGAAAAGCTCTGGTTTCTTAGCCTCAGTGCTCAGGTGTAGTCTTTACCACAGTTACCCTGTAGATAACAATGCAAAGGGGCAGCCAACTCACTGAAATCACAGTAAATTCTCTGCAATTCTGAGAAAAGCTCACAAAACTCTAACTGTATGTGACCTTGGTAGTTCTGTCCCGAATGGTACCTTGGCTGGTTTGGTGGGGGGTCGGTATTGGCTTGATTTTTGACACTCAAGAAAGTTTGTGTCCTACACAAGTACAGCTTTCTTTCTTTAGATTGATCTTAAGCGTAGCCTTTTCTATGGGGCTCTGAACTTCCTCTAGAAATAGGCAGTGCTCCTCCATTGACTCCGACTCCAATAATGTCATCAACATACTGAATCACATCAGGTTGTGAATGGCAGCAATACATCTACCATACACTAATATAACAATGTAGGTGAGTTGTGAAATCCCTGGGGTACCGTACCCAAGTATACTGTTCTCTAAAGGTTAATGCAAATTTATATTGACTGACTGGATGCACTAGAGTGCTCCAGGATGCTATTGAGATGTCCAAGGTTGAATAGATGGTAGCTATACCCTGTAACCTGGACATCATATCAGGAAAACTAGTAACTAGTGGCATGGCAGATGGGGCGTAGTTATTAACCAACTGGCAGTAATAATAGTCAGTATCCAAGAGTTCTTCAGAGGCCATGTGGGTGCATTTATTCTGGGAGACACATTCCCATAGTATCCCTTGATCTAAAAGGGACTTGATCACTTTCCTAGTTGTTTGTTCTGCTTCCTTTGGATATGGATACTGCATCTGATTCAGAAGTTTACTGTTCACTGTTTACTGCTACCATAGTATTTGTCACCCTCCCGAGATCATGTTTATGTTGTGCCTAAACTTTCTGATGTTTCCAAGTTATGTCTGAGATATTGATCAGACATCTGTGATAATTTGGGGAACATCATAGACACCAGTACAATGGTCAGCAAATGTGTCATAGGATAGCTCTGATCTCTGCCAAATCATGATTTGCAACATCAAAGATCAATCTTCCTTCTCTGTTCCCGATGCTGTAAAATTGACCCCGTGTGTGGCTGCCATATATAATGGTAATTCAAATTTAATGTTGCCAATTTTCAATTGGAAGGGAACAGTCATCGACACCGAAATACCACCCCCAACACCAACCCTTCTCCCAATAACTAAGAAGTGACCACTACAAGGGAAATCTTTGTGGTGAGCAAAGGAATAGGAAGCTTTGGTGTCCACCAAAAAATTTGTTTTGGTGGTTTCCTACCAAGATAGGAACACAAGGTGTACCTTCATATTTTCATATTTAAACTGACTCACTGTAGCTATCCTTCTCCAAAAGAATTTGTAGGGTACATGTCCCTAACCTGGCTATTAATCTCTATCATCTATAGGCTCTGTAAAGTGTCCAAGTACAAACTCTGATTCTCCTGGAGAGGTGAAAATGAAACACCCTGTTTCTGTTTAGCACCCTACTCATCAGCTCCTCTTTACTGTGACTAGCATTGCTCTTTTATGCCTTTTCATGCCACAGTTATCGCAGTTTTTTTGTGCAGTTCAATTTTTGACAATGTCCCCTGCCTCCTTCAGTTAAAGCAAGATCTCCCTCCCTTCACTCGCTCATTTGTCATGAGTGCTGCTGCTGCTCGCTTTGTTTTGGGGATTTTTGAAGGTTTTGGGTCAAGCTGGGAATCGAGCCATCTGGATGCCTCTCCCTATTTCCCTTGGTTCATTGCTGTTAACTCCATAGCACATGGAGTGTGCAACCACAAGAAGGGTTTACCAGATTTATGCTTTATTAATGACCAACCCCTAAAATATAGTGGTATTCCCTGTCAAGCCTACCCTTTCCGCATTCCCTCTTTTCTTTCATGGGATGTGAGCATCGTTGACATATGTTGCCCATCCCTAATTGCCCTTGTGAAGGTGGTGGTGAGCCAGAAAGATCCATAAGAACTGATTGGGATGCTTGTTTCCTGGCTTTTGGTCCATTATCTTGCCCATGTCTTCCACTCATACCCCACAGGTCTGGATGCTATATCAACTCAGTCCTTTGGAAAATTACCTATTCCTATACACCCATGAAGATGAACCTCCTGAGGTCTGCCTGATAACAGTATACCTAGAATTATCTGACCAGCATCTTTATCTGTCCAACTGTAGGTCAGCTGTGTCTATACTTGAACAAAGGGATGGGATTGCCTACACCCTCTTGCTTTGGCAGTTATGTATCCTTCTATCTCAATATTTATTTAAAGGGGTGAAACTTGTAAATGTTGTTCAGAGAGACTTGGGTGTGCTCCTACAAGGAGAAGAGTTTGCATGCCGGCACAGCAAGCAATTAGGAAGGCAAGTGGCATGTTAGCCTTTATTGCAAGGGGATTGGAGTACAAGAATAAAGGGGTCTTGCTGCATTTGTACCTGGCTTTGGTGAGACAACATCTGGAGTATTGTGTGCAGTTTTGGTCTTCACATTTAAGGAAGGATATACTTGTATTGGAGGCAGTGCAGCGAAGGTTCACTAGATTGGTCCCTGGGATGAGAGGCTTGTCCTATGAGGAGAGACTGAGTAAATTGGGCCTATATTCTCTGGAGTTTAGAAGAACGAGAGGTGATCTCATTGAAACATACAAGCGGGTGAGGAGGCTTGATGGGGTAGACACTGAGAGGTTGTTTCCTCTGGTTGGAGAATTCAGAACACTGGCAGTTTCAGGATAAGAGGTCAATCCCGTTGAAGCATGACAGCATTGGCATTGAAGACTAGCAGAAGCTTGCTACCAGTCGTTCAAAATGGTGACAACTTGTCCATCAAGCTGCATCATGCTTTGAGTCCAAATGCCTTAATGATGAGGCTGGGCGACGGCAGAGAAGGAAAGAAAAGGAAGCAAATCCTGCACTCCGGATCCTACTGCCTTGTGGGACATCCTGCTCCATATGCCCAAAGATCTGCGGGTCGAGAATCGGCCTGTTCAACCACCTGAAGACCCACGGCAGAAACTAGTGACCTTGAGTAGATGTCCTCTTCGATTGCGTTCTGATGAAGGGTCACTGACCTGAAAAGTTAACTCTGCTCTCTCCACAGATGCTGTCAGACCTGCTGATTATTTCCAACATTTTTTGTTTTTATTTACGAAGACGGTCAGACTTGATAAATTCTCCAATTGAGTCGTCAGTTTTTTTCATCCTTAAAAGGTTCTCCTTTGCTTTGTTTTTCTACATAGTCTGCTGCTCACACTCTCCAAGAAGGTGTTCCTTTATTATTTTTACCCATTCTATTACAGTTGTATGGTGTACCACATTTGACCCTTTTGGATTCTCTTTTGGAGGTGATCAGTCTCCCCTATATTTTTCCCTTATAACAACTCCCTTTTTGTCTATAAGGGCTGAAGTTGAGAGAGAATCTGTTCTACTCCCCAAATCAATTAGGCATCACTCATACATATGTATAGGTTCTTTATCCTGTGCCCTGGAGTGTAGTTGTCACTGTACATTGTCAACTGTGTTTGTAGTCTACCACCTGTCCCAGAGTATGCTGGAGATCACATTCTTGATGAATGATGGTTCTCTTCAGGCTGTGCAAATGACTGGTTTTCTAAACAAAAAGCTGCAAGTTTAGGCAGTGGTAGCTTACCAAGAATGTTAGTAAAAAGATGGGTTTTCTTTACTTGAGAAGTGCCAAAAATGCTCGACTGAGCAGTTCATCTTAGTTCAGTATTTTTCTTTTTCTTTTAAAGGTTTACAGTTTATAAGTGAAGTAGTTTTTTTTACACAGACAACACATTTAAGCATGTGACTTCAAAGTGCTATAACTACACTGCTTTATTTTTAAAACACAATGTCTCTTTTTGCACATTTCTTGTTCCATTGAAATCTTGAATCTGCCTCTGTTCATTGCATTAGATTCCTTCTGCCATCTGACCTGACATGGCTCCCCGCCTTCAGGTTTGAAGCCCATGTTTCTCCTGCATGTAGCCTTTTCCTTTATTTGGTTGTTCCCACTCCCTACCTGTCTCTATATGAAAATTATAAAGGGGCAGCTGTGTCTTTAACTCATTTGTCTTTCAAACTTTTACTGCCAAAGGCTGCCTCTCTGGCAGATTTGTCAAGGCCTAGTCACTATTACCAAGCACCTTGCAATAATGTTTTTTTTATTCGATGTGCTGAGCTAGCTTTTAAACTTCCCAGCTATCTGCCTGTTGAGCTAGTTTTCTAACTTCCCAGGTGCCTTTCTGCTTTTTTTTATAAAACCCTATGTTCCCAACAGTTACACAGAACAGCAGTAAGAGTTTGAGCATACAGGTGGGACCATAGAACTGGGAACAAAACTTTAAACCTGATGTATAAAACATTGCAATCCCTCTTGAATCTCAGTTTTAGCACAGCCCTTATGTATAACCATTATTTGGAACCAGGATATCCAGCCTTAAAGTCAAAGATTTTTACAGTCATTTTGAGACCTGTACTGGCTTTGCTGCTGTGTTCATGGGAATTGTTCAAACTTGGAAAAAAAAAATGCTGTTATGTGACTTGAGTCCCTAATCCACCGTGCCCTCCCCCCCCAACCCCCAATCATTGACTGGAAGCTGAACTGGAGCAGCCACATCAAGGCTGTGGCTACAAAAGCAGGGCAGCAACTGGGTATTCCGTGCTGAGTGGCTCATCTGACCCCCACAAAGCCTATCCACTATGTACAAGGCTTAAGTCAGAAGTGAGATGAAATACTTGCCTGGGTAGGTGCTACCGCAGCAACACTCAAGTTTGAGCCATCCAGGACAGCCACATGTTTGGTCCCATCAGTGAAAGAAAGAAAAGAAAGACTTGCATTTATATAACTCCTTTCATGACCACCGGACGACTCAAAGCACTTTACAACCAATGAAGTACTTTTGAAGTGTAGTCACTATTGTAATGTAGGATGAATATCCCCATCCCCACCATGACTGGCATACTGTGACTGCAGTATGTAATATTAACAGAATGCATTGCATTCTGCAGCTTCAAGAGTGCCTGTCTTCCTCTAGCTTGTGAAGGGCAAGAGCAGCAATGTTGTGGGAACATCATACCCAATTCCTCCTCCAAGGCATGTACCATGCTGAGTTGGACATATTGCTGTTGTTTCTTCATTGCTGGGTCAATATTCTTGGATTTTCTGCTGAACACATGTGCGACCACAGTCACCAGAAGGACTGCAGCAGTTCAAGGTGACAGCCTGCCACTACCATTTCAGGGTAGCTCGACATTTTCAATAAATGTGACCTTGCTGACATTGCCACCTTTTAAACATCTTCCAGGGAACATTTTTAAAAAGAAAAGAAACTATGAAAATCCACTGAGTTGAAGACTCGATGCTTTGAGAGTTTTGGCACTTGTTAAATTTTTTAGGCATCAGCAACAACAAGCACTTACATTTATATAGTGCCTTTTAATGTAGTAAAGTCTCCAGGTGCTCCACAGAAGAGGGAAAGACTAAAATTGATGGTAGTTTAAAACGTACATTTATAGAACACAATAACCATTACTCCTTTGTCCACACTCTCTTTTTTTCCCCCCCTACCCAACCCCCCCACCCCAACACATTGCAAAGCAGCAGCTTGATCAATAAACTGAAGTGTATTGTCTCAATAATCATTCTTCCTTCCCCCCGTCGTCATCTCCCCATTCCTGAGGCTTGGTGTTTTCACAGTTTATAATATCCTCTGCCTCCTGCAATCGTGGTCTTATCTCAAGGACATGTTTACACAGATGTAGACTTCAGAGTTGTAAAGCTTCCCATAACCATTGCCATGCATCCCATCATACTCTGGTTCCCCACAACTGCAGTGCTTCTATCTTCCTTCTAAAACTGTTAACATATCCTAATGCTAAATAATCTACTAATATTGCCTTACTGGTCCCCCTTCATGATGGTAAGAAAGGAGATACTAGGAAGGGTAACAAAAACAACATCCATATACATAATTTCTTGTTACCAATGGTATCATTATATGCAAAGGTTTTAGTGAAAGGAATCTTCCATAAGTGCATTTTATTGAGGTCTGTAGAAATAGATACGATTTTTGGCTGAAATACTTCTATTCCTGTATTACAAGAAACACAACAAGAAATAGGAGCAGGAGTAGATCATATGGCCCACCAAGCCTGCTCCACCATTCAAAACGATCATGGCTGATCTTGGGGTTCAACTCCACTTTCCTGCTTGTCGTACCCCTTGATTCCCTGAGACACCAACAGTACAACAGTAACTACACTTTTCAGAAGTACTTCATTGGCTGCAAATGCTTTGGAATGTTCTGAGTCCTGAAAAGTGCTATTAATCCAAGTCATAGAATGATACAGCACATAAGGGGGCCATTTGGCCCATTGTGCCTTTACCAACTCTTTGGTAGATCTATTCAATTAGTTCCGCTCCCCTGCTCTTTCCACGTGGCCCTGTAATTACCTTCCCTTCAAGTACTTATCCAATTCCCTTTGAAAATTATTATTGAATTTACTTCCACCTCCCTTTCCGGTAGTACATTCTAGATCATAACCGCTCTCTGCATAAACCTTTTTTTGCCGCCTGTTGCTTCTGTTCTTTTGCCACTTATATTTTAAATCTGTGTGCTCTGGTTACTTTTTCTCTTTCCTGCGCTCCCCTGGTTAAAAGCAATAAATACCACCATTAGAAATTTGTTTTTCTCAACCTGATGATGTCGCTTTGTGAGTTACCATACCATTTAGAATTTTTTGGAAGACTGATCACGTTTCAGTGAGCCTGAGCTAACTGGCTTAGCATGTTGGGGAATGGAAGGTACAAGTTTCATTTTGTGGGGGAATCCGATAGCTTAGAGAAACTATGTAGGTAAGTGAACCCACGCTTCCCGTCTTGTACTCCTAACTCTAAAGTCTGACCTGAACCCGTCCGAGTGGGGAAAATGGTCAAGTCTAACGACTCAGTACGTTCAGTATTCTTTTATATTTGTTGTACCACCGATAACTTACAAACATCATTACCCTGTTCCCTTCAAGTTAAATCAATACTCACAAATGCTGTCCCTTTATTTCCAAATAGCACTCACCCTGTCAATCACTCAGGAGTACATTCCCATCTGTCCACAGTTACCTTGCAAGTTGTTGCTCTTGTCCCTGAACATACGTTTCTCATAAAACAAAAATCACACCTGTGACAATGATTGATGCAAATCCCTCCTGCTTTTGATTGTAACTTCTTAAATCTTGCAACAGTTCTACATCTTGGTTTGTAAATAGCCCATTAACACCGATGGGGAAGATTCTGGCTTATCAGCATCATCAGATTCATGAATGAGTTTTACCCTAATGAAACCATTTTTGGCGTTGGGCATTTCCAAGGGATGAGTGTGTCCACCCAGACATACTGGAACCAACAGCTCGTTAGTTTGTTAGCCATTGAACTTGTGTAGCCAGACTGTAGTTAGTGCTGAGATAAGTCACTTAAATCTGGATAGATACGTCATACCATTATGTTGTCTGATTGCATCAGTTGTCTCTTGACTAGTATATCCATGAAGTCACTCAGTTGCATCGGTGTCTCTATTTGAATAACTTAATTTCAGCTCCCAGTTTGTCTGAAAAGTTCAAAGTCCTGTTGGTTCCTGGGATATGAAACTTGGCCTATTTCTGGCAATTGTCAATTTACAAACTGCCTTCGCAGTACAGCTGCTCGATCTTTAAACATTGGCTCCCTTTAACTTGAAAGCATTCTTGCTGAAGGACCAGCTACACCTTTAATCTCAATAGTACGCAACAGAAAAGAACATTTGTAAATGTCAATCTTTTTTTAATTCGTTCAAGGGGAGAGAGATTTGCTGGCAAGGCCAGCATTTATTGCCAGTTCCTGATTGCCCTTCAGAAGATAGTGGTCAGCTGCTTTGGACCACTTATGATGTAGGTGCACGCACAGTGCTGTTGGGAATTCCAGGATTTTGACCCAGCAATAATGAAGGAATGGCAATATCTTTCTAAGTCAGCATGGTGAAAGACTTGGGCAGGAGCTTGCAGGTGTTCCCATGTGCCTGCTGCCCTTGTTCTTCTAGATGGTAGATTTGGAAGGTGCTGTCGAAGTTGCCTTGGCGAGTTGCTACAGTGCATCTTGTAGATGGCATGCACTGTGCACATGTGATATATGAATTTCAATGCCAGTGTGATGCTAGGTATATATGCCGTACATCCCAAGGACTGACAGATCGTATCAAACATGTCCCGTCCGCTGTTCGCAACGGGCAAGGTACGGGCTGTACCCAACCAGCCCGTATTTACAAAACTCAAAACACACTGTCCAGCATTAGATCTGATTCTGCAATTGGGTGACATTTGCTAAATAATCCACAGTGTGCTAAGAATTACGCTGACAACCACTTGAAGATTATTGTTAAGGCTCGCAGTGTGGCACATTTGCACGTACTGGGAGCTGCCTATATTAATACACAGGGCCCTGTTCTTTGCAGATGGAGAATTTGTACAAACTTTGCACTTGTTTCAGATGAACAAAATAAGTGACAGCCGTTCACAGGTTCATTCCTCAGGGCAACGCCTCTACCAATCAGTTCACTTGCCAGCCAATCTGCAGTCTCTTCTCATGCGGTATAAGTTGTTGTTTTCCCTTACATTGGTTATTCTTGTGGATTGTCCTGATGAGCGCAAGACGAAACGTTTCGACAGCATGTCTCTATTTTCAGTAATACTCAATTTGCAGGACATTGCATTGAAAGATGCCTGCACTCGGTTGACAGATGGTCTTCCGTGTACAGGGTGTAACTAAATACCAACTTAAATTCCACAGAATCTCTTCGCACAGGAGGAGGCTATTTGGCCCATGTTTGTGCCAGCTCTTGAAAGAGCTGTCCAATTAGTCCGACCCCCTTGCTGTTTCTCTATAGCCCTGCAAATCTCCCAAGTATTTATCCAGTTCCCTTTTGAAACTTGCTATTGAATCTACTTCCACCACTTTTCAATAATTGCATTCTGTCCCGATCATCCCAGCTCACTGCCGAGGAGAAAAAATCTCATTTCCTCACTGGCATTTTGACTTGCTTTCTTTTGTCAATTTACCTTCCTGCCAGTGGAAATAGTTCTGCGTTATCTACTCAGAATTTGTAACACCTCCATTAAATATCCCCTTAACTTTCTGTCTACTTCGGAGAACAATTTCAGTTTCTCTGGTGTCTCCACATAACTGAAGCCCTTCATCCCTGCTACCATTCTTTTAAAATTGTACCACTTATTTACATTGCCTTTTCTCATTTTTCCTTCCAAAATGCATCACTTCACACTTTTCTCTGCATTAAATTTCATCTTCCATGTGTCTCCTCCTGAAGTCTGTTACTGCCCTCTCTGTTTATTACATTTCCAAGCTCTGTGTCATCAGTAAATATCAAAAATATGCACCCCCAACACCCCCAGCTCATTGATCTACATCAAAAAGAACAGTGGTCCTAACACTGACCCCTCCAATCTGATAAATGACTGCTTACCACTATCCTCCTGCTTTCTGTCTCGGCCAATTTTGTATCCATGCTGCCATTGCCCTTTTTAATCCCATGGAGTTCAACTTTGCTAATGGCACTATTGTATAGCATGTTATCAAAACTCCTTCAGAAAGGCCACATACACATCAGCTCTTTGTTAAATAGCTTTCATTCTTCGTGATTTTTTTAAAAGACCAAATACCATATTCACTGAAACCTATTGAAAAAGTTGCTGCTTTCAACCCTCACCCTGCAAACCCAAACCCCATAAAATAAAATGGTAAGATTTAAATAACAACCTTTCTGTAAAGTTAATCAGATCTTGAGTAAAGTTTTAATTGAATGTATTTCATGCCATTTTAAACCAATATATCTGAGCTGACAACTTGTTATAAAATGAAGGGGGAGGGTGAACAGCCAGAGGTTGTGGTACATATGGTACTAACGACATAGGCAGGAAGAGTGACGAGGTCCTGCAGGGGGAGTTTGGAGAGTTAGGTAGTAAATTTAAAAAAAACAGGACCTCTAGGGTTGTAATCTCAGGATTACTCCCTCTGCCACGTGCCAGTGAGGCTAGAAATAGGAAGATAGTGCAGCTAAACACGTGGCTAAACCGCTGGTTTAGGAGGGAGGGTTTCAGATATCTGGATCATTGGGATCTCTTCCAGGACAGGTGGGACCTGTACAAGAAGGACGGGTTGCATCTAAACTGGAGGGGCACAGATATCCTGGCTGCGAGGTTTGCTAGCGTCACTCGGGAGGGTTTAAACTAGTGTGGCAGAGGGGTGGGAACCAGAGCAGTAGGTCAGCAGGTGAAATAACTGAGTGAAAACTAGTGAATAAGGCCAGTAAGACTGAGAGGAAGAGCAGGCAGGGAGATGTTGCTGAGCACAGCGGGACTGGTGGTCTGAAGTGCATTTGTTTCAAAGTGAGAAGTAAGGCAGATGAACTGAGAGCTTGGATTAGTACTTGGAACTATGATGTTGCTATTACAGAGACTTGGTTGAGGGAAGGACAGGATTGGCAGCTAAACGTTCCAGGATTTAGATGCTTCAGGTGGGATAGAGAGGGATGTAAAAGGGGTGGGAGAGTTACATTATTGGTTAAGGAGAATATCACAGCTGTACTGCGGGAGGACACCTTGGAGGGCTCATGCAGTGAGGCAATATGGGTAGAGCTCAGGAATAGGAAGGGTGCAGTCACAATGTTGGGGGTTTTCTACAGGTCTCCCAACAGCCAACGGGAGGTAGAGGAGCAGATATGTAGACAGATTTTGGAAAGATGTAAAAGCAACAGGGTTGTAGTGGTGGGTGATTTTAACTTCCCCTATATTGACTGGGACTCACAGTGCTAGGGGCAGAATTTGTAAGGAGCATCCAGGAGGGCTTCTTGAAAGTCCAACTAGGGAAGGGGCCATACTGGACCTGGTATTGGGGAATGAGCCTGGCCAGGTGGTCGAAGTTTCAGTGGGGGAGCATTTCGGGAACAGTGACCATAATTCCGTAAGTTTTAAGGTACTTGTGGATAAGGATAAGAGTAGTCCTCGGGTGAAGGTGCTAAATTGGGGGAAGGGCTAATTATAACAATATTAGGCAGGAACTGAAGAATTTAGATTGGGGGGCGGCTGTTTGAGGGTAAATCAACATCTGACATGTGGGAGTCTTTCAAACATCAGTTGATTAGAATCCATGTTCCTGTGAGGATGAAGGATAAGTTTGGCAAGTTTCGGGAACCTTGGATAACAAGGGATATTGTGAGCCTAGCCAGAAAGAAAAAGGAAGCGTTCGTAAGGGCTAGAAGGCTGGGAACAGATGAAGCCCTTTAGGAATTTAAAGAAAGTAGGAAGGAACTTGAGCAAGGAGTCTGGCGGGCTAAAAGGGGTCATGAAAAGTCATTGGCAAACAGGATTAAGGAGAATCCCAAGGCTTTTTATACGTATATAAAGAGCAAGAGGGTAGCCAGGGAAAGGGTTGGCCCACTCAAGGGCAGAGAAGGGAATCTATGCGTGGCGCCAGAGGAATTTGGCGAGGTGCTAAATGAGTACTTTGTATCAGTATTCACCAAAGAGAAGGACTTGGTGGATGATGAGTCTAGGGAAGGGAGTGTAGATAGTCTGGATCAAAATGTCGATATCAAAAAGGAGGCAGCGTTGGGCGTCTTGCAAAACATTAAGGTAGATAAGTCCCCAGGGCCTGATGGGATCTACCCCAGAATACTAAGGGAGGAAGTTGCTGGGGCCTTGACAGAAATTTTTGTATCCTCATTGACTACAGGTGAGGTCCCAGAGGACTGGAGAATAGCCAATGTTCCTTTGTTTAAGAAGGGTGGTAAGGATAATCCAGGAAATTACAGGCCGTTGAGCCTTACGTCCATGGTAGGGAAATTATTGGAGAGGATTCTTCGGGACAGGATTTACTCCCATTTGAAAACAAATGGACTTATTAGCGAGTGGCAGCATGGTTTTGTGAAGGGGAGGTCGTGTCTCACTAACTTCATCGATTTTTTTGAGGAAGTGACGAAGGTTATTGCAGGAAGGGCAGTGGATGTTGTCTACATGGACTTCAGAAAAGCCTTTGACAAGGTCCCTCATGGCAGACTGGTACAAAAGGTGAAGTCACAGGTGAGCTGGCAAGATGGATACAGAACTGGCTCTGTCATAAAAGACAGAGTAGCAGTGGAAGGGTGCTTTTCTGAATGGAGGGATGTGACTAGTGGTGTTCCGCAGGGATCAGTGCTGGGACTTTTGCTGTTTGTAGTATATATAACTGATTTGGAGGAAAATATATCTGGTCTGATTAGTAAGTTTGTGGACGACACAAAGGTTGGTGGAGTTGCGGATAGTGATGAGGATTGTCAGAGGGTATCGATCGGTTGGAGACTTGGGTGGAGAAATGGCAGATGGAGTTTAATCCGGACAAATGTGAGGTAATGCATTTTGGAAGGTCTAATACAGTTGTGAAGTATACAGTAAATGGCAGAACCCTTGGGAGTATTGACAGGCAGAGAGATCTGGGCGTACAGGTCAACAGATCACTGAAAGTGGCAACGCAGGTGGATAAGGTAGTCAAGAAGGCATACGGCATGCTAGCCTTCATCGGTCGGGGCATTGAGTATGAAAATTGGCAAGTCATGCTGCAGCTGTACAGAACCTTAGTTAGGCCGCGCTGGGAATATTGTGTACAATCCTGGTTGCCACATTAAGAGAAGGATGTGGAGGCTTTGGAGAGGGTACAGAAGAGGTTTACCAGGATGTTGCCTAGTCTGGAGGGTATTCGCTATGAGGAGAGGTTGGATAAACTGGAACGATGGAGGGGTGACCTGATGGAGGTTTACAAAGTTATGAGTGGCATGGACAGAGTGGATAGTCAGAAGCTTTTTCCCAGGGTGGAAGAGTCAGTTACTAGGGGACATAGGTTTAAGGTGAGAGGGGCAAAGTTTAGAGGGGATGTGCGAGGCAAGATTTTTTTACAGAGGGTGGTGAGTGCCTGGAACTTGCTGCCGGGGGAGGTGGTGGAAGCAGGTACGATAGCGGGTACAAGAGGCATCTTGACAAATACATGAATAGGATGGGAATAGAGGGATACGGACCCCGGAAGTGCAGAAGGTTTTAGTTTAGACAGGCATCAAGATCGGCGCAGGCTTGGAGGGCCGAATGGCCTGTGTTGTACTGTTCTTCTTTGAAACATCTACCCAGCCTCTGAAAATTGCAGCAAGTTACCATAGAAATATAAGTGGTGCACTTTGCTGGTCATGAATAGCATGAGTTTGTTGTGTACTCACTTGAAACTTGTAGTTGCTGTCTTTTGTTTTTCTTAAGAAGTGGTTTCCTTGGAGAAAAAGGATACTCACCCTTGGAATTTTTCATGAGCATTGAGCCAATTTGTTAGACTTTTTTTAATTAATAAGGAAGCCCTAATTCTCCTGCCCATGTCCTGGAGTTCAGAATATGGTGACTCTGCTTCATTGCACAAGGGTAAACTTTGTCTGTTGTATGAACCCTCGAGAGTTTGAGGATGACACTGTAGTCTAGACAGGTCTTTGATCCCTGCAGGGCTTGAGGTGCAGCTGGAGCCTGCAGGCATCCTCTATACAACAGGAAGATGACTCCATTTCAAAACATAATTAGTTAGAAAGGCAGTGTACCAAACTGTAATGAGTATGTCCCAGTATAATGGAGTAGATTCCAGTAACCACAGTGCATCATGTAATGTCTAAGGAAGCAACTAGTGCCATTTTGCAAAAGGGCAGTTCGATATTTATTTGAAAGAATCTTGGCACTGTATCAATCTACCTCGTGTCTTCCTTCCCTTGTGAATGTTTTAAAATCATTGTGGATGTTTAATCTTTCATAGTTATTACTGTTGCTGTACATAAGTGGAATAATTGTGGATCTATCTATTGCAATATGTAGTTTATTTCATTATTCTGTGGGATATTGAAGAAGTACAGCTGGGAATCTTTAAGTTATTTAGATAACTTATTTCAGATCTAGTTCTTACTTGAGTTAATTTTTTTTTGTGAATTCTGTACTTGTCAAAGTGAGGCACCCATTCTCAGCATCTCTTGTTGCCAGGTCAGGTACAGCTTAAAATAAACGTCCCTTTACTTTTCCCCTATAATGTGCTTCAGCTGCAGAAGTGACTCCTGTACCTGTGTGGTATTTTTCCAATTCTCTCACCGGGTTTCCTGTGGTTTGAGTGAGGTTACCAGTCAGTGTTAAATTGGGCTCATTCTTGCGTATGACTGCTCTAAACTGGACTGAGACCATCCATAGTGATTTTTAAGTATGGCTTTTACAGCCAGACTTTAGAAAAGTCTTCAGCCAGTCAGTCCAGATTAAATTGGAACCTGGGTTCTAAAAAGGAAAGGCTAGGATCTAACCCACTGGACCATCTAGCTCCTTGTTCAGTGATGTACACAATCAAAAATCCTCTGGCATTTGCAAGTAACTATACATGAACATAAGCAACTTAAAAAAAAAACATTTAGAAGGGGGGTTATACCTTTATAGCATCAGTTCTGTTTCGTTTGAAATGGGGTCTGCCATTTGAAGAAAGATGTGACAGCTTTTTATCTGTTATAAGGTTTAGCAAGTTCTTGCCCGCATACTTTTAAACAGGGAATTCTTTAATAAAGAGGCATAGTCTCATGAAATCGATAACTGTTTAGTTTTAATATTTTCAACTCATTAACCTCCTTCTGTGCTCCTCCATTTGTGTTCTCTTGCACATCCCTGATTTTCATTGCTCCATTAGTGGCCATGCCTTCAGCTGCCTAGGGTCTCAGCTCTGGAATTCCCTCCCTAAACCCTCTACCCCCTCTCCTTTAAAGTCACTCCTTCTCACTCAGTGAGACCATTAACATTAAAAATACAAAACATGCCCTCCCCCCCCCGCCCCCGACCAATTTAAATCATTACAAGACAAGATTTCATGTTTTAAGACTTCTATTAAACAACTGGAGCCTGTTCAGAGCGACTCGAGCAAAGACTTTCCCCACTATGCTGAGCAGGGAGATTCCACGGTAGTTGTTGCAGTCACCGCGGTCACCTTTGTTTTTATAGAGGGTGATGATGTTGGCATCGCGCATGTCCTGGGGTACTGCTCCCTCGTCCCAGCACAGGCATAGCAGTTCATGTAGTGCTGAGAGTATAGCAGGCTTGGCACTCTTGATTATTTCAGGGGTAATGCTGTCCTTCCCAGGGGCTTTTCCGCTGGCTAGGGAATCAATGGCATCACTGAGTTCCGATTTGGTTGGCTGTATGTCCAGCTCATCCATGACTGGTAGAGGCTGGGCTGCATTGAGGGCAGTCTCAGTGACAGCATTCTCCCTGGAGTACAGTTCTAGGTAGTGCTCAACCCAGCGGTCCATCTGTTTGCGTTGGTCAGTGATTATGTCCCCCGATTTAGATTTGAAGCTGGCCGAGCGCGTCTACCCTGAGGCACAGTGTGGCTTTCGTGCAGAGAGATCGACTATTGACATGCTGTTCTCCCTTCGTCAGATACAGGAGAAATGCCGTGAACAACAGATGCCCCTCTACATTGCTTTCATTGATCTCACCAAAGCCTTTGACCTCGTCAGCAGACGTGGTCTCTTCAGACTACTAGAAAAGATCGGATGTCCACCAAAGCTACTAAGTATCATCACCTCATTCCATGACAATATGAAAGGCACAATTCAACATGGTGGCTCCTCATCAGAGCCCTTTCCTATCCTGAGTGGTGTGAAACAGGGCTGTGTTCTCGCACCCACACTTTTTGGGATTTTCTTCTCCCTGCTGCTTTCACATGCGTTCAAATCCTCTGAAGAAGGAATTTTCCTCCACACAAGATCAGGGGGCAGGTTGTTCAACCTTGCCCGTCTAAGAGCGAAGTCCAAAGTACGGAAAGTCCTCATCAGAGAACTCCTCTTTGCTGACGATGCTGCTTTAACATCTCACACTGAAGAATGCCTGCAGAGTCTCATCGACAGGTTTGCGTCTGCCTGCAATGAATTTGGCCTAACCATCAGCCTCAAGAAAACGAACATCATGGGGCAGGATGTCAGAAATGCTCCATCCATCAATATTGGCGACCACGCTCTGGAAGTGGTTCAAGAGTTCACCTACCTAGGCTCAACTATCACCAGTAACCTGTCTCTAGATGCAGAAATCAACAAGCGCATGGGTAAGGCTTCCACTGCTATGTTCAGACTGGCCAAGAGAGTGTGGGAAAATGGCGCATTGACACGGAACACAAAAGTCCGAGTGTATCAGGCCTGTGTCCTCAGTACCTTGCTCTACGGCAGCGAGGCCTGGACAACGTATGCCAGCCAAGAGCGACGTCTCAATTCATTCCATCTTCGCTGCCTTCGGAGAATACTTGGCATCAGGTGGCAGGACTATATCTCCAACACAGAAGTCCTTGAAGCGGCCAACATCCCCAGCTTATACACACTACTGAGTCAGCGGCGCTTGAGATGGCTTGGCCATGTGAGCCGCATGGAAGATGGCAGGATCCCCAAAGACACATTGTACAGCGAGCTCGCCACTGGTATCAGACCCACCGGCCGTCCATGTCTCCGTTATAAAGACGTCTGCAAACGCGACATGAAATCGTGTGACATTGATCACAAGTCGTGGGAGTCAGTTGCCAGCATTCGCCAGAGCTGGCGGGCAGCCATAAAGACAGGGCTAAATTGTGGCGAGTCGAAGAGACTTAGTAGTTGGCAGGAAAAAAGACAGAGGCGCAAGGGGAGAGCCAACTGTGCAACAGCCCCAACAAACAAATTTCTCTGCAGCACCTGTGGAAGAGCCTGTCACTCCAGAATTGGCCTTTATAGCCACTCCAGGCGCTGCTTCACTAACCACTGACCACCTCCAGGCGCGTATCCATTGTCTCTCGAGATAAGGAGGCCCAAAAGAAAAGAAAGATTAAACAACTAAAGTAAAAGAAATCCTCATTAACTAAATAGTACTTTGTAAGTAGCTGATACCCCAAATTACAAAGAGAAGTGTTTTCTTTACTTATTAAAATACTTGAAAACCTAACACCACACTTATATTTTAGAGTCCTCTTTGGCGAAATCTTTGCAATTAAAGTTCCCAAACTCCTCCCAGTTGCAATGGGTTGGATTTCCCTGACGTTTCCAAAATCAATTTCTCCTTCGCTCACTTCTGAGTGCTTCCGACCTGGACGTCCATGAATAAGGTCATCCCTCGGTGATCCTGTTGGTCTTTTCCTTCTCTGCAAACTTCAACTTTTGAACAAAACAGGTTTGAGTCTTTGCAGCCTTTCACTGTAACATCTTCTCTGAGAACAAGTGTTCCCTTTCTCTCTCTCTCTCTCCCTTGTGGCTGCCACTGCTGGTTGTTTTCCTTTCTCGCAGTTTGCTCTGAGGCTGCAACCACAGGTTTCCTTTCTTACAGCGCATCTGCCTTCAGAAAATCTGTTTTAAATTTATCTGGAATCAAGTCGATTGCTTATTGCCCTTTTCCAATATGCAAAGTCCAGAAGTCTGGTTTCAGCAGAGCCACGAGCCGCCTGGGCCTTCCATTGTTTCCAGGTGTAGCTGTTGCCATGCACATTTGCATTCAAAATCACTGACCCTTGTTTACAATCTGAAAGTCTGGGAGGGTGAAACCAATTGTTCTTCAGGTGTTATACCCGTCAGTCTCTCTCTTTTTCAAAAAAAAGTCTTTGAGCTGTGTTCTCTGCTGCCCTGGTAACCAGTATTTCTGTTGTCCTTAAGCAGAGTGGTTGGGAGGTTACCTGACTTCTCAGACTCCATCTTAAACTTTTTTTTAGAAAATCAGTTTTTAAAACACAATCCTGTTAAAGTCCAGCATTCATAACCTTGAGGCCTACTACTTTGACCAGGCTTTTGGTCACCTGTCCTAGTATCTCCTTATGTAGCTCATTTTCAAATTTTTTCCTAATGCTCCTGTGAAGTGCCTTGGGATATTTTTTACGACATTAAAGGCGCTATATAAATACAAGTTATTTTACTTTTAGTTCATATGAAAAAACAGGACTGTTGGCAAATTGTACTAAATTCTTGGGAAACTGCAGTCAATGTTCATATTAATGTGTTTTGGCAAGATTGTTCTGACTAAGCCATTCCAGTTATAATCCACTAACAGTAAGTTAAAATAGCTTACATTTATGTAGCCTGTTTAACGTAGTAAAACTTCATCAGGTGCCTAGCAAGCTATCAATAAAAACACCAAGTCACAGAAGGAGATATCAGGACAGATGACCAAAAGCTTGATCAAAGAGGTAGGTTTAAAGGAGCATCTTTGAGGAGGAAAGAGGGCCAGGAAAGTTTCGGGAGCGAATTCCAGAGCTTAAGCCCTAGGCAACTGAAGGCACGACCATCACTGGTGGAGCAATTTTAAAATCAGATGAGCAAGAGGACAGAATTTGAAGAGCGCAGATATCTCGCAGGCTTGTAGGGTTGGAGGGGATTAGAGATAGGGAGGGGAAAGGCCATGGAGGGATTTCAAAACAAGGATGAACATTTTAAAATTGAGGCATTGTTAGCCTGAAGACCAATGTAGATCAGCAAGCACAGGGGTAATGGGGGAATGAGATTTGGAGCAAGTTAAGATAAGGCAGCAGTGTTTTGGACGATCTCTTTGTAGGGTGGCAGATGAGAGGCTTGCCAGGAGTGTGTTGGAATAGTCAAGTCTAGAGTAACAAAGGCATGGATAAGGGTTTCAACAGCAGATGAGTTGAGGCAGGGGTGAATCAATTACTGAAGTAGATTAACTAGTGGCCTTACGGGAATGAAATTAGTCACTTTTAGAACAGATGAAATTACGCTTTGCTGTTGTAAGAAACTAATGTTTTGCACATCGAACCTTGCTGAATGAATGAATACGTAAGGGGTATAGGCATTGCATTCAAAACCTCATCTGTAAGCTCAAAGTTATGACCGAGTTTCTGCACTTATTTTAGAACCTCGCATATACTATTGTTGAAAGGTACTGGCTATTTTAGGTATAGACTGAATCTTAACTGACTCAAAACTACACTGGAAAATTTATCTTGGTGTTTAACACCTTGCCTTGTGGTTTGAAGAAAACAGAGTTTTGCTACTACTTGCTGACCAAAAGCCGTTGCAGCTTCCTGCTGTTTAAGCCCCAGAGTTTAAAATTGCCTGTGCCAATCTTTAATCATTCGTAGCCATATACGGTAGTTGCTAAATTTTCCAAAAGGCAGCCTTTTGTCCTTTCTTTAATGGTATTTCTGTATTTTTCTCAACCCTTCCTTAAGGTATTGGAAAACTAGTTTATTACAATTTACAACAAAATAAGTAAAATCAAGAAAATCCAAAGATAGAAATACGTAAGGGCAAGAGGATAACTAAGGCAAAAGTAGGGCCCGTTAGAGGCGTGTGTGGAGGTGAAAGACGTGGGCATGGTTCTTAATGAATACTTTGCATCTGCTTTCACAAAAGAGGGGGTGATGCATTGTAGTTGAGGAGGAGGATTGTGAAATATTGCACTCAATAAACATAGCGAGAGAGGAACTATTTAAGGGGTTTAGCATCTTTGCAAGTGATAAATCACCAGGCCTGATGAAATATATCCTAAGCTACCAAGAGAAACAAGGGAACAAATAGCTGAAGCTCTGACTGTGGTTTTCCAATGATCTCTGGCTACAGGTGTAGTGCTGGAGGACTGGTAATGTTGTTTAAAAAGGGAGGAAGGAATATACAAAGTAATTACAGGCCTGTCAACTTAACCTTGGTGCTGGGCAAATTATTGGGAAAAAAATTGAGGGACAGGATCAATTTTCATTAAGAAAGACACCAACTAATGAAGGACAGTCAGCATGGTGTTATGACCATGTGCAAAAGGTGTCTCTGGGTCTATTACTATCTCTGGTCTTATTGTAACAGGGTTTAATTTTAAACAGTGTTTTGAGCTCCCCCCTTTGTGAATCCTTGTTCACAACTTTCCAATTATAAGGCAAAGAAATGAGCGCAAACAGGCTTTCTGTGGTTTGAAGAAGAAAGATGAAATTTATTAAACCTTAAACTTAAACTCTAATATGGCTCACACCTACGGATATACGACGTGCCCACGCTAGCATGTATATGCGATATAAACATGCAGATAGGAACAGAAAAGCTAAGGTGGAACAGTTTGAGGCAATATCTTGTTACAGTGCTTCGAGCTCACTGTAGTCCTTTTGTAAGTAGTCTTGCTTTTCGTTGGGGCCCAGTAGTTGTCTTAAAACCTTGGTCGGAAACTTTTCTCTTTGAGTTTCGCGTGTTCTCACAAGATTCAGTTCCATGGGAAGGAGATAGAAGCAGGCAGACAGGAGAGGCTGTAATTTGTGCTTCAGTTCCAGGAGAGATCTTTACTCCATGAGCACACGGCTTTGTCTGTTCAAAAACCTTTGTTGGAAGTTCAAAAACTGCAACAGCCAGTTAGTCATGAGACTGAAACTGGTCTGACCACCTCTGTGTATTGGGGAAGCAACTACTGGGTCCCCATTGTTTCAGCATTGGTACTGTACAAATGTCCTTCCAGTCAGGGGTTGCAATGTTTGTTTTTGTTCATGTAGCGAAATAATGTGTGCCTCAGTCTTGGCAGGTGGGGGGGTTTGCCAGACAATGGATTTAAGAGGTCATTTCTGATGGACCTGATTTGAATTTTTTACGGAGATAACAAGGATGGTTGATGAGAGTTCTTTCTTTCTTTTCTTTTGGGCCTCCTTATCTCGAGAGACAATGGATAAGCGCCTGGAGGTGGTCAGTGGTTTGTGAAGCAGCGCCTGGAGTGGCTATAAAGGCCAATTCTGGAGTGACAGGCTCTTCCACAGGTGCTGCAGAGAAATTTGTTTGTTGGGGCTGTTGCACAGTTGGCTCTCCCCTTGCGCCTCTGTCTTTTTTCCTGCCAACTACTAAGTCTCTTCGACTCGCCACAATTTAGCTCTGTCTTTATGGCTGCCCGCCAGCTCTGGCGAATGCTGGCAACTGACTCCCACGACTTGTGATCAATGTCACATGATTTCATGTCGCGTTTGCAGACGTCTTTATAACGGAGACATGGACGGCCGGTGGGTCTGATACCAGTGGCGAGCTCGCTGTACAATGTGTCTTTGGGGATCCTGCCATCTTCCATGCGGCTCACATGGCCAAGCCATCTCAAGCGCCGCTGACTCAGTAGTGTGTATAAGCTGGGGGTGTTGGCCGCTTCAAGGACTTCTGTGTTGGAGATATAGTCCTGCCACCTGATGCCAAGTATTCTCCGAAGGCAGCGAAGATGGAATGAATTGAGACGTCGCTCTTGGCTGGCATACGTTGTCCAGGCCTCGCTGCCGTAGAGCAAGGTACTGAGGACACAGGCCTGATACACTCGGACTTTTGTGTTCCGTGTCAGTGCGCCATTTTCCCACACTCTCTTGGCCAGTCTAGAGTAGTGTTTGATATAGTCTATATGGATTTTAGCAAGGCTTTTGACAAGGTCTCACATGGTAGACTGGTCAGAAAAGGAAGTGCCCATTGGATCCAAGAGCAAGTGACAAGTTGTATACAAAATTGGCCCAGTGGCAGGAAGCCAAAGGTTATGGGCGGGTGTTTGTGACTGGAAGGCTGTTTCCAGTGGGTTCCCTTGCTTATTGTGGTACATAGCAATGATTTAAATTTAAATGTAGGAGGCATGACTAAGAAGTTTGCAGGTGATGTGAAAATTGGCCGTGTGGCTGATAGTGAAGAAGAAGCATGTAGACTGAAGGACTGGTTGGGTGGGTAGAAAAGTGACAAATGGAATTCAATCCGGAGAAGTGTTGGGCAATGCATTTGGGGAGGGCAAACAAGGTTGGGAATATGCAATAAATAGTAAAATACTGAGAACTGGAGGGGAACAGAGGGACCTGTCTATGTCTACAGATGTCTACAGATTCCTGAAGGTAGCAGGACTGGTAGTGTGGTTACGAAGGCATACAGGATACTTTCCTTTATTGGCTGAGGCATAGAATATAAGACCAAGGAGATTATGCTAGAATTATATCAAACATTAGTTCAGCCACAGCTGGAGTACTGCATATAGTTCTTGTCACCGCATTACAGGAAGGATGTTATCACACGAGAGAGTACAGAAGAGATTTATGAAAATGCTGCCAGGAATGGAGAATTTTACCTATCAGGAAAAATTAGATAGGCTGGAGTTGTTTGCTTTGGAACAGAGATGAAAGGGAGATCAGTTGAGATGTACAAACTTATGAGGAGCCTAGATAGAATGGATAGGAAGGATTGATTTCCCTTTGCAGAGAGGTCAATAACCAGGGGGCATAGATTTAAAGTAATTGGCAGAAAGATTGGAGGGAAGTTGAGAATATTTTAATAGTGTTGTGGAGGTCTGGAACTCTAAGAAAGGGTGATTAAGGCAGAAACCTCATCGCAATTAAAAAAAAAATTGGAGTGCTGTACCCTGCAGGGCTACAGATCAAGACCTACAAGGTGGGATTAGCTGGCTCGTTTTTTTGCAGTTGATGAAGACACGATGGACCAAATTGCCTACCTCTGCGCAACAAACTTTCAATGTTTTTAACTTGCATTTATGTAGTGCCTTTAATGCAGCAAAGCATTCCAAGTTGTTTAGCAAGAGCGATATCAATCAAAACATTTTTGACACCGCTCCACAGAAGCGGTGGGAATGTGGAGTCGAGGTTACAATCAGATCAGCCATGATCTTGTTGAATGGCAGAGCAGGCTCGAGGGGCCGAGTGGCCTACATCTGCTAATTTGTACGTTCGTATGCATGTTCTAATTGGCGGATGCAGACATCTCGAAAGCTTGTCAGCCTGGAGAACGTATATCATACGAGTATGTGACATGAAATTCAATCTAGTAGTTTATGTCTAAGGAATGCCTACACCATGTGTGCAGTATAGACACTGCAGTATCCAATAGTCTATCTATCTCTGTTGTGAAAGCACCAGTTGTCCAAGCAACCAGAGGCTTTTGGGAGAGAGTTCCAGATTTCTACCTCCCTTTGCATGAGAAAGTGCTTCCTGATTCTTCTGAATCGCTGAGCTCTCATTTTGATTATGCTTCTTAGTTTCTGATTCCCTCACCAGAGGAAGTAGATTTTCCATATCTACTCTTCCAAATCCATTTAACATTTTAACCATCTCTTCTACTTGAAAGATTACAAGCCAAATCTATGCAGCCTGTCCTCGTTTGACCTCTAAGCCCTGGTATCATTCTGGTAAATCAGTGCTGCACCCCTCCAAGGTCCTGAGGTCTGAAATGCAATGCCTCCAGATGGGGTTTAACCAAGGCTCTGTACAACCAACTTGACGTCCTCCCCTTTATAGTCCAGCCCTCTTAAAATAAAGGCCATAATTCCTTTAGCCTTTTTTTAAACTTTGTACTTTATTGTAGTCCTTCATGGAATGTGGGTATCACCGGCAATAGAAAATATATGGTGCAGAGAAGAGGGTGTTAAGTCGCCTTGAACTGCTGAAATCCATGTGGTGTAGGGACACCACAGTACTGTTATGTAGGGAGTTCCAGGATTTTGACCCAGCAATGATGAATGGCAATATAGTTTCAAGTCAGGATGGTATGTGGCTTGGAGGGGGACTTGCAGGTGGTGGAGTTCCCATGTGCCTGCTACCCTTGTTCATCTAGGTGGTACAGATGGTGAGTTTGGAAGGCACTGTCAAAGGAGCTTTGGCGAGTTGCTGCAGTGCATCTTGTATATATGGTACTGCTGCCACTGTGCGCTGCTGGTGGAGAGTGTGAATGTTTAAGGTGGTGGATGGGGTGCCAATCAAGCTGGCTGCTTTGTCCTTGATGGTGTTGAGCTTTTTAAGTGTTGGAACTGCACTTATCCAGGTGAATAGGGAGTATTCCACTCTCCTGATTTGTGCCTTGTAGGTGGTGGACTTGCTGTGGGAAGTCAGGAGGTGAGTTACCACAGAATCCCCAGCTTCTGAACTGCTTTTGTGGCCACTGTATTTATGTGGCTGGTCCAGTTCAGTTTCTGGTTACTGGCAACTCCCAGGATGATGGTGGGAAAGTCAGCAATTGTATTGCTGTTAAATGTCAAGGAATGTGAAGGGAAGAAGGTTAATTTATTTTGTTGGAGATGGTCACTACCCTGCCCTGTGGTGTGAATGTTACTTGCCACTGAGCAATCCAAGCCTATACCTTGTCCAGTTTTGTTGCATGCAGATATGGACTGCTTCATTATCTGAAGAGTCAAGAATGGGACTGAAAACTGCAATCAGCGAACATCCCCACCTTATGATGATGGAAGTTCATCGATGAAGCAGCTGAAGATGGTTTGGCCCAGGGCACTTTCCTGAGGAACATCTGCAATGATGTTCCGGGGGCTGAGATGATTGGCATTCAACA
Organism: Heterodontus francisci; assembly: GCF_036365525.1. Lineage (NCBI taxonomy): Eukaryota > Metazoa > Chordata > Chondrichthyes > Heterodontiformes > Heterodontidae > Heterodontus > Heterodontus francisci. The sequence continues at coordinate 166,141,943 of NC_090373.1, read as the reverse complement.
GCCACAGCCATCTTCCTTTGTGCTAGGTATGACTCCAACCAGGGAAGAATTTTCCCTTTGATTCCGATTGACTGCAGTTTTGCTCTGGCTCCTTGATGCCATACTCGGTCAAATGCTGCCTTGATGTCAAGGGCAGTCAACCTCACATCACCTCTGAAATTCAGTTGTTTTATCTGTTTGAACCAAGACTGTAATGAAGTCTGGAGCCCAGTGACCCTGGTGGAACTCAAACTGAGCATTTGTAACCAGGTTGTTGCTGAGTAAATGCTGGTTGATAGCACAGCCAACAACACCCTTTGCCACTGCTGCTGATTGAGAGTAGACTGATTGGGCAGTTATTGGCCGAATTGGGTTTGTCCTGTGTTTTTGTAGGAGATCATAACTGGGCGATTGTCAGGTAGTTGCCAGTGTTGTAGCTATACTGGAACAGTTTGGCTAGGGCTGGAGCACAAGTCTTTACAGCACAACAGGCTGGATGTTATCGGGGCCCATAGCCTTTGCTGTATCCAGTGCCTTCAGCCATTTCTTGATATCACGCGGAGTGAATTGAATTGGCTAAAGGTTGGCATCTGTGATGCTGGGGACCTCAGCAGGAGGATGAGATGATCATCCACTCTGCACTTCCGGCTGAAGCTGGTTGCAAATGCTTCAGCCTTGTCTTTTGCGCTAATGTGCTGGGCTGTGCCATCATTGAGGATGGGGATGTTTGTGGAGCCTCCTCTTCCGGTTACTTGTTTAGTTGTCCACCATTCATGACTGGATGTGGCAAGACAGCAGAGGTTTGATCTGATCCGTTGGTTGTGTGATTGCTTATCTCTGTCTATCGCATGCTGTTTCTGTGCTTTAGCGTGCATGTAGTCTTGTGTTATAGCTTCTGCAGGTTGGCATCTCATTTTAGATGTGCCTGGTGCTTCTCCTGGCATGCTGTCCTACACCCCTGATTGAACGTGGGTTGGTCCTCTGTCTTGAGTTTACAGACTGCAGCGGAGTACAATTCTGCTGATGGCGCACCTTACCTCACGGATGCCCAATATAGAGCTTTTTTTTATTCATTCATGGGATGTGGGTGTTGCTGGCTAGGCCAGCATTTACTGCCCATCCCTAATTGACCACCTCAAGGACACTCACATCCCATGAAGGAGTAACAAAAAAAACCTGATTTGAATCTATCCAATTTACCATGGTGGTAGTGTCACAAAATGCAATGGAGGGTGTCCTCAGTATGAAGACACGACTCGGTCTCCACAAAGTCTGTGTGGTAGTCACTCCTACCAATACTGTCATGGATAGATACATCTGCGACAGGTAGATTGTTGAGGATGAGGTCAAGTAGGTCTTTCCCTTGTATTGGTTCTCGCCACCTGCCGCAAGCCCAGTCAGACAGATGTGTCCTTCTGGACTTGGTCAGTAGCGCTGCTACCTTGATGGACATTGAAATCCTCCAGCCAGAGTACATTCTGTGCCCTTGATGGTCTTGGTGCTTCTTCCACGTGATGTTCCACATGGAGTACTGATTCATCAGCTGAGGGAGAGCAGTAGGTGGTAATTGGCAGGGTTGCCCAAGTTTGATCTCATGCTTTGAGATTTCATGGGGTCTGGAGTCAATGTTGAGAATTCCCAGGGCTGCTACTCTCCTGTCTGTATACCACTGTGCTGCCACCTCTGGTGGGTCTATCCTGGTGTCTCAGGACATACCCAGGAATGGTAATGGAAAACTCTGGGACATCGCTGCATGCTATGATTCGGAGTATGACTGTCACGCTGTTGCTTGACTAGTCTGTGGGACAGTTCTCCCAATTTTGGCACAAGTCCCCAGATGTTATTGAGCACTTTGCAAGATCAACTGGGTTGGGTGTGCCAGGTGGTCTGTCCGGTTTTATTCAACTTTTCTTTAGTGATTTGATACAGCAGAGGGGTTTGCTAGGCTATTTCAGAGGGCAGTTAAGAGTCAGCCGTGATGCTGTGGGTCTGGAGTCACGTGTAGGCCAGGCTGGGTAAGGATGGCAGATTTCCTTCCCTAAAGAACATAAGTGAACCAGGTGGGTTTTTTACAATAATCTGGTAGTTTGGGTTACCACGACTCAAACAAACTTTTCATTCCAGATTTATTAATTAATTTAATTTAAATTCCCTCAGCTGCTGTGGTGGGATTTGAGCTCATGTTTCCAGAACATTAGCCAAGGCCTCTTATTAGCTTTTAATAATTTGTGAACTTGGACTCTCAAACCTCTTGGCTCTTCTACAGTTCCTACCTTTTCATTGTTTAGAAAATACTGGAATTCATGTTTCTTTGCTCCAAAGTGCATGACCAGAAGCTTGCATGCATTGAACTCCATCTGCCATAGATTTTCCTGCTACTCATCGGTGTCCTTTTCCAACATCATGCCTTCATCCGCATTGCTTATTGTCCTTTCTAACCTAATGTGAGCTGAAAACTTGGTTATACAGTGCAGTTCTCTCTCCGTTCATCTCAGTCATTAAATGTGAAAAGATCCAAAACTAATCCATAGGAAACTCCACTTGTCACATCCTGCTAATCAGAGTTTATCCTTTACCCCACTGCCTCCCATGTGTCAACCAATTTCCAACCCAAGTCTAACAATTACCTCCAATTCCATGCATGCTTGTTTTTGCTAATCTCGTCAGATGCCTTCTGCAAGTCCATATAGATACCATCCATTGAATAGTCCCTGATCTACTTGTTACCTCCTCAAAAAAAATTGAACTACATTTGCCAGACATGACTTACCTTAACAAAGCCATACTCAGTCACTCTATCCCTAATGACATATTTTAGTAGCCTCCCCCTCAACTGATAATGGAGGAATATTATCACAGAAAACCAAACTAGGGAAGTACACTGTGCAACAGCATCAGATAGAGGAAATTAGAAAGTTCCTGGAGCAGGATTTCTGCTGCTTCAAACAATGCAGAAGTTCAACAACCTGGTTGTATTCTGAGTCATTTGAGTGCCTTCCCACACTGTTAACTTACTTGCATTATTGGTAGTGAATAGAGACTTAAATCTCTGATACTTGACTTCAAATCTTGTGAAAATCCCAAACCTACAGTCCTAAAGGTTCTTGGGTGTTGAAAAGGGGTATGTACATAGAAAAATAGAAAATAGGAGCAGGAGTAGGCCATTCGGCCCTTTGAGCCTGCTCCGCCATTCATTATGATCATGGCTGATCATCCAACTCAGTAACCTGTTCCCACTTTCGCCCCATACCCTTTGATCCCTTTAAACCCAAGAGCTATATCTAACTCCTTGAAAACATACAATGTTTTGGCCTCAACTGCTTTCTGTGGTAGCGAATTCCACAGGCTCACCACTCTCTGGGTGAAGAAATTTCTCCTCATCTCAGTCCTGAAAGGTTTACCCCGTATCCTTAGACTATGCCGCCTGGTTCTGGACTCCCCCCAACATCGGGAACATCCTTCCTGCATCTACCATGTCAAGCCCTGTTAGAATTTTATAGGTGTCTGAGATCCCACCCTCTCTCTTCTGAACTCCAGCGAATGTAATCCTAACCGACTCAATCTCTCTTCATACGTCAGTCCTGCCATCCCAGGAATCAGTCTGGTAAACCTTTGCTGCACTCCCTCTATAGCAAGAACATCCCTCCTCAGATAATGAGACCAAAACTGCACACAATATTCCAGGTGCAGCCTCACCAAGGCCCTGTATAATTGCAGCAATGTCAAGAAAGCTTTGTTCGCGGCTGTATTTTGCGAGAAGAAATATGCCATTCTTGTGCTTGTTTAAACTTCCAATAATTTAACACTTAATATTTTAAGCACTTGCCTTTGAAAATTTTAGTTAGGGTACAGCACATTTCGCAAAACTTTTGGGAAGAGACCCACATGTGAATCTGGATGTAAAGTAAACTTGCAAAACTGTCAAACATGGAAAGGTAATTTAGCTGAAACATTAGCTGTTTCTCACTTCACAGATGTTGTCTGACCAGAGTGTTTTCAGCACTTTTTGTTTTGATGCCACATGTGTATGGTGTGACCACCTGCACCTTAAGTATAATTGATCCTTATCAAGCAGTATGTTACATTATTACTACTTTCCTTCCCAATGTCCTGGTCAGTGCCATAGTTGGATATAAATGGTATCCCACAATGCTACTTCCTGTATTCATCATAGATCTTGGGCTTGAGAAAAAACACATCCCATAGAGTGACATCCCTCTGTACAATTAAAAATCTTGATGCAAGTGTCTGTATTTTGAATAACCAATGTTTTTGCTTCGATAGTTGATTATTCAAAACATATATTTCTCCTTGAGTAAAGATATTTCTGATGTATCTGTTAGAAATGTATTCATTAGTTTAGTAATTTAGAATTAAATTTGAATGTAAATTTCAAATGGGATCCATATTGAATTGCAAGTTGTGGTCCAAAGGGTAGGAAGGCATGGAATTAGGTCAAGTTCTGAGGTGCTTTGAAAATTAGTTGAAGCAGAGTAAGCAAAGGGCATGAGAACAGAGAGTGCTGGAAATACTCAGCAGGTCTGCCAGCATATGTGGTAAACAAAGGGCATTAGTGAATGGAGCTTTATTCGGTAGGGGAATTGAGGGAAGGTGGGGATGTGGTAGGAATATGGGATTAATGAGGGATTAGTATAAATGGGTGGTTGATGGTCGGCACAGACACGGTGGGCTGAAGGGCCTGTTTCAGTGCTGTATCTCTAAAATAAATAAATAAATGGGGAGAGGAGTCACTATGGGATGTCACAGGATCAGTGTTGGTCCTTTGGTCTTTACAGAGTATTATTGATTTTTGGAGCTGGCGACAGAAACAAAGCTTGCAGATTGACAATTTGGGAAGATTTTTAAACTTCAGGGAACTAGCAAGCAATTTCTGAAGGGATTTGGGTAAGTTGGGCGGGTAGGCTGATTAGTGCCAATGGCACATAAGGTGAACAACTGCAAGGTAATGAGCATAGGAAAGGGAAATGAAAAGAAATTTAAACTAAATGGTTCTTGTGGCCTTGAGACAAGAGATCTGGAGTGTTGAAATGAAACCAGTACAGTGTGTGTCATCAATAAGGAAAACTAAGTGGAATCATGGGGACAGATAGAGGAATAGGACACATTGCAGGAGGTGGTGGTGAGTTTGTACAAAACATTGGTGCAGCCACACTTGGGCTATGTACTACAGTTCTGCATTCAACATAATACAGCAAGAACATCAAGCATTAGAAGCAGTACAGAGAGGATTGATCAAACAGATATAAAGGTAAAATACTGCAGTTGCTGGAAATCTGAAATAAAGACAAAGTGCTGGAAATACTCAGTTCAGGCAGCATCTCTGGAGAGAGAAACAATTACTGGTTTGTGACCTGTTTTGATCAAACTGAAAACTAGTTTAAAACTTTTCATCTATGACGAGATTGAAGAACCTGAGATGTTTGTCTCCCTTGTCTACAAGAGTAAATCAACATTTCTAGGGGGAATATAAAATCTAGCTCCAGTAATGTTTGATTCTAACATGTTGAGTAGATTATTCATGTTGGAAGATAAAAAAAAACTTGAGGGAGAATTGGATGGATATTTGAGACAATTGGAGATATTTGACCAGAGACTGCAGAAGCCTTTCCAGTCCTACACTTTCTCATATAAATTGTTCACTGGCTTCAATCATATTTTTGGGAACTTCTCTCTTCACCCCTGCTAAAAGTCTTAAATTAATATCACATGTCATAGGAAAGTAGAAATTAGATCCAAGATGAAACACTTTTTAAGTTCAAAATTCTGAATTGTTTACTTGGCATGTTTTAGAAGTATAGGTTCCTCTCCAATCAAAATTGTACCCAATTTGGGTAGATTTTTTGTTAGCATTTTATGGTGTTATACTTGCATTGCTATATTGAATAAGATTTGTTACGCTATACCACGTCATTGAATTTTTAAATATTCTTTCATGGGGTGTGGGTGTCACTGGTAAGGCCAACATTTGATGCCGAGAATAGAGGGTTATGTTGATCTGTTTAGAAGACTGAAAATGGGAAGAGGCTCATGTGGAACATAAACATGGACTGGTTGGGCTGAATGGCCTGTTTCTACGTGGTATATACTATGTAATCCCTAATTGCCCTTGTAGGTGGTGGTGAGTCACCTTCTCAAAATGCTGCAGTCAGTATGGTGAAAGTACACCCACAGTGCTGTTAGGTCGGGAGTTCCAGGGTTTTGACCCAGCAATGATGAAGGAATGGTGATACAGTTCCAAATCAGGATGGTGTGTGACTTGGAGGGGAACTTGCAGCTGGTGGTACCATGTGCCCAGCTGCCCTTGTCCTCCTGAATGGTAGAGGTCAGAGGTTTGAGAGGTGTTACAAGGTCTTGGCAAGTTGCTGCAGTGCATCTTGTACATGGTATACACTGAAGCCCCAGTGCGCTGATGGTGGAAGGGGTGAATGTATAAAGTGGTGGGTGAGGTGCCAATCAAGTGGGCTGCTTTATCCTGGATGGTGTCAAGTTTTTTGAGTATTGGAGCTGCACCCATCCAGGCAAGTGGAGAATATTCCATCTCACTCCTGAATTGTTCCTTGTAGATGGCGGAAAGGCTTTATGGAGTCGGAAGGTGAGTCACTCGCTGCAGAATACTGACCTGATCTCTTGCAGCTGCAGTGTTGATGTGGCTGGTCTAGTTAAGTTCCTGGTCAATGGTAACCCTCAGGATGTTGATATATGGGGGTTTGGTGGTGGTAATGCTGGAATGTCAAAAGGGTGGTTAGAAACTCTATTTGGAAATGGTCATTGCTTGGCACTTGTGGGGTACAAATATAGTTGCCACTTATCAACCCAATCCTTTTTTTGTTCAAGTCCAATATTCAAGTCTTGCTGCATGTGGGCACAGACTACTTCATTACCATTCACAACTCCTCAGATAATGAATACTGTGCAATCATCAGCAAACATCCCCACTTTCGACCTTTATAATGGAGGGAAGATCATTGATGAAATTGATGAGGATGGTTTGGCATAGGACATGACCCTGAGGAACTCCTGCAGTGATGTCCTGGGGCTGAGGTGATTGGCCTTTAACAACCACAACCATCTTATTTTGTGCTAGTTATGGTTCCAACCAGTGGAGAGTTTCCCCCGATGCCCATTGACTTTTGTTGGGGCTGCTTGATGCCACACTGTCAAATGTTGTATAGATGTCAAGGGCAGTCACTTTTGTCTCACTTTTCTCCATATTTGAAGTAAGGTTGTAAAAAGGTCTGGAGCTGAGTGGTCCTGGCTAAACGCAAACTGATTGGTGAGGAGATTATTGATGAGTGCTGCTCGGTGGCACCGTGCATCACTTTGTTGATTGAGAGTAGGCAGATGGAGTGATAATTGGTCAGTTGGCACCTGCTTCGGTTTGCTCTTCTAAATTAATAGTGTTTGTAGTGTTGAACATGTATGAATTTTTGTGGTGCAGAGCTGGCTTTAATTTGATATACTGCAATCCACATAGTCTTGTTCCAATATTTATCTGCTTGTTTCGTTCTGTTTTACTGGAAGCAGTATAATTGTATTGATTTTAGATCAACAGCAAAGCCTGATGCATCAATAATTTAGCGCAGTTGTACTGACTTTTTTCTGCCTGACGCATTTGACCCTATAAATCTTTGTCTAAAAAATTTGAGATGAAGCTCAGATCAAATAAATTCCAAATTATATTTTTTTAATCTTATTTCAAAAACAACTGCTTATGTTAATATAGCACCTTTTAATGTAATAAATAAAAGTCCCTAGACGCTTTACAGGGCATTTTAAAGTAACATTAGACACAGCCACGCAAGGCATAATTGGGGCAGATGGCCAAAAGCTTGCTCAGAGTTTTTCAGCAGTGTCTTAAAGCAGGAAAAAGAGGTAGAGGCTCAAAGAGGTTTAGGGAGAGAATTCCAGAGCTTGGGGGCCCAAGCAGCTGAAGGCACAGCCACCAATGGTGGAGCTGTTAAAATCGGGGATGCTGATGAGTGCTGATATCTCGGAGGGCTATGGAGCTGGAAGAGATAGGAACGGGTGAGTCCGTGGAGGGATTTGGAAACAAGGATAAGAATTTTGAAATCAAGACGTTGCTTGACTGGGAGCTAAAATCGGTCAGCGAGTACAGGGGTGATAGGGGAACGGAACTCTTGAGTAAGGGCACGGGCAGCAGAATTTTGGATGACAGTTAATGGAGGGTAGAATGTGGGAGACAAGCTAGGAGTACATTGGAATAATCAAGCCTAGAAATAACACAGGCATGAATGATGGTTTCCACAGCAGACAGCTGAGATAGGCGAAGTCCGGTGATATGGAGCTGGAAATTGGCGGTCTTGCTGTAGGTGTGGATATGTGGTTGGAAACTCATAGGTGACCCAGAGATGACCGAGGTTGCAACATTCTGGGTTAGTCTCAGACTGTTGCCAGGGAGAGGGAGGGAGTCAGTAGGAAGAGAAGAGAGTTTGGAACAGGGACCGAAAACAATGGCTTCAGTCTTCCCATTATTTAATTGGAGGAAATTTCTGCTCATCCAATACTGGATGTTGGATAAGCAATCTGATAATTAGCAACAATGGAGAAGTCGAGAGATGTGGTGTTGAGGTAGAGCTGGGTGTTATCAGCCTACATGTGAAAGCTAATACTGTGCTTTCAGATGACGCCGCTGAGGGGTAGCATGTAGATGAAAAATAATGGGCAAGGATAGAACCCTAGGGACACCAGAGGTTATGGTATAGAAACTGGAAGAGAAGCCATTGCAAATGGTACTCTGGGTACATTTAGATCGATAAGAATGGAACTGGGCAAGTTCAGTCCCACCCAGCTGGTGTGACAGTGGAGAGGTGTTAGAGGAGGGTAGTGTGATCAACCATGTTAAAGGCTGAAGACAGGTAGAAAAGGACGAGGAGGGAAAATTTACCTTTGTCACAGTCGTAGAATGTCATTTGTGACTCAGTTGTTTTAGTACTGTGACACTGTGGTAACCTGAGTGGAGGGATTCAACCATGCAGTTCTGGGAAAGATGGAAATGGATTTGGGAGATGACAACACATTCAAAGATCTTGGAGAGGAAAGAGAGGTTGGAGTTGGGGCAGTAGTTTGCAAGGATGGTGGGGTTAAGGGTTTTTTTTTTGAGGAGAGGAGTGATGGCAGATTTGAAGGAGAGAGGGACAGAAACTGAAAGAGAACCATCAACAATATCAGCCAGGTGAGAATGTTGGGTGGTCAGCAGTTTAGTGGGGATATGGTCAAGGATGGATAAATGATGTCTGAGGGGGCAAAGGAGAGAAACTGGAGAAAGATGCAAGTTCAGGGCTCGGGTGGGGGGGTGGGCGGGTAGCCTTTGAGGAAGTTTGGCCCAGTAGGCTAGTGAAAGGGAGGGAAGTGGCAGAGGCAGCTGAATGATCTCGATCTTGGTGACAAAGTCCTGGAGCTCCTTGCACTTACTGTTGGAATAAGGATGAAGAAGTTGGGAGAGGGGCTTAAGACAATTTGCAGTCGAGTAAAGAAGCCATGGGTTATCTTTGTATTCCGGGATGATCCTGGAATAGTGAGCAGTTTTGGCAGACTAGAGCAGGACCCAATAGTGCTTCATGTAGTCCAGCCAGATCTGATAGTGGATGGTTAAACCAGTTGTCCGCCATATCCTTTCAAGTCTGCATCCGTTGGACTTGTAGTAGAGATATGGTCGTACAAGGGGGAACAGCAAGGTTGAGAGAGAGAAATGGGTTTATTTGGGATTAGGGATGGAGGTGAGGGTGCGGTTGAACAGATCAGTAGCTGCAGAAATATTGTGGCGAACGAAGGGCCAAAGGCTAGGAAGTTGAGATTTTGAAAGTGCAGTTGTAAGTGAATAAGAGGATGGCTTTTCCAGGGATGGATATAGAATGAGGTAGGGTTGGGTCGTGGAAAAGGAGCTGTGGATGAAGAGAGAAACAAGGAAGCGATCAGAGGTGACCATGTGTTACAAAGGTACTTTAATATTTTTTTTTTCAATTTTGAGGACTTGTGTTTTATTTGGGAAAACTGAAAAGAATTCCATGGATTTTTTTTTTTCACTGGTGTCATTGAAAAAACTGAGAGGTCTTATTTGCAAACAACATGTACTGGAAGTCACCTGTCTCCAGATAAATACCCAGCAGGGGGCTTTTTTTGATTTGGGCTTGGGGGCGGGGAGGTGTTTACAGAGAAGTGACAGGTGAAGATTTATAGGGGTCAGGAGGCTTGACTCTTGAGATATTGTTTTGGTTTCATTTTGGACAGTCAGTTGGAATTTTGAAAATCAATCTGAAGGACAAAAACCCCAACTTGGCCTGTTCCAACTCTTTGAAAAGCCTGCCAGTTTTTTTTCCCATCTCTTTGAGAAGCTCTTAGAAGCCAGTATGCAGGTACAGCAGGTAATAAGGAAGGCAAATGGAATTTTGGCATTTATTGCTAAAGGAATAGAATATATAAGTAGGGAAGTGTTGCTGCAACTGTACAAGGCATTAGTGAGATCGCACCTGGAGTATTGCGTACAGTTTTGGTCCTCTTACTTGAGAGATGTAGTTGCATTGGAGGCAGTTCAGAGGAGGTTCACTAGATTGATTCCAGGGATGAGGGGTTTGTCTTATGAAGAGAGATTGAGCAGTTTAGGCCTTTACTTTCTAGAGTTTAGAAGAACAAGAGGAGATCTAATTGAGATATACAAGATGATTAAGGGGATTGACAAAGTAGACATTGAGAGGATGTTTCCTCTTGTGGGGCAATCTAGAACGAGAGGTCATAGTTTTAGGATAAGGGGTAGCAGATTTAAAACAGAGATGAGGAGAAATTACTTCTCAAAGGGTCGTGAGTCTGTGGAATTCTTGAAACCCATGTTGTCGCATTTCTCCTGAGACGCTGGAAAAAACCTCCCGGATAAATCCTCGACGCTGCCTGAACGAATTGCTCCAGAAGAGAATCCCAGTGACAGCCGTCGACACATATTTGGGACGCCAAACCAAAAAAAGGACATTTGACACCTTTCCCTTTTTTCTTCAACAATTAGCAAGTATTTGGCCAAAGTATTTTTGTTTTTTTTTGTAATAGAACTAAAGAGAAAATCTCTATTTTGCGGTTAATGGCTGTGTGTGTATGTGAGGGGCTAAGGTAAAAGGGCACTTACATATTTCAATCTGTGTTCATGCTTTGCTTTACTGCTTATGTCTTGTATCAACATAAACTGATTTTGTTTTTTTCAAATTCATTCATGGGATGTGCGCGTTGCTGGCTAGGCCAGTATTTATTGCCCATCCCTAATTGCCCTTGAGAAGGTGGTGATGAGCTGCCTTCTTGAACCGCTGCAGTCCATGTAGGATAGGTACACCCATAGTGCTGTTAGGAAGGGAGTTCCAGGATTTTGACCCAGCGACAAGGAAGGAACAGTGATATATTTCCAAGTCAGGATGATGTGTGGTTTGGAGGGGAACTTGCAGGTGGTGGTGTTCCCATGCATCTGCTGCCCTTGTCCTTCGAGGTGGTAGAGGTCACGGGTTTGTAAGGTGCTGTCTAAGGAGCCTTGGTGAGTTGCCGCAGTGCATATTGTCGATGGTACACATTGCTGTCACTGTGCATCGGTGGTGGAAGGAGTGAATGTTGAAGGTTGATGGGGTGCCATTCAAGCGGGCTGCTTTGTCCTGGATGGTATCGAGCTTCTTGAGTGTTAGAGCTGCACCCATCCAGACAAGTGGAGAGTATTCCATCACATTCCTGACTTGTACCTTGTAGATGGTGGACAGGCTTTGGGGAATCAGGAGGTGAGTTACTTGCCGCAGGATTCCTAGCCTCTGAGCTGCTCTTGTAGCCAAGGTATTTATATGGCTACTCCCAGTTCAGTTTCTGGTCAATGGTAACACCCAGGATATTGATAGTGGGGGATTCAGCAGTCGTAATGCCATTGAATGGCAAGGGGAGATGGTTTGATTCTCGATTGAGATGGACATTGCCTGGCACTTGTGCAGTGCGAATGCTACTTGCCTCTTATCAGCCCATGCCTGAAAATTGTCCAGGTCTTGCTGCATTTCGACACGATTGCTTCAGTCTGAGGAGTCACAAATGGTGCTGAAGATTGTGCAATCATCAGCGAACATCCGCTCTTCTGAACTTATGATTGAAGGAAGGTCATTGCAGCAGCTGAATATGGGTAGGCCTAGGGCACTACCCTGAGGAACTCCTGCAGTGATGTCCTGGAGCTGAGATGATTGACTTCCAACAGCCACAACCATCATCCTTTGCACTCGGTATGACTCTGACCAGCAGAGTTTTCCCCCTGATTCCCATTGACTCCAGTTTTATTATGGCTCCTTGATCCCATACTCTGTCAGATGCTGCCTTGATGTCAAGGGCAGTCACTCTCACCTCACCTCTGTAGTTCAGCTTTTTTGTCCATGTTTGGACCAAGGCTGTAATGAGGTCAGGAGCTGAGTGGCCCTGGTGGAACCCAAACTGAGCGAGCAGGCTTTTGCTAAGCAAGTGCCGCTTTATAGCACTGTTGATGACACCTTCCATCACTTTACTGATCGAGCGTAGGCTGATGGGGGGTGGGGGGTAAATGGCCGGGTTGGATTTTTTGTGTACAGGACATACCTGGGCAATTTTCCACATTAACGCGTAGATACCAGTGTTGTAGCTGTACTGGAACAGCTTGACTAATGGCGCGGCACGTTCTGGAGCACAGATCTTCAGTACTATTAATGGAATATTGTCAGGGCCCATAGTCTTTGCAGTATCCAGTGCTTTCAGTTGTTTCTTGATATCACGTGGAGTGAATCGAATTGGCTGAAGACTGGCATCTGTGATGCTGGGGACTTCAGGGGGAGGCCGAAATGGATCATCCACTTTGGCTGTAGATTGTTACAAATGCTTTGGCCTTATCATTTGGAATGTGCTGGGCTCCCCCATCTTTAAGGATGGGGATATTTGTGGAGCCACCTTCTCCAGTTAGTGGTTTAATTGTCCACCACCATTCATGACCGGATGTGGCAGGACTGCAGAGCTTAGATCTGATCCGTTGGTTATGGGATCGCTTAGCTCTGTCTATCGCATGCTGCTTCCAGTGTTTGGCACGCAAGTAGTCCTAGGTTGTAGCTTCATCAGGTTGACATCTCCTTTTGAGGTATGTCTAGTGCTGCTCCTAGCATGCCCTCCTGCACTCTTCATTGAACCAGGGCTGATCCCCCGGCTTCATGGTAATGGTAGAGTTGGGTATATGCCGGGCCGTGAGGTTACAGATTGTGGTTGAGTACAACTCTGCTGCTGTTCCACAGCGCCTCATGGATGCCCAGATTTGCATTGCTAGATCTGTTCAAAATCTATCCCATTTAGCATGATGGTAGTGCCACACATGACAGGGGGTATCCTCAATGTGAAGGCAGGACTTTGTCTCCACAAGGACTGTGCAGTGTTCACTCCTACCAATACTCCTACCGACAGATGCATCTGCGACAGGCAGATTGGTGAGGACAAGATCAAGTAAGTTTTTCCCTTTTTTAAAGAAACCTGGTTGGTGTATTTTATTCTGGGATAAAAAGAGTTTATGATTTACTATCGGTAACTGGATAAACATTTAAATATATATTGTGGGGAGTTGGCACTAGAAAAAGCACTGCAATCCTCCCGCCTCGGTTGTAGCACTTGTCTGTGATTGATACGATGGGGGTATCGAGACCACATGAGATGACGAGGTGAAGGGGGTGGAGTGAATATAGATTCGGGTGATTACAAGGGGGGAGAGATTGAGGGAGGATGAAAGTACAGTGAACTCGGGAGAGAGAGCATAAGTTGAATGAGAAGTCATTCAGTGAGGAGGCTGAGGGAGGAAAGCGATGAAGCTATCTTGGTGAGAATATTTTCAACGTAATGTATGTGTGGTGGTGTCATACAATATAAGATATAATGCACACTGCCAATCAAGTACTGCAACAGCAAATAGTGCATTTGTAACATTCCAGTAATTTTATGAACTGTTGAAGATTGCCCATTTCCCCTTTCACAGATGGAAGTGAAAAGAAATGTGCATTTTTAAAAAATGCACATGTATGCCCTAGTATTACAGACACTTTTGTGGGCATATCAGTGGGATGGGGTGGTTCAGTGCAGAGCCAATTGCTCAGGAAGAAATACATGTTTTCTTTTAAGCAATGTGTGCAAATTGTGTCTACTTCCATTTTTTAAAACTGTGTGAGAGCTGCAGGCATGGTGCGGGAGAGCTGGAAGAGGTTGGCTAATGATGAATCATTGTTTAAAAAGGGAGGAAGGAATAGACTGGGTAATTAAATCCAGTCAACCTAACCTCGGTGGTGGGCAAGTTATTGGAAAAAGTTCTTAGATGGTATAACTTATTATTTAGAGAGGTACTGATTAGCCAAGGACAGTCAGCATGGATTTATTAAGGGACGTCGTGGCTGACTAACCTGATTGAATTTAACAAGGAGGGTCAGTGAGAGTAGCACATTTTTAGTCTATGTGGATTTTGACAAGGTCCCACATGGCAGAATGGTCAGAAAATTAAAATATCATGGGATCAAAGGGAAAGTGGTCAGTTGGATCTAAAATTGGGTGTGGCAGGAAGGAAAGGGTTTTTTTTTAGATTTAGAGATACAGCACTGAAACAGGCCCTTCGGCCCACCGAGTCTGTGCCAACCATTAACCACCCATTTATTCTAATCCTACACTAATCCCATATTTCTACCACATCCTCACCTGTCCCTATATTCCTCTATCACCTACCTATACTAGGGGCAATTTATAATGGCCAATTTACCTATCAACCTGCAAGTCTTTTGGCTGTGGGAGGAACCAGGAGCACCCGGAGGAAACCCACACAGACACAGGGAGAACTTGCAAACTCCACACAGGCAGTACCCAGAATTGAATCCGGGTCGCTGGAGCTGTGAGGCTGCGGTGCTAACCACTGCGGTCGACATGTTTCTGTGACTGAAAGGCCATTTCCAGTGGGGTTCCACAGGGCTCAGTTCTGGGTCTCTCGCTGTTTGTGGTATATATCAATGATTAACATTAAAAGTTTTTTTTTATTAGTTATCCCTCGCAGGTCGGGATGATTATTTTCCGTGAGTCCGAAGATGGCTGATGCCAATTTGGAATCTACAGACTTTATGGCACGTAGGGTATTTGTTGCCATGTGGGATGTCTGTTCATGTATTAGTTTGGGTCATGGTTTGTTCTTTTCACTGCTCTTGCTTTTCCTCTTCATTTTATTGTTGGGTCTCCAAATGCTGGAATCCTTCCCAAAGACTTTGCCTCCATTTGGTTTGGTCCAGGGCGATGGTCTCCCAGGAGCTCATGTCAATGTTGCATTTCTTCCATGTTGGATTTCAGCACATCCTTGAAGCACTTCTTCTGTCCTCCTCTGGTGCATCTTCCCTGACTGACCTGGGAGAAGACGACCTACTTTGGGAGCCTGGTATCTGACATCCGAACTATATGACCAACTCAATGAAGCTGATTGCAGATAATCATAGCCTCGTGCTTGTGGTGCCTGCTAGTGAGAGGACACTGATGTTGGTGCGCCTGTTCTCATATTTGATATGCAGGATCTTCTGCAGGCAGCATTGATGATATGACTCCAGTGCTTTGAGGAGCCTCCTATACATTGTCCATGTTTCAGCCCCACGCTGTAAGGTAGGGATCACGACTGCAAGGTAGACCATGAGCTTGGTTTCAGTTTTGATGTCACGACTTCAAACATTCACTTCCTCAGGTAGCCAAAGGCTGCACCTGCAGATTTCAGGCAGTGCTTGATTTCTTCATCAGTGTCAACCTTCTGTGAAAGATAACTTCCAAGATACTGGAAGTGTTCCACATTTTCCAGGCCCATCATGAATCTTAATCAATGGGGCTGGGGCATGTGCATTTGGAGCCTGCTGATGGAGGACTTTGATCTTCTGAATGTTGGGCGTAATTTCCATCTTCTCGTCTGCCCCAGTAAATACATCGACGATTCTCTGAAGATCTGTTTCCAACACAGCACTTACTGCAGCATCATCAGTGTATTGGACTGAAGTCGGGGCGGTCTTAATTTTTGATTGCCGTTGTCTGAGAAACAATTTACCGTCCATTCAGTAAATAAGCTGCACTCCAGCGGGGAGCTCGTCTCTGGTCAGGTGGAACATGGCATTAGGAAGATTGAAGAAAGAGTTGGGGTGTTGGCACAACTTTGTTTAACTCCTGCCTTAACCTCAAAGGGGTCTGTAATGGATCCGTTGCTAAGGATCACTGCTTGCATGTCTTCATGAAGCTGGCGAAGGTTAGTGACCTGAACCAACTCATTACACTTGAAGAGCTATTCCCCGAATCTCTGTGTGGGTTTCGGTCATCAAGGGCCACAGCTGATATGATTTTCACAGCTAGGCAACTACAAGAAAAATGTTGTGAACAACATCAACCTCTCACTATAGCATTATTTGACTTGACAAAGGCCTTCAACTCTAAATTGTGAGGCACTTTGGAAGATTCTGTTGAAGTATGGATGTCCTCCAAAATTTGTCACCCTCCAGCATTAGAAGTAAGGGGAATGATTAAGAAGTTTGCAGATATGAAAATTGGCCGTGTGGTTGAGGGCGAGGAAGAAAGCTGTAGACTGCAGGAAGATATCAATGTGGGCAGAAAAGTTAGGCTGTAGTTAGAGTACTGCATACAGTTTTGGTCACAGCATTACAGGAAGAATGAGATCACACTAGAAGGGATATAGAAGAGATTTACACGAGTGTTGCCAGGAATGGAGAATTTCGGCTGTGAGGAAATATTGGATAGGCTGAGATTGTTTTCTTTGGAACGGAGGCGGCTAAGGGGAGATTTAATTGAGATGTATAAAAAGGGGCCTAGATAGAGTGGATCGGAAAGACCTATTTCTGTCAATAAACAGAGGGCATGGATTTAAAGCAATTGGTAGAAGGATCGAGGAGGGTTGAGTTTTTCTTTTTCACCCAGAGGGTGGTGGGGGTCTGGAATTCACTGCCTGAAAGGCTGGTAGAAGCACAAATACTCACCACATTTTAAAAAAAACAATTGGATATGCACTTGAGGTGTCATAACGTACAGTGCTATGGACCAAGGGCTGAAAGTTGGGGTTAGACTGGACTGGCTGAATGGCAGCCTCCTGTGCCATAAAAATTTTTGTTTCTTTTATTTGATAAAATTAGTTTTTGTCAGATCCTAAGAGGAGCCACGAGTGCAATTACTCTTTTGAGGAAGCAAAATTTCACATTTGCAACATTGACAGCCTTATCTGGGGAGTTGGAGGTTTACCAGCTGTAGGTAACTGAAATAGGGACAAATGAGTTTAATTGTAATCCAGAAACTTGACTACAGTTTGGTCAACGTGTAATGTGTGCTCGAGTGGCTTATAGCATTTGAGGGAGATGCAAGATGTTATCCCAGAGTATTCCTTTGCTTGTACAAAAGCATAATACTCTGGATGCTGGAAATCTGAAATAAAGATAGAAGATGGTGGAAATACTCAGCAGGTCTGGCAGCATCTGTGGAGCGAGAGGCAGTTTCAAAGACCTTTTCATCTGAATTGTAGATGAGAGATTATTTCCATTGGTTGGGGAATCTAGAAGACAGGTGCACAGTGTCAGGGTAAGGGGATGATCATTTAGGACTGAGATGAGAAGAAATTACTTCACTCAAAGGGTTGTGAATCTTTGGAATTCTCTACCCCAGACAGTTGTGGATGCTGTATCGTTGAATACATTTAAGGCTTGGATAGATAGACAGATTTTTGGTGTCTCAGAATCAAAGGATATGGTGAGTGGGCAGGAAAGTGGAGCTGAAAGCTATGATTGTATTGAATGGCCGAGCATGATTGATGAGCCAATTGGTCTACTTCTGGTCCTATTTCTCTTGTAAGCAAATCTCACTATGTCGAAACATTGACAGCATAATGGAACTTTTGTAACTTTATCACTTGAGGTTCTGATTAAAGGCCTGCTACCCGACTCGAACCCGTTGGGACCCAACGACATGTCCGGTTCGGGTCGGGCCCCTCTTCCGGGTCCAGCTTTTGGGCTCAGGTTAGGTCGGGCCATGCTCAGCTCAGGTCGGGTCGGACACACACGGTAAGCGCTTTGCTGGTAAGTATTAAAATTTTTTTTTAAATTAACTGAGCTGGAAGTCCAGGACGAAAATGAGTCTGCGCAGTGAGCGAGTGATGTCACTATGATGTTGTCATGCATGCGCTGCAACTTCGTGGAGCTTCCCAGTCAGAATGTAAGTAAAGGGATGGTCGGGTCGCGCTCGGCTTGGGTCAAGTCGAGTCTGGCTCGGGGTGAAATTGGAGGGACTCGGGCTCGGGTCCGCTGTGGATCGGTCGGGTTCTTTTTCCCGACCTGAGCAGGCCTTTAGTTCTGATGGCTGTACTTAAACTTCAGTGCTATTTGCCCAAAAATGTAGTTAAATAACCTTGTAGGTTCACTCTTTGGCTGAAAAAAATATCCACATGATACCAGTTTATTGAAAATAGCACAAGTTCTGGGAAAGAATGAGCACTGTATTGTAACAGTTTTATATCAAGAAGTTGGTGAGTGCTGCAAATGTAATCACTTAGGCTATGTAACTATTTCAAATTCTGCCAAAATGATTTTCTGTTGAAACCAACTTTTCACAACCTAGTGGAATAAATCCTGAGCAGAGACTCTGGCTGCTGCTGTACACCATTTAGGATTGGCTTTGAAACAGGCTTTTATGTTATACAGTGATTCGTGGACTCGAGTCAGCTTTTTTGGGCTAATCGAGCAGTGTGTGACTCTACGGTGATGAAAAATGGTTCAATTCCTTCCCAGCCGCCGAATTTTCAATTGTTAGTACGTTTCCTATGGGCAGATGCTGATTGCAGGCACTTCCCAGGGTTATCACATGAGCTGGTTTGGCTGGTGCATCTACTTGGAGCTAGCTCAGGGTGGCATTGGGTGCAGTCTGGAAGTAAGAATGGCTGAGTGGTGTGACCCAGAGATAACCAGGAAAGGGAAATGAGAGGACCTTCACTCTGATTGAAAGCTTGACTTTCATCGCTTTTAAAATATTATCTCACTATACTGGTTTCAGACTAAAGTGTTGAGATATTTTGCACCTAGTAAAATTTGAGTACTGTTGTGCAGTTTGTTTCCCAGTGAGGATTAAATAGCTTGTTTGCATTTTTATTAAAATGTGCATGTTTTCTCCCTGCCTGTTTCTAGGTCAGAAGACTTGTCTCCATTTGCACGGCACGTTTCCATACCTTTATGTTCCATACGATGGTTACGGACAACGGCCAGAAAGGCATCTTCGTCAGCTGGCTTTCAGTATCGATCGAGCACTAAATGTGTCTTTGGGCAATCCTTCCTCCAGTATCCAGCATGTGTTCAGGGTATCACTTGTATCTGGGATGTAAGTAAAGTCACTTGTCTGTTACAATAGGTGCTGTATGTTTGCTTCACTGAGTTTGGGTAGAGTGAATGTATTAATGTGAATATTTATTAAAGTATCAGCTCTTTTCCTGGGCTTTTGGTAAAATCAATAATGCAATTCTGCCTTTGATAATGTGACAGATTTTTTAAAATTCCAAAATTTTAATTTCTTAATTTAAAAACAGCAGTGTGCTTACAACCTTTCCGGGATCTTTGCAGGTGGATGGTCCAAAGGAAGGCCTAGGACCAGGGTGCAAGTGATTGGATGGGGAGGTGTACAACTGCAGGATGTGTTAATGTGCTACTGTCATGTCTTAGTGCAACAAAGTGGCTGGAGACACTATTTGAACTTGGAAATATTGAAGGGGGGAAGGAGATATTATGAGTGGTGACTAGAAGCTAGATCAGAGGTGGGTTTGTGGGGAAAAAGTGGTGGAGAGAGAGATTTAGAGTGAAATTTCCAGAGTACGGAGCTAAGGCAGCTGAAGGCACAGCTGTCAGCGGAGGGGGAATGCGCAAGCAGACAGAGTTGAAGGAACCCCAATAGTTCTGGAGGTGGTTATAGATGGGGAGGTGCAAGGCAATGATGTAATTTAGACACGAATGAGAATTTCAAATTGGAAACATTTGGGGACCTGTTGCCAATGTAGGCTAGCAAGGGCAGGTGTGGGTTGAGCTGAAGTTTGTGGAGGATAGGATCACAGCCAAGAGAGCATTGGAATAAGAGAGAGAACTTGCATTTATATAGCACCTTTCATAACCTTGGGGCATCCAAAAGCCCTTTGGATCTAATGAAATTTTTAAAGATAATGGTCAGATAATCTGTTAATTTTTTTTTGTTTGAGGGATAAATATCTGCCAGAATACCAGTAGACCGATCTTCTTTGTAGAATAGTGCCACAGGGTCTTTTACTTATAACCTGACAGAACAGGCAGGACCTGTCCATCCAAACGATGTCAACTCAGTGCAGTGCCCCCTCAGTACTGCACTAAAGTATCTGCCTGGATTATGTGTTTAAAATCGATGAATTATGCCTTGAATCCATCACTTTCTGACTCTCAAGTTTGCCACCACTGGGCCAAGGTTGCACCTGTAGTTGAGCCTGGAGGTGACCGACATGGATGAGGGTTACTGAAGCAGAGGCATGTGATGTTAGAGATTAGAAGTAGGTGGTCTTTATGATGGCAAGGTATGGGTCAGGAACTTGGCTTGAGGTCGAATAGGGTGCTGAACCTGAAAACAGTTTGGTTCAATCCAAGATGGTGGCCAGGGAGGTGTTGAAATTGGTGGCAAGCTTGAAGAGTTTGATGGGGACAAAAGACAATAAATTCAATATTCCTCCTATTTAACTGGAGAATTTTGTTGCTTATCCAAGACTGAATGTCAGGCAAGCAGTATGACAACACAGAGGAAGGGTGGAAAGAGATGGTGGAAGAGTAGAGTTTGATATCAACCTACGTGTGAAAACTGACCATGTTTGGAATGTGAAGTGTTGATGGAGATTGGAGATGCTTTGACTATGATTGAATAGGTAAGAGTGCAACCAAGCAAAGGCAGTCCTATTGAGCTCGCCAATGGACGAGTGGAATTGGAGGATTATTGTGTGGTTGTCAAAGGCTGCAGAGAATGAGGAGGGTTAATGCACCAAAGTCACAGATGTAATTTGTACTTGATTAGGGCCACTTCTGTGCTGTGGCAGATATCTGATTGGAGCGGATTAAAAGTGGATTGCAGGGAAAATAGGCACAGATTTGAGAGGTGACTTCACATTCAAGGACTCTGGAGAGGAAAGGAAGGCTGGAAATGGGGTTGTGATGGCTGTTTTGAAAGTGAGGAAGGTAGTACCTGATGGAACCATTTAGAATATCAGCTAGTATAGGAGCCAGCTTTAAAGTACAATTGTGAGTGATTGGAGGGGAGATTATTTTTAACGGCGGACACAGACCTTCTTTAGAATGCCTATGCCTGCAAAGCCTCGAAACTGGGAGGTAAGCTGATGTACGTTAAAAGGTTGTGGTTATTTTAGTATAGATTAACAAAGCTACTTTGACAGATATACAGAGCTGAGCTTTTGAGAGTCACGTTATGTGAACTAATTTTTTTTTAAGACTGGACAGAAGAATCTTTTCAGCTGTTTTCAGAGAGACTTTTTCTTGCTTTCTATCAGAAGAATCTTAACATCAGGTGTTATCTTCTGCATTGGGCTAAAATTCCATTTAGTACTGTGGTTTTTGATGTGTTAAACCATAATGTTTCATTTGTGATGCACAGTTCTATTCAAAGTGAACTGGAGTGTAACCTGTTTGTTTTATGCAGTAGGCTAGATAGATTAAGAGGGCATTTCACATTTTGTAAAATTTCAAGTGTATTTTCTTAATGGTAAACTGGTTCTTTTTCTCTCTCTCTCTCTTTTTTGTCCCAGTTTCTCACTCCCTTTCCCCACCCCCACCCTATTTCAAATCACTTTGGATAAATGGTTAAAGTTCTACTGTTGTGTTGCAGGCCTTTTTATGGTTTTCATGAGAAAGAAAAGCATTTCATGAAGATTTACCTGTATAATCCCTTGATGGTTAAAAGGTACAGTAAAGTTAACTAGGTGCCTACTATGCATGTTGCTTTTCAATTATTATAAACTCTGAACTTAGTTCTGCGCTACGTGATGAGCACAACGTTTGGTCTGTTATGGGGCTTCTTTGGTAGATTGATATTATGGTAGTGAGACAGGAGAGATATGTTGAAGTACTGTGTGATTTGATATCTTTCCTGAGCGATACCTTTATTTTAACTGCGAAGGGGTGAATTAGTGCCGTAAGTCTGCTTTTTAAGTGGTCCCACCCACTAGCATAGTGTCCACATGCTGCTCCTTGCTGTTTAAAGAGTGAGGTGTTCTGTGTAACTCTTCTGCAAACGTCTGGTATTCAATTGCACCCCACTTGTCCTTCTACATAAAATAAACTCTCCATTTTATTGAACTCCGTTTAAGATTATAAAATCCATAACTTCAAAATTAAGACAGATTTAAGAAGGATGCAGTTCCCAGTAGATGTAATGCGTGCTCGGTGCACATAAATTTTGTCCATTTAGGAAAAAAGTTTGTAATCGAGTGGAATTCCAAATTCTCATTGGGAGGTGGAAATTTAGCCTTTTAGAAGAGTTGTAATCTTCTAAATTAACGATGTCGCAGCATTAGTAAGATTTTTGTTTAAAAGTATCTTGAGCTTTGAAAGTCTTGATTCATAACTTTTGTTTCAGGTTGCTGAGAATATCTCTGGATCAGCAAGCACCATCTTCACTGATACTAAAGGGCTGTTAGCTGCATTGTTTTGCTGCTAACTCTTCTTTTGAAATCTGAATGTCACTGACAGTGTCTGTTTGGGTCCCTCTTTATCTGTTGTCAACTTTCTAAAGGAGTTATCTGCTGAGTCCCTTCCAAACCCTTTTAATTTTTTCAAATATTTATCCACTTTTTTTCAAAATCATTGTGGTTTATGTCACCACCACCACTTTCTCAATGTCCTAACAAGCCTCTGTTTAAAAATAAATTCTCTTGACTTCTCTTTTTCTTTTAGCGATATCTATCTTAAATCTTTTTCTTCAGTTAATGACTGTCCAGTGGAAATATTACACCTTATCAGATCTGTTAAGCTTGAATGTATCTTTTAACACAATGCTCTGTGGCTCTTCAGGATGTAATTGAAAATGGCTGAGATGGTTTTTTTTGAATTGTGGCATGGATTGATTGGGAGCGACTGTAAGACAGCCAGCATGAGTGATGTGTTACTGGGATGGTGTATGTTAGGATAGGGCCAGCAGAGATTTAGATAAGCCTAAATTTATGAAAATTAGAAAATGGGTGTTTGGCCAGCAGAGCATTAGAATAGTCTAGTCTGGATGAAACAAGCAAGGACGAGGGTTTTATCAATGGTGGATGTCAACCAAGTTACTTAGGTGGAAGTAGGCAGATTTTGTGATGAGGTGGATATGGAAGTGGAATCTCAACTCTGTTAAATAGGATACCAGGGTTGTGATAGTCTGGGTCAGCTGAGATGATGGCCAGTGAGGGAGATGGAATCAGCGGTGCACGTCAAAAGTTTCCCAATGTTTGATTGGAGGAAATTGCAGCTCATCTAGGACTGGATGTTGGAAAAGCAATCTTGCACAAAGTATTGGAGGGGTCGAAAAAGATGGTGTGATGGAACTGAGTGTCGTCCACATGCATGTGTAACCTGATGCCATGTCTTCGAATGATGTTGCTGAGAGGCAGCATGCCAATGAAAGGTGGGAGCTGTCCAAGGAAAGTTCCTTTGCGGGATTTCAGAGAACGGTGTTGGGGGATGAGAAGAGAAGCCATTACAGGGCTTTATTTGGCTGTGACTGGATAGGTAAGTGTACAACTAGGCATGGGCAGACCTGCTTAACTGGACAATAAAGGAGAATGGTGTGGTCAACCCTGCAGGCTGCAGTCAGAGAAGGATGACGGGGTAGTACACTATTGTCATAGAGAATGTAACTTGTGACTTTGTTCAGGCCATTTTATTGCTGTGGCAGGGATGGAATCTTGATTGGAGAGGTTTAAAAATGGAGTTGCAGTAAAGATGGTCACGGATTTGGGAGATGGCAACACTGTTACAATATCAGTTAGCATGGAGGCCATGAAGGAAAGTTAGGTGATTAACAACTCTTCGATCAGATCTCCGCTTTACTTTCTCTAATAAAAGAACCCCAAGTTTCTTTAGTTTCTCCTCGCAACTAAGCACCCTCATCCGCTGGTTGTCTTTTGCAAGCTCTCCATAGTTTTGACACCCTTCCTAAGTCAGTTACCCAAAACTGAACTCTAATTCTAACTGCTACCTCACCCTTATAGTTTTTTGCCATTATCTCTTTTGCTTTTGTACTCCATATCTCCATTTATAAAACCTAGAATTTCATGTTCCTTTAACACAAATTATAAAAGTTAGGACAAGTGGACAGTGCTCATTTCCTCTCCACATTCTTTGTTCAAAATGCATTACCTAATTTCTTTACCACTGTTTTCACCCCTCCAGTCTGAAAAACATCTATTGACTACTGCTTTCTGTCCTTCTACCAGCTTCCTATGCGTGTTTCCTATAATAATAGGACGGCACAGTGGTTAGCACTGCAGCCTCACAGCTCCAGCGACCCGGGTTCAATTCTGGGTACTGCCTGTGTGGAATTTGCAAGTTCTCCCTGTGTCTGCGTGGGTTTCCTCCGGGTGCTCCGGTTTCTTCCCACAAGCCAGAAGACTTGCAGGTTGGTAGGTAAATTGGCCATTATAAATTGCCCCTAGTATAGGTAGGTGGTAGGGAAATGTAGGGACAGGTGGGGATGTGGTAGGAATATGGGATTAGTGTAGGATTAGTATAAATGGGTGGTTGATGGTCGGCACAGACTTGGTGGGCCGAAGGGCCTGTTTCAGTGCTGTATCTCTAAACATAAACAATACTGTACACCTTCACTGTAACAAACCGCTGTATGCCACTTTTTGAATGCCTTTTGAAAATCTATGTAATTGTCCACAGCATTTCTTATCAATGCACTCAAAGAATGCTTTTCAATTTGCCATACATGACTTTTCAAATCCATCTGTCTTTCTCAGTGAGAATTTTAAACTTAAAGATTTAGTTGTACTATGCAAACTAATTTGTTAATTTTTAAATTATTCAGAATTGACACAGAACCAAAAGTGAAGCAAATGGATGATGCCTGAATTGGGCCCTTGAGACTTGTATTTGAAACCAGTCCAAACAGATGTTAAGAAAGTTCCTCACCTCTGATTTGAGGATCCTGTGTGAAGTAAATTTGAGCAATGTCTGGCTACTTCTCTACAAACTTTAGTCCACTGCACAACCTCTATTCTGTTATATTAATTGAATTATGACAGTTCTGATTGGACAAGCTAGCAGGATTGAGTGGAAAACAGTCATGCTGGTGTATTGAGGGCACTTTGGGTGTTTACCTGCACATTCTTATTTTGGTATATTAAGTCAGTGGGGGTTGGAAGGAATTTGGTAGCTATAGTGGGGTTCACAGGAAAGTTTTCCATTTCCTAGTATTTTCATGAAAGATGTGATATTTGCAAAAATAAAATTCTGTAGTAATTATGCTGTAAACATTATGCAGTACTGAGATTCTAAGTGCATTTTGATCAGTTTGGATAGACTACAATTACAAGTTTTATATTGCTCTTTAGAGTCTGTGAGTTGCTACAAGGAGGAGCTGTTATGAACAAATTCTACCAGACATATGAAGCTCATTTACCCTACCTCCTACAACTCTTCATTGATCATAATCTGTATGGAATGAATCTTATTCATCTTGCAGCAGTAAAATTCAGAAAAACCCGAAGAAAAGGTAAGCTACAATTAGTGGCATTTAGAAAAGAGACTTCGATAAGCATGGAGGATAACAAAATAATGAATAATCATTGAAATTTGTTGGTTCTAAGTAATGTACTTATTGGTGTTCGAATTGGTAAGAATTGCCTTGGGCATCTTACCTCCTCCTGAGGTCACCAGCATCACAGATGCCAGTCTTCGGCCAATTCAATTCACTCCATGTGATATCAAGAAAAGGCTAAAGGCACTGGATACTGCAAAGGCTCTGGGCCCTGACAATATTCTGGCAATAGTACTGAAGACTTGTGCTCCAGAACCAGAGTCTGCAGTTGAAATTGTAGTCCTGAAGTCCTAGCTCGGCCACGTGCACGGTTGCGGGCTTGCTTCTCAGGCTCCGGAAGGCAGAAGAGGGGGTTTGGTCCTTGTCACCTAGTTGTTGGCTGTGCTGATCTGTAGGTTTAAGGCTTTAGCAGTTGCAACTGAGGCTTCTCTCGATCTTTATTAGAGAGAGAATCTCCCTTGATGACTTAAACTTACTGTTCTCTGCTTTCTCAGTCATAGCTTAGTCTCTCAAGAGCTGCCCAAGCAGTCACATGACATTCCCAAACCTCTGTTTTTAATTAGGCCCTTCTGGTAGCTTCTCTGATATTCAAGACTTTACTCTTCAAACTGTCCAGTTACACTTGGTGGGGGGTTGGCTTTTTCAAAGTCAATGGGTGTTGATGGCCCTTGACGACCATACTGATAAAGCCATTTCAGATAATTTAATCAGAGAGCACCCCATTGTTCAGCTAGGTTGAATCAGTCATGCTGTCTCCAGTCTAGTCTGTTGGTGTTTCATATGTAAATTGCAGTGGCCATCTTGGCTGCCAGCTTTTCTTTTTAAAAGTTGTTTGCAGCAATTTCCAGTAAAAGTCTCAGGCAAGGTTCCAACCAATGAAATTAATATTTCCCATTTGGCATGTAGGGTTTTTGTGACACTGCCATACCACGTAGAATGAAATGCAGCAATGGGAGCATTTCATTACAAGAGTTGAAAAGAAAACGAAGGCAAACTCATATTCATTTTTCATTAACTCTCATTCACTCAGGCATCTTAAAATTGTTGCAACTTGTCTTTTCTCTCTGCAGCAGCCAGGCTGATTTTTTTTTTCCCTTTTTTCCCTTGAAGTTTGTCTTGGTTGGTTAGGTGTTGTCCAGTGGGTTTAAAGTTTCTTTAGTATCAGTTGTAATAACCTGGGGATGGGCATCTAAATAACTGTGGTTGTAGGGGACTGTTGGTGTCTGCAAATCTCCATGATTGTCTCGGACGAGTTCTCCTGCATGCACAAGCTTTAACCCCTCAGCTGCTGTTTCTGCAACACTTCGTTCTAACCCTTCAGATTCCAGGGCCTTGCTAATTTCTCTCCCTATGGTGGTATTGGGTGGTAGATTGGTTTTAAGCCCCTCTGAGGTACCTGAGATTTCCTCTGGGCCCTTGTTCTTGCTGGAGTCTGATGTAGAGTTGTGGGATTTGATTAGCCTTGGGCTTGAGCTCTGATCATTGGATTCTGCAGTGGACAGATCCACCCTGACCTCACTTTTAGTGTTCTGGTGGGTCATACAAGTGCTGCTCAGTTCAGGGCAATTTTGTTTTTTTAAATTTTATTGGGAGGGCCTCTTTGCTAATTTTCTCATGTCCTCTGAGACATTCTTGCTCAAAGGCATCTGATCAGCTGGCACTGCACTCCCCTGTGGCATATCGACTAGGTGAGGCATCACCCTCACTGTTGGTTTGCCTTTTTGGGAACTTTCCTTGTGCCTGCAGGTTTCTGTAAATGCTGTTAGCAGCCTTGGTAAGGGGCTACTTTGGCCTGCATTTACGTTGGAGGATGTGGTCTAGGTTTTCCAACATCGCAGGGTTGGCTGACCGGACAATAGGAGTTCCATTTGGGAATCCTCCTTTTAACCTGTCCTCTGTGTCCATTTCCTCCCTGACTGTCTGCCAGACCTGTACCTGTCTGTCCCCTTTTATTTTCGGCAGGGGTCTCTCTCAATTCACTGGCACTCTGCTAGAGGGTTCCCAAAAGCCAGTACAGGAATTAGTGTTGCAGATTTCAATGTAGGTTGGGGTTTCCCCTCAACCTGGCACATGTGGCAAGTTTTACAGAACAACGTCACATCTTTGTGGAGTTTTGCCAGTCCAACTGCTGTCCTGTGCAGGCTTTGGGTTTTCATATACTGACATATATAGCGAACAAGTCAGAGGGAATACAGTGGAAGGAAGTTTCAAGGGAGTAAGACCAGAATGGATGGCCTCTACTTTAATGCCAGGAGTATTGCAGGTAAAACGGATGAGTTAATGGCAAGGATTGACACGTGGAATTGTGATATAGTAGCCATCAGGGAGACATGGTTGAGGGAGGGGCAAGGTTGGCAGCTCAATATCCCAGGATATAGAATCTTCAGGCAAGACAGAGGAGGGGGTAAAAGAGGAGGGGACATTGTAATATTAGTTAAGGAGTCAGTTACTGCAGTAAGGCGAGATGATATCTTGGAGGGGGTATCAAATGAAGCTTTATGGGTAGAGTTTAGGAATAAAAAAGGGACAGCCACATTGCTAGGTGTTTATTATAGACCCCCAGATAGTCAGCGGGAAATTGAGGAGCAAATATGTGCACAATTTGCAGAGGTGTGTAAAAATAATAGGGTAATTATATTGGGTGATTTCAGCTTTCCCAACACTAATTGGGATAGTCATCGTGTTAAGGGCTTAGATGGAGTGGAATTCTTAAAATGTATACAGGAGAACTTTTTAGCTCAGTTTGTAGAGGATCCAACAAGGGAGGGTGCAGTGCTGAACCTAATTCTGGGGAGTGAGGCCAGACAGGTGGTTGATGTGTTGGTGGGGTTGCATTTTGGTGATAGTGACCACAGCATGGTAAAATTTAATCTTGTTATGGAGAAAGAAATAGGCAAGTTGCAAAAAAAGGTTTCGGATTGGGGGAGAGCGAATTTTAGTAAAATAAGGCAGGATCTGGCCAAGGTAGACTGGAAAGAGCTACTTGTCGGGAAATCTACAGAAGAAAGTAGGGGGCATTCAAAAAGGAAATGGGGAGGGTACAGGCCCAACATGTTCTCTCTAGGGTAATAGGTAGAAGCAACAAGCCCAGAGAACCATGGATGATCAGATACATTCAGGGTATGATGAGAAGGAAAAGAGAGGCTTTTAGCAAATACAAGGAGAGCAAATCAACGGAACCATTAGTGGAGTACAGAAAGTGTAGGATGGAGCTTAAAGCAATCAGAAGAGCAAAGAGGGGATCTGAGAAAGCTCTGGCTGGTAAAAGTAGGGAAAATCCCAAGATATTCTATAAGTATATCAATGGGAAGAGGATAACCAGGGAAAGAGTAGGACCCATTAGGGACCAAGGGGGAAATTTTTGGGTGGAGCCAGAGGACATTGGTAGGGTGTTGAACGAATACTTCACATCTGTCTTCACCCAAGAGAATGAGGATGTAGATATGGAACTTAGAGAGAGAGACTATGAGGTTCTTGAGCAAATTATTATAGGGAGTGACAAGGTTTTGGCAGGCTTAAAAGTGGACAAATCTCCAGGTCCAGACGATTTGTGTCCCAGGATGCTGTGGGAGGTGAGGGTGGAGATTGCAGGGGCTCTGACCCTAATTTTGAATTCCTCTCTGGCCACCAGGGAGGTGCCAGTGGACTGGAGAACAGCTAATGTGGTCCCACTATTTAAGAAAGGTTGTAGGGATAAGCCAGGGAACTACAGACCAGTGAGTCTCACGTCAGTGGTAGGGAAACTACTGGAGAAAATTCTGAAGGAAAGAATCTATCTCCACTTGGAGAGGCAAAATTTGGTTAGGAATAGTCAGCATGGCTTTGTCAGAGGGAGGTCATGCCTAACAAATTTGATTCAATTTTTTGAGCATGTGACCAAGTGTGTAGATGAAGGTAGTGCAGTTCATGTGGTTTACATGGATTTCAACAAAGCCTTTGACAAGGTCCCCCATGGGAGACCTATCAAGAAAGCAAATGCACATGGGATACAAGGTAACTTGATGAGGTGGATTCAAAATTGGCTTAGCTGTAGGAGACAGAGAGTGATGACATGCGGCTGTTTTAGTGACTGGAAGCCAGTGTCCAGTGGCGTACCACAGGGATCTGTGCTGGGTCCCCTATTGCTTGTCATTTATATAAACGACATAGATGACTGTGGGGGGTAGGATCAGTAAGTTCGCGGATGACACAAAGATTGGCCGAGTGGTTAACAGTGAGGTGGAGTGTTTTAGGTTACAGGAAGATGTAGACGGGATGGTCAAATGGGCAGAAAAGTGGCAGCTGGAATTTAACCCTGAAAAGTCTGAGGTGATACACTTCGGAAGGATTAATGTGACACGGAAGTATTCAGTGAATGGCCTGACACTGGGAAGCTCATAGGAACAAAGGGACCTTGGCGTGTTTGTCCATAGATCTCTGAAGGCAGAAGGGCAGGTTAATAGGGTGGTGAAAAAGGCATACAAAGATTACAGCACAGGAACAGGCCCTTCGTCCCTCCAAGCCTGCGCCGATCCAGATCCTCTATCTAAACATGTCGCCTATTTTCTAAGGGTCTGTATCTCTTTGCTTCCTGCCCATTCATGGATCTGTCTAGATACATCTTAAAAGACGCTATCGTGCCCGCGTCTACCACCTCCGCTGGCAACGCGTTCCAGGCACCCACCACCCTCTGCGTAAAGAACTTTCCACGCATATCCCCCCTAAACTTTTCCCCCCTCACTTTGAACTCGTGACCCCTAGTAATTGAATCCCCCACTCTGGGGGAAAAAGCTTCTTGCTATCCACCCTGTCTATACCTCTCATGATTTTGTACACCTCAATCAGGTCCCCCCTCAACCTCCGTCTTTCTAATGAAAATAATCCTAATCTGCTCAACCTCTCTTCATAGCTAGCGCCCTCCATACCAGGCAACATCCTGGTGAACCTCCTCTGCACCCTCTCCAAAGCATCCACATCCTTTTGGTAATGTGGTGACCAGAACTGCACGCAGTATTCCAAATGTGGCCGAACCAAAGTCCTATACAACTGTAACATGAGCTGCCAACTCTGGTACTCAATACCCCGTCCGATGAAGGAAAGCATGCCGTATGCCTTCTTGACCACTCTGTTGACCTGCGTTGCCACCTTCAGGGAACAATGGACCTGAACACCCAAATCTCTCTGTACATCAATTTTCCCCAGGACTTTTCCATTTACTGTATAATTCACTCATGAATTGGATCTTCCAAAATGCATCACCTCGCATTTGCCCTGATGGAACTCCATCTGCCATTTCTCTGCCCAACTCTCCAATCTATCTATATTCTGCTGTATTCTCTGACAGTCCCCTTCACGATCTGCTACTCCACCAATCTTAGTGTCGTCTGCAAACTTGCTAATCAGACCTCCTATACTTTCCTCCAAGTCATTTATGTATATCACAAACAACAGTGGTCCCAGCACGGATCCCTGTGGAACACCACTGGTTGCACGTCTCCATTTCGAGAAACTCCCTTCCACTGCTACTCTCTGTCTCCTGTTGCCCAGCCAGTTCTTTATCCATCTAGCTAGTACACCTTGGACCCTTCACTTTCTCCATCAGCCTACCATGGGGAACCTTATCAAACGCCTTACTGAAGTCCATGTATATGACATCTACAGCCCTTCCCTCATCAATCAACATTGTCACTTCCTCAAAGAATTCTATTAAGTTGGTAAGACATGACCTTCCCTGCACAAAACAATGTTGCCTATCACTGATAAGCCCATTTTCTTCCAAATGGGAATCGATCCTATCCCTCAGTATCTTCTCCAGCAGCTTCCCTATCATTGACGTCAGGCTCACCGGTCTATAATTACCTGGATTAACCCTGCTACCCTTCTTAAACAAGGGGACAACATTAGCAATTTTCCAGTCCTCTGGGACCTCACCCGTGTTTAAGGATGTTGCAAAGATATCTGTTAAGGCCCCAGCTATTTTTCCTCTCGCTTCCCACAGCAACCTGGGATAGATCCCATCCGGATCTGGGGACTTGTCCACCTTAATGCCTTTTAGAATACCCAACACTTCCTCCCTCCTTATGCCGACTTGACCTAGAGTAATCAAACATCTGTCCCTAACCTCAACATCCGTCATGTCCCTCTCCTCAGTGAATACCGATGCAAAGTGCTCGTTTAGAATCTCACCCATTTTCTCTGACTCCACGCATAACTTTCCTCCTTTGTCCTTGAGTGGGCCAATCCTTTCTCTAGTTACCCTCTTGCTCCTTATATATGAATAAAAGGTTTTGGGATTATCCTTAACCCTGTTTGCTAAAAATCTTTCATGACCCCTTTTAGCGCTCTTAATTCCTCGTTTCAGATTGCGCCTACAATCCCGATATTCTTTCAAAGCTTCGTCTTTCTTCAGCTGCCTAGACCTCATGTATGCTTCCTTTTTCTTCTTAGCTAGTCTCAAAATTTCACCTGTCATCCATGGTTCCCTAATCTTGCCATTTCTATCCTTCATTTTCACAGGAACATGTCTCTCCTGCACGCTAATCAACCTCTCTTTAAAAGCCTCCCACATATCAAATGTGGATTTACCTTCAAACAGCTGCTCCCAATCTACATTCCCCAGCTCCTGCCGAATTTTGGTATAGTTGGCCTTCCCCCAATTTAGCACTCTTCCTTTAGGACCTCTCTCGTCTTTGCCCATGAGTATTCTAAAACTTACGGAATTGTGATCACTATTCCCAAAGTAGTCCCCTACTGAAACTTCAACCACCTGGCCGGGCTCATTCCCCAACACCAGGTCCAGTATGGCCCTTTCCCGAGTTGGACTATTTACATACTGCTATAGAAAACCCTCCTGGATGCTCCTTACAAATTCTGCTCCATCTAGACCTCTAACACTAAGTGAATCCCAGTCAATGTTGGGAAAATTAAAATCTCCTATCACCACCACCCTGTTGCTCCTACATCTTTCCATAATCTGTTTACATATTTGTACCTCTATCTCACGCTCGCTGTTGGGAGGCCTGTAGTACAGCCC
The DNA here is from genome assembly GCF_036365525.1 of Heterodontus francisci. Classification (NCBI taxonomy): domain Eukaryota; kingdom Metazoa; phylum Chordata; class Chondrichthyes; order Heterodontiformes; family Heterodontidae; genus Heterodontus; species Heterodontus francisci. Next base: position 166,109,104 of record NC_090373.1, on the reverse strand, counting down.
TAACATTGTTACCGCACCCTTCCTATTTCTGAGTTCTGCCCATATTGCCTCACAGCTCGAGTCCTCCATAGTGCCTTCCTTCAGCACAGCTGTGATATCCTCTTTGACCAGTAATGCAACTCCTCCACCCCTTTTACCTCCCTCTCTATCCCGCCTGAAGCATCGATATCCTGGGATATTTAGTTGCCAATCGTGCCCTTCCCTCAACCAAGTCTCAGTAATAGCAATAACATCATACTCCCAGGTACTAATCCAAGCCCTAAGTTCATCTGCCTTACCCACTACACCTCTTGCATTAAAACAAATGCACCTCAGACCACCAGTCTCTTTTGCTTTCATCATCTGCTCCCTGCCTACTCTTTCCCTTAGTCACACTGACTTCATTATCTAGTTCCTTACAGGCTTTAGTTACTACCTCCTTACTGTCCACTGACCTCATTTGGTTCCCATCCCCCTGCCACATTAGTTTAAACCCTCCCCAACAGCGTTAGCAAAAGCACCCCCAAGGACATTGGTTCCAGTCCGGCCCAGGTGTAGACCATCCAATTTGTAATAGTCCCACCTCCCCCAGAACCGGTCCCAATGTCCCAAAAATCTGAACCCCTCCCTCCTGCACCATCTCTCAAGCCACGCATTCATCCTGACTAGTCTGTCATTTCTACTCTGACTATCACGTGGCACTGGTAGCAATCCTGAGATTACTACCTCTGAGGTCCTACTTTTTAACTTGGCTCCTAACTCCCTAAATTCTGCTTGTAGGACCTCATCCCGTTTTTTACCTATATTATTGGTGCCTATGTGCACAACGACAACTGGCTGTTCACCCTCCCCCTTCAGAATGTTCTGCAGCCGATCTGAGACATCCCTGACCCGTGCACCTGGGAGGCAACATACCATTCGGGAGTCTCGTTTTCGACCACAGAACCGCCTATCTACTCCCCTTACAATCGAATCCCCTATGACTATAGCCCTTCCACTCTTTTTCCCACCCTTCTGAACAGCAGAGCCAGCCACGGTGCCATGAACCTGGCTACTGCTGCCTTCCCCTGGTGAGCCATCTCCCCCAACAGTATCCAAAACGGTATACCTGTTGTGGAGGGAGATGACCGCAGGGGACTCCTGCGCTGCCTTCCTGCTCTTTCTCTGCCTTTTGGTCACCCATTCCCTTTCTCCCTCTGCAATCCTAATCTGCGGTGTGACCAATTTGCTAAACGTGCTATCCACGACCTCCTCAGCATCGCGCATACTCCAAAGTGAGTCCATCCGCAGCTCGAGAGCCGTCATGCGGTCTAACGAGCTGCAGCTGGACACATTTCCTGTACATGACATGTTCTCTATTTTCCACTTTTAAAGCTCATCAGAAAGTGATTTTTAAAACTGCTGTGATGAGACGCAGTAATGCTAGCACAACATAGCACTGTCCCGTATGATACAGGGTCATATAAACAATATCTTGCAGTAAATTCCAGATCTTATGCTGATCTCATGGAAAGGGTGCAAACAGAGGGATTAGCCACAGAACTAGAGAGGGACAAATGAGCCAACTGGCCATTTGCATGCATTTCCTAATGCCTAGGCAGATTACATGTAGCTACTTGTAGAACTTGAATGGGCCTAAGGCTGCCACTTTCAGACCTGAAAAGTTCCCATCCGTGAGTATATGCGATGCACACTGAGCAATGATCTGATCAGGGTAGCCATTATCCTGCAAGATAGCTTCAATGCGCTCTATTTCGGCATCAAGCTTGCATGCTGAGCAAATGGCTCTGGTCCTATTTGGTCCTATTTAAGGCCAATCTTATAGCACGTGGAGCTGTAGGAACTTTCAGACCTGAAGAGTGCCCAGTCTACCTCCAAATTACCCTGTAAGGGTAAGATATTTCAAAAAAAAAATTCAGCATGAGATGAATCTAGCTGTTTCACATGCTACTATGCAGTAGCAACACAAGTGATATTTTCCACTAACTGGATGCTGCTGTCAAGCCAAAAGGTGTTCTGCCTACTGCAGAAATGAGTAATGCGGTATATGAATTTCAGTGCCGGTGCAATGACAGGTACAGAGGCCGTACGCTGCATGACTGGTGAATCGCATCAAACGGCAGGCGCCTTCGGCTGTTTGCACTGGGCAGAATACTGACCGTACTCAGTCAGCCCATACTTGCATAATTCAGAACACAATGTGTGAGGTTAGATGTGATCCTGCGATTGGACAGCACCTGCTGAACAATCCTGAGTGTGTTAAGAATTAACACTAAGAACCAATCTAAGATTATCAGACGGGCTTTCAGCGTGGCTCACTTAAGCTTGCTAAAAGCTATATATATTGATATGCCAGGGCCTGTCCTCTGCAGACAAAAGGAACATGTCGAGGTGTTTTACCTTTTTTGAATTAAATTAAACGAGTGGGAGACAATAGTTCCCTGGTGCGTTCTCCATGGCAATGTCACAACCACAGTTGACTTGCCAACCGATCTGCACCCCTTTTTATTTTTTGCAGTTTAAATTGCTGCTCCCTTTAAAATTTGGCATTCTTGCATCTGTTCTGATGAGTGCAAGATGAAAAGCTTTGACAGCATGTCTCTTTTTTGCAACAGTGCTCAATAGTTTGGTTGAATTGTTATTTCTGAACCATTTCTTTGATTTGAGATTTTCTTCGAAATTGCAAAATGCACCATGGCATGATGATCTGTCTCGGTATTTAATATTTGATTCTAATGTGTGAAATGTCAGCTAGCCCACGTATACTCTGTTCTCAACTGCCATTTGACCACATTATTGGAAAGCAGCTCACACTGTGGTTTTCCTCAGTGGCAAGTCCTTGGAGGAAAAAACTACTATGTTTCAACCTAAAAAGATGTCTCCAGTGTGCTAACACACAATATTGGAGTACCAGTGATCTGTGCCAGGGAGTAGGAGACGGTCTTGTTTTCCTCTATAATTGACGACGTGTTTGGTTATGGTGAGACATCAAGTTCAATGGGATTTGCTTTCTAACCACAGGTGACCAACGTGGAAAATGCCCTCCTGAAAAAGCCAGTTCCGAATTTAGCAACACCAGCAGCAAACAGAATGAAAAGTCATGGAAAAGCCCCATCTCTACCAAGCCTAAGGGATCGCCAGCACCATCAGAGAAGTCCTTTAGTTGCTCCTTTGTAAGATGGGAGGAAGATGACATACCAAGGTTGGCTAGTAATGAAAACCATATTTGTTTACCCTCCATATAATTCCAGCAATAGACCTGCCATTCACTTGAGGATTTCTGCCCATTGAAAGTCTTTGTTTCAAGTCATTTGGCCTGAAATGTTAACTCTTTCTTTCTCCACAGATGTTGCCTGACCTGCTGAGTATTTCCAACACTTGCTGTTTTTATTTCAGATTTCTAGCATCTGCGGTATTTGGCTTTTGTATAAGAGTTTGTTGATAACTCCAGACAACCCTTTACTGCGCAGAGCCACAGCACGGTCCTTTGTTTTCTCCTATTGTTTGAAGCTGATAGCTGTTTTCCCATAAGTTTTTTTAAAAATGTGTTCTAAAAATGGGTTAGTTCCATCTGGTGGTATTTCAGAATCATTCTAACTTGGTTGCATTTTTCTTGAAGATAGGATGGCTTTGCTCAGTCTACTTCCATTTACCAGCAGCCCAGCTTTAGAATGTATGCACTCCAAACTGGGTAGCTCTACAATCATTTCTGTCTTTACTGGCCTCCACTAGCTCCTCATCCTCCAGTGTATAGATTATTTTCAAAATTGTTTTTCTATTTTACAAATCCCTCCATCGCATTAGCCAATTTCATTGCTGCTGCTCTGGCTCCAAACTCTCACCGTCCACTCTTCCAACTATGTCCCTCTGTGCATAGCCCCACTTTCCTTGCTCTGCTCTATTTTCAATGCCAGTGCCGTCAGCCATCATGGCCCTGCAGTCTAAAGTTCTTTTGCCTTACTCCTCATTAAATCTCTCTCCACCTTCAGAGTTCACTTCCAAATTTATATTTCAACTATGCCTTTGGCCACCTATCCAAACTTTGTTAACTCGAGTCAGTCATTACAGCACAAAAGGAGACCAATCGTCCCATCAAGCCCATGCTGGCTCTGTGTAGAGAAATCTAATCAGTGCCATTCCCTACCCTATCCCTGCAGGTTTAGTTCCTGCAAGTGCCCATCAATTTTCTTTTGAAATCATTCATCTCTACTTCCCCCACCCTCATAGGCAGTGAGTTCCAGGACATTACCACTCACTGCATTTATAAAAAAAAATTCTTCCCCCCCATCCTGTCCTGCATCTCTTGCCCAAAACCTTAAATATGGGTCCCCTAGTCATTGTGTACCATCAACTAATGGGAACAGCTTTACTTTGTCTACTTTATCTTAACCTGTCATAATCTTGTACACCTCTATCAATTCACCCCTCAATCTCCATTGCTTCAAGGAGAACAACCGCAGCCTCTCCAACCTAACCTTGTAACTAAAATCCCTCATCCCTGGAACCATTCTGGTAAAACTCCTCTGCACCCTCTCAAGAACCCTCACATCCTTTCAAAAGTGTGGTGACCTGAACTGGACACAATACTCTAGTTGTGACCTAACTAGAGCTTTATAAAGGTTCAGCATAACTTCCCTACTTTTGTACTCCATACTTTTTATGACACCCAAAATCCCATATGATTTTCTAACTACCTTTTCAATATGTCCTGCAACCTTCAAAGATCTATGCACATGAACGCCCTGCCCAAGGTCCCACTTTCCCTGTACACTCTTTAGAACTGTGGCATTTAGTCTATATTGTCTCTCCCTTTTGCCAAAATGCTGCACCTTGCACTAGTCTGTATTAAATTCCAAATGCCATTTGTCTGTGTATTTTGTTGACCCATCCTCACTGGTTGCCACACATCCAAGTTTGGTATCATTGGCAAATTTTGATCTTTAATTCTCACCACTGTCTACCATCCTCCAGTCTGAAAAGCAACCGTTTATCATGACTTGCTGTTTTCTGTCCTTGAGCCAATTTTTTTTATCCAAGCTGGCGCTAACCCTCCTACTCTAATAGCCTCAGTTTTTTAAAAACTAGCCTTTTATGTGGTACTTTGACAAATGCTTCCTTAAAATCCATATAGACAAAATGTTCTGCTTTCCTTTCATCAACCTTTTCTGTTACTTTACCAAAATAATTAATTAGATTAGTCAGCATGAGCTGGCTCTCCTTAACCAGCTCAAACCTCTCCAAGTGCCTGTTGATTTTTTTTCCCCCTAATTATTTCTAAAACCATACCCATCACAGATGTTAAACTAATCAGCTTGTGGTTATTAGGAATGTCCTTGCACCTTTTCTTGAATAAGGCTGTCAAGTTTGCCACTCCAATCCTCTGGCACCTGCCCCATACCAAGGGAAGATGGAAAGATTATAGCAAGCCCTTCCGCTATCTCCACTCCTACTTCCTTTAGCAATCTGCGATGCAAGCCATCCGGACCAGGAGACTTATCCACTCTCAGCATAGCCAGCCTTTCCACTACACCCTTCCCATCAATTTTCACCCCATGCGTTACCGCTACCATCTCTGCTACTGAAATTTTGTTTGCATTCTCTTCCTTAGTAAACACTGATTCAAAGTGCTCATGAAGTATTCTAGCCTTGCCCTGTGCCTCTGTATCACCCTTTTTGTCCCTCTTAGGCCCCATCCTACCTCTTACTACTCACTTACTATCTGCATGCTAGTAGAAGATTTTGGGGTTCCCCTTTGTTAACTGCCATTCTATTCTCATATTCTCCCTAGCTGCCTTTTCTGTTTCACTTTCCCCGTCCACCTATTGTATTTGGCCTGATTCTCACCTTGAAGAATTTGCCTGGCAAAGTCGCTCTGAACAGGCTCCAGAAGCTGGCCGAGCGCGTCTACCCTGAGGCACAGTGTGGCTTTCGTGCAGAGAGATCGACTATTGACATGCTGTTCTCCCTTCGTCAGATACAGGAGAAATGCCGTGAACAACAGATGCCCCTCTACATTGCTTTCATTGATCTCACCAAAGCCTTTGACCTCGTCAGCAGACGTGGTCTCTTCAGACTACTAGAAAAGATCGGATGTCCACCAAAGCTACTAAGTATCATCACCTCATTCCATGACAATATGAAAGGCACAATTCAACATGGTGGCTCCTCATCAGAGCCCTTTCCTATCCTGAGTGGTGTGAAACAGGGCTGTGTTCTCGCACCCACACTTTTTGGGATTTTCTTCTCCCTGCTGCTTTCACATGCGTTCAAATCCTCTGAAGAAGGAATTTTCCTCCACACAAGATCAGGGGGCAGGTTGTTCAACCTTGCCCGTCTAAGAGCGAAGTCCAAAGTACGGAAAGTCCTCATCAGAGAACTCCTCTTTGCTGACGATGCTGCTTTAACATCTCACACTGAAGAATGCCTGCAGAGTCTCATCGACAGGTTTGCGTCTGCCTGCAATGAATTTGGCCTAACCATCAGCCTCAAGAAAACGAACATCATGGGGCAGGATGTCAGAAATGCTCCATCCATCAATATTGGCGACCACGCTCTGGAAGTGGTTCAAGAGTTCACCTACCTAGGCTCAACTATCACCAGTAACCTGTCTCTAGATGCAGAAATCAACAAGCGCATGGGTAAGGCTTCCACTGCTATGTTCAGACTGGCCAAGAGAGTGTGGGAAAATGGCGCACTGACACGGAACACAAAAGTCCGAGTGTATCAGGCCTGTGTCCTCAGTACCTTGCTCTACGGCAGCGAGGCCTGGACAACGTATGCCAGCCAAGAGCGACGTCTCAATTCATTCCATCTTCGCTGCCTTCGGAGAATACTTGGCATCAGGTGGCAGGACTATATCTCCAACACAGAAGTCCTTGAAGCGGCCAACATCCCCAGCTTATACACACTACTGAGTCAGCGGCGCTTGAGATGGCTTGGCCATGTGAGCCGCATGGAAGATGGCAGGATCCCCAAAGACACATTGTACAGCGAGCTCGCCACTGGTATCAGACCCACCGGCCGTCCATGTCTCCGTTATAAAGACGTCTGCAAACGCGACATGAAATCGTGTGACATTGATCACAAGTCGTGGGAGTCAGTTGCCAGCATTCGCCAGAGCTGGCGGGCAGCCATAAAGACAGGGCTAAATTGTGGCGAGTCGAAGAGACTTAGTAGTTGGCAGGAAAAAAGACAGAGGCGCAAGGGGAGAGCCAACTGTGCAACAGCCCCAACAAACAAATTTCTCTGCAGCACCTGTGGAAGAGCCTGTCACTCCAGAATTGGCCTTTATAGCCACTCCAGGCGCTGCTTCACAAACCACTGACCACCTCCAGGCGCGTATCCATTGTCTCTCGAGATAAGGAGGCCCAAAAGAAAAAAGAAAAAAGAACATTATACACTTTTTCGTTCCATCATATTTTCCATCTCCTTCGTCAACCAAGGAGCCCTGGCTTTGGTTCCCTTATCTTTTGCCCATGTTGGGATGTAGCTAGTCTGTATCTGAAACCTTGCCTCCTTAAAGATTGCCCGTTGTTTAATTAGTTTTTCCTGTCAATCTTTGGTTCCATTTTACCCTGGCTAGATCCCCCCTCATCCCAATGAAGTTGGCCGCCTTCCAATTTAGAAGTTCTACTTTAGATTGTTCTTTGCTATTCTCCATTACTAATCTAAACCATATGAAATGATCACTCTTACCCAAGTGTTTCCCCGCAAATAGTTTGGTCCACTTGTCCCACCCCATTCCCCAGCAATAGCCAGCAATTCTCCTTCATAGTTGGACTGAGAACATACTGGTCAAGGAAGTTCTCCAGAACACATTTCAGAAATTCCTCCCCCTCCTTCCCCTTTAAACTAACACTATCACAATTGATATTTGGGTGATTTAAGTCCTTCAGTATCACCACTCTATAGTTGGACACCTCTTATGATTTCTCTGCAGATTTGCTGCTCTATCTCTCTCACTATTTAGAGGCCTATAGAATGTCACAGTAGTGTGATCATATCCTTTTTGCTCCTTAACTCTAACCAGACGGATTCTGTCCTTAAACCCTTAAGCACGTCTTCCTTTATAACACTGATTTCTCTAATCAGTACTGCCACTTCACCTCCCTTTTTTACTTACCAATCTTCTTTGTATCCTTGAATATTGAGCACCCAGTCCTCACCATTTTTAAGCCATGTTTCCGTTATTACCACTATATCATATTCCCGCACAGCTATTTGTGCTTGTAGTTTACCAGCCTTATTCACCACACTTTATACGTTTACATATATGCAATATAAAACCTGTCTTTGCATTCCTCGTAATCCTCCCTCGTCTGCTGTCTAATATGGTACTAGTTCCTTCTCTAGTATTATCCAAAACTCTCACTGCTTTATGCACCTTATTTCTGTTTTCTACTTCTGTCTTCTGGTGCCCATCTTCCTGCCAATTTAGTTTGAATCCTCCCTTTAGATCACACTAGTGAACCTCTCCACAAGGCCATTGGTACCAGTCCTGTTGAGGTGCAAGCCATCCCTTTTGAATTGCCCCAGAACTGTTCCCAATGTCCCAAGAATCTGAAGTCCTCCCTCATTCACCAGGCCTCAAGCCATGCATTGATCCTCCCTATCTTCCTATTTTCTACTCTCGCTAGTGGGAGTAATCCAGCGATTACTACCTTCAAGGTCCTACTTTTTAGCTTCTTCCCTAGCTCCTGAAGCTCTGACCGTAGGACCTCCGTGCCCTTGCCCTTGCCCATGTACCGTAACTTCTGGCTCACTCCCTTCCCCCTGCAGAATATTCTGCATCCTCTTTGTGATGTCCTTTACCCTGGCACTAGGGAAGTCGCACACCATGCGGGACTCACTATGACGGTTACTGAAATGCCCATCTGTGTCTCTAGCTATGGCATCTTGTATAACAATTGCATTTCTGTTCTTTGCTGTTCCCTCATGTGCAGTACTTTACACATAGGTGCCATAATCTGGACTGTACTCCTTCAAGGTATCATGTCAGCAGTCTCCAAAGCGGAGTACTGGTTCGAGAGCCGCACACACCCTGAAGACTCCTGTGCTTCCAGCCTCTTCCTACTCTTCCGGATGGCCATCCATCTCCTATCCTGAGCGCTCTCTGCCTTGGGGTAACCACCTCCTGGAATGTATGATCCAGGCAACACTCGTCCTCCCTGATGCTACGCAATGACTCCAGCTGCCCCTTAAGCTAGGAAATTCTGAGTTCGAGCTTAAGCAGCTGAAGGCACTTCCTAAACATGTCCCCCATGACTTGAGAAGTGTCCTGAAGTTCCCACGTTCCACAGGAAATGCAATCAACAGGTCTCAGCTGCCCATCCATGATCTTCCTTCAGAATGTAGTTAGTACATGGTTCGTACTTGTATTTCATTCCCCCTTTTCCTGTTGTGTCTCTTTTTTTTAAAGCAGCTTGGGACCTGAAGGTATCTTACTGATTTAACTTAAAGACTCGTCTTGACATTTGGCACGTGTCCCGTTGAAGAGTACTGGTCAAGACTAGCTCTAGTTTATTTTGAGAAAAAGTCTTCCACAATCCATTACTTTAACTTTTTTTCCATAGCTTGTGCTCAGCATCTGAGTACCAACTTTCAGTTGGGTGCCTGGACCAAGCCAACAGTTGGAGTTTTGTAAAGTTCTGCTAATGAGTAGTCTGGTCAGTAATTTTGCCAATACAAGAGCCTTTCAGTTTTTGACTGCAGTCATCAAGTAGTAAAATCTCACCACCTTCTTTGGCTTCCTTGTCTCGAGAGACAATGGGTAAGCGCCTGGATGTGGTCAATGGTTTGTGCAGCAGCGCCTGGAGTGGCTATCGAGGCGAATTCTAGAGTGACAGACTCTTCCACAGGTGCTGCAGATAAAATTGGTTGTCGGGGCTGTTACACAGTTGGTTCTCTCCTTGCGCTTCTGTCTTTTTTCCCGCCAACTGCTAAGTCTCTTCGACTCTCCACTCTTTAGCCCCGCCTTTATGGTTGCCCGCCAGCTCTGGCAATCGCTGGCAACTGACTCCCACGACTTGTAATCAATGTCTCATGACTTCATGTCGCGTTTGCAGACGTCTTAAAAGTGGAGCCATGGGTGGCCGGTGGGTCTGGTACCAGTGACAAGCTCGCAGTACAATGTGTGCTTGGGGATCCTGCCATCTTCCATGCGGCTCACATGGCCAAGCCATCTCTGGTACCGCTGGCTTACTAGGGTGTTTATGCTGGGGATGTTGGCCGCTTCGAGGACTTCTGTGTTGGTAGTACGGTCCTGCCACCTGATGCTAAGGATTCTCCGGAGGCAGCGAAGATGGAATGAATTGTGACGTCGCTCTTGGCTGATGTACGTTGTCCAGGCCTCGCTGCCGTAGAGCAAGGTACTGAGGACACAGGCTTGATGCACTTGGACTTTTGTGTTCTGTGTCAGTGTGCTATTTTCCCACACTCTCGGCCAGTCTGGACATAGCAGTGGAAGCCTTTCCCATGCGCTTGTTTAATTCTGCATCGAGAGACAGGTTCCTGGTGATAGTTGAGCCTAGGTAGGTGAACCCTTGAACCACTTCGAGAGTGTGGTCGCCGATATTGATAGTTGGGGCATTTCTGACGTTCTGTCCAATGATGTTCGTTTTCTTGAGGCTGATAGTTAGGCCACATTCATTGCAGGCAGCTGCAAACCTGTCGATGAGTCTCTGCAGACACACTACAGTGTGAGATGTTAATGCAGCATCGTCAGCAAAAAGGAGTTCCCTGATGAGGACTTTCCGTACTTTGGACTTCGCTCTTAGACGGGCAAGGTTGTACAACCTGCCACCTGATCTTATGTGGAGGAAAATTCCTTCTGAGGACTTAAATGCATGTGAAAGCAGCAAGGAGAAGAAGATCTCAAACAATGTAGGTGCGAGAGCACAGCCCTGTTTCACGCCGCTCAGGATAGGAAAGGGGTCTGCTGAGACGCCACTATGCTGAATTGTGCCTTTCATATTGTCATGGAATGAGGTGATGATACTTAGTAGCTTTGGTGGGCATCCAATCTTTTCTAGTAGTCTGCAGAGACCACTTCTGACGAGATCAAAGGCTTTGGTGAGATCAATGAAAGCAACATAGAGGGGCATCTGTTGTTCACGGTATTTCTCCTGTATCTGGCGAAGGGAGAACAGCATGTCAATGGTGGATCTCTCTGCTCGAAAGCCACACTGTGCCTCAGGATGGACCCGCTCAGCCAGCTTCTGGAGCCTGTTTTAAGTGACACGAACGAAGACTTTCCCCACTATACTGAGCAGGGAGATTCCATGGTAGTTGTTGCAGTCACAGCGGTCACCCTTGTTCTTATAGAGGGTGATGATATTGGCATTGCGCATGTCCTGTGGTACTGCTCCCTCATCCCAACACAGGCAAAGCAGTTCGTGCAGAGCTGAAAGTATAGCAGGCTTGGCACTCTTGATTATTTCAGGGGTAATGTCGTCCTTCCCAGGGGCTTTTCCACTGGCTAGAGAATCAACGGCATCACTGAGTTCTGATTTTGTTGGCTGTATGTCCAGCTCATCCATGACTGGCAGAGACAGGGTTGCATTGAGGGTGGTCTCAGTGACTGCATTTTCCCTGGAGTACAGTTCTAGGTAGTGCTCAACCCAGAGGTCCATTTGCTTGCGTTGGTCAGTGATTGTGTCCCCTCATTTAGATTTGAGGGGGTCAGCAAGTCGTAAGATCTCGCCAATGAAAGGTTATTCTGTCAGTTTTATGGCTGACATGAGTGGCCCATTAGCGGTTGTGTTGGCCCGCTTTCTCATGAGTTTTGTGGTGGAAGCAGTAGCTCAAGCCAAAGCTTTCACACTACATAGCTAGAATTCTCTTTGAGAAGACTGACACCTCTGCTCCCTGCCACCCTCTGCCTTTCCAAATTGAAGCCTTCACTATATTTACTATTCTGATTTGGAGTATTTTCACATTAATTTTAATTTTCTTTTGTTGCATTGTCACAAGCTACAGCACTGCTTTCCTCCGTTAAATAGACTGATGATTGACAAGCAAGTGGTGCAGAATTTCATTGGACAACAAGAACAAATTTGCAGGGCTACAGGGAAAAGATGGGGGAGCGGGGCTAAGTAAGTTGCTCTTGCATAGAGCCGGCACAGACACGACGGGCTGAATGGCCATTTTCTGTGCTGTAATAATTCTAATTCTATGAAATTATATTTTATGTAGTACCTTTAACATCATAATGCTTCAAGGTGCTTCACAGGAGCATTATAAAACAAAGTATCACGCCAAGCGACATGAAATATTCGTTCAGATGACCAAAAATTTGGTCAAAGAGGTAGGTTTTAAGAAGTTTCTTTTAAGGATGAAAGTGAGGTAGAGAGGGCATTCCAGAACTTGGGACCTAGGCAACTGAAGGTACCAATGGTGCAGCGGTTAAAATAGGGGATCCACGCAGGAATCCAGAATTTAAGAAGTGCACATTACAGAGGGTTATGGGTCTGGAGGAGATTAGAGATGGGGAGGGGTGTGGCCATGGAAGGATTTGAAAACAAGGATGTGAATTTTAAAATCAGGTTGTTGCTTGACTGGGAGCCAGTGTGGGTCAGCAAGCACAGGGTGATAGGGCAACGGAGCATGGCAACAGAAGTTGGCCATGTTAAGACATGGGCAGCAGAGTTTTGGATGACCAAGTTTACAGAGGGTAGAATGTGGGAGACCAGCTAGGAGTGCATTGGAACAGTCCAGTCCAGAGGTGACAAAGGCATGAATGAGGGTTTCAGCAGTAGATGAGTTGAGATGGGGGTGAAGCTCGGCCATGTTCTGGAGGTGATCTTGGTGATGGCATGAATATGAGATCAGAAGCTCATCTTGGGGTCACGTGATACCAAGGTTGCGAACAGACTCTTAATCTCAAACTGCTGTCAGGTAGAGGGATGGAGCCAATAACCAGGGAACGGAGTTTGGGGCAGGGACCTAAAACAATGGCTTCAGTCTTCCCAATATTTAATTGGAGAAAATTTCTGCTCATTCAATACTGGATATCATATAAGCAGTTTGATAATTTAGCGGGGGAGTTGAGAGAGTTGGTGTCAGCGTCATTCTGGATGAAGTTCACAATTCAGACATAACTTCAGAGTATAGAAGTTGGCAGGTGTTGAGGCAGGAATTGGGTCACTGGCGTATATATTGGCTTCTAATGAATTATTCAGTGGTCAAGTATTAATGGTCACATGGGGAGATTGCTACACTATTAATTTTGAGATTTATAGTGTGGGTGCCTAAAGGAATCTGGGAATGAGGAGCACCATTCTTGAAATTACATTTTTGCCATCCTGCACTAGCTTTGTGTTTTGAATAGTTAAGGTTCATGTCTCAGTTGAGATCTGCTGACTCCTAACAGGAACAGAACTGGTGGCTTTTCGTTTACGGTGCCTTTGAGACTTGACGTGGAGAATACATTTGCTGATGACTAGTGAAATCTTTTTTTAAAAATCAAAATAAATTTCCATGATAGTTGCAAAATTTAGAACCAAGCCTAGAGGTGCTGAAGAAAAACCTTGAATTATGGTTCTTCCTTATCTAAGGTTATTGAAATGTGGATGTTCAGTATGAACAACAACAGGATACTGTTCTGGTCAATACATTTATCTTGTCTCACATTTGGTCTTGGCTTACTCTACTTATAATATTTCCAGTATATTTTCAACTGGAGATCTTTTATTCCCCAGCCCCGACCGCCCCCCCCCCCCCCCCCCCCCACCCAACCCCCTGCCATTTTTTAAGCTTAGGGAAATTGGAAGAAATAGATTCTATGCTGCTCTTCTAGTGGGAAACTTATTTCCACTGGTATTTTCTCAACTTTATTTTTAAACTATAAGCTTTCCTTGCACCTTTGACTGCTCTGCTACTGCATTAGGAATTGGAAATCAACCGTTCATTTTTGTCTGAGTTATCTTTCAGGCTGTGGTTCCTTCATATTGAATTTCTCCCTGTCGGTACATTAAGTTATTTGTAACCAGTTTCTGTTGGAAGATGCTGCATTTGATCAGCTTACACTATAATCCCAGTATATGTGAATGATATGCAGTTTTATTGAATAAACTGTACACAGATGGAAGTATTCTCATTTGCATAAAGCATTAATTCAACTCTTGGTTATGCTGCAGCTCCTTAGTGCTTGAGGACATTGATCGGCAGAGCACCTGTGAGCTTGAAGTGGATGCAGTTGCAGCTGATATATTAAATCGCTCAGAAATTGAAGGTATTATAAAAATGGTTTTACTGTGGTTAACAGGATTAAAATTCTCTGGCTCTTCTATCTTTCACCCCATAACATTTGATTTATGTAGAACCAGTATGTGATTGTATCTTGTGAAAAAGTAATTTTGTTTTGAACCTATTTGATATGCAATAGTTGGTTAGGCAATATGTCCAAGTATCTTGATGAGGATTTTAAGTAGTGTTTAATTTTTAAAAATTGAATGCATACAATTTTTTAGATTTGGAAACTCTATGTTCTGATTTAGAGGTGTTGTCTAGTCAGTGGCTTTAGGTGAGGAGTGCTGACTTCTTCCCCTTGTTTTTTTTAGCTCAGATTGGCAGAAACCCAGGCTTGCAGGCCATATGGGATGATGAAAAACAGCGCCGTCGTGAAAACAATATGTCCTCGCAAATTGAATCAGCTGATTCACAGGGTAACCGCAGTGACTTACAAAGGCGCAGCTTTCTGTAACTTGTACTGGATATGTAAGAACAAGAAAATCCCATGGTACTCCATAAATCAATCTCTAGCAAAAATCACAAGAACAAAGACCAAAACCATAACATCATAAATGTACGCCAGAAAGTTCAATTCTGTCACTTCTCCCTCTGCACTCTTCCACCTGTGTTGCAGCAAAAAAAAGTTGGGTTGTCAGTAGAAAGATGAGTTATATCGGTCAGCTTAAGTGACCATTTGTAAAACTCATTAGCTATTGGGTTTGAATGTTTTGCCCAGAGGGGAATCATGGCTCTGGTGGTTTAAGGAGAGCATCTGGATGACTGTTGAACTACTTCACAATCATGGGTTTCACTGCAAGCCCAGATTATTAAAGCTTCACCTTATGAAACAATGATTCACAAGTACGATAAGCGGGAACAACTGTATTTATATAGCCCCTTAAACATCTCAAAGCACTTCACGAGAGCGTTCTAAAGCAAAATTTGACACCGAGCTGCATGAAATATTAGGGTAGATGGGAAAATGTTTGGCCAAAGATGTAAGTTTTAAGGGATGTCTTAATGGAGGAAAGAGAGATAGTCAGGGAGAGGTTTAGGGAGCGAGGCCATGGCAGGATTTGGGATTTGAAAACAAAGATGAGAATTTTCAAATGGAGCTGCTGCTTAACCAGGAGCCAGTATAGGTTGGTGAGCATTGGGGCGATTGAGTGAACTGGACTTAACGCGAGTTAGGACATGGGCAGCAAAGTTTATGGAGGTTGGAAGATGGGAGGTTGCTCAGAAGTGCATTGGAATAGTCAAATCTATAGAAACCATTTTTCTTTCTCGTGTGATGTGATACTGGCAAGTATACTTGAAGTCTTTCAACTCGGTCTTTACTATTTGATAAGTAGAGGATTTTGGCAAGTAGAAGGCTTACAAGATAGATCAGCAGAACCTTAAGGAAGATGCTGGCTTATCAGTTGGTCATCCTTTTCACTGGCCAAGGCTATTTAGAGCCCTCTTTGCAGCCAGTTTGAGCTCAAGATTCCCTACCATGGTCTCGGTATAGCAATAATGCTTCAAAGTGGTGGTCCCACTTTGTCCTGTTGACATCAATGGCTCCTTTCCAGTCTCATCGAGCCAAGGGGTCAGGACCACCTTCATTAAACAACCTATTGGCAGTGAAGCAGTTTTTACACATATCCCCAGGTCAGGAAGTTTTATCTACTTGAGTTACCCCAAGTTCAGCTGAGTTACATTTGGGTTACATTAGAACCCAGGCTCGAGGTATTCTGTGACCATAATTCCATAAGTTTTAAGGTACTTGTGGGTAAGGATAAGAGTAGTCCTCGGGTGAAGGTGCTAAATTGGGGGAAGGCTAATTATAACAATATTGGGCAGGAACTGAAGAATTTAGATTGGGGGCGGCTGTTTGAGGGTAAATCAACATCTGACATGTGGGAGTGTTTCAAACGTCAGTTGATTAGCATCCAGGACCAGCATGTTCCTGTCAGGAAGAAGGATAAGTTTGGCAAGTTTTGGGAACCTTGGATAACGCGGGATATTGTGAGCCTAGTCAAAAAGAAAAAGGAAGCATTCGTAAGGGCTGGAAGGCTAGGAACAGATGAATCCCTTGAGGAATATAAAGACAGTAGAAAGGAACTTAAGCAAGGAGTCAGGAGGGCTAAAAGGGGTCATGAAAAGTCATTGGTAAACAGGATTAAGGATAATCCCAAGGCTTTTTATACATATATAAAGAGCAAGAGGGTAACTAGGGAAAGGATTGGCCCGCTCAAGGACAGAGAAGGGAATCTATGTGTGGAGCCAGAGGAAATGGGCGAGGTACTAAATGAGTACTTTGCATCAGTATTCACCAAAGAGAAGGACTTGGTGGATGATGAACCTAGGGAAGGGAGTGCAGGTAGTCTCAGTCATCGTGTCTCACTAATTTGATTGAGTTTTTTGAGAAAGTGACAAAGATGATTGATGAAAGAAGGGCAGTGGATGTTATGTATATGGACTTCAGTAAAGCCTTTGACAAGGTCCCTCATGGCAGACTGGTACAAAAGGTGAAGTCACACGGGATCAGAGGTGAGCTGGCAAGATGGATGCAGAACTGGCTCTGTCATAGAAGACAGAGGGTAGCAGTGGAACGGTGCTTTTCTGAATGGAGGGATGTGACTAGTGGTGTCCTGCAGGGATCAGTGCTGGGACCTTTGCTGTTTGTAGTATATATAAATGATTTGGAGGAAAATGTAGCTGTTCCGATTTGTAAGTTTGAGGACGACATGAAGGTTGGTGGAGTTGCGGATAGTGATGAGGTTTGTCAGAGGATACAGCAGGATATAGATCGGTTGGAGACTTGGGCGGAGAAATGGCAGATGGAGTTTAATCCGGACAAATGTGAGGTAATGCATTTTGGAAGATCTAATACAGGTGGGAAATATACAGTAAATGGCAGAACCCTTAGGAGTATTGACAGGCAGAGAGATCTGGGCGTACAGGTCCACAGGTCACAGTGGCAACGCAGGTGGATAAGTTGTCAAGAAGGCATACGGCATGCTTGCCTTCATTGGTCGGGGCATAGAGTATAAAAATGGGCAAGTCATGCCGCAGCTGTACAGAACTTTAGTTAGGCCATACTTAGAATATTGCGTGCAATTCTGGTCGCCACACTACCAGAAGGACGTGGAGGCTTTGGAGAGGGTACAGAAGAGGTTTACCAGGATGTTGCCTGGTCTGGAGGGCATTAGCTATGAGGAGAGGTTGGATAAACTCAGATTGTTTTCACTGGAACGACGGAGGTGGAGGGGTGACATGATCGAGGTTTACAAAGTTATGAGTGGCATGGACAGAGTGGATAGTCAGAAGCTTTTTCCCAGGGTGGAAGAGTCAGTTACTAGGGGACATAGGTTTAAGGTGCGAGGGGCAAAGTTTAGAGGGAATGTGCGAGGCAAGTTCTTTACACAGAGGGTGGTGAGTGCCTGGAACTTGCTGCCGGGGGAGGTGGTGGAAGCAGGTACGATAATGACGTTTAAGAGGCATCTTGACAAATACATGAATAGGATGGGAATAGAGGGATACGGTCCCCGGCAGTGCAGAAGGTTTTAGTTTAGACAGGCATCAAGATCGGCGCAGGCTTGGAGGGCCGAATGGCCTGTTCCTGTGCTGTACTGTTCTTCTTTGAGATTCATTTTTTTTCTTGCCCACATATGTTAAACAAGCTGTTAGCACGCCAGGATAGGAAAGATCCTGAGGGTAAAAATTGGACTTGGATGATGTATCTTCTGCCTGTTACATGTCTCACCTGATGTTCAGTTCCATTGACAGCTTTAATATTGCCAGTTTTGCATTCCTGTTCAAGTCAAAGTTGACCTTTCCCATTTCTGTTACTTCATCCTCCGAACTAGGGATTTTCTGAAATCTTAAATTCCTCCCCTTTGAGTGTCTTCAGGGGAGATTTGAAATGGTCTGTAGCTATTGTGAAACCTGTGCAACACTGTGATCAATTCAAAAAGCTATTAATGTAAGGTGCTCTCATTCATACTTAATTTCGCACTAAATTTTGAAACCTAAATGCTATAGCATCTTCCATGTTCATATTTAAACAGTTTAGTAAGGCTCCCACTCAGTAGTCTGCAGAGATTTCTTTTAAAAAATATTGTGACCAAAGTCTTTATTGGGTGTTTCCTTCAAAGGTGCTTCATTCTGCACTGTTCAAAAAAAAAATTGCATTCCTATTTTCGTATGTATTTGCTGATGTAAAGAGGGATTGAGATTGTTAGTTTGTGTTGAAAGGTCTGAGACTTGTGGTTGTCGTGCTGGAGTTGAGATCTCGTGGAGCATTGCAGGCTGAGCTCTTGCAGAGTCTACTAAATTTACCAATGTCCCAACTGGTTCACATAACCCAAGGCTCTGGGTTGAATTTGAAGTAGTGACTCTTAACATCTTATTTTAGTTTAGGCAAAACTACTGTATCTACCACCTTTTTGTGAAGAATAATGGATCTGTTAAGATAGGAGACTGTTCACTACAAATGAACTCTGGAGACATTTCCATGACACATCAACTGGCAGTAACTTAACTCTTTATTTTGAAGTCATACACCTTTCAGTATCTGGTTTGAAACTTATCTGTAAACTCATATAATGGAGAAGAAACACTCAACAGTTCAGTAATTGCTTTTTCATCAGTGGGTCAAGAATTTGTCTTTTACTCTCTGCTTCAGATTATTAATCTGTTCTAAAACTGCCTTGTGTCAATCTCTAAATAGAGCCTGGTGGATAATAAAATTCCATTGAAATGTTCAGTGATGCGCTTGGGCTGCTTGGAAGTAGACTGGCCACACTGGCTCTCTGAAAGAGCAACTCCCTCAGTTCCATTCCCCCACCTTCTCCCTGTAACTCTGCACATTCTTGCTTTTCATATAACTGTCTAATTCCCTTTTGAATAGTTCAATTGATCCTGCCTCCACCACATTCTCGGGCAGTGCATTCCAGACCCTAACCACTGGCTTCGTAAAAAGCTTTTCCTCATGTCACCTTTGCTTCTCTTACCAAATACTTTAAATCTGTGTCCTCTCGTTCTCGATCCTTTCGCGAGTGGGAACAGTTTCTCTCTATTTACTCTGTCCAGACCCCTCATGATTTTGAATACCTCTATCAGATCACCTCTCAGCCTTCTCTTCTCCAAGGAAAACAGTCCTAACTTCTCCAATCTGTCTTTATACCTGAAATTCCTCATCCCTGAAACCATTCTCATGAATCCTTTCTGTACTCTCTCCAATGCCCTCACGTCGTTCCTCAAGTGCGGTGCCCAGAACTGAATGCAACACTTCAGCTGAGGCCAAACAAGTGTCTTATACAAGTTCAACATAACTTCCTTACTTTTGTACTCTATGCCCCTATTAATAAAATCCAGGATACTGTATGCTTTTTTAACTGTGTTCTCAACCTGTCCTGCCACCTTCAATGACTTATGCACATATATACCGAGGGCCCTCTGCTGCTGCACCCCCTTTGGAATTGTACCCTTTATTTTATGGTTTTAGTTTTAGTTTTAGAGATACAGCACTGAAACAGGCCCTTCGGCCCACCGAGTCTGTGCCGACCATCAACCACCCATTTATACTAATCCTACACTAATCCCATATTCCTACCACATCCCCACCTGTCCCTATATTTTCCCTACCACCTACCTATACTAGGGGCAATTTATAATGGCCAATTTACCTACCAACCTGCAAGTCTTTGGCATGTGGGAGGAAACAGGAGCACCCGGAGGAAACCCACACAGACACAGGGAGAACTTGCAAGCTCCACACACGTTGTCTCGCCATGTTCTTCCTGCCAAAATGAATCACTTCCATTTCTTTGCATTGCACTTAATCTGCCACCTGTCTGCCCATTCCACCAACTTGTCTAAGTCCTTGTGAAGTTCTACACTATCTTCCTCATAGTTCACAATGCTTCCAAGTTTCGTATCATCTGCAGACTTTGAAATTATGCCCTGTACACCAAGGTCTAGGTCATTAATATATATCCGGAAAAGTAAGGATTCCAACACTGATCCCTGGGAACTCCACTACAAACGTTCCTCCAGCCTGGAAAACAACCAGTAAACACTGCTGTTTGTTTCCTGTTACTCAGCCAATTCCATATTCATGTTGCTACCATCCCTTTTATTCCATGAGCTACAAGTCTGTTGTGTGGCACTGTAACAAATGCCTTTTGAAAGTCCATGTACACCGCATCAACAACATTGCTGTCATCAACCCTCTCTGTTACCTGCTCAAAAAAACTCCAGCAAGTTAGTTAAACATGATTTTCTCAAGAAATCCATGCTGGCTTTCCTTACTTAACTCTCATTTGTCCATGTGACTACTGATTTTGTCCCGAATTATTTTTTCTAGACGTTTTCTCACTACCGAAGTTAAACTGACTGGCCTGCAGTTGCTGGGCTTAGCTTTACATTCGTTTTTGAACAAGGGTGAAACATTTGGGAGGCACAGTGGTTAGCACCGCAGTTTCACAGCTCCAGGGACCCGGGTTTGATTCTGGGTACTGCCTGTGCAGAGTTTGCAACTTCTCCCTGTGACCGCGTGGGTTTTCGCCGGGTGCTCTGGTTTCCTCCCACAGCCAAAGACTTGCAGGTTGATAGGTAAATTGGCCATTGTAAATTGCCCCTAGTGTTGGTAGGTGGTAGGGAATATGGGATTACTGTAGGGTTAGTATAAATGGGTGGTTGTTGTTCGGCACAGACTCGGTGGGCCGAAGGGCCTGTTTCAGTGCTGTATCTCTAAATATAATATAAAATATTTGCAATTCTGCACTCCTCTGGCACCACCCTCGAGTCTAAGGAAGAATGAAATATTATGGCCAGTGCCTCTGCAATTTCTATCCTCACTTCCCTCTGTATCCTTGGATGCATCTCATCTGGTCCTGGTGCTTTATCCACTTTAAATACAGACAGCCTATCTAATACTTTCTCTTTATCTATTTTAAACCCCTCGATTGTCTGACTTACCTTCTCTTTCAACATTGCCTGGGTAGCATCTTCTTCCTTGGTAAAGACAGATGCAAAGTATTCATTTTATACCTCATCTATGCCCTTGCCTCCATGTGTAAATCCCCGTTCTGGTCCTTAATCGGCCCCACTTCTCTGTGTACCACCTTTTTATGGTTTATATGCCTATAAAAAAAAACTTTGGGATTTCCTTTAATGCTAGCTTCCAGTCTCTTAGTGCTGTCTCTTTGCTTCTCTTATTTGCTTTTTCACTTCCCCTCTGGACCTTCGAGATTCAGCCTGGTTCTCAATAGTATTTTCCAACTGGCATCTGTCATAAGCACACTTTTTCTTTATCTTAATCTCTAACTTTTTTTGTCATTCAGGGAGCTCTAGATTTGTTTGCCCTACTTGTCCCCTTTGAGGGAACATACCTTGACTGTGCCCGAACTCTCTCTCCTTTGAAAGTAGCCCATTGTTCATGTACCTGTTTTCTTGCCAACTTTTGACTCCAATTTATTCACCCTGGCTCCATTCTTACCCCATTGAAGTTTGCCTTCCCCCAGTTAATTATTCTTACCCTGAATTGTTCTTTGTCCTTTTCCGTAGTCAACCTAAACCTTATACAATGATCGCTATCCCCTAAATGCTCTCCTACTGACACTTGATCCACTTGGCCCACCACATTCCCAAGAACCAGGTATAGCAGTGCCTCCTTTCTCGTTGGACTAGCAACATACAGTTGTAGAAAACTTTCTCATTGCCCTTTACACTGCTATTATCCCAGTCTATGTTTGGATAATTGAAGTCCCCTGTTATAACTACGCTACAATTTCTGAACCTCTGTAATTTCCTTGCAAATTGAACATAGAACATAGAACAGTACAGCACAGTACAGGCCCTTCGGCCCACAATGTTGTGCCGAACCTTTAACCTACTCTAGGATCAAACTACCTACATACCCTTCATACTATCATCCATGTACCTATCCAAGAGTCGCTTAAATGTCCCTAATGTATCTGCTGCTTCTACCACTGTTGGCAGTGCATTCCACGCACCCACCACACTCTGTGTAAAGAACCTACCTCTGACATCTCCCTGAAACCTTCCTCCAATCACCTTAAAATTATGCCCCCTGGTGATAGCCCTTTCCACCCTGGGAAAAAGTCTCTGGCTATCCACTCTATCTATGCCTCTCATCATCTTGTACACCTCTATCAAGTCACCTCTCATCCTTCTTCGCTCCAATGAGAAAAGCCCTAGCTCCCTCAACCTTTCTTCGGAAGACATGCCCTCCAGTCCAGGCAGCATCCTGGTAAATCTCCTCTGCACCCTCTCTAAAGCTGCCACATCCTTCCTATAATGAGGCGACCAGAACTGAACACAATATTCCAAGTGTGGTCTAACCAGGGCTTCATAGAGCTGCAGCATAACCCCGCGGCTCTTAAACTCAATCCCCCTGTTAATGAAAGCCAACACACCATACGCTTTCTTAACAACCCTATCAACTTGAGTGGCAACTTTGAGTGATCTATGGACATGGACCCCAAGATCCCTCTGTTCCTCCACACTACCAAGAATCCTGTCTTTAAGCCTGTATTCTGCATTCAAATTCGACCTTCCAAAATGAATCACTTCACACTTTTCCAGGTTGAACTCCATCTGCCACTTCTCAGCCCAGCTCTGCATCCTGTCAAAGTCCTGTTGCAACCTACAACAGCCTTCCACATTATCCACAACTCCAGCAACCTTCGTGTCATCGGCAAACTTGCTAACCCAGCCTTCCACTTCCTCATCCAAGTCATTTATAAAAATCACAAAGAGCAGAGGTCCCAGAACAGATCCCTGTGGAACACCACTGGTCACCGAGCTCCAGGCTGAATACTTTCCATCTACTACCACCCTCTGTCTTCTATGGGCCAGCCAATTCTGTATCCAGACAGCCAACTTCCCCTGTATCCCATGCCTCCTTACTTTCTGAATGAGCCTACCATGGGGAACCTTATCAAACGCCTTGCTAAAATCCATATACACCACATCCACTGCTCTTCCTTCATCAACGTATTTTGTCACATCTTCAAAGAATTCAATAAGGCTTGTGAGGCATGACCTGCCCCTCACAAAGCCATGCTGACTATCTCTAATCAAACTATGCTTTTCCAAATAATCATAAATCCTGTCTCTCAGAATCCTCTCCAATAATTTGCCCACTACTGACGTAAGACTGACTGGTGTATAATTCCCAGGGTTATCCCTATTCCCTTTCTTGAACAAGGGAATAACATTTGCCACCCTCCAATCATCTGGCACTACTCCAGTGGACAGTGAGGACGCAAAGATCATCGCCAAAGGCGCAGCAATCTCTTCCCTCACTTCCCGTAATATCCTTGGGTATATCCCGTCTGGCCCCGGGGACTTATCTGTCCTCATGTCTTTCAAAATTTCCAGCATATCCTCCCTCTTAACATCAACCTGTTCGAGCATATCAGCCTGTTTCACGCTGTCCTCACAAACGACCAGGTTCCTCTCACTAGTGAATACTGAAGCAAAGTATTCATTTAGGACTTCCCCTACCTCCTCCGACTCCAGGCACAAGTTCCCTCCACTATCCCTGATCGGCCCTACCCTCACTCTGGCCATCCTCTTGTTCCTCACATAAGTGTAGAACGCCTTGGGATTTTCCTTAATCCTACCCGCCAAGACTTTTTCATGTCCCCTTCTAGCTCTCCTAAGTCCATTCCTCAGTTCCTTCCTGGCTACCTTGTAACCCTCTAGAGCCCTGTCTGATCCTTGCTTCCTCAACCTTAAGTAAGCATCCTTCTTCCTCTTGACTAGCTGTTCCACATCTCTTGTCATCCAAGGTTCCTTCACCCTTCCATCCCTTCCTTGCCTCATCGGGACAAACCTATCCAGCAGTCGCAGCAAGTGCTCCCTAAACAACCTCCACATTTCTGTCGTGCATTTCCCTGAGAACATCTGTTCCCAGTTTATGCTCCCCAGTTCCTGCCTAATAGCATTGTAATTTCCCCTCCCCCAATTAAATATTTTCCCATCCCGTCTGCTCCTGTCCCTCTCCATGACTATAGTAAAGGTCAGGGAGTTGTGATCACTATCACCGAAATGCTCTCCCACCGAGAGAACTGCCACCTGGCCTGGTTCGTTGCCAAGCACCAAGTCCAACATAGTCTCTCCTCTAGTCGGCCTATCTACATGTTGAGTCAGGAAACCTTCCTGGACACACCTGACAAAAACTGCTCCATCCAAACTATTTGCACTAAGGAGGTTCCAATCAATATTTAGGGAAGTTGAAGTCACCCATGACAATAACCCTGTTACTTCTGCACCTTTCCAAAATCTGCCTCCCAATCTGTTCCTCCGTGTCTCTGTTGCTATTGGGGGGTCTATAGAAAACTCCCAATAAAGTGACTGCTCCTTTCCTGTTTCTGACTTCCACCCATAATGACTCAGTAGACAAACCATCCTCGACGACCTCCCTTTCTGCAGCTGTGATACTATCCCTGATTAGCAATGCCACTCCCCCCCTCCCATTCCTTTTGAAACATCTAAACCCCGGAACATCCAACATCCATTCCTGCCCCTGTGATATCCAAGTCTCCATAATGGCCACAACATCGTAGCTCCAAGTACTGATCCATGCTCTACGTTCATCACCCTTATTCCTGACACTTCTTGCATTAAAATAGACACACTTTAACCCATCATACTGGCTGCAACTTTGCCCTGTCAACTGTCTAAACTTCCTCACAGACTCTCTGCACTCTGTATCTGCCTGTTCAACAGCTACCCCATCCACTGATCCGTAGCTCCGGTTCCCATCCCCCTGCCAAACTAGTTTAAACCCTCCTGAAGAGCGCTAGCAAACCTCCCGCCCAGGATATTGGTGCCCCTCCAGTTCAGATGCAACCCGTCCTCCTTGTACAGGTCCCACCTTCCCCAGAAGGTATCCCAATGATCCACATATCTGAAGCCCTCCGTCCTACACCAGCTCTGTAGCCATGTGTTCAGCTGCACTCGCTCTGTTTCTATCCTCACTATCACGTATCAATCATGAGATTACTATCCTGCTCATCCTGCCTTTTAGCTTCCAACCTAACTCCCGATATTTGCTTTTCAGGTCCTCATCCCTTTTCCTAGCTATGTCATTGGTACCAATGTGTACCACGACTTCTGGCTGCTCCCCCTCCTTTGTTCCTCCTTGTCCTTGTCCTTCCCACTAGCTGGTCGCCTATAGACAACACTGAGCAATGTAACCGCGCCTTTTTTGTTCCTTAGTCGAATAGATTCCGTCCTCGACCCTCAGAACATATTTTTTCTCCAGCACTGCAATCCTCTCAATCAATGCCGTCACCCCTCCCCCTTTTTTCTCCCTTTCCTATCTTTCCTGAACACCTTGTATCCAGGAATATTTAACACCCAGTTCTGCCCTTCTTTGAGACTGATCTCCGTTGTAGCTATTTTCTGTTAAAATAATCTCTCCTCAAATAGGCTTCTGTTCCAAACGGAGAATAGTCTTTTTGCATCCCTCTGGGTAACCACCTAATAACTTGGCCTCTGAACAGTGACATTGAAATAAAAGCAGAAAGTGTTGGAAATACTCAGCATGTCAGGCAGCAACTGTGGAGCGAGAAGCAGAGTTAACGTTTCAGGTCTGTAACTTTTCAGCAGTAAAAGTGAAATGGCAGCGAGGAAAGTCATCATGAATTAAGCAAATGAATAAATAAGTGCTGAATTTTAGGAATTATACATGAAGAAAACTGACAAGAAATCCCCAAAAAATGTGGATCAAAAAAAATCTGTTCTAGTGATTTTCTTCAGTGATGTAGAAATGACTCTCATGTAATCTGCATATCCTATGTTTACTTGCAGTATTGTACATCCTGTTTTGGCAAAAAATACACATGATGTTGGGTAATTCAAAGGCTGCCTTTTAACCATGGGGTTAGCTTGGGTTTGTAACACTGAAACCCATGCTATAAAGTATTTTTATTGGTTTTTTTGTTTATTTTAGAGCACATATATAAAATATGGCAGTCATGAAATCCTCCGTATGACCCAAGGTACGTGCATGCATAATGAATTACTTGCAGGCAAGCTTTCTAATGATGGGCTTTGTACTTTTTATTTGTAGATCGTGGATCTGTACAAGTCACCGAAAGTGAGAGGATCTTCCAACGCAGAATAAAGGAGATTCTACAGCAAAATAACTATTCTGTGTAAGCAGCTTCCTGTTTTCTTTAATATATTTTTATTATTTTGATCAAGCTTATAAAACATCTCTCTTTTTTTGCTGTTTTTAAACTAGGTTTTTGTCACAATCTGTGGATGATAGTGAAGAGTTTGAAATGCTCCCTTCAAATTTGACCTTGCATGTGGATGCATTGTGTCCTGAAGTCCTTTTCTCCACACCCGCTAATCTGGTTGAAATACATAATGATGAGCAAAGTAAGAAATATTGGATCTGAGCTGCCATTTGTTGTAACATCAGTAACTTGTGCTTTTAATTTACCTGTTCTGCCAGATTCAAGAGCTAAGAGGAAAAACTATCAGTGCTGTCCATCTATATGTATTTGACTGTTAATTTATTTCTAGAATGCTCCACAGTCTCACTGTTGGTGAATTTTGTAGTTTAGAAATGGAAGGATGTTGATGCTGATGTCAAAAGTGGAAAAGTGATAAGTCCAGGGTCAGGAAAGCATGAGTCAGTTGGAGGGCAAAACTCTGTACTCTAATTGAATAATGTAGCTTAATGTTAAGGTAATATTGTTCAACATTTGCCCTAAAGTCCTCTTTCAAAGGGTTAGCTGCATAACTTCACCCTTTTACAGTTCTGACCTGTGACTAAACTCAGGGAGGAGACACTCATTCTAAACTGAGTAATCGAGCTTTCTGAATATTAACCACTGGAGGTTGATTTCACATTGTATTCAAACAATCACAAGCATTGGCTTTTTTAGTTAGGATGGCTCCTGTTTAATAAATAACTTCATTTCATTAGAAATTCTTACCAAAAATGTGGGAGAGTTTTCAAAGTTTTTTTCCTACAATAAGTAATACAGCTGCACTATATTAAGAGCTTTGTAGTATAGTCTGCTCCTCTGAAATCAAAGGGGTTTAAATCAAGTTATCTAAATTCAAATCTTTAGTGCAAAAATGACTTAGAATTATGAGGAGTAGATTTATTAGTTGTCTTTTCACAGTGAAATATCATAAATTTATTTTTTTAATGAAATTTTTCCTCTCCCTGCCCAAAAACAGGGGTGAGTCAAGGGAATGCAGAGACTGAAGAAGCAATAGTTGATGAAGAAACAATTCTAAATATAATGGAGAGCAGTCAGACGTTCCACGCCTCATCACAAAGGTTAATTCAATCTCCAATTCTCAGTGAGTATGTAAGGTTCAACATCAGTTTTGTCCTTGAAATGTCTGACAAAATTAAGCCAGTATTGTGTAAAGTCCCCTGTTGATTTAGAGGAAAAAAACATTGATAGGACCTCCTATAATGGTTATCCTTAAAACTGATGCTGTCCTTGTGCTGGAGCAGAGACCACTGCATTGACAGCAGTTAGTGAACTGATATGAAATTAGTCTTGCTCAGACTGTTCTGGCTAATACATTCTTGAAATATTTCAACTCCAAGCTACAGTTCCATTCTTCATAAAGTAGTTAAGTAGAAAAGGGTGGTGGGGAGAATGCTCCTTCTGCACCTTCTCCTTGCCCACCAAGCCAAGCCCCCACTGCCCTAGCCCAAAAATCAATCTTTTTCCAGTTTCTCTCCAATCTATCCTCATGTTCTCTCTGACTTCATCGCCTCATGAGATCCACCTTCCCTTAACCCCATTCTTACTAAACTCCTGACCAACCACCCGACTTACTTCCAGGCTACCCCATGATATTTAAGATTGTAAATGGTTCCCTCTTCTTAGGTGCTGTACCCTTCCCTTTCAAAACTGTTGTCAATATTCACTCCTGAAAATCTTGCTCAAGCAACCACACATCTTCAACTTCTTGACCTGTTTAGAATCTATTTGGCTAGGGGTAGGCGGTGGCGTAGTGGTATTATCACTAGAGACCCAGGGTATTTCTTTGGGGACATGAGTTCCAATCCCACCACAGCAGAAGGTGGAATTTGAATTGAATTAATAAATCTGGAATTAAAAAGCTCGTCTAATGATGGCCATGAAACCATTGTCGATTGTTGTAAAAACCTATCTAGTTCACTAATGTCCTTTAGGGAAGGAAATCTGCTGTACGTACCTGGTCTGGCCTATGTGTGACTCCAGACCCACAGCAATGTGGTTAACTCTTATATGCCTGTGGTTAACTCTGTTAACTGTGGTTAACATACATGTGGTTAACTCTGAAATGGCCCAGCAACCCACTCAGTTGTACCTAACCGCTATGAAGTCAATAAAAAGGAATGAAACCGGACGGACCACCCGGCATCGACTTAGGCACCGGAAACGATAACGACAAACCCAGCCCAGTCGACCCTGCAAAGTCCTCCTTACTAACATCTGGGGGCTTGTGCCAAAGTTGGGAGAGCTATCCCACAGACTAGTCAAGCAACAGCCTGACATAGTCGTACTCACAGAATCATACCTGACAGACAATGTTCCAGACACTGCTATCACCATCCCGGGTATGTCCTGTCCCACCGGCAGGACAGACCCACCAGAGGTGGTGGCACAGTGGTATACAGTAGGGAGGGAGTTGCCCTGGGAGTCCTCAATATCGACTCCGGACCCCATGAAGTCTCATGACATCAGGTCAAACATGGGCAAGGTAACCTCCGACTGATTACCACCTACCGCCCTCCCTCCTCACCTCCTGACTCCCCAAAACCACTAGTCAGGAGTGTGATGGAATACTCTCCACCTGCCTGGATGGGTGTAGCTCCAACAACACTCAAGAAGTTCGTCACCATCCAGGACAAAGCAGCCCGCTTGATTTTTTTTTTTCTCATTTTTATTCATTCATGGGATGTGGGCATCACTGGCTATGCCAGCATTTATTGCCCATCCCTAATTGCCCTTGAGAAGGTAGTGGTGAGCTGCCTTCTTGAACCCCTGCAGTCCATTTGGGGTAGGTGGACCCACAGTGCTGTTGGGAAGGGAGTTCCAGGATTTTGACACAGCGACAGTGAAGGAACGGCGATATAGTTCCAAGTCAGGATGGTGTGTGACTTGGAGGGGATTTTTCAGGTGGTGTTCCCATGTATTTGCTGCCCTTGTCCTTCTAGTTGGTAGAGGGCATGGGTTTGGAAGGTGCTCTCTAAGGAGCTTTGGTGCATTGCTGCAGTGCATCTTGTAGATGGTACACACTGCTGCTACTGTGCATCGGTGGTGGAGGGAGTGAATGCTTGTAGATGGTGTGCCAATCAAGCGGGCTGCTTTGTCCTGGATGGTGTCGAGCTTTTTGAGTGTTGGAGCTGCACCCATCCAGGCAAGTGGAGAGTATTCCATCACACTCCTGACTTGTGCCTTGTAGGTGGTGGACAGGCTTTGGGGAGTCAGGAGGTGAGTTACTCACCTCAGGATTCCTAGCCTCTGACCTGCTCTTGTAGCCACGGTATTTATATGGCTACTCCAGTTCAGTTTCTGGTCAATGGTAGCCCCTAGGATGCTGATAGTGGGGGATTCAGTGATGGTAATGCTGTTGAATGTCAAGGAGAGATGGTTAGATTCTCTTGTTGGAGATGGTCATTGCCTGGCACTTGTGTGGCACGAATGTTACTTGCCACTTATCAGCCCAAGCCTGGATATTGTCCAGGTCTTGCTGCATTTCTGCACAGACTGCTTCAGTATCTGAGGAGTCACGAATGGTGCTGAACATTCTGCAATCATCAGCGAACATCCCCACTTCTGACCTTATGATTGAAGGAAGGTCATTGATGAAGCAGCTGAAGATGGTTGGGCCTAGGAAACTACCCTGAGGAACTCCTGCAGTGATGTCCTGGAGCTCAGATGATTGACCTGCAACACCCACAACCATCTTCCTTTGCGCTAGGTATGACTCCAGCCAGGGGAGGGTTTTCCCCCTGGTTCCCATTGACCTCAGTTTTGCTAGGGCTCCTTGATGCCATACTCGGTCAAATGCTGCCTTGATGTCAAGGGCAATGACTCTCACCTCGCCTCTTGAGTTCAGCTCTTTTGTCCATGTTTGAACCAAGGCTGTAATGAGGTCAGGAGCAGAGTGGCCCTGGCGGAACCCAAACTGAGCGTCACTGAGCAGGTTATTGCTAAGCAAGTGCCGCTTGATGGCACTGTTGATGACACCTTCCATCACTTTACTGATGGTTGAGAGTAGGCTGATGGGGCGGTAATTGGCCGGGTTGGACTTGTCCTGCTTTTTGTGTACAGGATATACCTGGGCAATTTTCCACATTGCAGGGTAGGTGCCAGTGTTGTAGCTGTACTGGAACAGCTTGGCTAAGGGCGCGGCAAGTTCTGGAGCACAGGTCTTCAGTACTATTGCCGGAATATTGTCAGGGCCCATAGCTTTTGTAGTATCCAGTGCCTTCAGTCGTTTCTTGATATCACGTGGAGTGAATCGAATTGGCTGAAGTCTGGCATCTGTGATGCTGGGGACTTCAGGAGGAGGCTGAGATGGATCATCAACTCGGCACTTCTGGCTGAAGATTGTTGCAAATGCTTCAGCCGTATCTTTCGCACTGATGTGCTGGGTTCCCCCATCATTGATGATGGGGGAACTCCTAACTCCTCCAGTTAGTTGTTTAATTGTCCACCACCATTCACAGCTGGATGTGGCAGGACTGCAGAGCTTAGATCTGATCCGTTGGTTATGGGATCGCTTAGCTCTGTCTATCGCATGCTGCTTACGCAGTTTGGCATGCAAGTAGTTTTGGGTTGTAGCTTCACCAGGTTGACACCTCATTTTGAGGTATGCCTGGTGCTGCTCCTGGCATGCCCTCCTGCACTCTTCATTGAACCAGGGTTGGTCTCCTGGCTTGATGGTAATGGTAGAGTGGGGGATATGCCGGGCCATGAGGTTACAGATTGTGGATGAGTACAATTCTGCTGCTGCTGATGGCCCACAGCGCCTCATGGATGCCCAGTTTTGCATTGCTAGATCTGTTCGAAATCTATGCCATTTAGCACGGATAGTGCCACACAACACGATGGACGGTGTCCTCAATGTGAAGGCGGGACATCGTCTCCACAAGTACTGTGCGGTGGTCACTCCTACCAATACTGTCATGGACTGAAGCATCTGCGGCAGGCAGATTGGTGAGGACGAGGTCAAGTATGTTTTTCCCTTGTGTTGGTTCCCCCACCACCTGCCGCAGACCCAGTCTAGCAGCTATGTCCTTTCGGATTCGGCCAGCTCAGTCAGTAGTGGTGCTACCGAGCCACTCTTGGTGATGGACATTAAGGTCCCCCACCCAGAGTACATTTTGTGCCCTTGCCACCCTCATTGTTTCCTCCAAGTGGTGTTCAACATGGAGGAGTACTGAGTCATCAGCTGAGGGAGGACGGTAGGTGGTAATCAGTACGAGGTTACCTTGCCCATGTTTGACCTGATGCCATGAGACTTCATGGGGTCCGGAGTCGATGTTGAGGACTCCCAGGGCACCTCCCTCCCTACTGTATACCACTGTGCCGCCACCTCTGGTGGGTCTGTCCTGCCGGTGGGGCAGGACATACGCGGGGATGGTGATGGCAGTGTCTGGGACATTATCTGTCAGGTATGATTCTGTGAGTATGACTGTCAGGCTGTTGCTTGACTAGTCTGTGGGACAACTGTCCCAACTTTGGCACAAGCCCCCAGATGTTAGGAAGGAGGACTTTGCAGGGTCGACAGGGCTGGGTTTGCCATTGTCGTTTCCGGTGCCTCGGTCAATGCCGGTTGGTCTGTCCGGTTTCATTCTTTTTTATAGATTTTGTAGCGGTTAGATACAACTGAGTGGGTTGCTAGGCAATTTCAGAGGGCATGTAAGAGTTAACCACATTGTTGTGGGTCTGGAGTCACATGTAGGCCAGACCAGGTAAGGACAGCAGATTTCCTTCCCTAAAGGACATTAGTTTTTACAACAATCGACAATGGTTTCATGGCCATCATTAGACACGCTTTTTTAATTCCAGATTTATTAATTAAATTCAAATTCCACTTTCTGCTGTGGTGGGATTCGAACCCATGTCCCCAGAGAAATACCCTGGGTCTCTGGGTTACTAGTCCAGTGATAATACCACTACGCCACCGCCTACCCTATGGGATTGGCACCCCATCTACAAACATTCACTCCCTCCACCACCGACGCGCAGTGGCAGCAGTGTGTACCATCTACAAGATGCACTACAGCAATGCACCAAGGCTCCTTAGACAGCACCTTCCAAACCCGCGACCTTTACCAAATAGAAGGACAGTACATGGGAATGCCACCACCTGAAAGTTCCCCTCCAAGCCACACACCATCCTGACTTGGAACGATATCGCCGTTCCTTCACTGTCGCTGGGTCAAAATCCTGGAACTCCCTTCCTAACAGCACAGTGGGTGTACCTACCCCAAATGGACTGCAGCAGTTCAAGAAGGCAGCTCACCACCAACTTCTCGCGGGCAATTAGGGATGGGCAATAAATGCTGGCCTGGCCAGCGTCGCCCACATCCCATGAATGAATAAAGAAAAAAGCTAAGGAACAAAACAAAAGGTGCAATTACATTGCTCGGTGTAGTCTAAAGGCCACCAACTAGTGGAAAGGATGTAGAGGAACATAGTTGCAAAGAAATTACAGCGAGGTGTATGTATTAGAGTATTTATAATGGGGGATTATAATTATCTGAATAAAGACTGGGATAGTTGTAGTGTAAAGGGTAAAGAGGCGCAAAGGTTCCTACAATTTGTTCAGGAAAATTTTCTATGACAGTACGTTTCCAGTCCAACATGAAAGGAGGCACTGCTGGACCTAGTTCTTGGGAATGAGGTGGGCCAAGTGGATCAAATAGCAGAAGAACATATTTAGGGGACAGTGATCATTGCATCATAAGGTTTAGGTTGGCTATAGAAAAGGACAAAGAACAATCCAGAGTAAGAATAATTAACTGGGAGAAAGTCAACTTCAATGGGGTAAGAATGAATCTGGGCCGACTAAATTGGAATCAAAGGTTGGCAGGAAAAACGGTAACTGAACAATGGACTACTTTCAAAGAAGAGATAGTTCAGGCGCAGTCCAAGTATATTCCCTCGAAGGGGAAAAGTAGGGCAAACAAATAGAGCTCCCTGGATGACAAAAGCGATTGAGATGACGAAGAAAAAGTGTGCTTATAACTGATATCAGGTAGATAATACAATGGAGAACCAGGCTGAATATAGAAGGTTCAGAGGGGAAGTGAAAAGGCAAATAAGAGAAGCAAAGAGAGAGTATGAAAAGTAACTGACTGTTAACATAAAAGGGAATCTCAAAGTCTTCTATAGGCATATAAATAGTAAAAAGTGGAGTGGGGCCAATTAAGAACCAAAAGGGGAATTTACACATGGAGGCAGGGGAATATTTGAGGTATTAAATGAATACTTTACATCTGTCTTTGTCAAGAAAGAAGATGCTACCCAGGCCACAGTCAAAGAGGAGGTAATTCAGACTCTAGAAGATTTAAAATTGATGAGGTATTCGATAGACTGTCTATAATTAAAGTTGATAAAGCATCAGGACCGGTTGAGATACATCCAGGGGTACTGAGGGAAGTGAGTGGAAATTGCGGAGGCACTGGCCATTAATTTTCCAGTCTCCCTTAGACTCAGGTGGTGCCAGAGGACAGACGAATTGCCAATGTTGCACCCTTGTTCAAAAAAAGTCCAGCAACCAAAGGCCAGTCAGTTTAACTTCGGTGGTGGGGAAACTTCTAGAAACAATAATGCAGGACTAAATTAATAGTCACATGGACAAATGAGAGTTAATTAAGGAAAGCCAGCATGGATTCGTTAAGGGAAAACCATGTTTAACTAACTTGCTGGAGGTTTTTGAAGAGGTAACAGAGAGGGTTGATGAGTTCAATGCTGTTGATGTGGTGTACATGGACTTCCAAAAGGCATTTGATACAGTGCCGTACAACAAACTTGAGCAAAGTTATAGCTCATGGAATAAAAGGGACAATCACCCACAAGGTGAATTGCTCACTCGGAGAACTGGTGCGGACGCAATGGGCCGAATGGCCTCCTGAGCTGTAAGAATTCTGTGATTCTGTGGTCCATATACGTTTGGCACCTCCCAGCTGTGTGCCCATCTTTACGACTGTTCAATGTTTAAACTTTCCCATTCAAGTTTCCATCTCTGCAGTACTGAAACAAGCCCCAATAAGTCACAAATGAGATGCTGTATGCCAGTGACCATGGTGCAGTATTTCTATCCTCCTTGCTTCAAACTCGCTGTAGCCTTTGCGACAGTCGACCTCGCTCTCCTCTTCCAACGTCTCTACGACATTGTACAGTTCAGAGGACCACCTTTGCTCAGTTCCAAGAGAATTGGATAGTTATCTGAAGAGAAAAAGTTGCAAGGCTATGGGCAAAAGGCAGGGGAGAGGCTTGAGTCGAGTAGCTCTTAGCTGGCATGGGCACAATGGGCTGAATGGTCTTCTATGCTGTGACCATTCTATGATTCAATCTAATCCTGCCAAAGCATCTCCAGCAATGGCACCAGCACTGCCAACTCTACTGTCTGATTTGTTCAGCTACCTATCTGAGGTCCAGTGCTGAATGAGTTTCTTACAGTTAAGCATGGAAAAAAGCAATGACATTATCTTCCGCCTCATCATTAAACTCCAAACCCTTGTCCTTGTCTCAGGGTCAACCAGCCCATTCGCACCCCCTCAGCATCTTATTTGATGAGCTGAGTTTCTGATCATAAAGATTGCCTCCTTCCATCTTCATCGCATTGCCCGACTCCACCCCTGCCTCAGTTCATCTATTGCAGAAACCCTTATACTTGTCTTTGTCACTTCCAGACTTGACTATTCCAATACAAAAGCAAAATGCTGAGAATGCTGGAAATAGTCAGCAGGTCGGGCAGTATCTGTGGAGAGAGAAAGAGTTAACGTTTCAGGTCTGTGTGACCTTTCATCAGAACTGCCAACTATTCCAATACTCTTCTGGCTGGCCTCTCACCGACACTCCATGAGCTTCATCCCATCCAAAACTCTGCTGTATATATACTATCCTGATCCTGATCACCTGCATTGGCTTCAAAATTAAAATTATCTCCCTTGTGTATAAATCTATCTCTGGAGTAGTCTTCAGGTTTACATCCTCCAATACAGGCCTCCATTGCCTTCAGCCATCTA
This sequence comes from Heterodontus francisci, assembly GCF_036365525.1. Lineage (NCBI taxonomy): Eukaryota > Metazoa > Chordata > Chondrichthyes > Heterodontiformes > Heterodontidae > Heterodontus > Heterodontus francisci. Next base: position 166,073,640 of record NC_090373.1, on the reverse strand, counting down.
GGCTATGGAATCTCCTCCCTCTCCTCCTCTAAACAACCTTTCTTAAATCCACCTCTTTGCCCAAGGTTTTGCACTGTTGCATATTAATGACTCATCAACAGAATGAACTAACAAAGGATTCTGGAGACAGATGGACTCAGCCCAAACCAAGATGAATAGGTGTGAAGTTGCACCCTGTTAACAGAATGGTCTCCATTCAGACATCAATCGATAGCCAAGGCCTCCACATCCTGTCCATTGTGTGGTGACAGGAGGGGAGAGGACCATATGTCTCCTAACAGAAACTCTGATGAATTTTTACTGTAAAAAGGAGCCAGGGGGGAGATCAAGGCAGCATCTTACGAAAGCAGTCCAGCTAGGGACTGTGAAAGAGATCCAGCCAAGCAAGGAAGAAGTCCTGCTGCAAATTCTATACTTCAGCTTGCTGCAGCAGAGACCGTAGTAGCCATCAGAAAAGCTACAACGCCTCAACAAGTTCAAGACTACAAATGCCCAGGCCTATACCTTTTAAAAGAGACTGTTGTCCTGAGAAAATTCAACAGATTTACCGTAAACTACGAACACCTACCTCACTGTACTTTAAACTGCTTAATCCTTTTCTCTCTATATCTATTCTTGTGTATGTGTGGGTGAGGTTGCAACCATTTCCGGTTTTGTGTAAAGATAAATAGTTTTTTAACCTACAAAAAAACCTGTCAATTGTCTGTTTATTTGACCCGAAAGAGACTCCAGGGCCAACGCAACATTTTAACAAAACACCATTGCGGGCAGTTGGGAGGTGAAGATTGGGAAACACCCACACTGATTTTCACCTGTCCGTAACACTGTGCAACTTGATCAATGCACTAACTGGACTTAATCATAACTTGTACTGGAATCTGACACAGTATACAATAAATAACTATAATTGACAAAAAAGCTTCTTTTGTCATAAGTTACACGATTTGTTTAAGAATGATAGAAACATAGAAAAATAGGAGCAGGAGTGGGCCATTCGGCCCTTCGAACCTGCTCCGCCATTCAATACAATCATGGCTGATCATCCAAGCTCAGTAACCTGTTCCCACCTTCTGTCGGTATCCCTTGATTCCATTAGCCCTAAGAACTATATTTAAATTTTTCTTGAATATGTTTAATGATTCAAATATATTTAATGATTCAACTGCTTTCCGTGGTAGAGAATTCCACAGGTTCACCACTCTCTGGGTGACGAAAACTCTCCTCATCTCAGTCCTAATTGGCTTACTCCTTATCCTTTGACTGTGACCCCTGGTCCTGGATTCCCCCGCCATTGGGAACATCCTTCCTGCATCTAATCTGTCCAGTCCTGTTAGAATTTTGAGGGTTTCTATGAGATCTCCTCTCATTCTTCTGAACTCTAGCGCATACAAGCCTAATCGACCCAATCTCTCTTCATACGTCAGTCCTGCCATCCCAGGAATCAGTCGGGTGAGCCTTCACTGCACTCTGCCCATAGCAAGAACATCCTTCCTCAGATAAGGAGACCAAAACTGCACACAATACTCCAGATGTAGTCTCACCAAGGCTTGTATAATTGCAGCAAGACATCCTTGCTCTTGTACTCTAATCCTCTTGCTATGAAGGCCAACATACCATTTGCCACCTTAACTGCCTGCTACACCTGCATGCTTACTTTCAGCGACTGACGCACATGGACACCCGGGTCTCGCTGCACCTCCCCCTTTCCCAATCTTGCGCCGTTCAGTTAATCTGCCTTTCTGTTTTTGCCACCAGAGTGGATAACCTCACATTTATCCATATTATACTGCATCTGCCATGTGTTTGCCCACTCACTCAACCTATCCAAATCACACTGGAGCTTCTCTGCATCCTCCTCACGGCTCACACTCCCACCCAGCTTTGTGTCGTCTGCAAACTTGGATATATTACATTTAATTCCCTCATCTAATCATTAATATATATTGTGAATAGCTGGGGTTCTAGCACTGATCCCTGCGGTACCCCACTAGTCATTGCCTGCCACTCGGAAAAAGACCAGTTTATTCCTACTCTTTGTTTCCAGTCTGCCAACCAGTTCTCTATCCATATCAGTACCTTACCCCCAATCCCATGTGCTTTAATTTTGCATGCTAATCTCTTATTTGGGACCTTATCGAAAGCCTTCTGAAAGTCCAAATACACCACATCCACTGATTCTCCCTTATCTCTTCTGCTAGTTGCATTCTCAAAAAAATTCCAGAAGATCTGTCAAGCATGATTTCCCTTTCGTAAATCCATGTTGACTTTGTCCGATCCAGTCATTGTTTTCCAAGTGCTCTGCTATTACATCTTTTATAATGGACTCTAGCATTTTCCCCACTACTGATGTCAGGCTAAGTGGTCTATAATTCCCTGTTTCTCTCTACCTCTTTTTAAAAATAGTGGTGTTACGTTAGCTACCCTCCAATCTGTTGGAACGGTTCCAGAGTCTATAAAGTTTTGAAAAATGGCCAGCAATGCATCTACTATTTCTAGGGCCACTTCCTTAAGTACTCTGGGATGTAGATTATCAGGCCCTGAGGATTTATCGGCCTTCAATCCCATCAATTTCCCTAACACCATTCCCTACTAATACTGATTTCATACATTTCCTCCTCCTCACTAGACCCTATGTTCCCCAACATTTCTGGGAGGTAATTTGTGTCCTCCTTTATGAAGACAAAACCAAAGTATGTATTTAATTGATCTGCCATTTCTTTGTTCCCCATTATAAATTCCCCCGTTTCTGACTGTAAAGGACCCACATTTGTCTTCACTAATCTTTTTCTCTTCACATATCTATAGAAGCTTTTACAGTCAGTTTTTATGTTTTCTGCAAGCTTACTCTCATACTCTAGTTTCCCCTTCTTAATCAATCCCTTTGTCTTCCTTTGCTGAATTCTAAACTGCTCCCAATCCTCAGGTTTGCTGCTTGTTCTGGCCGTTTTATATTTCTCCCCCTTGGATCGATTACTATCCCTAATTTCTTTTGTAAGCCACAGTTGAGCCACCCTTCCTGTTTTATTTTTGCGCCAGACAGGAATGAACAATTGTTGTAATTCATCCATGCGCTGTTTAAATGCTAACCGTTGCCTATCCACTGTCAACCTTTTAGGTAACGTTCACCGATTTATCATAGCCAACTCGCGCCTCATACCTTCATGGTTTCTTTTGTTTAGATTCAGGACCCTAGTCTCGGAATCAACTCTCACTCTCCATCTTAATGAAGAATTCTATCATGTTATGGTTGCTCTGCTGCAGGGGACTCGGCACAACAAGATTGTTAACTAATCCTTTCTCATTACACAATACCCAGTCTAGGATGGCCTGTTCTCTCGTTGGTTCCTCAACGTATTGGTCCAAAAAACCATCACGTACGCACTCCAGGAATTCCTCCTCTACAGTAGGAAGTGAAGAGACCTTTAGTTTCAGTTTGTAGTGATGCAGCAGAAGAATTGAGAAAAAATTAAGAGATGCATTAGCCATGTTGCTTTCACTAAACTGGGATTGAGTAAAGAGTAGTATTGGTTGAGTTGAGAAAGAGCGCAGTAAGTATTGTAGACTTGACCAAAATTTTAATTTGTCTGTTTTTAAATGGAACAGAGTATAAATATTCATTGGGAATTTGAAGATTTAAACTTTAATGCTACTAAAACAACTGATTTACTTTAGTCCTGCTCTGTCACAATATAATGTAAAAGCATGCAGTAAACTCAAATAGCAGTCAGGTAAAGTTGATTTAATTCCCGGATGCAAAAATTTCAAAGTTGTATTCTCCACACCCTATTCCCCTGTGCCCCTTGCATGCTTGCCTGAATCTCTCAAGTGCACCTTGCCCTCTGGCACTAGTGAGCTTATTCTGTCCCTCATCCCGCCCAGTCTGTCACCAATCCTACCCTCACCTTAACACCTGCTCTTCCCCCTTGCAGTGCTGTCTCTCTCTCATTTGTTTCAACTTATATGAAAATGTTAGCATAATAGCTTAAACATCTGCTTTGAAAAATGGGAACTCAAGGTATTCAGTCTTGTAAGTGGGTGAGATTTGCTGCTTGCAAACTAACACATTTTCAATATGCTCAAATAGATGCCAGTCAAGACCAGGCAATGGTGAATTTGTTAGCTGGGTTAGAGGAAGACGGGTATGCGAATACAAGATTCCCATTTGCACCTGGTAGGTCTTCGCAACAACAATCTGCAGGCAATTGCAGCTACCAGCAGAACAGTGATGATGAAGAAAATGAGCCTGAAATTCAGAAAGAAGAGTTGGAACTCAGTTTAATAATGTCACAGCGTTGGGATGGTGAATTTCCAGATAATATTGGGAAAATTAGGTAAGAAATTTATACATCTAGTCTATCTAACATTTGGGAAAACGCTGTACTTTCTGTGACTGATTTTAAGTCATTTTGTAGTAGAGAACTTGAGTGTTGCTGAAAATAGAGACATGCTGTCGAAACTTTTCGTCTTGCACTCATCAGGACAATCACAAGAATAACCAATGTAAGGGAAAAGAACAACTTATACTGTATGAGAAGAGAGTGCTGATTGGTTGGCAAGTGAACTCTGGTAGAGGCGTTGCCATGGCGAATGCACCAGTTTATGGTGACTGACAGTTAACTACCAAGCTTTGTTTAAAATTTAAGCCAGGCAGCTTGACTCTGAATGGTCAAGGCATTTCCCTGAGGAATGAACCGGCGAATGGCTGACACCTATTTTGTTCAGCTGAAACAGGCGCAATGTTTGTACATGGCCTTTCTGGCTGCAAAGAACAGGGGCCCTGTGTATTAATATTTGTAGCTTCCAGTACGTGCAAATGCGCCACACTGTGAACCCTACTGACAATCTAAGAATTACGCTGACAGCTAAGAATTACGCTGACGATCAATTTAAGATTGTTAGTAGGGCTCACAGTGTGGTGCATTTGCACGTACTGGAAGCTACAAATATTAATACACAGGACCCTGTTCTTTGCAGACAGAAAGAATATTTATTTTTTATTCATTCATGGGATGTGGGCATCGCTGGCTAGGCCAGCATTTATTGCCCATCCCTAATTGCCCTTGAGAAGGTGGTGGTGAGCTGCCTTCTTGAACCACTGCAGTCCATTTGGGGTAGGTATACCCGCAGTGCAGTTAGGAAGGGAGTTCTAGGATTTTGACCCAGCGTCAGTGAAAGAACGACGATATAGTTCCAATTCACTTGGAGGAGAACTTGGTGGTGGTCCCATGCATTTGCTGCCCTTCTTCTAGTTGGTAGAAGTCGCGAGTTTGGAAGGTGCTGTCTAAGGAGCCTTGGTGCATTGCTGCATGGATCTTGTAGATGGTACACAATGCTGCCACTGTGTGTCCATGGTGGAGGGAGTGAATGTTTGTGGATGGCGTGCCAATCAAGCAGACTGCCTTGTCCTGAATGGTGTCGAGCTTCTTGAGTGTTGTTGGAGCTGCACCTATCCAGGCAGGTGGAGAGTATTCCATCACTTGTGTCGTATAGATGGTGGACAGGCATTGGGGAATCAGGAGGTGAGTTACTCGCTGCAGGATTCCTAGCCTCTGACCTGCTCTTGTAGCCATGGTATTATATGGCTACTCCAGTTCAATTTCTGGTCAATGGTAGCCCCATGGATGTTAGTGGGGAATTCAGCGATTGTAATGCCATTGAATGTCAAGGTGCGATGGTTAGATTCTCTCTTGTTTGAGATGGTCATTGTCTGGCACTCTTGTGGCACGAATGTTCGTTTGCACTTAACAGCCCAAGCTGGGATATTGTCCAGTTCTTGCTGCATTTCTACATGGACTCCTTCAGTATTTGAGGAGCTACGAATGGTGCTGAACATTGTGCAATCATCAGCGAGCATCCCCACTTCTGACCTTATGATTGATGGAAGGTCATTGATGAAGCCGCTCAAGATGGTTGGGCCTAGGACACTACCCTGAGGAACTCCTGCAGTAATGTCCTGGAGCTCAGATGACTGACCTCCAAGGACCACAACCATCTTCCTTTGCGCTAGGTATGACTCCAACCAGCGGAGGGTTTTCCCCCTGATTCCCATTGACTTCAGTTTTGCTAGGGCTCCTTGATGCCATACTCTGATAGGGGTGCCTTGATGTCAAGTCACGCCTCCTGTACAAACATTGTGCCTGTTTCAGCTGAACAAAATAAGTGACAGCTGGTTCATTCAACTGGTGCATTCGCCATGGCACTGCCTCTACCAATCAGAGTTCACTTACCAACCAATCAGCACTCTCTTCTCATACAGAATAAGTTTTTGTTTTCCCTGACATTGGTTATTCATGTGGATTGTCTTGATGAGTGCAAAGCTTCAACAACATGTCTCTATTTTCAGCAATGCTGATTTTTAAATGCCTAATTTTTATTCATATTCATCTGCAGGCATTTATTGAGTATTGATCCAAAGAAAGGACAGAATGGTATAAGCCTTGGCTGTGTCTTAGCACACTCTACTTATCTGTGCACCAATAGTGTCATGTTACCAGTATTTTCTATTTAATCATTGATGTGTAGTGTTTCACAGTCTTAAGCAGCCAATATTAGATACTAGGTTGACCAAAGCCATCATCTTAGGCCCTTGCTGAAAATTCTGTTCTCGCCACCCCTTCCACTGCGTCCTTTTGCTGAATTAGATTGTTTGCAACCGCAGTGTCCTATCCAACTGAACGTCTAACCCCATATCCCCTCCATTTCACTGAAATAGCGATTGAAGTCAGAGACTTGTTAAGCTTTTCAATGCAGGCATTACATTGAAAATTTTTTTTTTTTTAAATTGTACAGATCTACTTGTATTAGTTTGAAGTTGCTTAATTCACCTTACTGGATAATTTAAATTATGCGTAAAAGGTTTTTTGAATAATTTAAATTGGTTTAAAAAAAAATTAGAATTATCGGGAGTGGGTAATTGTGCTCAAGGTTGGGAATGAATTGAAGAGACTTCAGTCCTTTTATAAAGAAATTTTACTAAATTCTATAGTCTCAGTAAGTTATTCACTCAAGGTAAATGGGTAATCTACTTCTCTGCACCTCGTATCTAGTCACTTACCAGCAGAGATTTGGCAATGGGTCATCTAACTTGATCAAGGCATGTAGGTGAGGTGCAACCCTTCCAATAATCTGCATACAGGTGGATTGCAATCAAAATACATTCAATTTAACTGATTTGAAGAATTCTCAAATACAAGAAGGACACTGAGTTTAACTTCATTTTTTTCAGCATATGAAATAGGATTAACTCTAGATATTAGTGTTTGGTGAATAAATCATAAGCGCACATAAAAAAGAAGCAGGAGTAGACCATATGGCCTCTGAGCTTGCTCTACCATTCAACACGATCATGAACGATCTGCTTCAACTCTCCTTTCCCCCGTGGATTCCCTGAGATCAAATCTATCTATCCCAGCCTTGAATATACTCAACAATGGAGCATCCACAACACTCTGGGGTAGGGAATTTAAAAGATTCACAAATCCGAGTGAAGAAATTTCTCCTCATCTCAGTCCTAAATAATCAATCCCTATCCTGAGGCCATACCCCAGTATTCTAGATTCCCCAGCTGGGAAAGCAACCTCTGTCTACCCTGCCAAACCTGTCTATATCTCTCTTCAGCCTCTTGTGTCCTACTCACAGCTTACATTCCCACCTAGCTTTGTATCATCAGCAAACTTGGATGCAGTAAGCTTTCCAATCTAATAGGATATTGGTTGTGCTGAAAATGTTTCAAGCCAATGAATATCTTTGCAGAATTATTGAAAAGAAGTATTGTTTCAGATTTTCAGAGAAGAATGTAAGTGACTGCTCATCAGAGGAAGATAATGCGTTTCCTGACGGTCAGATAGAGTGGCGAGGAAATCGGAACATGGTGGCTAATCTTTCTATTCCTCAGCTTGATGGAGCTGCAGATGAGAACACTGGTATGTGTCTTTGTTGTCTAGTGTAACCCATTGAGTACTGAAGGGCTAGGTTGGCTTACACAGCATGCAGATATTTTATCTGTTGGAAATAAAAATTGCATTCTTAATACTATGGATTAATTTCAGTCTGTTGCAAAATTGAGAATTAATTAAAGGAAATGTTTAGTTCATTAACATTATTTGTCATCTGAGTTGAATTAATTTTCCTTCTAGCTATTCATTTACACGAGTGGGGAAGGTCATCTAGTAAAATACAAATAAAAACAAGAAATGCTGGAACCACTCAGCAGGTCTGGCAGCATCTGTGGAAAGAGAAGCAGAGTTAACGTTTTGGGTCAGTGACCCTTCTTCGGAACGCTGACCCGAAACGTTAACTCTGCTTCTCTTTCCACAGATGCTGCCAGACCTGCTGAGTATTTCCAGCATTTCTTGTTTTTATTTCAGATTTCCAGCATCCGCAGTATTTTGCTTTTATTTTAGTAAAATACAAAAACTGGTAATGCACGCATTTCCTGTTCTTCGCACTTCACATGCACAATGCTATGCAAATTTTATTCATTAATGTATAAAGAACCAAAGGCAACCATTTCCCATGTACAGAAGAATTCACTAGCAATTCAACACCAGAGTCATCACATCTACAGGCTCTAATTTGCTGGCGCACACAAAGGCGCAAGGTCTTGATCTGGGGATTTGTGATCCGCAATGCCTATTGTGATCCTGGAATTTTGAGGTTCATTATTGCAGATCCTTGATGGGGATTGATATTGCTTTTTACCATTGCCTTCATTTGGCTACTAGGATCTCTGTCTTTCGCCAACTCCTCCACTCTTGGTTCTCTCTTGCCTGTGCTCCCCAACCCTTTGGCTCCTGCTTCTGTCCACCAAATCATTAGAAATAATGCCAGCAACACTGTTCCTTAGTGACTGAACTTTCTTCTTGCTGTTGCATTACTTCTGTAATATGAAGGTTTTAAGCAGTGTATTCTGGCATTTGTCATCATTAAAGTAATGAGGGATTCTGTGTATACACATCTTGGGACTTTAAAGCCAGTTGGAGTAATTCTAGTCTGGTTAGACCCATTAGAATGCTTGTTACTATAGTAAGACATTCTCAAATTAAGCAGACTTTCTTCAAGACTCTTTATTTTCATGTATTGTTGCTATTTTTATATTAGTTTTAGTTTAGTTTAGTTTAGAGATACAGCACTGAAACAGGCCCTTTGGCCCACCGAGTCTGTGCCGGCCATCAACCACCCACTTATACTAATCCTATACTAATCCCATATTCCTACCACATCCCCACCTGTCCCTCAATTCTCCTACCACCTACCTATACTAGGGGCAATTTATAATGGCCAATTTACCTACCAACCTGCAAGTCTTTGGCTGTGGGAGGAAACCGGAGCACCCGGAGAAAACCCACGCAGACAAAGGGAGAACTTGCAAACTCCACAAAGGCAGTACCCAGAATTGAACCCGGGTCGCTGGAGCTGTGAGGCTGTGGTGCTAACCACTGCGCCACTGTGCTGCCCATAATGAGGTTTTAAACTAGCTTGTCGGGGGATGGGAACCTGAGGGGTAGCTCAAATTGGAAGGAAGTAAAGCTGTTAACAGGAGGTAGAAAAGTAGCAAGTGACATTAGAAGGCAATATTTGTACTGCTTCCACTAGTAACTTTTTAACAGCAATGCTGTAAAGAAAATGAGGTGCTATGGCTTCCTAAAGCATTGAGAGCCACATGCAGCATTAGTTTTCTCGAGTTATTCTTAAGGCATTTGCAGCAAATATAAATGTGGACCAGGAGGCGAGTCCTCAGTTTGTTTTCAAGTCTCTGACAGCCCAACAACTCAAGACCTCTGCGCCAACTGTGTGCTCAGCATACTGTGCAGCCCTGCAATGCAGTTTCCCGCATGTTGCCTTGTAGGATCTTCCCATTGTTAGGTTGTTTAAAGGCACTATTTCCCTTCCAGTCTACAAACAACACTTATAGATTCAAATGGTAAATGTTTTTCTTTTCCCTCCTCCCAAAAAAAATTAGTCGATACTTTGTGCAAAGATTAGTCAGAGAAAAAGTTACAAGTGACACATTGGTCTGTTCTTGTACTATGCAATGTAAAAGGCCAAGCATTTGCTGATTCAGGCACACGTATATTGATCTATTAAAATTCAACCATGCATTTTATTCTCACTAACATCAACTTGCATTTATATGGCACCTTTTAACATAGTAAAATTTCCCATCATGGAAACATTATCAAACAAAAGTTGACAGAGGAGATATTGGAAGAGAGAGGGGCACAGAGGTTTAAGGAGGGAATTCCAGAGCTTGTGGCCTAGACAACCAAAGACATGACTGCCAGTGGTAGAGCAATGGAAATTAGGGATGCGCAAGATGCCAAAATTGAACAAATGCAGGGATCTTAGAGGTTTATAGGGCTGGAAGAGGTTACATAGAGGGAGGGGCGATGCCATGGAGAGATTTGAAAACATGGATGAGAATTTTAAAATAAAAACAAAAGAGGTAGGCCATATGCCTCTTCAAGCCTGCTCTACTATTGAGTAAGACCACAATTGATCTTCCTCAACTCCAATTGCCCTCCTGATTTCCATATTTCTTGATTCCTTTGGTGTCGAAAAATCCATCTATCTCACTCCTGAATATACTCGATGACTGACCACCCACAACCCTCGTGTAGATAATTCCAAAGATTTACAACACTGAGTGAAGAAATTTCTCCTAAATGGAGAAATGGCTTAACCTGAGATTATGCCCCCTAGTTCGAGACTCTCCAGCCAGGGGAAACAGCCTCTGAACATCTATCCTGTCAAGCACTCTCAATCTCTCATGTTTAAATCAGATTATCTCTAATTCTAAACTCCAGAGAGTATAAGCCCATTCTATTCTATCTCTCCTCATAGGGCCACCCTCTCATCCCAGGAATCAATCCAGTGAACCTTCTTTGCACTTTACTAAGGCAAGTATATCATCCCTTAGATACATAGGCCCAGACTGTGCACCGTACTCCCAGGTGTGAGCTCACCAAAGCTTTGTACAATTTATCGAGACTTCCTTATTCTTGTACTCCAATTCCCTTGCAATAAAGGCAAATATGCCATTTTCCTTCTTAATTGCCTGCTGTACCTGCATGTTAACTTTGTGTGGTTCATGTACGAGGGCACCCAAATCTCTCTGCATACCAACATTTGCTTGTCTGTCGCGGTTTTAAAAAAACAAAAGTTTTTCTATTTCAACTAAAATAGATAATTTTGCATTTCCTTTCATTATACGCTCCAATCTGCTTGCCTACTCACTTAACCTGTCTCTATCCCTTTGCAGACTGTGTCCTCCTCGTAGTTTACTTTCCTGTCTCGAGCTTTGTATAGTCAGGTAACATAGATATATTATACTGTCCCTTCATCCAAGTCATTAATGTAGATTGTGAATAGCTTAAGCCCCAGTACTGATCCTTGCGGCACCCTACCAGTAATAGCCTTTGAACCTGAGAATGACCCATTTACTCCTACTTTGCTTTCTATTGGCTAACCAATCCTCTTTCGCTGTGGATCTTACCTCCAGGTCCATGAACCCATGGGTAATATCCTTTTGTGTGACACCTTATCAAATCACTTTTGGAAATCCAAATATACCACATCTGTTGGTTTCCTTTCATCTACCCAGCTAGTTACATCCTCAAAAAACTAATAGGTTAATCAAACATGTTTGTTCCATTCCAGCAAGCCAGGCAGTAAAGGAAAGAACCAGAGCCAATCTTTACATACTTTATTGGCTTTTATTTGCAGAAATTCACACAACAAACATGGACCTCGTAACACAACCGCCATATTTTCAGTCTGTTCCAATTTATAGGAGCATAAGTGAATCCCTGGTTAATGTCCAATATCCGCATATAATTAAGCACAATTACTATACAGTTATAATTTCCCTTTCATAATACCATGTTGATTCTACCTAATCGTTATAATTTCTCCTGTTTCAGTCTTTAAGGAATCTACATTTACTGTGCTACTCTGTTCATTTTTACATACATGTAAAAGCTCTTACAATCTGTAAACTAGCCAGAAATACAAAAACACCATATTTGTTTTTCTCTATCAATTCGAGGCATTGATGACCTGGAGGCCAATAAAGGTCAGTGAGCACAAAGTTGATGGGTGTGGGTTAGGATAGGGGCAGCAGTGTTTTGGATGAGTACAAGTTTGAGACAATTAATCTAAACAGTGGCAGTTCTGGAGCAGACTGTGGGGAAGAATGTATGAGGTCCACAGTGAGCCTGAGCTTGGGGAAGAGGCTGAATTTCTTGACAACTGGACAATCTTGCATTTCATATTCATTGCCCTCCGAGTCTCTCACCAATTTGACTTGGTGATTTATCAGGGCATAGGGTTGGTGGCAAGAAGCAGTCATGCAGAGAAAGCAGGCAGGAAAACTGAGAGGCTTAAAGTTGAATCTGGGAAAGGAGGCACACCAATATCAGGAAGGAAAATAACCTAACGTAGATGGAGCCAGCTATGAATGGAGACTACAGATCTGTGCCTGTGAAGAAGCAGGTTCTAGACCAGATGAGCCTGCAAGTTTCACTTGCAGGGGGTTCAGGTAAAGAGTCAGATGGTGGGAAGTAATCAGTTGATCCCAGTTGATATACTAAGTCATGTGAACGTTGCTGCATAGGAACCACATGATTTCCACTTGTTTGGAAAAAGTGGCAGATCTAAGGGGAAAATGAGATAGGTAGAAGAGGACTTGAGCTCAATGTTTTTCACATCAGTAGATGATATGGTGACTCCTGGAAGAAAACACATCAGAAAACAGATGTGTAACTTTTTTTAAAGTTGTAATCACATACCCACATCAACTTTGTGTAGAAGGGCACAGTAATACTGCAGGTCAATGGATAATTTTGCTTCTCTCAGTCCTGAGATCTTACATTGTAGTGAGGCACCATCCTAAGCATGAACAGTTTATACAATCATAAATAAGAGCAGGAGTAGGCCATTCGGCCCCTCGAGCTTTCTCCACCATTCAATACGAAGATGGCTGATCTTATTGTGGCCTTAACTCCTGCCACCCCCATATATTCAATGACCCAGCCTCCACCGCTCTCTGCGGAAGAGAATTCCAAAGATTAATGACCCTCTGAAGAAATTCCTCCTTGTCTTAAAAGGGAGACCCCTTATTCTGAAACTGTGTCCTCTAGTTAGGAGAGGCAGTGGCATAGCAGTAATGTCACTGGACCAGTAATCCAGAAACCCAGGAGGGAAAGGTTCTAAAGTGTATTCAAGAGAATTTTCTAAATCAGTGTTTCTGGTCCAATGAGGAAGGAGGCATTGCTGGATCTGGTTCTGGGGAATGCAGTGGGACAAGTGGATCAAGTTTCAGGAGGAGTTTATTGAGGGGACAGTGATCATAGTGTCATAAGGTTTAGGTTAGCTATGGGAAAGGACAAATGGCAATCCAGAGTGAAAATAATTAAAATTGGGGGAGGGCCGGTTTCAGTGGGTGAGAACAGATCTTGCCCAGGTAAATTGGCAACAAAGATTGGCAGGCAAAACTGTAGCAGAATAATGAGCTTCCTTTAAAGAGGAGATAGTACCTCTAAGTGTAAAATCCTATTATTTAATTTTCCTAGCCATTCTGCATTCGCTGATTGGATAGTTGCAGGTTCCATCTGAGAATTTCCTAGGCCTACTTCTGCCTCATCTTCACTATCCTTTTCCTTCTCCACAGTCCAGATTACCTGACATGCTTGTACTGGCTTATCCTCATCCTTGTGATATTATGGTTTGAGCATATTAATGTGACATAACCGGTTCTTCCAGCTATCAGCGGTGTCAATCAAGTAATCTACCTTACCCACTCTTTTGCTCACTCTATATGGGCCACTGAACCGTGCTTTCAATGGTTTTCCCTATGACGGTAGCAACACTAATACCTCATCCCCTGGTTTTATGGTAGGTTGTGGTTTTCCCACTGTTTGACAGGTGTGGCATGCCCTACAAAATTGTCTTGCATCCTTTGCAAGACCTAGCCAGTAGTAATGTTAGCTTATGTGTGATTTGGTCTTCCGAATTCCCCTATGTCCTGACAAAGGGAATGTCGTGTGCTAACCTTAATAATCCTTGTCGATATTTAGGTGGTACCAATATCTGTTCAACAACTGTCCAGTCTTCGTCGGCAGGTCTATGAGGCAGTCTCCATTTCCTCCTCAAAACCCCGCTTGCCATTTAATAGCCTTCCGGAACTCCTTTCACCTCAGCTTCTGACAGAGCCGTCTGTGCTATTTGGTAGATCTCTGGATCAGCTTGCTGTGCTGCAATGATAGATGATCTGTTAAACATCACATTTGGATTATCTAAATCCCCAAATAAAGTTTCAGATGCCTGATTATCTATTTGTGGTGCCCCTTTTTACCTCCAACAATGGATCCTGTTTAGCCATTGCTCGGGTAACTACACATGCAGGAAATATTCTCTGAACTTGCTCCTGTAATTGCTCTGTTCCCTTAATTTCACATGGTTCCTCTGTAATCATAAGAGAAACTGATATTTTTGATCCAGCCAAATCATTTCCTAGGAGTACATCAGTTCCCTTTACTGGTAAATTGTGGACAATACCTACAGTTACTACCCCAGTTATTAAGTCACTCTCTAGGCATACTTTATACAAAGGTATGGGTATACACTCCCCGCCAATTCTATTTCCTAAAACTTTAGCGTTCAAGGCGCTGTCTGGTGGAAACCTCATATCTTTCCCCAGCAAGAGTGTTTGGGTTGCTCCTGTATCCCTGAGTATAATAGGTTTTCCTGCCTCACTTACAGGATACAGAGTTACTCTCCCCTTTGACAAAAATTCATTATAACTCTCAGGTGTTTTATTCTTGACCTCTGCACTCCTCTTAGTTTTAGTATCTTGTTTCACGTTCACAGCTGTCGTTAAAGCTATAGCCTGGTCTGCTATATGCTCAATCAGAGTCATTTCCTCTGTACTAACATTGCACACCCCAACAAGTCCTATGGGTTTACTTCGAAATTTCCAGCACTGTGAACGAAGATGACCCGTTTTGTTGCAATGATAACACTTCGGCTTGCGCACTCACTTCTACCCTCAGCACCTTCCTTTCTGACCTGAGAAGGAGATCCTGGGGCTTTCCCAGCTGTTCCTTCTTGTCCCCGGCTACTTGCCTTCCTTTCACTCTCCCACTTTCTATCCTTCTCAGATTTATGGGGGTGATGGACAAAATAGGTTGGCTTATTCGCAAGCTCAAAATCATGAGCAATCTCTGCTGCTTGCTTAGCTTTCAAAACTTTCAGGTTATCTATATGAGTTCTCACTACTGAAGGAATGGAGTTTTTAAACTCTTCTAAGAGAATCAATTCTCGAAGGTTCTCATATGTGGTTTTTATCTTTTAATGCCCACATCCAACAGTCAAAATTCATTTGTTTTGCCCTCTCAAATTGTAAATATGTCTGCCCAGTCAATCTCCGGAAGTTCCTAAACTTCTGACGGTAAGCTTCAGGAACTAACTCATACGCAGAGAGGATAGCCTTTTTTGCCATTCTCATAATCTGCAGAAACCTCTTCAGAAAGCATGGCATAAGCTTCATGAGCTCTGCCTACCAGCCTGACCGGAATCAGCAATGTCCAGCTTTCTTTCAGCCATTTCATCTGTTTGGCTATTTTTTCAAAAGATATGAAAAATGCCTCTATGTCCCTTTCCTCGAACTTAGGAAGAGCCTGTAGAAATTTAAACAACTTTTCGCTGGGTCCTAATCTAAATACAGATTCTTCCTGACCTGAATTTTCCCTGGATTTAAGACTATCCCTTTGTTGTAGTTCCATCTCTTTTAGTCTAAATTCTCTCTCTTTTTCACTCTCTCTCTGAAGTTCAAGTTTTCTTATTTCTTTTTCTGCCTCAAGTTTTTTTTGTTTCTTTTTCCTGCTGAAGCTCCAGTTTTTTCATTTCTAACTGAATCTTAGCCAATTCCACTGCATCAGCCGCTGACCTCACCAGATCTCACCAAAGCCTTTGACCTTGTCAGCAGACTACTAGCAAAGATCGGATGTCCACCAAAGCTGCTAAGTATCATCACCTCATTCCATGACAATATGAAAGGCACAATTCAGCATAGCGGTGCCTCATCAGACCCCTTTCCTATCCTGAGTGGCGTGAAACAGGGCTGTGTTCTCGCACCTACACTGGGACCTCCTTCTCACTGCTGCTCTCACATGCGTTCAAGTCTTCAGAAGAAGGAATTTTCCTCCACACAAGATCAGATGGCAGGTTGTTGGCACCTGATTTCAATTCCAACCCCAATTTCGCTGCCAATTCTTTTAATTTGTTCTTAGTTAAAGTTATCAAGTCATTCAGGGAAACATTCTGTTTTCCCAAAAACTCTGAACACTCTGCTACAGCCATTAATGTTATAACGATGGTATAGTCTGTACCTTACAATATCCACACAAGATCAGGGGGCAGGTTGTTCAACCTTGCCCGTCTAAGAGCGAAGTCCAAAGTACGGAAAGTCCTCATCAGGGAACTCCTCTTTGCTGACGATGCTGCTTTAACATCTCACACTGAAGAATGCCTGCAGAGTCTCATCGACAGGTTTGCGGCTGCCTGCAATGAATCTGGCCTAACCATCAGCCTCAAGAAAACGAACATCATGGGGCAGGACGTCAGAAATGCTCAAACCATCAATATTGGCGACCACGCTCTGAAAGTGGTTCAAGAATTCACCTACCTAGGCTCAACTATCACCAGTAACCTGTTTCCAGATGCAGAAATCAACAAGCGCATGGGAAAGGCTTCCAATGCTATGTCCAGACTGGCCAAGAGAGTGTGGGAAAATGGCGCACTGACACGGAACACAAAAGTCCGAGTGTATCAAGCCTGTGTCCTGTGTACCTTGCTGTATGGCAGCGAGGCCTGGACAACGTATGTCAGCCAAGAGCGACGTCTCAATTCATTCCATCTTCGCTGCCTCCGGAGAATACTTGGCATCAGGTGGCAGGACCGTATCTCCAACACAGAAGTCCTCGAGGCGGCCAACATCCCCAGCTTATACACACTACTGAGTCAGCGGCGCTTGAGATGGCTTGGCCATGTGAGCCGCATGGAAGATGGCAGGATCCCCAAAGACACATTGTACAGCGAGCTCGCCATTGGTATCAGACCCATCGGCCGTCCATGTCTCCGCTTTAAAGACGTCTGCAAACGCGACATGAAATCCTATGACATTGATCACAAGTCATGGGAGTCAGTTGCCAGCGTTCGCCAGAGTTGGCGGACAGCCATAAAGGCGGGGCTAAAGTGTGGTGAGTCGAAGAGACTTAGCAGTTGGCAGGAAAAAAGACAAGCGCAAGGGAAGAGCCAACTGTGTAACAGTCCCGACAATCAAATTTTTCTGCAGCGCCTGTGGAAGAGCCTGTCACTCCAGAATTGGCCTTTATAGCCACTCCAGGTGCTGCTCCACACACCACTGACCACCTCCAGGCGCTTACACATTGTCTCTCGAGATAAGGAGGCCAAAGAAAGTCTGTACCTTTTAGTATACAAGAGATCTGGTTCTTTTAATTTCTTTGTAATTGTTGTCAGATTTAGAACCCAACAATCAAGTTTCCAATTGATGAGATCCCAGACTTGAGCAATTACTATGATGCCAATCTCAGGACCCCAATTTAAATATGTTATCCCAGAGACGAGTAATTACTATGATTCCAAATGCGAGCCCTCCAGATTAGTCTGATTCTGGTCCCAGACGCGAGCCACCGAATTCAATATGATTCAACTGCGAGCGAGCCCCCAATTAAGATATTATGTAAATCCAGAAACCCAATTAATATGTAATTCAAATCTTGAGTGAGCCCCCAATTAATATGATGATCAAGTCGCGGATGAGCCCCCAATAAATATGTTGTTCAAATCCCGTCGCTCCACAGATCAGCTAACATATCATTTAAAACTTTCCAAATTAAAGAAAGACCCAGCCAAATTATATCATCTATTATCCCCCGAATGAGGCTAAGCAAACCAGATGTCTTTAAATCAACAAATTAACTCTTTAATTAAACAAACTAAATTTTTAAACACTATGCAGATATAAACAACATTTAAAATAGAAAAAAATAGAGTCCTTGCAAATTTACAGTCCAATGTTGCTTGAAGTCCACGCAGGATATTGCTTTCCATCTCCAGAGAATTTCAACTATTAATGACATGCAAACACTTTCAACAGAATCTGGCTTTAGAGTTTTTGAGGGAGAAAAGATTGTCACAGTCTAACTTCCCTTCCTTCAGTTTTGGCTTGACTTTTTAGAATTTTGAGAGAAAATCAAACAGACTAAAATCCTCTTCAGTTTAAATGGTTGAGAGCTCTTTTTCAGGTGTGCTAGTTACCACAGCCATCTGTATCAGTCTGTCTGTGTGTTCTGTTAGAATAAACTGTCTTCAACTAAAAGCCAGTTCAAAACTGAATTGTAAGAAATGTATCGCATGAGACTCACTCCCAGTGGCTATATCTATGGTAACGAGAATGCACTCTTTGAATCACAGTTTCCAAATGGCTGTTTCTAAGGCAACAAAAATGCACCTTCCTATAACTCCTGAGGCTTGCCGGTTCTTAAAGCAATACTGATCCTTGGTAAGCCTTTAAGGCAAACTGCAAATTCCCAGAAAAAAGCTACAGGACCATGACAGCATATAAATTGTAACACAGTGGTAAAAGAAGGAGTGGGGCTGATTAGAGACAAAAAAGTGGATTTACACATGGAGGCAGAGGACAGCACCTTCCAAACCTGTGACCTCTACCACCTAGAAGGACAAGGGCAGCAGATGCATGGGAACACCACCACCTGCAAGTTCCCCTTCAAGCCACACACCATCCTGACTTGCAACTACATCACAGTTGCTTCATTGTCGTTGGGTCAAAATCCTGGAATTCCTTTCCAAACAGCACTGTGGGTGTACCTACGCCCCAAGGACTGCAGCGGTTCAAGAAGGCAGCTCACAACTACCTTCTCCAGGACAATTCGGGATGGGCAACAAATGCTGGTGGAACCAGCGATGCCCACATCCCATGAATGAATAAAAAAGGTACTAAATGAGTACTTTGCACCCGTCTTTACCAAGAACGGTGATGCTGACAAAGCCATAGTGAAAGAGGAGGTAGTTGAGACCCTGGACTAAAAATTAATGTTGAGCTATTAGCCTGGCTATATTTAAAGTTAAGTCACTAGGACCGGATCAGATGCATCCTAGGATACTGAGAGAAGGAAGGGTGCAAACTGCAGAGGCCATGGCCATAATCTTCCACTCCTCCTTGGAAAGGGAATGGAGGGGGGAGGTGGGGTGGCACCAATGGACTGGAGTATTGCAAATGTTACATCCTTGTTCAAAAATAGGTGTAAAGATAAATCCAGCAACTACAGGTCAGTTGGTTTAACCTTGGTGGGAAAGCTTTTAGAAACAATAATCTGGGACAAAATTAAGTCACTTTGTTAAACGTGGATTAATTAAGGAAAGCCAGCGCGGATTTAAGGGCATATCATGTTTAATTTGTTTGAGTTTTTCGATGAGGTTACAGGTTGTTAAACATGTACATGGACTGCCAAAAAGGCATTTGATAAAGTGCCACATAACAGACTTGTCAGAAAGTTGAAGCCCATGAATAGTGGGAATGGAAGTAAAGGCAGTTGTATGTTCCTCCTGCAGAATGTGGGAGGTAGGGGTCGCCAAGAGTGTCCCTGCTGACTGCATCTGCGGGAAGTGCACCCAACTCCAGCTCCTCGCAGACCGCGTTAGGGAGCTGGAGCTGGATGAACTTCGGATCATTCGGGAGGCGGAGGGGATTATTGACAGGAGTTATAGGGAGGCAGTCACACCTCAGGTAAAAGAAGTAGGTAGATGGGTTACCGTCAGGGGAAGGAAAGGGAACCAGCAGGCAGTGCAGGGATCCCCTGTGGCCGTTTCCCTCAACAACAGGTATACCGTTTTGGATACTGTTGAGGGGGACGACTTACCAGGGGTAAGCAATGGGGTGCAGGTCTCTGGCACAGAGCCTGTCCCTGTTGCTCAGAAGGGAAAGGGGAAGAGGAGCAGAGCATTAGTCATTGGGGACTCCATAGTTAGGGGAACAGATAGGAGGTTCTGTGGGAACGAGAGAGACTCATGGTTGGTGTGTTGCCTCCCAGGTGCCAGGGTACGAGATGTCTCTGATCGTGTTTTTGGGATCCTTAAGGGGGAGGGGGAGCACCCCCAAGTCGTGGTCCACATAGGCACCAACGACATAGGTAGGAAGAGAGATGGGGATTTAAGGCAGAAATTCAGGGAGCTAGGGTGGAAGCTTAGAGCGAGAACAACCAGAGTTGTTATCTCTGGGCTGTTGCCCGTGCCACGTGCTAGCGAAGAGAGGAATAGGGAGAGAGAGGAGTTGAACACGTGGCTGCAGGGATGGTGTAGGAGGGAGGGTTTTGGTTTCCTGGATAATTGGGGCTCTTTCTGGGGTAGGTGGGACCTCTACATACAGGATGGTCTTCACCTGAACCAGAGGGGTACCAATATCCTGGGGGGGAGATTTGTTAGTGCTCTTCGGGGGGGTTTAAACTAAATCAGCAGGGGAATGGGAACCTAAATTGTAGTTCCAGTGTACAGGCTGTTGAGAGTAGTGAGGTAGGGGATAAGGTTACAGGGACGCAAGAGGGCACTGGCAAGCAAGAACTTGGTTTAAAGTGTGTCTACTTCAACGCCAGGAGCATCCGGAATAAGGTGGGTGAGCTTGCAGCATGGGTTGGTACCTGGGATCCTGATGTTGTGGCCATTTCAGAGACATGGGTAGAGCAGGGGCAGGAATGGATGTTGCAGGTTCCGGGATTTGGATGTTTCAGTAAGAACAGAGAAGAGGGTAAAAGAGGGGGGGGGGTGTGGCATTGTTAATCAAGGAAAGTATTACAGCGGCAGAAAGGACGTTTGAGGACTCGTCTACTGAGGTAGTATGGGCCGAGGTTAGAAACAGGAGAGGAGAGGTCACCCTGTTGGGAGTCTTCTATAGACCTCCGAATAGTTCCAGAGATGTAGAGGAAAGGATAGCGAAGATGATTCTCGACAGGAGCGAGCGTAACAGGGTAGTGGTTATGGGGGACTTTAACTTTCCAAATATTGACTGGAAATACTATAGTTCGAGTACTTTAGATGGGTCTGTTTTTGTCCAGTGTGTGCAGGAGGGTTTTCTGACACAGTATGTGGACAGGCCAACCAGGGGCAATGCCACATTGGATTTGGTACTGGGTAATGAACCCGGCCAGGTGTTTGATTTAGATGTAGGAGAGCACTTTGGCGATAGTGATCACAATTCGGTTAGGTTTACCTTAGCGATGGGCAGGGACAGGTATATACCGCAGGGCAAGAATTATAGCTGGGGGAAAGGAAATTATGACGCGATTAGGCAAGATTTAGGATGTGTAGGATGGGGAAGGAAACTGCAGGGGATGGGCACAAACGAAATGTGGAGCTTATTCAAGGAGCAGCTAATGCGTGTCCTTGATAAGTATGTACTTGTCAGGCAGGGAGGAAGTTGTCGAGCGAGGGAGCCGTGGTTTACTCAAGAAGTTGAAGCGCTTGTCAAGAGGAAGAGGGCGGCTTATGTTAGGATGAGACGTGAAGGCTCAGTTGGGGCGCTTGAGAGTTACAAGCTAGCCAGGAAGGATCTAAAGGGAGGGCTAAGAAGAGCAAGGAGAGGACACGAGAAGTCATTGGCGGATAGGATCAAAGAAAACCCTAAGGCTTTCTATAGGTATATCAGGAATAAAAGAATGATGAGTTAGAACAGGGCCAATCAAGGATAGTAGTGGGAAGTTGTGTGCGGAATCAGAGGAGATAGGGGAAGCGTTAAATGAATATTTTTCGTCAGTATTTACAGTAGAGAAAGAAAATGTTGCCGAGGAGATTACTGAGATACAGCCTACTAGGCTAGATGGGATTGAGATTCACAAGGAGGAGGTGTTAGCAATTTTGGAAAGAGTGAAAATAGATAAGTCCCCTGGGCCAGATGGGATTTATCCTAGGATTCTCTGGGAAGCCAGGGAGGAGATTGCAGAGCCGTTGTTGTTGATCTTTGTCGTCATTGTCGACAGGAGTAGTGCCGGAGGACTGGAGGATAGCAAATGTTGTCCCCTTGTTCAAGAAGGGGAG
The DNA here is from genome assembly GCF_036365525.1 of Heterodontus francisci. Lineage (NCBI taxonomy): Eukaryota > Metazoa > Chordata > Chondrichthyes > Heterodontiformes > Heterodontidae > Heterodontus > Heterodontus francisci. The sequence continues at coordinate 166,051,512 of NC_090373.1, read as the reverse complement.
TAGAGACAGCCCTGGTAATTATAGACCTGTGAGCCTTACTTCGGTTGTGGGTAAAATGTTGGAAAAGGTTATAAGAGACAGGATTTATAATCATCTTGAAAAGAATAAGTTCATTTGCGATAGTCAGCACGGTTTTGTGAAAGGTAGGTCGTGCCTCACAAACCTTATTGAGTTTTTCGAGAAGGTGACCAAACAGGTGGATGAGGGTAAAGCCGTGGATGTGGTGTATATGGATTTCAGTAAGGCGTTTGATAAGGTTCCCCATGGTAGGCTATTGCAGAAAATATGGAAGTATGGGGTTGAAGGTGATTTAGAGCTTTGGATCAGAAATTGGCTAGCTGAAAGAAGACAGAGGGTGGTGGTTGATGGCAAATGTTCATCCTGGAGTTTAGTTACTAGTGGTGTACCGCAAGGTTCTGTTTTGGGGCCACTGCTGTTTTTCATTTTTATAAATGACCTGGATGAGGGTGTAGAAGAGTGGGTTAGTAAATTTGCGGATGACACGAAGGTCGGTGGAGTTGTGGATAGTGTCGAAGGGTGTTGTAGGGTACAGAGGGACATAGATAGGCTGCAGAGCTGGGCTGAGAGATGGCCAATGGAGTTTAATGCGGAGAAGTGTGAGGTGATTCACTTTGGAAGGAGTAACAGCAATGCAGAGTACTGGGCTAATGGGAAGATTCTTGGTAGTGTAGATGAGCAGAGAGATCTTGGTGTCCAGGTACATAAATCCCTGAAAGTTGCTACCCAGGTTAATAGGGCTGTTAAGAAGGCATATGGTGTGTTAGCTTTTATTAGTAGGGGGATCGAGTTTCGGAGCCACGAGGTCATGATGCAGCTGTACAAAACTCTGGTGAGGCCGCACCTTGAGTATTGCGTGCAGTTCTGGTCACCGCATTATAGGAAGGATGTGGAAGCTTTGGAAAGGGTGCAGAGGAGATTTACTAGGATGTTGCCTGGTATGGAGGGAAGGTCTTATGAGGAAAGGCTGAGGGACTTGGGGTTGTTTTCGTTAGAGAGAAGGAGGAGGAGAGGTGACTTAATAGAGACATACAAGATAATCAGAGGGTTAGATAGGGTGGATAGTGAGAGTCTTTTTCCTCGGATGATGATGGCAAACACGAGGGGACATAGCTTTAAGTTGAGGGGTGAAAGATATAGGACAGGTGTCAGAGGTAGTTTCTTTACGCAGAGAGTAGTAGGGGCGTGGAACGCCCTGCCTGCAACAGTAGTAGACTCGCCAACTTTAAGGGCATTTAAGTGTTCATTGGATAGACATATGGATGAAAATGGAATAGTGTAGGTCAGATGGTCGGCGCAACATCGAGGGCCGAAGGGCCTGTACTGCGCTGTAATGTTCTAATGAAATAAAAACGCAGCATGATACCAAGTTGTTTGAGTGACAGGAAACTAAGAGAAGTGGTGAACAGTGGTTTTTCAGGCTGGAGGAAGGTATGCAGTGGCGTTTCCCAGAGTATGGTACTAGGATCACTTTTTAAAAAAAATCTATATTAATGACCTAAACTTGGATGTGCAGGGCACAATTTCAAAATTTGCCGATGGCACAAAACTTGGAAGTATTATGAACTGTGAGGAGGATAGTGATAGACTTCAAGAGGACATAGGCAGGCTGGTGGAATGGTGGACGCGTGGCAGATGAAATTTAATGCAGAGATTTGTATCGTGATGCATTTTGATAGGAAGAACGACTGAAGGCAATATAAAATCAATTATTCAATTCTAAAGGGGGCGCACGAGCAGAGGGACCTGGGGGTATATGGTAGCAGGGCATGTTGGGAAAGTGGTTATTAAGGCATATGGGATTTTGGGCTTTATAAATAGAAGCAGAGAGTAGAAAAGCAAGGAAGTTATGGTGAACCTTAATAAAACACTGATCTGGCTTCAGCTGGAGTACTGTGTCCAATTCTGGGTACCACACTTTTGGAAGGATGCGAGGCATTGGAGAGGATGCAGAAAAGATTTGAGAATGGCTCTGGGATGAAAGACTTCAGTTATGAGGATAGATTGGTGAAGTTGGAACTGTCCTCCTGAGAGAAGACATGATAGAGGTATTAAAAATCATGAGCGGTTTGGACAGAGTAGATGGGGAGAAACAGAGGTCCTGGTTCACGTTGGTACCAACGACATAGGTAGAAAGAGGGATGAGGTCCTGCAACAAGAAGGTAGGGAGCTAGGTAGCAGATTAAAAAGCAGGGCCTCAAAGGTTATAATTTCTGGATTACTCCCAGTGCCACGTGCTAGTGAGTATAGAAATAGGAGGATAGAGCAGATGAATGCGTGGCTGAAGACATGGTGCAGGAGAGAGGGCTTTAGTTTTCTGCATCACTGGGTCTGTTTCTGGCGAAGATGGTGTAGAATTAAAACCCGACCCAGCCCGAACCTGAGCCGGGCCCAAGTCCTTTAATTTAAAAAAAAAAAAAATGCCCGTCCTGAACCTGACATTTAGTCGGGTTTGGTCGGGTAGCCAGGCTTTACTGCAGAGTGCAGATTCCGGGCTGCACATTTCCTGTCTTGCTGTCTTGAATGTTCATTTGAAGATTACTTCCCAGAGCAAGGCAGTACTGTCCAAGTCCAGCGCGACCCAACCCGAGCCTGAATGCTGGACCCAGAAGGGAGACCCAACCTCGACTCATGATGTTGGGTCTGGTTGGGTTCGGGTCGGGTAGCCAAGCTTTAGAAGTTGAGACCTGTACAAGTTGGACGGGTTGCACCTCAACCGGAATGGGACCAACATCCTTGCTGGGAGGTTTGCTAGTGCTGTTTGGTGGGTGAGGGGGGGTGGTGGGTGGGTGATGCACAGCCAAATATAGAAGAGAAATTAAGTCAGTCTGGAAGGCAGAGCAAATATAAACCTGTTAAGGCACAAGCAAATAATGCAAGGCTGGATTACATCTATTTTAACGCAAGGAGTCTTGCAAGTAAGGCAGAAGAATTGAGGGCTATGATTAGCACATGGGATTATGATATTGCTATCACAGAGACATGGTTGAGGGAGGGGCAGGACTGGCAGCTCAATATTCCAGGGTATAGAATCTTCAGGCATGACAAGGAGGAGGGTGTAAAAGAGGAGGTGGCATTGCACCATTGATCAAGGAGTCAATTACTGCAGTAAGGAGGAATGAAATCTTCGGTTCCTCAAATGAGGCCATATGGGTAGAACTTAAAAACAAAAAGGGGGAAAATCACTTGATGGAGAGTGTACTACAGGCCTCCAAATAGTCAAGGAGAGATAGAGGAGCAGATATGTAGGCAAATCTCAGAGAGGTGTAAAAATAATAGGGTGGTAATAGGGGATTTCAACTTCCCCAATATTCACTGGGATAGTCTTAGTGCTAAAGGCTTAAAGGGGGCGGAATTCTTCAAGTGCATACAGGACAGCTTTTTGAGCCAGCACGTAGAAAGTCCGACGAGAAGGGGCAGTACTGGACCTAATCCTAGGGAATGAGGCCGGACAAGTGATCGTGTCAGTGGGGGAACATTTCGGGGATAGTGACCATAACTCTGTAAGATTTAAGGTAGTTATGGAAAAGGGCAAAGATGGACCGGAAATAAAGGTACTGAATTGGGAGAAGGCTGATTTCAATATGATAAAACAGGATCTGGCCAAAGTGGACTGGGAGCAGCTTCTTGTAGGAAAGTCTACATCAGACCAGTGGGAGTCATTCAAAAAGGAAATAGAGTTCAGAGCCATCATGTCCCTGTAAACGTGAAGGGGAGGACCAACAAGTCTAGGAACCCTGAATGTGAAGGAATATAGAGGATTGGATAAAGAAAAAAAAAAGGAGCTTTGTGGCAGATTCAGAGGGCTGAAAACAGCGGAGGCCCTAGAGGAGTATAGAAATAGTAGGGGGGGTACTTATTTAAAAAAAAAAAGGAATTAGAAGAGCGAAGAGGAGACATAAAACACTGGCAGGCAAGATAAAGGAAAATCCCAAGGCATTTTATAAGTATATTAAGGGCAAGAGGATAACCAGGGAAAGAGTGGGGCCCATTAGGGACCAAAGTGGCAATCTGTGTGTGGAACCGGAGGACAAAGGTGAGGTTTTAAATAATTACTTTTCATCTGTGTTCACTATGGAGAAGGACAATGTAGTTGCAGAGATCAGAGAGGGGGATTGTGATATACGTGAACAAATTAGCATTGAAAGGGAGGAGGTATACGTGGTTTTTGCGGTCTTAAAAGTGGATAAATTCCAAGGTCCAGATGAGATGTATCCCAGGCTGTTGTGTGAGGCAAGGGAGGAGATAGCAGGGGCTCTGACACAAATTTTCAAATCCTCTCTGGCCACAGCAGAGGTATCAGAGGATTGGAGGACAGGAATGTGGTACCATTATTCAAGAAGGGTAGCGTGGATAAACCAGGTAATTACAGGCCAGTGAGTCTAACATCAGTGGTATGGAAACTATCTGAAAAAATTCTGAGGGATAGGACTTGGAGAGGCAGGGATTAATCAAGAATAGTCAGCATGTCTTTATCGAGGAGATCATGTCCAACTAACTTAATTGAATTTTTCGAGGACTAGATGTGTAGAGGAAGGTAAAGCAGTTGTTGTAGTCTACATGGACTTCAGTAAGGCTTTTGATAACCAATCTCCCATGCGGGACCTTAAGAAGGTAAGAGCCCATGGGATCCAGGACAATTTGGCAAATTGGATCCAAAATTTTCTTAGTGGCAGGAGGCAGAGGGCGATGGTCGAGGGTTGTTTTTACGATTGGAAGCCTGTGACCAGTGGTGTACTGGGATCGGTGCTGGGACCCTTGCTGTTTGTAGTGTACATTAATGATTTAGATGTGAATATATGAGGTATGATCAGTAAGTTTGCAGATGACACGAAAATTGGTGGTGTCATAAATAGTGAGGAGGAAGGCCTTAGATTACAGGACAGTATAGATGGGCTGGTAAGATGGGAGCAGTGGCAAATGGAATTTAATCCCGAGAAGGGCGGCACAGTGGCGCAGTGGTTAGCACTGCAGCCTCACAGCTCCAGGGACCCGGGTTCGATTCTGGGTACTGCCTGTGTGGAGTTTGCAAGTTCTCCCTGTGTCTGTGTGGGTTTTCTCCGGGTGCTCCGGTTTCCTCCCACAAGCCAAAAGACTTGCAGGTTGATAGGTAAATTGGCCATTATAAATTGCCCCTAGTATAGGTAGGTGGTAGGGAAATATAGGGACAGGTGGGGATGTTTGGTAGGAATATGGGATTAGTGTAGGATTAGTATAAATGAGTGGTTGATGGTCGGCACAGACTCGGTGGGCCGAAGGGCCTGTTTCAGTGCTGTATCTCTAATCTAATCGAATCTAAAAGTGTGAGGTGATGCATTTTAGGAGGACTAACAAGGCAAGGAATAAACAATGGATGGCAGGACCCTTGGAAGTACAGAGGGACCTTGATGTACTTATCCATAGATCACTGAAGGCAGCAGCACAGGTAGATAAGGTGGTTAGGAAGGCATATGGTATACTTGCCTTTATTAGCCGAGGCATAGAATATAAGAGCAGAGAGGTTATAATGGAGCTGTATAAAACGCTAGTTCGGCCACAACTGAAGTAGTGTATAGTTCTGGTCACCACACTATAGGAAGGATCTGATTGCACTGGAGAGGGTGCAGAGGGGATTCACCAGGATGTTGCCTGGGTTGGATCATTTCAGCTGTGAAGAGAGTCTGGATAGGATAGGGTTGGGGTTTCCTTAGAGCGGAGAAGGCTGAGGGCGGACCTGATTGAGGTGTGTGAAATTATGAGGGGCATGAATAGGATAGATGGGAAGAAACTTTTTCCCTCAGCGGAGTTGTCAATAACCAGGGGGTATAGATTTAAGGTAAGGGGCAGGAGGGTTTAAAGGGGATTTGAGGAAATAACATTTTCACCCAGAGGGTGGTTGCAATCTGAAACACGCTGCTTGAAGGGGTGGTAGAGGCAGAAATCCTCACAACATTTAAGTATTTAGACGAGCACTTGAAACGCCATAGCATACAAGGCTCTGGACAAGTGCTGGAAAATGGGATTAGAATAGATAGGTGCTTGATGGCTGGTACGGACAATATGGGCCGAAGGGCCTGTTTCTGTGCTGTATAACTCTGACTCTATAACTATCACTGTTGGTGGAAAGATCAAGAGCCGCAGAACAGTGATTTAAGATGATTGTCAAAAAAAAGGTGACATGACTAGAAATTTTTTTATGCAACGAGTGGTTAGGATCTGGAATGCGCGGCCCGAGTGTGTAGCGTTGGCAGATTCCATCGTGGCTTTCAAAAGAGATTCGGATGATTATCTGAAGAGAAAATTTGCAGGGCTACGGGGAACGGGCAGGAAGTAGGACTAGCTGAGTTGCTTTTCAGATTGTCGATGTGGATACGACAGACCAAATGGACTCCTGTGCTGTAACCATTCTGTGATTCCATAATTCTATATGTGCACGGGGTCATTTTAACTTCATGGAATGCAGACTAGTATCTCTCGCAAGATCTTTCATTAGCACTGAGAAAATTCAGTGTATGTACATTATTGTAGTTTAAGGAGGTAGGAATAATCTTGTGTACTGTTATACTATTAAATGTACAGCAATACTTCTCTAATTTTTTGGTATTTTAATAGGATAGCAGAATAAGTGTATTGAAGTAACCTGAATGTACTTCATGCAAAATTTCTTGCAGAGAGTGGTTTAATTCGGTCACACTTTTTTAAAAAAATCTTTCGCCAATCCCAAGTAAACATGAACTGTAGGTCACAGTGACTGTAAGTCAGTTGAGAAAAGCACCTTTTTCTTTAAAGTTAACTGAATAAGAGCCCATCCAGTACCTCCCTCCCTTGCTCCCCTTTCCACCTTCTGTCTCATGTTAACAATTCATTGGGTAACTGGTCAATTTCCTCAGAGATGAAACATGAAATATTCTATTAATTTGCCTAAAAACTAGACACAGGCTGACTGGACCTGGGAGTAAAAGACTGATAAATTTGTAGAGCATTAACTGATACTTTACAATTGAATTTGCCTTTTATCTTGTGCATTGTTGACTTTGTACCAATGAACTGACTGACCAGAGATAAATGTGTGGATGGTTTTGTCAGTTATTTTTTTTTAAGAGAAGTGTGTTTTATTGCTTTTCAAGGAGGGGAAAGGCAAATAAAGAACAAACTTGCATTTGTATAATGCCTCTTGAAGCACTTTTCAAGTTGGTCACTAGTTATGTAGCTAAATAGACATTCAGTTGTGCTAAAGATGTTTATGGAACATGAAGCATTTTTTAGGAATAGCAATAAATTGCAAGTGTCTGGAAATTCCTTTTTATTTGTCAGGTACCCAATATGATGCAATTCATGTCAAGCCAGTGCCTTGTTTGTATATGATGCCACAATGACATCCTGTTGCCACCTCCAGTCATTTTTAAGATGAGTCTTTTGCTTTATTTTCAAGTTATGGAAATTCTGCAAGTTTGCATCCATGGGGATCAGGATTGACACTGCTCTCATTTTACCTGGGATAAATATCTGTCCCTTCTTCTGGCTATATGGATCCTATCACTGTTGCATTAAACACGACTCGGAGATGATATCCAGAAATAGTTATAACTTGTTTCTTTCTTATCTTGCAATTGCTTACAGCATTTATTTATTTCCCTTCACCTTGGTTTCTCTGGCCATATGCCACATTTGTGAATGAATATACCTGAAAAGGAAAAATCTTGCAGTGTTATGGGGAAAGAACAGGGAAGTGGGACTAAATGGTGGCTCTTTGAAAGAGCCAGCACAGGCACAATGGGACTGAATGGCCTCCTGTGCTGTATGATTAATATGCCAGAAAACCGATCAATCTACTTAGTCAAAGGCCTTTTGATGCTTTTTAAGCTAGAAGCATAGTTATGATAGAGACTCCGAATGAATTGCCATCACTTCTGGCGGGCAAGTGCCTGATCATCGCTAAATGCCTTGGTGCAGCTGAGATGAGAAGCTTGTTATGCAAAACTGCAGGTGGAATCCTATATCCTGCCCCTTTGTTGCACAGTTTAATGGATCATCAGTGTTCAACCATATCTTTTACTTTTAATTTTATGCTGTGAGGTTGGGAAATTATGAAAACATTTTAGCCCCGTTATTGGATCTCCTGTGGTAGTTGCTAACCTGGAACATGATTACGATATTTAACTGCTCACCTAGCCTGTACCTTTCCTAAAGTGTTACCCTAACTAAGCTACTTTGCTTATGTCAGTCACAGGACCATTGCAATTGCTTTAAATTTAAGGCTCTTAACTGGTATTGGGGAAGGAAAGAAAACTCTTATGTTGGCTCCTTTGAGTGCCATTCAAGTCTGGGGTCCAGTGAGGCACTAATGATGTATGAAGATTGTTCCCAGTTGAACTAACCCAACTGGGGAGAATAGCTTGGATGCAAATGGCTAGCATATGAATAGAGCAAAAGTAGATAACTACCGTACTTTTAATGTTATAAAATCTACTGGCTTTTATTGCATCAAGCTGAAGTATTTTCATGCACTTCTGTTATTCAGTAATTCCGTGGCTATCTTATTAAATTTTAGATAACACTTTAAATGAAGATGGTTCAAGAACTCATTCTACATTAGCAGTCCGAGACAAAGTGCCGTCGAAGACAACATTTCATAAAGAGACTGTGATATTAGAACTGCCATCATCTGATGTTGGATTACAGTGCAATCATGCAGGTACCGCACCTCATACGCTTGATGGTTTGAACTCTACAGAATTACCCTCATATCAAAATTCATTCATCACAACAAAGAAGCCTGAACACTCAGTTTCTAACTTTTCGAATGAAGCCAGTTATGATTTAAAATACAATGCACCTAGTGAAGACCTTGCCCTTTGTGGTGTGAAGTTTTTGGATGTTGATATGGTAGGTAGATCTCCAGATGCAGTCTGTGAAAACAAGCATATAACCAGTGACTATGAAAATCAGGTATCAGCACACAATGATAGACTTCAGAGAGTAAAGCGATATATCAGCATTAACTGTGAAAAGAATTTGTCGTTTACACACCAGAGAAATCTAACCAGTGAGGATGAATTTCATAGTAATTCAGCTCTCGGTTGCTTAGTCGGGAGGATAGCTAATAAAGTACCTCTTACATCGAATAAAAAGGAAAGCAGCATGTGTGATAAACCTTTGATTCCCCTAATAGGTATAAAAAATGGGGTTCAGCTTTTTGAAGAACATAAAACTACCGCAACAGATGCTGAAAACAACATTGAGAAAAGCCGTAGTGAACTTAAAATTAGATATGAAGACTTTCAAGCAACCCAAAGAGAGAAAACAGTCATTGATCAGCATGAGGCGCAGTACACATTTTTTCCTAGTGTGGTGCTTCCCAACTGTCTTAAATGTCCAGAAAAAGTCTTCAACAAGCCTTCTAAACATCAGATGCAAGATGACCGCAGGTTAAAGCTCAAATTGAGTAAAAAGAAATCAAATGGTACCCAGTGGGCAGGAAATTCTGCAGCTGCAAAGAAAAAAAATGTCCAATTCACTGAACTGAATTCTTGTAGCAACGGAGTGCTGCAAAATGAAGTACCACCAGATCATAATTCTAGGCCATCTTTAGATAATGGACTTCTTTTAGAATCCCAAATCTTTAACATGGAAGGAACTCCAGACAATGGCCTAGAGGGTCAGCCCTTTCGATTAGCGTGCAGTAAGTATACGCTCCGAACAAAGCGGAAAGTAAGCTATGAAGTTGAAGACAGTGAACATGGCCAAGGCTTAGAAGTCTTGAAGACCACTCCAACTCGACCAGAATGTTCAAAAATCATTGATAACAGTACAGATCATTCTCAGCGATCACGTAAAAGGAGGAGGCTTAATAAGAAAGAACCTCCTGTGATTATAAAATATATTATTATTAATCGATTCAAGGGTAGAAAAAATATGTTGGTTAAGATAGGAAAAGTGGATTCAGATGAGGATCACGTTGTGCTTAATGATGATAAACTGAAAAAATACCAGAAAATTTCACCATTAAAAGACTGGTGGCCCAAGGTCACTGAACCTCCTCTTGTTATCAAACCTTTCGCAACATCTATACCAAAGAGAGGAAAAAAAGCAAAAGTTCAGTCAAGCTTAAAAAAAAGGGCTGGAAGATTCAAAAAGCTACAAAGAAAGGAAAAACTGGGTGTTGCTAGCCAAACGCAAGTAAAAAGAACTGTATTTACGAAAAGAAAAATAGAATTTTCACCACTTTCTCCTCCTTCACCTTGCTACAGTGCTGAGGCTGATGACTGTTCAACAGAATATAAAGATGTAATGTACAAGCTTGGCTTTATGTCTGAGAGGATGCTAAGTCCTTGCAAACCATCGCCACCTCGATGCTGGTCACCAAGTGAAATGCAAGGGGATGGAATGCCATCCATTGTATCAATGGAAGATGACGTGCTGGTAAGAGACTATGATCCCTGTGCTTTAAACAATTCTGATAATTTGTTGCAAGGCAGTAGAAATCGTGAGAAAAAGAAATGTTTGAAATCCAGGAAAAAATCTCCCTGCAATGCCAGCACTACAGCTAAAAAGACAAAAGTATCCCAGAAAGCTAAGCAGGTGACAGGTAATGAAAAAGATGAACAGAAGGGAAAACAGCACAAGAAAACCAGGAAAAGATGGACTCGGAAACCAAAAATTACAGTTCCATACCTTGCTGAGAAGCAAGGAACACTTCAAAGTTTGGAACCGCATGACCAAAAGGAAAGCTCTGAGCTTGCCAACAGTGAACTGAATTCATTCTCTAAAGAGAGAGCCAAAAGTAAATTTTGTGGAAATTTTGAAAATGTGCTTGTTGCAGAATCCGATCCCCTTCCTCTTAGTATCTGTTCAACAGGGCATCTTCCTTCAACACAGCCTTATTCTGAAGAACTTCAAGGCGATTCTGGGGGTTACTATTGTTCTTTGCTGGAAACCAATGACAACACAAACCTGCCTGACTTCTCTTATCCGCCAGATGAACAAGTCTCAGACACACTATCTCAATTAGCAACATGTTCTCAGTCCCAGTTGCATTCCAGTCTCCCTTTCAGTCTCGGTACAACAAGTCCTTCATGCATGCACTCTGATTCTATTTACATGTTGGATAACAAAACTCAAATGACAGATAATTTCCAATTACCGATGGACACGAACCTTGCGCCACAGGCAGGATTCACTGTTCCTCAAAGTGAGCATTGTTTTGATCACTTAACAGCCTCTTGCACAGTTCAACCTCATCCACAATCTTTACAGTACTCTCACCTACCAGTTCAGTCAACCAAAGACATGTTCAGACTACAGAGAAGCAATCCATCGCAGCAGAGGTCACAGGTTGTGAGCCGCACAAAGGCTGGTGGTGGTCAGCACGTTTCTGAAGCTAGGGAGATTCAAAATGGACAGGACACGCAAATGTATGAAGCTGACCAAAAGTCCACATTGTCCCAATCAGAGTTTGAGGTTGATGGCAAGGTAAACCATCCATCTCAACCATTCCAGCAGTGCAAGGCTCATCTGCAATCAAAATCTCTACTTATTGCTGAGGTAAATCGACATTTGGCATTTTCATCAGTGAGCAGTGTTCCAGATTTACCTGCCAGGATTTCTCCACTGGGAAGTGAAAATGATGGTCAGTGTCTTAATCTTACTCCATGTAGCCTCAGTAAATTAGGGAAAAAAATTTTGGAAAGGGAACAAGAAACTGGCAACATTTTGGATATATCTGATTTCATCCCTCCTAGAATAAAGCAGAGATCGGTGTCCGAAACTTTTCTGGAAACAAATATCACACCCCAATCTCAGAAATCTGAACAAAATCTAAGAGTAGATGGCCAAACATCTGTTAGTAATAGTCAGTCTAGTCTCACTGTTTTGAGAGAGTTGCTGCAAAAAAGACAACAAAAAGCACACCAAGGAAATGTTCAAATACCTTCACCAAAACCACTGTTTCATAGAAGTATTTCTTGCCCAAATGAGCAAAACGAATTCAATAAATGTTCTAAAACAGACTTTTCTGGTCATCTTCCTGCTGCTCTTTCAAGATCCCCAAAGGATGCTGCTTCTAAAAAAACAAAAAACTCAAAAAGCGCAAAGATTGCACAGAAGAAAGTCAAAACGTCAAAAAGGGAGCTGACCAAGAAATTTCAAACTGCTCAAACTAACTGTCCTTTTTCTGATGACAATTCTGTTTTCCATTCAGAAGCAGGCTTTGATAGTTGTTACAGTTTTGACAGCTTATCACCTGAACTTCCCCAGTCTTACAATTTTGATATCAATACTGTTGGGCAAACCAGATATTGTACCATATATTCTGGGTGCCAATTCATGCCAGCGGCTGAACAAAATCTGCCTCAAAAATTTTTGAGTGATGTTATTCAGGAGTCTGTTCCAGCCCAAGCAGTGATGGAGACTTGTGTTTACAAGCCCCAGAGCAGTAAAACACAACACCCTGACCAAGTACATCAGCCTTCAGACAATACTGAGTGGGCCAGGTCTGGCTCAGTAAGCCCTGATTTGTTTGAAAAGTCGTCTTTAGACAATGGAGAAAAATTGAAACAATTAAATAAAAACTCCCATATGCCAATTCCAAATGCTCTGCCAAGCTCTTCTGAGTCATCGAGTACCCATCTGTCAGGAATGTCAACTGTGGAGTTGAAGGATCAGACCCCTAATCAGTGTCATGATTCTTTGGAGAATGGAACTTCCTGTAGCCCTGTAAAGTTATCCAGTAGCCAAATCATGCTTTTGGATGAAGGAAGTGGAAGAGAATGTGACAGGTCTGAGGTGTGTCTATCTGCCCTTTCCACTGGTTCAAGTCCAAATGGAGCTATGGGACTTATTGGCGAAGATATGACGGCAATAAGCTGTGAAGATCCAGAGCTCTGTGCTTCCAAATATACGAATGATTCCCCAGCAACGTCTCATAGTTCTCCAGCATCTGTTAGTTCCCCATTGCAAACCAAAAATAGCTGTTACATCAGCCGCACATCAGGTGCTCACATTTTAAAGCCTTTAATGTCACCACCAAGCCGAGAGGAAATAGTGGCAACACTGTTTGATCATAACCTGGCAGAAACTGTCTACCAAGAACCATTCTGCAGTGATCCTTCAGATGCTCCAGAAAAACCCAGGTGAGACGTCTAACTGCCCCTCTAGCTGCATAAAATGATGTTGGGCCATGATAAAAAAAAAAAATACTTGCTCAAACTGTTTTGATTTGTAGGCTGATAAAGTTATGATGTACAGAACTGTTATGTAACTTCATTTTTTTTTATTGTTTTAGTACGAATAAGATTGACTCTGCAAAACAATTTCTCCCTGAATGATATTTAGCAGGTTCAATCTCTGCCCCCTCTCAGAAATTCACTCAGTAACTTAGGTGACTTAACTGTTATGAAGTATCTGAACAAGCTTTAATCTCCTATTCCCTTTGGCTAAAGGTCTTCTCGTCATAATTATTGTTGTATTTCTTTGTTTCTTTAGCAGTTTTATTAATTTCCGCACAAGTAGATTATTTTAGGAAGTAGATTAGAACCATAGAATGGTTACAGAACAGAAGGAAGCCATTTGGCCTGTCAAGTCCATGCAGGCTCTCTGCAAGAGTAATTTAGCTAGTCCTACTCCCCCACTCTATCCCTGAAACCCTGCAGTTTTTCTCTCTTCAGGTGCTTATCCAATTCCCTTTTGAAAGCCAATATTGCATCTGCCTCCATCACCCTCTGAGGCAGTGTATTTCAGATCCTAACCACTCGTAGCATTCTTCTTTTGAAAAAAATTCCTCATGTCGCCTTTAGTTCTTTTTCCAATCACCTTCACTCTGTCCTCTGGTTCTTGACCCTTCTGTCAAAGGGAACAGTTTCTTTCTGTTTACGCTGTCCAGACCCTTCATGATTTTGAATACCTCTATCAAACCTCCTCTCAACCTTCTCTTCTCTGGGGAAGTTGGGGTTGCACTCCTTAATCTATCCACGTAACTGAAGTCCCTTTTCCCTGGAACAATTCTTGTAAATCTCTTCTCCCTTTCTCAAGCCTTCCCAAAGTGCAATGCCAGAATTGGGTACAATACCCCAATACTAATACAATACTAATCTTTTTTGCATCTTGGCACCCACCAGCAAAAAGGCAGAGGGAATTTATTCAGTGGCAAACTATGATCCAAAAAGAGTAAAACTGTGGATGCTCCAACCTTCTCATGATTCATTGCAACATTGATGATTTGTTTCCTTCCCCACCCTCTCATTTCTCTGATAGTCTAGTAGAAGGATACAAATGGTTGTGGATCTTGGCATGTTTGACAGGAACCACTTAGGGTGGTTATGCCTCCCCTTCCAGATTTAGGTAGCTAGTTTTCTTGCCAGTTTTGAGAACTTGCAACCTTAATATGCAGACTTTTTCACTCGCCAAGGCTCTGGAATAGGTTCCATTTAGGAGAGGAGAGTTTTGTGTTCCCTAAAAACTTAGAACATGCTTAACCCATCTGCACCAATATCTTCATGAAGCAATACAAGATGTGTTTTCTACTGCCATTAACAATGCAGCCAGTATAGTCTCCCTATAAGATGTATATTCCCTGATCCCAATATAGAAATACCATGGGAAAGTACCTCAGATTCAATGTTTTTGTGGAAATTCAGTGATAAGTATTACTAGTCACTCAGACTTTAGTCTGCAGAGTACTCACCAAGTCTTAGTCAAAACCCCTTGCACATATATCAATGTCCAGATAGCTGCAGGCAGCAATTTCTGTCCTTATTGGATTAACAATTTTGTGACTAAGTGGAGGAAATCCCAGTTGTGCCAAGCCCTGCCCTTTATAAGAGATAATTTTGAAATGGAAACAGTTATTGTGTTGATGGGCAAATTTGCTTATTCAATGTGTTCAGCTATGCCACCATCTCAATCCAGAGCTGGGTAATTTTAACTACCTTTGTGATGTATGCCAGGCTTTTTAAATTTTGGGCCACTGTAGATGAATGTTTTTGTACTTTAAACTCTGTCCCATTCTCTCACATTTATGGATCAAAAAGCTCTCTAGCAATGGACATAGTGCTTCTGACAGTGCTAGCCTATATGCAAATTCTCCCCCCCCTGCCTTAGGTGGATGCCCAGAAAGAGGGAGATTGCTTTCAGATAATGAGATTCCCCAAGACTACTTATCAGTCACTTAAACTGAGGTGCAGTCTGGCATGTCCTGCATCATTCCAGGATTGAATGTACGGATTAACTCATGACAGAAGTGATCTGATGCATAATCAGGCAACAGTCTCTCCACAGCCTTACCTATATCTGGAAGTTCTGAAGATGTAGCACTAGTTTAAACAAGTACAAAGGAGCTGTTGGTCTCGGTACCTGATAAGAGTACAGAATGAGATGATAGATGCCCTTAGGAAATTCAGTATCCAGTTATGCAATTGCCATCCCATCCCCATTTGAAGACAACAATTACATTTTGTCAGATGGAACCACCCCTGAGCAAAGCTTCTTTGTCACTGCACTCTAACCTTACCAATAGCTATAAATCTTCAGTTTTCTTCTGTGGAGTTTGAGCAAATAGCTTTGTGGTTAACTAATCTTGGTTAGATTCTTTCTTTTAAATGAAGTTCAATCTTGTATAAAAATCATTCCAGGCCTGTCTTTTTTCTGATGTGATTTAGAGTTTTTGTATTATCTTAAAATTGTACATTTTTGAAGAATTTTGTTGTAAATAGTTTTATGTGGGTTACTAATTTTTGTTATAGTCATATTGCTGCCTTTGTTCAGCAGAAGGACTCAAAGCCTTTCCCAATACTGGCGTGGGAGGGGGAGAGAGGTGCGATGTTGGTACTGTGCATTTCACCCAGAATGGTATTTAGCAGCTTCAATCTCTGCCCCATCCCAGTCTCTCTCTTCCAGAATTAGCCTTTCAAAATCAATGTTTCTTCTGTGCTGTAAGATTCTAATTCTTGGGTATCCTCCTCCAGGTCCCACTATCTGAGTGTTAGTACTCTGCCCACTCAGCTGATGTAATATAAAGTGGAATAAAAACAAAGTGCTGGAAATACTCAGCACGTCTGGCAACAACTGTGGAGAGAGGGGCAGAGTTAACGATTGACCTATGATGTTGCTATTACAGAGACTTGGTTGAGGGAAGGACAGGATTAGCAGCTAAACGTTCCAGGGTTTAGAAGCTTCAGGGGGGATAGAGGGGGATGTAAAAGGGGTGGGGGAGTTGCCTTACTGGTTAAGGAGAATATCACAGCTGAACTGCGGGAGGACACCTCAGAGGGTTCATGCAGTGAGACAATATGGGTGGAGCTCAGGAATAGGAAGGGTGCAGTCACGATGTTGGGGGTTTACGACAGGCCTCCCAACAGCCAGCAGGAGGTAGAGGAGCAGATATGTAGACAGATTTTGGAAAGATGTAAAGGTAACAGGGTTGGAGTAGTGGGTGATTTTAACTTCCCCTATATTGACCGGGACTCGCTTAGTGCTAGGGGCTTGGATGGGGCAGAATTTGTAAGGAGCATCCAGGAGAGCTTCTTGAAACAATATGTATAGTCCAACTAGGGGAGGGGCCGTACTGGACCTGGTATTGGGGAATGAACCTGGCCAAATGGTCGAAGTCTCAGTAGGGGAGCATTTCGGGAACAGTGACCATAATTCCGTAAGTTTTAAGGTACTTGTGGATAAGGATAAGAGTAGTCCTCGGGTGAAGGTGCACGGGTCAGGGATGTCTCAGATCGGCTGCAGAACATTCTGAAGGGGGAGGGTGAACAGCCAGTTGTCGTTGTGCACATAGGCGCCAGTGATGGAGGACCTCATCCCGTTTTTTACCTATAAGCAGAATTTAGGGAGTTAGGAGCCAAGTTTAAAAAGTAGGACCTCCGAGGTAGTAATCTCAGGATTGCTACCAGTGCCACGTGATAGTCAGAGGAGAAATGAAAGAATAGTCAGGATGAATGCGTGGCTTGAGAGATGGTGCAGGAGGGAGGGGTTCAGATTTTTGGGACATTGGGACCGGTTCTGGGGGAGGTGGGACTATTACAAATTGGACGGTTTATACCTGGGCCGGACTGGAACCAATGTCCTTGGGGGTGCTTTTGCTAACGCAGTTGGGGAGAGTGTAAACTAATGTGGCAGGGGGATGAGAACCAAATGAGGAGGTCAGTGGACAGTAAGGAGGTAGTAACTAAAGCCTGTAAGGAACTAGATAATGAAGTCAGCGTGACTAAGGGAAAGATAGGCAGGGAGCAGATGATGTACGCAAAGGGACTGGTGGTCTGAGGTGCATTTGTTTTAATGCAAGAAGTGTAGTAGGTAAGGCAGATGAACTTGGGGCTTGGATTAGTACCTGGGGGTATGATATTGCTATTACTGAGACTTGGTTGAGGGAAGGGCACGATTGGCAACTAAATATCCCAGGATATCGATGCTTCAGGCGGGATAGAGAGGGAGGTAAAAGGGGTGGAGGAGTTGCATTACTGGTCAAAGAGGATATCACAGCTGTGCTGAAGGAGGGCACTATGGAGGACTCGAGCAGTGAGGCAATATGGGCACAACTCAGAAATAGGAAGGGTGCGGTAACAATGTTGGGGCTGTACTACAGGCCTCCCAACAGCGAGCGTGAGATAGAGGTACAAATATGTAAACAGGTTATGGAAAGATGTAGGAGCAACAGGGTGGTGGTGATGGGAGATTTTAATTTTCCCAACATTGACTGGAATTCATTTAATGTTAGAGGTCGAGATGGAGCAGAATTTGTAAGGAGCATCCAGGAGGGTTTTCTAGAGCAGTATGTAAATAGTCCAACTCGGGAAGGGGCCATGCTGGACCTGATGTTGGGGAATGAGCCCGGCCAGGTGGTTGAAGTTTCAGTAGGGGACTACTTTGGGAATAGTGATCACAATTCTGTAAGTTTTAGAATACTCATGGACAAAGACGAGAGGGGTCCTAAAGGAAGAGTGCTAAATTGGGGGAAGGCCAACTATACCAAAATTCGGCAAGAGCTGGGGAATGTAGATTGGGAGCAGCTGTTTGAAGATAAATCCACATGTGATATGTGGGAGGCTTTTAAAGAGAGGTTGATTAGCGTGCAGGAGAGACATGTTCCTGCGAAAATGAGGGATAGAAATGGCAAGATTAGGGAACCATGGATGACAGGTGAAATTGTGAGACTAGCTAAGAGGAAAAAGGAAGCATACATAAGGTCTAGGTGGCTGAAGAAAGACGAAGCTTTGAAAGAATATCGGGAATGTAGGACCAATCTAAAACGAGGAATTAAGAGCGCTAAAAGGGGTCATGAAATATCTTTAGCAAACAGGGTTAAGGAAAATCCTAAAGCCTTTTATTCATATATATGGAGCAAGAGGGTAACGAGAGAAAGGATTGGCCCACTCGAGGACAAAGGAGGAAAGTTATGCGTGGAGTCAGAGAAAATGGGTGAGATTCTAAACGAGTACTTTACATCGGTATTCACTGAGGAGAGGGACATGACGGATGTTGAGGTTAGGGACAGATGTTTGATTACTCTAGGTCAAGTCGGCATAAGGAGGGAGGAAGTGTTGGGTATTCTCAAAGGCATTAAGGTGGACAAGTCCCCAGGTCCGGATGGGATCTATCCCAGGTTACTGAGGGAAGCGAGAGAGGAAATAGTTGGGGCCTTAACAGATATCTTTGCAACATCCATAAACACGGGTGAGGTCCCGGAGGACTGGAGAATTGCTAATGTTGTCCCCTTGTTTAAGAAGGGTAGCAGGGAAAATCCAGGTAATTATAGACTGGTGAGCCTGACGTCAGTGGTAGGGAAGCTGCTGGAGAAGATACTGAGGGATAGGATCTATTCCCATTTGGAAGAAAATGGGCTTATCAGTGATGGGCAACATGGTTTTGTGCAGGGAAGGTCATGTCTTACCAACTTAATAGAATTCTTTGAGGAAGTGACAAAGTTGATTGATGAGGGAAGGGCTGTAGATGTCATATACATGGACTTCAGTAAGGCGTTTGATAAGGTTCCCCATGGTAGGCTGGTGGAGAAAGTGAAGTCGCATGGGGTCCAGGGTGTACTAGCTAGATGGATAAAGAACTGGCTGGGCAACAGGAGACAGACAGTAGTAGTGGAAGGGAGTTTCTCAAAATGGAGACGTATGACCAGTGGTGTTCCACAGGGATCCGTGCTGGGACCACTGTTTGTGATATACATAAATGATTTGGAGGAAAGTATAGGTGGTCTAATTAGCAAGTTTGCAGACGACACTAAGATTGGTGGAGTAGCAGATAGTGAAGGGGACTGTCAGAGAATACAGCAGAATATAGATCGATTGGAGAGTTGGGCAGAGAAATGGCAGATGGAGTTCAATCAGGGCAAATGCGAGGTGATGCATTTTGGAAGATCCAATTCAAGAGTGAACTATACAGTAAGTGGAAAAGTCCTGGGGAAAATTGATGTACAGAGAGATTTGGGTGTTCAGGTCCATTGTTCCCTGAAGGTGGCAACGCAGGTCAATAGAGTGGTCAAGAAGGCATACGGCATGCTTTCCTTCATCGGACGGGGTATTGAGTACAAGAGTTGGCAGGTCATGTTACAGTTGTATAAGACTTTGGTTCGGCCACATTTGGAATACTGCGTGCAGTTCTGGTCGCCACATTACCAAAAGGATGTGGATGCTTTGGAGAGGGTGCAGAGGAGGTTCACCAGGATGTTGCTTGGTATGGAGGGCGCTAGCTATGAAGAGAGGTTGAGTAGATTAGGATTATTTTCATTAGAAAGACGGAGGTTGAGGGGGGACCTGATTGAGGTGTACAAAATCATGAGAGGTATAGACAAGTTGGATAGCAAGAAGCTTTTTCCCAGAGTGGGGGGTTCAATTACTAGGGGTCACGAGTTCAAAGTGAGAGGGGAAAAGTTTCGGGGGGATATGCGTGGAAAGTTCTTTACGCAGAGGGTGGTGGGTGCCTGGAACGCGTTGCCAGGGGAGGTGGTAGACGCGGGCACGATAGCGTCTTTTAAGATGTATCAAGACAGATACATGAATGGGCAGGAAGCAAAGAGATACAGACCCTTAGAAAATAGGCGACAGGTTTAGATAGAGAATCTGGATCGGCGCAGGCTTGGAGGGCCGAAGGGCCTGTTCCTGTGCTGTAATTTTCTTTGTTCTTTGTTCTAAATTGGGGGAAGGCTAATTATAACAATATTAGACAGGAACTGAAGAATTTAGATTGGGGGTGGCTGTTTGAGGGTAAATCAACATCTGACATGTGGGAGTCTTTCAAATGTCAGTTGATTAGAATCCAGGACCGGCATGTTCCTGTGAGGATGAAGGATAAGTTTGGCAAGTTTCGGGAACCTTGGATAACGAGGGATATTGTGAGCCTAGCCAAAAAGAAAAAGGAAGCATTCGTAAGGGCTAGAAGGCTGGGAACAGACGAAGCCCTTGAATATCAAGACAGTAGGAAGGAACTTAAGCAAGGAGTCAGGAGGCCTAAAAGGGGTCATGAAAAGTCATTGGCAAACAGGATTAAGGAGAATCCCAAGGCTTTTTATACGTATATGAAGAGCAAGAGGGTAACCAGGGAAAGGGTTGGCCCACTCAAGGACAGAAGAGGGAATCTATGTGTGGAGCCAGAGGAAATGGGTGAAGTACTAAATGAGTACTTTGCATCAGTATTCACAAAGAGAAGGACTTGGTGGATGATAAGTCTAGGGAAGGGAGTGTAGATAGTCTGGGTCATGTCCTTATCAAAAAAGAGGAGGTGTTGGGCGTCTTGCAAAGCATTAATGTAGATAAGTCCCCAGGGCCTGATGGGATCTACCCCAGAATACTGAGGGAGGCAAGGGATGAAATTGCTGGGGCCTTGACAGAAATCTTTGTATCCTCATTGGCTACAGGTGAGGTCCCAGAGGACTGGAGAATAGCCAATGTTGTTCCTCCCTTTAAGAAGGGTAGCGAGGATAATCCAGGAAATTATAGGTCAGTGAGCCTTACATCAGTGGTAGGGAAATTATTGGAGAGGATTCTTCGGGACAGGATTTACTCCCATTTGGAAACAAACAAACTTATTAGCGAGAGGCAGCATGGTTTTGTGAAGGGGAGCTCGTGTCTCAGTTGATTGAGTTTTTTGAGGAAGTGACGAAGGTGATTGATGAAGGAAGGGCAGTGGATGTTGTCTACATGGACTTCAGTAAAGCCTTTGACAAGGTCCCTCATGGCAGACTGGTACAAAAGGTGAAGTCACATGGGATCAGAGGTGAACTGGCAAGATGGATACAGAACTGGCTCTGTCATAGAAGACAGGGGGTAGCAGTGGAAGGGCGCTTTTCTGAATAGAGGGCTGTGACTAGTGGTGTTCCGCAGGGATCAGTGCTGGGACCTTTGCTCTTGGTAGTATATATAAATGATTTGGAGGAAAATGTAGCTGGTCTGATTAGTAAGTTTGTGGACGACCTGAAGGTTGGAGGAGTTGCGGATAGTGATGAGGATTGTCAGAGAATACAACAGGATATAAATCGGTTGGAGACTTGGGCAGAGAAATGGCTGATGGAGTTTAATCCAGACAAATGTGAGGTAATGCATTTTGGAAGATCTAATACAGGTGGGAAATATACAGTAAATGGCAGAACCTTTAAGAGTATTGACAGGCAGAGAGATCTGGGCGTACAGGTCCACAGGTCACTGAAAGTGGCAACGCAGGTGGATTCGTTGTCAAGAAGGCATACGGCATGCTTGCCTTCATCGGTCGGGGCATAGAGCATAAAAATTGGCAAGTCATGCCGCAGCTGTACAGAACCTTAGTTAGGCCGCACTTAGAATATTGCGTGCAATTCTGGTCGCCACACTACCAGAAGGACGTGCAGGCTTTGGAGAGGGTACCGAGGAGGTTTATCAGGATGTTGCCTGGTCTGGAGGGCATTAGCTATGAGGAGAGGTTGGATAAACTCGGATTGTTTTCACTGGAACGATGGAGGGGTGACATGATAGAGGTTTACAAAGTTATGAGCGGCATGGACAGAGTGGATAGTCAGAAGCTTTTTCCTAGGGTGGAAGAGTCAGTTACTAGGGAACATAGGTTTAAGGTGCGAGGGGCAAAGTTTAAAGGGGATGTGCGAGGCAAGTTCTTTACACAGGGTGGTGAGTGCCTGGAACTTGCTGCCGGGGGAGGTGGTGGAAGCAGGTACGATAGCGACGTTTAAGAGGCATCTTGACAAATACATGAATAGGATGGGAATAGAGGGATACGGACCCCGGAAGTGCAGAAGGTTTTAGTTTAGACAGGCATCGATCAGCGCAGGCTTGGAGGGCCGAATGGCCTGTTCCTGTGCTGTACTGTTCTTCCTTGTAATATAAAATGGATTGGGCTGGATCGGTAGTAGGGAGCTTAACATAGCTTTGTGCTGATAAACTGCACTTTTTTTGTTGGTTAATCTCCTGTAGTGCTTATGTGCATTTTCTTGCCATCCTCCATTTCAGCTCTCGGGACTACTGTAAGAGGCGTGTGACCCTATAAATTGAGATTGTGCACATTAAAATCAAGCAAGCAAACTCTACTCTTTGTAGCTTAATTTGGAGATGAGCGATTTCCATAGAGAGCCGCAATGTTGCATTTGGGGCTGTTTACCTTGATAATTTTCCAACATTTATGGTTGTGAAAACCCACATTAGATCTTTGGAAGACCTGGACCAAGGCTCCTTAGACAGCACCTTCCAAACACGCGGCCTCTACCAACTAGAAGGACAAGGGCAGCACAATGGTGCAGTGGTTAGCACCGCAGCCTCACAGCTCCAGCGACCCGGGTTCAGTTCTAGGTACTGCCTGTGCGGAGTTTGCATGTTCTCCCTGTGTCTGCGTGGGTTTCTGCCGGGTGCTCAGGTTTCCTCCCACAGCCAAAGACTTGCAGATTGAAAGGTAAATTGGCCATTGTAAATTGCCCCTGGTGTAGGTAGGTGGTAGGAAAATGGTGGGGATGTGGTAGAGAATATGGGGTTAAAGTATAAATGGGTGGTTGTTGTTCGGCACAGACTCAGTGGGCCGAAGGGCCTGTTCCAATGCTGTATCTCTAAATAAATCAATAAATATAAATGCATGGGAACACCTGCAAGTTCCCCTCCAAGTCACGCACCATCCTGACTTGGAACTATATCGTCGTTCCTTCACTGTCGCTGGGTCAAACTCCTGGAACTCCCTTCCTAACAACACTGTGGGTATACTTACCTCGCATGGACTGCAGTGGTTCAAGAAGGCAGCTCACCACCACCTTCTCTAGGACAATTCGGGATGGTCAATAAATGCTGGCCTGGCCACCGCCCACATCCCATGAATGCATTAAAAGAAAGTGACAAATCAACAGGAAATTACTGTTATAAAAACCAAGTGCTGGAAATACTCAGGTCAAGCAGCATCTGTGGAGAGAGAAGCAGAGTTAATGTTTCAGGTCTGTGACCGTCCATCAGAACTGGCAAAGGCTAGAAAAAATTTAGGTTGTAAGCAAGTGAAGGGGTGGTGGGGGGGAAAGAGAACAAAAGGGGAGGGGTATGATAGGGCAGAGAGCAGGAGAAATTAAATAACAAAGCAGTTAATGTTTGTGGTGAAAGACAAAGTCCAGAGAGAGTGTTAGTAGTGGAATAATGAGCAGCTTTGTCTACATGAAAAACAGGCACATGGTTAAAAAATAAAATATATTTTTTAAAAAAGGCCAGTCATGCTCCGAAGTTATTGAACTCCATGTTCAGTCCGCAAGGCTGTAGTGCCTAATCGAAAAATCAGGTGCTGTTTTGAGAGTTTGCGTTGATGTTCACTGGAGCAGGTCAAGGACAGAAATGTTAGCATGAGAGCAGGGGGAGTGTTGAAATGGCAAGTGACCAGAAGCTCGGGGTCATGCCTTCGGACTGAGTGGAGGTGTTCTGCAAAGCGGTCACCCAATCTGTGTTTGGTCTCCCCAATATAGTGGCGACCACATTGTGAGCAGCGAATACAGTGTACTAAATTGAAGGAAGTACAAGTAAATCGCTGCTTCACCTGGAAGGAGTGTTTGGGGCTTTGGATGGTAAGGAGAGAGGAGGCAAAAGGACAGGTATTACACCTCCTGCAATTGCATGGGAAGGGAGTGGACCAGGGTGGCGCGAAGGGAACAATCCCTTCAGAATGCTGACAGGGAAGGGGAAGATGTGTTTGGTGGTGGCATCAGGCCGAAAGGGGCCAGAAAAGGCTGTTATAAGTATTTCCAGTGGTTCCTTTTTCTAGCCATTTTCTATTGAACAAGGTAAATGCAGCACATCACAGATCATTTCTTGCAAAACAAGTATATCTGGAATTGTCTCCCAATTTAGTTCTTCTGCCTGAGTGCTGGGTGCTTTTAGTAAAAGTATTTTTTGCAATAGTTTGTCCTTTTGGAAGGATTACACCAAAAAAACCTAAGTTTAAAAAGTCTCAAGTGAGAAGAAT
Organism: Heterodontus francisci; assembly: GCF_036365525.1. Taxonomy (NCBI): domain Eukaryota; kingdom Metazoa; phylum Chordata; class Chondrichthyes; order Heterodontiformes; family Heterodontidae; genus Heterodontus; species Heterodontus francisci. The sequence continues at coordinate 166,027,101 of NC_090373.1, read as the reverse complement.
TTATAAATATTTGCAATTAAACTTTATCCATTCAATTCTCCAAAACAAAGTGTAGCCTCAAAAACCATAAACTTATTTGACTTCCACAAGATAATTTAGGACAGTTATCTCTTCAATTAGAATAGTAGAGGTGAGCAAGAAATGGGCCGAAACTGTTGGTAGGAATTGTGTTTTTTAAAAAAAAAACATGTACACCAGATGCTGCAGAATGTTCCTTAAAACTTGTGCAGCTTTGAATACCTTGTTAAATGAGTATTGTCCAGCTGACTAAATCATTTTTTCCTTCAATAACAGGGAGATAGGAGGACGGGTTTTGACGGTTGAAACCAGGTTACCCAATGAATTGCCGGAGTTTGATGGAGATTTTTCACTGGAAGGACTGCAGTTCTGGAAGACTGCCTTATCAGCAATGACACAAAATGCTAGACCTGGCTCCCCTGCCTTTACTGGGAATAGATATTCTGCTGCTCAGCGAATGGTGTCTGGTTTAGGAGCTTCTGAAGACCGAAAGATTATAATCCTGCCATGTAAAAGTCCACCTAGTTTACAACGGGTGCAGTTGTGGCTTCAGGCAAAAAGAGAATACGATCATTCAAAGAAATGTTCAAAAAATCAGATTGGTCAAACTGAGGATACCAACCAGAATCAGTGCTTGCAGCGTTCACAAGAAGACAGGACTTCTTCAGCTGAAGAGTTGGCTACGTTAATTTCTGCAGTTCCTGACCAAGAGCAAGCTGTAAGGCAAGCCCAGATAAATGAACCCGCCTCCTCTCCTGAAACACCACTCCTAAAAATCCCAGAGCAGAGCAACTCGAAACCTCAGTCCCCGGCAAGCCAACTAACTAAAGTAGTACAGCCATTTAAAGATGATGATGATGGTGACGATTACTATGGTGCATACAGTTCTCCTGATTCACCACTGTTATCTCCATGGCAGCAACCAGCTTCCCCTAATGCAAGACAGTGGGATCCAAATGAAGAAAATGAGGATATAGTTAAGCCTGTGTCAGTCTTGAGTGCGGAGATTGTGGCAGAGGATTGCCCATCACCGACTGGCAGCAACGTGACTCCAAGTGCTGGAAAAGGTGATGAACAGCAGCTGGCAAAATCACCCCTTCAGTCTAAAGTAGGAGCTGCTGAGAATTCTGCATCTGTCCTACATAGCACACCTATCACATGGCGGAGTAGAAGTGATGGAATTCCTGAAGTGCTTTATTGTACTCCTATACAAATGGGTGGGTATTCATTTCTGTAGTTTTAAACTGGTACAAAAATAAGTTACTGTAAATTGTTTAAAAAAAAATTAACTATCATGTTGAGATTCCAGTACAGCATTTTTTATACAAGCTTTTGTAGAATCCCCCAAAATAACCCATGGATTTAATAATTTCTACAAGAGTTAGTTGTCCATTTTTGAAAAAAGGTTGTATAGATTGTCTCCAGGTTTGTTGAGAGATTGTTTAAACATCGTGTAAATATTTCAATCCGTTAAAATCAGTGATGCTGACACTTTATTTAGATGTAGTGTTTTAAGGTTAAAAAGATGATGTTTGGATGAAATAAAATGTACTCTGGGTGGGGGACTTCAATGTCCATCACCAAGAGTGGCTCGGTAGCACCACCACTGACTGAGCTGGCCGAATCCTAAAGGACATAACTGCTAGACTGGGCCTGTGGCAGGTAGTGGGGGAAGCAACAAGAGGGAAAAACCTACTTGACCTTGTCCTCACCAACCTACATGTCGCAGGTGCATCTGTCCATGACAGTGTTGGTAGGAGTGGGTAACCACACAGTCCTTGTGGAGACAAAGTCCCGTATTCTCACTGAGGGTACCCACCATCGTGCTGTGTGGCACGACCACCATGCTAAATGGGATAGATTTTGAACAGATTTAGCAACTCAAACAAAGACAAGAAATGCTGGAATCACTCAGCAGGTCTGGCAGCATCTGTGGAAAGAGAAGCAGAGTTAACGTTTCGGGTCAGTGACCCTTCTTCGGAACTGACAAATATTAGAAAAGTCACAGATTATAAGCAAGTGAGTTGGGGGTGGGGCAAGCGATAACAAAGGAGAAGGTGCAGTTTGGACCTGCTGAGTGATTCCAGCATTTCTTGTTTTTGTTTCAGATTTCCAGCATCCGCAGTATTTTGCTTTTATTTTAGCAACTCAAAACTGGGCATCCATGAGGTGCTGTTGGCCATCAGCAGCAGCAAAATTGTACTTGACCACAATCTGTAACTTAAAAATGAGGCGTCAGCCTGGTGAAGCTACAATGCAGGAATACTTGCATGCCAGACATCCGAAACAGCATGCAATAGACAGGGCTAAGCAATCCCACAACCAACAGATCTGATCGAAGCTCTGCAGTCCTGCCGCATCCAGTCCTGAGTGGTGGTGGACAATTAAACAACTGATGGGAGGAGGAGGAGGCTCCACAGACAACCCCACTCACTGTGATGGGAGAGCCCAGCATATCAGTGCAAAAGACAAGGCTGAAACATTTGCATCCAACTTCAGCCAGAAGTGCTGAATGGGTGGTCCATCTCTGGCTCCTTCTGAGATCCCCAGCATCACAGTCTTCAGCCAATCCAATTCACTCCACGTAATACCAAAAAACAGCTGAAGGCAGTGGATACTGCAAAGGCTATGGGGCCCTGACAACATTCTGGCAATAGTACTGAAGACTTGTGCTCCAGAACTAGTCGCACCCCGAGCAAAGCTGTTCCAACAAATCTACAACACTGACAACCACCCAGAAATGTGGAATATTGCCCAGATATGTCCTGTGCACAAAAAGCATGACAAATCCAACCTGGCCAGTCTGCTGATGATCATCAGCAAAGTGATGGAACGGGTTGTCAACAGTGCTATAAAGTGGCACTTGCACAGCAATAACTGCCTACAAATGCTCAGTTTGGGTTCCACCAGGGCCACTCAGCTCCTGACCTCATTACAGCCTTGGTCCAAACCTGGACAAAAGAACTGAACTCCAGAGGTGAGGCGAGTGTGACTGCCCTTGATTTCAAGGCAGCATTTGACCGAATGTGACATCAGGGAGCCCTAGCAACACTGGAGTCAATGGGAATTGGGAAAAAGTCTCTGCTGGTTGGAGTCTTACATAGCACAAAGGAAGATGGTTTGGTTGTTCGCGGTCAATCATTTCAGTCCCAGGACATCTCTGCAAGAGTTCCTCAGGATAGTAACCTAGGCCTATCCATCTTCAGCTGCTTCATCGATGACCTTCCCTCCATCACAAGGTCAGAAGTGGGAATGTTCGCTGATGATGGCACAATGTTCAGTACCATTTGCAACTCCTCAGATACTGAAGCAGCCCATCTCCATATGCAGCAAGAACTGGACAACATCCAGGCTTGGGCTGATAAGTGGCAAGTAACATTCATGTCACGCAAGTGCCAGGAAATGACCATCTCAAACAAGAGAGAATTTAACCATCTTCCCTTGATGTTCAATGGCATTACCAGTGCTGAATCACCCACTTTCAACATCCTGGTGGTTACCATTGACCAGAAGCGGAACTGGACCAGTCATATAAATACTGTGGCTACAAGAGCAGGTCAGAGGCTGGGAATTCTGCAGTGAATAACTCACCTGACTCTCCAATGCCTGTCCACCATCTACAAGGTACAAGTCAGGTGTGAGATGGCATACTGTCCAATTGCCTGGATGGGTGCAGCTCCAACACTCGAGAAGCTCGACACCATCCAGGACAAAACAGCCTGCTTGATTGGCACCCCATTCACCACCTTCAACATTCACTACCTCCACCACAGACGCACAGTTGCAGCAGTGTGTACCATCGATAAGATGCACCGCAGCAACTCACCAAGGCTCCTTCAACAGCACCTTCCAAACTTGTGACCTCTACCACCTAGAAGGACAAGGGTAGCAGATGCTTGGGAACATCACCACCTGCAAGTTCCCCTCCAAGCCACACACTATCCTGACTTGGAACTATAACCACCTTCTCTAGGGCAATTAGGGAAGGGCAATAAATGCTGGCCTTGCCAGCGGCGCCCACATCCCACAAACAAATACAAAAAAAATGCCAGGGAGTTGCTAAATCTGGATGTCCGATTCCAATTTCTGAGGACAAAGGATGGTTGTGCAATGTTGTCCTTTCAGAAAACTGTAGGCAAAAGCAACCTATCAACATGTTTAACACTTCAGTTTGGGTGTTGCATGCAAGAAGCTTGTGTTATCATTCTCTCGCCTCTCACCGTACTGTAACTTGGTAGATTATCAGCTTGCAGTAGTCAGGGTAAAGTAAGGTTTTTTTTTTAAAGGGTATCTGTTACCTCCACTCAATTGCTGCTGTTTCCACTGATGCAGTGGAAATCCTGCTTTTACTTTGTTATTGTCAGATAACTTCATCTTGGGATTCAGAATGCCGTGAGGATACTCTCTCGTGCTAAACTTCCTACTGTTTCTGGAGCACTGCCCACACAAGCCTTATTTATTCAGAGCTATCATGTGATTGAATGTAAGCTGGTCTACTCTAGTCTTAATGTAGGTATACTTGTCTTTCACTTCCTAACTTCTTGCCTGATCTCCTAACACCACTCAACATCTCTGTCTGAAGCAACAGGTAGGCCTTCTACTTTTAGTTTTCTGGCTGCGCTGCTCTGAATCAGTCCCAGGAAGTGCAAAAGAGCAGAGTGCTTTTTATGTTCCTTTTCCCCACCCCCAGGTGGAAGTACCTGATCTGCTGAAACTGTTAACTTGCTGGATGGGAGGTCATAGCAACAAAAATGACTTGCCTCTATATGATGTCTTTCATGTAGGAAAATGTCCAAGTAACAAGCTAAAACACTGGAGTCCCAAGAAGATGATGTAATGAGTACCACTTCCTTAAACTCCTCCACCCATGTACCTCCCTCTTCTCCTTTAAGCCCCTCCTTATACCCACTTACAAAGTACACTTCATAAAGGCATAATCAGACAATAATGGATGCTGAGTTAACGACCCGTTGCCATAGGTTTGGTCCAAGAGGTGCATATAAGAAAGGGCTAAAGATGAAGGAGAAGCAGGAAGTACAGGGTTGGAGAAATTTAAGGACGTGGTACTCATTCTGTCATTTTCTTGGGATTCCTGTATTTTAGCTTGTTACTTGCAAAATTGAATCTGCAGCTAGTGAAATATCTCATAGGCTCCTCTCAATGGTATATATTTTTAAACTATTGTACTTTTAATGTCTAGAGGCAGCTAGCTACAGCAGATAATATATAATGGCTCCTTTTTAATTGGCATGCCAAAATGCATTGTACTGGATAAGCCAGCAAGCAGCTGTATCAGACAAACTTGGAGGATTTCGTATATTGCAGCATGAGGGCTGCTATAATTTCTTACAGCATCCGAGGTAAATGTTCAGTGTTTACTGTGATTCTGGGTCATATGTCGACTTGACTTGATAGCATCTCCTCCTTATTTACTGGATTCTGGTCCTAGTTAAACGGGATATTATAGCCTATGCTGCATTGCACTTTAGCAGTTTGGATTTGTGAATTTTTGTTTAATATACAAATTATTTTAATCTGTTCAGAGCCCAGGCTTCAGAAGACAAGTCAAAGAAGGGCAAGCAATTCCGATTCCTTGAGGAGAGTGCTACTGACAACTCAACTTAAGGTAGTAAAGAAGCTGAAGATTCATGTGCTGTACTGTTTTCAAATATGCATGAATGTGCATTTTTTCCAGAATTTGAAATTGCTTAATAAATTCAAAGAAAGGTCTGTCCATGCCTTGGCGTGCCTGTATTTCTGGTTTGTTACCAATTTTGGCAAATCTGAGACTGGTTAACATGTTACTTGGTACTTACTGTGAGGAAAGAACAAAGGAAATTCAAAATTTTTCACTTAACTACTTGAGGGAAAAACTGATTTCCAGTGAAGAATGTCAAAATGACCAGATATTTGCACAGTTTTGGGAAAAGCTGAACTAAGTAATCAAGATCTCAACGTCTAACCTTGAATTTTGATCTGTAAAATTGTGGGATGTCAAGGTACAGATTTTTTAAATCTAAAACTGAAATCAGCTATGCACATTTCCACTCTATTGTGCCACTTTATTTGATCCTAGCTATCATTCAGGAGGCATCCAACCAATCTGTTACTGATTTTTTTTTTACTCTGGTCTCAAAGCACTTGCCACTTTTTTCAGTCCTCCGTCCGAATCAGCATGAAAAATTAGGGAGAGTATTATAGTTATGAACCTATAACTTGGCTTTGTGCAAAAAGCAAGCACCTGAAGTTTCCTCAAGATGGATGTTGAGGTTTTATGCACTGGTTTGCATTTCTTCCATTAAAAGGATGTACTCCGGGAGATAAACTAAGCAATTGCCAGTCTTCAGTTGGAACAAAACTTGGGTAGGAACATCCATTACTGAGTGTTGTTGTGTGCTGATGCACTCAATTTACTGCTGTTGTTTAGCAAGGTAGGAACCGACGGGGTTAACTAGGGCATTCTGCTTGTGTGGTGGAGTTTTTCTGGCATAATCTGTAATGGGTTTCTCCCAATCTGAAGAACAATCTCGTTGCCTATAATAAATAATTTCTGTTTTCACTAGGTGTTATTGTCTTTTGCCGTTTGTTCTTCAAAGTGTCAACAGTTTTTATATTACTTTGGTACAAGGTCAGCTTCACATTGGATATAATTGGCAGTTGCTTATATTGGAAAGATCCTGGAAAACAAAACTCCCACTGTTAATATAAAAGCTACAGCTGTATTAAATCTGTTTTGTAAAATGGATGTTGCAATAGGTCTTAACAGACAAAATCTTTTGCTTGCACCTCATTGTCTGCTCCCAGTGCAGCCGCCAACACAGACATTTAATCGCCCAGAGATGTTGGAGTCAAATGCAGGAGCTGAACAATATAGGTGAATGATCTCGTCAACAGCTTCTGTTGTTCTGATCTCAGTGGAATTGTTGGCTTGCCGAATTTTTAAACTCCTTGCAAAGCCTAACTCACTATCTGTTTTAATGCTTCTGTGCTGGTGAGCAGAGTGTCTGCTGAATGTACATTCATGTGCTAGATATTAGTATAAATTTACTGTAAACTTCATTTATAGTGGCCATGGTTTAACTGGACATTTGTGCAACCTGAGCAAACATCTTCCCAAACCAAACCAATTGTCATACTGAAGATTCCTCAATTTGTTGTCAGACTATAGCTCATGGTTTTAATGCTCTGACTGTTTATAGTCCATTGGAACCAGCTTGTTGGCTGCAGTGGTCTTTGGCACACACCAGCCAAATGGGTTTTACATGATATATCTGCAAAGAAAGAACTTTAATTTATATAACATCCGGAGTCCTGTTGCTGCAGGTTCAAGCAACGTCTCACAAACACAATGTCATTCAATGGACATTTCATAGCTGTTGCTTTAAAGCGCATGTACAGAATTGAGTGCTCATTTCATCTTGAGGTAATTCATGGTCTTGTGTGTGGTTCTCCTATTATCTAATAAATATCTAGAAACACAACTGCAATTACTGTAGAAAAAAGATTTGGCACTTAAGCTATTTCACAGAACTACATGTAACTGTTTGTACACTTTTCCAGAACCAGTTTACTTTTCAGCCTTCTAAGAAAAGCTTGTCTCAGATAGAAGGACCAACTCTAAACAACTCCTATGGCTTCAAAGTCAGCCAACAAAACCTCCAAGAGGCAAAAGCTTTGCATGAGGTATTGTATATTCTCTTCAGTCTTGGTATAAAACCTCAGCCTCAATGTAAACAGAGCATTGCCTATATGTTTTAAAGTTACTTCAGTAAGCTAGACATTATTAAAACGACCTGTCATAAAAATTTTCAAAGGGTTTTGTTAAACTTGGCAACATTTTTGCTCATTCCCACCTTTCACCGCCCCCCCCCCCCCATTAAGTTATTGAACCTTCTATTAAAAAGATACCTATGGGATGAACAGATGGGACCTTCCTGTTCTAGAATAACTATCAAGGGTAATAAAAGGGGTTTTCAAAAAACAAAGTAATTTCCTAATCTCACCTGTGAGAATTGTTTCTTGAATATCAGTGATAAAATTCTGTCCAATTTGCTTACTGTAGTGAGCAAGTCAGAACTTATAATCATTTAAATGGCATTTCTGCCCTGCAGGTAGTACAGTAGCGCGTGCTGAAATGATATCAGAACCGAGAGGTTAGACTCATCGGGAAAGATTGAACAGATAGAATAGAGAAGACAGAGGGGTGACCTAATAGGCAGGTTTGATGGAATAAACATGGTAAATGTGTTTCCAAGTGTGGGGGAGACCAGAACTAAGGGCCATAAGTATAAGTGATGTCTCGGATCGTGTTTTTGGGATCCTTAAGGGGGAGGGGGAGCAGCCCCAAGTCGTGGTCCACATAGGCACCAACGACATAGGTAGGAAGAGAGATGGGGATTTAAGGCAGAAATTCAGGGAGCTAGGGTGGAAGCTTAGAGCGAGAACAAACAGAGTTGTTATCTCTGGGTTGTTGCCTGTGCCACGTGATAGCGAAGCGAGGAATAGGGAGAGAGAGGAGTTGAACACGTGGCTGCAGGGATGGTGTAGGAGGGAGGGTTTTGGTTTCCTGGATAATTGGGACTCTTTCTGGGGTAGGTGGGACCTCTACAAACAGGATGGTCTTCACCTGAACCAGAGGGGTACCAATATCCTGGGGGGGAGATTTGCTAGTGCTCTTCGGGGGGTTTAAACTAACTCAGCAGGGGAATGGGAACCTAAAATGTAGTGCCAGTGTACAGGATGTTGAGAGTAGTGAGGTCAGGGATAAGGTTACAAGGACGCAAGAGGGCACTGGCAAGAAAGAACTTGGTTTAAAGTGTGTCTACTTCAACGCCAGGAGCATCCGGAATAAGGTGGGTGAGCTTGCAGCATGTGTTGGTACCTGGGATCTCGATGTAGTGGCCATTTCGGAGACATGGGTAGAGCAGGGGCAGGAATGGATGTTGCAGGTTCCGGGATTTAGATGTTTCAGTAAGAACAGAGAAGATGGTAAAAGAGGGGGGGGTGTGGCATTGTTAATCAAGGAGAGTATTACAGCGGCAGAAAGGACGTTTGAGGACTCGTCGACTGAGGTAGTATGGGCCGAGGTTAGAAACAGGAGAGGAGAGGTCACCCTGTTGGGAGTCTTCTATAGACCTCCGAATAGTTCCAGAGATGTAGAGGAAAGGATAGCGAAGATGATTCTCGACAGGGGTGAGAGTAACAGGGTAGTTGTTATGGGGGACTTTAACTTTCCAAATATTGACTGGAAATACTATAGTTCGAGTACTTTAGATGGGTCAGTTTTTGTCCAGTGTGTGCAGGAGGGTTTTTTGACACAGTATGTAGACAGGCCAACCAGGGGCGATGCCACATTGGATTTGCTACTAGGTAATGAACCCGGCCAGGTGTTCGATTTAGATGTAGGTGAGCACTTTGGTGATAGTGATCACAATTCAGTTAGGTTTACCTTAGCGATGGGCAGGGACAGGTATATACCGCAGGGCAAGAATTATAGCTGGGGGAAAAGAAATTATGATGCGATTAGGCAAGATTTAGGATGCGTAGGATGGGGAAGGAAACTGCAGGGGATGGGAACAATCGAAATGTGGAGCTTATTCAAGGAGCAGCTACTGCATGTCCTTGATAAGTATGTACCTGTGAGGCAGGGAGGAAGTTGTCGAGCGAGGGAGCCGTGGTTTACTAAAGAAGTTGAAGCGCTTGTCAAGAGGAAGAAGGCGGCTTATGTTAGGATGAGACGTGAAGGCTCAGTTAGGGCGCTTGAGAGTTGCAAGCTAGCCAGGAAGGATCTAAAGGGAGAGCTAAGAAGAGCAAGGAGAGGACACGAGAAGTCATTGGCGGATAGGATCAAGGAAAACCCTAAGGCTTTCTATAGGTATATCAGGAATAAAAGAATGACTAGAGTTAGATTAGGGCCAATCAAGGATAGTAGTGGGAAGTTGTGTGTGGAATCAGAGGAGATAGGGGAAGCGTTAAATGAATATTTTTCGTCAGTATTTACAGTAGAGAAAGAAAATGTTGTCGAGGAAAATACTGAGATTCAGACTACTAGGTTAGATGGGATTGAGGTTCACAAGGAGGAGGTGTTAGCAATTTTGGAAAGTGTGAAAATAGATAAGTCCCCTGGGCCAGATGGATTCCCAGAATCCTAGGATTCTCTGGGAAGCTAGGGAGGAGATTGCAGAGCCTTTGTCCTTGATCTTTATGTCGTCGTTGTCGACAGGAATAGTGCTGGAAGACTGGAGGATAGCAAATGTTGTCCCCTTGTTCAAGAAGGGGAGTAGGGACAGCTCTGGTAATTATAGACCTGTGAGCCTTACTTCGGTTGTGGGTAAAATGTTGGAAAAGGTTAAAAGAGACAGGATTTATAATCATCTTGAAAAGAATAAGTTCATTAGCGATAGTCAGCACGTTTTTGTGAAGGGTAGCTCGTGCCTCACAAACCTTATAGAGTTTTTCGAGAAGGTGACCAAACAGGTGGATGAGGGGTAAAGCAGTGGATGTGGTGTATATGGATTTCAGTAAGGCGTTTGATCAGGTTCCCCATGGTAGGCTATTGCAGAAAATACGGAAGTATGGGGTTGAAGGTGATTTAGAGCTTTGGATCAGAAATTGGCTAGCTGAAAGAAGATAGAGGGTGGTGGTTGATGGCAAATGTTCATCCTGGAGTTTAGTTACTAGTGGTGTACCGCAAGGATCTGTTTTGGGGCCACTGCTGTTAGTCATTTTTATAAATGACCTGGAAGAGGGTGTAGAAGGGTGGGTTAGTAAATTTGCAGATGACACGAAGGTCGGTGGAGTTGTGGATAGTGCCGAAGGATGTTGTAGTGTACAGAGGGACATAGATAGGCTGCAGAGCTGGGCTGAGAGATGGCAAATGGAGTTTAATGCGGAAAAGTGTGAGGTGATTCACGTTGGAAGGAGTAACAGGAATGCAGAGTACTGGGCTAATGGGAAGATTCTTGGTAGTGTAGGTGAACAGAGAGATCTTGGTGTCCAGGTACATAAATCCCTGAAGGTTGCTACCCAGGTTAATAGGGCTGTTAAGAAGGCATATGGTGTGTTAGCTTTTATTAGTAGGGGGATCGAGTTTCGGAGCCACGAGGTCATGCTGCAGCTGTACAAAACTCTGGTGAGACCGCACCTGGAGTATTGCATGCAGTTCTGGTCACCGCATTATAGGAAGGATGTGGAAGCTTTGGAAAGGGTGCAGAGGAGATTTACTAGGATGTTGCCTGGTATGGAGGGAAGGTCTTACGAGGAAAGGCTGAGGGACGAGGTTGTTTTCGTTAGAGAGAAGGAGGAGGAGAGGTGACTTAATGGAGACATATAAGATAATCAGAGGGTTAGATAGGGTGGATAGTGAGAGTCTTTTTCCTCGGATGGTGATGGCAAACACGAGGGGACATAGCTTTAAGTTGAGGAGTGATCGATATAGGACAGATGTTAGAGGTAGTTTCTTTACTCAGAGAGTAGTAGGGGCGTGGAACGCCCTGCCTGCAACAGTAGTAGACTCGCCAACTTTAAGGGCATTTAAGTGGTCATTGGTAGACATATGGATAAAAATGGAATAGTGTAGGTCAGATGGTTTCACAGGTCGGCGCAACATCGAGGGCCGAAGGGCCTGTACTGCGCTGTAATGTTCTAATCTTCTAAGTTAATCACTAATAAATCCATTAGTGAATTCAGAAAAAAACTTCTTTACCCAAAGTGTGGTTAGACTGTGGACATCTGTATCAGAAGTAGTAGTTGAGGCAACAAGTAAAGATGCATTTAAGGAAAAAAACTAGATAAACAAGAGAGAAAGGAATAGAAGGATTATGTTGTTGAGGTTAGATAAAGGGTGGGAAGAGGCTTATGCGGAGCATAAACACAAGCATGGACCTGTTGGGTGGAATGGCCTGTTTTTGTGCTGTAAATACTGTGTAATATGTAAATACTGAACTGTCAGGTCATAATTTCAAAACATAGGAATGAGACTAGCCGCTCAAACCTACACTGTCATTCTGTTCATGACTGATCTGTACCTCAGATCTGTTTACCTGCCTTTGCTCCCTATTCCTTGATATCAACCTTAAATTTCAAATAACACAGCATTCACTGCCATTAGGTGGGGCAAGTCCAGGTTTTCAGTACCCTTTGTTGAGTTGGGGGTGGTGGGGGGGGGGGGGGGGGTGGTGCGGGGAATTGGAGGGAAATGCTTCTTGATTTCATGCCTGACTGACGTGGCTCCAATTTTAAGATTATGCCCCTTTGTTCTGATTTTCACCCACCAGAGGACATATTTTCTCTATCCACCTTTTTGAATCCCTTTATTATTTTAAACAATTCGATTAGATAATTCTTCAACCACTCTAACTCAATGGGATGCATATGCACTGTGCTCTCTCCAAGATTAATATCTTTGAGGTTCGGTCCCCAAAGATGAATGTAGTACTTCAGATGTGTGATGAAAGCGTCACTTCCTCAGTTTTGTACTCTACCCACGTGGCGATACAGGCCAGCATTTCATTTGCTATATTTAGATTGTTTCTTGTGCATGAGCTTCTGGTGATTTTGTGTGCGTGCAAATAAAGATCACTTTGATCCTCCATAGCACCTGGTTCCTTACTATTATGAAAATATTCTATTTTGTCTTTCTCTAATCTAAGATGGATAACCTCATACTTCCCCACATTGAGCGCTACCTGCCACAGTTTTTCCCCAATCAGTCTGTCTGTCCCTTTGTAACTCTCTGCTCCCATCGACACAACTTACTGTATCATATGAAAACTTGGATATGCTACTATTTCTTTAGAAAAGTGGAGACCAGAGTACAGATCCCCGGGGCACGCCACTTGTCACATCCCACCAATCAGAGTGTTCCTTTTATTCCTACTGTCTCCTACCTCCAAACCAATTGCCAACCCATGTCAGATTTGCCTCCAATTCCATGTGCTAGCATTTTTCATCTCTTGTGCTGAATCTTATTCCTTCTGAAAATCCACATCCATAAAGAGACCCCCATCCAACATACTGGTGGCCTATTCGGGAAAAAAAAATTCAACTAGATTAGTCAGACCCTGCCTGTGCTTCACAACGTCAAGCGGACTCTCTTGGGTCATCTTGAACTTGTCCAGGTGTCACTCAGTTTGTTCCTGATGATTGATTCCAACAACTTATATTTATATAGAGCCTTTAACATAAAACGCCCCAAGGCACTGCACAGGAGCATTGTAAAACGAAGTATGATACGGAGTCTCAAAAGGAGGTATTTGGTCAGTGGATTAAAAGTTGGGTCAAAGAGATAGGTTTTAAGAACTGTCTTAAAGGAGGAAAGTGAGGTGTAGGGAAGGTATTCCAGAGCTTGGGGCCAAGGCAACTAAAGACGTGGCCACCTGTGGCAGAGCGATTAAAATCAGGGATGCACAAGAGGCCAGATTTAGAGGATTGCAGATATCTTGGAGGGTTGTAGGGCTAGAGGAAATTACAGAGATAGGAGTGAGGCCATGGAGAGATTTGAAAGCAGGGATGAGAATTTTAAAGTAAAGACATTGCTTGACTGGAAGCTACTGTAGGTCAGCGAGCACAGGGATGTTAGGGGAACAGGACCTGGTGCCAGTTAAGATAAGAGCAGCAAAGCTTTGGATGACTTCAAGTCTGTGGAGAGTAGAATTTGGGAGACCAGCCAGGCGTGCGTTAGCATAGTCAAGTCTCGAGGTAATGAAGGCATGATTGAGGATGTCAGCAGCAGATGAGCTGAGACGGGTGAAGTCGGGCAATGTTAATGGAGATGGACATAGGTGGTCTTCATGAAGGCACTAATATGAGATCGGAAGCTCATTTCAGGGTCAAATGTGACACCAAGGTTGCGAACAGATTGGCTTAATTTCAGACTGTTGCTCGGGAGAGAGATGCAATCGGTAGCTAGGAAATGGAGTTTGGAGAGGGGGCTGAAAGCAATGGCTTCAATCTTCCCAATATTTAATTCCAGTAACTTGCCCACAACTGACAGTTCTGTAATTTCTTGATATGTCAGACCAGGAAGGTTACAAGTTCTTTGTTTAAAATATAACTGAGCGCATTACCCCAAATAGATTAAAACTTTAAATTTGCGTGCCTTAAGAGTACTTTCCTAATTCATGTCAAGTTAGTTGAACAGAAATCTTTTTTAAAAGATTTCTGCACCCTCTGCTTGGACTAAGTTTACTACAATTTTCTGATTAAATGCAATGTACATTAGTGCTCTAAAACTGTTTTTGTTTTCAGGTGCAGTACCTTGTACTCATGAGTATGGAATTACATGCTCGCTCAAGACGTGATTTGGAGCCTGACCCTGAATTTGATCCAATCTGTGCCTTATTCTACTGTGTTTCGTCTGATGCACTGCTTCCAGAAACAAATAAAACTGAGGTTATTGGTGCTATAGTAATTGATAAGGACCATATCTGCTCCAACAAAGGCACCTCTTCTGGTATGAAGCAATAGTCCAAATAGTTACTTATTAATAATTATGGGTATGTTATGCCATTAGCATGGATGTACACTGGAGATAACCGAAACTGCTCAACAAGCCACACATTGCCATCAGAATCAGTGGTCTATTGTGTATTTGCTAAACTAATTTGCAGATTAAGGGAGGGCAAAGTAGTTTTTTTTTTACTGCTTTGTGAAAACAAATATTAATTTAGATTACTAAGTACACCAGTATTTACATTTACTCAATTTGCTGTGGGAATCCACTCAGCACAGCACCCCTTATCACTTTACAATTTAAAAAACATTGTAATTACATGGGTTCATTGAGTTCATTGCTATTTAATTTACTATTGAATTGTTTCCTAAATTATGTTCATAATCTGATTTGTTTGACCAATTAAACAAACCCAAGTATAGAAAGGTCATATTACAATAACAATTTCATTTATATAGTGTCTTTAACATAGAAAAATATTCAGCAGCACTAGGTTTGTTGTTTGTGAATGGGCCAAGGATGATTTGAAAAGTACTGCACTTCCACTATTACAGCAGTTAAAATCTTGGTGCAAGTGTTGACCTCAAGAAAATCATGTGCAGTGCATCTGGAAAATTTAGAAACTTGTGGTCAGCAATTCTTGAACAAGATGTTAACTTGAGGCTATATTTACTTCTAGACCTGTAAATTTTCCTAATTCCCCATATCTGCTGATTGGTCATTCTTTTGAGAGTATTAGCATTATGGGATATCACAGCAGAGACCAATTCTGTCCTTGCCCAACATGCATACTTTCCAACTGCTGTCACTACATAGCAACTAGAGGTAGGCATCCTAACTTTCCTACACTAGGGACAGTGAGACTAATTCCAATGCTCAGCTGAAAATCCACTGATTTTTGGGCCTACCAGAGATTGAACCTGCAAGTTTCCTACTCTGTATTGTTTCATGCATTAGCCCATTGCATCATCAGAGGGAAACTCCTCATTTCATTCCTTTTCTTGGACTTTTAGTAGTTTGAGACGACTGAGTGGTTTGCTAGGCCACCAGGTAAGGACGGCAGTTAGTGAACCAGATGGGTTTTTACACAATCGACAATGGTTTCATGGTCACCACTAGACCAGCTTTTAATTATAGATTTATTAATTGAATTGAAATTCCACCGTCTGCCATGGTGGGATTCGAACCCATGTCCTCAGAGCATTAGCCTGGGGCTCTGGGTTACTAGTCTAGTGACATTACCAAGATGCCACCGCCTCCCATTTTTTTGGAATGAATTAATTTTTTTGGAAGGAATGGAACCAAGTGGACCACCCGGCATCAACCCAGGCACCGGAAATGACAACGGCAAGCCCAGCCCTGTCGAGCCTGCAAACTCGTCCTTACTAACATCTGGGGACTTGTGCCAAAATTGTGAGAGCTGTGCCACAGACTAGTCAAGCAACAGCCTGACATGGTCATAGTCACGGAATCATACCTAGCAAATAATGTCCCAGACGCCACTATATCTGGGTATGTCCTGTTCCACTGGCAGGATAGTGGTATACAGTCAAGAAGGATTGGCCCTGGGAGTCCTCAACATTGAATCCAGACCCATTAAGTCTCATGGCATCAGGTCAAACATGGGCACAGAAACCTGCTGATTACCACCTAGTGCCGCCCGCCACCCCCCCCCCCCCACCCTCCCAGCTCGGCTGATGAATCAGTGCTTCTCCATTTTGAACACCACTTGGAGGAAGCACTGAGGATAGCAAGGGCACAAAATGTACTCTGGCTGGGGGACTTCAATGTCCATCACCAAGAGTGGCTCGATAGCACCACTACTCACAGAGCTGGCCGAGTCCTAAAGGACATAGCTGCTGGACTGGGTATGTGGCAGGTGGTGAGGAAACCAACGAGAGGGAAAAACATACTTGACCTTGTCCTCACCAATCTACCTGTTGTAGATGCATCTGTCCATGACAGTATTGGTAGGAGTGACGACCGCACAGTCCTTGTGGAGACAGTCTCGTCTTCACACTGAGGGTACCCACCATTGTGCACTCCCGCGCTAAATGGGATAGATTTTGAACAGATCTAGCAACTGAAAACTGGGCATTCATGAGGCGCTGCTGGCCATTAACGGCAGCAGAATTGTATTCAATCACAATCTGTAAGCTCATGACCTGGCATATCCCCCACTCTACCATTACCATCAAGCCAGCAGACCAACCTTTGTTCAATGAAGAGTGCAGGAGGGCATGCCAGGAGTAGCACTAGGCATACCTCAAAATGAGGTGTCAGCCTGGTAAAGCTACAGTCCAGGTCTACTTGCATACCAAACAGCATAAGCAGCATGTAATTGACAGGGCTAAGTGATCCCACAATCAACAGATCATTCTGAGCTCTGCAGTCCTGCCACATCCAATCATGAATGGTGATGAACAATTGAACAACTGACCGAAGGAGAGGCTCCACAAGTATCCCCATCTTCAACAATGGGGGAGCCCAGCACATCAGTGCAAATGATAAGGCTGAAGCATTTGCATCTGTCTTCAGCTAGAAGTACCAAGTTTGATGATCCAACTCTGCCTCCTCCTGAAGTCCCCAGCATCAGAGCTGCCAGTCTTCAGCCAATCTGATTCACTCCGCGTGATATCCAGAAACAACTGAAGGTACTGGATACTGCAAAGGCTATGGGTCCTGACAATATTCTGGCAATAGCACTGAAGGCTTGTGCCCCTAGCCAAGCTTTGCCCCTAGCCAAGCTGTTCCAGTACAGCTACAACACTGGCATCTACCCAGCAATGTGGAAAATTGCCCAGGTATATCCTGTGCACAAAAAGCGGGACAAATCCAACCCGGCCAATTACCGCCCCATCAGTCTACTCTCAAACATCAATAAAGTGATGGAAGGGATTGTTGACAGCGCTATCAAGCGGCACTTGCCCAGCAATAACCTACTTGCTGATGCTCGGTTTTGGTTCCGTCAGGGCCACTCATCTCCTGACCTCATTACAGCCTTGGTTCAAAAGAGCCGAATTCCAGAGGGGAGGTGAGTGACGGCCCTTGACATCAAGGCAGCATTTGACCAAGGATAGTATCGACGAGCCCTAGCAAATCTGGAGACAATGGGCATTGGGGGGGAAAACTCAATACCTGTTTTGGAAAGTTTGATCAGGGTCTGTTCATCTGGTGCCTCCAGCACCACCTTCCTCATGCTGTCCAGTTCATACAGGTATTTCTGGGTATTGGGCTTTTGAGTTGGAGTTGTACTTAGCACAAAGGAAGATGGTTGTAGTTGTTGGAGGTCAATCATGGTCATACAGCATAGAAACAGGACCTTCGGCCCACCGCATCCATGCCGACCATAATGCCTATCTATACTAATCCCACCTGCCTGTATTAATTCCATATCCCTCTGCGCCTTGCTCATTCAAGTACCTGTCCAGATGCCTCTTAAATGTTGCTGCTGTTCATACCTCCACCACCACCTTTGGCAGCTCATTCCAGATACCCACTATTCTTTGTGAAAAATTTACCCCTTTGATCTCCTTTAAACCTCCTCCCTCTCACCTTAAATCTATGCCCTCTAGTTTTAGTCACCCCTACCATGGGAAACAGACTCTGGCTATCTACCCTGTCTATGCCTCTCAATTTTATATACCTCTTATCATGCCCTCTCTCAGCCTCCTTCGCTCCAGGGAAAATAGACCCATCCTATCCAATCTCTCTTTATAACTCAAGCCCTCCAAACCAGGCAACATCCTTGTGAATCCTTTCTGCACCCTCTCTAGCTTAACCACATCTTTCCTGTAGTGTGGCGACTAGAACTGTGCACACGATCATCTCAGCTCCAGGACATAATTGCAGGAGTTCCTCAGGGTAGTGTCCTCGGCCCAACCATCTTCAGCTGCTTCATCAATGACCTTCCCTCGATCATAAATACAGAAGTTAGGAAGTTCGCTGATGGTTGCACAAGGTCAGAAGTGGGGATGTTAGTTGATAATTGCACAATATTCAGCAACATTCGCGACTCCTCAGATACTGAAGCAGCCCATGTCCATATCCAGCAAGACCTGGACAACATCCAGGCTTGGGTTGATAAGTGGCAAGTAACATTTGTGCACACAAGTGCCAGGCAATGACCATCTCAAATGGAAGAGAATCAAACCATTTCCTCTTGATATTCAACAGCATTACTATTGCTAAATCTCCCACTATCAACATCCTGGAGGTTACCACTGAACTGAACTGGACCAGCCACATAAATGCTGTGGCTACAAAAGCAGGTCAGAGGCTGGGAGTTCTGTGGCAAGTAACTCAGCACCTGACTCCCCAGTGCCTGTCAACCATGTACAAGGCACAAGTCAGGAGTGTGATGGAATACTGTCCGCTTGCCTGGATGGGTGCAGCTAAAACAATGCTGAAAAAGTTTGATGCTATCCAGGACAAAGCAGCCCGCTTGATTGGCACCCCAGTTACCACCTTCAACATTCCCTTCATCACCGATGCACAGTGGCAGTGGTGTGTACCATCTACAAGATGCACTCCAGTAACTCACCAAGGCTCCTTTGATAGCACCTTCCAAACCCGTGACCTGTACTACCTAGAAGGACAAGGACAGCAGACAGATGGGAACACGACCACCTGCAAGTTTCCCCTTCAAACCACACACTATCCTGACTTGGAACTATATCGCCATTCCTTCACTGTCACTGGGTCAAAATCCTGGAACTCCTTTCCAACAGCACTGAGGGTGTACCTACACCCCAAGGATTGCAGCGGTTCAAGAAGTCAGCTCACCACCACCTTCTTGAGGGCAATTGTGATGGCCAATAAATACTGGTCTAGCCAGCGACGCCCACATCCCCCTGAATGAATAAAAAAAGAATTATATTTGAACATCACAATTATATCTTTACTTCACATTAAAAATGCAGGCATTATGGATTGATTTAGCTGATGCTGTCATAACCTGGAAATTTATACAGCCAATTAGATTATCTCATAAAATTCTGCTAGCCTGTTATTTGCTTCTTTAAGGCTGCATAGGGCAATACACAGGGTTGGAGCCCTCTTCTATTTTGTAATATTTTATACACTTACCTCTGTAGTTATGGCAATCTCTTTGGGGGGGTGGCAGGAACGTTAGCCACCAGTTTCATTTCAACAAATCGCTTGAGTCCCTGGTTGATGGCAGGTGATCTGAGCTGTAGTTCTGTTGATAAATATTTTGCGGTACAAAGTGTCACTGAATTTCTAGGGTCGGTTACATTTTGGCATGAGTAAAATGGCACAATGTTCATTCGCTATTTCAGGGCTCAGGAACCAGACCCCACTGCTGGTCAGATCTGGTGTCACAGGTCTTCAAGTTTCTTATGTGAATGACGAGAAGATGATGTTTCAGGAACTCATTAATAACATCAGAAGGTATTCTATGCACTCTGTGCAGTATAATTATTTGAATACTGAAGTAATTATTTTTTAACCATCTCACTTCCCTTCAAAAAGTTTCTAAAATAACTATATAGTGTTCTACTGTGACAATTGTGAGTATGTCACTTTAGGGCAAATAAATCCCTTTTTTAAAAAGGGACGTCCTGTCTCCGTACTGATGGGAATCAATTTATTACCAGCTACCTTTATCGTTGGCCCACCAATGTAATGTTAACACACCTTGGAGATTAATTTGTGTATTTGGCATAATTTTGCTCATTGCGGCCCAATGGTATCTATATTTTTGAATGTTTTTAATTAATGCAGGTAATGTTTCTTCTTTTGGGCCTCCTTATCTCGAGAGACAATGGATACGCGCCTGGAGGTGGTCAGTGGTTTGTGAAGCAGCGCCTGGAGTGGCTATAAAGTTAACACACCTTGGAGATTAATTTGTGTATTTGGCATAATTTTGCTCATTGCGGCCCAATGGTATCTATATTTTTGAATGTTTTTAATTAATGCAGGTAATGTATGGAGAGGAAAAAGGGTATTATTCCTCATTTGGGGAAGGTTATACTCTAAAACCAAAATAGAATGGAGCAATGGGCTGTCTGTAAAGGGGAGATGGTTCGGGTATAGTCAAGGGACATTCCCACAAGGGGAAAAAGATAGGGCAACCAAAGTCAGAGCTGACAGGATAACAGAAAATGGAGCGTGAGATGAAACGGGAAACTGAGGCGTACTATAGAAAGTTCAGAGAGGCAGTGAAAAAGGAAAGGAGGCGGAGAGAGTGTACGAAAACAGACTGGCAACCGGCATTACATGATATTAAAGCAGAGGTAGATAGATTCTTGATCAGCAAGGGGTGGAAGGTTATCGGGGATAGGTGGAAATGTGGAGTAATCAGTTCAGCCATGAACGTATTGAATGGCGGAGCAGGCTTGAAGGGCCGAGTGGCCTATTCCTGCTCCTAATTCGTATGTTCGACACAAAGGGGAATCCAAAAGTCTGCTAGGGATATATAAATAGTAAAATAACAAGTAGTAAGAGGGGCTGATTAGGGGCCAAAAAGGGGATTTATGCAAGGAGGCAGAGGGAACATCCGAGTTACTAAATGAGTACTTTGCTTCTATTTTTACCAAGGAAGATGATGCTGCAAAAGTCATACTGAAGGAGGAGGTAATTGAGACTGGATGGGCTAAAAATTTATAGACAAAGTATTAAAAGTCCTTTCTGTTTTTAAACTTGATGTCACCAGGACCAGATGGGATATAACCGAGGATGCTGAGGGATGTAAGGGTGGAAATTACGGAGGCACTGGCCGTAATCTTCCAATCCTCCTTGGATTACGGGGTTGTGCCACAGGACAGGAGAATTGCCAATGTTACATCCATGTTCAAAAAAGGGTACAAGGATAAACCCAGCAACTACAAGCCAGTCAGTTTAACCTCGGTGGTGGGAAAGCTTTTAGCAACAATGATCTGGGACAAAATTAACGGTCACTTGTAGATTAGTTTAGGAAAGCCAGCACAGATTTGTTAACGGCAAATAGTAATTAACTAACTTGATTGAGTTTTTTGATGAGGTAACCGAGAGGGTTGATGAGGATAATGCGGTTGATGTGCTGGATATGGACTTCCAAAAGGTTTTGATAAAGTGGCTTCTCGGCAAAATTGAGGCCCATAGAATAAAAGGGGCAAAGGCAGCATGGATATGAAGTTGTTTGAGTGACAGGAAACGGAGAGTAGCAGTGAATGGTTGTTTTTCAGACTGGATGAAGATATACAGTGGGATACCCTAGAGGGCAGTACTAGGACCACTACTTTTCTTGATGTATATTAATGACCTAGACTTGGATGTGCAGGGCACAATGTCAAAATTTATAGGTGACACAAAACTTGGAACTATTGTGAACCGTGAGGGAGATGGTGCTGGACTTCAGGAGGATCCAGAGAGACTGGTGAAATGGGTTGACAAGTGGCAGGTGAAATTTAGTACAGAGGAATGTTGTGGTATATTTTGGTCGGAAGAGCAAGGAGAGGCAATATAAACTAAAGGGTACGATTCTAAAGGGCGTGCAGGAACACGGACCTGGGGTTATATGTGCTCAAATCATTGAAGGTGGCAGGGCAGCTTGAGAAAGTGCTTAAAAAGGCCTACAGGATTCTGGGCTTTATAAATAGAGGAATAGGACTGAATTTTGCTGCACTCCGGTAGGTTCTGCTGCCAGGGCCACAACCCCGCTGAGGTGGGACCCAGGGCGGCACATTGCCAGCGGCAACCAATTAACAGGCGGCCTCCTGATATAAGGATGGTGCCCCCATCCCACCGCGTAGAGAGTTACCAGCCCAATTACAGGACCGGCAGCTCAGCAGCGCCACCACTAGCGGTGACCGTTGCTGAGACTGCGGCTCCAGCAAGGGAGAGCAGCTTAATGGCGGGTTGAGGTCTGTTGGGGGAAGTTGGGATCTGACAGCCAGGCACTGGCAGTCGCATGGTGGGTGGTCATGGAGCACTGGTGGTGTTGCTGCGTGTGTGGCCATTGCTGCTGGGTGAGCCCCTCCATGGGCTATGGAGTGCCCATAAAGGATGGCTTTCCACCCCGGAGCCAGCTGGGAGGCCGCCCGGTTTCACTGGGCAGTCTCCCCACACGGCAGCGGGCCCTCGCAACCCTGGCAAAATGCTTGCAGAGGTGGGAAGTGGCCCTCAGTTGGCCACTCGTGTGACTCAATTGGCCACCCGATGGCTGGCTGAGCTGGCAATTTCCTGTTGCTGGCAATATGGCATGGTGGTTGGAGGAAGTCAGGCCCTCCTCCCAAAGCTTTTTCCCACCATCTTGCTAGCTGTCCCACCTCCCAGCATGTCACCAATGAGCCGGTAAAATTCAGCATATAAGAGTACAAAAGCAAGGAAATTATGGTGAATCTTTATGAAACTCTGGTTTGGCCTCAGCTGAAGTACTGTGTCCAATTCTGGGCGCTACACTTTAGGAAGGATGTGAAGGCTTTCGAGAGGGTACAGAAAAGATTTACAAGGATGGTTCCAGCGGTGAAGGATGTTTCAGTTATGTGGATAGATTGAAGAAGCTGGGGTTCTCAGAGAAGAGAAGGTTGAAAGGAGATTTTTAAAATTCGTTCATGGGATATGGGCGTCACTGAAAAGGCCAGCATTTATTGCCCTTGAGAAGGTGGTGGTGAGTTGCCTTCTTGAACCCCTGCAGTTCATGTGGGTAGGTGGGAAGATCACATTAGCACTAAACTTTTACATGTCTGGATCATTCCAAAGATTCACCAGGGGGGGCCTGTGTGGTGTCTCACAGGCTGCAGCTCACTGCTGCATCAAGGAGGTGACCAGTGCCCTGTTCAAGAGGGCCAGTGATTATGTGCACTAGCGGACTGACTCTGACAATCAGTCGGAGAGGGCTTTTGGATTCGGAGCTGTTGCTGGATTTCCCCAGGTGCAAGGTGTGATTGTGCGCATGTGGTCATCCAGGCTCCCACGGACCAGCCAGCCGCCGCCTTCAACAGGGAGGGCTTTCATTCCGTCAACATTTAACTGGGCTGTGACCACCGAAAGCATTTCTTGCAGGTGTGTGCCCATTTCCTGGTAAGTAGCCATGACACCTACATACTTCGATAGTCCCAGGTGCCACAGCTTTTCGGGCCCTCCGCTCGCCTTCAGGGATGGATTCTCAGGGACAAAGGCTACCCATTAAGACATGGCTTCTGACACCTTTGAGGAACCCTCGCACTGCAGCACAGGAGAGGTACAACACTTACCACAACTCCACCCGAGCAGCCATTGGGCAGGCCATTAGGCTGCTGAAAATGAGATTCTGTTGCCTTGCTCAATCTGGTGGAACCTTGCAGTATGCGCCATTTGTATTATGGTCTAGTGTGCTCTGCATAATCTTAGCACTGCAGAGGAGGGAGGCCTTGCATGACAGATGTGTGAGCAACACTCCTCCACAAATGAGGAAGACGTGGAGGAGGGAGAGGAACAAGCAGCACTGGATTTTGAAGCCCTTCCACTGGAGGCCAGGCAAATTGAGTGATGTACCAAGGAGGCAAGAGAGAATCTCATAATTACCCACTTCCAGCAATCCTGATGTCCACTCAGAGAAACCAATAAAGATTCATTTCAATGCATGATGCAGTCTGTTGCCTCCTTTCCATTTGTGCTCCATGCCTAACACCTATTTAAATGAGGGCTGTGCTTCTATGGGCATTCCGCTAAGAGGAAGAGAGTGAACTCAGCAGCTCACAATTGAGGCACGATGGAATCACTTTTACACAATGAACGTTCATGTCTTGAGCAAAAGAACTTGTATGAAGCATCACGTCAGATATCAAACACCCCTGAACCCCGAAGAGTGTGTTTGCGAAAGCTTCTACGAGATGTGAACTCAGCGCCAGCAGCTGGCCTGGAGTCAGGCTGCTGATCAGGCTGCCCCTCAGTCTGTGATGTCTTTGGCGGGCATCCTCTGGCTGCCCGAGGCCTGGAAGGCCTCAGCTGCCTGAGGGTTTCCTGCACTGGTGCCAGACTCTCCTCAGGCTTCTCGGCTGCTGCAGCTGGACTCACTGACAGAGGGGCTTAGGAACTGCTGTCTACACTCGGAGGGCCCCGAGGGGATCCCCCAGCCATGGTCAGCCTCTGCTCCCTTTTAAGGCTCACTTGAAACTGTCTGCTCACCAGAGAAGGACGAGGAGCTAGAGAAGACTCCAGGCTCCTGTTCTTCTCTCGCTTTGCCCCTGCTCCGTAAGCTCATGGCCAAGGCGATGGTGTGCAGGTCTGCGCGCAACTGTGCGATCTGCCTCTTCATGAGGGTCGCCAGCCTTTCGATGGAGGAAGCCTCGTGCTCACATGCCCTAGATATGGAGCAATCATGCCATGAATGGACTCCTCCATTGTCTGCACATGGCCTCCAGCATCTCCACCTGATGTTGCCTTACCCCTCTCTGCTACTGCAACATGCCCTGTGCTGTCAACACCAGTGGCTCATCAGTATGGGCCTGGCCACCCACAATCCTCTGACTGTAAGTGGCCTTGACTGTCTCAGCCTCAGCCAGCTGCTCAGGTGTGTGCGCGGTGCTCTCACCAGCTTGTGACCCTGATTCCACAGCCAAGCAGAAACCTACAGAGGTGAAAGTATCTGCTCTGGTAGAAGGTGCAGGAGAATCATGGGATGGTGCATTCTCCGAGTGCTGATCCTCCTCAGAGTTGGAATTATGTCCCCCTTCTGATGGAGTCTCCTGCAGATGCTGACCTGTAAGAGAATAAAAACGTGTGTTAGGCTAAGCAGATCTCAGCATGCCAACCATACATGATGTGGGTCTCCAGAAGTGAGCTGTATGTGAATGGCAGCCAATCCTCACTCTTGCGCGAAGATTCCAGTCTCTCCATTGACTATGGTGCAGCTGTCCTGTGGCCCTGCTAATTCGAATACCTCTTCCTCGGCTGTGGGGAGACCCCGAAGATCTGGTATGTCTCAGCCTGTTTGGGCTGTCTCCCTCCTGTTGGCCACCTTGTCATGCAAGAGGAAAGAGGATGATGGTCATACTTCACAGAGATCAACTTGACAGTTCTACTAGCGTCAGCCCCTTGTCCCCTACTGGGCTATCACACATTGCTCATGCTGCTGTCTGCTCTCAGGAGAGTTAAGGTGGGTGAGTAGCGAAAGAAGGTGGACTGTCGCCAAGTTGCAGCCAAGCATCTGTCAGGATGAGCTGATGCCTAACCCCCTCTGCCATCTCCATTGTTTTTTAAAATTCTGTTATGTGATATGGGCGTCACAGGCAAGGCCAGCATTTGTTGCCCATCTCTAATTGCCCTTGATGACTGAGTGGCTTACTGGGCCATTTCAGAGGGTAAAGAGTCACCCACATTGCTGTGGGTCTGGAGTCCCATGTAGGCCAGACCAGGTAAGGATGGCAGATTTCCTTCCCTAAAGGACCCAGATGGGTTTTTATGACAATCGGTGATAGTTGCATGGTACTATTGAGACTAGCTGTCAATTCCAGATCTTTTAAATTAAGAAACTGAATTGATTAATTGAATTTAAGTTCCACCAGCTGCCATGGTGGGATTTGAACCAGTGTCCCCAGGGCATTGGCATTGGCCTAGGCCTCTGGATTATTAATTCAGTGACTTTACCACCACGCCACTATCTCCCATGCTCTGCTTCCTCCTATGTAGCTACTTGCAATTACTAAAAAGAGAGGTGTGTGGAACACTCGCCTTGGCAGAACACAGGAGGTCGTTGACCCTCTTGCAGCACTGTACCCAGTTTCTGGGGGGGGGGGGTGACCTCCGTGATCATCCAGGCTTGCTTGGTCAGGTTGGATGACCTCTTCTTGCCATTCCTGGAGAAGAGGACCTCCTCAGTCTGCAGGAGAATCTGGAGGGAAGCATCACTGAACCACAGGACCACCCTGTGTCTTGGCTCGGCCATCCTGCGGGTCCACCTCGGGCGGTTGGGGGCCCCAGAGTCGATGCGAAATGGGTCACAGCAAGTGAATTCAAGGAAGCAATGTAAGCAGGGCTTTAAATATGGTGCCAGCACCCGCTCCGGAGTCCTCTGACGCTGTATTTGGTGTGTCACCTGCAGTCCCTGCCACGTGATTGCATTAGGGTGGTTGCCCACGTGACAAACTGGAATGGTGCCCATTTCCGGGTCCGCTGTGGTGGATTCACGAAATTTGGCCCTGGATGTTTTTGGCTAAAGGTTTTGAATTGTATGAGTTTTACCATTTTTTTGTTCTGAGCTAACACTGGGAGTTTTAAAAGTAAGCCTATTTCAAGGGGCTTTTGGGGTAAATCTGTGGCATACACCAGTGTCCATTTCGTTCATATCTAGAAAATATAACTTGCCTTAATAAAGCACCTGTAACATTTAAAATGCCCCAAGGCACATGAAAGGGTAGAAAAAATATATGTAAAAGTCTTGGCACTGAGGCTTGAGGAAAGGGGCCAGGAGGGGTAATCAAATGCTAGGCTGAAAAGATGGATCCTCAAAGATCATGAAAGAATCAGTGGTTAGCACCGCAGCTTCACAGCTCCAGCGACCCAGGTTCAATTCTGGGTACTGCCTGTGTGGAGTTTGCAAGTTCTCCCTGTGTCTGCGTGGGTTTTCTCCGGGTGCTCCTGTTTCCTCCCACAAGCCAAAAGACTTGCAGGTTGGTAGGTAAATTGGCCATTCTAAATTGCCCCTAGTATAGGTAGGTGGTAGGGAAATATAGGGGCAGGTGGGGATGTGGTAGAAATATGGGATTAGTGTAGGATTAGTATAAATGGGTGGTTGATGGTCGGCACAGACTCGGTGGGCCGAAGGGCCTGTTTCAGTGCTGTATCTCTAAACTAAACTAAACTAAGTGAGTGGTGTGTAGAGAGTGGTTTAGAGCAGGAGTTCCTGAGAATGGAGCTGGAGTGGAATGAATAGAAAGGGAGCTGCATAAATAGCCAGAAAGACACGAGAGCATTTGAGGCAATGTGACGCTGGAACACTCTGAAGTGAGGCCATGAAGGAATTTTAAGACCAGATTTAACGTTGAAATAGCACCATGAATGGGCATGTCAGCAGCAGATAGCTTGAGGGAGGGGCTGACAGATATTACGGAGATGGAAGTTGGCAGGCTTTGTGACAGAGAAGATACGGGGTCAGAGGCTCAGCTCACAGTCAAGTAGGTCGATGAGGTTGTAAAAAGTTGAGGTCAGCCTGAGACAGTGGCCAGGGAAGGGGATGGAATCGGTGGCAAGTGAATGGAGTTTGTGGTGGTTTCAGAAACAATAGAGGAAACTGTAGCTCACCCAGGTTTGGATTTTGGATGAGCAGGCTGACTATATAGTCAGGGAAGGGGTTGAAAGAGGTGGTAGATAGCTGAAGCTGCTTGTCATCAGCAGGTATGGAGCCTGACGCCATGTCTTCAGAAAATATCACCGAGGGACCGCATGTGGATGAGGAATAGGAGAGGGTTGAGGTTAGGTCCTTGGTGCATACTCCAGAGGACAGTGTGGGGGGTGGGAAGAGAAGAAGGAGGGTACATACATGGGCGCCATGTACAAGGCAAGGTGTGAGAGGGAATGTAAGGCTAATGAGGCTGCCAAGGGCAACTTGGAAATGGTGTTTTTGAAATTTTCTCATTCTCTGCGAACTGACTTTCCAACTGATGTGTATCTTGTATTTTAACCTTTCTGCAGAAACAATGAAACTGAATCGATAGTTGGTTCTTAAATAATCATATTTAACTCTTGCTAGGTATGATCCTGACATTCTGCTGGGGTATGAAGTTCAGATGCATTCTTGGAGTTATCTTTTTCAGCGAGCTGCTGCTTTAGAATTTGATCTCTGTCGGATGATCTCCCGTATTCCAGGTAATGCTAATTTAAAATTGACAAATACACTTTTCTTAAAAAAGCCTCTTGGGCTTGCGTTCCAAGGTATTAAATACTAATTCGGGAAACCTGGGAATCAGTCACTTTACATAGAATAACAGAATTTGGCCAGACATGTCTGTGCTAGTATTTCTGCTCCACACGAGCCTTCTCCTCCCATCCTACTTCATCTAACCCTATCAGTATATCCTTCTCTTCCTTTCTCCCTCTGACTTATCTAGCTGACCCTTGTTGCATTTATACTGAAGTGATTAGAGCCTTTGGCATTTAGCAAGCAACTGAGAGACAAGAACAGAATTGCAGAAAGGGAGAGAAAGTGGGGTGGAGAGGAACTGAGATTTACAGCATGTGTAGAAGACAGTTTATAGAAAGACAAAAGTAAAAATTATGTATCTTATCAAAAGTGCTGTGGGGGAATCAACAATATTTTTACCAACTAAATGTCACTAGCTGATCTTCTGCAGTGTTACCTGTGGTAACAAATATTGTGCATTGGTATTGGAGCAGAAATTTGCCAGCCATAAATCTCTCTCAATATGGGGGACCATCTGATATCCAGAGGCCACATATTAAGCTTTAGAATATTTTTTTAAAAGAAGTAGGGTCATTGTTCAGGATATCAGCTGTTTTGCAGATGCATAAAACTTCTGTTCTAAAGCATCAGGTTTGCATCCACCTCTGACAACTAACAACTTTGTCCTTTGGTATTCCATCGCCACAGTACCTCTCCATTTTCTCAATCTGGCCCTCACCTCCATCTTTGAAGCCCTTGTGCTTATGAGAAACTTGCACTCGCATATGGCCCTTATCGTAACTCCTGCAAGTCCCAGAAGCACAGCCCTGAGAGCATCTGCACATCTGGTTTAGCCATCCATCACCAAATCTGGGTGGGTGACATCAAGTGCTATTAGATTTTTCTCTCCTGCCAAATCACTCACTACTCAATGAGCATTCTGCAGAGCAAACATAACTCCAGCTTTAATTCTCCACCAGCAAGTATCTCCACTGACCCCTCTACTCTCCCTTCCAGCAGAAAGAGTGAGGAACTATTGCACTACCTTTTCCACTAAGATTGAGACTATCCATTCAGCTGCTTCTGCTGCTTCCCTCTCTGTCCACCAAGACATAAATCCTCCTCGTCCTCATATGAACATATGAATTAGGAATTAAGACCACATCTCGAATACTGTGTGCAGTTTTGGTCTCCTTATTTAAGGAAGGATGTGAATGCGTTGGAGGCGGTTCAGAGGAGGTTTACTGAATTGATACCTGGAATGAGCAGGTTATCTTATGAGGAAAGGTTGGACAGACTGGGCTTGTTTTCACTAGAGTTTAGAAGAATGTGGGGAGACTTGATTGAAGTATATAAGATGCCCTGTATAACTGAAACATAACATCCTTACTTTTATTTTCAATTCCTCTCGTAATAAAGGATAGCATTCCATTAGCCTTCTTTATTACTTGCTGTACCTGTATACTAACTCTTGTGACTCCTGCACTAGAACACCTAGATCCCGCTGCACCTCGGAATTCTGCAGTTGTTCTCGGTTTAAGTAATACTCTGCTTTTTTTATTCTTCCTGCCAAAGTGAACAGCTTCACGTTTTCCCACATTATACTCCATCTGCCAGATTTCTGCCCACTCATCCTCGTCCTGATCCCACATCTTTCTCTGCTATCCTTGTGCCTCTTAGAGCTCAGCTTATCCACTAGACCCACCTCCTGCTCTCTTGACCCTATACCCACTATACGGCAACAGCCCAACCTCACCTACTGGTCATATATTAAAAGCAAAATACTGCGGATGCTGGAAATCTGAAATAAAAACAAGAAATGCTGGAAATACTCAGCAGGTCTGGCAGCATCTATGGAGAGAGAAGCAGAGTTAACGTTTCAGGTCAGTGATCCTTCTTCAGAACAAGCAGATATTAGAAATGTAAAAGGTTTTAAGCAAGTAAAGCGGGGATGGGGAAAGAAATAACAAAGGAGAAAGCGTAGATAGGACAAGGTCACAGAGAATAGCTGACCAGAAGGTCATGGAGCAAAGGCAAACAATATGTTAATGGTGTGTTGAAAGACAAAGCATTAGTACACTTAGGGTGTTAACTGACTGAAAACTGAAGAGCCGCAAGTACAAACATTTTTTTTAAAAAAACAGTGGGTAGGCAAACTGAACAAACTAAGATAAGATGAAATAAAATAAACGCAAAAAAATAACTTAAAATAAAAGTAAAATAGGGGGCCCGTCATGCTCTCAAATTATTGAACTCGATGTTCAGTCCAGCAGGCTGTAGTGTGCCTATTCGGTAAATGATTCTTCAAGCTTGCGTTGACGTTCACTGGAACACTGCAGCAATCCCAGGACAGATATGTGGGCATGAGAGCAGTGGGGGGGGGGCGGTGTTGAAATGGCAAGCAACCGGAAGCTCGGGGTCATGCTTTCGGACTGAGTGGAGGTGTTCTGCAAAGCCGTCAGCCACTCTGCATTTGGTCTCCCCAATGTAGAGGAGACCACATTGTGAGCAACGAATACAGTATACTACATTGAAGGAAGTACAAGTAAATCGCTGCTTCACCTGAAAGGAGTGTTTGGGGACTTGGATAGTGAGGAGAGAGGAGGTAAATTGGCAGGTATTACACCTCCTGCGATTGGAGGGGAAGGTGCCATGGGAAGGGGACGAGGTGGTGGGGGTAATGGAGGAGTGGACCAGGGTGTCATGGAAGGAATGATCCCTTCGGAATGCTGACAGGGGAAGGGAGGGGAAGATGCGTTTGGTAGTGGCATCACATTGGAGATGGCGGAAATGGTGGAGGATAATCCTTTGGATATGGAGGCTGATGGGGTGGAAAGTGAGGACAAGGGGAACCCTGTTGCGATTCTGGGAGGGAGGGGAAGGGGCCGGACACGGTTGAGGGCCTTGTCAACCACAGGGGGGGGGATTCCTCGGTTGAGGAAAAAGGACGACATATCAGAAGCGCTGTCACGGAAGTTAGCATCATCTGAGCAGATGCCACGGAGACGGAGAAACTGGGAGAATGGAATGGAGTCCTTACAGGAGGTAGGGTGTGAAGAAATGTAGTCGAAGTAACTGTGGGAGTCAGTGGGCTTATAATGGATATTAGTAAACAGCCAATCCCCAGAGATGGAGACAGAGAAGTCGAGGAAGGGAAGTGTCGGAGATGGACCATGTAAAGGTGAGAGGAAGGTGGAAATTAGAAGCAAAGTTGATAAAGTTTTCCAGTTCGGGGCAGGAGCAGGAAACGGCACCGATACAGTCGTCATTGTACCGGAAAAGAGTTGAGGGAGGGGGCCCAAGTAGGACTGGAACAAGGAATATTCGACATATCCCACAAAACGACAGGCATAACTAGGACCCACGCGGGTACCCATAGCAACACCTTTTACTTGAAGGAAGTGAGTGGAGTTGAAGGAGAAGTTGTTCAATGTGAGAACAAGTTCAGCCAGGTGACCTCCCTCTATTGCTAGTTGTCAGCAGAGTTTGTGACAAATTGAACCAGTGATAAAAATATGACTATTTCAAAGGGACTGATAAAATGCAGATGTCTAAATTTACCTACAATAAATTGTGAAATATTTAGAGTACAGTGCTAGATTGTTTATTTTAGTTTCTCATTTATGATTGAGTCCTAAGCAAGTTAGATCAAACTTAACCAAAATTATGACTATGCTAAAATAGTTAATCCAGGCATGAACACACAAATTACCATTGTTACATGAACTGATAAATGGAATACATACAATTCAAGACTGCTACTGTGGTGTGAAAAGGTTTTCAAAACGACTGAAGCAATGTGTGTATAAAAGTTTTACAACCCCCATCTTTTGTTTTATCAGATGACCGTAAAGAAAATCGTTATGCTCCAGAAAGAGATGAATATGGTGTAACTGCCATGTCAGAGATAAACATTGTGGGACGGATTATTCTGAACGTTTGGAGAATGATGAGGAATGAGGTAACTAGTCACTTTAAAGTATAAGATAGGTACCTTGTTAACATGACACAAACCGAGTCGGTTCAGAAAACATTGCTTTAATTGAGGCAGAAACTCTATCAGCCTTCAAGATTAGATTAGATAAATGGATGAAGGAAAGGAATTGAAGGGATATTGAAATGAGTAAACAATGGCATCTGTTTGTTTGCACATTGGATAAAGACCAGTAAGGACTGGTTGGGCTGAGAGCCCTATTTTCATGTTGCAACTGCTGTGTGTTTGAGTTTAATAGGAAATGTGCATTATGACGTATCAATACACAGGAAAAGAACATTGCAATAAATGATGTCTATGATCACCAGAAAACTATAAACTCAAGTTTACAATGTTCGATTCAAAGAATTATGTTCTTGTGCTACTCTCCCTCTTTTCACATTTGTACTGGGGAGCCAGTATCTAATATACTTGGCTCCACTTTTATGCGGGTTCTCTGTTAAAACAATCCTGCATTGGCTGCCTTACACTGCCAAAATCACAAGTGACTGGTTACTCTGTTTGCTTACACTGAAATTCAGCCAAAGGAAGGTATCCAGACATCTGCAAACAGCTGCATTCCTATAGTGAAAAAGTGCTTTTAAAAAAGGACAGTTCTTCTTTGTTGGGAGATCAAGACATGTTTAATCTCTAAATATAGCGTTGAACAAATTATCCTTTTATTTTTTATTTTTTTAATTTAGAGGTACAGCACTGAAACAGGCCCTTCGGCCCACCGAGTCTGTGCCGACCAACAACCACCCATTTATACTAATCCTACGTTAACTCCATATTCTCTACCACATCCCCACCATTCTTCTCCCACCTACCTACACTAGGAGCAATTTACAATGGCCAATTTACCTATCAACCTGCAAATCTTTGGCTGTGGGAGGAAACCGGAGTACCCGGCGAAAACCCATGCAGACACAGGGAGAACTTGCAAACTTCACACGGGCAGTACCCAGAACTGAACCCGGGTCGCTGGAGCTGTGAGGCTGCGGTGCTAACCACTGCGCCACTGTGCCGCCTGTGAGGCAAATGATTTTCTCCTAAACTCTGCTCAGTAGCAAAGTGTCCTAAATAATCTGTTTTTAGTATCCAAAGTCTTTGTTGTAACATCCTGAATGTTTTAATTGGATTCCATGGCTTCTAATAGAACATTATTGAATATTCAGCTGAAATGCCTGCAACTAGTTATTTACACATCCCCTTAGAACACAGTTCTAGGACATTTTAAAATAACTTGCACCGCAGGCCAAAACTGTCAGGGGAACATTGATTACTGGTGTTGAGCAGAGATCTGTTCTGGGTTCCTCACTCTTTATATATTTTATAAATTTCCTTTGTTACATTTAGTTTCTAATGGGGAAAATTAGACACACTCAAGGGAAACAATATCATTCTGGCTTGTTTGTTCACAAGCTTTCTGTATTGAGGATCACTGGCCCTATTCAAAGCAAAATGTAAGATTTTATTGATTATTCATGAGTAGCAATTTGTAATTAATAAACATGAACATTTTTTCACATTTTCCCTGTGCTGCAATTTATTTTGAAACGTCCTACATAAGCATTTTAAGAGATTACGATGCGTAACCAAGCCCTTGTTGGCATTTCAGCTGCACATTCAATGACTTTAAGGGAAAAAAAATTGAATCCATGCCACTCAACACACACAGCCTGCCAGTTACAGAAAAAGACTTTAGAAGCTGAACCAAAAGAGAACTCTTTAATGCACTTTACAGCTGAGTACAGTTCAGGGGGAAAAGCAGTTATCTCAGCGTTACATGTTTGGTTGCAATATCAAGATTTAATTGCCACTGAATTACATATAATGTAAAATACATGTAAATCTGTAGAGGAACAATGTAAAGTTTATATTTTCTAATCCGTTCAAGTAGCTGACAACCAGATATCTGTCCTCCTTCTTTGGCCTCCTTGTCTCGGGAGACAATGGGTAAGCGCCTGGAGGTGGTCAGTGGTTTGTGGAGCAGTGCCTGGAGTGGCTATAAAGGCCAATACTAGAGTGACAGACTCTTCCACAGGTGCTGCAGAAAAAATTGGTGGTTGGGGCTGTTACACAGTTGGCTCTCCCCTTGCGCTTTTGTCTTTTTTCCTGCCAACTGCTAAGTCTCTTCGACTCGCCACGCTTTAGCCCCGCCTTTATGGCTGCCCGCCAGCTCTGGCGATCACTGGCAACTGACTCCAACGACTTGGGATCAATGTCACAGGACTTCATGTCGCGTTTTCAGAAGTCTTTAAAGCGGAGACATGGACAGCCGGTTGGTCTGATACCAGTGACGAGCTCGCTGTACAATGTGTCCACGGGGATCCTGCCATCTTCCATGCGGCTCACATGGCCATCCCAAGCGCCGCAGACTCAGTAGTGTGTATAAGCTGGGGATGTTGGCCACCTCAAGGACTACTGTGTTGGAGATACGGTCCTGCCACCTGATGCCAAGGATTCTCCGGAGACAGCGAAGATGGAATGAGTTGGGACGTCGCTCTTGGCTAACATACGTTGTCCAGGCCTCGCTGCCGTAGAGCAAGGTACTGGGGACACAGGCTTGATACACTCGGACATTTGTGTTCCGTGTCAGTGTGCCATTTTCCCACAACCTCTTGGCCAGTCTGGACATAGCAGTGGAAGCCTTTCCCATGCGCTTGTTGATTTCTGCATCGAGAGACAGGTTACTGGTGATAGTTAAGCCTAGGTAGGTGAACTCTTGAACCACTTCCAGAGCGTGGTCACCGATATTGATGGATGGAGCATATCTGACGTCCTGTCCCATGATCGTTTTCTTGAGGCTGATGGTTAGGCCAAATTCGTTGCAGGCAGCTGCAAACCTGTCGATGAGACTCTGCAGGCACTCTTCAGTGTGAGATGTTAATACAGCATCGTCAGCAAAGAGGAGTTCCCTGATGAGGACTTTCCGTACTTTGGTCTTCGCTCTTAGGCGGGCAAGGTTGAACAACCTGCCACCCGATCTTGTGTGGAGGAAAATTCCTTCTTCTGAAGACTTGAACGCGTGAGAGAGCAGCAGGGAGAAGAAAATCCCAAACCATGTAGGTGCGAGAACACAGCCCTGTTTCACACCACTCAGGATAGGAAAGGGGTCTCATGAGGCGCCGCTATGCTGAATTGTGCCTTTCATATTGTCATGGAATGAGGTGATGATACTTAGTAGCTTTGGTGGACATTCGATCTTTTCTAGTAGTCTGAAGAGACCAAGTAGCTGACAACCAGATATCTGTCCTATAACACAGAAAATGTCTGACCCCTATTAAACATTCACTATATCTTTTGTGTGTCTTTTTCCCAAACCTAAATCCACAGAGCAATTTTCAATCTAAACATTATTGTACAATACTTTCATGAGCATGCTTTTAGTTACCATCATGTTCCGTTAACTGTACAATGTCTAAGTTTGTTTACTAAATGCAATGATTTTTGTGCTGTATTATATATTTTTTGTCTTCTTGCAGGTTGCTCTCAACAATTATTCTTTTGAGAATGTAGCCTTTCATGTTCTTCACCAGCGTTTTCCACTCTTTTCCTTCCGTGTCCTATCCGACTGGTTTGATAATAAGACTGATCTGTACAGGTAACCTTCCCCATGCAGCTATATTTTAATAGTTAACTTGCATACTTGGGTCTGGATTATATTTAGATTTCCAGATTACAAGTATTTGATTCACACTGTAATATTTACAAGACTCAAACTTATTCAGTTACTCAATCTAGCTTATATTTAAATATGCCCTGAAAAATGAAGCAATGAGATATAGATGCACCAAAAGCACTGAGCCTGAACTTGGAAGGATGGAGTACTGCTGTCAAGCAGCACAGTCCCAAGCAATAACTTGTTTTAGGACTACTCTCATGGTTCTATCATAGGGCAATTCATTGTGTTTATTTTTAGCAATAACATTTATGCAGTATGTAGGTGTATGCCAACAGAGATTTGAAAGCATGAAACCCTGTATGTAAATTAAGGAAAATTGTGACTACTTTATTTTCATAAAATAAATATATAAAAATTAATTGTAGATTAGATATTACAAGTCTCTTCAGCTGCATAACATGCATCCTTTCCTCCACCCAGGTGTCAAGAGGACAGGCCAGAAACCTGTCTGCTCAGTGCCCAGTATCTGGTGGGCATTGAATTGCACTGAGCTTCATAACTCCCTTTTCAGACCTCAGTCTCAATCGTTAGCAACCAAGACACTGTTTTGTAGTTGGGTGCTGAATTAGTCAGTCTTGGTGTTACAGATTTTGGGTCTGCTGTAGATACCTTCTCCAGTTCATGTCAGCACTGGAGGGGGGGGAGATGATGGTGTAGTGGTAATGTTGCTGAACTAGTAATCCAGAGGCCCAGGCCAATTCCTTGAGGTTCAAATCCCATCACAGCAGCTGTTGGAATTTGAATTCAATTAAGTAGTTTGATTAATTAATAACAAATCTGGAATTGAAAGCTAGTCTTAGTAATGGTGCCATCAGTTGTCGTAAAAACTCATCTGGTTCTCTAATGTCCTTTAGGGAAGGAAATCTACCATCCTTGCCTGGTCTGGCCTGCATGTGACTCCAGACCCACAGCAATGTGGGACTGCTCTCTGAAATGGCCAATTGTCAAGGGGAATTAGGGATGGGCAAAAAATGCTGGCCTTGCTAGTGACGCCCACATCCATGAAAGAATAAAACACCTCTTGGTGTGTGATATAGCATTTATATATAACTCTGGCAAGGTAACACTGTTCGCTTTGTCATACGAGTTGGATACTATAAACTTGCACACACCTTATTTATGCTTCCGCATTCCTTTGATAGGTGGAACTGAGGAACAATCTGAGATGAGTTCTATGACTGCTTTGTTTCCGAACATGCTCTATCTGACCTGAAATTGGGACTGTATCCCATTTCCCATTGTTTACATCCTCTACCTTCATAAACAGAAAATAAATCAGTCCTCACTTTTCAACCCTTAAATGATGGTGCATTCCTCCACCAGCAAACATGAATTTAGACGAATGTCTTCTGTTAATAGTTTTGTATCGAAACAAATGAGAATTTCTTTGTCAACAGAATCCCATAATGAGTATAATAACCTCCAGAGTATTTTGGTGCATGTAGTGTTTAGGGTTTTATTTTGTTACAGGTGGAAGATGGTTGATCATTATATTTGCCGTGTACGTGGAAATTTACAGTTGCTGGAACAACTGGATATGATCAGTAGGACAAGTGAATTGGCAAGACTGTTTGGAATCTTGTTCTATCACGTGCTGACAAGAGGCGCACAGGTTAGTGCTTAATTTTCAGGTTGTGTGTCTGGTGCAGAAATGCTCCTATATGATATCATTTTTATTCCATTACATAAGTTGAATGAAAACCATTTAAAAAGATGTTTGGATAATTTATCTGTGTATGTAAAACATGGTATTTGTAATTTGCAACTCTTCGAATTGTCTCTCACACACACACACCCCTGACTAAAATGGATTATATTCCTGGATAATGTTAAGAGGAGCTGCTGAACTGCAGCTAAATTTGGTGTTCAAAATAAGTATTTCTAAACTTGTAAAAAGAGAGTTGACATGCTCCACCTTTTCTGCACCCTTCCTCCCAAATAAAGCCTTGCTTTCAGATTTGGATCTTTGTTCTACACAAAACCCTTTGAACGTGAGAGACTTAATGAAATTGTAGAGAAACTGGTTTGTCCACTGAAACTTTGTGGCCCTTACTTAAGATCGCTAACAATATTTAAGGGCATTTACTGGAGTAGTTAGGACCTGGAATGCACTGCCTGAGAGTGTGGTGGAGGCAGATTCAATCGTGGTTTTCACAAGGGAATTGGATAATTATCTGAAGAGAAAAAGTTTGCAGGATGGCTGCCTTCTGTGCTGTACCCATTCTCTGATTCTATGAAAACAGTCGTCTCTTCCTGGGTTGATGTGTCTCATCTAGATTAGAACAATATCTGCAAAGCTACTATATTTTGAGCTTGTTTCTAGCTAAGAAAACATTTAATTAAATAGCGTTATTGTGATCAGTGTCCTTAAATTAAAGGTATTTTGTATTAAATAATTCCTTTCTCCATGCACTTTCCATTGTTAAATTGGCAGCATTAATTGATTTCCACATTTTAATATTTGGACAAAGCACTTAACCTGTGTAAAGTACAGCGAAAGGTCACTTGGTTTACATTTTAAACGCTCTTTAATTAAAATATGTTTGAACCTCCTCCTGAAACTGCTCATTGATCTTGTAATGCATAAGTAGTCAAAAACAAAACACAGTTCTCAGAATCATATAAATCAAAAAAATGAATTTGTGTTCAGTGCATTAGCATGACTTCAGGGTGTTTCAAAGTTGCCCACAAACATTTAATTATATTTTTCCAAATAGTTATTATATAAATGCAATTTGTATGTAGCATATCCTGAGGCAGTTCACAGGATTGTAATCAAGAAAAAAATTGATATCGAGCCAAGGAAGGAGACATTTAGCGCAGGTGATCAAAAGCTTGTCAGAGAGGTTTTAAGGAGTGTCTTAAAGGAGGAGAGGAAGAAAGCACGGAGGGGTATAGGGAGAGAATTCTAGAGCTTCAGGGCCGAGACAGCTGAAGGCCCGACTGCCAATGTTGGGGGGCTAATGCATAAGGTGAGAATTGGGGAAAACCAAGATCTTGCAGGGTTGTGGAGCTGGAGGAGGTTACAGAGATGAGGAAGGGCAAGGCCATGGAAGGATGCGAACACTGAATTTTAAAATTGAGGTGTTGGTGAACCGGGAGCCAGTATAGATACAGGAGTGACTGATGAACATGACTTGGAGTTAGGGTACAAGCAGCACGAGTTTTGGATGAGCTTAAGCTTATGGAAGGTGTAAGATGGAAGGCTGGCCAGAGAGCGCAAACAGCCACTTTCATGTACCAAATCCCACAAATACAAGTGAGATGAATGATTTAGTTAAACCAGTTTTGGTGATTTTGCTTGAAGTAAGACTTGGCCATAGGATCTTTTACATCCTCTTGAGCAGGTTCAGTGTCTCTTCCAGCAATGCAGCACACCGAAATGTTGGCTCAGATTATGCCACCTGGAGTGAGGCTTGAACCCACAACCTTTTGACTTGGGTGAAAATGCTACCAACTGAGCCAAGCTGTTACTCAAGTAGGAAGTGCAGACCTCATCTGTTACATCTCCCATGGTTACTGTAACTGATTATACTGACCACCTATCAGTAGCTATTTGCCTTTCTGAAGACACTGCTGATGCTGAATTAAAAGGACTGGATATTTTGGGCAAACTGATCTTCCCCCTCCCCAGCTCTTTCCACAACAGATAAATACTCCAAACCAATCACTGTGTTGAAAGACATTTAAAGTCATCAAAATTTCTTCTCTGACCTGTGATGACAAGATTTGGACTTCCTCACATTAACTGATCTACAGTCATACATTTTTGCCCATAGTAAACCAGATTAATTAGATTTAAATCAGTAGTATTGTGTAGAAATGGATGAAGTTTAAACCTATACTAATAGATGACCAACTTGAATCACTTACTCAGTAAATTTGATACAATCTTTAGAACCATATTACACTACCGTATGAACTTGAGATTACACTCCGACAGGAACAAGCGACCTTGGATGTCGTTAGTTGGGATTATTGCACATCTGTCTATCCCTTTCATCATGATCGGAGCTATATCATTTGCCCACCAAAAGGATTTTTAAAAAATAATCCTCAGTTGAATTTTTTTCACTGAGCTATTGGGTTTGTAAAAGTTAAGCACAGGCCATTGCAGCTAGTCAGTGTCCTGGGCTGCCTCTTATCAAAGTGCTTTCCATGCAATGGCATTAGCTGAAGTATAAACAGAAATATCTTTTGAATATCTGTGTAGCAAATAGTTTAGTATGATGCGCAGACCATCTGGATTTGCATGTGTTTTAAAGCGATAATCTCATTATAAATCTTCTGTTTCACATAGCCTTTAATCAGCCAGGACCATATTAACATTTCATTCTAAAATGCCAGGATGACAATATTATAACTTTTTTGGCAACAAAAGGAATAATTTATAAAATTCAATTTTTTTTAATTTAAGCGAACGATTTGGGGAATTCTTCATAGTTATAGCACACGTTATGTTGTGCTTCTGAGGACCTTTTAGCTCAAACTTTATTTAATGTCCTTTAGGGAAGGAAATCTGTTGTCCTTACCTGGTCTGGCCTACATGACTCCAGACCCACAGCAATGTGGTTGACTCTTACATGCCCTCTGAAATGGCCTAGCAAGCCGCTCAGTTGTATCTAACCACTGCGAAGTCAATAGAAAGGAATGAAACCGGACGGACCACCTGGCATCGACCTAGGCACCGGAAACAACAATGGCAAACCCAGCCCTGTCGACCCTGCAAAGTCCTCCTTACTAACATCTGGGAGCTTGTGCCAAAGTTGGGAGAGCTGTCCCACAGACTAATCAAGCAACAGCCTGACATAGTCGTACTCACAGAATCATACCTTACAGACAATGTCCCAGACACTGCCATCACCATCCCCGGGTATGACCTGTCCCACCGGCAGGACAGACCCACCAGAGGTGGTGGCACAGTGGTATACAGTAGGGGAGGGAGTTGCCCTGGGAGTCCTCAACATCAACTCTGGACCCCATGAAGTCTCGTGGCATCAGGTGAAACATGGACAAGGAAACCTCCTGCTGATTACCACCTACCGCCCTCCCTCAGCTGATTGAGTCAGTTGAACAGCATGTTGAACAGCACTTGTAGGAAACACTGAGGGTGGCGAGGGCACAGAATGTACTCTGGGTGGGGGACTTCAATGTCCATCACCAAGAGTGGCTCGGTAGCACCACTACTGACCGAGCTTGCCAAGTTCTAAAGGACATATCTGCTAGACTGGGTCTGCGGCAGGTGGTGAGGGAACCAACAGGAGAGGAAAACATACTTGACCTTGTCCTCACCAATCTACCTGCCACAGATGCATCTGTTCATGACAGTATTGGTAGGAGTGAACACCGCACAGTCCTTGTGGAGACAAAATCCCACCTTCACATCGAGGATACTCTCCATCGTGTTGTGTGGCACTATCACCGTGCTAAATGGGATAGATTTCGAACAGATCTCGCAGTGCAAAACTGGGCATCCATGAGGCGCTGTGGGCCATCAGCAGCAGCAGAATTGTACTCAACCACAATCTGTAACCTCATGGCGCGGCATATCCTCCACTCTACCATTACCATCAAGCAAGGAGACCAATCCTGGTTCAATGAGGAGTGCAGGAGGGCATGCCAGGAGCAGCATCAGGCATACCTCAAAATGAGATGTCAACCTAGTGAAGCTGTGTGCCAAACTGTGTAAGCAGCATGTGATAGACAGCGATCCCATAACCAACGGATCAGATCTAAGCTCTGCAGTCCTGCCACATCCATCCGAGAATGGTGGTGGACAATTAAACAACTAACTGGAGGAGGTGGCTCCACAAATATCCCCATCCTCAATGATGGGGGAGCCCAGCACATCAGTGCGAAAGATAAGGCTGAAGCATTTGCAACAACATTCAGCCAGAAATGCCGAGTTGATGATCCATCTCTGCCTCCTCCTGAAGTCCCCAGCATCACAGATGCCAGACTTCAGCCAATTCGATTCACTCCACGTGATGTCAAGAAA
The DNA here is from genome assembly GCF_036365525.1 of Heterodontus francisci. NCBI lineage: Eukaryota > Metazoa > Chordata > Chondrichthyes > Heterodontiformes > Heterodontidae > Heterodontus > Heterodontus francisci. Next base: position 165,985,150 of record NC_090373.1, on the reverse strand, counting down.
CGACACAAGGCACTGGATACTGCAAAGGCTATGGGCCCTGACAATATTCCGGCAATAGTACTGAAGACCTGTGCTCCAGAACTTGCCGCACCCCTAGCCAAGCTGTTCCAGTACAGCTACAACACTGGCATCTACCCTGCAATGTGGAAAATTGCCCATGTATGTCCTGTACACAAAAAGCAGGACAAGTCCAACCCGGCCAATTTACCGCCCCATCAACCTACTCTCAATCATCAGTAATGTGATGGAAGGTGTCATCAACAATGACATCAAGCGGCATTTGCTTAGCAATAACCTGCTCACTGACGCAGTTTGGGTTCCGCCAGGGCCACTCTGCTCCTGACCTCATTACAGCCTTGGTTCAAACATGGACAAAAAGAGCAGAACTCGAGGTGAGAGTGACTGCCCTTGACATCAAGGCAGCATTTGACCAAGTATGGCATCAAGGAGCTCTAGCAAAACTGACGTCAATGGGAATTGGGGAAAACCCTCCGCTGGTTGGAGTCATAGCTAGCACAAAGGAAAATGGTTGTGGTTGTTGGAGGTCAATCATCTGAGCTCCAGGACATCACTGAGGGAGTTCCTCATGGTAGTGTCCTAGGCCCAACCATCTTCAGCTGCTTCATCAATGACCTTCCTTCAAGGTCAGAAGTGGGGATGTTCGCTGATTGTGCAATGTTCAGCAACATTCGTGACGCCTCAGATACTGAAGCAGTCCGTGTAGAAATGCAGCAAGACCTGGACAATATCCAGGCTTGGGCTGATAAGCGGCAAATAACATTTGCACCACACAAGTGCCAGGCAATGACCATCCCCAACAAGAGAGAATCTGACCATCTCGCCATGACATTCAATGGCATTACCATCGCTGAATCCCCCACTATCATCCTAGGGGCGATCATTGACCAGAAACTGAACTGGAGTAGCCATATAAATAGCGTGGCGACAAGAGCAGGTCAGAGGCTAGAATCCTGCAGCGAGTAACTCTCCTCCTGACTCCCCAAATCCTGTCCACCATCTACAAGGCACAAGTCAGGAGTGTGATGGAATACTCTCCACTTGCCTGGATGGGTGCAGCTCCAACAACACTCAAGCTCAACACCATTCAGGACAAAGCAGCCCACTTGATTGGCACCACCCCCCCCCCCCCCCCCCCCCCACCACCATCTACAAACATTCATTCCCTCCACCACCGACGCACAGTGGCAGCAGTGTGTACAAACTACAAGATGCACTGCAGCAATGCACCAAGACTCCTTAGACAGCACCTTCCAAACCCGCGACCTCTACCAACTAGAAGGGCAATGGCAGCAAATGCATGGGAACATCACCACCTGCAAGTTCCCTTCCAAGTCTCTCACCATCCTGACTTGGAACTATATCGCCGTTCCTTCAATGTTGCTGGGTCTAAATCCTGGAACTCCCTTCCTAACAGCACTGTGGGTGTACCTACCCCACATGGACTGCAGCGGTTCAAGAAGGCAGCTCACCACCACCTTCTCAAGGGCAATTAGAGATGGGCAATAAATGCTGGCCTGGCCAGTGACGCCCATATTCCATAAAAGAATTTTTTAAAAAATACATTACAGTATAATCTTTTCAGAGCGCATGACTTTTACTACATGTAAAAGTAACTCCTCTGAAAGAATGTTAGAAATACTTGCATTGGTTGAACTCTTGGTACCTGCGATAACACCACTGAAGTTATTGTTGTAGGGAATGTTTGTAATTGCTCCTGCAAGCTTCAGAAGCAAGTTTTCACAATGATCCAAAAACACCCATCATGGAATGTTAAATGTTTACAGCAGAGAAGTCGTCTCCTTGGCCCATCATATCTGTGCAGCTCTTTAGAGCTATTAAAATTCCGCTGTCCTACTTTTCTGCTAAAAATATTTATCCAATTTTTCCTTTTAAAGATGTAATGGTCTTTGCTTCGGCGTCTGTGTCGAAGCTTCTCATGTCACAACAGCCTTCTGTGTAAACAAATAAAGAAATTAGTCCTAACCCCCTCAATTATAATTGCAAGTCAATATCTTGTCACTGATTTCTTAACCAGAGGGAACAGTGCAAGTATGGAAAAGACAGTCAAAACTTTTCATAAGAAAATCTGTTGCCTTCACTCACTTGTCCTCAGCCCCGCATCCACTACCGCCAGGTGTAAAAGCCACTGGAGAATTTTGATCAATTTGATCTTTCATTAGTTCAAGGTCTCCTATTCTGAGTTAGAGCAAACCATAGAATATTTAATAAAATAATGAAAATATTTTTAAATTGCTGAGTAAGATGCAGTCCATTTTTTGCTACAGGTAGCAGTGAGATATAGGCATAGAAGTGCACCTATTAGTAAGCTGTAAATTGTACATTTTCACCAGAAGCGTAGTGGAATTAGATTTTGTAATTATTGTGATGGTGGCCACAGTTATGCTAATTAAGCTTTATTTGCATGAGGATTTGGGTTAATTGGAAAAATTATTTAAAACTTCATGGAAAACTGGGGAACGTAATTGTGATGTTTCCAGAAAAGGTTTGGTAAAGAAATGTATGCTAATTATCCTATCTCTGATTAGAAAATAGACTTTTAGCCAGCACCTCAAGTACTCCTAGTGACTGTTATAATGAGGCATAATTTAGCTGAAAAGCTCAGATGACTTGGTGAGAGGGCTGAGGCTATTGAAATTTACTTGAGAACCGATATATAAAATATTGCCATCTTGCTGCAAATGGCATTCAAGTAATGAAAGTGTCCTTTACAGTTACGGCAATGTGGATTCGAAGAGTCGAAAGATGGCGAGTCGAAGAGACTTAGTAGTTGGCAGGAAAAAAGACAGAGGCGCAAGGGGAGAGCCAACTGTGCAACAGCCCCAACAAACAAATTTCTCTGCAGCACCTGTGGAAGAGCCTGTCACTCCAGAATTGGCCTTTATAGCCACTCCAGGCACTGCTTCACAAACCACTGACCACCTCCAGGCGCTTATCCATTGTCTCTCGAGATAAGGAGGCCCAAAAGAAATGTGGATTCTGTGTACCAGTGCGGCTACATGATGATCAGTTATCTGACTTTGTCATGAATTTTGGGGACAGACTCCCATTAGATTAGTTTTCATAGTCCATGGTTACCTACCTAATGTGCCCTCTGTGGCATCAGAGCAATAGATTTTACAATGGGAGGCTGGTGACGTATTAGCCACACACCTGTAATTTCAGACTGGGTTAAAACCTTCCTCTGTCCATTGGGTTTAAAGGTTGTGTGAAATTAATTTTGACATTCAAAACCCTTCTTTAGTGGATGTGAGACCACAGTAAAAATTGCTTATAATTCAGTACTATGTGAAAAATAGTGTCGAGTTGGTTAAGTACTGGGCATTCTCAAGTCGAGCAGACTGAGGCATCTTGTTGGGTTGGGAGGAAGAGGGCTTTAACTGCTGTTTCTGCCTGGGAGAGTGTTAATTCCAAGCTTTGAAATTCTCCCCTCACCCCTCAGTAGTAGAACTCACCAAGAAAATAAAAGTTGTACAAACCGAGTACTCCACTTGTGGCTTTGTGTGTAAACTTGCTTCCTGATCTAGTACTAGATCATCTATCGTGGGTTTGAGCTATGTTCAGGCCTGTGTAGTTAGCCCTAGGTTCAGTGGAGATTGCCTGTGGTATCTCGATGCTTGAGATCAGGATAAAATCTGCTCGGCTTCCCAAAAGCTATCTAATGGCCCTGAGCAGAAAGGGCATTTATGTAGACCAGGGGTCGCTAACAGATGGTTGAGAGTTACTGGCAGCTTGCGTTGGCCTTTGAGTAGCTCACGTAAAGCTCCAGACAACACAATCCGATCGCCCACGTCATCCTGCCAGCATTAATCTGCACATGCGCATCCTGACAGAGGGCTGGGGGTGGGGGGGGGGGGGTGGGGGGTGGTTATAGGGAGGGGTGGCTCGTGATATTTTTCCTCAGTAGTAGAACTAGCTCTCTCTAAAGAAAAGATTGGCGACCCCCGACGTGGACATTAATGAAGACATGATTGAGCATGTCTGTAATCAGACACCCACACTCCTACCCCTCTCCCTGTGGCTGAATTATCTGCCAGCATTCATGGCCCAGGCTGTGATAAAGAATATTACCGTACAGGAAAGATGCCAGCTGTAGTGACTCAACACTTTCAGAACAAAGAAAATGGGAGAAGGGAAAAGGAATAAAAATGTATACAGATGAAATAAGATTTGTTATAGTTGACAGTCTTTATAATTCCTGTTTTTGCAGTATCGCGTGGAGTCGATGATGTTGCGCGTTGCCAAACCAATGAACTATATCGCTGTAACTCCCAGTATCCAACAGCGATCCCACATGAGAGCTCCTCAGTGCATTCCTCTTGTGATGGAACCTGAATCTCGCTTTTACAGCAACTCAGTCCTCGTTCTGGATTTCCAGTCCCTGTACCCTTCTATCATCATAGCTTACAACTATTGCTATTCCACATGCCTGGGCAACATTGACTACCTTGGAAAGTAAACATTTTTATTTTCTAATTGTATTTCAAGTTGTGGTGACCAGTGTGACTAATCATAATGGAGATTGGATTGAGCTGGTTCAAAAAATAAAATAGTTAAATTAGACTTACCTCAGATGGCCTTTTGAGCAGCTCGAATTTTATTCCACATTGGACAGTAACTGATTCTACTTCAGCTAGTTGCCCATTCGTGTTCTATTAAATAATATTCTGTAAAATAACACTGCAATATGGTAGCAAAGTTTATTTTCTGTTGAGAGCTATATTAAAATTACATGTGATGCAACCAATGTAATGGCGCAGCAAATTCATTCTGTAATTCACCTTGTAGAAAAAATGAAATGAAGGTTTGCTTATGTTACTCTAAAAGTACACTAATTGAAATTGTGTGCAGTATGGTACCAATTGAGGGTTTTTTAAATACGTGTGACTCTGGTCAGTTGTCATACCACTATGTTCAGCCAAAAGAGAGGTAGTAATGCCCTTTAAATATTAAGCTTAAAGTATTGGAACTCTACAGCAATATTCCTGCCCATTTGTATCATTTTTAAATATTACTGTAATGGAATAATTGCTGTAGTACTTTCAAAGTATTCGTATCAAATTATTGCGAAATAGTGTCTGATCAGTTTTCTTTTGATGGAGAGTTGAGTTTCCTACCTGAAATATGTTTGCATTTTGTGTGAATTTCATAGTAGTCTCAAAAATACCATCTGTCTCTGCTCACCTCCTCTTCCCCCCCCCACAGCCCCCCACCAAATGTCATTTCTCATAACCAGGCTAATGCCATTGGCAGCATCCTGCTGTTTGAATACTGATCCTAATTTGCGTTCACAACTCCGATAGGAACATAGGACTACGAGTAGGCTATTCATCCCGTCAAGCGTGCTCCACCATTGTTAGATCATGGCTCATCATCTATCTCAACACCACTTTCCCATGCTATGCCCATAACCCTTGATGTCATTAGTATCCTGCTACCTACCTATTTCTGTCTTGAACATGCTCAATGAGCTTCCACAGCCCTCGGGGGTAGAGAATTCCAGAGATTTACCAGCCTCTGAGTGAAGAAGTTCCTCTTCATTTCAGTCTTAAATGGCCTACCCCTTATTTTGAGACTATGACCCCTGGTTCTAGACTCACCAGCCAGGGGGAAACATCCTATCTACATCCACCCTGTCACGCCCTGTAAGAATTTTGTACGTTTCAATGAGATCGCCTCTCATTCTTCAGAACTCTAGAGAATACAGGCCCAGTTACCTCAATCTTCCTTCTGACAGTCTTCTTTCAGGATGAGGAAGAGGGAGAAAAACAGCTGTGAAGATAAAATTATTTTGTCATTCTGGCCTTACTCTTCTCTTGTGTCAGTCCAACAGACCCGTCTGCTAGACAAAGTGTGTAGTACGCTGACAGCACAAGAGATCAGGAGAGGGAAAATTTCGATTTTATCAGGACAAAAAACAAAAAATTATCCTTTATATCTTTTACCAGAGAAGAAGAGTTTAAGTTTGGCTGCATTACCCAGAAAGTGCCTCCAGAATTACTTCACCAGCTCTGGAATGATATCACTATATCACCAAATGGGGTGGCCTTTGTTAAGGTATGAATTAGTCAACTCCATCTATAGTATTGAAGGTAAAACTAGTAGAGGGATGCTTTAAAATCTCGTCTGAGACGAGACATCAGGAGGTGTATGTGAAGAATACACTTTTCTTCTTCCGAAACATCTGTGAAGAAAAAGGTTGACCCCTCTCGTATATTTTCTCAAGGAACCCTGTTACAAAAAATGGTGAGAGTCATCTCTGGCATGATCCTGCAATGTACCACCTGAACTCTGTGCCAGCGACAGGCTGGCAGTTCTGTGAGCAAGGGAATTGCTTTTATTAGTCTAGCAAAGACTGAACAAACTGGGGCTCTTGTCTCTCAAGTGAAGGTTGAGGGATGACTTGATCAAGGCCTTTAAAATTATGAAAAGGATTAGTATGGTAGGTGTAGAAATGTTCTCACTTGTGCGGGAGACCAAAACTAATAAATACAGTAAGGAATTCAGGAAAAACTTGTGTTCACAGAGTGGTTAAAATGTAGAACTCCCTACCATGAGTAGTTGACGCAAATAGCATTCAAGGCAAAGCTAGATAAGTACATGAGGAAAGGAATGGGGTTAAATGAAGAGGAGGTGGGAGGACATTCATATGGAGCTGGCAGAAATCTGTTGAGCTGAAAGGCCTGTTCCTGTGCTGCAAAATTCTATGTAACATGTTCACTTGTCTCTGGGATAATTCAAATTAAAGTAAATTACAAAATAGAAGCTGGCCTACACATTTAGTACAGTGGCGTGAAGCAAAGCTTAATTTTTTTTTCCTGCATCCATATGTTTGGATTCTACTTTTTCAGCAACTTGTGTGTTGATATTCTTGCAGCCATCCGTACGAAAAGGTGTGTTACCAAGCATGCTCGAGGAGATACTGAAGACCAGGATAATGGTGAAACAGACCATGAAAGCTCACAAGAAGGACAAAAGCCTCACAAAACTGCTTCATGCGCGACAGCTGGGTCTAAAGCTCATTGCCAACTTCACTTATGGTTACACCGCTGCTAGCTTTTCTGGAAGAATGCCATGTGTTGAGGTACTTTAATAATATGTAAAATACACATTTTCAGAAGATGATGCTTTTTCAATTATAAATAAAGAACAAGCCTCCAATTTAAAAATCAGATCCATTGCACATGTATCATAGTGCATGTATGCTGAGTAACTTTGAGTTTTATTTGGGCTGGATGACCTGTTATCTATGCAGTAAATTTTGTGCAAATATAGAGAAATAATTGTATGTAATTATTGATGAAATAATGCAGGAATAATAAAATTTAGAAGGTCAGGTATGGTGGGCAAGGCAGATAGGTGACTAATGCAATTTAATGTGGACAACTGAGAGGTAATACATTTTGGGAAGAAAACCAGGAATGCGAGTATGCTGTGAATGGAATGATGCTGAAGGGTACGGCTGAACAGAGGCCTAGTGATGCAATTACAAATTTCCAGGAAATAAAGTTAGTTATAATCCCCCCAAAAAATTGGACATCATTTTGAGTTTTATAACTAAAGCACAGTACTAGAGCAAAGAGTTAATGATGAATCTGTACAATGGAATAGCCAGGCCAAGTTAAACTAGTGTGCAATTTTAGGTATCCTATTATAGAAAGAAGAGTAGAATCAAGGTGAGTGTCACGTAGGTTTACGAAGCTAATGATGGGGATGGGAAGCTTATGATACAGAAGTGTTTTAAAAATAATAAAAGAACAAACTAGAGGCTCTGTATCCGAATGCACGTAGCATTCGAAACAAAACTGATGAACTGTGAACACAAATAGAAATAAATAAGTACGATCTGATAACCATTGAGTCAGAGTTATACAGCACAGAAACAGGCCCTTTGGCCCATCGTGTCTTTGCTGGCCATCAAGCACCTAACTATTTTAATCCCATTTTCCAGCAATTGGCCCGTAGCCTTGAATGTTATGGCGTTTCAAGTGCTCATCTAAATACTTCTTAAATGTTGTGAAGGTTCCTGCCTCTACCACCTCTTCAGGCAGTGCGTTCCCGATTCCAACCACCCTCTGAGTGAAAACATATTTTTCCTCTAAACCTCCTGCCCCTTACCTTAAATCTATGCCCCCTGGTTATTGACCCCTCCGCTAAGGGAAGAGTTCTTCCTATCTAACCTATCAATGCCCCTCATAATTTTGTACACCTGAATCAGCCAGACGCTGCACAAATGACTACTGGCAACACCTATGCAGTCATATTCAGCTGGCCTCCGACACCGGAAACATCAGAGGAATGTATGATGGCATTAAGAGAGCTTTTGGGCCAACCATCAAGAAGATTGCCCCTCAAGTCTAAATCTGGGGAAGCTATTACTGACGAATGCAAGCAAATGGGCCGCTGGGTGGAGCAGTACCTAGAACTGTACGCCAGGGAAAATGTTGTCACTGATACCACCCTCAATGCAGCCCAGTCTCTGCCAGTCATGGATGAGCTGGACGAACAGCCAACAAAATCGGAACTCGGTGATGCCATTGATTCTCTAGCCAGTGGAAAAGCCCCTGGAAAGGACGGCATTACCCCTGAAATAATCAAGAGTGCCAAGCCTGCTATACTCTCAGCACTACATGAACTGCTCTGCCTGTGCTGGGATGAGGGAGCAATACCACAGGACATGCGTGATGCCAATATCATCACCCTCTATAAGAACAAGGGTGACCGCGGTGACTGCAACACCTACCGTGGAATCTCCCTGCTCAGCATAGTGGGGAAAGTCTTCGCTCGAGTCATTTTAAACAGACTCCAGAAGCTGGCTGAGCGTGTCTACCTTGAGGAACAGTGTGGCTTTCGAGCAGAGAGATCCACCATTGACATGCTGTTCTCCCTTCGCCAGCTACAGGAGAAATGCTGCAAACAGATGCCCCTCTACGTTGCTTTCATAGATCTCACCAAAGTCACTTCAGACTACTAGCAAAGTCCACCAAAGCTACTAAGCATCATCACTTCATTTCATGACAATATGAAAGGCACAATTCAGCCTCATCAGACCCCTTTCCTATCCTGAGTGGTATGAAACAGGGCTGTGTTCTCCCACCTACACTGTTTGGGATCTTCTTCTCACTGCTGCTCTCATATGCGTTCAAGTCTTCAGAAGAAGGAATTTTCCTCCACACAAGGTCAGGGGGCAGGTTGTTCAACCTTGCCTGTCTTAGAGCGAAGACCAAAGTACGGAAAGTCCTCATCAGGGAACTCCTCTTTGCTGACGATGCTGCATTAACATCCCACACAGTAAAGTGTCTGCAGAGATTCATCGACAGTATTGCGACTGCCTGCAACGAATTTGGCCTCACGATCAGCCTCAAGAAAACGAACATCATCTGACAGGACGTCAGAAATGCTCCACACTCTGGAAGTGGTTCAAGAGTTCACCTACCTAGGCTGAACTATCACCAGCAACCTGTCTTTTGATGCAAAAATTAACAAGCACATGGGAAAGGCGTCCGCCACTATGTCCAGACTGGCCAAGAGGTTGTGGGAAAGTGGCCCACTGACACAGAACAGACAACTCCGAGTGTTTCAAGCCTGTGTCCTCAGGACCTTGCTCTCCGGCAGCGAGGCCTGGACAACGTATGTCAGCCAAGAGCGACGTCTTAACTCATTCCATTTTCGCTGCCTCCTGAGAATCCTTGACATCAGGTGGCAGGACCATATCTCCAACGCAGAAGTCCTCGAGGCGGCCAACATCCCCAGCATAGACACCCTACTGAGCCAGCGGCGCTTGAGATGGCTTGGCCATGTGAGCCGCATGGAAGATGGCAGGATCCCCAAGGACACTGTGCCGCCTGGGATGGAACATTTAAGCTATGAAGAGAGGTTGGATAGGCTTGGGTTGTTTTCGCTGGAGCAGAGAAGACTGAGGGGTGACCTGATCGAGGTGTACAAGATTATGAGGGGCATGGACAGGGTGGATAGGGAGCAGCTGTTCCCCTTAGTTGAGGGGTCAGTTACGAGGGGACACAAGTTTAAGGTGAGGGGCAGGAGGTTTAAGGGGGATTTGAGAGAGAACTTTTTTACCCAGAGGGTGGTGACAGTCTGGAATGCCCTGCCTGGGAGGGTGGTGGAGGCAGGTTGTCTCACATCCTTTAAAAAGTACTTGGATGAGCACTTGGCACGTCATAACATTTAAGGCTATGGGCCAATTGCTGGCAAATGGGATTAGGTAGCCAGGTCAGGTGTCTTTAATGCATCGGTGCAGACTCAATGGGCAAAAGGGCCTCTTCTGCACTGTATTATTATGTGAAACTAAAGCCCTCCCTCCTGCACCATCTCCTCAGCCACGCATTCATCTGCTCTATCCTCCTATTCCTATACTCACTAGCATGTGGCACCGGGAGTAATCCAGAGATTACAACCTTTGAGGTCCTGCTTTTTAATCTGCTACCTAGCTCCCTGAATTCTTGTTGCAGGACCTCATCCCTTTTTCTACTTATGTCGTAGGTACCAATGTGTACCACGACCTCTGACTGTTCACCATGTTACAGCGACATGCTGCAGGACGACATAGATTGGGACCTGAATATTGAAGGGTACATGGCATTTAGGAAGGACAGGAAGCTAGGAAAAGGTGGAGGGGTAGCTCTGTTAATTAATGATGTATTAACGCAATAGAGAGGGATGACCTAAGTTCAGGAGACCAGGATGTAGAAGCAGTTTGGGTAGAGATGAGAAATCATAAAGGCAAGAGGTCATTTGTGGGAGTGATGTACAGGCCATCTAGCATGAACCACACTGTAGGATGGGGTATAAAGGAAGAAATATGGCAGCTTGTCAGAAAGGTCAGCAATAATTATGGGGGATTTTAACCAACATATAGACTGGAAAAATCAGATGGGCAGAGGTACCTAGATGAGGAGTACATAGAATGTTTTCAGGATAATTTCTTGGAACAATATGTTCTGGAGCCAACCAGAGAGCAGGCTGTATCAGACCTGGTATTGTGCAACAAGATAGGATAATGACCTCATAGTTAAGGTGCCCCTAGGTAGCAGCAATCATAATGTGATTGAATTTTACATTCAGTTTGAGGGAGAGAAGAGTGGGACCAAGACTAGTATTTTAAACTTCAATAAGGGCAATTATGAGGGCATGAAAGTAGAGCAAGCTAAAGTGAACAGGCAAATCAGGTTAAGGGATAGGTCAGTAGAGATGCAGTGGCAGACATTTAAGGGGATATTTCAGAATACACAGAATAGGTACATTTCAACAAGAAAGAAAAATTCCAAGGGTGGGACCGTCATCCGTGGTTAACTAAAACAATTAAAGATAGTATCAAACTTAAAGAAAAAGCCTATAATTGAGCAAAGATGGGAGGCAGCTCAGAAGATTGGACAGAATATAAAAAACAGCAAAGAATGACTAAAAGATTGATAAGGAAGGTAAAATTAGAGTACTAGAAAAAGCTAGCTAGAAATATAAAGCCAGATAGTAAGAGTTTCTATAGATATTTAGAAAAGAAAAGTTAACAAAGTGAACGTTGGTCCTATAGAAAGTGAGTCCGGGGAATTAATAATGGATCATAAGGAGATGGCAGATGAATTGAACAGGTATTTTGCATCGGTCTTCACTATTGAGGAAACCAGTAACATCCCAGTATTAGCTATAAGTCAGGAAATGGAAGGGAGGGAGCAACACAAGAAAATTACAATCACCAGGGAAGTGGTACTGAACAAATTGTTGGAGCTGCGGGCTGACAAGTCCCCGGGTTCTGATGGACTTTGTCCTAGGGTGTTGAAAGAAGTGGCTTGTGAGATAGTTGATATGCTAGTTCTAAATTCTAAATTCGAACTCCATCTGCCATTTCTCTGCCCAACTCTCCAATCTATCTATATTCTGCTGTATTCTCTGACAGTCCCCTTCACTATCTGCTACTCCACCAATCTTAGTGTCGTCTGCAAACTTGCTAATCAGACCACCTATACTTTCCTCCAAATCATTTATGTATATCACAAACAACAGTGGTCCCAGCACAGATCCCTGTGGAACACCACTGGTCACACATCTCCATTTCGAGAAACTCCCTTCTACTGCTACTCTCTGTCTCCTGTTGCCCAGCCAGTTCTTTATCCATCTAGCGAGTACACCTTGGACCCCATGCGCCTTCACTTTCTCCATCAGCCTACCATGGGGAACCTTATCAAACGCCTTACTGAAGTCCATGTATATGACATCTACAGCCCTTCCCTCATCAATCAACTTTGTCACTTCCTCAAAGAATTCTATTAAGTTGGTAAGACATGACCTTCCCTGCACAAAACCATGTTGCCTATCACTGATGAGCCCATTTTCTTCCAAATGGGAATAGATCCTATCCCTCAGTATCTTCTCCAGCAGCTTCCCTACCACTGACGTCAGGCTCACCGGTCTATAATTACCTGGATTTTCCCTGCTACCCTTCTTAAACAAGGAGACAACATTAGCAATTCTCCAGTCCCCCGGGACCTCACCCGTGTTTAAGGATGCTGCAAAGATATCTGTTAAGGCCCCAGCTATTTCCTCTCGCTTCCCTCAGTAACCTGGGATAGATCCCATCCAGACCTGGGGACTTGTCCACCTTAATGCCTTTTAGAATACCCAACACTTCCTCCCTCCTTATGCCGACTTGACCTAGAGTAATCAAACATCTGTTCCTAACCTCAACATCCGTCATGTCCCTCTCCTCAGTGAATACCGATGCAAAGTACTCGTTTAGAATCTCACCCATTTTCTCTGACTCCACGCATAACTTTCCTCCTTTGTCCTTGAGTGGGCCAATCCTTTCTCTAGTTACCCTCTTGCTCCTTATATATGAATAGGTAGGAAAGTAACTTGTGAAGAGGACGTAAGGAGACTACAAAGGGATATAGATAGGTGAAGTGAGTGGGCAAAGACCTGGCGAATGGAGTATAATGTGGGAAAATGTGAAATTGTCCACTTTGGCAGGAAGAATAAAAAAGAAGCATATTATCTATTTGGTGAGAGATTACAGAGCTCTGAGATGCAGAGGGATCCGGGTGTCCTAGTGCATGAATCACAAAAGATAGGTATGCAGGTACAGCAAGTAATTAGGAAAGCTAACAGAATGTTATCGTTTATCGCGAGGGGAATTGAATACAAAAGAAGGGAGGTTATGCTTCAGCTATACAGGACATCTGGAGTACTGTGTACAGTACTAGTCGTCTTTATTTAAGAAAGGATGTAAATGCTTTGGAGGCAGTACAGAGGTTTACTGGAATGATATTTGGAATGGGCGGGCTGTATTATGAGGAAGGATTGGACAGGCTAGGCTTGTATCCGCTGGAATTTAGAAGAGTAAGAGGTGACTTAATTGAAACCGAAGGTCCTGAGAGGTCTTGACAGGGTGGATATGGAAAGAATGTTTCCCCTTCTGGGAGAATCTAGAATTAGGGGTCACTGTTTAAAAATATGGGGTCACCCATTGAAGACAGAGATGAGGAGAAATTCTTTCAGAGGGTCGTGACTCTTTGGAATTCTCTTCCTCAAAAGGCAGTGGAAGCAGAGTCTTTGAATATTTTTAAGGCGGTGGTAGCTAGATTCTTGATAAGCAAGGGGGTGAAAGGTTATCGGGGGGAGGTGGAAATGTGTTGTAATCAGTTCAGCCATGAACTTATTGAATGGCGGAGCAGGCTCGAAGGGCTGAGTGGCCCACTCCTGCTCCTAATTTGTATGTTTGTATTTCTACCAGAGCAGAGAAGGCCAAGAGGAAATTTAATGGAGGGAGTGAATCATGAGGGTTTTTTAAATTTTGATGAGGTGAATCAAAAAGGACTGTTTCCTCTGATTGGAACATCAGTGACCAGTGCCATCAATTTAAAATTTTCATATAATAGAGAAATTAGGAATAATTCTTAAGTTGGCGCATTTACTGCAGGACGTACTCGAGGTGCAGATTATTCCATCTTTGCCTTGAATTGTTCACATTTTTTTTGCTTCAAACGATGCTGCAGGAATTTGGGAGAGTGAGATAGTGGGATTAATTTTGAGTTGCAATAGTAAGAGCCAAAGCAGATATAATGGACCATATGGCCACTTCCTGAGGTATGTATTTCTAGGCTCTAGATAAGAAATGTAACAAGTGTTTCCTTTAGGCTGTACGGCAATTGGGAATGTACCATTCAGGGAACAAACAGGCCGCGCACAGGCAACGGTCCCTTTAAGCTGTGTGTCAATCTTAAAGACCATGCAGTGCAACAAGCTGGCTGTGCAGTTAGCAAGGAGAAGTTAGAGGGAACATTAGATGTAACTTCCAGAAGACTTGCAATTTCAAGCTTCTGTGGATATTACAACTTACTACGTACTTATAGCAGATAGAATTATCATTCAAAAGATCAAGATGTGAATCTTGATTTACTTTTAGACAAATATGTTAGTCCACATATGTAGAACAGTCTAAATTTTAATTTTCTATGTACTTCGAAACATTTAAGTAATTTCTGAATAAATCTAATGCGTTCCACTTTTATTATAACCCATGAAAGAATATTATGAAAAATCCCTACAAATTGTCAAGGTTTACAGTGTGTGAAATTGGGTTCTAAAATTGTATTCTATTTATATTGAAGAATAATTTTTGGATTTTTTTTATAGATTGGTGACAGCATTGTTCTCAAAGCCAGAGAGACCCTTGAGCGTGCAATAAAGTTGGTCAATGAGACAAAGAAGTGGGGCGCTCATGTTGTGTATGGAGACACTGATAGGTATCAACTGTTGATCAAACTATAATTAACGACAATGTCAAATTACTATTTAACAGCGAATTTAACAAATACAAGACTTCTATGTAGTTAGCAAAGATCACGCAAGTAGATATAAACGGGTATGATATAGTCGGGATTACGGCGACATGGCTGCAAGGTGACCAGGGATGGGAAATGAACATGCAGGGGTATTCAGGAAGGACAGACAAAAAGCAAAAGGCGGTGGAGTTGCATTGCTGGTTAAAGAGGAAATTAACACAATAATGAGGAAAGATATTAGCTCTGACGATGTGGAATCTGTATGGGTAGAGCTGAGAAACACTAAGGGGCAAAAAACATTAGTGGGGGTTCTATATAGACCCCCAAACTGTAGTGGTGATGTTGGGAATGGCATTAAACAGGAAATTAGAGATGCATGCAATAAAGGAACATCTGTAATTATGGGTGAGTTTAATCTGCGTAAAGATTGGGCAAATCAAATTAGTCACAATACCGTAGAGGAGGAATTCTTCGTGTGTATACGGGATGGTTTTCTGGACCAATGCGTTGAGGAACCAACTAGAGAACAGGCCATCCGAGACTGGGTATTGTGTAATGAGAGAGGAATAATTGACAATCTAGTGGTGCGAGACCCCTTGGGGATGAGCAATCATAATATGCTAGAATTCTTCATCAAGATGGAAAGTGACGTAGTTGATTCTGAGACTAGGGTCCTGAATCTTAGTAAAGGAAACTACGAAGGTATGAAGCACGAGTTGGCTTTGATGGATTGGGAAACGTTACTTAAAGGGGTGACGGTGGATAGGCAATGGCAAACACTTAAAGAGCGCATGGATGAACTGCAGCAATTGTTTATCCCTGTCTGGCGCAAAAGTAAAACAGGAAAGGTAGCCAAACCATGGCTTACAAGGGAAATTAGAGATAGCATTAGATCCAAGGAAGAGGCATATAAATTTGCCAGAAAAAAACAACAGACCTGAGGATTGGGAGCAGTTTCGAATTCAGCAAAGGAGGACCAAGGGATTGATTAAGAGGGGGAAAATAGAGTAGGAGAGCAAGATTGCGGGGAACATAAAAACTGACTAGGTATGTGAAGAGAAAAAGATTGGTGAAGACAAATGTAGGTCCCTTACAGTCAGAAACGGGGGAATTTATTATGGGGAACAAATAAATGGCTGACCAACTAAGTGCATACTTTGGTTCTGTCTTCACAAAGGAGGACACAAATATCATACCAGAAATGTTTGGGAACGCAGGGCTTAGTGAGTGAGAGGAACTGAAGGAAATCAGTATTAGTAGAGAAATGGTGTTGGGGAAATTGGGATTGAAGGCCGATAAGTCCCCAGGACCTGATGGTATGCATCCCAGAGTACTTAAGGAAGTGGCCCTAGAAATAGTGGATGCATTGGTGGTCATCTTCCAAAAATCTGTAGACTCTGGAACAGTTCCTACAGATTGGAGGGTAGCTCATGTAACCCCACTATTTAAAAAGGGAGGTCGAGAGAAAGCAGGGAATTATAGACCAGTCAGCCTGACGTCAGTAGTGGGGAAAATTCTAGAGTCCGTTATCAAAGATTTTATAGCAGAGCACTTGGAGAACTGTGGTATAATTGGGCAGAGTCAGCATGGATTTACGAAAGGCAATCATGCTTGACAAATCTGCTAGAATTCTTCGAGGATGTAACTAGTAGAGTTGATGAGGGGGAGCCAGTGGATGTGGTTTATTTGGATTTTCAAAGGCTTTCGACAAAGTCCAGCATAAGAGATTGTCGAAAGCCTTTTGAAAGTCCAAAGTCCCACATAAGAGATTAGTGTGTAAAATTAAAGTGCATGGGATTGGGGGTAGTTTATTGCGATGGATAGAAAATTGGTTGGCAGACAGGAAACAAAGAGTAGGGATAAATGGGTCTTTTTCCAAATGGCAGGCAGTGACTAGTGGGGTACTGCAGGGATCGGTGCTAGGACCCCAGCTATTCACAATATACATTAATGATTTAGATGAGGGAGCTGAATGTAATATCTACAAATTTGCAGATGAGACAAAACTGGGTGGGAGGGTGAGTTGTGAGGAGGATGCAGAGAGGCTTCAGGGTGATTTGGACAAGTTGAGTGTGTGGACAAATGCGTGGCAGATGCCGTATAATGTGGATAAATATGAGGTTATCCACTTTGGTAGTAAAAACAGTAAGGCAGATTATTATCTGAACAGCTATAAACTGAGAGGGGAATATGCAGCAAGACCTGGGTGTTCTCGTACACCAGTCGCTGAAGGTAAGCATGCAGGTCCAACAGGCGGTAAAAAAGGCAAATGGTATGTTGGCCTTCATAGTGAGAGGATTTGAGTACAGAAGCAGGGATGTCTTGCTGCAATTATACAGGGCCTTGGTGAGGCCACACCTGGAATATTGTGTGCAGTTTTGGTCTCCTTATCTGAGGAAGGATGTTCTTGCTATAGAGGGAGTGCAGCGAAGATTTACCAGACTGATGGCGGGACTGATGTATCAGGCGAGATTGAGTCGGTTAAGATTATATTCGCTGGAGTTCAGAAGAGTGAGGGGGGATCTCATAGAATTCTATAAAGTTCTAACAGGACTTGACCGTTTAGATGCAGGAAGGATGTTCCCGATGGTGGGGAAGTCCAAAACCAGGGGTCATAGTCTAAGGATACGGGGTAAACCTTTCAGGACTGTGAGAAATTTCTTCACCCAGAGAGTGGTGAACATGTGGAATTCACTACCACAGAAAGCAGTTAAGGCCAAAACATTGTATGTTTTTAAGAAGGAGTTAGATATAGCTCAAACAAAAACAAGAAATGCTGGAATCACTCAGCAGGTCTGGCAGCATCTGTGGAAATAGAAGCAGAGTTAACGTTTCGGGTCAGTGACCCTTCTTCGGAACTTTTGCTTTTAAGTTAGATATAGCTCTTGGGTCTAAAGGGATCAAAGGGTATGGGGAGAAAGCGAGAACAGGTTACTGAGTTGGATGATCAGCCGTGACTATAATGAATGGCGGAGCAGGCTCGAATGCCCGAATGGCCTACTCCTGCTCCTATTTTCTATGTTTCTATCAAAAGCAAACCTCAAATGCTGATAGTCTGGCCTGGAAATATTGGAAATTATTCTGATCATCCGAAAGAGAGGCTAACGTTTTAGGTATAACCTTTTTTCTCAACTGGTTTTTACATTGGAGTCTGGTTACTTGCAGTAAGTGGCTGCTCAAATAAGTACCCAGGTTTTGACTGGCATCATTCAGAAATGAGTTTCCTATAAGGGACTAGTTGGCCAACCTTGTGAAGAATATTTGGAAAGGAGAGAACACTAGGGTGGCATAATCAGTGTCACAGCTATGAGATTATTTATCTTGGGCCATCTTGCCTTAGAAGCTGAGGAGAGATATTTGGATACCAAGACAAAAAGCATCACCCACATTTCAATGGGTATGCTTGAAAATCTGAGGCATCAAAGATATTCTGACCACATATCCACGCCATCACTAAGACTGCCTATTTCCACCTCTGCAACATCACAGAATTGTTGCAGCAGAGAAGGAGGCCATTTGGCCCATCGTGTCTGCACTGGCTTTCTGAAAGAGCAGTTTACCTAGTGCCATTCCCCTGCCTTCTCCCTGTAGCCCTGCACATTCTTCCTTTTCAGATAACAATCCAATTCCATTTTGAATGTCTCAATTGAACCTGCCTCCACCACGCTGTCAGGCAGTGCATTCCAGATCTTAATTACTCGCTGTCTGGAAAAAAAATTTCCTCATGTTGCCATTGTTTTTACCAATTATCTTGTGCCGCCTTGTTCTCAATCCCTCCACCAATGGGAATAGTTTTTTCCTGTCTACTCTGTCCAGACCCTTCATGATTTTGAATACCTTTATGTGGCTCAGTGTCAAATTTTGTTTCATCATCCTGTGGGACTTCATATGCATTCCTGTAAAATAAAAGCAGAAAGTTCTGGAAATACACCATAGGTCAATCAGTATCTAAAGAGAAAAGGCACATTATTACCATTTTGGGTGTGTAACCCTTTAAGATAAAGATGGCAGTTTAAGAATTTGAATTTCATTGATTTTAAATCTGGAAATAAAAAGCTGGTATCAATAAAGCTGACTGAAGCTGTCGGATTATCCTAAAAAAATAGCCCAACTGGCTCAGTAATGCCCTTTTTAGGAAAGAAAACCTGCCGCCCTTACCAAATCTAGCCTACATGTGACTCCAGTCCTGCACCAAGGTGGTTATTTTCCTCTGACCTGGCCTAATGAGCCACAGTTATATCGGACACTTTCAAGGCAACTTGGGATGAGCAATACATCCCTGCTTTTCCAGCGACATACCCATCCTGAGAGCAAATAATAAAAAAAGGATATTTGTTTCATCAATTTTCTTTCTTTAATTAAATCAACAAATATGCTAATGAAGGAACAAATGAGTTGAATAACCTGAAAAGTGCTTAATTGAAAACTAGTTAGATGCTATAAAAGACCATTAGTAAGTACACAGACATAAAAAGAGCAAAATCTAGACCTAGTGGAGAACGAAAAGGTATTGGAAAGGCCCACACACACAACTGAAAAGCAGAAGAGGCCATGCTGCAAATGTAAATTAAAACAGAATCCATGGTTATTGTTGTAATTTTATGAGTCGATTTTGTTCTTGTGCAGCATGTTTGTGCTGTTGAAAGGAGCCACCAAGGAACAGGCCTTCAAGATTGGGCAAGAAATTGCTGATGCTGTGACTGCCACAAATCCAAAGCCTGTGAAACTGAAATTTGAGAAGGTAAGATGCCTCCTTTCAATAATGGAAAGAAAGTAGAGTACAAATCTACCTACCTTATTCTGTATTTCCTAACGGGCAGGTTGTTCTACAAAGATCCTGTCAAGTTGCTTGATCTTTGATATTACAACTTTTAAGAAAAATTTGAATATTGCAGGCCAGGTAACACCAATAAATTTCAAGGTGCTAATGCACTTTTCAAGCTCCTGCTTATTGTGGAGGGTCTGTTATGGCTACTTTAAGAGGCTGTCTGGGAAGCAGAGAACTAAAATCAAGTGGTGGGAGGTTCTAAGATTTTGTACGAAAGTTACACCTTCAAAGTTCTCAAACCACATATCACAACATGCTGCTTTTTTGTGACTGTCAATAATTTAACCATTTATCCTTGATTAAAAGGGATTAGATTAGATTAGAGATACAGCACTGAAACAGGCCCTTCGGCCCACCGAGTCTGTGCCGAACATCAACCACCCATTTATACTAATCCTACACTAATCCCATATTCCTACCAAACATCCCCACCTGTCCCTATATTTCCCTACCACCTACCTATACTAGTGACAATTTATAATGGCCAATTTACCTATCAACCTGCAAGTCTTTTGGCTTGTGGGAGGAAACCGGAGCACCCGGAGAAAACCCACGCAGACACAGGGAGAACTTGCAAACTCCACACAGGCAGTACCCGGAATCGAACCCGGGTCCCTGGAGCTGTGAGGCTGCAGTGCTAACCACTGCGCCACTGTGCCGCCATTCCTGAGAAGGTGTTTGGCAAAGGAGGCATGGGATACAGGGAAATTTGGCTGTCTGGATACAGAATTGGCTGGCCCATAGAAGACAGAGGGTGGTAGTAGATGGAAAATATTCAGCCTGGAGCTCGGTGGCCGGTGGTGTTCCGCGGGGATCTGTTCTGGGACCTCTGCTCTTTGTGATTTTTATAAATGACTTGGATGAGGAAGTGGAAGGCTGGGTTAGTAAGTTTACTGATGACACAAAGGTTGCTGGAGTTGTGGATAGTGTGGAGGGCTGTTGTAGGTTGCAACGGGACATTGACAGGATGCAGAGCTGGGCTGAGAAGTGGCAGATGGAGTTCAACCTGGAAAAGTGTGAAGTGATTCATTTTGGAAGGTCGAATTTGAATGCAGAATACAGGCTTAAAGACAGGATTCTTGGTAGTGTGGAGGAACAGAGGGATCTTGGGGTCCACGTCCATAGATCCCTCAAAGTTGCCACCCAAGTTGATTGGGTTGTTAAGAAGGCGTATGGGGTGTTGGTTTCCATTAACAGGGGGATTGAGTTTAAGAGCCGCGAGGTTATGCTGCAGCTCTATAAAGCCCTGGTTCAACCACACTTGGAATATTGTGTTCAGTTCTGGTCGCCTCATTATAGGAAGGATGTGGAAGCTTTAGAGAGGGTGCAGAGGAGATTTACCAGGATGCTGGCTGGACTGGAGGGCATGTCTTATGAAGAAAGGTTGAGGGAGCTAGGGCTTTTCTCATTGGAGCGAAGAAGGATGAGAGGTGACTTGATAGAGGTGTACAAGATGATGAGAGGCATAGATAAGAGTGGATAACCAGAGACTTTTTCCCAGGGGGCATAATTTTGAGGTGATTGGAGGAAGGTTTAGGGGAGATGTCAGAGGTAGGTTCTTTACACAGAGAGTGGTGGGTGCGTGGAATGCGCTGCCAGCAGTGGTAGTAGAAGCTGATACATTAGGGACATTTAAGCGACTCTTGGATAGGTACATGGATGATAGTAGAATTGAAGGGTATGAAGGTAGTTTGATCTTAGAGTAGGTTAAAGGGTCGGCACAACATCTTGGGCCGAAGGGCCTGTACTGTGCTGTACTGTTCTATGGTCTATGTTCTATGTAAAACATTGTTGTTTAATGTTCAGCTTAATGGCCTAAATGGGGTTGCAGATCATCATATTATTTGCACATCATCCCAATGTGCTGAAAATGATGCACAGCTCATCACATCCTCAACATTTCATGAAAACAATGCTTATTAAGATTAGAGAAAATGTAGAAATGGAGTTTGAGGAGTCCTTTATTAATCACATTTTGATTATTTGTGATATGCTATGTCATAACCAGAAGCCTCAAACCCTAAATGTTGTGGGGTCTTTTTTTGTTTTGCACTAATAGGTTTATTTGCCATGTGTCTTGCAATCAAAGAAAAGATACGTTGGTTATATGTATGAGAGTTTAGACCAAAAGGATCCTGTTTTTGATGCTAAGGGAATTGAAACTGTGCGGCGAGACACCTGTCCTGCCGTCTCCAAGGTATGATGTATTCTGTTATGTATCTTTTTTATTGCAGTATTCCTTCCGGTCACCAGCCAGTTTCCTGACATTGATTGCACCAATGAAAGAAAATAATTTCAAAGTTCAAGCATTTTATTTTGCATCAAAAAAGCTAAAGCTATGTGTTTTTGATACTGAAATAATCTTGGGATTATCTTAAACCGGTTTTACTTAGTATGACATTAAGGGTGTCTACTTCACAACAATACACAAATGGAAGCATAACTTGCAAATCTGTTTTGATGACTCCCAAACACATCTTAGCAGACATTGAGACCTTCATGTAGTGCGGATCAGGCTGTTGTCCAGAGCATCTGAACCCAGGTAGATCAGAACAAAGGCACTGTCTGCACATAACAGTAGTATTTCATAGTCAAACATGGTAAATAATTTACACCCAGCCTGCTCCCAAATAACAGTCAATGAGAAATGTCCAGTCAGTCTGTTTCTGGTGTTTGAGATGTCTGTTAGCCTGAACACTGGGAGAACTCACAGCTACTCTTCATATAGCCCTTTGGCATCTTTTATGACCACCTACAATCAGAAAATTGCAGGTTCAAGTCCCATTCCAAGCTCTAAGTAGATAATATAAGTTGTTGACACTTGTCGGAGGTGCTGATCAAATGGGACATCAGTTTAATGTCTTACCTGAAGACTGCACCTGTGACAGTCAAGTGCCAATATAGATTATCTAAGTCTTGGAATGATGCTTGAACCTGCAATCTTCAGACTCTGAAGTGAGACTTCTACCCAGCTCAGCTGACACGCTAATTAGAAATGGCCATTTTGACACATACAGTTAATACTACTCGAACTTCTGGCCAAGTAAAAAAAATGAATGCCTACTACTCCACAATCTCTTAAACAAGCAACAAATATCAATGGATTTTAATGAAGTTACACTGCTTTGTAGCAGGTGAGATGGATAGTTCTCAGCTGACCTGAGTCTCTGCAGTTGTAGTAGTTATGGCTGAACAAAGCATCTTCTATTGTCTGAAGTCTCTTTAAAAAGACTTGGATTCAGAGAAATGAGAGCTCTGTATAGAAGAGGTGCTTATTTGCTTTTTGAAGTGTAATAAATTATAAACTGATCAAGTTGTCATCGATCAATTGGCTTGGGTGTTATTTTTAATGAGGTTATGGATATATGGAGTTAGTTTTGAACTAAATGTAGTACTTTACCAGCTTTGTGTATCACAGGACTGTTTGATGTTGTTTCACTTGTGAACCTTTCCTCAGATTCTAGAGCGCTCAATAAAGCTATTGTTTGAAACAAGAGATATCAGCCAGATCAAGCAGTATGTTCAGAGGCAGTGCACAAAGGTACTGGAAGGGAAGGCCAGCATGCAGGATCTGACTTTTGCCAAAGAGTACCGGGGGAGTAATTCATACCGTCCTGGGGCATGTGTCCCTGCTCTTGAACTGACCAGGTGAGTGCTGCTGATGGAGCCAAGTCTAGAATGTCCATTGGTTTCAGAAAAGACGGATTGTTGTTGGTTCTGTTGAGTGGTTTGAAACACAAATCTGTGAGTGAAGCATTTAAGTCAACACAAGCCTATGGGAGTCTGAAGAAAATGGCTCTCCATTAGAACAAAGCTATTAGAATGTGAACTAATGCATTGTAGTAAATTACATTTCACAGCTGTCTCCCCTTCTCTGGAGGATTTGTAAATCTTATTTGAATAAAAATTTTGATTAAAAGTTTAATTAGACCTGTAATAAAATCAAAAGGATATTTAAGTACAAACAGGAGTGAATGAAAACGAATGAAGGTAAAGTTGAAACATTAAATTAACATTTATAGAAATATTCGCAAGGATAATGCTGATTTATTTCTGTCATGCATTCAACATCCTGGAGAATTTTTAAATCAGTGTGGTGCAAGAGCATAACTTCCTCCAACTTTATTAAGACCAACAAATCCCCATGGCCACATAATGTGTATCCTAAATTGTTAAAGAAAGTGTAATGTGTTAGAAATTGTAATGGAAGAATCACCAAGCATTGGTGAGGTCAAACAGGACTGGACACAGGCAATTGGACTGTTTAAAAAGGATGAAGAAACTAATCCAAGCAACTACAGAGCCATTAGTCTAACAATGAGATACAATAATGGATCTATATAAGGGTCAGGTTAGACCAATCACGACATATCAATAACAACAAACATGTTTCATAGATATAGAAGAGGAAGATCCTACCAAATAACATTGATTTCTTTGTGTTATGGCCACGTGGTGAGGGGTTTGGGTGGTTCCTATTGTTCAACTCCCACCTGACCGCAGCTAGTATTTTTTTTGTTAAGGTTTAACCCTTTTTTGTTTTGTCAAATAGACAGTGACAGGTTTTTTTGTAGATGTAAAACAGAATGTTAATTATTTTATTGAACAATACACCTTATCCCAAAATTATCACCTGCATCCACTCGTGCATTCGCTTGTGTGCATGTGCACACACATATGCACATACATATACAAGAGAAGACAGATCGAGAGGAAAAGGGGTAAGTGATTTTTAAGTGGGCTAGGTTTCAGGAGTCACGGTAAACCTGTTGAATTCTTTCGGAAGTCAAGTTCCCATTGGTTGCAGGCCTGAGGTGTTTGTTGGTTTCTGTCTTGGTTGAAATTTCAATTGAAAACAGTAGATCACTTCTTGACTGCTGCATAAATAACGATGTAGAATTCTACAGCAGGACTCTTCCCTTCTGGCTTGCAGGATTTCTCCCAGCCCCTGATCTGGAAATAAGCTTCTTGGTGATGCTTCTTTCTGGGTCTCTCTCTCTTCAGAGAGTGGCCTTTTAAGGTCAAAAATGGTTTCACATCTTTAACTCTGTAGGGCGATGTAGATCTCCCTCCCTGTGGTGACTAGGATGTGGCTACTTCACACCACCTTGGGTTTCAAAAGAGCCCATTTAATTCAGGAATGTTTCAGGATGGGTGTAATTGACCCCTCCCAGCTCAAAAGGTATTCCTTTGTCCCTGTCAGACAGTTTGAATATATCAAGGCCGGGTCATTTGTCTTCGTCCATTTTTAGTAATATTGTCCATTTTTAAAAAGGTAAAGTCAATTTTTATAACCCTTCAGTTTTAGTCTGTGTTTTTTCATCATCGCACTTCTTGTTCACATGACCGGTAAAACATACTCCACTCAAGATGGGCAACATCATTCCAAGCCATCGAGAATTCCATTATTTATTTATTCATATATAAGGAGAAAGAGGGTAACTAGAGAAAGGATTGGCCCACTAAAGGACAAAGGAGGAATGTTATGCTTGGACTCAGAGAAAATGGGTGAGATTCTAAACGAGTACTTTGCATCGGTATTCACCGAGGAGAGGGACATGACGGATGTTGAGGTTAGGAACAGATGTTTGATTACTCTAGGTCAAGTCGGCATAAGGAGGGAGGAAGTGTTGGGTATTCTAAAGGGCATTAAGGTGGACAAGTCCCCAGGTCCGGATGGGATCTATCCCAGGTTACTGAGGGAAGCGAGAGAGGAAATAGCTGGGGCCTTAACAGATATCTTTGCAGCATCCTTAAACACGGGTGAGGTCCCGGAGGACTGGAGAATTGCTAATGTTGTCCCCTTGTTTAAGAAGGGTAGCAGGGATAATCCAGGTAATTATAGACCGGTGAGCCTGACGTCAGTGGTAGGGAAGCTGCTGGAGAAGATACTGAGGGATAGGATCTATTCCCATTTGGAAGAAAATGGACTCATCAGTGATAGGCAACATGGTTTTGTGCAGGGAAGGTCATGTCTTACCAACTTAATAGAATTCTTTGAGGAAGTGACAAAGTTGATTGATGAGGGAAGGGCTGTCGATGTCATATACATGGACTTCAGTAAGGCGTTTGATAAGGTTCCCCATGGCAGGCTGATGGAGAAAGTGAAGGCGCATGGGGTCCAAGGGGTACTAGCTAGATGGATAAAGAACTGGCTGGGCAACAGGAGACAGAGAGTAGCAGTAGAAGGGAGTTTCTCAAAATGGAGACGTGTGACCAGTGGTGTTCCACAGGGATCCGTGCTGGGACCACTGTTGTTTGTGATATACATTAATGATTTGGAGGAAAGTATAGGTGGACTGATTAGCAAATTTGCAGACGACACTAAGATTGGTGGAGTAGCAGATAGTGAAGGGGACTGTCAGAGAATACAGCAGAATATAGATAGATTGGAGAGTTGGGCAGAGAAATGGCAGATGGAGTTCAATCAGGGCAAATGCGAGGTGATGCATTTTGGAAGATCCAATTCAAGAGTGAACTATACAGTAAATGGAAAAGTCCTGGGGAAAATTGATGTCCAGAGAGATTTGGGTGTTCAGGTCCACTGTTCCCTGAAGGTGGCAACGCAGGTAAATAGAGTGGTCAAGAAGGCATACGGCATGCTTTCCTTCATCGGACGGGGCATTGAGTACAAGAGTTGGCAGGTCATGTTACAGTTGTATAGGACTTTGGTTCGGCCACATTTGGAATACTGCGTACAGTTCTGGTCGCCACATTATCAAAAGGATGTGGATGCTTTGGAGAGGGTGCAGAGGAGGTTCACCAGGATGTTGCCTGGTATGGAGGGCGCTAGCTATGAAGAGAGGTTGAGCAGATTAGGATTATTTTCATTAGAAAGACGGAGGTTGAGGGGGGACCTGATTGAGGTGTACAAAATCATGAGAGGTATAGACAGGGTGGATAGCAAGAGGCTTTTTCCCAGAGTGGGGGTTTCAATTACTAGAGGACACGAGTTCAAAGTGAAAGGGGAAAAGTTTAGGGGGGATATGCGTGGAAAGTTCTTTACGCAGAGGGTGGTGGGCACCTGGAACGCGTTGCCAGCGGAGGTGGTAGATGCGGGCACGATGGAGTCTTTTAAGATGTATCTAGACAGATACATGAATGGGCAGGAAGAAAAGAGATACAGAACCTTAGAAAATAGGCGACATGTTTAGAGAGAGGATCTGGATCGGCGCAGGCTTGGAGGGCCGAAGGGCCTGTTCCTGTGCTGTAATTATCTTTGTTCTTTGTTCTTTGTAACCCTTCTATCTTCCCAACGCAGATCCATCCAGTCTGTCCCACACAGTTGTGATGCCTTATGCGTCACATTAATATACACTTTCCACCCACTCTGAGCCATGTAATCTTCCAGGACAGGTGTAAAGTCAGAACAATCGGGGGATTGCTGGGGGTGGGGAAACACCTAGACTATATGACTGATCAAAACTAGTTCAGAATATCACATCACATTGTCCCTGTTTTACATAACATGATAAATACTTCTAACATGAGATGTTCTCTGCCCCAGCCAGAAAGCAGTCCAGCTCTTTCTTGAAGGAATACAATAAATCAGCATTCACCACACCAGCCAGTTACCTGTTCCACAGGTCCTTTCTTCTCTGGGAAAAGGAGAATTGCCTAGTATCCAACCTAATTCTGCCCATATGTAATTTGTAAGCGTGACTCCTCTTCCTGTAACCTATCCAGTTGAAATAACTGGCCTACGTAAACAGAATCTAGTCTTTTTAATTTTATAAACCTTGCTCGAATCGCCCGTAAGTTTACACATCTCTAAATTATAGAGACACAGCTCGTTGAACCAATCTGGGCAACTAAGGTGTTTTAAATTGAGGGTTAATATTATAGACCTCCCTTTCCAAAGCCTCAACATTCCCCATCAAAACCGGACATAATTTAATTGTGTTTAATTTAATAGTTTTGTACAAGCACATTGGTATAAAGGCCTGCTCGGGTCTGCAAAAAAAAAGCCCCGACCCAAGCCCGACAGAACCACATCCGACCGAGTCCTTCCATTTTTTTCCCGCACCCGACCCGTCTATCAGTTAAGTAACCTTCTGTTTCTTGCTTTGTTGCTGATCTGCGCAAGCTTAAAATAACAGTAACAAACCACTTTTCTGGTCCAATAATTAAATTAACATTGGAGCCACTTACCTGTGATGGTGTGTCCGACCCGAGCCCGAATGCCAGACCCGGAAGTGCAACCCAACTCGACCTGTACCCAACACATGTCATTGGGTCCCGTCGGGTTCGGGTCGGGTAGCAGGTCTTTACAATGTATACTTTGTTTTGTAGTGAATTGTCCTGTAAATACATTGTGGAAACCCAGTGCACCTTAGCCACAATTTCACTGTATTGGTCATAAACCTTTCAGATCTGGTTTTCCCCATACCTTTTTTTTCCCTGAAGGGTGTATGTATTTAGAATTTGAACTTCACACATGCATAATGCTACAATTTTCTAAGTTAAACATCATTTGCCAAACACAGATCTAGATGTGCTGGGCACTAGCCTGTTTGTAGTAGTTGAGCAGCCACTACAATCCCAACTCCAGTATTTTACAGCAGTAATAAAATGAGAAGGATATTTAAGTGCAAGCACAGAGGTGAATGAAAACTTTATCAGCATAATTACACCATTGAATGTGGATAAATAGTTTAACATAAGAAATAAGAGCAGGAGTAGACCATATGGCCCCTGGAGCCTGTTCTGCCATTCAGTACGATCATGGCTAATCTGCCTCAACTCCAGTTTCTTATCCGCCTTTATAGGCCTTTGATTTCCTGAGAGATCAAAAATCTTTCCATCCTCAGTCTTGAATATATTCGATGATGGAGCTTCCACAGCCCTCTGCAGTAGAGAATTCCAAAGATTCATGACCCTGTGAGTGAATAAATGTCTCCTCATCTCAGTCCCAAATGATCAACTCCTTATCCTGAGGCTGTCTCCCCATGTTCTGGATTCCCCAGCCAGGGAAAGTAACCTCTGGGTTGACCCTGTCAAGCCCCTTCAGAATCTTGAATGTTTCAATGAGATCACCTCTCATTCTTCTTTACAGAGAATATAGACCCAGTTTACTCAGCCTCTCATCATAGGACAACCCTCTTATCCCAGGCACTAATCTACTGAACCTTCTCTGTACCTCCTCCAATGCAAGTATATTCTTCCTTTGATATGGAGACCAAAGCTGCTGTCAGTACTCCAGGTGTGGACTCACTGAAGCCCTATTCAATTATAGCAAGACTTCCATATTCTTGTATTCCAATTCCCTTGCAGTAAAGGTTAAAATGCCATTTTCCTTCTAATTGCTTGCTGTGCCTGCATGCCAGCTTTGTGTTCCCTGTATACCAAAGTGTCTTTGAACATCAATATTTATAAGTTTCACACTTTAAAAAAAAAAAAAATTCTGCTTTTCTATTCTTACTACCAAAATGCATAATTTCATAGAGTCAGAGAGTCATACAGAATAGAAACAGGCCCTTCAGACCACCGTGTCCATGCCAACCATAATGCCTATCTATACTAATCCCATCTGCCTTCATTAATTCCATATCTCTCTATGCCTTGCTCATTCAAGTACCTGTCCAGATGCCTCTTAAATGTCGCTACTGTTCCTGCCTCCACCACCTCCTCAGGCAGCTCATTCCACATACCCACTATTCTTTGTGTGAAAAATTTACCCCTTTGATCCCCTTTAAACCTCCCTCTTCTCACCTTTAAATCTATGCCCTCTAGTTTTAGTCACCCCTACCATGGGAAACAGACTCTGGCTATCTACCCTATCTATGCCTCTCATAATTTTATATACCTCTATCATGTCCCCTCTCAGCCTCCTTCGCTCCAGAGAAAGCAGACCCAGCCTATCCAATCTCTCTTTATAACTCAAGCCCTCCAAACCAGGCAACATCCTTGTGAATCTTTTCTGCACCCTCTCTAGCTTAGTTTTTTTAGTTTTAGAGATACAGCACTGAAACAGGCCCTTCGGCCCACCGAGTCTGTGCCGACCATCAACCACCCATCCATACTAATCCTACACTAATTCCATATTCCTACCACATCCCCACCTGTCCCTATATTTCCCTACCACCTACCTACACTAGGGGCAATTTTTAACGACCAATTTACCCATCAACCTGCAAGTCTTTGGCATATGAGAGGAAACCGGAGCACCCGGAGGAAACTCACGCAGACACAGGGAGAACTTGCAAACTCCACACAGGCAGTACCCAAAATTGAACCCGGGTCGCTGGAGCTGTGAGGCTGCGGTGCTAACCACTGCGCCACTGTGCCGCCCTTAATCACATCTTTCCTGTAGTGCGGCGACCAGAACTGCACACAGTACTCCAAATGCGGCCTAACCAACGTTATGTACAACTGTAACATGACGTCCCAACTCTTGTACTCAATGCCTCGGCCGATGAAGGCAAACATGCCATACGCCACCTTCACCACCCTGTCTACCTGTGTTGCCACTTTCAGGGAACTATGTACTTGCACCCCAAGGTCTCTCTGCTCAACAACACTCCCCAGGGCCCTGCCATTCACTGTATATGTCCTGCCCTGGTTTAACTTCCCAAAATGCATCACTTCACACTTGTCTGCATTAAATTCCATTTGCCACTCCCTTGCCCACTTTCCCAGTTGATCTATATCCTGTTGTAACCTTAGACAACCTTCTTCACTGTCCACTATACCACCAATTTTGATGTCATCTGCAAACTTACTAATCATGCTCCCTACATTCACATCCAAGTCATTAATACAAACAACAGAGGGCCCAGCACCGATCCCTGCGGCACACCACTGGTCACCGGCCTCCAATCTGAAAAACAGCCCTCCACTACCACCCTCTGCCTCCTATCACCAAGCCAATTTTGTATCCAATTTGCTAACTCACCATGGATCCCATGTGTTCGAACCTTCTGGACCAGCCTACCATGCGGTACCTTGTCAAAGGCCTTGCTAAAGTCCATATAGACAACATCCATCGCCCTGCCCTCGTCAAACCTCTTGGTCACCTCCTCGAAAAACTCAATCAAATTCATGAGACATGATTTCCCACACACAAAGCCATGCTGACTATCCCTAATCAGACCATGCCTTTCCAAATGCTTATAAATCCTGTCTCTCAGAATCCCTTACAATAACTTTCCCACCACTGGTGTAAGGCTCACCCGCCTGTAGTTCCCTGGCTTATCCCTGCTGCCCTTCTTAAATAAAGGCACAACATTAGCTATCCTCCAATCTTCCGGTACCTCACCCATGGCTAACGATGATACAAAAATCTCTCTGCCAGGGCCCCAGCAATCTCCTCCCTTGCTTCCCATAGCATCCTAGGACACACCTGGTCAGGCCCTGGAGATTTATCCACCTTTAATGTGCTTCAATACCTCCAACACCACCTCCTTTGTAATGGTGATATGCTCCAGGATATCGCTGTTCCCTCCCTTGAACTCACTAGCTTCCATGACCACCTCCACTTCCCCACATTATACTCCATTAACCACCTTGTTGCAAATGTTAAATTAACATTTATAGAAGTATTTACAAGACGGTAATGCTAACTTATGATCCAGTTTCTAAGACCAATTTCATGGCATTGCCCACTGACTACCGTTCCATTGATCACCCTCTCTTCAAAGCGATCCAGCTGGCAACTGTGCCCGAGGCTGAACCTGTGCTGTCTTGTCCTGCTTGTATCTGAAAGTATTTTCTTGGGTTTACCTTCCTGTCATCTGTCTGGTATGAGGTCCCCTTTGAGTCAGATGTTTGAGCCTGAAGAGCACTGACATATCAAGGTGTTCCTCTGACAGCAAAGATTAACCCTGTTGCTTTTCCCTGCACTGCTTCTGTGGATGGGCCCCTTATGCTGTGCCTATCTGCAGCGTCATATTTAGTGAGGTCTCTCCTGTCTGTGACCGAGATTCGCTTATAACTGTTCTCTATATTATTCCTTTTAGCCAGTTACTGATCCACATCCATGTCTGGTCATTGATAATTGTTGACCTGGGTTCCTTCGGCAG
The DNA here is from genome assembly GCF_036365525.1 of Heterodontus francisci. Taxonomy (NCBI): domain Eukaryota; kingdom Metazoa; phylum Chordata; class Chondrichthyes; order Heterodontiformes; family Heterodontidae; genus Heterodontus; species Heterodontus francisci. Next base: position 165,953,468 of record NC_090373.1, on the reverse strand, counting down.
TACTTATGCAAATGACTTTCGGAATTTGAGGTGCGCAGTTGTATGGCTTCCATCTCTTATCAGTTTGGACCATCAGCTCTTAATCCATTTAACACCACCCAAATAAATGACAGTGTAAATTGCCCCTTTTTTGTTAAACAAAAATACCCATCACGAGTGATGAGAACACTGCTAGGTCTGGCAAAAGGAAAAAACTGAGGTTGATCGCAACTTGTTGACTAACATTTATTGGGTTATTTTCAGAATTGGATCTTTCCACTTTGCTTCTGACAGTTGATTATATTTGTTTTCCAATTACTGAGGTCAGTTGAATGGGTCTGTCATCATTGGGCTGGCTTCTACCACCCTTTTTTGAATATGGGGACAATATTTGTTTTCAGTCTGTCAACCTTTGACTCCCTCAAAATGACATTTGGTGCTGAATATTTGTGCTCAGTTTTAATCAGCAATCAGTGGTGTGTTACAGGAAAACAACAAAAAGACTAACCCCAAAAGTGAAGATTTGAAGAAAGATCAGAGAAGCTTAAGGTTTACTGTCTGTAGAGAAACTGCCTCAGGGAAGACTGCAAAGTACGGAAAATATTAAATGTGTGTAGATGTCGTAAATCTATATTACTTCAAAATATAACTAGCATTTAGGACCTGGAACATGAATATACATAGATGAAAAGTACATTTGGTACAGGTACCAGGAAAAGAAAAATATTTGGTCATCGTACTGAGAATTTGAAACCCTTCTCCAGGTAAGGGAATGGGGGCAAAATAGGCAAAAATACTGGCGTTTGTCAAATGCACACCATGATTGGGAAGTTAATGCACTACAGAGATGGGCTTTGGGCTGAATAATCTTTTCTCATCCCCGACTCTTGTTTTATAATTTGAGACTGTAGTTTGTAGAAAACAGTTGCTGTTAAAGTATGGACCGTGGGTCACTCATAGCGCATTTACTGAAGTAAAGGCATCATGTTTAATGAGGCTTGTGGGAAATCATGTTACCCCGGCACTAACCCTGCATTTGTCAGCAGCATCCTAAATTAAAGGTGATTCTGCCGCCTTGCTGGGGGGTGGGGGTGGGGGGGTGGTGGAGAGCGCTGAGACAAAAAAGACAGCCTTTCAGATGCAGCGCAGCCAATGAAACAGCACATTTACTGGCACCTGAGGATAATGCAGTTCCGCACATGCTTTCTTTGGCCTTGAGAAGTGTGCAGTAAACAGAAATCATAACTTCAGCACAGTCTTGACAGTATAAATGGGTCAGATTCCATAGCGGTGAACATAAAATGTTCCTTTTTGAACTCTGCTCCTCCTGAAGAATAACTGCTGTAATATCTCCACTTACCTGCCCAAATGGTGTTGGTGTTGCAACATCAGAAGGTATCAACTCAAGTCATAAACATTAAAAACAAAATTGAAAAGACCAATCTATGAGCAGCTGTAAATTCAGACTAGCTCAGCCTCAGGTGCAAGGTCTCATTCTGATTTGCTAGTAAACATTATGTCCTTTTTATAGAAACAATGCTGAAACTTTGAAGGTAGCAAGTCAGTTGGGTGTGGTAGTGGCAGGGAAATGTTCCTTTACATTCTGTGTAATTGTACTGCTTTTGTACTATGAAATGCTGTTGTGCATTCAAATTACTTTCTCTAGCTTGCATCCTTTTTACCTTATAAGTTACAGAAGAGTGATCCCAAGCAGATATCGTGTTTAGGTTGTCATTTGTAACACTCCTTTCTTTCCAGTTGGAAAATGGTGACCCAGATCAATATATTCTTCTGAGTGGACAATATAAGCAATATTTAAGTTCCTTTTAAAACGGCTCTTTTTTTAAAACACTCCGCTGGTTTGTTGTCATTCTTTCTTTTGGGCCTCCTTATCTCGAGAGACAATGGATACGCGCCTGGAGGTGGTCAGTGGTTTGTGAAGCAGCGCCTGGAGTGGCTATAAAGGCCAAGTCTGGAGTGACAGGCTCTTCCACAGGTGCTGCAGAGAAATTTGTTTGTTGGGGCTGTTGCACAGTTGGCTCTCCCCTTGCGCCTCTGTCTTTTTTCCTGCCAACTACTAAGTCTCTTCGACTCGCCACAATTTAGCCCTGTCTTTATGGCTGCCCGCCAGCTCTGTTGTCATACCTAGCACAAAGGAAGATGGTTGTGGTTGTTGGAGGTCAATCATCTCAGTCCCAGGTCATCACTGCAGTAGTTTCTCTGGGTAGTGTATTGGGCCCAACACCTTTATACGAACATACGAATTAGGAGCTGGAGTAGGCCATTCAGCCCTTCGAGCCTGCTCCGCCATTCAGTAAGTTCATGGCTGGACTGATTACTCCACTTTTCCACCTACCCCCAATAACCTTTAACCCCCTTGCTTATCAAGAATCTATCTACCTCTGCCTTAAAAATATTCAAAGACTCTGCTTCCGCTGCCTTTTGAGAAAGAGAATTCCAAAGACTCGTGACCCTCTGAGAAAAAATTTCTCATCTCTGTCTTGAATGGGCGACCCCTGATTTTTAAACAGTGACCTCGAGTTCTAGATTTTCCCACAAGGAGAAACATCCTTTCCACATCCGCCCTGTCAAGACTCCTCAGGATCTTGTATGGTTCAATCAAGTCGCCTCTTACTCTTCTAAATTCCAGCAGATACAAGCCGAGCCTGTCCAATCTTTCCTCGTAAGACAGTCCGCCCATTCCAAGTATTAGTCCAGTAAACCTTCTCTGAACTGCCTCCAACACATTTACATCCTTCCTTAAATAAGGGGACCAATACTGTTCACAGTACTCCAGATGTGGTCTCACCAATGCCCTGTATAGCTGAAGCATAACCTCCCTACTCAATTCCCCTCGAGATAAATGATAACCTTCTATGAGCATTCCTAATTATGTGCTGTACCTGCATACTAACCTTTTGTGATTCATGCACGAGGACCCCCAGATCCCTCTGCATCTCAGCTGTGTAATCTGTTACCATTTAGATAATGTGCTTTTTTATTCCTCCTGCCAAAATGTACAATTCCACATTTTCCCACATTATTCTCCATTTGCCAGGTCTTTGCCCACTCTGTGACTCTATACAAGGCTACGGGGCAAGTGCTGGAAAATGGGATTAGAATAGATAGGTGGTTGATGGCCAGCATGGACAGATGGCCCAAAGGGCCTGTTTCTGTGTTGTATAACTGATACTCACTGAACCTATCTGTATCCCTTTGTTGCCTCCTTATGTCCTTTTCACAACTTACTTTCCTACCTATCTTTGTGTCATCAGTAAATTTAGCAACCATACATTCTATCCCTTCATCTAAGTCATTTATATAAATTATAAAAACGTTTGAGGCCCCAGCACAGATCCCTGTGGCACAGCACTTGTTACATTTCGCCAACCACAAAATGACCCATTCATGCCTACTCTCTCTTTCCTGTTAGCTAACCAATCTTTTATCCATGCCAGTATGCCAATGAGCTTTTATTTTCTGCAATAACCTTTGATGTGGCACCTTATCAAATGCCATCTAGAAATCTAAGCACAATATATCCACTGGTTCCCCTTCATCCACAGCACGTGTAACTCCCTCAAAGAACTCCAATAAATTGGTTAAACATGATTTCCCTTTCACAAAACCATGTTTTTTCTGCCTGATTACCTTGAATTTTACCAAATGCCCTGCTATAACATCTTTAATAATCATCATCTTTGGTCTCCTTGTCTCGAGAGACAATGGGTAAGCGCCTGGATGTGGTCAGTGGTTTGTGAAGCAGTGCCTGGAGTGGCTATAAAGGCCAATTCTAGAGTGACAGACTCGTCCACATACGCTGCAGATAAAATTGGTTGTCAGGGTTGTTGCACAGTTGGCTCTCTCCTTGCGCTTCTGTCTTTTCTCCTGCCAACAGCTATGTCTCTTTGACTTGCCACTCTTTAGCCCCGCCTTTATGGCTGTCCACCAGCTCTGATGATCACTGGCAACTGACTTCCACGACTTGTGGTCGGTGTCACAGGACTTCATGTCGCGTTTGCAGACGTCTTTAAAGCGGAGACATGGACGGCCGGCGGGTCTGATGCCAGTGACATGCTCACTGTTCAATGTGTCCTTGGGGATTCTGCCATCTTCCATGCGGCTCACATGGCCAAGCCATCTCAAGCGCTGCTGGCTCAGTCGGGTGTATATGCTGGGGATGTTGGCCGCCTCGAGGACTTCTGTGTTGGAGATACAGTCCTGCCACCTGATGCCAAGGATTCTCCAGAGGCAGCGAAGATGGAATGAATTGAGATGTCGCTCTTGGCTGACATACGTTGTCCAGGCCTCGCTGCCATAGAGCAAGGTACTGAGGACACAGGCTTGATACACTCAGATCTTTGTGTTCCGTGTCAGTGCACCATTTTTCCACACCCTCTTGGCCAGTCTGGACATAGCAGTGGACGCCTTTCCCATGCGCTTGTTGATTTCTGCAACGAGAGACACGTTACTGGTGATATTTGAGCCAAGGTAGGTGAACTCTTGAACCACTTCCAGAGCGTGGTCGCCGATATTGATGGATGGAGCATTTCTGACATCCTGTCCCATGATGTTTGTTTTCTTGAGGCTGATGGTTAGGCCAAATGCGTTGCAGGCAGCTGCAAACCTGTCAATGAGTCTCTGCAGACACTCTTCTGTGTGGGATGTTAATGCAGCATCGTCAAAAAAGAGGAGTTCCCTGATGAGGACCTCTAATAATAATCTTTTCCCTAAGATAGATGTTAAGCTAACTGGCCTGTAGTTTCCTGCTTTCTGTCTCCCTTCCTTTTTGAATAAAGGACTTACATTCGCTATTTTCCAATCTAACAGAACCTTCCCGAATTTTGGAAAATTAAAACTAATGCATCAACTATCTCACTAGCCACTTCTTTTAACACCCTAGGATGAAGTCCATCAGGACCCGGGGACTGGTCAGCCCGCAGCTCCAACAATTTGTTCAGTACCGCTTTCCTGGTGATTGTAATTTTCTTGCGTTCCTCCCTCCCTTCCATTTCCTGACTTGTAGCTAATACTGTGATGCTACTTGTATCCTCAATAGTGAAGACCAGTGCAAAATGTCTATTCAGTTCATCTGCCATCTCCTTATTATCCATTATTAATTCCCTGGACTCACTTTCTATAGGACGAATGCTCACTTTGTTAACTTTTCTTTTTTAAATATCTATAGCAAGTCTTACTATCTGTCTTTATATTTCTAGCTAGCTTTCTCTCGTCCTCTAATTTTACCTTCCTTATCAATCTATTAGTCATTCTTTGCTGTTTTTTATATTCTGTCCAATCTTCTGACCTGCCTCCTAACTTTGTGCAATTATCTGCTTTTTCTTTAAGTTTGATACTATCTTTAACAGTTAGGTCCCACCCTTGGAGTTTTTCTTTCTCGTTGAAAGGTATCTATTCTGTGTATTCTGAAATATCCCCTTAAATGTCTCCCACTGCATCTCTGTTGACCTATCCCTTAACCTGATTTGCCAGTTCGCTTTAACTAGCTCTGCTTTCATGCCCTCATAATTGCCATTATTTAAATTTAAAATACTAGTTTTGGACCCACTCTTTCCCTCAAACTGAATGAAAAATTCAATCACATTATCGCTGCTACCTAGGAGCATCTTAACTATGAGGTCATTAATTAATCCCATCTCGTTGCACACTACCAGGTGCTTCAGCTGCATCATCAATGACCTTCCTTCAATCATAAGGTCAGAAGTGGGGATGTTCGCTGATTGCACAATGTTCAGCACCATTCACGACTCCTCAGATACTGAAGCAGTCCATGTAGAAATGCAGCAAAACCTGGGCCATATCCAGGCTTGGGCTGATAAGTGGCAAGTAATCTTGGCGCCACACAAGTGCAGGCAATGACCATCTCAAACAAGAGAGAATCTAACCATCTCCCCTTGACATTCAATGGCATTACAATCGCTAAATCCCCCACTATCAACATCCTTGGGATTACCATTGACCAGAAACTGAACTGGACCAGCCATATAAATACTGTGGCTACAAGAGCAGATCAGAGGCTAGGAATCCTGCAGCGAGTAACTCACCTCCTGACTCCCCAAAGCCAGTCCACAAGGCACAAGTCAGGAATGTGTTGGAATACTCTCCACTTGCCTGGATGAGTGCAGCTCCAACAACACTCAAGAAGCTCAACACTATCCAGGACAAAGCAGTCTGCTTGATTGGCACCCCATCCCCAAACATTCACTCCCTAAACCACCAATGCAGCAACGCACCAAAGCTCCTTCGACAGCACTTCCAAAACCCATGACCTCTACCACCTGGAAGAACAAGGGCAGCAGGTGCATGGTAACCTACCCCATGTGGACAGCAGCGGTTCAAGAAGGCCACCACCTTCTCGAGGGCAATTAGGGATGGGCAATTAATGTTGTCCTAGCCAGCGATGCCCACATCCCATGAATGAATAAAAGAAAAAATCTGTTTTGGTGGGTCTGGAAATTGACTGTGGCCAGTTGCATGTGTGAATGTGCTTGTACCTTTTCTGCTGTTTTGTGTTAGGACCCAAGTAGACTGATGGTACGATAGCTCAGTGTATTTAGTGGGCCAGAAAAGGAGGTGGTTCAACTGACAGATTAACAAGATCCACAAAGCTGAAGGGTTGATATGTACCCTCCGGGCCTCTAATGTTGTCCAATTTCTCATGCCCCAGCGGATGCTCCTTTTGACCTGTGTTCCCACCTCTGCAACTCCCTCCCACCAGTATTTTGCTGCATCCCTTCCTGCTTTTAAAAAAAAAAAGAAATAGTCAACTCCAGGTCCACTGCCTGCAAAGTTCTGAAATGTCTTTATATAATGAGTGCTACAGAAATGTAAGGTTTGCTTCGTAACACTCTGGAAAGGTATGTACATGTTTAATTCATTTTGTAGCTTTTTTTTAAGTATGTGGCTGAAAGATGCTTTCATATGAAGCCATCTGCTGGCTTATCCTGAATCTGCAGTGCCCAATGAAGTAACATTGAAGCCATTTGAATGGGAACATTTTAAAACGCCACTTATGTGCATAAATATAAAAGGCCTTTAGATCTCAACAATGCAATCGTGAGTGAATCCTGGTAAGTGCCCCCAGATAGAGGAAATATCTGCCATTGAACTATTGAAGTATTGGTAGTTTTGCCAGGTACTCATGTTGCTGCTAAGTTTTAACTCCACAAATTGCTAATGCGTTTCTTGCTCCTAACAGGAGGATGCTGTCATACGATCGGCGTTCTGAGCCTAGGGCAGGCGAGAGGGTCCCTTATGTCATTGTGTATGGAGTGCCAGGGGTGCCCCTCATTCAGCTTGTCAGACGACCGATTGAGGTACTGCAGGATCCCAGCTTGAGACTGAATGCTACCTATTACATCACCAAACAGATCCTGCCACCCCTCAACAGGGTTTTCTCTCTGATTGGTGTGGATGTTTTCAGCTGGTACCATGAGTTACCCAGGGTAAGAATCAGTGAGATTTGTAACATTTATCTTGTTTAGTTTTCATTGATCTGGCCACTAACTTGCGCATAAGTTCTCAACTATCAGAAAGATTGACAGAAATGAAGCCCAGGGCATTAATACAAAGCCGCTTCGAAAAGGCTATCTTTCTGAAGTGTGCTGTTTTGCATTGTTGGGGCTAGTTAGCCCAGCAACAATAACTTTTGTTGTGTTATATGGTAATTGCAGGTAAGCTGTTTCCCCGGTTGAAGAGTCTAGAATAAAGGCCTGCCCAGGTTTGCAAATGAGGCCGACCCGGCCTGAGTCCTTCCATTTTTTCCCGCACCCGACCCGACCATCAGTTAACCTACCTTCCATTTTTCACTTTGTTCCTTACCTGCACAAGCTTAAGATAACTAACAAAACCACCTTTAAAGTCCAAAAAATAAATTAACAATAGAGTCACTTACCTGAGGTTGTGATAGAGGCGTGTCCGATCTGGCCCGACCCGACCCGAGCCGAACCGAACCCGACATGTCATCGGGTCTCGTCGGGCTCAGGTTAGCAGGCCTTTAGTCTAAAACCAGGCGTCATAATTTCAATATAAGGGGGAATCTTTGGAATTCTCTACCCCAGAGGTCTATGGAAGCTCAGTTATTTAGTATGTTTAAAGTAGAAATTGACAGATTTCTAAATACCAACGACATAAAGGGATATGGGGATAGTGTGGGGAAAAAGGCATTGAAGTGGATGTATTCAATGGTGGAGCAGGCTCGATGGGCTGAATGACTGATTCCTGTTGCTATGTTAAAGGCACTATATAAATATAATGTAACAAGGTGCTTCATAGGAACATTATAAAACAAAGTACGATACCGAGCTGCATAAGGAGGTAACAAAAAGCTTGGTCAAAGAGGTAGGTTTCAAGGAGTGTCTTAAAGGAGGGAAGCAAGGTGGAGAGGCGGAGAAGTGTAGGGAGGGTATTTCAGAGTTTAGGGCCTAGGCAACTGAAGGCACAGCCACCAATGGTGGAGCAATTAAAATTGGGAATGCTCAAGAGGCCAGAATTAGAGGAGTACAGATATCTGAGGGTTGTGGGACTGGAGGAGAGTAGAGATAGGGAGGGATGAGGCCATGAAAGGATTTGAAAACGAGAATGAAAATTTTAAAATTAAAATGTTGGCCGGGAGCCAGTGTAGGTCAGCGAGCACAAGGGTGATGGGTGAACAGGACTTGGTGCGAGCTAAGACACGGGTAGCAGAGGTTTGGATGACCTCAAGTTTACGGAGAGTAGAATGTGGGAGACCAGCCAGGAGTACATTGAAATGGTCAAGTCTAGGGTAACAAAGGCATGAAGGAGGGTTTCACCAGCAAATGAACTGAGGGGGGCAAAGTCAAGGGATATGAAGGTGGAACTTGGCGGTCTTAGTGATGGAGCGAATATGAGATTGGAAGCTTATCTCGGGGTCCATTGTGACACCAAGGGTACGAACAGACTGACTTAATCTCATATTGTTGCCAGGGAGAGGGATGGAGTCAGTAGCTAGGGAACTGAGTTTGGAGTGGGACCAAAAACAATAGCTTCAATATTCCCAATATTTAATTGGAGGAAATTTCTTCTCATCCAGTGCAGGATATCGGATAAGCAGTCCAAGTTCCCCCTCACTTCCCCTGCTGTGGTGGCAATGTCTGCTTCAGTACCTACATTCACCAGCTTCTGGTTTTCCTCAGTGGTTCATGCTCCCTCTTGGTCAGAGAACTTTGGTTATGTCGTCAGGCACAGTAGCCAATTTAAGCACAGCAAAGTCCTGTACACAACATAATCAGATAAATAACTCTTAAATCTATTTCTGATGGTGATCAAGGGCAGAATACTGGCTAGGAATTGGGGAACTCCCTATTATGTTTTTTTTAAATGAACTGACCAATCCAATTGCATAATGTCACTGCTACTTCTCTGTTTGAAAGAATAAAGGTCAGTGCTCCCTCGATGGTCCTGTAGCTTGGTATGGTACTAAGACATAAATAGGACAGCTTTAAGTTTTCAGTCCCTGCATTGCCTGATTTCAGCTATGGGCGGAAGAAGTTTGCCCTGGAATTGGCATCTGCAACCCTGGACTAGGAAGGGGAGGGAGTTGGTCAGTATTCCAGCTCCCGAGTGTTAGCCAGTGAGCCCCGCTATAAAATGTGCACTTGTAATCCTCCTTTTGCGCTGTAACAATTCTGTGATTCTGTGCTAGTCAGACAGTATCAAATAGCTCGCCAACACTCCAGGGTCACACATGAGGAATGGGGCTAGCTGCTGGAGGGCTATTATTTGCTGTTGCAACTACCACACCATCCAGGCGCACACATTTTGCAGTCATGGATACAGTTTTGCTATTTCCTGGCATGGGCAAATTGGTCTACCTTTTTCTTCAGGCTGCTGGGTGGCGTTACTTAACACTGCAGTGCTTCATCTTTGTGGAAGGGAATGGTCAGATTGACACTATTGGAAGGCACCGCTTTTTCAGACAGTCATGGATTCAAACTCTTGAGGGGTCTAGACAGTAGATGGGGAGAAACTGTTCCCATTGGCAGAGGAATCGAGAATAAGAGGGCACAGATTTAAGATGATTGGCAAAATAACAGCGACATGAGAAAAAGATTTTTTACACAGTGAATGTTTAGTATCATTCAAAAGAGAACTGGATAATTATTTGAAGAGAAAATATTTGCAGGGCTACAGGGAAAAGGCAGGGGAGTGGGACTAGGTGAGTTGCCCTTGCAGAGAACAAGCATGCTCACAATGGGCCGAATGGCCGCCTCCTGTGCTATAACCATTCTATGATAGGTTCTGTGGCCTGACGGAAAGGTGCAAGCTGTTGGCCAATGGTGATCACGATCTAATGTAGGATAATGAGGTACATTTGAAATTTAGAAATCAGAATTTTGAAGTCTCTCACTACATTTCATCTCATTATAAAGCTATGAAGGGCTTAGGCTGCTTCCAAAATTGGCCACAGTCTGTCCTTTGACTAATATAAATCAGCAGAATTGAGACCATTTTAAAGCAGACCCAGCTCTGGTTCTTTTTTTTATGGTGACAACAATTCAGATGCTGTATTCCGCAGGCAAATTCCGTCTTTCCCTCCCAACTCACTTCAAGTCGGCTCTGTCCTGTTCTCATATGGTATGTCTGTCATTGTACCCTCATCTTGAAATGATGGACCTGCTGTTAATTTCCAATATTTGTTATTAAGAAAACACTTTTTTTCCAGATCTGTTTAATGGTTAAGCTATTATAACTAATGTTTGTGCCCAGTTATAAGTAGACTACAATTACATTTTTTTTATCCACCTGGATGGATAGCTGCACAAAACATGGAAGAAACAAAAACAGTGCCATTATGGGGGAGTTAGGAGTATGGTTGGATTTAAATGATACTGGAAAAGGCTATGGTAAATGTCAGGTCCATAATATAGTTGAAAACCAAGCTAAATGCAAAAAGTACAGCGGACAACTGAATGAGGGGCAGAGCGTATGAAAATAGATTGGGGCTAACACAAAAGAAAGCCCAAAAGTCTTTATAAACATATAAATAGTAAAAGGATATTGTCACGACCAGGTGGGAGGAGTGCACTGTCTTTTCTAGTTTCGCTTCTCCACAGGTCACAACATATATTTTTTAAATGTTTACCCAGTTACTGATACGGTCAATCATATACTTTGCTCTTTATCCCAGAATAAAATACACCAACCAGGTTTCTTTAATAAACAACAAAATTATCAGTGTATTATAAAAACAAGACTTATCAAGTAATGAAGCAAAGCATTAATGCACAGACTGAAATATGAAAGTTTCTCTTTTAAATCCTCCACACACAAGCTCACACACACTGAAAAGAATAAAGAAATTCTCTCTGCAGAGCTGTTACAAAAAGAAAGAAAACTTTGGCCAAAGATTTGCTAATTCTTGAAGAGAAAAAAAGATAAGGAAGGATGTCAGTTGTCCCTTTTGGTCTGGCATCTGAGTGCAAATAGATGGGTCACTGGGATCTTTTCTGGAGCAGTTCTTTTCAAACAGCGTTGAGAATTAATTTGGCAGGTTTTTTCCAGCTTCTCAGGAGAATTGTGGCACCAAGGGTTTTGGTGATCAGGCTGAATACACAGGGTTTTATCAGCGAAAGGCGGAAAGATGAGTTGGGTGCCTTTTCCTTGGCAGGCTGAACTTCAACTGTCTTCAAACAGTTCACACCCCAACTGAACTGAAAACAATATCCAAGCTCCAAACAGAAAGTCAACCTCCTGACCTCCAGAAAACCTTGACATGTGGCTTCTCTGCAAACACTTCCCCTTTGTCCAAGGTTCTGGTTGTTTATTTATCTTAAGGCGGTGATCTCCAGTAAAGGTTATTATTGTTTTTAACACTGCTTGATTTCTTCCAGTAATTGTTTTCACAGTCAAGTGGCCTTTCAATGACTCTAGTGAAAAAAATGTCTGGCATTTCTTCAGACTTCCAAATCCATTTCCACAATTTAAATGAGCCCTTAAAAACACTTTTTTTAAAAATAGAAGCACACTTATAATATTCAAAGGAAGGGTGGGACCGAGTAGGGAGTGTGCAGTATGACTGATGTACTAAATTAATACTTTGGCAACATCCTATTCTTTAGTGAAGATGGATGCAATGTCACCATAAAGGAGGATGTAGAAGATAAATTAGATAGGATAAAAATAGGAGGTACTTAAAAGGTTGGCAGCGCTCCAAGTAAAAATATCTCGCAATCTGGAGGGGATACATCCTAGGTTACTGAGGGAAGTAAAGGTAAAAATTGCAGAGGTTCTGCCTGCAATTTTCCAATCCTCAAATATGGGAATGGTGCCAGTGGACTAGAGGATTGCAAACATTGTTGGGGGAAAAAAAAGGGAGGGGGATAAACCCAACTACTACAGGTCTGTCAGCCAAATGTCAGTGGTGGGGAATGTTTGAGACAATTTGGGACAAAATTGTCACTTGAAAAAAATATGGGTCATTAAACGAAGGTCAGCATGGATTTGTTGAAGGCAAATTGTGTTTGATTAACTTGAGTTCTTTGAAGTAATGGAGATGGTAGATGGGTAATGGACTCTCAAAAGGCAGTTTATAAAGTAAAGCATATCATGTTAACAGAGTTGAAGTCCATGGGATTAAAGGGACACTGGTTGTGTAGATCAGAAATTGGCAAAGGGATAGAAAGCAGTGAGTAGTGGTGAATAATTCTTTTTCAGACTGGAGGGAAGTGTGCAGTGGTGTCCCCCAGGGGTTGGTATTGGAACTGCTGCTAGTTTTAATCTGTATTAATAACCTGGATTATAGTATTCAGGGCATAATTTCAAAATTTGCAGATAATTTGAAATGTGGAAAAGTTGTTAAATGAGGAGACAGTGAGGTTGGTGAAATAGGCAGACACGTGGATGAAATTTAATGCAGAGAATTGTGAAGTGATGTATTTTGGTAGAAAAAAAATAAGAGGTAATATAAATTAAATGGTACAATTTCAATGGGATTGCAGGAACATAGAGACCTAGGGTGTAGGTGCACAAGCCTTTGAAGGTGGCAAGACAAGTTTGGAAGGCATCCCTAAATACACACACATACAAAATTGTGATGCACTCCATCCCATCCAACCTATGTGATTTGGGAGAGGCCAAATTTTCTTTTTTAAAAAAAAGGTCTATTTGGTGAAGTGGGGTGTGGGGGGAGGGTTGATGAGAGTGTGGTAGAAATCTGTAAAATTCCTCTCAGCCATTTTAGTGATCAAAACTAGTCCTGGAGATCAATTTGGCCCTTAATTCCCTACCATATATCTTGTATCCTGTAAAAGGTAATGTCCAGCTCTCATTTGAAGGAATTCAGCAAATCCAATGTACACCGTACAAGATGACAGCCTGTTCCCTGGTAAAAGAACCACCAAACGACCAGTTCACCTAGATCTTAAAATTGTGACCCCCGCGCGCCCCCCCCAAACCCCGATTACTGTTTAATTGGACCACACATCGTCTTACAAACCTCAATCAAATTACCCCTCAGTCTACACATAGTCCCAACTATTTTAGCCTCAATAACTAAGATGCTTTAAATTGGGAATTAGTCCAGTGTCCCTCCTATGCACCCTTGCCAAAGCATCTATCACCCACCATCTGTGATCAAAAATAGACTCTGCATTCTTTGCGGCCTGATCAAGGTCTTGTACAGGGTCAAAGCAGGATGCTGTGTCTTGTAATCTGTTGTCCTGTGAATGCACCCTGACACCCCCTCTGGTTATCGCTTCACAGCATTGCTCGTGTACCTTTGGAGATGCACTAAGTGTATCATTCCATGATTGAGTCCATGAAGGCAGGTTTGTGGAACTGTTCCCACCTTATACTGGATGCTGTTAGGACAGCTGAATCTGCTCTTACCTTATTTGTACTGAACCTGGGTTACAGCCCCATGACAGTATAAATGTGCCAATAGTCTGTCCTTGTTGAAATGACAGTCTAATTCATGGTGTTATGTACTTCCAGAACAGGATATAGTTAGAGGCTGAGCAGCAGTCAGCAGTGCAACCCACACTGCAGGTTTTTTTGATCTCCTCCCCCACCACCAGCTGTACAAATTGTAAACTCACTGCTGCCTGGGATCATCTGCCTGTCATCTCATTTGCTTCGTCTGAATGCTTTAAAAAAAAAACTCTACACTGCAAACACTCTCCAGAAATAAAATGTAACAGATTTAAATATTCTTAAACTTTGCTTTTAACATTTTTTAGGTTCAAAAGGCATTTTCAACAGCTCGCAATGAACAGGATGGTCGTAAAGGAACTATCTCCCAGTACTTCACCACCCTGCACTGCCCAGTCTGTGATGAGCTGACTCAGCTGGGCATCTGTAGCAAGTGCCGAAGCAGCCCTCAGCAAGTGGCTGTGATCCTTCATCGGGAGATTCAAGAATGGGAATGGAAACAGGCTCAGCTCGTAAAGGTACTTACGCAAAATCATCAAGGCTGTTAACTAAGCTGTTGCTCTGGGTGAAAAACCAAAGGCTGTAATAATGTACTGGATCAAAATTGACTTTGTTCAAAATTTTCTTTTAATGGTCACGAGCAATTTTATTGAGAAGTAACACTGAACATTTGGACCTAGATTTTCCCCTCCTATTGCACCCCAGAAAAGTCTGATAGTGAGACCTGCTACTGCCTCTTTGACTCAATTCCCCCCCTTCTCAGATTATTGCCAAGCTTCACCTGGAAGAGCCGAGGGGCTGTAGGAACTGGGGCAGATGACTGGAAGATCTGCTGGGATCCCAGACTCTGGTCCCCCGTTAACGTTTGTCTAGTGGGTCGGGAAGGGGTGGACACTTGCAGGAACAAAGGAAAAAGTTCATGTAGCGACCTCCTCTCCCACCATTCATCCCCAGGATTTACCTTTTAGTGGGACAGTTGTTTCAGTCTTTGGGACTCTTGTGCCCCTTGAGTGTGACTCCCACCTCATCTAACGGTGCAGCAGTGATACCATAACAGCACCACAGGCTTCTCCCTGGTACACTCAGAGCCCACCATGAAGAGCTAATATGACCGTCAACCCAGAACACTGAGACGGGATGATGACAGAATCAGGGTGGAGTGTGAAAGTTTCGCCACAATGCTGCAGGGGTGAAACCAGGAAAATCCTGCTTTAATCGACAGCGTGTGGGTTTCATATTAAAAAGACCATTCCAATGACACAGCCCACATGACTACAAGGGACCCTGATAAAAAGTTACTTATATAATACATGGAGATATAACGAAACAACTGCCAGATATATTCTAAATGTTGGTAACGTACATAAGCAGGGAAGCTGCAGCAGCAGACCCATTGCAGAAGCCTATGCTTTAGTATATTCTTTGCTGTTGCACCTGCTGTGCACCTTTTGTAATTAAAAGAATTCATTTATTTTTCTAGCTTTATTTGGCTAATGGTAGACTGTCCTAACACTGCTTAGTATCTATAAATAAACTTGTGTTTATACAGTGCATTATCACGTTGAACCCTTTCAAAGTACTTGACAGAATAATTTTTTGCTGTGGCTGTTAAGTAGACAAAATGTACAAACCATTGCACGCCAGTAATAATCCTCCAACAGGCATGAGAGCTTGTTAGTGATGCTGGTTGAGGCTGCAGTGTTGGCCAGAACACCAAAATTCTCTGTCTTTGTATTGTACCATGAGATGCTTCCATATCTCTTAAAAACAGCAGACAGGTGAGGTGTCACTTCAGAATCTCTTCCCAAGAACGACACCTTTGACAATGCTGCACTGCCTGGAGTGTCGGCCCGGGTGAGGGTCTTGAGCCCTAATTGGAAGTAATATCTTTGTAGCAGCAATAACGGGTTGAGTTTATATA
The DNA here is from genome assembly GCF_036365525.1 of Heterodontus francisci. Taxonomy (NCBI): domain Eukaryota; kingdom Metazoa; phylum Chordata; class Chondrichthyes; order Heterodontiformes; family Heterodontidae; genus Heterodontus; species Heterodontus francisci. Next base: position 165,937,657 of record NC_090373.1, on the reverse strand, counting down.
ATTCTCCAGGAAGTCCCACAGAAGTGTGTGGGGAGGCAGGGAAGACTTCCAAGCCAGAGAGGTAGAGATTAGAATAGATGGCCAAATGTTTAGTTAAAAATTAGGCATTAAGGTTACTGAGGAGCTGGAGGGGTTGAACAAAGAACAGTACAGCACAGGAACAGGCCATTCGGCCCTCCAAGCCTGCGCCGATCTTGATGCCTGCCGAAACTAACACCTTCTGCACTTGCGGGGCCCATATCCCTCTATTCCCTTATATAATAAAAGCAAAATACTGCGGATGCTGGAAATCTGAAATAAAAACAAGAAATGCTGGAATCACTCAGCAGGTCTGGCAGCATCTGTGGAAAGAGAAGCAGAGTTAACGTTTCGGGTCAGTGACCCTTCCTATTCATATATTTGTCAAGATGCCTCTTAAACGTCGCTATCATACCTGCTTCCACCACCTCCTCCGGCAGCAAGTTCCAGGCACTCACCACCCTCTGCGTAAAAAGACTTGCCTCGCACATCCCCTCTAAACTTTGCCCCTCGCACCTTAAACCTATGTCCCCTAGTAACTGACTCTTCCACCCTGGGAAAAAGCTTCTGACTATCCACTCTGTCCATGCCGCTCATAACTTTGTAAACCTCTATCATGTCGCCCCTCCACCTCCGTCGTGCCAGTGAAAACAATCCGAGTTTTTCCAACCTCTCATAGCTAATGCCCTCCAGACCAGGCAACATCCTGGTAAACCTCCTCTGTACCCTCTCCAAAGCCTCCACGTCCTTCTGGTAGTGTGGCGACCAGAATTGCACGCAATATTCTAAGTATGGCCTAACTAAGGTTCTGTACAGCTGCAACATGACTTGCCAATTTTTATATTCTATGCCCCGACCGATGAAGGCAAGCATGCCGTATGCCTTCTTGACAACTTATCCACCTGCGTTGCCACTTTCAGTGAACTGTGGACCTGTACGCCCAGATCTCTCTGCCTGTCAATACTCATAAGGGTTCTGCCATTTACTGTATACCCCTCACCTGCAGCATTACCTCACATTTGTCCGGATTAAACTCCATCTGCCATGTCTTGCATCGTGGCTGAAGGCATGACCGCCAATGGTGTGGTAAATGAAGGGAGCAAGGGATAGTGGGGCCATGCACAAGTGGCTAAAGTCACAGAGAGTTGGAATGGCGGGGGTGGGGTCAAGAAGAACAGGTGGAAGAGAAATAGGGAAAGAGTAAAATTATTTTCCTTCAATATTTATTTGTAGCATGTCATGGTAGATTCTATGGACTAAGAATTGATTTTAAAAACTTGTTTATGTAAGGGGTGTTGAATTCGAGTGTCTGGGATTTAGATTTGAGGTCATCTCCTGGTTAACTCTGCTGAAACAGATTTGGTGGTGGTTATTGTTTGAAAGCTTCCTGTGTGTATTGGCTGTTGGGTTTGCAGTGACAAATTTCAAGAATAATTGGCTGTGAAGTGCTTTGCAACGTCCTGAAAGATGCTTCGTAAAAGCAAGTTTATTCGTTCTTGTCTCCATCTCCACTGTCTCCTTGTGCCATTCCCTTTCTGTGCCTTTGTTTGAGAGTCTATACATGTGGTTGCTTTCACCTGTCTCCCCAATGCTGCTGCATACCCACCAAAGACCAAATGCACCAGGTTATGATTAAGAAAAAGTCAGACACCTCTAATATAGAGAGCATGACTTAATTGCATGAGTAGCACTCATGAGCTGTGATGCCAAACAGCATTGTGTAGTTGGTTTTCTGCAAATTCCTAGTGCCTAATAGACTACAGTTGTTAGAAACTTTTTGCCTTTTTTTGAATCGTTGATTATTCACAGAAGTCTTTTGTTTTTAGATTTGCAGGAATTGCACGGGCTGTGTGGATAGACAAGTTCAATGTGTCTCGCTGGATTGTCCGGTCCTGTATAAGCTGTTCAGCATCAGCCGTGACCTTACAAAGGCTCCTTACCTTCGTCAATTGTTGGACCAATTTTAACAACTCTAATCCACTCGAGGCATTGGCTGGTGCTCATTTCAGTTTTTGCTCATCTGCATTTTATTGCGTGTGCAGAAATCTTGGTCATGGTGAGCTTGCCATGACTGCAAAAGCTGACCCTTTATAGCCAACTCGATTAAGTGTTTTGCTGTATCTACTTTTTTGAGTGTGAATATTATATCTGTTGCGGTGCAAAAAAAGGGTCAATTAGATAATCGTTTCACTTGTTGGGAGATCATTTTTAAAATAAAATTGTGAACCTGTGTCATTTCCATTGCAATGATTTAACAGCCCTGTAAATAAGTGTACAGTAATATTTCATAAGCAATTATGGTAAATGGAGTTCTGATCTATGGGCACTGAAGTGTGGGTAATTAACAACTGTGGTGCAAACTTCAAGCTGCATATGTTTACAGATGATTTTCTACGATATTAAAGTTTTATGTGTTGTATGTTTTGACAACTTTTTTCAATTCTATATTTTTTTGTTTACCTTTTTGATAGTTGCTTTCTGTAGTGTGCACCGTAGTAAACTTGCAGTACAAAATGTAGCAGTTTGTTGAAAGCACTGTCATGTTGATGTTTCTGGGTGCTTTGCTACGAAAACAATCATGGCTAGACAAGATTTTGGAAGCAGTGCTGTGTGGGGTTGTTGCAATATCTTGATTATTTATTTGGATTATATATTATGGCACTTCATATCCTTTTTAAAAGTTTATATTGTTTTCAAAGAAAAGTTTAACAATTTCTCATTGCGTCAAGTCTAATTTGCCAAAATTTGTACAAATGAGGCACTTTTTTTCAATGGTTGTAAAGCTGTATGGAAATATAAAGGAATTATATGATCCTGTTTATTTTGTAGCTTCTGGTTTGTTATACTCTACTAATCATCCTGAAATTTTTCTTTATTTTTTTGATATTGTTATTAAATTAGAATAAATCAGATTATTAAAAGTTTACCTTGTTTAAAATACTAGGTGGTCTGTTTTGGAAAATTAGTCTGTGGATGCAAGGATTGGCAAAAACCACGGGAACTTGCACTCTCGAATTCCTCCGGTTGAATGGAACTTCAGGACAACTCTGCACAGGATCACTTTAAGCTAGAATTTTCAGCACTCTGCAAAGGTGCACTGACGTGGAGTTGAGTTAGGAGAGAATCTCTGAGACAAGGACATCATTCCAAGAGATGTTTCTTCAGCTAACCAATCCAAATTGTTTTTTAAGTTGTAATTTTCTTTTAAAACTACAAATCATGTAATACAACCCAAGATGATATTGTGATTTTGTTTTCTAACCATAACTTTAAAACATGTTAATTTGGTGCTGTACCATCAAAATAGAATAACTGATGAATTTTAATTTGTCACTCACTGCTTAAGTTGTAGATTTTTGTTTTCAGTTCATTCTTGGGATGTGGTTTACTAGCAAGGCTGGTATTTATTGCCCATCAGAAGGTGGTGGACTTTCTCTTTGAACTGCTGCAGTCCAGGTGTTACTCAGCCCAGGATTGTGACCCAGTGATGATGAAGGAATGGCAATATATTTCCAAGTCCGGATGGTGTGTGACTTGGAAGTGGTGGTGTTCCCAGGCATCTGCTACCTTATTTTAGGTACTGCTGAAGAAGCTGTCGCAAATTGCTAGAGTGTATCCTGTAGATGGACGCTGCACCCACGTGTACTGGTTGATGGGATGTTGAGCTGCTCCAGCTAAGTAGGAAGTATTCCATCACACTCCTAAATTGTGCCTTGTAGGTGGTGGTGGATAGACGTTGGGGAGTTAGTATGTCACATGACAGAATACTCAGCATATACCCTGCTCTGGAAGCCATGACATTTATTTGGTTAGTTTAGCTTCATCAATGGGCAACTTGACAATGGTAATGTAGTATAAGGGTCTGAAAAGATTAATTTTGATTGTGTAAAGAATACCTCCTACATCTTGATGTAAGAGAGCACATGTGAGAGAGAGAGATGCAGCGTGGCTTCCAAGGAGTGTCTCAGACTGGTGGCAGCATACCAAACAACCATACAGCAGGTAATACCATTAAATATCAAGTTGGTTAGACTTAATGATTCATCATTATGTGGTAAGAATGTAATTTGCCACTTAGCAATCCAAACCTGGATGTAATGCAGGTCTTGCTGCATGGGGCATTGACATGTTTCATTGAGGAAGTGCAAACTGAGTACTGCAAATTTCAGCAACCAGCCCGGCTACTGACATGACAAAGAGAAGGTCATTGGTGAACTACCTGTGGTGCTGCACTGAACGCCTGCAGACTCAGAATCTTCCTAAACTTCTCATCCAACACACTACTGCCTCAATCCTATCCCTCACCAATTAATCCTCATTAATGTATATTAGTTCCTGATTTTTCTCCCTTTCCTTCACCCCTCCCTATATTTAACATCCTCCATCATGCTGAATTCTAGCACTGATATTCCTTTCCTGCATGGCAGTGAAGGGGGGTAGAGGAGGCCAGTTTTGCATTTCACTACTTAAATCCCTTAGTCGCCACCTCTTTTTCAATCATTTGACTCCCTTTTTTTGATTATTTGCATAGTATGAGCAGCAAGGTTTTCATCTAAACAGCTCCACAAAATATCTTTAGTTTAGAAATACAACACGGAAACAGGCCCTTCAGCCCACCGAGTCTGTGCCGACCATCAACCACCCACTTATACTAATCCTACCACATCCCCACCTGTCCCTATATTTCCCTACCACCTACCTATACTAGGGGCAATTTATAATGGCCAATTTACCTACCAACCTGCAAGTCTTTTTGGCTTGTGGGAGAAAACCCACACAGGGAGCACTTGCAAACTCCACACAGGCAGTACCCAGAATTGAACCCGGGTTGCTGGAGCTGTGAGGCTGCGGTGCTAACCACTGCGCCACTGATTCTAAACGATTCCAACAGTTTCATATGCAAATAGGCCACAGGCTTTAAAAGAACTCAAAACAGCTACGATTGAAACAAATGAGTTCATTTATCTAATGGACATACCATTTAACAGGTCCGATAAAAGGTGCAGACAGCAAAACATTCTTCCAATGAATACACTTATTGAAAAAACACTCCCCTCCGTGAAATAACTAATTAGTGTAGAGTGATCACACATTCTAACACACTGACATGCACATTTTACATAATCTTGACCTTGCCTTTTGAAAAGATGATTCAATAAAAAAAAACTCCTATTGTCAATCTGCTAATATTTGAAGTGATCAAAACAGTAAATTAACAGATTTTATGAACTGTGTAAACATACATGAGACTGCCAGACACAAACTCATCCATCCATCAAAAAGAAAATTAGTATACTTGCTAAGGACAACTGTGTGCACATCTCATACCAAGACCTGTATCAAATAAGGAAAACAACAGGCACTACCTATACAACATCAAAATCAGCAATGATGAATATTAATGCACACCTATATTTAACATTAAAAAAGATCACTAATGGGAAATATTACACTTCTACATCAATTCCATCATACACCCAATGGTTCACTATCAGTAGCTGACTCAACTCAACTGTATCCATCCGATTCAGAATTATTACTCTACAAAAAGAATGGGACCATAACACAACACCCTCTGCTTCTTATGGGAAAAGGATAATAACCTTTCCCCCATTTCAAGTGAAGTATATGGTTTAGTTGAGAACTGCAACTTAATAAACTGGTTACCACAAATCAGGTATAATGACTTGTCAACATTCAAAACATAGTTTCTTTGTTAGACATAAAGCAGCTATTGGCATCATATTTATAGAATTGTAAGCAGCCATTTATACACACATTCAATTTTCAGTGTGAATAAGATTCCCAGTTTAACCTGAATGTTAGAACTGCTCAGTGATGAGTTAGTAAAAAAACCTAATTGTTACACCTTAGCATAAATTTACCATCAGAACTGATTTCAATAGAAAGCACAAGCTTAGGGCAAGACAACTTTCTTCTTCAGCTTCTGCTGAGTCTAATCGAAGCAGGTCTCACGAGCAGTGGCATCAGGCACCTGAACCCAGCTTTCGGTTCACCCCAGAGCACCTGTTATGCTTACCAGAAGTGACCCACTAGGTGCTCGCATTCCATACCCAGCGAGTCGGGCTACTTATCCATTTAAAGTTTGAAAATTGGTCATTTCAATTAGCAGAAAAATACTAGACTTTATCCACAATCAGTGTATTAACTTCTTTATTCTTTCATGGGATGTGGGTGCCCCTGGCAAGGCCAGCATTTGTTGTCGCTCCCTGATTGACAACTGAGTGGCTTGCTAGGCCATTTCAGAGGGCAGTTAAGAGTCAATCACATTGCTGTCACACGTAGGCCAGACCCAGTGAGAGCAGATTCCCTTCCCTAAGAGCATTAGTGAACCAGTTGGGTTTTTACGACAATTCAATGATAGTTTCATGGCACCATTAGAGACTAGCTTTCAATTCCACATTTTTTGTTAATTAATTTATTGAATTGTAAATTCCACCAGCTGCTACGTTTGGCTTTGAACCTGTGTCTCTAGGGCATTAGCCTGGGCCTCTACATTACTAGCTCAGTGACATTCCAACTGCACCATCATCACTGCTATGCCATCTCCACTACTTGCCATTGACATTAGTCATGTAAAGCAAGTGAACTTAGAACTAGTTTTAAACTAATTAAAATACAAAGGTGTTAACACGAAAATGACCATCAGTAATATATGTATGAAAGCATTCCACCCACTTCCCAATCTACAGGCTTGCCAATGAATACTGCACTAGAAAATGCAGGGCTGTCAGCTTGAATCCTTTGTTCTGTTCAGGCCATTTCTGAAACCATAAAGAGAGAATCTTCCTGGTCTTTTGGTTGATGTAGGGCATTCCTGCAGATGTATCTTTAACTGTATTGAGTTCCTGGTCAGAGTTGGAAAGCACATTGAGTCAGACTGCTGCATTAGGAGCCTGAATTCTGAAATTAATAGCAGTTGTCTTACAGAGGCGGTGCTTAAATTCACAGCAGCAGCTAACATGAATATCGACAACTGGAAAGAAAGCTGAAACCACAAGTTCTGTTTACAGTCAAAAACACATTTACAATAAATAACTTTAAAACATGAGCAAGAATTACTCATATGCAAAGCAAGAACATATATAATAGGAATTCAGTTTCTTTTATAAAGTATCAAGTAAATATTACAAATCATCAAACTGGCTCATATTCCATTGATTAATTTCCACCAATTGCTAGTCAGTTGCTAACTTTAAAAGAAATTCCAGCTTGCAGGTATGCCAATGTGAATATTCACCACAACACTTGAATAGCCCAGCAATCACAGCTTGTGTGGTCAGTTCACAACATATACTGATAAAATAGAACTTTCCAAACACTCTAATAAAGGAACTGCTCAACTTTTTCAGTGGTGCTGGAGTCAGATATTACCATGGACAATATAGCACCAGTAACCAGAACGCAAAGTACAATGTAATAATGGCAATTTAACTTGGATGTTTTAATCCCGCAGAATCTGCTCTGTATTAAGTTACTAGTTTATTTTTAGTCAGACAGGTGCCCTGCACATTGGGAAATCCATCAACGCATTTCATATAGTACCCAAACAAAACTATTGAGAATTGCAAATGTGCAGAGTTTCTATTTTCCTGACTGCACTGCCTCCTTCTGGAGACACACCCCACATATGCAAAGTCCAGAGAGAGCTTATTTTGCATTTTAATCTAGAACCATAGTGCTGACATGGAGTGCTTTTGCTTCCAAAAGCAACCTACGTCTCCTCTCGGAGACATTCAAAAGTCTTTGATTTCTCATGCATAGCACAGATACTGTCTGGGTTTAGCCTGTCATTAGTGGTGCCACAAACCTGTGAATTTTGCTAATGTCACTCCAAAATGCAATCCAATCCATTGGTTGTTCCAAATATAAACTAGGTCTTTTGTTAAACTGAGATAATAGGCATATAGAATTTTATTATTATACAGCACAGAAGGCGGCCATTTGGCCCATCACATCTGCACCAGCTCTTTTTTCCTCATACCCTTTTACATTTTTATTTTTCAAGTATTACGGTTTTGTTTCCAGTGTGTTTGTGCAGACAGCTCACACTCACCAAAATTAGGTGTCCTATCCAACCTTTTCCCTTAAAATGTACAGTAATACAATTGGAGGTTTTAAGGATTCCATCCTCCAGGACGGGAAATGAATTACAAGTAGAATGTTTGCAACATGATGCTCTTACTAAGAATGGTTCACAGTCCAATCATCATAAAGCTGTTGTCGACTAGGTGAAGATTGCCATTGCAGTTAAAATCTGACAGATAATCAAACAGAGAAACAACACAGAGCACAATTAGAACAAGTTCCCCAGACTGACACAGTCTGTAAGCCAGCTTCCAGCGAAAAGTGTTACAATACTTCCCAGCACCTCTACACGAGCTACAAATTGTCATGCAAATATTTAAAATCCTTTTTAGACATCAAAACGTCAACATAAAATTATTCTTATAAACCAATGCTAATTTAGCCTAATGATAATCACAGAATTACAAGCAATCTGCTTACACATTCACATTTTCTTGATTTTTGTTTTAAAAACACTCGCAAGGATCAAATGTTTAAATGCAATTCAAGTCTAGTCACTTTTAATTCTTACGCTGTGTCTTCTACTGATACACTTGTAAACATATCCAGAATTCGGCCTAGTTTTTAGTTGTTCAGTCATTTTTTTCTCTCTCCAAGTTAAGTACTTTCCTTTTTGGCGAGCCACCTAGATAAACGGGGGAGGAAAGAGAAGGAAAAGTGCTGTGTTCTGGAGAGAATCGGTCTGTGGTCTTTGCTGAGGCAACTCCAGCTGGAATCTTATCTGCGTCATTCTTTACATCACTCATTTCAATTACTTCAAAATCTGCATCATTCCATTCGTCAGAAGCATCATCATTGTTTCCATCTTCATCTTCATTAGGCCCTGACCCTAACAGAGCTTTTCGATCATCACTCTCCAGTTGGACACTGCTCGGAGATGAAGCCAGTTTGTACATCACAGGGAACAAGATGGCCGTCATTGTAGAAGTCCCCAAAGCGGTCAGCATCAATATGGGGTAATGCTTGATGGCATTGATGCCTTGGAGGAATCCTACCATAGCTGGAACCACCATCTCACCCACTGCAGCTCCAAAAACAAACAGAGCAGCTGACTTTCCGGTGGTGTTTGTGTACTGCTTAACCCAGGTTATGCCACTGGGAAAGGTGGCGGCCATCGAGACTCCATAAAGACCTGTGCCCACCCACAGAGAGATCAGATTGTTGTGATAAAGTGTCAGAATCAGGGATGAAATGGTGCAGCCTATTAGACTGAGCAGTATCATAGTTCCAGGGTAAAGGCACGTAGCTAAAAATATTGCGAGTCCTCTTCCTGTGGCAAACGTCCCCCAGAAAAAGGAGTTTAAGCCTGCAGCCTGGTTGTCATCCATGTGACCAAACTCTTTTGCATAGGTGAAGATGTAGGATCCATAGGCCACCTCAGCTCCTACATAACAGAAGAAAAAGAGGAACAGGAGAAACAGAATAGCATTGTGGTATCTTGCGAATGGAGCCTCCTGCGAAGAAACTCCAGCCCTGCTTCGATTTGGACTACTCTTTAAATAAGAAATGAAGAATGACACAGAAACTACAAGGACAAAACTTCCAATAATCAGGTACGTCCAAGTAAAAGGGTCAAAGCCCGAAATAGTCGTTTTCAGCTTGTCCAACACACTTGCTGGTTTACTTTGAGAGCTGTTTTGGGTGTTGATCAAGAGGTCATTCCCGTCCTTGTTGATGGTTTTTCGTAAGTTGCCCAACAGCGGCTTTGCTAGGATCGGAGCCACAAATGCACCTAAAGCAAAACTGAAGTGCAGGGCCTGCATGTAGGGTCCAACTTGCTTGCCCCACGTAAGCAAAATAAGCAAATTTCCACCTGTAAACAAACAGCAAGATTAGTTATTTCCAACAGTCATTTCAAATTCCAATCAAGGTGAGCTTTCCTCATCTATTTGGAAGACCAATAAAACAAACTGTATGATTAAAAAGCAAAAGCTATAAATGCTGGACATACACAGCAGGTTTGAAAGCATCTGTAAAAAGTAAAGGCAGGTTAACTTTTTCAAAAAAATTTATGTGGGCGCCGCTGGCTGGCCCAGCATTTATTGCCCATCCCTAATTGCCCTCGAGAAGGTGGTGGTGAGCTGCCCTCTTGAACCGCTGCAGTCCATGTGGGGTAGGTACACCCACAGTGTTGTTAGGAAGGGAGTTCCAGGATTTTGAACCAGCAACAGTGAAGGAACGGCAATATAGTTCCACGTCAGGATGGTGTGTGACTTGGAGGGGAACTTGCAGGTGGTGGTGTTCCCATGCTGTCCTTGTCCTTCGAGGTAGCGGGTTTGGAAAGTGCTGTCGAAGCAGCCTTGAGAGTTCAGGTATAAGCATTTGTCAGAATAGAAAACTGAAACAAGCTCTTAGATTCACACATGACTCTGATTAATTTAAAGAGCTGGTGAAAGATGAAACTGTTGAGGGTGGGGGAACCTTTGGAAGTATTAGTACTCAGTTAGATGAACCACCTTCATAAACACACACTAACCCCACTAATGCAACCGAATCTGAATGAGATCTGGATCTTCAGTATGGTGGAGTGGTGTACATAAATCTTAAAAATGTGTCAAGTTAGTGCAGAAACCTAAAACATAAGCAGAAATACTTTTACAGATTAAAAGAAAGTAAATGTCCAAAGACTAGGAATTGGTATCATGCTTAGATTAATGGAGCGAAAGCTACGATCACAGCAGCCAAAATGTCAGTGGAAAAGATACTAGTAGTGTCAGGGACAGTAAAGATGCTTTCAGTTATGTTAGAAATCAGAATGATATTAAAGGATTCAGGGCAGCTTCAAGTGGACCGCAGGATATGGCGGAGGTTTTAAATAGCTACTTTGCGTCAGTCATTAACCCTGTAGACTGTGCTCAGTTACCATTAAAGCAGTGTGTAGTTAACACTAAAGCTGTAAATATTAAACTGGATGCAATTCTAATTTTGGAGAGAATAAGGGGTTTGAAGGCAGCTGATGGAGTCGCTGATCCAGAAGGCATTTATTCCAGGTTGTTTTAAAAAAAATGGGAGCTGCACTGAGTGAGTTCTTTGCTCAATGTAGTGTGGGATCATTCCTGACAACTAGGAGGAGGCTTACATTACACCCATAATCAAAAAGGGGCAAAAAAGTAAGAAGAAGAAAATTATAGGCCCATTAACTTCACGTCAGTTTTAGGAAAGCTGCAAGAAGGGATCGGTAGGGACAGTCTGTACAGCCAGATTGACAGAGAAGGAGTTATTAGCAACACGCCGTATGGCTTCTGGAAACGATCATGTCTTTTCAAACTGATTGAACTCTTCGAGGAGGTTACTAGCTTAATAACGAAGGTAGCTCTGCAGTCATTGTACATTTGGACTTTCAAAAGGTTTTTGACAAGTTATCACCCAATAGGTTGCTATATCTGTGGGACTTGCAGGCAGATAGAGATGGACAAGGAATCAGTTGTATTCCCCTACAGAATGTTGTCATTAACAGTAGCAGGTCTGCATGAAGACCGGTTACAAGTGGAGTCCTGTTGGGATCAGTGTAATGGCCATTATTCTTCACCTTTTGTTCCGATGACCTGGATGAAGATGTTTGGATTACTGTCCACAAGTTCACAAATGCCACAAAGAGCTGTGCTGGTGTCAAAATCCTTGAGAAGAAAAATTTACAATCTGGTCTAGCTGCAATGGGGGAGCGGGCCTGTATTCAGCAGATGCCATTTAATGAAGTACAACGTGTGTGGGTAGGGCTAATGCCAAATATACGTAGACCATGCTGGGCTCTGAATTAAAGAAAGTTGTTAGAAACACAGATCTGGGTGTCATACTGAGAAGTTTCCAAATGTCCACAACCAGTGCCAGAAGACTATAATGAAAACAAACAGAGTACCAAGACGTACTGTTAGAACAATATCAAGAAAAATGCACGGTCATGTCCTTGTGCAAGACCTTGGTTAAGTCCCACCTAGAATACTATGTCCACACACAAGGTAGGAGATTATATAGGCCTGGGAAAAGTTTCAGGGAAGGTCATTCAATTATAACCTCGTATAGAAACTCTTAGCTTTCACAATCAGTTCAGAAAGCTGAGTCTTTTTACAGGTAGAAAAACAGACTTCAGGGTGATTTGAGTGAAGTATTTTTAAAAAATGATGGACTGTCATAGAGTTATACCGGCACAAAAGGAGGCTATTCGTCCAATTGAGTCCATGCCGGCTCTCTGTACAGCAATCCACTCAGTCCCGCTCTATCCCCGTAGCCCTGCAGGCTTAATTCCCTCAAGTGTCCATCCAATTTCTTTTTGAAATCATTGATCATCTCTGCTTCCACCACCATTGTAGGCAGCGAGTTCCAGGTCATTACCACTCGTTACATCAAAAAGTGCTTCCTCACATTCCCCTCTGCACCTCTTGCCCAAAACAGCTCCAAAACACTCAGGAAACTCGACACCATCCAGGACAAAGCAGCCTGCTTGATTGGCACCCCATCCACTGCCTTCAACATTCACTCCCTCCACCACCAACGCACAGTGGCAACAGTGTGTACCATCTACAAGATGCACTGCAGCAACTCACCAGCTCTCCTTCGACAGCACCTTCCAAACCCATGACCTCGACCACCTAGGACAAGGGCAGCAGATGCATGGGAACACCCCCACCTGCAGGTCCCCGATCAAGCCACACACCATCCTGACTTGGAACTATATCGCCGTTCCTTCACGGTCACTGAGTCAAAATCCTGGAACTCCCTTCCTAACAGCACTGTGGGTGCCCGTACCTCACATGGACTGCAGCGGTTTAAGGAGGCAGCTCACCACCACCACCTTCTCGAGGACAATTAGGGATGGGCAATAAATGCTGGCCTGGCCAGTGACGCCCACATCCCATGAAAGTATTAAAAAAAAATCAATGTGTCCCCTAGTCCTTGTACCATCAGCTAATGAGAACAACTTTTCTTTATCTACCTTATCCAAATCGGTCATAATTTTGTACACCTCTATCAAATCTCCCCTCAGTCTCCTTTGCTCCAGAACAACCCCAGCTTTTCCAACCTAACCTTGGAACTAAAATCCCACATCCCTGGAACCATTCTGGTAAATCTCCTCTGCACCCTCTCAAGGACCCTCATATCCTTCCAGAAGTGTGGTGACCGGAACTGGACACAATAATCTAGTTGTGGCCTAACCAGAGCTTTATAAAGGTTCAGCAGAACTTCCCTGCTTTTGTATTCAATACCTCTATTTATGAAGCCCAAGATCCCATATGCTTTACTCAATATGCTCTCTCAATATGTCCTGCCACCTTCGAAAATCAATGCACATGCACCTCCAAGTCCCTCTGTCCTACACAGTCTTTAGAACTGTGTCATTAAGTCAATATAGCCTCTTCCTACTCCTTCTGCCGAAATGAATCACTTCAGATTTGTCTGTATTAAATTCCATCTGCCACCTCTCTACCCATTCTGCTAGCCTATCTATGTCCCGTTGCAGGCAGTTCATATCATCCTCACTGCCATGCCTCCAGTTTAGTGTCACTGGCTAATTTTGAGATTCTACTCTGTATTCCAAGATCCAATATGTAGCAAAAATAAAGCAGTGGCCCCACCACTGACCCTTGGGAACCAACATTATCGTCACTCCTCCAGTCTGAAATGCAACAATTTACCAGAACTTGCTATTTTCTGTCCTTAAGCCAATATTTTTATTCAATTGGACACTGACCCTTCTATTCCAGGAGCCTCAATTTTGTTAACCAGCCTTATCAAATGCTTTCTTAAAATCCATACAAACAACATCCACTGCATTCCCTTTATCAACCTTCTCTGTTAGTTCATCAAAAAATTCAATTAGATTACTCAAGCATGATCTGCATTTTACAAATCTATGCTGGCTATCCTTAATTAACTCAAACCTCTCCAAGTGCTTTTTTTCCCCCCAGTTATTGTTTCCAAAAACCTACTCACCACTCATGTTAAACTAACTGGCCTGTAGTTGCTAGGACTGTCCTTATACCCTTTCTTGAATAAGCATGTCACATTTGCTACTCTCCAACCCTCTGGCACCTCCCCATATCTAGGGAAGATTAGAAGATTATGGCAAGCCCCTCCGCTATCTCCACCCCCACTTCCTTTAGCAACCTGGGATGCAAGCCATCTGGACCAGGTGACTTATCTACCTTACGCATAGCCAGCCTTTTTAATACCTCCTCCCTCTCAATTTTTACCCTATCCATTGCCTCTACTCTCTCCACTTCTACTGATATTTTGTCAGATGTCATTTGCTTAGTGAACACTGATACAAAGTACTCATTAGCCTTGCCCTGTGCTTTTAAGCATATATGCTCTTTGTCCCTAATCAGCCCCACTCAACCTCTAGACCTTGGTGCACAGGGTACAATTTCAAAATTTGTGAATTATACAAAACCTGGAAACATTGTGAACCATGAGGAGGATAGTATAGAACTTCAAAAGGACATACAAGTTGGTGGAATGGGCGGACAAGTGGCAGATTAAATTTAATGTAGAGAAGTGTGAAGTGATTCATTTTGGTAGGAAGAATGTGGAATGACAATATTAAATAAAGGGTACAATTCTAACGGGACTGCAGGAGCAGAGGGACCTGGGTGTATTTGTGCACAAATCATTGAAGGTGGCAGGACAGGTTGAGAGAGCGGTTAATACAGCATACAGCATCCTAGGCTTCACTAATAGGGGCATTGAACACAAAAGCAAGGAAGTTATGTTAAACTTGTAGAACACTGGTTCGGCCTCAATTGCAGTATTGTGTCCAGTTCTGGGCGCCACACTTTAGGAAAGAAATTAAGGCATTGCAGAGAGTAAAGAAAAGGTTTATGAGAATGGTTCTAGGGATGAGGAACTTCAGTTATGTGGATAGATTGGAGAAGTTGGGACTGATTTCTTTGGAGAAGAGAAGGTTGAAAGGAGATTTGATAGAGGTATTCAAAATCATGAGACGTCTGGACAGAGTAGATAGAGAGAAACTGTTCACATTGGTGGAAGGATTGAGAACAAGAGGGCACAGATTTAAGGTAAATGGCAAAAGAAGCAATGGCGACTTAAGGAAAAACTTTGTCATGCAGCGAGTGGTTAGGATCCAGAATGTACTGCCGGAGAGTGTGGTGGAGGCTGGTTCAATCGAACCATTAAAGGGAATTAGACTGTTATCTGAAAAGGAAGAACATGCAGGGCTAGGGAGAACGCGGGGGAATAGCACGAGGTAAACTGCTCTTTCGGAGAGCTGGTGCAGACATGATGGGCCGAATGGCCTCCTTCTGTGCTGTAACAATTCTGCGATTCTTACCACTTCCTTACTATTCACATCCTAGATGATGATTTTTGGGTTCCCTTTTATGTTGACGATTATTCTATTCTCATATTCTCTCTTTTCCAGTCTTATTTTCCACTTCACTTCCTCTCTCAACTTATTGTATATGGCCTTGTTCTTGCTTGAAGAATTCACCTGACATGCATCATACACTCTTTTTTTTGTTTTATCATAATCTCTAGCTCCCTCATCATCCAAGGAGCTCTGTTTATTGGTTTCCCTACCTTTCGCCTTTGTTGGAATGTTCCTAGCCTGTACCTGAAGCATCTCTTCCTTAAAGATAACCCATTGTTCCGATACAGCTCTTCCTGTTGCGTTCGACCCTGGCTAGATCCCTTATCATCACTTTGAAATTAGCCTTCTTCCAATCTAGACATCACTCTTACCCCAGTGCTCCCCCACAGACACTTGGTCCACTTGGCCCACCTCATTTCCCAGTATCAGATCCAGCAATGTCTCCGTTGTAGCTGAGCTGAGAACATACTGAACAAGGAAGTTCTCCTGAACACATTTCAGAAATTCCTCTTTACTTCTTACTCTTTATTCTAAAATTATCCCAGTAGATATTTGGGTAAATAAAGTCCCCCAATATCACCACACTATAGTTCTTGCACATCTCTGTGATTTCCCTGCAGATTTGCTCCTGTATCTCTCACTCACTATTTGGAGACCTATCTCCAGCCCTCAGCCAGAGGGAGAGACAGAGAGAGAGAGCGAGCGAGCTCCAGTACTCAGCCAGAGAGAGAGACAGAATGTCCCATGTTCAATGTCTCGCAGGGTGGAGGAGGCACAGTGTGATGGGATAAAACAGGACTGGGGCACCCTTGATCTCAACATCCTTAGACGGAGGTAGGGAGCATACAGAAAAGGAAAATACTCAGCCAGGATTGCTGTGAAGTACACACGTGGTTATTAGGTAACTGTAGAGCTCAACAGTTTCACACTCACAACAGAACACCATCCTGACACTCGCAGTCAGTGAGGTCACTGGCACGTCTGGATTGTTCACCAACAGGTCAACATCTTCACAATCAGAGGTTTTGGGACGAAAAGTGGGGGCGAAGGACAAAGATTTAGGACAGGTACCAATTAAGAGTGCATTCCAATTGCTTTGCCTCACCAGTGGAATTGTAATCAACACAGGGCTAACTACTGGACTGAGGTTACAACCTGAATCCTGCTCCAACCACTCCATGCCACATCTAAAGGAAATCTATTAGTCCTAGCCTTACAACAGCAAGGTTATTTTCTTTATGCATATGGAACAAAACAAATGGCTTTAATCTGAGGTTTTAAACATGATTATATCTCAAAGATTTACCAACCTGTATCCAGGAAGCCCATTGAAATTCCAACGAGGGACATCAATGCCATCAGCAATACTGTCTTTGTACACCATGGAATAGTACACATTCCCAGCGCAGTCATCAGCATCGAAATTCCTAAAGAGGTTTCCATAGCAACAGCATCAACTGTTTGATCAGAATTTTGCCAAACAGGTTCTGATAGTTCTGAAGACGCAAACTGGAGATCGCACACGTGTGCCAAACCAGAGCTTTCCTCCCTCAAGCAACAAGTCATTTACATTTGCCAACAATATGTCTGTGGCTGCTCCACAGGCACAGATAAAGAAGCAAATGCACTGTGGCTTCTTCAAATAATAATTATTATAGAGAAGTATTATAGTAAGTCGAGGTTTTAGCTTCAGGAATCAAAATAAATAATTGGTTTTAATAGTGTGAATGTGGGTGAAACAATGGCAGCAGACTTAGCTTTCAATTACATACAGCCTGCTCTGATTTTTACAAACTACTGAAAACAATTGTGTCTAATGTAAATCACAGTTAAAATCCCATCCTAGTCCCACCAGCCAATCTCAAAATACCTTCTATTTTAGGCTGAACCAGCTCACCGACTTAAATTGCTCGACCCTGATATAGGGAGATCAAAAGATTTTGGCCATAAAGTCACATGAACCAGGGGCAAAAAGCACAAGAAATATTATTTCACAGGATAAAAGAAAAAAAAGTGCGAGGAGTGACATCAGAAATCAGTGCCAAATTCTTTGAAACATCTAGTGTGTGGGGGTGGGGAGAGAGAGCAGTTGGCAGGAAGGTGATGCAGGCATGCAGGAACGGGGGTTGGGGTGGGGAAGAGAGGAGAGAAGACTGCAGTCAATATTCAGTGCTGACCTGAAACAGCATAAATTAATCAGAGAGGACTTTGTAACCTTAAGGCAGTAGTACTAATTTTCTTGGTCTGCACAAGCCAATAGTGTGCAGTTCCTACCACTTACAGTGGGCGAATTGGTGTTAACACGATTTGCCTGCTATACATGGTGAATAATTCTTCTTCTTTGGCCTCCTTGTCTCGAGAGACAATGGGTAAGAGCCTGGAGGTGGTCAGTGGTTTGTGAAGCAGTGCCTAGATTGACTATAAAGGCCAATTCTAGAGTGACAGACTCTTCCACAGGTGCTGCAGATAAAATTGGTTGTTGGGGCTGTTACACAGTTGGCTCTCCCCTTGCGCTTTTGTCTTTTTTCCTGCCAACTGCTAGGTCTCTTCGACTCACCACACTTTAGCCCCGCCTTTATGGCTGCCCGCCAGCTCTGGCGATCACTGGCAACTGACTCCCACGACTTGTGATCAATGTCACAGGACTTCATGTCACGTTTGCAGACGTCTTTAAAGCGGAGACATGGACGGCCGATGGGTCTGATACCAGTGACGAGCTCGCTGTACAATGCGTCCTTGGGGATCCTGCCATCTTCCATGCGGCTCACATGGCCAAGCCATCTCAAGCGCCGCTGGCTCAGTAGGGTGTATATGCCGGGGATGTTGGCCACCTCGAGGACTTCTGTGTTGGAGATACGGTCCTGCCACCTGATGCCAAGGATTCTTCGGAGGCAGTGAATTGAGACGTCGCTCTTGGCTGACATACGTTGTCCAGGCCTCGCTGCCATAGAGCAAGGTACTGAAGACACAGGCTTGATACACTAGGATTTTTGTGTTCCGTGTCAGTGCGCCATTTTGCCACACTCTCTTGACCAGTCTGGACATTGCAGTGGAAGCCTTTCCCATGTGCTTGTTGATTTCTGCATCGAGAGACAGGTTACTGGTGATAGTTCAGCTTAGGTAGGTGAACTCTTGAACCACTTCCAGAGCGTGGTCACCGATATTGATGGATGGAGCATTTCTGATGTCCTGTCCCATGATGTTCGTTTTCTTGAGGCTGATGGTTAGGCCAAATTCGTTGCAGGCAGCCGCAATCCTGTCGATGAGTCTCTGCAGACACTCTTCAGTGTGAGACGTTAATGCAGCATCGTCAGCAAAGAGGAGTTCCCTGATGAGGACTTTCCATACTTTGGTCTTCGCTCTAAGACGGGCAAGGCTGAACAACCTGCCATCTGATCTTGTGTGGAGGAAAATTCCTTCTTCTGAAGACTTGAACGAATGTGAGAGCAGCACGATTGGCCTGCTATACATGGTGAATAATGTAACCAAAAAGGTAGGTTAACCAAAAACATTTTTAACAGGAAGTAAATGCCTCCTCTATCAGCAGCTGCATCCAGAATCTCATTGTCAAGTACTTTAACAAGGTGCAAACAGCTGCTTGAAATGGCTCAAGGACTCAATTTGGGCTGAAATCAGCCATTTAGAATCATACAGAACCAAAAGGAGGCCATTCAGCCCATCGTGCTAACGACAGCTCTTTGAAAGAACGATCCAATTAATCCCACTCCCCAGCTCTTTTTCCATAGCTCTGCAATTGTTCCTTTAAATGAATATGTACAGTATAAGTACTTACTGAACAGCCCAAAATAATTACTGCAGTTATTATATTATAAGTGGCACCTTTGTAATTGACATTTGTGGTAATAGAAATGGTTCGTGCCATTTGCCTGATAGAGGCTTAACAGCTAAACTGCGTCTACCTTATACTAATTTGCATTTTATTTAAGTTGGGTGAATGCTGAAACCCTGCAGCCACAAGTCTATCAAAAGTTGTCCTTATATTCATCCTTCCAAGTTAATGTGATATTTAAATGTAAATCAAAAACAGGCAATATAAACAATATTCTCACTGAACTCAGACTGTAGTTATTTCACAACATCATTCACCATTCTGTCTACTGCTGGATGGCTTGAACTTACCGATTAACAAGTGGGGATTCATACAGTCAAACAGTAGCCCACCTACTAGCGAGCCTCCCAAATAGCCCAGTGAACGGCCCACAAAGATGTAGGAGATTTCACTGATATTTTTGTTGACGTTAGTTGCCAATTCCTTAAACGTAGGTCCCAAAATAGCAATGCTCATTCCCTGAGGAGAGGAAAAAAAAGACAAACAGGAGTCACTAAACGACATAGCTGACAGAAAGCACAAGTAAATGTCTTTCAAGCAGTATAACAGGATTGTTCCAGGATCCGTTAGCTTCTACCCCACGGAGAGGCTGCACATGGTCTGAAACTTCCCGACAGTTCCACAGTGCCTGCTGGCGCTGTACCAAGAAGCTGATCACCAGTGAGCTATTTGCCAAGGCACTGGGGTACACAGAGAAGCAAAATCCTCTTCTTACCCTTGGATACTGATCAATAGCAGGAAAGCTGGCTGGTGCATCCCTGGCTTGACCAGGAAGCCTGAGGTTGACTGTAGCAGCCTTACCAGGAACCAGACTGAGGTCAGCACAGGCACCGGGGATGAAACCTTCAATTTTTCTGACCTGATAGATCGATTTCCAATGTATCATCATCAATGGAGCCAGCACAGGAGAGCCGAGCTTTGATTTTTTCACTGCAAGTTAAAAGCGAGGGGAGGGATTTTCTCTTTGCAGCAGATAGTAAACTGACATCAGTAAAACATTACCAATCACTTCAAGTACATTTTTTTTTAAGATGTATTGGCATCCATGTTCTACAACGAGATAAACCTGACCAAATCAGCTGGAGTATTGTGTACAACACTGGGCACCACACTTTAGGAAGGATATCATGGTCTTGGAGAGGAGACAGGAGGTTTACTAGGATGATACCAGGAATGAAGAACTTCATTTATGCGGAGAGATTGATGAAACTGGGATCGTTTTCTCAGAGCAGAGAAAGTTAAGGGGAGACCTAATAGAGGTATTCAAGATTATGATAATTAGCAAAAGAACAGGGGAGTAAATGAGGAGAGATTTCTTCACAAAAAGGGTTGTTAAGAATTGGAATGCACTACCTGAAAGGATGGTAGAATCAGATTCTATTGGAACTTTCAAAAGGCAATTGAGCATGTTTATGAAGAGAGCTAATTTGCAGGGTTATGGGAGAAAGCTGGAGTGTGGGACTATATTGAACAACACTATCAAAGAGCCAGCACCAGCACAGCAGGCCAAGTGGCACCCTACTTTGCTGTAAGAATCTAAATTCTACCCTTTTACCAATCCTGGTATTTAGCGTCTCGGTGGTAAGGAGACTGCAGCCCCCAACACTTACTCGAAAGATTGGAATGCATAAAATCAGACAAGAGCAGCTTCATTCTTGTTGAAGGCCAAAAGAAAAGCAAAATGTTTATAATCAAAAAACAGTAGTGGAGGGAGTGAATGTTGAAGGTGGTGGATGGGGTGCCAATCAAGTGGGCTGCTTTGTCCTGGATGGTGTCGAGCTTCTTGAATGTTGTTGGAGCTGGACCCATGCAGGCAAGCGGAGAGTATTCCATCACACTCCTGACTTACGAACATACGAATTAGGAGCAGTAGGCCTTGAGCCTGCTCCACCATTCAATAAGATCATGGCTGATCTGTTTGTGTTTCAAATTCCACACTCCTATCTACCCTGATAACCTTTGATTCCCTTGCCTAACAAGAATCTATCTACCTCCGCCTTACAAATATTCAATGACCCCGCATCCACCATGTTCTGAGGCAGAGAACTCCAAAGTCGCACAATCCTCAGAGAAAAAATTTCTCCTCATCTCTATCCTAAAAAGGCGACCTCTAATTTTAGCCTCGAAAGAGACGTGCCTTGTAGATGGTAGACAGGCTATTGGGAAGGTGAGTTACTCACTGCAGAATTCCCAGCCTCTGACCTGCTCTTGTAGCCACATTATTTATGTGGCTGGTCTAGTTCAGTTTCTGGTCAATCGTAAACTCCAGGATGTTGACAGTGAGAGATTCAGCGATGGTAATGCCATTGAACATCAATGAGAGATGGTTAGATTCTCTTGTTTGAGATGGTCATTGCCTGGCACTTGTTACTTGCCACATATTAGCCCAAGCCCGGATGTTGTCCAGGTCTTGCAGTATATGGACATGGGAACCAGTGTCAGAAGAGTCGCAAATGGTGCTGAACATTGTGCAATCATCAGCGCACATCCCCACTTCTGATCTTATGATGGACAGAAGGTCACTGATGAAGCAGCTGATGATGGTTGGGCCTAGGACACTACCCTGAGGAACTCCTGCAGTAATGTCCTGGGAGTGAGATGATTGACCTCCAACAACAACCACCTTCCTTTGTGCTAGCTCTGACTGCAACCAGCGGAGAGTTTCCCCCGATTCCCATTGACTCCAGTCTTGCTAGATGGTACTCAGCAAGAAGATTCTTTGCCCATGTTTGACTTGATGGCCTGAGACTTCATGGGGTCCTTAGTCAATGTTCAGGACTCCCAGGGCAACTCCCTCCCGACTATATACCACTGTGCCACCACCTTTAGTGGGTCTGTCCTGCCAGTGGGACAGGACATACCCAGGGATGGTGATGGTGGTGTCTGGGACATTATCTGTAAGGTATGATTCCATGAGTATGATTATGGCTATGTCAGGCTGTTGCTTGACTAGTCTGTGGGATAGTTCTCCCAATTCTGGCACAAGCCCCCAGTTGTTAGTAAGAAGGGTCAACAGGTCTGGGTTTGCCATTGTCGTTTCCGGTGCCTAGGTCGATGCCAGGCATCCAGTTTAGTTCCTTTCCTTAGTTGTATCAAACCGCTACAAAGTCTGAGTGGCTTTCTAGGCCATTTCAGAGGGCAGCTAAGAGTCAAAGACATTGCTGTAAGCCCAACCAGGTAAGTACGGCAGAGTTCCTTCCCTAAAGGACATTAGTGACCCAGATGGGTTTTTACAACAATCGAAAATAATTTCATGATCACCAATAGACTAGTTTTTAATTCCAGATTTATTAATCGAAATCAAATTCCACCATCTGTCATGGTGGGATTCAAACCCATGTCCCCAGAGTATTAGCCTGGGGCTCTGAGTTACTAGTCTGGTGACAATACCACTAATCCACTGCCTCCCCATAAACTGTATGTGACACGACCGTGTTAATACTTTTTTTTGTTCCTTCATGGAATGTGAGAATCGCTGGCAATTCACTGCCCAACCGTAATTGCCCTTGAGAAGATGGTGGCAAGTTGCCTTCTTGAACCACTGCAGCCCATGTAGTGTAGGTACACCCATACTGCTGCTGCGAGTCCTAGGTTTTTGAGCCAACGACAGAGAAGGGTGGCGCAGTGGTTAGCACCGCAGCTTCACAGCTCCAGGGACCCGGGTTTGATTCTGGGTACTGCCTGTGCGGAGTTTGCAGGTTCTCCCTGTGACCGCGTGGGTTTTGCCCGGGTGCTCCGGTTTCCTCCCACAGCCAAAGACTTGCAGGTGATAGGTAAATTGGCCGTTGTAAATTGCCCCTAGTGTAGGTAAGTGATATGGAATATGGGATTACTGTAGGGTTAGTATAAATGGGTGGTTATGGTCGGCACAGACTCGGTGGGCCGAAGGGCCTGTTTCAGTGCTGTATCTCTAAATAAATAAATAACTCTTGCACCTTAAGTTAGCAGCAACAAACTGGTTTTGTGTTCTTCTGCCACAGAGGAGATGGAGCAGAATTAACACAATGGCCAAGTTTCTGCCAATATTAATTTACAGGAAAAGCACCCTTACCACTATTCCTGGAAGACGTGATTCTGCCACCTCAGGGCAGTTCAAAATGTCACATCAGCACTCCATGGCTGAAACAGGCTCGCAAAATTCGTTTTAAAAGCAATGGATTACAATACAAATAGTCTTAGCACAATTTTTAAAAATTCATTTATGGGATGTGGGCATCGCTGGCCAGGCCAGCATTTATTGCCCATCCCTAATTGCCCTTGAGAAGGTGGTGGTGAGCTGCCTTCTTGAACCGCTGCAGTCTGAGTGGGGTAGGTACGCCCACAGTGCTGTTAGGAAGGGAGTTAATTTTGACCCAGCGACAGTGAAGGAACGGCGATACAGTGGCGCAGTGGTTAGCACCGCAGCCTCACAGCTACAGCGACCCAGGTTAAAATCTGGGTACTGCCTGTGTGGAGTTTGCAAGTTCTCCCTGTGTCTGCGTGGGTTTCCTCCGGGTGCTCCGGTTTCCTCCCACATGCCAAAGACTTGCAGGTTGATAGGTTAATTGGCCATTATAAATTGCCCCTAGTATAGGTAGGTGGTAGGGAAATATAGGGACAGGTGGGGATGTGGTAGGAATATGGAATTAGTGTAGGATTAGTATCAATGGGTGGTTGATGGTCGGCACAGACTCGGTGGGCCGAAGGGCCTGTTACAGTGCTGTACCTCTAAGCTAAACAGATCTAAGTCAGGATGGGGTGTGGCTTGGAGGGGAATTTGCAGGTGGTGGTGTTCCCATGCATTTGCTGTCCTTGTCCTTCTAGGTGGTAGAGGTCACGGGTTTGGAAGGTGCTGTCTAAGGAGCCTTGGTGCATTGCTGCAGTGCATCTTGTAGATGGTACACACTGCTGCCACTGTGCATCGGTGGTGGAGGGAGTGAATGTTTGTGGATGGGGTGCCAATCATGTGGGTTGCTTTGGCCTGGATGGTGTCGAGCTTCTTGAGTGTTGTTGGAGCTGCACCCATCCAGGCAAGTGGAGAGTATTCCATCACACTCCTGACTTGTGCCTTGTAGATGGTGGACAGGCTATGGCAAGTCATGAGGTGAGTTACTCGCCGCAGGATTCCGAGCCTCTGACCTGCTCTAGTAGCCATGGTATTCATATGGATATTCCACTTCAGTTTCTGGTCAATGGTAACCACCAGGATGTTGATAGTGGGGTATTCAGTGATGGTAATGCCATTAAATGTCAAGGGGAGATGGTTAGATTCTCTTTTGTTGGAAATGATCATTGCCTGGCACTTGTGTGGCATGACTGTTACTTGCCACTTAACAGCCCAAGCCTGGATATTGTCCAGGTCTTACTGCATTTCTACACGGACTGCTTCAGTATCTGAGGAGTCGTGAATGGTGAACATTGTGCAATCATCAGCGAACCTCCCCACTTCTGACCTTATGATTGAAGGAAGGTCATTGATGAAGCAGCTGAAGATGGTTGGGCCTAGGACGCTACCCTGAGGAACTCCTGCAGTGATGTCCTGGAGCTCAGATGATTGACCTCCAACTACCACAACCATCTTCCTTTGCATTAGGTATGACTCCAACCAGCGGAGAGTTTTCCCCCTGATTTCCATTGACTCCAGTTTTGCTAGGGCTCCTTGATGCCATACTCGGTCAAATGCTGCCTTGATGTCAAGGGCAGTCACTCTCTCCTCACCTCTTGAGTTCAGCTCTTTTGTCCATGTTTGGACCAAGGCTGTAATGAGAACAGGAGCTGAGTGGCCCTGGCAGAACCCAAACTGAGCATCACTGACCAGGTTATTGCTAAGCAAGTGCTGCTTGATGGCACTGTTGATGACACCTTCCATCACTTTACTGGTGATTAAGAGTAAACTGATGGGACGGTAATTGGCCAGGTTGGATTTGTCCTGCTTTTTGTGGACAGGACAAAACTGGGCAATTTTCCACAATGTTGGGTAGATGCCAGTGTTGTAGCTGTACTGGAACAGCTTGGCTAGGGGAGCAGCAAGTTCTGGAGCACAGGTCTTCAGTACTATTACCAGAATATTGTCAGGGTCCATAGTCTTTGCAGTATCCAGTGCCTTCAGACTTTTCTTGATATCACCCGGAGTGAATCGAATTGGCTGAAGTCTGGCATCTGTGATGCTGGGGACTTCAGGAGGAGGCTGAGATGGATCATCAACTCGGCACTTCTGGCTGAAGATTGTTACAAATGCTTCAGCCTTATCTTCTGCACTGATGTGCTTGGCTCCCCCATCATTGAGGATGGTAATATTTGTGGAGCCACCTCCTCCAGTTAGTTGGCTGGATGTGGCAGGACTGCAGAGCTTAGATCTGATCCGTTGCTTATGGGATCGCTTTGCTCTGTCTATCGCATGCTGCTTATTCAGTTTGGCACGCAAGTAGCCCCGGGTTGTAGCTTCACCAGGCTGACACCTCATTTTGGGGTTATAACCGATGCTCCTCCGGGTATTCTCTCCTGCACTCTGCATTGAACCAGGATTGGTCTCCCGGTTTGATGGTAATGGTAAAGTGAGGGATATACCGGTCCCTGAGGTTACAATCATACACTTATGCATTTGTATTCCTCTATAAAGAAACTGCTATTTCCTAAGAACATTAGCAGAGATCAAGAAATAGCCACCCGCATTCTACTTCATCATGACCTCTACCCCATCATCAGCTCCCCTGTGAAAATAGTCCCCGATCGCAAAACAATCCTGGCCTGGTGCCTTCCAGACACCTCACCCATCTCACCCCACATCTCCAGTGGGCTACATAGAACCATAGAACAATTACGGCACAGAAGGAGGCCATTCTGCCCATCATGTCCGTGCAGGCCAAAAACAATCTAGCCGCCCAATCTAATCCCATCTTCCAGCACCTGGTCCATAGCCTTGCAGGTTACAGCACTTCAGCTGCATGTCCAGGTACCTTTTAAAAGAATTGAGGGTTTCTGCCTCCACCACCAATTCTGGCAGTGAATTCCAGACACCCACCACCCTCTGGGTGACAAGGTTTTTCCTCATGTCCCCTCTAATCCTTCTACCAATCACCTTAAATCTGTGCCCCCTGATAACTGACCTCCCCACCAAAGGAAACAGATCCTTCCTGTCCACTCTATCTAGGCCCCTCATAATTTTGTACACCTCAATTAAGTCACCCCTCAGCCTCCTCAGTTCCAGGGAAAAAACCCTAGATGATCCAATCTTTCCTCATAGCTGCAATCTCCAAGCCCTGGCAACATTCTTGTAAATCTCCTGTATACTGTTTCCAGAGCAAGTATGTCCTTTCTGTAACGTAATGATCAGAACTGTACGCAGCACTCCAGCTGTGGCTTAACCACAGTCCTCTCAGTCTTATCCTCTCAGTCTGTACTTGTTTTTGTAATCTCCAATTCAATTCCCAACCAAATATTCATCCAACTCCCAGTTGAGAGTGTTGGCTAGTCAACTTTTCTGGGAGTCTGTTCCAGAGCATCATTATCCCGTGGGAAGCAAGGGGAGGATTTGGATTTTAAATCTGTCCTTCCTCCCTCTGCCACATTTTTGTTTATTCAATAAAAGCCATCAAGATCATCCTCGCAATTTTTCTCGGAACAATTCACAATGCACTAATGTCCTACACAGTGGTCCCAAACAGTCCCAACTCTACCTATATACAAGATTAGAATAACTTATATTGAACTCTAGTCCAATAGTTCACTCCTGTACTGACCAAGACTTGATAACAGCTTCATATTGACTGGACATCTTCAGTGGGCAGTTACGAATCACACCAGATCCTTTCCCATTTTCCTAACAGACATCTCTTCATCACAAACATGCCCCTTGATCGAACATACATCACTCTGCATTAATCGACATTAAAATCCATCTGTCATTCCTTAACCCATTGCACAGTAAGAGGTAAAACATTCAGTGAAAGATTCTGCTTCTGTAACTATTTCACTATCAGTACGGTGTCAATCTGGGAATCAACCCCCTCTGTGACATTACTTTTAACATAGTGCTTTATACCAAACTTAAAGTAATATTCAGTTTTAAAAAGGGTAGTACCTCCGATCCTATAGCAGAGCAGGGCTGCATTGCAATGACATCCACGGGAGATTCAAATAATTAGCCTCAAGTTTGGAAATCTTTTTTTAGAAACTACAAATCACTGATGGAAATGAAAGTCTGGGATTGTGCTCAGGGGTGTAATATACCCTCTTGGGTTCAGATGACCAGCTTCAGCTTCACTCTCAGAGTTTACCAGTACATCGACTAAATCCAACAGTGCATTTTAAATTGAAAAACAAGCACCAAACAGGGCACCCATAAAGTGTGGAGAGAAAAAAACAAACGTTTCAGGTCAGTGTGACCTTTCATCAGAGCCCTCTGATGAAAGGTCACACAGATCTGAAACCTTAACTTTGATTTTGCCTGCACAGATGCTGCCTGACCTGCTGAATATTTGCAGCATTTTCTGTTTTTGTTTCTGATTTCCAGCATCTGCAGTATTTTGCTTTTGCACCCAGAATGTGGTCTCTCAGTGCTGACCACAGTCACTGGTCCCAGAGCTTTTCCACGGCCTTGTGTAATCTCCAACAGTCCTACCTGAACAAGAAATAAAAATCCTGTATCTTATCTTCTTCACACAAGATACAAAGTTCGAGGAGACACTAACAAAGAGAGGGGGCAGGGGGCGAGTTCCACAAGCAGGACAAGTAATACATGACATTGAAAACAAGAAATGCTGGAAATACTCAGCAGGTTTGGCAGCATTTGTGGAGAGAGAAGCAGAGTTGATACTTCAGGTCAGTGACCCTTCTTCAGAACTGGTAAATATTAGAAATGTGAAAGGTTTTAAGCAAGAAAAGCGGGAGTGGGGCAAGAGATAACCAGAATCACAGAATAATACAGTGCAGAAGAGGCCCTTCGGCCCATCAATTCTGCACCGATGCATTAAAGACACCTGACCTGTCGACCTAATCCCATTTGCCAGCACTTGGCCCATAGCCTTGAATGTTATGACGTGCCAAGTGCTCATCCAGGTACTTTTTAAAAGGATGTGAGGCAACCCGCCTCTACCACCCTCCCAGGCAGGGCATTCCAGTCCGTCACCACCCTCTGGGTAAAAAAGTTCTTCCTCAAATCCCCCTTAAACCTCCCGCCCCTCACCTTAAACTTGTGTTCCCTCGTAACTGACTCTTCAAATAAGGGGAACAGCTGCTCCCTATCCACCCTGTCCACGCCCCTCATAATCTTGTACACCTCAATCAGGTCACCCCTCAGTCTTCTCTGCTCCAGCGAAAACAACCCAAGCCTATCCAACCTCTCTTCATAGCTTAAATGTTCCATCCCAGGCAACATCCTGGTGAATCGCCTCTGCATCCCCTCCAGTGCAATCACATCCTTCCTATAATGTGGCGACCAGAACTGCACACAGTACTCCAGCTGTGGTCTTACCAAAGTTATATACAACTCCAACATGACCTCCCTGCTTTTGTAATCTATGCCTCGACTGATAAAGGCAAGTGTCCCATATGCCTTTTTCACCACCCTATTAACCTGCCCTTCTGCCTTCAGAGATCTATGGACAAACACGCCAAGGTCCCTTTGTTCCTCGGAACTTCCCAGTGTCAGGCCATTCATTGACTACTTCCATGTCACATTACTCCTTCCAAAGTGTATCACCTCACACTTTTCAGGGTTAAATTCCATCTGCCACTTTTCTGCCCATTTGACCATCCCGTCTATATCTTTCTGTAACACAAGACACTCAACCTCACTGTTAACCACTCGGCCAATCTTTGTGTCATCCGCGAACTTACTGATCCTATCCCCCACATAGTCATCTATGTCGTTTATATAAATGACAAACAATAGGGGACCCAGCACAGATCCCTGTGGTACGCCACTGGACACTGGCTTCCAGTCACTAAAACAGCCGCATGTCATCACTCTCTGTCTCCTACAGCTAAGCCAATTTTGAATCCACCTCATCAAGTTACCCTGTATCCCATGTGCATTTGCTTTCTTGATAAGTCTCCCATGTGGGACCTTGTCAAAGGCTTTGCTGAAATCCATGTAAACTACATCAACTGCACTACCCTCATCTACACACCTGGTCACATGCTCAAAAAATTCAATCAAATTTGTTAGGCATGACCTCCCTCTGACAAAGCCATGCTGACTATTCCTAACCAAATTTTGCCTCTCCAAGTGGAGATAGATTCTTTCCTTCAGAATTTTCTCCAATAGTTTCCCTACCACTGACCTGAGACTCACTGGTCTGTAGTTCCCTGGCTTATCTTTAAAACCTTTGTTAAATAGTGGGACCACATTAGCTGTTCTCCAGTCCTCTGGCACCTCCCCCATGGCCAGAGAGGAATTAAAAATTTGGGTCAGAGCCCCTGCAATCTCCACCCTCGTCTCCCACAGCATCCCAGGACACAAATCATCCAGACCTGGAGATTTTTCCACTTTTAAGCCTTCCAAAACCTCCAATACCTTGTCACTCCCTATGACAATTTGCTCAAGAACCTCACAGTCTCTCTGAGTTCCATATCTACTTCCTCATTCTCTTGGGTGAAGACAGATGTGAAGTATTCATTCAACACCCTACCAATGTCCTCTGGCTCCACCCACAAATTTCCCCCTTGGTCTCTAATGGGTCCTACTCTTTTCCTGGTTATCCTCTTCCCATTGATATACTTATAGAATATCTTGGGATTTTCCCTACTTTTACCAGCCAGAGCTTTCTCATATCCCCTCTTTGCTCTCCTAATTGCTTTCTTAAGCTCCATCCTACACTTTCTGTACTCCACTAATGCTTCCGTTGATTTGCTCTCCTTGTATTTGCTAAAAGCCTCTCTTTTCCTTCTCATCGTACCCTGAATGTTTCTGGTCATCCATGGTTCTCTGGGCTTGTTGCTCCTACCTATTACCCTAGAGGGAACATGTTGGGCCTGTACCCTCCCCATTTCCTTTTTGAATGCCCCCCACTGCTCTTCTGTAGATTTCCCGACAAGTAACTCTTTCCAGTCTACCTTAGCCAGATCCTGCCTTATTTTACTAAAATTCGCTTTCCCCCAATCCAAAACCTTTTTTTGCAACTTGTCTATTTCTTTCTCCATAACAAGCTTAAATTGTACCATGTTGTGGTCGCTATCACCAAAATGTTCCCCCACCAACACATCAACCACCTGTCAGGCTTTATTCCCCAGAATTAGGTCCAGCACAGCACCCTCCCTTGTTGGATCCTCTACATATTGAGCTAAAAAGTTCTCCTGTATACATTTTAAGAACTCCACTCCATCTAGGCCCTTACCACGATGACTATCCCAATTAATGTTGGGAAAGTTGAAATCACCTAATATAATTACCCTATTATTATTTTTACACACCTCTGCAAATTGCGCACATATTTGCTCCTCAATTTCCCGCTTACTATCTGGGGGTCTATAATAAAAACCTAGCAATGTGGCTGTCCCTTTTTTATTCCTAAACTCTACCCATAAAGCTTCATTTGATGCCCCCTCCAAGATATCATCTCTCCTTACTGCAGTAACTGACTCCTTAACTAATATTGCAATGCCCCCTCCTCCTCTGTCTCGCCTGAAGATTCTATATTCCGGGATAATGAGCTGCCAATCCTGCCCATCCCTCAACCATGTCTCCGCGATGGCTACTATATCACAATTCCACGTGTCAATCCTTGCCCTGAACTCATCCGTTTTACCTGTAATACTCCTGGCATTAAAGTAGAGGCCATCCATCCTGGCCTTACTCCCTTGAAATTTACTTCCGCTGTATTCCCTCTGACTTGTTTGCTTTCCTGTGTTTAGCTGTGTCCCTATTCTGCTAGGAGTCTGCACCCCCTCCCCCTGCCAAATTAGTTTAAACTCCTCCCAACAGCACTAGCAAACCCACCAGCAAGGATGTTAGTCCCCTTCTGGTTCAGATGTAGACCGTCCCGCTTGTCCAGGTCCCACCTTCCCCAGAAATGGTCCCAGTGGTCCAGGAATCTAAAACCCTCCCTCCTGCACCAACTCTTAAGCCACGCATTCATCTGTTCTCCTATTTCTATACTCGCTAGCACGTGGCACTGGGAGTAATCCGGAGATTACAACCCTAGAGGTCCTGCTTTTCAGTCTACTGCCTAACTCCCTGAATTCTTGATGCAAGACCTCATCCCTCTTTCTACCTATGTCATTGGTACCAACATGTACCATGACCTCTACTTTATCACCCTCCCCCTTCAGGATGCCCTGCAGCCGTTCAGCGACATCCCGGACCCTGGCACCAGGGAGGCAACACACCATCCTGGAGTCACGTTGACAGCCACAGTAGCGCCTATCTGTTCCCCTGACTATAGAATCCCCTATTACTACTGCTCTTCCTCTCTCTCCCCCTTCCTGTGCACACAGGCTGCTTGTAGTGCCAGAAGCTTGGCTCTGTCCGCACTCCCTGGAGGAACCAGCCTCATCAGCCTCCAAAATGGAATACCGATTTGCGAGCGGGACCCCAGGGGACTCCTGAACTACCTGCCTGTTTCTCTTGGACTGCCTGGTGGTCACCCATTCCCTTCCTTCCTCAAGTCCCTTCAGCTGCGGTGTGACTAACTCTCTAAACATGCTATCCACGATGCTCTCAGACTCGCGGATGTTCCACAGTGCTTCCAGCTGCCGTTCCAGCTCTGAAACCCGAGCTTCCAGGAGCTGCAGCTGGACACACTTCCTGCACACATGCTGGTCCTGGGGACTGGAAATGTTCCCGGATTCCCATATGCAGCAAGGGGAGCAAACCACGACTTTAAGCTCTCCTGCCATGACTAAACCCTTTATATTTAAAACTTTAGAAGACTGTTATAATTTAAAAAATCAACTAAGTCTTGCTAAAACAATGACTTACAATTCAATCCAGTTTGAAATATACCCACCAGGACTTACTCACCAGTCAGCTGTGCTCTTTGGAAACTCTCAGCTCCCCTCACGCTGTTTGAGGACAGGTAGGAAATGAAAGGAGCTCCTCGCTCCCTCCTCACTGAATTCCCTCAGTCACAAAACTCCCCCTTTAGCACACTAATGCAGCCCCAAGTCAGCACTCCAATGCAAACGGAGAAGGTGTAGACAGGACAAGTTCACAGAGAATAACCGACCAGAAGGTCATGGAGCAAAGGCAAACAATATGTTAATGGTGTGTTGAAACACAAAGCATTAGTACAGATAGGGTGTTAATGGACTGAAAACTGAACAGCCACAAGTATAAACATGAAAAAAAAAGCGGGTGAGCAAACTGAACAAACTAAGATGTAATAAAATAAAATAAACACACAAAAAAAAAAAGGAAAAATAACTAAAAGTAAAAGTAAAATGAGGACCCCGTCATGCTCTGAAATTATTGAACTCAATGTTCAGTCCGGCAGGCTGTAGCGTGCCTAATCGGTAAATGAGATGCTGTTCCTCGAGCTTGCGTTTATGTTCACTGCAGCAATCCCAGGACAGAGATGTGAGCATGAGAGCAGGGGGGAGTGTTGAAATGGCCAGCAACCGGAAGCTCGGGGTCCTGCTTGCGGACTGAGCTGAGGTATTCCGCAAAGCGGTCACCCAGTCTGTGTTTGGTCTCCCCAATGTAGAGAAGACCACATTGTGAGCAGCGAATACAGTATACTACACTGAAAGTACAAGCAAATCGCTGCTTCACCTGAAAGGAGTGTTTGGGGCTTGGGATAGTGAGGAGAGAGGAGGTAAATGGGCAGGTATTATCCTGCGATTACAGGTGAAGGTGCCCTGGGAAGGGGACAAGGTGGTGGGGGTAATGAAGGAGTGGACCAGGGTGTCGCAGGGGGAATGATCCCTTCGGAATGCTGACAAGGGAAGAAAGGGGAAAGATGCGTTCAATAATTTCAGAGCATGACGGGCCCCCCATTTTACTTTAATTTTTAGTTATTTTTTCTTTTTTGTATATTTTTTGTGTTTATTTTATTTTATTTCATCTTAGTTTGTTCAGTTTGCTTACCCATTTTTTTTCCCATGTTTGTACTTGCGGCTGTTCAGTTTTCAGTCCATTAACACCCTATCTGTACTAATGCTTTGTCTTTCAACACACCATTAACATATTGTTTGCCTATGCTCCATGACCTTCTGGTTGGTTACTCTCTGTGACCTTGTCCTATCTACACCTTCTCCTTTGTTATCTCTTGCCCCACCCCCTGCTTTACTTGCTTAAAACCTTTCACATTTCTAATATTTGCCAGTTCTGAAGAAGGGTCACTGACCTGAAATGTTAACTCTGCTTCTCTCTCCACAGATGCTGCCAGACCTGCTGAGTTTTTCCAGCATTTCTTGTTTTTATTTCAAAACAAGATTTCCAGCATCCGCAGTATTTTATTTTTATAATACATGACATTAATCTCTGTTGGTCGCATCAGTGCGTTCATTGTTACAGAACAGAGAGTTGCAGCTGTAGACGTGCTACTTGCTATTTTTAGCCGCTACTATAGCTGATAGTCAGTACTTGAGCAGAAAGTGTCAGCTAATGTATTAGAAAGCCTTCATCCATCTGACTCCTTGTACAGTTTGAACTTCACTAGTACTGTTGAATCATAATAAATACACAACCAGTTAAAGCAGATATTGAATAATGATTTCTAGAGATTGCAGGTAAAATCAGCTAATGAATGCATCATTGCCAAATTCAGTCAGCCATTTTGATTCGAAGTAAAAAGCTTGTGAAATCTCAAGGTGTTAGAATGGGTGAGATTAACAATTGAAATCAAGACATGTACAACAGCACTGCCCTGTAATCCTGCTCCCTCACATCAACACAAAAGAAATCCTCAGTTGATGCCGTGGCAGAGATTAATTCAGCAGCGACTGCAAACTAGACCAAGCTGCTTCTGGTGTGGGTGACTTTGCACTGCACTATGCAAGATCATGCAGTGTGTTTACCCACTAAGACACTCTGGGAGCCAGAGAAAACAGTGCCATTCAGGATCTTTGAAGAAGCACAGCTTGAACGAGCCACACACACACACATACAGTGTATGGAGCTAAACACGAGGCTGCAGCCTATTGACACCCCACTGTGCTCTAGCACAGAGTGCTCACCTGCCATTACCTAGATGGAGAGCACTTGATCTCACTGAGAGGTGGGGACAGGGAAGGGTGTGGTGGTGCATTGTAAACTTGGTATATTTTTTTAAAATGAAGTCAGTTGACGGAACGTGCAGATCAATGGAAAGCATCAACATAAATGCCGTGTGTCAGTGAGTGCAAGCAAGTAATTCCCTTGAGCCTCTTATCAGCAAGAACGGAATCCAACAAGGACAACACCTCATTTACATTCACAAAAGCCTGCAAATAATCCAGCATTCATTCAAAAGATTTACATGCTTTGGGGAAGTCCATACATGAAAAACCAGTTCAAAAGCACCAGCTGTTTGCTAATATTTGCATTAAAAGTCCTGAAATAAAATCAGGGGGAGAGGAAAACAGATACTGAAAATCTTTCTGAAAACTTGGTGCAGAAAAAAAGAAATCAGCTGAACAGCAGCTGAAACTCAGTACACTATTTCAAAAGTCAAAGTCATAGTTCAACACTCAAATGACAAAAGAAAGCTTCAAAGTAACCAGCACTAGTTTATCAATATTCTTTGGCTGACAACATGCTGGCAACGTCCAGTTGTGAATGGTGGTGGACAATTAAACAACTAACCAGAGGAGGTGGTTCTACAAATATCCCCATCCTCAACGACGGGGAAGCCCAGCACATCTCAGTAATCTCTGGGTTTTTTCCGGTGCCACGGGCTAGTGAGTATATTAATAGGAGGTTAGAGCGGATGAATGCATGGTTGAGGAGATGGTGCAGGAGGGAGGGCTTTAGTTTCCTAGATCACTGGGCCTGTTTCTGGTGAAGGTGAGATTTGTAGAAGTTGGACGGGTTGCACCTGAACCAGAACGGGACCAACATTCTTGCTGGGAGGTTTGCTAGTGCTGCGGGGGGTTAAACTAATTTGGCAGGGGGATGGGATACAGAGTGGAAGCACAGTAGGGGGTGATGTACAATCAAATATAAATGAGAAGCTAAGTCAGTCTGGAGGGCAGAGTAAATGTAGACCTGCTAAGGCTCAAGCAAATAATGTAAGGCTGGATTGTATCTATTTTAATGCAAGCAGTTTTACTAGTAAGGCAGATGATTTGAGGGCATTGATTAACACCTGGGAATATATTATTGCTATTACTGAGACATGGTTGAGGGAAGGGCAGGACTGGCAGCTTAATATCCCAGGGTATAGAATTTTCAGACGTGATAGGGGAGGGGGTAAAAGAGGAGGTGGCATTGCACTGTTGATTAAAGAGTCAATTACTGCGGTCAGGAGGGATGATATCCTAGAAGGTTCTTCAAATGAGGCCATATGGGTAGAACTTAAAAACAAAAAGGGGGCTGGGAGTGTACTACAGGCCTCCAAACAGTCAGGGAGTGATAGAGGAGCAGGTATGTAGGCAAATCTCAGAAAGGTGCAAAAATAATAGGGACGGAGCAGGGAGGAACGGAACGGACCTGTGGGGAGAACGCTGAGAGCGGAGCCTATAAATCGAGCTTGAGGATTGAGGCCCAGTCTCTTACCTTCCGGGAGCAGAGCGGAGAGGAACAGAGCGGACCTGTGGGGAGAACGCCGAGAGCGGAGCCTATAAATTGAGCCTGAAGATCGAGGCCCAGTTTCTTACCTTCCGGGAGCGGAGCAGAGCTCTCCCAGTGCGCCGGAGTTTTGAAAAAAAAGAAAAAAAAGCCAACATGACGTCAGAGGAGAGCTGCAAGGTGATTGGTTGGGTGAGTCACTTTTTTTGTTGAAAAAAAAACCTCTGGTGATAAGGTGAGTACTACTAAAGTGTTTTTTTTAATTCAGTGTAGCTTATTAAGGACTTTAGGTTGGAGTGGGTAGAACAAGGCCCCTAGTATAATTAGTATTTTTTAATTAAGGGAGTAACTAATTAATCTTAGGGTAAGTCATAACAGGAGAGCCCAGCCCCGTGATCTGCTCCTCCTGCGCTATGTGGGAGATCAGGGATGCTTCCAGTGGCCCTGATAACCATGTGTGCAGGACGTGTATCCATCTGCAGCTACTGGCTACCCGCATTGCGGAGCTGGAGCTGCGGGTGGATTCACTGTGGAGCATCTGAGATGCTGAAGATGTCGTGTTTAGTGAGGTGGTCACACAGCAGGTAATGGCTGCACAGGCAGAAAAGGGACGGGTGACCACCAGACGGAGTAGTAGGCGCAGGCAGGTAGTGCAGGAGTCCCCTGTGGCCATCCCCCTCTCAAACAGATATACCGCTTTGGACACTGTTGGGGGGGGATGACCTCCCAGGGGAAAGCAGCAACAGCCAAGTTCGTGGCACCACGGAGGGCTCTGCTGCACAGCAGGGGAGGAAAAGGTGAGGAAGAGCTATAGTGATTTGGGATTCTATTGTAAGGGGTACAGATAGGTGTTTCTGTGGCCTCAAACGAGACTCCAGGATGGTATGTTGCCTCCCTGGTGTTAGGGTCATGGATGTCTTGGAGCGGCTGCAGGACATTCTGAAAGGGGAGGGTGAGCAGCCAGAGGTTATGGTAGAGATTAGGGAGGACATCACGGTAGTACTTAGAGAGGATATCCCAGGGGGAACATCTAGTGAGGCCATGTGGGTAGAACTTAGAAATAAGAAAGGGGTGACCACTTTGATGGGATTATACTATAGGTCCCCCAATAGTCAGAGGGAAGTGGAGGAGCATATATGTAGGGAAATCACAGATAGGTGTAGGAATTATAGGGTTGTAATAGTAGGTGATTTTAACTTCCCTAATATTGACTGGGACTGCCTTAGTGCTAAAGGATCAGATGCAGAAGAATTTGTTAAGTGTGTCCAGGATAGTTTTCTGAAGCAGTATGTGGATGGCCCTACTAGAGAAGGGGCTACACTCGACCTCCTCTTAGGAAATGAGGCTGGGCAGGTGGTTGATGTGTCAGTGGGGGAACACTTTGGGACCAGTGACCATAACTCTATTAGCTTCAAGATAGTTATGGAAAAGGATAGGACTGGTCCTCAGCTTGAAGTCCTAAATTGGGGGAAAGCTAATTTCGATGGGATCAGACAGGAAATCTCAAAAGTTGAATGGGAGAGGCTGTTTACAGGTAAAGGGACGTCTGGCAAGTGGGAGGTTTTTAAAAGTGAGATAGGAAGAGTTCAGGCCCAGCATGTTCCTGTTAGATGGAAGGGCAAGGCTGGCAAGTTTAGGGAACCTTGGTTGACAAGGGATATTGAGGGTCTGGTCAAGATAAAGAAGGAGGCATATGTCAGGTAAAGGCAGCTGGGATCAAGCAAGTCCCTCGAGGAGTATAGGGGATGTAGGACTACACTTAAGGAAATTAGGAGGGCGAAAAGGGGCCATGAGATTTCCCTGGCAGATAAGATAAAGGAGAATCCTAAAAAATTCTATAAGTATATTAAGAGTAAAAGGGTAGCTAGGGAGAGAGTAGGTTCCCTTAAGGATCAGTGAAGCAATCTATGTGTGGAGCCATGGGAAATGGGCGAGGTCTTAAATGAATGCATCTCGTCTGTATTTACCGTGGAGAAGGTCATGGAAGCTAGTGAGTTCAAGGGAGGGAACAGCGATATCCTGGAGCATATCAACATTACAAAGGAGGAGGTGTTGGAGGTTTTGAAGTGCATTAAGGTGGATAAATCCCCAGGGCCTGACCAGGTGTATCCTAGGATGCTATGGGAAGCAAGGGAAGAGATTGCTGGGGCCCTGGCAGAGATTTTTGTATCGTCGTTAGCCACGGGTGAGGTACGGGAAGACTGGAGGATAGCTAATGTTGTGCCTTTATTTATTTATTTTATTTAGAGATACGGCACTGAAACAGGCCCTTCGTCCCACCGAGTCTGTGCTGACCAACAACCACCCATTTATACTAATCCTACATTAACCCCATATTACAAAGAACAAAGAACAGTACAGCACAGGAACAGGCCATTCGGCCCTCCAAGCCTGCGCCGATCTTGATGCCTGCCAAAACTAAAATCTTCTGTATTTGTCAAGATGCCTCTTGAACGTCTCTATGGTACCTGCTTCCACCACCTTCCGCGGCAACAAGTTCCAGGCACTCACCACCCTCTGTGTAAAGAACTTGCCTCGCACATCCCCTCTAAACTTTGCCCCTCGCACCTTAAACCTATGTCCCCTAGTAACTGACTCTTCCACCCTGGGAAAAAGCTTCTGACTATCCACTCTGTCTATGCCGCTTATAACTTCGTAAACCTCTATCATGTCGCCCTTCCACCTCCGTCGTTCCAGTGAAAACAATCCAAGTTTATCCAACCTCTCCTCATAGCTAATGCCCTCCAGACCAGGCAACATCCTGGTAACCCTCTTCTGTACCCTCTCCAAAGCCTCCACGTCCTTCTGGTAGTGTGGCGACCGGAATTGCACGCAATATTCTAAGTGTGGCCTAACTAAAGTTCTGTACAGCTGCAGCATGACTTGCCAATTTTTATACTCTATGCCCCAACCGATGAAGGTAAGCATGACGTATGCCTTCTTGACTACCTTATCGACCTGCGTTGCCACTTTCAGTGACCTGTGGACCTGTGCGCCCAGATCTCTCTGCCTGTCAATACTCCTAAGGGTTCTGCCATTTACTGTATACTTCCCACCTGCATTAGACCTGCCAAAATGCATTACCTCACATTTGTCCGGATTAAACTCCATCTGCCATTTCTCTGCCCAAGTCTCCAACCGATCTATATTCTGCTGTATCCTCTGACAATCCTCATCACTGTCCGCAACTCCACCAACCTTTGCGTCGTCCACAAACTTACTAATCGGACCAGCTACATTTTCCTCCAAATCGTTTATATTTACTACAAACAGCAAAGGTCCCAGCACTGATCCCTGCGGAACAACACTAGTCACATCCCTCCATTCAGAAAAGCACCCTTCCACTGCTACCCTCTGTCTTCTATGACCGAGCCAGTTCTGTATCCTTCTTGCCAGCTCCCCTCTGATCCCATGTGACTTTACCTTTTGTACCAGTCTGCCATGAGGGACCTTGTAAAAGGCTTTACTGAAGTCCATATAGATAACATCCACTGCCCTTCCTTCATCAATCATCTTCGTCACTTCCTCAAAAAACTCAATCAAATTAGTGAGACACGACCTCCCCTTCACAAAACCATGCTGCCTCTTGCTAATAAGTCCATTTGTTTCCAAATGGGAGTAAATCCTGTCCCGAAGAATCCTCTCTAATAATTTCCCTACCACTGACCTAAGGCTCACCAGCCTATAATTTCCTGGATTATCCTTGCTACCCTTCTTAAACAAAGGAACAACATTGGCTATTCTCCAGTCCTCTGGGACCTCACCTGTAGCCAATGAGGATGCAAAGATTTCTGTCAAGGCCCCAGCAATTTCTTCCCTTGCCTCCCTCAGTATTCTGGGGTAGATCCCATCAGGCCCTGGGGATATATCTACCTTAATGCTTTGCAAGACACCCAACACCTCCTCCTTTTTGATAATGAGATGACTGAGACTATCTACATTCCCTTCCCTAGGCTCATCATCCACCAAGTCCTTCCCCTTGGTGAACACTGATGCAAAGTACTCATTTAGTACCTCGCCCATTCCCTCTGGCTCCACACATAGATTCCCTTCTCTGTCCTTGAGTGGGCCAACCCTATCCCTGGTTACCCTCTTGCTCTTTATATACGTATAAAAAGCCTTGGGATTTTCCTTAATCCTGTTTGCCAATGACTTCTCATTACCCCTTTTAGCCCTCCTGACTTCTTGCTTAAGTTCCTTCCGACTGTCTTTATATTCCTCAAGGGATTCGTCTGTTCCTAGCCTTCCAGCCCTTACGAATGCTTCCTTTTTCTTTTTGACGAGGCTCACAATATCCCGCGTTATCCAAGGTTCCCGAAACTTGCCAAACTTATCCTTCTTCCTGACAGGAACATGCTGGTCCTGGATTCTAATCAACTGACGTTTGAAAGACTCCCACATGTCAGATGTTGATTTACCCTCAAATAGCCGCCCCCAATCTAAATTCTTCAGTTCCTGTCTAATATTGTTATAATTAGCCTTCCCCCAATTTAGCACCTTCACTCGAGGACTACTCTTATCCTTATCCACAAGTACCTTAAAACTTATGGAATTATGGTCACTGTTCCCGAAATGCTCCCCTACTGAAACTTCAACCACCTGGCCGGGCTCATTCCCCAATACCAGGTCCAGTACAGCCCCATCCCTAGTTGGACTATCTACGTATTGTTTCAAGAAGCCCTCCTGGATGCTCCTTACAAATTCTGCCCCATCAAAGCCCCTAACACTAAGTGAGTCCCAGTCAATATAGCAGAAGTTAAAATCACCCACCACTCCAACCCTGTTACCTTTACATCTTTCCAAAATCTGTCTACATATCTGCTTCTCTACCTCCCGCTGGCTGTTGGGAGGCCTGTAGTAAACCCCCAACATCGTGACTGCACCTTTCCTATTCCTGAGCTCCACCCATATTGCCTCGCTGCATGACCCCTCCGAGGTGTCCTCCCCCAGTACAGCTGTGATATTCTCCTTAACCAGTAATGCAACTCCCCCACCCCTTTTACATCCCCCTCTATCCCGCCTGAAGCTTCTAAATCCTGGAACATTTAGCTGCCAATCCTGTCCTTCCCTCAACCAAGTCTCTGTAATAGCAACAACATCATAATTCCAAGTACTAATCCAAGCTCTAAGTTCATCTGCCTTACCTGTTATACTTCTCGCATTGAAACACATCCCCATCATTCTCCGACCACCTACCTATACTAGGGGCAATTTACAATGGCCAATTTACCTATCAACCTGCAAGTCTTTGGAGGTGGGAGGAAACCGGAGCACCCGGCGGAAACCCACGCAGACACAGGGAGAACTTGCAAACTCCGCACAGGCAGTACCCAGAACTGAACCCGGGTCGCTGGAGCGGTGAGGCTGCGGTGCTAACCACTGCGCCACTGTGCCGCAGGGATAAGCCAGGGAACTACAGGCCGGTGAGCCTTACATCAGTGGTGGGAAAGTTACTGGAAGGGATTCTGAGACAGGATTTACATGCATTTGGAAAGGCAAGGTCTGATTAGGGATAGTCAGCATGGTTTTGTGCATGGGAAATCATGTCTCACAAATTTGATTGAGTTTTTTGAGGAGGTGACCAAGAGGATTGACGAGGGCAGGACGATGGACGTTGTCTACATGGACTTTAGCAAAGCCTTTGACAAGGTCCCGCATGGTAGGCTGGTCCAGAAGGTTCACCAAAAGATAACACCAAAATTGGTGGTATAGTGGACAGTGAAGAAGTTTGTCTAAGGTTACAACAGGATATAGATAAACTGGGAAAGTGGGAACGGGATTGGCAAATGGAATTTAACGCTGACAAGTGCAAAGTGATGCATTTTGGGAAGTTAAACCAGGGCAGGACATCTACAGTGAATGGCAGGGCCCTGGGGAGTGTTGTTGAGCAGAGAGACCTTGGGGTGCAAGTACATAGTTCCCTGAAAATGGCAACACAGGTAGACAGGGTGGTGAAGAAGGCGTATGGCATGATTGCCTTCATTGGCCGAGGCATTGAGTACAAGAGTTGGGACATCATGTGACAGTTGTACATAACATTGGTTAGGCCGCATTTAGAGTACTGTGTGCAGTTCTGGTCGCCGCACTACAGGAAAGATGTGATTAAGCTAGAGAGGGTGCAGAAAAGACTCACAAGGATGTTGCCTGGTTTGGAGGGCTTGAGTTATTAAGAGAGATTGGATAGGCTGGGTCTGTTTTCCCTGGAGCGAAGGAGGCTGAGAGGGGACATGATAGAGGTATATAAAATTATGAGAGGCATAGATAGGGTAGATAGCCAGAGTCTGTTTCCCATGGTAGGGGTGACTAAAACTGGAGGACATAGATTTAAGGTGAGAGGGAGGAGGTTTAAAGGGGATCAAAGGGGTAATTTTTTTCACACAAAGAATAGTGGGTATCTGGAATGAGCTGCCTGAGGAGGTGGTGGAGGCAGGAACAGTAGCAACATTTAAGAGGCATCTGGACAGGTACTTGAATGAGCAAGGCATAGAGGGATATGGAATTAATGCAGGCAGGTGGGATTAGTATAGCTAGGCATTATGGGCGGCATGGACGCGGAGGGCAGAAGGGCCTGTTTCTCTGCTGTACGACTCTATGACTCTAATAATAGTAGGGGATTATTAGAGGGGATAGTATTAGTGCAAAAATCTTAAAGGGGGCGGAATTCTTCAAGTTCATTCAGGACAGCTTTTTGAGCCAGCACGTAGAGAGTCCTACAAGAGGGGGAGAAGTACTGGACTTAATCCTGGGGAATGAAGCCGGACAAGTGGTAGAAGTGGCAGTGGGAGAGCATTTGGGGATAGTGACCACAACTCTAAGATTTAAGGTAGTTATGGAAAAGGACATAGAGGGACCGTAAATAAAAGTACTGAATTGGGGGAAGGCAGATTTCAATATGATAAAACAGGATCTGGCCAAAGTGAACTGGGAGCAACTTCTTATAGGAAAGTCTACATCAGACCAGTGGGAGACATTCAGAAAGGAAATTGTGAGGGTTCAGGTGCAGCATGTTCCTGTAAAGGTGAAGGGTAGGACCAACAGGTCAAGGGAACCCTGAATGTCAAGGGATACAGAGGATTGGATAAGGATAAAAAAGGAGGCTAATGGCAGATTCAGAGTGCTGAGAACAGCGGAGGTCCTAGAGGAGTATAGAAAGTGTAGGGGAATACTGAAAAAAGTAATTAGGAGAGCGAAAAGGGGGCATGAAAAATCACTGGCAGACAAGATAAAGGAAAATCCCAAGGCGTATTATAAGTATGTTAAGGGCAGGAGGATAACCAGGGACAAAGTGGGGCCCATTAGGATCAAAGAGGCAATCTGTGTGTGGAGCCGGAAGACATAGGTGAGGTTTTGAATGATTACTTTTCATCTGTCTTCACGATGGAGAGGAACAATGTAGGTGTAGAGAACAGGGAGGGGAATTGTGATATACTTGAACAAATTAGCATTGAAAAGGAGGATGTATTAGCAGGCTTAAAGGTGGATAAATCCCCAGGCCCAGATGAGGTGTAACCCAGGCTGCTATGTGAAGCAAGGGAGGAGATAGCACGGGCTCTGACACAAATTTTCAAATCCTCTCTGGCCACAGGAGATGTATCAGAGGACTAGAGGACAGCGAATGCTTCAAGAAGGGTAGCAGGGATAAACCAGGTAATTACAGGCCAGTGAGTCTAACATCAGTGGTAGGGAAATTATTGGAAAAAATTCTGAGACAGGATTAATCTCCACTTGGAGAGGCAGGGATTAATCAGGGATAGTTAGCATGGCTTTGTCAGGGGGAGATTGTGTCTAACAAATTTGATTGAATTTTTCGAGGAGGTGACTAGATGTGTAGATGAAGGTAAAGCAGTTGATGTAGTCTACATGGACTTCAATAAGGCTTTTGATGAGGTCCCGCATGGGAGATTGGTTAAGAAGGTAAGAGCCCATGGGATCCAGGGCAATTTGGCAAATTGGATTCAAAATTGGGTTAGTGGAAGAAGGCAGAGGGTGATGGTCAAGGATTGTTTTTGGGAATGGAGGCCTATGAGCAGTGGGGTACTACAGGCATCGGTGCTGATACCCTGACTGTTTGCAGTGTACATTAATGATTTAGATGTGAATATAGGAGGTATGATCAGTAAGTTCGCAGACGAC
The DNA here is from genome assembly GCF_036365525.1 of Heterodontus francisci. Lineage (NCBI taxonomy): Eukaryota > Metazoa > Chordata > Chondrichthyes > Heterodontiformes > Heterodontidae > Heterodontus > Heterodontus francisci. The sequence continues at coordinate 165,893,596 of NC_090373.1, read as the reverse complement.
ATGAAAATTGGTGGTGTCATAGTGAGGAGGAAAGCCTTAGATTACAGGACAATATAGATGGACTGGTAAGATGGGTGGAGCTGTGGTAGATGGAGTTTAATTCTGAAAAGTGTGAGGTGATGCACTTTGGGAGGACTAACAAGGCAACAGAATACACAATGGACGGTAGGACACTAGGGAGTACAGAGGGTCAGAGGGACCTTGGAGTGCTTGTCCATAGATCACTGAAGGCAGCAGCACAGGTAGATAAGGTGGTTAGGAAGGCATACGGGATACTTGCTTTTATTAGCCGAGGCATAAAATATAAGAGCAGGGAGGTTATGATGGAGCTGTATAAAATGCTAGTTAGGCCACAGCTGGAGTACTGTGTACAGTTCTGGTCACCACATTATAGGAAGAATGTGATTGCACTGGACAGGATGCAGAGGAGATTCACCAGGATGTTGCCTGGGCTGGAGCATTTCAGTTATGAAGAGAGACTGGAAAGGATGGGGTTGTTTTCCTTGGAGCAGAGTAGGCTGAGGGGCAACCTGATTGAGGTATACAAAATTATGAAGGGCATTGATAGGATAGATAGGAAGAAACTTTTTCCCTTAGCGGAGGGGTCAATAACCAGGGGGCATAGATTTAAGGTAAGGGGCAGGAGGTTTAGAGGGGAGTTGAGGAAAAATGTTTTCACCCAGAGGGTGGTTGGAATCTGGAACACATTGCCTCAAGAGCTGGTAGAGGCAGGAACACTCACAACATTTAAGAAGTACTTAGATGAGTACTTGAAACGCCATAGCATACAAGACTATGGGCCAAGTGTGGGAAAATGGGATTAGTTTGGACGGGTGCTTGATGGTCGGCGCACGCACGGTGGGCCGACGGGCCTGTTTCTGTGCTGTAAAACTCTATGACTCTATCAGTGCAAAAGACAAGGCTGACACACTTGCAACCATCTTCAGCCAGAAGTGCCAAGAGAATGATCCATCTCAGCCACCTCCTGAGGTCCCCAGGAAGATGCCAGACTTCAGCCAATCCGATTCACTCTACGTGATATCAAGAAACGGCTGAAGGTACTGGATACTGCAAAGGCTATGGGTCCTGACAGCATCCCAGCTGTAGTACTGAAGACTTGTACTCCAGAACTAGCTGCGCCCCTAGCCAAGCTATTCCAGTACAGCTACAACACTGGCATCTACCCAACAATGTGGAAAATTGCCCAGGTATGTCCTGTCCACAAAAAGCAGGACAAATCCAACCTGGCCAGTTACCACCCTATCAGTGTATTCTTAAACATCAGCAAAGTGATGGAAGATGTCGTCAACAGTGCTATCAAGAGGCACTTACACAGCAAAGATCTGCTCACCAATGCTCAGTTTGGATACTGCCAGGGCCACTCAGCTCCTGACCTCATTACAGCCTTGATCCAAACATGGACAAAAGAACTGAATTCCAGAGGTGAGGTGAGAGTGCCTGCCCTTGACATCAAGGCAGCATGTGACTGAGTATGGCATCAAAGAGCCCGAGCAAAACTGCAGTCACTGGGAATAAGGGGGAAAATTCACCACTGGTTGTAGTCATACCTAGTGCAAAGAAAGATGGGTGTGGTTGTTGGAGGCCAATCATCTCAGACCTAGGACATCACTGCAGGAGTTCCTCAGGGTTGTGCCCTATGCCCCACCATCTTCAGCTGCTTCATCAACGACCTTCCTTCCATCATAAAGGTCAGAAGGGGGGGGATGTTCACTGATGATTGCACAATGTCCAGCACCGTTTTCGACTCCTCAGATACTGAAGCAGTCCGTGTCCATATGCAACAAGACATGGACAAAATCCAGGCTTGGGCTGATAAGTGGCAAGTAACATTCGCACCACACAACTGCCAGGCAATGACCATCTCAAACAAGGGAGAATCTAACCATCACCCCTTGACATTCAATGGCATTACAATCGCTGAACTACTCACTATCAACATCCTGGGGGTCACCATTGACCAAAATCTGAACTGGACCAGCCACATAAATGCTGTGGCTACAAGAGCAGATCAGTGGCTAGGAATCCTGTGGCGAGTAACTCACCTACTGTCTCCCCAAAGCCTGTCCACCATCTGCAAGGCACAAGTCAGGAGTGTGATGGAATACTCTCCACTTGCCTGGATGGGTGCAGCTCCAACAACACCCAAGAAGCTCGACAACATCCAGGACAAAGCAGCCCGCTTGACTGGCATCTCATCCACCACCTTCACTATTCACTCCCTCCACCTCCGACGCACAGTGGCAGCAGTGTGTACCATCTACAAGATGCACTGCAGCAACTCACCAAGGCTCCTTCGACAGCACCTTCCAAACCCGCGACCTCTACCACCTAGAAGGACAAGGCAGCAGATGCATGGGAACACCACCACCTGCAAGTCCCCCTCCAAGCCACACACCATCCTGACTTGAAACTATATCACCATTCCTTCACTGTCGTTGGGTCAAGATCCTGGAACTCCCTTCTTAACAGCACTGTGTGTATACCTAAACCCCAAGGACTGCAGCGGTTCAAGAAGGCAGCTCACCACCACCTTCTCAAGGGCAAGTATAATGGGTAACAAATGTTGGCCAAGCCAGCGACACTCACAACCCCTGAAGGAATAAAAAAAAATAAAATACACAGAATTGAAAGTTAATACTAGGTGGCAAAGGTTTGTACGTTCAACAATGGGTCACTGACGACGGGTTCGACCGACTGGATCCAACAATAAACATCCCGATTCCCCCACCAGAGGAAAGTAGTTCCTCTGTATCTACCCCAGACTTTCATTTATATAGCGCCTTTCAAACCCTCAGGACATCCCAAAGCAGCGCCTTGCAGCCAATGACCTTTGAAGTGTAGTCACTATTGTAGTATAGAAAATGCGACAGCCACTACACATCAAAGCAAATGGCTTCAGTAGTAGTATTTCAATCGAACCTCCCTCACTGAGACCTCTACCGCCAGAAGGGACAGCATTTTGGGAACACAATCACCTCAAAGTCACGCACTAACCTGAACTGGAAATGTATCAGGGCCCCTACATTGTCGCTGGGTCAACATCTCCAAAATCCTTACCCTAACATCATTGTGGGAGCACCATCACAAGGACTGCACAGTTCAAGAAGGCCCAGCGCCTTCACAGGACAACAAATGCGGCCTAGTTGACATCCCGAGAACAAACATAAAGAAAGTTGTCCAGGACTGACCAACTTGTTTGTTGTTGTTGGTCTGTGCAGGAAGACAAATAATAACCTGCATTTCTACAGAGTCTTATCACACTGAAATGTCTCAGTGCTTCACACAACAAATTATTTCAGAGGTGTAGTGACTCGTTACATCAGGAAAACAGTACAGCGGACAGTGCAGCATCACAAGTCACAGCTGAAAGATAATGCTGTACTTCATTCTTCGTTGCTCTGGGCTCCACCCCATAATATAATCAGACAGCTACTTACAATCTGAGCTAAGCACTGCAGAAACGCTCTGCCCAAACTCTGCTGAATAATTTAAAAGCACCGTTAAATAAATTGGGATGGACTGTCTGTTTGAAGTGCAAAACCTTTATCCCTTAACTAAACAGAAGAGGCAAAAAATTTTCATTCAGACAACATGTGTGACTGAGTTGACAAAGTCTCTCAATGCAATTCACATTGTTATTTGCAAATGAGAAAAGGTTTCCCAAATGCCTTTTAATGAAGATTGTGCAACTTTAAACTGTTTCTCCCAGCTGAGTTATTACAACAAAATCACCTCCCATCAGTAAACTCCCAACAGTAGTGTTAATAATGAAAACAGGAGGAAGTGGTCATCCATAAGCAAGAGGCCACAAACCCCCACTCGCAGAATAGACTCCACGAAAAGGGCTGCTGGTCCTTGCTCATTAATCTTCACTCCAAAAAAATACCAACACAGCATTCAGAGGGTAGTTATTAAGATCCCATGGCATTATTTCGATGAAGAGCAGAGGAGTCAGTCCCCGTATCCTGGCCAATATTTATATCTCAACCAACATCTCTAAAAAACAAATTATTTGGACATCATCTTTTTGTTGTTTGTGGCAGCTTGCTGTGTGCAAATTGACTGCCACACTTCCTAAATTACATAAGAACATAAGATCATAAGAAATAGGAGCAAGAGTAGGCCATTCGGCCGCTCAAGCCTGTTCCGCCATTCAGTAAGATCAGGGCTGTTCTGATTGTGGCCGTAACTGCACTTTCCTGCCTACTCCCCATAACCCTCGACTCCCTTGTCAACCAAAAATCCGTCTAACTCAGCCTTGAATATATTCAATGACCCAGCCTCTACTGCTCTCTGGGGAAGAGAATTTCAAACACCTACGGCCCTCTGAAGAGAAGAAATTCCGCCTCATCTCCGTCTTAAATGGGAGACCCCTTAATTCCCCCATGAGGAGAAATATCCTCTCAGCATCTACCCTGTCAATCCCCCTCAGATTCTTATACTTTTCAATAAGATCACCTCAATCTTCCAAATTACAATGAGTATAGGCCCAACCTGTTCAACCTTTCCTCATAAGACAAACCCTTCATCACAGGAATCAACCTAACAAACCTTCTCTAAACTGCTTCCAATGTAGGTATATCCCTACTTAAGTAAGGAGTGCAAAATTGTACACAGTACTCTAGATGTGGTCTCACCAATGCCCTGTGCAGTTGTAGCAAAACTTCCCCCTTGCAATAAATGCCAACATTCCATTTTCCTTCCTAATTACTTGCTGTACCTGTTAACTTTTTGTGATTCATGTACAAGGACACCCAGGTCCCTCTGTACCACAGCATTCTGCAGACTCTCTCCACGTAAATAATATTCTGCTTTTCTGTTCTTTCTGCAAAAGTGGACAACCTCACATTTTCCCACAGTATACTCCATCTGCCAAATTTTTGCCCACTCACTTAACCTATCTATAGCTCTCTGCAGACTCTGTGTTCTCCTCACAACTTGCCTTCATACTGGTCTTCAAATTGTCAGCAAATTTGGCTACAATACAGTTGGTCCTTTCATCCAAGTCATTAATTATAGATCATAAATAGTTGCAGCCCCAGCACTGATCCCTGTGGCAATCCACTAGTTACAGTTTGCCAACCTGAAAATCCCCCAACTCTCCGTTTCCTGTTAGTTAACCAATCCTCTATCTATGCTAATATAGCAACTCCATGAGCTCTTATCTTGTGTAATAACCTTTTATATGGCACCTTATCGAATGCCTTTTGGAAATCCAAATATACTGAATCTACTGGTTCCCTTTTATCTACCCTGCTTGTTACATCCTCAAAGAACTCCAATAAATTTGTCAAACACGATTTCCCTTTCACAAAACCATCTTGACTCTGCCTGATTGTATCGTGATTTTCTAGATGTCCTGCTACTACCTCTTTAATAATGGATTCTAGCATTTTCCCAATGACAGATGCTAGAATGACTGGTCTATAGTTTCCTGCTTTCGGTCTCCCTCCTTTCTTGAACAGGGGTGTTACATTTGCGGTTTTCCAATCCGCTGGGACCTTTCCAAATTCTAGGGAACTTTGGAAGATTACAACCAATGCATCCACTATCTCTGCAGCCACTTCTTTGAAGACCCTTGGATGCAGGCCATCAAGTCCACGGGACTTGTCAGCCTTTTGATCAATTTGTATTCCCATTACTTTTTCTCTCGTGATAGTGATTGTTTAAAGTTTCTCCTTCCCTTTTGCCTCCTGATTTTCTGCTATTCTTGGGATGCTTCCACCATGAAGACGAATACAAAATACTTGTTCAAAGCCTGTGACTACACTTTAGAAAAAGTGCTTCATTGGCTGTAAAGCTCTTTGCGAAGTCTTGAGGTCACGAAAGGCACTGCAAAAACTCAAGAATTTCTTTTCTTCCAAATCTCACACCAACAACGTCTAAATAGGGATGGGATGGGTGGGGGGGGGGGGGGTGGGGACGGGGCGGAGTGGGAAGAGGGGGCCATTTACACACACCTTCCATGTAGCTCATCCTTCCATTTTAAAACTAAAAGAAATAAACTTTGAACCCTTACAAATCACATGTCCTATATCACTATGCACTGTGGAGAAACCGTGTCACAGTCTGCAAAGCAGTTGGAAAGAGTCATAGAGCTATACAGCACAGAAACAGGCCCTTCAGCCCATCATGTCCATGCCGACCATCAAGCACCTATCTACTCTCATCCCATTTTCCAGCACTTGGTCCCTAGCCAAGATGAAAGCTGAGACACAAGCTGGGTAAAAATTTGCAGAAAACAAAACTTCAATAATTTAGCATTTCATTCCCATTTAAGACCAATGTCCACATTTTCTAAAAGGACTGAACACTGCAACATTCTAATATACTGTGCTCTCCTAGTAGGATGTACATCAGTTGTACAGCCAGTAACAGTGAGAGTTGTTTGCACAGAGAGTGTGCCGGTCTATTAGGAGTCGTTCAAGACCATCAGACTGGCAGTGCTGCAGAGATCACCACTTATTTCCAAACTCCTCTGAACTGTTTGATATCTCCAACAAATCTAGATAGGTATCTGGCAGAAAACATTAACTACTTGGGTAGGCCTGATTCAGTGGAATAATGTTTCAAATTACATGCACAAGCAATCTGAACATATGCTAGAGCAATCCACTAGCCTTGGTAACCCTCAAAGCCCTACCCGTGTGTTAATGTCTCTTAGTTACTGGCTTTTTGGTGGATCTGAATGCCAGTGTGACAGTCTGTTTGTGAGATAGTGTGCTCTCATTTCCACCTAGCAATCTGTCTGTTTGATGTGTCTATGTTTCAGTATGGTGATATATCCATACGACTACTATATATGGGTGTAAGGTGTGCAAAGTGCATATCAATCGTGCTACTGGTGTGCCCTGCTATAAGGTACATCACCAGCATTCCTGGTGTTAGTAGGTGTGCAAGTAGATTTATAGAATGATTACAGCATGGAAAAAGCCCATTCGATTCATTTACCCTATGCCGGCTCTCTGCAAGAGCAATTTAGCTGGTCCCACATGCCGGCCCTTTCCCTGTACCTCAACAAATTCTTTCCTTTCAGGTGTTTATCCAATTCTCTTTCGAAAGCCATGATTGAATCTGCCTCCACCACACTCTTCAGGCAGTGCATTCCAGATCCCAACCACTCGCTGCACAAAAAGTGTTTCCTCTTGTCACCTTTGGTTCTTTTACCAATTACTTTAAATCAGTATCCTCTGGTTCTCAACCCTTCCTGATGGAAAGATTTTCTCTATCTACTGTCTAGGCGCTCATGATTTTGAACATGTCTATCAAATATCCTCTCAACCTTCTTTTCCCCAAGGAGAACAGCCCCAGCTTCTCCTATCTATCCATGTAACTGAAGTGCCTCATCCTTGCAACCATGCTCAGAAATCTTTTCTGCACCTTCTCTAAAGCGTTCACATCCTCCCTGAGGTGCGGTGCCCAGAATTAGACACAATACTCCAGTGTTTTATAAAGGTTTATAACTTCCTTGCTTTTGTACTCTATGCCTCTATTTATAAAGCTCAGGATCCCGTATGCCTTTTTAGCCTTTTTCTCAACCCACCCTCCCACCTTCATTGGTTTGAGCACATATCCCCACAGGTTGCTTTGTTCCTGCAACCGCTTTAGAATTTTATCCTTTATTTTATATTGTCTCTCCTTGCTCTTCCTACCAAAATTTATCACTTAACACCTCTGCATTAAATTTCATCTGCCACGTGACTGCCCATTCCACCAGCCTATGTCTATGGCCGGAGTTTTACAGCAGTGGAGGCCCCGCCCACTGACCAAAACATTAGGGGCGAGACACACTGTGATTTTACGTGGCCCTGTCCTTAATTGGCTTCGGGCAGGACTTCCACCTCACTGAGCCAATAAGTCCTGCCTCGAAGAGCTGCCGGCCAATCAGTAGGAGTGGTGGCCACTGCTGGGACTGCAGCCCAGGGAGAGGAGCAGCAATGGAGGAGGCCCCAGAATATGGGCGGTGCAGTGGTTAGCACCGCAGCCTCACAGCTCCAGGGACCCGGGTTCGATTCTGGGTACTGCCTGTGCGGAGTTTGCAAGTTCTCCCCGTGTCTGCGTGGGTTTTCGCCGGGTGCTCCGGTTTCCTCCCACATCCAAAGACTTGCAGGTGATAGGTAAATTGGCCATTGTGAATTGCCCCTAGTGTAGGGAAGTGATAGGGAATAGGGGATTACTGTAGGGTTAGTATAAATGGGTGGTTGTTGGTCGGCACAGACTCGGTGGGCCGAAGGGCCTGTTTCAGTGCTGTATCTCTAAATAAAAATAAATAATAAATAATAGAGGCAAGTGTGTTCGGCCTTGCCAGGGACAATCGGCCAGGCCCCGGTGATGGAGCAGGGGGGTGGTGGTGGATGTGCCGTAGGGGGGGCAGCTTGTGCCGTAGGGGGGTGACCCTCCCTAGGGCATAGGGCACCTAACCAGGAGGGTCTCTCCCCTGCAAGGAGACCACTAGGTTTTACTGGGCAGCCTTCTGAGCCACCCACCCATTGTTGGTTATACACCAGGGCGTTGGGAGAATGCCCTTAAGTGGCAATTAATTAGCCACAAGGGCCTTGATTGACCGGGATGGGCAGGCTGTTACTTGCTGCCGCCACTCATAAAATTGCAGCAGGAAGACGTCGGGGACGGGCCCCTCACCTCCCACTCAATTTTACGCCCCCTCCCTGCCGCCCCTACAGGGGGTATAAAACGCCGGCCTATGTCCACTTAAAGTTTATCACTATCCTCCTCACAGTTCACAATACTTCCAAGTTTTGCATAAGCCACAAATTTTGAACTTGTGACCTGTCATTAATACAGATCAAGAAAATCAGGAATAAAAACAAGAAATGCTGGAACCACTCATCAGGTCTGGCAGCGTCTGTGGAAAGAGAAGCAGAGTTAACGTTTCGGGTCAGTGACCCTTCAAGAAAATCAGGGGCTTTTTCGGGAGCAGAGTGTGAGCGAGTGAGCAGCTGGGAAGGTCAGTTTGAAAGTAAATTTAATTTCCTTTTGTTTTTCGGCGGAGGCCAGGGGGCTGCTGGGTAAATAAAACATTATATATTTGGGCGGTTTAAAATAACTTTCCTTTCATTGCAGCAGCTTTTTCGGGAGCAGAGTGTGAGCGAGTGAGCAGCTGGGAAGGTCAGTTTGAAAGTAAATTTAATTTCCTTTTGTTTTTCGGCGGAGGCCAGGGGGCTGCTGGGTAAGTAAAACACTATATATTTGGGAGGTTTAAAATAACTTTCCTTTCATTGCAGCAGCTTTTTCGGGAGCAGAGTGTGAGCGAGTGAGCAGCTGGGAAGGTCAGTTTGAAAGTAAATTTAATTTCCTTTTGTTTTTCGGCGGAGGCCAGGGGACTGCTGGGTAAGTAAAACACTATATATTTGGGAGGTTTAAAATAACTTTCCTTTCATTGCAGCAGCTTTTTCGGGAGCAGAGTGTGAGCGAGTGAGCAGCTGGGAAGGTCAGTTTGAAAGTAAATTTAATTTCCTTTTGTTTATCGGCGGAGGCCAGGGGGCTGCTGGGTAAGTAAAACACTATATATTTGGGAGGTTTAAAATAACTTTCCTTTCATTGCAGCAGCTTTTTCGGGAGCAGAGTGTGAGCGAGTGAGCAGCTGGGAAGGTCAGTTTGAAAGTAAATTTAATTTCCTTTTGTTTTTCGGCGGAGGCCAGGGGGCTGCTGGGTAAGTAAAACACTATATATTTGGGAGGTTTAAAATAACTTTCCTTTCATTGCAGCAGCTTTTTCGGGAGCAGAGTGTGAGCGAGTGAGCAGCTGGGAAGGTCAGTTTGAAAGTAAATTTAATTTCCTTTTGTTTTTCGGCGGAGGCCAGGGGGCTGCTGGGTAAGTAAAACACTATATATTTGGGAGGTTTAAAATAACTTTCCTTTCATTGCAGCAGCTTTTTCGGGAGCAGAGTGTGAGCGAGTGAGCAGCTGGGAAGGTCAGTTTGAAAGTAAATTTAATTTCCTTTTGTTTTTCGGCGGAGGCCAGGGGGCTGCTGGGTAAGTAAAACACTATATATTTGGGAGGTTTAAAATAACTTTCCTTTCATTGCAGCAGCTTTTTCGGGAGCAGAGTGTGAGCGAGTGAGCAGCTGGGAAGGTCAGTTTGAAAGTAAATTTAATTTCCTTTTGTTTTTCGGCGGAGGCCAGGGGGCTGCTGGGTAAGTAAAACACTATATATTAGGGAGGTTTAAAATAACTTTCCTTTCATTGCAGCAGCTTTTTCGGGAGCAGAGTGTGAGCGAGTGAGCAGCTGGGAAGGTCAGTTTGAAAGTAAATTTAATTTCCTTTTGTTTTTCGGCGGAGGCCAGGGGGCTGCTGGGTAAGTAAAACACTATATATTTGGGCGGTTTAAAATAACTTTCCTTTCATTGCAGCAGCTTTTTCGGGAGCAGAGTGTGAGCGAGTGAGCAGCTGGGAAGGTCAGTTTGAAAGTAAATTTAATTTCCTTTTGTTTTTCGGCGGAGGCCAGGGGGCTGCTGGGTAAGTAAAACACTATATATTTGGGAGGTTTAAAATAACTTTCCTTTCATTGCAGCAGCTTTTTCGGGAGCAGAGTGTGAGCGAGTGAGCAGCTGGGAAGGTCAGTTTGAAAGTAAATTTAATTTCCTTTTGTTTTTCGGCGGAGGCCAGGGGGCTGCTGGGTAAGTAAAACACTATATATTTGGGAGGTTTAAAATAACTTTCCTTTCATTGCAGCAGCTTTTTCGGGAGCAGAGTGTGAGCGAGTGAGCAGCTGGGAAGGTCAGTTTGAAAGTAAATTTAATTTCCTTTTGTTTATCGGCGGAGGCCAGGGGGCTGCTGGGTAAGTAAAACACTATATATTTGGGAGGTTTAAAATAACTTTCCTTTCATTGCAGCAGCTTTTTCGGGAGCAGAGTGTGAGCGAGTGAGCAGCTGGGAAGGTCAGTTTGAAAGTAAATTTAATTTCCTTTTGTTTTTCGGCGGAGGCCAGGGGGCTGCTGGGTAAGTAAAACACTATATATTTGGGAGGTTTAAAATAACTTTCCTTTCATTGCAGCAGCTTTTTCGGGAGCAGAGTGTGAGCGAGTGAGCAGCTGGGAAGGTCAGTTTGAAAGTAAATTTAATTTCCTTTTGTTTTCGGCGGAGGCCAGGGGGCTGCTGGGTAAGTAAAACACTATATATTTGGGAGGTTTAAAATAACTTTCCTTTCATTGCAGCAGCTTTTTCGGGAGCAGAGTGTGAGCGAGTGAGCAGCTGGGAAGGTCAGTTTGAAAGTAAATTTAATTTCCTTTTGTTTTTCGGCGGAGGCCAGGGGGCTGCTGGGTAAGTAAAACACTATATATTTGGGAGGTTTAAAATAACTTTCCTTTCATTGCAGCAGCTTTTTCGGGAGCAGAGTGTGAGCGAGTGAGCAGCTGGGAAGGTCAGTTTGAAAGTAAATTTAATTTCCTTTTGTTTTTCGGCGGAGGCCAGGGGGCTGCTGGGTAAGTAAAACACTATATATTAGGGAGGTTTAAAATAACTTTCCTTTCATTGCAGCAGCTTTTTCGGGAGCAGAGTGTGAGCGAGTGAGCAGCTGGGAAGGTCAGTTTGAAAGTAAATTTAATTTCCTTTTGTTTTTCGGCGGAGGCCAGGGGGCTGCTGGGTAAGTAAAACACTATATATTTGGGAGGTTTAAAATAACTTTCCTTTCATTGCAGCAGCTTTTTCGGGAGCAGAGTGTGAGCGAGTGAGCAGCTGGGAAGGTCAGTTTGAAAGTAAATTTAATTTCCTTTTGTTTTTCGGCGGAGGCCAGGGGGCTGCTGGGTAAGTAAAACACTATATATTAGGGAGGTTTAAAATAACTTTCCTTTCATTGCAGCAGCTTTTTCGGGAGCAGAGTGTGAGCGAGTGAGCAGCTGGGAAGGTCAGTTTGAAAGTAAATTTAATTTCCTTTTGTTTTTCGGCGGAGGCCAGGGGGCTGCTGGGTAAGTAAAACACTATATATTTGGGCGGTTTAAAATAACTTTCCTTTCATTGCAGCAGCTTTTTCGGGAGCAGAGTGTGAGCGAGTGAGCAGCTGGGAAGGTCAGTTTGAAAGTAAATTTAATTTCCTTTTGTTTTTCGGCGGAGGCCAGGGGGCTGCTGGGTAAGTAAAACACTATATATTTGGGAGGTTTAAAATAACTTTCCTTTCATTGCAGCAGCTTTTTCGGGAGCAGAGTGTGAGCGAGTGAGCAGCTGGGAAGGTCAGTTTGAAAGTAAATTTAATTTCCTTTTGTTTTTCGGCGGAGGCCAGGGGGCTGCTGGGTAAGTAAAACACTATATATTTGGGCGGTTTAAAATAACTTTCCTTTCATTGCAGCAGCTTTTTCGGGAGCAGAGTGTGAGCGAGTGAGCAGCTGGGAAGGTCAGTTTGAAAGTAAATTTAATTTCCTTTTGTTTTTCGGCGGAGGCCAGGGGGCTGCTGGGTAAGTAAAACACTATATATTTGGGAGGTTTAAAATAACTTTCCTTTCATTGCAGCAGCTTTTTCGGGAGCAGAGTGTGAGCGAGTGAGCAGCTGGGAAGGTCAGTTTGAAAGTAAATTTAATTTCCTTTTGTTTTTCGGCGGAGGCCAGGGGGCTGCTGGGTAAGTAAAACACTATATATTTGGGAGGTTTAAAATAACTTTCCTTTCATTGCAGCAGCTTTTTCGGGAGCAGAGTGTGAGCGAGTGAGCAGCTGGGAAGGTCAGTTTGAAAGTAAATTTAATTTCCTTTTGTTTATCGGCGGAGGCCAGGGGGCTGCTGGGTAAGTAAAACACTATATATTTGGGAGGTTTAAAATAACTTTCCTTTCATTGCAGCAGCTTTTTCGGGAGCAGAGTGTGAGCGAGTGAGCAGCTGGGAAGGTCAGTTTGAAAGTAAATTTAATTTCCTTTTGTTTTTCGGCGGAGGCCAGGGGGCTGCTGGGTAAGTAAAACACTATATATTTGGGAGGTTTAAAATAACTTTCCTTTCATTGCAGCAGCTTTTTCGGGAGCAGAGTGTGAGCGAGTGAGCAGCTGGGAAGGTCAGTTTGAAAGTAAATTTAATTTCCTTTTGTTTTTCGGCGGAGGCCAGGGGGCTGCTGGGTAAGTAAAACACTATATATTTGGGAGGTTTAAAATAACTTTCCTTTCATTGCAGCAGCTTTTTCGGGAGCAGAGTGTGAGCGAGTGAGCAGCTGGGAAGGTCAGTTTGAAAGTAAATTTAATTTCCTTTTGTTTTTCGGCGGAGGCCAGGGGGCTGCTGGGTAAGTAAAACACTATATATTTGGGAGGTTTAAAATAACTTTCCTTTCATTGCAGCAGCTTTTTCGGGAGCAGAGTGTGAGCGAGTGAGCAGCTGGGAAGGTCAGTTTGAAAGTAAATTTAATTTCCTTTTGTTTTTCGGCGGAGGCCAGGGGGCTGCTGGGTAAGTAAAACACTATATATTTGGGAGGTTTAAAATAACTTTCCTTTCATTGCAGCAGCTTTTTCGGGAGCAGAGTGTGAGCGAGTGAGCAGCTGGGAAGGTCAGTTTGAAAGTAAATTTAATTTCCTTTTGTTTTTCGGCGGAGGCCAGGGGGCTGCTGGGTAAGTAAAACACTATATATTAGGGAGGTTTAAAATAACTTTCCTTTCATTGCAGCAGCTTTTTCGGGAGCAGAGTGTGAGCGAGTGAGCAGCTGGGAAGGTCAGTTTGAAAGTAAATTTAATTTCCTTTTGTTTTTCGGCGGAGGCCAGGGGGCTGCTGGGTAAGTAAAACACTATATATTTGGGAGGTTTAAAATAACTTTCCTTTCATTGCAGCAGCTTTTTCGGGAGCAGAGTGTGAGCGAGTGAGCAGCTGGGAAGGTCAGTTTGAAAGTAAATTTAATTTCCTTTTGTTTTTCGGCGGAGGCCAGGGGGCTGCTGGGTAAGTAAAACACTATATATTTGGGAGGTTTAAAATAACTTTCCTTTCATTGCAGCAGCTTTTTCGGGAGCAGAGTGTGAGCGAGTGAGCAGCTGGGAAGGTCAGTTTGAAAGTAAATTTAATTTCCTTTTGTTTTTCGGCGGAGGCCAGGGGGCTGCTGGGTAAGTAAAACACTATATATTAGGGAGGTTTAAAATAACTTTCCTTTCATTGCAGCAGCTTTTTCGGGAGCAGAGTGTGAGCGAGTGAGCAGCTGGGAAGGTCAGTTTGAAAGTAAATTTAATTTCCTTTTGTTTTTCGGCGGAGGCCAGGGGGCTGCTGGGTAAGTAAAACACTATATATTTGGGCGGTTTCTGAACCCGAGACACCACACTTGTCGTGTCTCCCACCCGCCCTCCTCCTCTAACCAAAAAAAAAGGACTCGGTGGGGTGTTTATAAGGTAAGGCTTTTTCGATTTCTCTGGTTTTATTGTGATTGGTAAAAACTTTTCGTTCCTTTTTCATTTAACTAAGTTAAGCTTAAGATTAAAAATGGCAGGAGATCTCAGACCCGTGTCATGCTCCTCTTGCTCAATGTGGGAGCTCAGGGACATGGCTGATGTCCCTGACTCCTTCACGTGCAGGAAGTGTGTCCAACTGCAGCTCTTGTTAGACCGCATGACGGCTCTCGAGCTGCGGATGGACTCACTTTGGAGTATGCGCGATGCTGAGGAGGTCGTGGATAGCACGTTTAGTGAATTGGTCACACCGCAGATTAGGATTGCTGAGGGAGAAAGGGAATGGGTGACCAAAAGGCAGAGAAAGAGCAGGAAGGCAGCGCAGGAGTCCCCTGCGGTCATCTCCCTCCAAAACAAGTATACCGTTTTGGATACTGTTGAGGGAGATGGCTCACCAGGGGAAGGCAGCAGTAGCCAGGTCCATGGCACCGTGGCTGGCTCTGCTGTTCAGAAGGGCGGGAAAAAGAGTGGAAGGGCTATAGTTGTAGGGGATTCGATTGTAAGGGGAGTAGATAGGCGGTTCTGTGGTCGAAAACGAGGCTCCCGAATGGTATGTTGCCTCCCAGGTGCACGGGTCAGGGATGTCTCAGATCGGCTGCAGAACATTCTAAAGGGGGAGGGTGAACAGCCAGTTGTCATTGTGCACATAGGCACTAATGATATAGGTAAAAAACGGGATGAGGTCCGACAAGCAGAGTTTAGGGAGTTAGGAGCCAAGTTAAAAAGTAGGACCTCAGAGGTAGTAATCTCAGGATTACTACCAGTGCCACGTGATAGTCAGAGTAAAAATGAAAGAATAGTCAGGATGAATGCGTGGCTTGAGAGATGGTGCAGGAAGGAGGGGTTCAGATTTTTGGTACATTGGGACCGGTTCTGGGGGAGGTGGGACTATTACAAATTGGACAGTCTACACCTGGGCCGGACTGGAACCAATGTCCTTGGAGGTGCTTTTGCTAACGCTGTTGGGGAGGGTTTAAACTAATGTGGCAGGGGGATGGGAACCAATTGAGGTCAGTTGACAGTAAGGAGGTAGTAACAAAAGCCTGTAAGGAACTAGATAATGAAGTCAGTGTGACTAAGGGGAAGAGCAGGCAGGGAGCAGATGATGAATATAAAGGGACTGGTGGTCTGAGGTGCATTTGTTTTAATGCAAGAAGTGTAGTAGGTAAGGCAGATGAACTTAGGGCTTGGATTAGTACCTGGGAGTATGATGTTATTGCTATTACTGAGACTTGGTTGAGGGAAGGGCATGATTGGCAACTAAATATCCCAGGATATCGATGCTTCAGGCGGGATAGAGAGGGAGGTAAAAGGGGTGGAGGAGTTGCATTACTGGTCAAAGAGGATATCACAGCTGTGCTGAAGGAGGGCACTATGGAGGACTCGAGCAGTGAGGCAATATGGACAGAACTCAGAAATAGGAAGGGTGCGGTAACAATGTTGGGGCTGTACTACAGGCCTCCCAACAGCGAGCGTGAGATAGAGGTACAAATATGTAAACAGATTATGGAAAGATGTAGGAGCAACAGGGTGGTGGTGATAGGAGATTTTAATTTTCCCAACATTGACTGGGATTCGCTTAGTGTTAGAGGTCCAGATGGAGCAGAATTTGTAAGGAGCATCCAGGAGGGTTTTCTAGAGCAGTATGTAAATAGTCCAACTCGGGAAGGGGCCATACTGGACCTGGTGTTGGGGAATGAGCCCGGCCAGGTGGCTGAAGTTTCAGTAGGGGACTACTTTGGGAATAGTGATCACAATTCCGTAAGCTTTAAAATACTCATGGACAAAGACGAGAGTGGTCCTAAAGGAAGAGTGCTAAATTGGGGGAAGGCCAACTATACCAAAATTCGGCAGGAGCTGGGGAATGTAGATTGGGAGCAGCTGTTTGAAGGTAAATCCACATGTGATATGTGGGAGGCTTTTAAAGAGAGGTTGATTAGCGTTCAGGAGAGACATGTTCCTGTGAAAATGAGGGATAGAAATGGCAAGATTAGGGAACCATGGATGACAGGTGAAATTGTGAGACTAGCTAAGAGGAAAAAGGAAGCATACATAAGGTCTAGGCGGCTGATGAAAGACGAAGCTTTGAAAGAATATCGGGAATGTAGGACCAATCTGAAACGAGGAATTAAGAGGGCTAAAAGGGGTCATGAAATATCTTTAGCAAACAGGGTTAAGGAAAATCCTAAAGCCTTTTATTCATATATAAGGAGAAAGAGGGTAACTAGAGAAAGGATTGGCCCACTCAAGGACAAAGGAGGAATGTTATGCTTGGACTCAGAGAAAATGGGTGAGATTCTAAACGAGTACTTTGCATCGGTATTCACCGAGGAGAGGGACATGACGGATGTTGAGGTTAGGAACAGATGTTTGATTACTCTAGGTCAAGTCGGCATAAGGAGGGAGGAAGTGTTGGGTATTCTAAAGGGCATTAAGGTGGACAAGTCCCCAGGTCCGGATGGGATCTATCCCAGGTTACTGAGGGAAGCGAGAGAGGAAATAGCTGGGGCCTTAACAGATATCTTTGCAGCATCCTTAAACACGGGTGAGGTCCAGGAGGACTGGAGAATTGCTAATGTTGTCCCCTTGTTTAAGAAGGGTAGCAGGGATAATCCAGGTAATTATAGACCGGTGAGCCTGACGTCAGTGGTAGGGAAGCTGCTGGAGAAGATACTGAGGGATAGGATCTATTCCCATTTGGAAGAAAATGGGCTCATCAGTGATAGGCAACATGGTTTTGTGCAGGGAAGGTCATGTCTTACCAACTTAATAGAATTCTTCGAGGAAGTGACAAAGTTGATTGATGAGGGAAGGGCTGTCGATGTCATATACATGGACTTCAGTAAGGCGTTTGATAAGGTTCCCCATGGCAGGCTGATGGAGAAAGTGAAGGCGCATGGGGTCCAAGGTGTACTAGCTAGATGGATAAAGAACTGGCTGGGCAACAGGAGACAGAGAGTAGCAGTGGAAGGGAGTTTCTCAAAATGGAGACGTGTGACCAGTGGTGTTCCACAGGGATCCGTGCTGGGACCACTGTTGTTTGTGATATACATTAATGATTTGGAGGAAAGTATAGGTGGACTGATTAGCAAGTTTGCAGACGACACTAAGATTGGTGGAGTAGCAGATAGTGAAGGGGACTGTCAGAGAATACAGCAGAATATAGATAGATTAGAGAGTTGGGCAGAGAAATGGCAGATGGAGTTCAATCAGGGCAAATGCGAGGTGATGCATTTTGGAAGATCCAATTCAAGAGTGAACTATACAGTAAATGGAAAAGTCCTGGGGAAAATTGATGTCCAGAGAGATTTGGGTGTTCAGGTCCACTGTTCCCTGAAGGTGGCAACGCAGGTAAATAGAGTGGTCAAGAAGGCATACGGCATGCTTTCCTTCATCGGACGGGGCATTGAGTACAAGAGTTGGCAGGTCATGTTACAGTTGTATAGGACTTTGGTTCGGCCACATTTGGAATACTGCGTACAGTTCTGGTCGCCACATTATCAAAAGGATGTGGATGCTTTGGAGAGGGTGCAGAGGAGGTTCACCAGGATGTTGCCTGGTCTGGAGGGCGCTAGCTATGAAGAGAAGTTGAGTAGATTAGGATTATTTTCATTAGAAAGACGGAGGTTGAGGGGGGACATGATTGAGGTGTACAAAATCATGAGGTATAGACAGGGTGGATAGCAAGAAGCTTTTTCCCAGAGTGGGGGTTTCAATTACTAGAGGACACGAGTTCAAAGTGAAAGGGGAAATGTTTAGGGGGGATATGTGTGGAAAGTTCTTTACGCAGAGGGTGGTGGGCACCTGGAACGCATTGCCAGCGGAGGTGGTAGATGCGGGCACGATGGAGTCTTTTAAGATGTATCTAGACAGATACATGAATGGGCAGGAAGAAAAGAGATACAGAACCTTAGAAAATAGGCGACATGTTTAGAGAGAGGATCTGGATCGGCGCAGGCTTGGAGGGCCGAAGGGCCTGTTCCTGTGCTGTAATTATCTTTGTTCTTTGTTCTTTTGTTTATCCCTCCTTCTGGGAAACCCTACTTTCCTTCTCGTCATGACTCCCTGTTTCCTGTCCCTCAACCAACTTGGTATTCATGCTGTCACTGTCCCTTTTATTCTATGAGCTCTAACTTTGCTGATAAGCCTGTTGTGCAGCACTTTATCAAATACCTTCTGGAAATCTACATACATCACATCAACAGCATTACCCTGATCAACCCTCTGTTACCTCATCAAAACACTACAGCAAGTTAACTCAAGATGAATTTCCCGAATTCATCCACATTTATGCTAATGTATTATGGATGAAGGGCACTCAATGGCCGTTTGTTCAGGGGGACTGAGCTGCTGCGTCTGGATCGGCAGCTGTCCGACTCTGAGGCCTAGGCCCGGCCCCCGCTTCCCCAGGCCCTGCCCCTGCCCCCCCCCCCCCCACCACACACTCACCAGCCCCAGGAAAGCGCCGCACAGCAGGAAGGTGTCGGCGCAGCGGCCGTCCCGGACCACCCGCACCCCGGGCCCAGCCTCCTGCTCCAACCCGCGGCATCGGCTCTGCCGCCGGCTCCGGCCCGTCTCGAACAGCGTCTCCTCATCGTCCTCCTCCTCCTCCTCCGGCAGCTGCTGCAGCGGCCGCGCGAACCGCACCTGCTTCCTCCCCGCGGCCGAGGGGCCTCCCGCCCGGCCCGGTATCACCTCGGACTCTGGCATGGCACTGCCCAGCCCCGAACCCCCGACCCCAGCTCCTGGTGGCGCCCAGGCCGGCCTCGGTCAGGAAGTGGGGGAGGAGCCGGTGTCACAAGAGCAGAATCATCACAAAACAGCAAGAAAACAAGCCGGGAAAGGACAACAAACAGAGACAGGCAGCAAATTACAGCAATAATATCCACATAGCAACACACCTGGCAGGCAAAAACACTGCAAATAGTCAGCAATAATACTGCAATATATAGTAATAACACACAGCAATAATACTGCAAAACATAGTAATAATAGAGCAATAATACTGCAAAACATAGTAATAATACTGAGCAATAATCTTTGGCCTCCTTGTCTCCAGAGACAATGGGTAAGCACCTGGAGGTGGTCAGTGGTTTGTGAAGCAGCGCCTGGAGTGGCTATAAAGGCCAATTCTAGAGTGACAGACTCTTCCACAGGTGCTACAGATAAAATTGGTTGTCGGGGCTGTTACACAGTTGGCTCTCGCCTTGCGCTTCTGTCTTTTTTCCTGCTAACTGTGAAGTCTCTTCAACTTGCCACTCTTTAGCCCCGCTTTTATGGCTGTCCGCCAGCTCTGGTGAACGCTGGCAACTGACTCCCACGACTTGTGATCACTGTCACAGGACTTCATGTCGCGTTTGCAGACGTCTTTAAAGCGGAGACATGGATGGCCGGTGGGTCTGATACCAGTGACGAGCTCGCTGTACAATGTGTCTTTGGAGATCCTGCCATCTTCCATGCGGCTCACATGGCCAAGCCATCTCAAGCGCCGCTGGCTCAGTAGGGTGTATATGCTGGGGATGTTGGCCGCCTCGAGGACTTCTGCGTTGGAAATACGGTCCTGCCACCTGATGCCAAGGATTCTCCAAAGGCAGCGAAGGTGGAATGAATTGAGACGTCGCTCTTGGCTGACATACGTTGTCCAGGCCTCTCTGCCGTCGAGAAAGGTACCGAGGACACAGGCTTGAAACACTCAGACTTTTGTGTTCCTTGTCATTGCGCCATTTTCCCACACCCTCTTGGCCAGTCTGGACTACTGAATAGCACCACACCAAACTACACTCAGCACCAGCAGCAGAAAAATAACCATAATATACAACACCACAATAAGCTACTACAAAACACAGTAAAAAATTAGCACAGACTATAGTAATACATTCAAAACACAGGAATAAACTACTGCAACACACAGCAGTAGGAAAATAACCCACTGTATTAATAACAATACGCAGTTCAGTAATAAAAATCAACTGCAAAATCCAGGAATAAACTATCACAAAGCACAGTAATATACTACCCCAATATCACATTACAACAGTGACTGCACTTCAAATCATACTTCATTGGCTGTAAAGCTAAGTCCTCAGCTAGTAAAAGGCATTATATGAATGCAAATTCTTTCTTTTTTTATACACTGCAAAACACAGTAATACACTAAAGCAAAACACAACAAAAAAAACTACCATAGAACACAGTAATAAACTGCTCCAAAATACAGTAATAACTACCACAAAACAGAGCAATAAACTCTGCCCAAAACACAGTAATTAACGATTCCCTAAACTGCAATAAACTATCCCAACACAGTAACAAGCTACTTAAAATCATGGCAATAAACTGCACCAAAACTGCAATAAACTGCCCAAACACAGTTAAAAAAAACTAATCCAACACAGAGGAAACAAATTACCCCAGTACATTCGTAAACTATCTCTAATAATAACAAGGTACAAGAACTCTTAACACACATATAATCTACCGCACCACAATAATAAAACTGCTCCCCAAACACAGGAATAAGCTACTCTTCAACACAGCAATAAACAACACTAAAACACAGTAATAAATTACATCCCAACACAGCATTATACTACCCCTAACAGCAATATACCGCCCCGAAATACAACAATAAATAGTCATTATGTAAAATAAGGATACCATATTTCACTAACTCAAACACCAGGGAGGACACGTGATTGCTGTTACTAAGATCATGGCTTGAGTTTGAGGTTAACTTTGTCAGTGGTGAAAATTGAACAACATCTTGAACAGCGTAACTCCTCCAATGGCCAAATGGGTGAAGCTATCACTCAATGTAATAATGAGCTCAGCCATCTACAAACATTCACTCCCTTCACCACCGACACACAGTGGCAGCAGTGTGTACCATCTACAAGATGCACTGCAGCAATGCACCAAGGCTCCTGAGACAGCACCTTCCAAACCCGCGACCTCTACCAACTAGAAGGACAAGGGCAGCAAATACATGGGAACACCCCCACCTGCAAGTTCCCCTCCAAGTCACACACCATCCTGACTTGGAACTATATCGCCGTTCCTTCACTGTCGCTGGGTCAAAATCCTGGAACTCCCTAACAGCACTGTGGGTATACCTACCCCAAATGGACTGCAGCGGTTCAAGAAGGCAGCTCACCACCACCTTCTCAAGGGCAATTAGGGATGGGCAATAAAAGCTGGCCTGGCCAGCGTCGCCCACATCCCATGATTGAATAAAAAAAAATATTGTCTTCAACATCCCTGCACTGTGCAGTCAAAATAAACTCAGTCAGGGTTCCTGTTCCTGCCTGATATTTTGTGATTCTTATTCAAAGGGGTGTGTGTATGTGGGTGGGCATTAGGTGGGGAGAGCGTTGTCTTAATTGTGATGCCCACTGTTGTATGTTGGTTTGGTACGCTGCCACCTTACTTAGACTAGCTGATCGAATACTTCAGTCTGGGTTAGTTGAAACATTGATATTTATTCTATTAAAACTATATACATCTTCACACTAGTCTGTGTGACTCCACCAAAAGCCACACTGCATCTAGCCTCTCTCACATGTGAGATCTTATGTCATTATGGTGGAGGTATTCTTCACATTTACCCTTTCAGACCCTTATATTCCACCCACCACAGTCCAATAGCCTGCTGACTTTTAAATGAGAAGCCAGGGCAGTTAGATGAAGCACCAGAGGGCTAACAGCAACCATGGGATTGTCTGCAGCAAGATCCCAGATCCTTCAGGAAAGGAGTTTTCTTTAATTCATTCATGGGATGTGGGCGTCGCTGGCCAGGCCAGCATTTATTGCCCATCCCTAATTGCCCTTGAGATGGTGGCAGTGAGCTGCCAACTGAGTGGCTTGCTAGGCCATTTCAGAGGGCATGTACAATATATGAGCAATTTGTGACATGACATGTGCTATGTGTAACATGCTTGGCAGGAAAAGGTGACTTTGCATCCATAGTTTCCAAAGTGTTGCACCACTGGGGTTTTCTTCGTCTCGTGTCTGGGTTTGTTGTTGTTTGGTATTAGTCAACAACCCCTTTCTCATTGTATTATACGGTGACCAGGATGATAGAAGGAGAACTCGATGGATCTTGGGTTTTTGTCACCTTGGTTCCTATGGAGGCAAAACAACCAGCCAAGGAGCAGCCAACAGTTGCTAGCTTATGTGTCATGTATTGCTAAGTCTTTGTCGGTCTCAAACAAAGAACAAAGAACAGTACAGCACAGGAACAGACCATTCGGCCCTCCAAGCCTGCGCCGGTCTTGATGCCTGCCTAAACTAAAACCTTCTGCACTTCCAGGGACCGTATCCCTCTATTTCCATCCTATTCATATATTTGTCAAGATGCCTCTTAAACGTTTCCTTAAACTGTAGAAATTTAGAAGCATCTAAGTCACACACTGCCAGTCAATGATGTAAACTGAGTATGTTATTAAGAACAGAGAAATGTATAGGACTGGGAAAGAATCATTGCAGTCCATCTAACCACTTCCAAAGTCCAAAGTCAATTCCATACTCAGGGCTGGATTTTCCTCTGAGGTAGGCTTGATACTGGAGGAGGGTCAGAGCAGGACACAACATCAGCTTATATAGCCCCTTTAATGTAACGCACTTCACAGGAACATTACAAAACAAAATACAACACCAAGCCACATAAGGAGATATTAGATCAGATGACCAAAAGCTTGGTCAAAATGGCAGGTTTTAAGGAGTGTCTTAAAGAAGGATAGTGAAGTGGAGTGGCAGAGAGGTGTAGGGAGGGAATTCCAGAGCTTAAGGCCTCGGCATCTGAAGGCGTGGCCATCAATGGTGAATCAATTAAACTCAGGAATGCTCAAGAGGCCAGAATTAAAGGATTGCAGGTTGTGGGGCCGGAGGAGATAATAGAGATAGGGAAGGGTGAGGCCATCAAGGGATTTGAAAACAAGGATGAGAATTTTGAAATCAAGTCGTTCCTTGACCGGGAACCAATGTAGGTCAGCGAGCAGAGGGTGATAGGGGAACAGGACCGTGCGAGTTAAGACACGGACAGCAGAGTTTTGGATGACCTCAGGTTTACAGGGACTGGAATGTGGAAGACCAGGATTGCATTGGAATATTCAAATCTACAGGTAGCAAAGGCATGAATGAGAGTTTTAGCATCAAATGAACTGAGACAGGGCGAAGTTGGGCAATCTTACAGAGGTGGAAATAGGCAGTCTTAGTGATGGCATGAATATGAAGTCGGGAGCTCATTTCGGGGTGAAATGTGACACCAAGGCTGTGAACAGACTGACTTAATCTCGGACTGTTGCCAGGGAGAGGGGCGGAGTCGATAGCTAGGAAACGGAGTTTGGAACAGAAACTGAAAACAATGACTTCAGTCTTCCCAATATTTAATTGAAGGAAATTTCTGCTCATCCAGTACTGGATGTCGGAAAAGCAGTCTGATAATTAACAACAATGGAATGAAGAGAAGTGGTTGTGAGGTAGAGCTGAGTGTTGTCAGTACACATGTGAAAACTAACACTGTGCTTTAGGATGATGTCGCCGAGGGGCAGCATGTCGACAAGAAATAGGACAGGGCTAAGGATAGGTCCTTGGGGGAGGCCAGAGGTAATGGTGTGGGAGCAGGAAGAGAAGCCATTACACGTGATTCTCTGATTACAACTCGATAAGAATGGAACC
This sequence comes from Heterodontus francisci, assembly GCF_036365525.1. NCBI lineage: Eukaryota > Metazoa > Chordata > Chondrichthyes > Heterodontiformes > Heterodontidae > Heterodontus > Heterodontus francisci. Next base: position 165,869,548 of record NC_090373.1, on the reverse strand, counting down.
ATGTGAGAGCAGTCCCAGACAGTGGAGAGGTGTTGGAGGAGGATGGTGTGGTCAACTGTGTCAAAGGCTGCAGAAAGATCAAGAAGGACGAGGAGGGAAAGTTTACCTGTGTCACAGTCACTAGGATGTCATTTGTGGCTTTGATAAGAGATGTTTTAGTATTGTGGCAGGGGTGGAAACCTGATTGGAGGATTCAAACATGGAGTTCCGGGACCTCTATACCTCACCATTAACATGACCCACTTTCTGGATCGAGGCTCCTTTAAATATTCTGCGCAGGTTCTTGTCCAAAACCCGACTGTACAAGAGGAGCCTGCAGCTGGTGGACAGGAAAATTGTGTAACATTGCAGTGGGACATCTACTGGCAGCTCAGAAATGACTGAGCAGCTTGGGTGATAGATGTGAGTGGGCAGAAAAATTGACAGATTAAATTTAATTCAGCTAAATATAAATTACTGCACATAGGACAAGAAGAGAATGTGATACATGAATGAATGCTGTTGACAACGTTGAAGATGAAGTTGAAAGAGACCTGGGAGTCTTAGTAGACTCAACATTAAATGTGTCCAATACCACAACTTACATTTAATAGCAATTTTAGTACAGTAACAACAGCTTCACAAAAGCATAATCAAATAAAGGTTGATACCAAACCATGTAAGGTGATATAAGGACAGGTGACCAAAAACTTGGTCAAAGAGGTAGGCTTTAAGGAACATCTGAAAGAAGGAGAGAGAGGTGGAGATGTGCAGAGGTTTAGGGAGGGAATTCCAGAGCTTAGGGCCTGGGCAGCTGAAAGCATGGCCAATGGTAGGGGCAAAGGAAATTGTGGATGCACAAGAGCCCAAAATTAGAGGAGCACAGAGATCATGGAGTCTGTGGAGCTGGAGGAGGTCACAGAGTTTGGGTAGGGTGAAGCCATGGAGGAATTTGAAAACCAGAATGAGAAATTCAAAATTGAGGCATTGCTGTACGGTGAGCCAATGTAGGTCAGCGAGCACAGTGATGATAGGGGAGTGGGACAGCAGAGATTTGGTTGAGGTTAAGTTTGTAGAGGGTGGAATATGAGAAGCTGGCCAGGAAAGCATCGGAACCATCAAGTCTGGAGATAACAGAAGCATGGATGAGGGTGTCACAACCAAATCAGAGCAATCAGCAAAGCTCATAGAAGGTTGACTTGACAGCAAGGTCCCACAGACAGCAATAAGATCAATGATCAGATCATTTATTTTTAGTAATGTTGGTTGAGGGACAATTGTTGACCAAGACATGGGGTGAATTCCCATGCTCTTCTTCAAATAGTACAATAGGATCTTCTACAGCCACTTTTGAGGGGCAGAGGGTGGCGGGGTCTGATCTGAAAGAAGGCACTTCCAACAATGCAGCAGGCTGTCAGTACTGGATGACGTGCTTAAGTTTCTGAAGGAGCTTCTGCAGTGATACGATTGGCCTCCAACAACCACAACCATCTATCTTTGTGCCGAATACGCCTCCAGCTAGTGGAGAGTTTTCCCTTTCACTTGAGTTTTACTCAGTCTCCTTGATACCACACTCAGTCAAACGCTGCCTTGATGTCAAGGGCTGTCATTCTCACCTCACCTCTGGAAGGCAGCTCTTGTGTTCCTGTTGAACCAAGTCTGTGTGAAGTCTGGAGCCGAATGGTCCTGGCAGAACCCAAACTGAGCATCGGTGAGCAGTTTATTGGTGAGGAAGTGAAGTTTGATAGCACTGTTTAGGGCTCCTCCTATCACTTTTCTGATGATTGGGAAAGAAAGAATTGCATTTATATAGCTCCTTTCTTGACCTCAAAATATGCCAAAGTGCTTTACAGCCAATGAAGTTCTTTCTGAAGTATAATCACTGTTGTAATGTAGGAAACATGGCAGCAAATTTGCTCACGTATAAAAATGAGATAAATGACCAAGATAACCGGTTTTACTGATGTTGATTGAAGGATAAATATTGGCCAGGACTCAGGGGAGAACTCCCCCGCTCTTCTTCGAAATAGCACTCCCTCAGTCTGCACTGAGTGTCAGTCTAGATTTTCTGCTCAAGTCTCTGATATGGCAGTAATTAGATGTTTTTTGTGGACAGGATATAGTGAAGCAACTTTCCACACAAGTCAGTTAGATGCCAGTGTTGCAGCTGGACTGGAACAGTTTGGCTAGAGGTGATACTAGTCTGCAGAACAGGCCTTCGGTCCTGCACCTGGCATGTTATCTCTAGTGCATTCAGCTGTTTCTTGTGGGACTGAATCAAATCAGCTGAAGACTGGTATCTGTGATGGTGAGGACCTCAGGAGGCGGCAGCAAGGTTTTTTTTACTATTCATTCATGGGATGTGGGTGTCTTTGGCAAAACCAGCATTTATTGTCCATCCCTAATTGCCCTTGAGAAGGTGGTGGTGAGCTGCCTTCTTGAACCACTGCAATCCATGTGGGTGTAGGTACAGCAATAGTGCTGTTAGGGAGGGAGTTCCAGGATTTTGAACCAGCGACAGTGAAGGAACGGCGATATAGTTCCAAGTCAGGATGGTGTGTGACTTGGAGGGGAGCTTGCAGGTGGTGGTGTTCCCATGCATCTGCTGCCCTTGTCCTTCTAGGTGGTAGAGGTCGCGGGTTTGGAAGGTGCTGTTGAAGGAGCCTTGGTGAGTTGCTGCAGTGCATTTTGTAGATGGTACATACTGCTGCCACCGTGTACCAGTGGTGGAGCGAGTGAATGTTGAAGGTGGTGGATGGGGTGCCAATCAAGCGGGCTGCTTTGCCCTGGATGGTGTCGAGCTTCTTGAGTGTTGTTGGAGCTGCACCCATCCAGGCAAGTGGAGAATATTCCATCACGCTCCCGACTTGTGCCTTGTAGATGGTGGACAGGCTTTGGAGAGTCAGGAGGTGAGTTACTCGCCACAGGATTCCTAGCCTCTGACCTGTTCTTGTAGCCACAGTATTTATATGGCTTTTTCAGTTAAGTTCCTGATCAGTGGTAACCCCCAGGATGTTGATGGTGGGTGATTCAGCGATGATCATGTTGGTGAATGTCAAGGGGAGATGGTTAGATTTTCTCTTGTTGCCGATGGTCATTGCCCGGCACTTGTGTGGCGCAAATGTTACTTGCCACTTACCAGCCTAAGCCTGAATGTTGTCCAGATCTTGTTGCATTTCCTCAGCACTTCTGGCTGAAGATGGTTACAAACACTTCAGCCTTGTCTTTTGCCCTGATATTCTGGGCTTGGCCATCATTGGGGATGGGGATGTTCATCGATCCTCCTCTCCTGTTAGTTGTTTCATTGTCCATCACCATTCACGACTGGATGTGGCAGGACTGCAGAGCTTAGATCTGATCAGTAGCTTGTGGGATTGCTTGGCTCGAGCTGAGCATCAAAGGTCTCTATTTACTTTTCTCTGCTGCGTTTTGTCCAGACTTTGCCTCAAGTTAGACAAAAACTAGCAGCGCTTGAATTGAGCTTTAGCTGTTTAATCAGATTTATACAAATAAGAATATACAGTGAAAATTTTTAAGTTAAAACATTGGGCTGGAATTTCCCGTGGGCTTCGGGACCCCGATATTGGGACCGGATGGAGTTCCCTAGTCCGCACTTGCTGACAGTCAGACTGGCTCAGCAATCTTCCGGGAGACAGCCTCCTAACTGACTGCCTCCGAGCTCACCATCCTATTAAGGACATCAGGTGGGCTCCTGATACTGCAGCTTTGGAGCCTCAGCAGCCCAACCAATGAGAAGTGAGCATTGCTGAGGCAGGTTGGGGAACGTGAGGGTGCCTCATTATGCAGGTGCCCTTGCTAGCCTACACAGCAGTGAAGAAATAAACAAGAGCTAGGCTGGTACCCCTTGGTTGATCAGGCTTAGCCCAGATTGTGGTCTTTCCTGCCTGCTGCTCCGTCATTGTGGTATGGAGCCTCCAGCTCAGATAGACACCCAGTCTGCTATAGGGAGGCCACCTCCATTGAGCTGGCAGCCTCTGTACGCCGCGATGGCTCACTCCGACAGCAGCTAAATACCGGTGAGGCTGCATAGTGGCCCTAATTGGGGCCTTAACCTCTGTGGAGTGGGCAGCCGATCCAATTCCCAGCCCACCCCAGGAAAGTTCCCCAGCAGCAGGAATGCATCAGGCAGCCATCCCGACACAGATCCTCACTATTTTCCCGGCTGCCCCACCTCCAAGACCGTTTCGACAGGACTGTGAAAATTCAGCCCATTCTGTCAGAAGCCTAACACTCCATTTACCATTAGATGGCGCCTATTATCCACAAAATAATCTCAAGGACCCTCTCTATTGAACTTTATACAGTATTCCAGTCGGATCTTTGAAAATTCAGGTTGATGTGCTTTATTTCTGCTGTTACTGTAGCTGTTTCCAGGACTGAAACCATGGAGCTGCCATTCTCCAGACAGTCTTTCCAGATCAAATGTCCACACATAATGAACGAGTTGTTTAGGTTTTATTGAATTTGGGAGCCTATTGTATAAATGCTGCCCCTTAGAATAATGATGATCAGCTGGTAAACTGGGTAAATGTATACAGAGGCAGTGTATTGGGTAAATGTACATATTGTGGTATACCCAGTAAATCTACATATAGTAGTATACAGGGTTATTATACATATTGAAGTATATTTGGTAAATGTGCACAGAAGTAGCTTTAGAATATATAGAGAGCAGTGAAATTTTCTCCAGTTTTATATGTTGAAAATCATATTTCATAAGAACATATGAAACAGGAGCAGGAATAGGTCAAATGACCTCTCCAGCCTGCTCCACTATTCAATACAATCATGGCTGATCTTTGACCTCAACTCCACTTTCCCGTCTGATCTCCATATTCCTTAATTCCCTTAGAGTCCAAAAATCTATAATATATTTAATATATTCAATAAGTGAGCAGCCACAGCTCTCTGCCGTAGAGAATTCCAAAGATTCACAACCCTTTGAATGAGGAAATATCATCATCGCAGTCCTGAACACTTATCTTGAGGCTGTGCCCCCATGTTCTAGATTCTCGTGTCTGTGTGGGATCACTTGGTAAGAGTGATCATCGTATCATAAGGTTTAGATTAGTAATTTAAATTAGTACATTTTTAGTCCGAAGAGTTGTGCAGCCTCAGAAAAAATGTGTTGTTATACGTTGCAGGGCTGACTGACTGTGGGCCAGGAGATCAAAGTCATCGGCGAAAAGAAGTTCACGGTTGGGTTTTTCTTGTGTCTTTGTGTGAGCCTGAAGATGCCTGAGGTTGAAAAGGCCTCCCTCAGTATGGAAGTGTACATAAACTCCCTCCTTAAGGCCTTCTGTTGCCTGCTGCAACATCATGCTGAAAAAGATGGTGAATAGGCTCGGGGCCAGCACACATCCCTGCTTCACGCCATTGGAGATATGGAAGGGACTCGAGAGGTCACTGTTTTGCTTGACTTGTCTGTACTGATTTTCATGAAACTGCTTCACCATGGCCAGGAACCTAGATGGGCATCTATGTTTTTCAAGGATTTTCCAAAGTCCATCTCTGCTCACAGTGTTGAATGCCTTGGTGACGTCTACGAAAGTGACGTACAGGCCTTTGTTTTGCTCATTACACTTTTCTTGTCTGTGGTGCCTCTGTTTGCTCTGAAACCACACTGGCTCTCTGGGAGGTTTTCTTCCACAATGGTAGGTACAAGCTTGTTCAGAAGTCATAGAGTCATAGAGTCGTACAGCATAGAAACAGGCCATTCGGCCCACCGCGTCCATGCCGACCATAATGCCTATCGATACTAATCCCACCTGCCTGCATTAATTCCATATCCCTCTATGCCTTGCTCATTCAAGTACCTGTCTAGATGCCTCTTAAATGTCGCTACTGTTCCTGCCTCCACCACCTCCTCTGGCAACTCATTCCAGATACCCACTATTCTTTGTGTGAAAAATTTACCCCTTTGATCCCCTTTAAACCTCCTCCCTCTCACCTTAAATCTATGCCCTCTAGTTTTAGTCACCCCTACCATGGGAAACAGACTCTGGCTATCTACCCTATCTATGCCTCTCATAATTTTATATACCTCTATCATGTCCCCTCTCAGCCTCCTTCGCTGCAGGGAAAATAGACCCATCCTATCCAATCTCTCTTTATAACTCAAGCCCTCCAAACCAGGCAACATCCTTGTGAATCTTTTCTGCAGCCTCTCTAGCTTAATCACACCTTTCCTGTAGTGCGCCAACCAGAACTGCACACAGTACTCCAAATGTGGCCTAACCAACGTTATGTACAACTGTCACATGATGCCCCAACTCTTGTACTCAGTGCCTGAGCCAATGAAGGCAAGCATGCCATACGCCTTCTTCACCACCCTGTCTACCTGTGTTGCCACTTTCAGGGAACTAAGTACTGGCACCCCAAGGTCTCTCTCTGCTCAAAACACTCCCCAGGGCCCTGCCATTCACTGTATATGTCCTGCCCTGGTTTAACTTCCCAAAATGCATCACTTCGCACTTGTCTGCGTTAAATTCCATTTGCCACTCCCTTGCCCACTTTCCCAGTTGATCTATATCCTGTTGTAACCTTAGACAACCTTCATCACTGTCCACTATACCACCAATTTTGGTGTCATCTACAAAAGTATTCTAGCCAGGATCATCTTCCCAGCAATATAAAGGAGGGTGATCCCATGGTAGTTGAAGCAGTCTAATTTTTTCCCTTTGTTTTTGTACAAGGTGGTGATAATAGCATCACGAAGATCCTGTGGAATCCTGCCCTGTTCCCAGCAGGTCATGAGAAACAGATGGAGCTTGGTGTATAGGGCAGGGCCACCATGCGTCAAGGCTTCGGGTGGAATTCCATCGGCTCTGGGGGCTTTGTTGTAAATGGGTAGTAAGAGGTTGCTGAAGGAAGTGGGAATGGAGATAGCGGAAGGACTTGCCATAATCTTCCAATCTTCCCTGGATATGGGGGAGATCCCAGAGGATTGGAGAGTGGCAAATGTGAAACCCTTATTCAAGAAAGGGTGCAAGGACAGTCCTAGTAACTACAGGCCAAGCAGTTTAACATCAGTGGTGGGTAAGGTTTTAGAAAAAAAAATCAGGGAAAAAATTAACAGGCACTTGGAGAGGTTTGAGTTAATTAAAGAGAGGCAGCATGGATTTATGAAAGGCAGATCACGTTTGACTAATCTAATTACATTTTTTGATGAAATAACAGAGAAGGTTGCTGACGGGAATGCAATGGATGTTGTGTATACGAGTTTTAAAGAAGTGTTTAACAAATTACCACATTAAAAGGCTGGTTAACAAAATTGAGGCTTATGGAATAGGAGGGTCAGTGTCAGCTTGAATTAAAAATAAAATTGGCTTCAGGACAGAAAACAGCAAGACATGGTAAATGTAGGCAGTGGTGTTCCCCAAGGATCAGTGCTGGGATCACTGCTTTTTTGATATATATGTGTCTTGCATATTAGAATACAGAGTTAAATTTCAAAATGTGTCGATGACACCAAACTTGGAAGTATGGCAGACAGTGAGGATGATACCAATCGACTGTAACAGGACATTGATAGACTAATAGAATGGGGACAAAAGTGGCAAATGGAATTTAATGCAAAGAAGTTTGAGGTGATACATTTTGGCAGAAGGAATAGGGAGAGGCAATACAGACTTAATAGCACAGTTCTAAAGAGTGTGCAGGAACAGAGGGACCTGGGAGTGCTTTTGCATCAATCTTTGAAGGTGGGAGGACGTATTGAGAGAGTCATTAATAAAGCATATTGGAGCTTGGACTTCATAAAAAGCAGGGAAGTTATGCTGAACCTTTATAAAGTGCTGGCAAGGCCACAACTAGAGTATTGCGTCTAGTTCTGGTAACTACACTTTAGGAAGGTTGTGAGGGTCCTTGAGAGGTGAAGAGGAGATTTACCAGAATGGTTCCAGGAATGAAGGATTTTAGTTACAAGGTTAGGTTGGAGAAGCTTGGATTGTTCTCCTTGGAGGGGAGATTTGCTAGAGGTGTACAAGATTTAGATAAGTTAGACAAGGAAAAGCTGTTCCCATTAGCTGATGGTACAAAAATTAGGGGACACAGATTTAAGGTTTCAAGCAAGAGATGCAGGGGGGATGTGAGGAAGAACTTTTTGGGGCAATGAGTGGTAATGTCCTAGAACTCGCTGCCAACAAGGTTGGTGGAAGCGGAGACGATTAATGATTTCAAAAGGAAATTGGATGGGCACTTGAGGAGGATAAAGCAGGGGTATGGGACTGACTGGATTGCTCTACAGAGAGCCAGCATGGACTTGGTGGGCCGAATAGCCTCCTTCTGTGCCGTAATGACTCTATGATTGCATGATTCTCCTACTGGGGGAAACAGCCTCTCAGCATCCATTCTGTCAAGTCCTCTCAGAATCTTATATGTTTCAATTAGCTCACCTCTCATTCTTCTAACATATTAATTTTGTCAGATGGAACACTACTTAAACCTTTTTGCTGGACATTGCACAGAACTTGTTTAAAAAAGACCACAGAATTGGACAGCTGAAACATGGCTGCACATTTGCATTCTGAGAGACAGTTGACCAGAGAGAAAATGGGAGTGCGCACTGATTCAAGTAACAAGATTTGTCTGGGCAATCATAATAATCAACCTTCTTTGTCTGTGTAAGAGCCAGAACTCCACACCCCACCGAGTGTGACTGGAGAACTTTGAGAATCAACAACCCTCGCAGACGAGGCTGTTTCAAACAAAGAGCTGGTCACATGACTTACCTGCTGGCCAGACTGGGAACTGTTTACATTGTGCCTCACAGAAAGGTTTGGGCAAACTGCAATTTGAAGACCAAAGAGAAGGAAGCTCTCTCTCCCTGTCTCTCTCTCAAGCAAAGTTCCAGGGACCCACGGAAGCAGCTCAAGCCTCAAGACAGAGGACCTATTCAGCCTTCTGGTACCAGAGAAGTGTGAAAGTATGCACTGGGCCCCAGCGAGAACTGCAAGACCTCAACTCCAATCAAGGACTTTACTTCCAAACAGTAGACAGTAACTGAATTAAAGCCTGGCTACCCGACCCAATCCCAACTAGACCAGACTACATGTCTCAGGTTCGGGTTGGGTTGGGTCTATATTCCGAGTCCAGCATTCGGGCTCAGATCGGGCTGGATAGTGCTGCTTGTGGGAAGTCACGGGATCATGCTCACCCATGATTCCCCACAACTCCATCTGCAGGAATAGCCTGCTGCCGGAACGGATGAAGGATATTCATGTTGGGCCGACTCGTGTTGGGCATGAAAAAAAAATTAAAGGGCTCGGGCCCGGGTCGGGTTCGGGTTGGCTGTGGTCGGGCCGGGCCCAGGTCGTGTTTTAATTTTATACCCGAGCCAGGCTTTAAACTGAATTCTATTTATTGCCAACCCTTCTTAAACCTCCCCCTTTAATTCTTTTTCCCCCTCTGTATCTATTTGTGTGTGTGTTTATCTCGTATGCATGCTAACATGGTTGCGTAGCGTAGTTTAATAATTTTAACCAGGTTAGAGTGATAAACCCTGCTATAGCCAAACCAGGAAAGGTGCAAGAGGGGAGCCTGAGATCCTTTCCTCACCCGGTCGTAACAAAATACAGATGGTCTTGCTAAGCACACGAAGTAAGCAAGCACACAATTAGCAACTTGTGACTGAGTGCAGCTGGAGTCAGAGTGAGAGTTTGGGAATTTAGTAAGTGTGGGAGTTTGTTGCAGTGAGGGAGAAGGTGCTGCTCTGACCTTTTACAAAAAAGGAGTGGTCCGAGAAAGGGAACTGGAGACCAGCAGCAAGACGAGAGAGCTGAAACCTGGAAGCATTAATTAGGTGAGCAGACAGGTGAGGGGTTGATGAGTTTTAAGTTGTTTTTTCTCTTTGGCATTAACTGGCATTGGGAGATATAACTATTGCATTAAATTTATAGCTGGAGCCACAGATTAGAAAAGAGCGAGATAGTGTGTAGCTTCAGAGCTGACCAACAGCATTCTAAAGAAAATCTAGTGTGAAGCTAAGTGAGTATTTTTTCTTTTTTTTCTCTCTCAAAACACAGGTATTTATTAGTAGTAGCAAGGTTTATTATCTAATAGATAAAGGAATGGCAGGGCTGCTCTGACCTCCTGGCGTGCACATCCTGTGCTATGTGGGAATTCCAGGACACTTCCCACGTCCTGGATAACCATCTGTCCAGGAAGTGTCATCAGTTGCAGCAGCTCGAGCTCCAGGTTTCAGAACTTGAGCAACAGCTGGCATCACTGCAGTGCATCTGTGAGGTTGAGATCCTTGTTTATAGATGTGGTCACCCGACAGTTCAAGAGTATGCAGGGAGAGAGGGAATGGGTGACTGCCAGGCAGCCAAGAAGAAACAGGCAGGTAATGCAGGAGTCCTCTGAATACTTCTCACTCTCTCGAAATGATATTCAGTTCTGAATACTGAGGAAAGTGATGGTTCATCTGGGGAATGCAGCCAGAGCCAAGTCCATGGCACCACGACTGGCTCAGCTGCACAGGGGGGCATAAACAAGACTGGGAGAGTGACAGTGATAGGAGATTCAATAGGGGAAAAGACAGGCGTTTCTGTGGCTATAGATGTGAGTCCAGCATGATGTGTTGCCTCCCTGGTACCAGGGTCAATTATGTCACTGAATAGCTGCAGCATACTCTGAGGGGGGAGGGTGAACAGCCAGGAGTTGTGGTCCACATTGGTCTAACAACATAGTTAGGAAGAGGGATGTGGTCCTGCAGTCAGACTTTAGAGAGCTAGGTAAGAAATTAGCAATCAGGGCTTCAAAATTAGTAATCTCTGGATTATTCCCAGTGCAACGTGTAAGTGAGTGTAGAAATAGGAAGATAAAGCAAATGAGTGTGTGGCTGGAAAGATGACACAGGAAGGAGAGCTTTAGATTCCTGGGACACTGGGACCAGTTCTGGAGGAGATGGGACCTGTCTGTACAAGTCGGATGGGTTGCATCTGAACAGAGCGGGGCGATTTGCTAGTGCTATTGGCAAGGTTTTAATCTAACTTGGCAGGGGCGTGGGAACCAGGAGATAATACAAGCGAGGAACACCAAGGTGCACAGAGAACTGGGAGAGACAGATTGCATTAGAGTAGGAAATAGGTGGAGTCAGTGTAAGAGGGAAAGTAATAAAGTCTAAATTAGGGTTACTATGTGAATGCACGGAGTGTGGTAAATAATGTTGGTGAGCTTCAGGTACAGGTAGCCATGTGGAAATATGATGTTGTGGCGATAGCGGAAACCTGGCTCAAAGAAGGGCAGGACTGGGTACTAAATATTCCTGGATACAAGGTGTTGAGGAAAGGAAGGAAAGGGGGAAGGGTGGCAGTTTTGATTAAGGAGAACGTTGCTGTGTTGGCGAGAGAGAGGATATTCCAGAGGGGTCAAGGACAGAACCTATTTGGCTAGAGCTAAGGAACACAAAAGGTGCAATTATATTGCTCGGTGTAGTCTAAAGGCTACCAATTGGCAGGAAAGATGTAGAGGGACAAATTTGCAAGGAAATTACAGAGAGGTGCAAGAATTAGAGTAGTTATAATGGGAGACTTTAATTATCTGAATATAGACTCAGATAGCAGTAGTATAAAGGGCAGAGAGGGACAAGAGTTCCCAGAGTGTGTTCAGAAGAATTTTCTACAGCAGTACATTTCCAACCCAATGAGAAAGGAGGCAATGCTAGACCTGGTTCTTGGGAATGAGGTGGGCCAAGTGGATCAAATATCAATGGGAGAGCATTTAGGGGACAGAGATCATTGTATCATAAGGTTTAGGTTGGCTATAGAGAAGGACAAGGAACAATCCAAAGTAAGAATAATTAACTGGGGGAAAGCCAACTTCAATAGGGTAAGAATGGATCTGCCAAGATAAAGGTTGGCAGGCTGCCTTTAAAGAAGAGATCGTTCGGGGTATATTCCCACAAGAGGGAAAGGTAGGGCAAACAAATCTAGAGCTCCCTGGATGATGAAAGGGATAGAGATTAAGACGAATCAGAAAAAGTATTCTCATGACAGATGTCAGGTGGATAATACAACCGATAACCAGGCGGAATATAGAAGGTTCAGAGGGGAAGTGAAAAAGCAAATAAGAGAAACAAAGAGATAGTATGAAAAGAGATTAGCAGCTAATATAAAAGGGAATCCAAAAATCTTCTATAGGCATATAAACAGTAAAAGGATGCTAAAAGGAGGAGTGGGGCCGATTAGGGAACAAAAAGGGGATTTACACATGGAGGCAGGGGATATGGCAGAGGTATTAAATGAATACTTTACATCTGTGTAGGTCACGGTGAAAGAGGAGGTAATTCGGACACTTGAAGGTTTTAAAAGTGATAAGGAAGAGGTAATAGATAGGCTGCCTGTACTTAAAGTTGATAAAGCCCCGGGACTGGATGAGATGCATCCAAGGATACTGAGTGAAGTGAGCATGGAAATTGCGCAGGCACTGGTCATAATTTTTCAATCTTCCTTAGCGTCAGGAGTGGTGCCAGAGAACTGGATAATTGCAAAAAGGGTGTAAAGAATAAGCCCAGCAATTACAGGTCAGTCAGTTTAACCTTGGTGGTGGGAATGCTTCTAGAAACGATAACTCAGGACAAAATTAATAGTCACTTGTGCAAATGCGGGTTAATTATGGAAAGCCAGCACAGATTGGAGAAGGGCAAATCATGTTTAACTAATTTGCTGGAGTTTTTTGATGAGTTAACTGAGAAGGTTGATCAGGGTAATGCTATTGATGTGTACATGGACTTGCAAAAAGCATTTGATAAAGTGCTGCACAACAGACTTGTGAGCAAAGTTATAGCTCATGGAATAAAAGGGACAGTAGCATGTTCAGCACCATTCGTGACTCCTCAGATACTGAAGCAGTCCGTGTAGAAATACAGCAAGACTTGGACAATGTCCAGGCTTGGGGCGGATAAGTGGCAAGTAACATTTGCGCTATACAAGTGCCAGGCAATGACCATCTCCAACAAGAGAGAATTTAACCATCTCCCCTTGACATTCAATGGCATTACCATCGCTGAATCCCCCACTATTAACATTCTAGGGGCTACCATTGACCAGAAACTGAACTGGAGTAGCCATATAAATACCGTGGCTACAAGAGCAGGTCAGAGGCTAGGAATCCTGCGGCGTGTAACTCACCTCCTGACTCCCCAAAGCCTGTCCACCATCTACAAGGCACAAGTCAGGAGTGTGATGGAATACTCTCCACTGATTGGATGGGTGCAGCTCCAACAACACTCAAGAAGCTCAACACCATCCAGGACAAAGCAGCCCGCTTGATTGGCACCCCATCTACAAACATTCACTTCCTCCACCACCGATGCACAGTGGCAGCAGTGTGTACCATTCTACAAGATGCACTGCAGCAACGCACTAAGGCTCCTTAGACAGCACCTTCCAAACCCATGACCTCTTCCACCTAGAAGGACAAGGGCAGCAAATGCATGGGAACAGCACCACCTGCAAGTTCCCCTCCAAGTCACACACCATCCTGACTTGGAACTATATCGCCATTTCTTCACTGTTGCTGGGTCAAAATCCTGGAACTCCCTTCCTAACAGCACTGTGGATGTACCTACCCCACATGGACTGCAGCGGTTCAAGAAGGCAGCTCACCACCACCTTTTCAAGGGCAATTAGGGATGGGCAATAAATCCTGGCCTGGCCAGCGACGCCCACATCCCATGAATGAATAAAGAAAAAAAAAGCAACATGGATACGAAATTGGCTGAGTGACAGGAAACAGAGTAGTGGTTAATGGATGTTCTTCGTGCTGGAGGAAGGCTTGTAATGGAGTTCCCCAAAGGTTGGTGTTAGGACCCTTGCTCTTCCTGATATACATTAATGGCCTAGACCTTGGTGTACAGGGCACAATTTCAAAATTTACTGATGATACGAAACTTGGAAACATTGTGAACTATGAGGAGGATAGTGTAGAACTTCAAAAGGACATAGACAAGTTGGTGGAATGGGTGGACAAGTGGCAGATTAAATTTAATGCAGAGAAATGTGAAGCACTTCATTTTGGTAGGAAGAACATGGAGAGACAATATAATATAAAGGGTACAATTCTAAAGTGGATGCAGGAGCAGAGGGACCTGGGTGTATATGTGCGTAAGTCATTGAAGGTGGCAGGACAGGTTGCAAGAGCAGTTAATAAAGCATACAGTATCCTGGGCTTTATTAATAGGGGCATAGAGTACAAGAGCAAGGAGGTTATGTTGGACTTGTATAAAACAGTAGTTTGGCCTCAACTGAAGTATTGTATCCAGTTCTGGATGCCACACATTAGGAAAGATGTGAAAGCATTAGAGAGAGTGCAGTAAGGATTCATGAGAATAGCTCCAGGGATGAGGAATTTCAGTTATGTGGATAGATTGGAGAAGTTAGGACTGTTTTCCTTGGAGAAGAGAAGGCTGAGAGGAGATTTGATAGAGGTATTCAAAATCATGAATGGGTCTGGACAGAGTAGATAGAGAGAAACTGTTCCCATTGGTGGAAGTATTGAGAACAAGAGGGTACAGATTTAAGGTAATTGGTAAAGGAAGCAATAGCAACATGAGGAAAACCTTTTTCATGCAGCGAGTGGTTGGGATCGGGAATGCACTGTCTGACAGTGTGGTGGCGGTAGATTCATTTGAGGCATTCAAAAGGGAATTGGACTGTTATCTGAAAAGGAAGAATGTGCAGGGCTACGGGGAGAAGGCAGGGGAATGGCACTAGATAAATTGCCCTTTTGGAAAGCCAGTGTCGACATGATGGCCCGAATGGCCTCCTTCTGTGCTGTAGCAATTCTGTGATTCAGTGATGCAGAGCAGTGAAGTTTTGTCCAGTTTTACATCATGAAAATCATATCTCTTGTGCTCCCACATGCTATCTTAATGTTAATTTGTTCAAGGTTGCTACAAACTCTAGAGCCAGGGTACATGGTCTCAAACATAGAAAAAGGTTGGTGCACAGACAGTTTAGATTAACTACTTTACACAAAGGGATGAGGAATGAATGGAATGGACATCCAGGAAGGCTATGGAAACAAAGAGTATGGAAATATTTAATGGTGAATTGGAGTTTTATCTGAGGTAATGGGTCATTGAGATGTATCTGTGTTTTTTTGGACCAGCCAGATAGACTGCAGAGCCTTTTCCTGTTCAGTAGTTTCATAATTTAAAGCAATTGGCATTTGACGGTGGCCTTCTGCAAAAGTGCTCCAAAGTCCTACTGTTGCTCCAGAATGGACTGATGTATGTTTGCGTTCAAGATCTCCATACCTTTTGTTCCATTTCACCCTTCTCACTCTTCAGAGATGCCGTGGAGAAGCTCGGTACTCCCGTACAGGGACAGAGGAAGAGACCACTGTTTGGAACTTCTCCATGTCCAAGGACAAAGCAGCATTGACAGAAGCTCGAGACGAGTTCAGCTGGGGATGGTGTACAGGGCAAGAAAACCCAGGAAAGTGAAAGCAGAAACAAAGTGCAGTGTCAAAAAATAAACTTGCATCTTGATCTTTAGCTTTCCAATGAATTTGGCCCATGTTCCAACTCCATAATTCAATGAATGAGAAAATAGAAATACTTCATATAGCAGCTTATTGCATCTTTCAGTTCCTTTCCTTACAGTGGATTACTTCAATTGTCCTATTGGTAGATCTGGCCACCATTTTGCCCAGAGTAAGATCCCCAATAACGATGAGATGGAAGATGAATTAATCTATTATGTGGTGGTGATAATTGAATGAGGAATGGAATAGGGCAGAACTCACTACCCATCTCTAAATCAAGCCACAGGAACGTTGCTGTCCATCAGAGCAGACAGACAAGCCCTTAACATCATTTCTCAGCAGCATCTCCATCAATGCAGCACTCCCTTGGTGCTGTACAGAAGCATCAGTCTAGATTACAATCTCAAGTCCTAGAACATAAAATTGGTCTTGGGTTCCATCAATATTTCTCAACATGAAACCATTTTTCAGATGAAAGTTTCAAATCATTAAAATCACTGTAGAGCTGTCAGGGTGAAAGATGGTGTAAGTGTGCTGTTGCTGAAAAACCACTATGTTCTGTTGGCTGGCAATTAGATCATTGGGTCATAGGAAATAGGAGCAGCAGTAGGCCATTCAAGCCTGCTTCGCCATTCAAACAGATCATGGCTGATCATCTACCTCTACGCCATTTTTCCCCACTATCCCTTGATGTCATTAATATCCAGAAATCTCTCGATTTCTGTCTTGAACATGCTCAGTGATTAAGTTTCCACAGCCCTCTGGGGTAGAGAATTCTCAAGATTCACCACCCTCTGAGTGAAGAAATTCCTCCTCACTTCAGTCTTAAATGGCCTGCCTCTTATTCTGAGCCTATGTCCCCTGGTTCTAGACTCACCAGCCAGGGGAAACATCCTATCTACATCTACCCTGTCACGCCCTGTAAGAATTTTGTAAGTTTCAAAAAGACCACCTCTCATTCTTTGAAACTCTAGAAAATACAGGCCCAGTTTCCTCAATCTCTCCTCATAAGACAATTCCGCCATCCCAGGGATTAGTCTGGTGAACCTCTCTTGCACTCCCTCTATGTCAAGTAAATCCTTCCTTAGATAAGGAGACCAAAACTGTACACAATATTCCAGGTACAGTCTCACCAAGGATTTATACAATTGCAGCAATGCATCTTTACTTCTGTACTCAAATCCCCTTGCAATGAAGATTAACGTGCCAATTTCCTTCTTAATTGTTTGCTGCACATGCATACTAGCTTTTAGTGACTCATGAACAAGGACACCCAGGTCTCTTTGGACATCAACATTAGAGCATGGCTACCTGACCCAAACCTGACCAGACCCGACGACATGTGTCGGGTTTGGGTTGGGTTGGGTCTCTCTTCCGGGTCCGGCATTCGGGCTCAGGTTGGGTCGGGCCGGGTCGGACACAGTGCTACCTTTTGCTCAGGGAGGGAAAAGCTTCAAACTTTGAAGTGCCAGGATGTCAAGGTGGGAAAAGTGCATCTGGACTCCGCACTAGCCTGCAGTGAGCGATTCCATCCAAGGTAGGGCACAACCTCTTTGACATAATCAACTTCATACTAGTAGTCGGGTCAGGTTGGGTGCAGGAAAAAATCAAAGGACTCGAGCCGAGCCGGGTCAGGTTCAGGTTGGATGTGGGTCTGTTGGGCTCAGGTTGGGTTTCAATTGCATACCCTAGCAGGCCTTTAATCAACACTTCCCAACCTCTCACCATTTAAGAAATACTCTGCCTTTCTGTTTTTTCTACCAAAGTGGATCACTTCATACTTACTCATATTATATTCCATCTACCATGTTCTTGCCCATTCACTTAGCCTGCCCAAATCCCCTTGAAGCCTCCTTGCATCCTCCTCACAACTTACATTCCCACCTAGTTTTGTGTCATCAGCAAATTTGGAAGTATTACAATTGGTCCCCATATCCAAATCATTTAAATAGATTGTGAACAGCTGCCGTGCCCCTCTAGTAACAGCCTGCCATCCTGAGAACGACCCATTTATTCCTACACTCTGCTTTCTGTCTGTTAACCAATTCTCAATCCATTGCAGTATATTATCCCCAATCCCATGTGCTCTAATTTTGTTTACTAACCTCCTGTGTGGGACCCTATCAAAAGCCTTCTGAAAATCCAAATACACCACATCCACTGGTTCTCCTTTATCTATGCTGCAAGTAACATCCTCAAAAAACTCCAACAAGTTTGTCAAACATAATTTCCCTTTCACAAATCCATGTTAACCCTGCCCAATCATATCATTATTTTCCAAGTGTGCAGTTATCTCATCATTTATAATAGATCCTAACATTTCCCTACTACTGATGTCAAATTAACAGGTCTGTAGATCTCAGTTTTCTCTCTCATTCCCTTGTTAAATGGTGGGGTTACATTTGCTACTTTCCAGTCTGCAGGAACCCTTCCAGAATCTATAGAATTTTGAAAGATAACCACCATTGCATCCATTATCTCTATTAGTCACCACCTTCAATACTCTGGGATGTAGCTCATCTGGTCTAGGGGATTTCTCAACTTTCAATCCAATTAATGTTTCGAGTACTACATCCATTGATACTAATTACTTTCAGTTCCTCATTTTTGCAAGTCCCTTGGCTCCCTAGTATTTCTGTGAGATTTTCTGTGTCTTCCTCCGTGAAGACAGACACAAAGTTATAGTTTAGTCTCTCCATCATTTCCTCATTCTCCACCAAAAACTCTCCTGTCTCCACCTGTAATGGACCCACATTTGTCCTTGCTAATCGTTTCCTTTTCATATACCTAAAGAAGCTTTTACAGTTCACCTTAACGTTTCTAGCTAGCTTACATTCATATTCTCTTTTCCCTTTATCAGTTTCTTTGTTAGATTCTAAATTGCTCCCAATCCTTGTGCTTCCCACTTTTTCTGGTGACCTTATAAGCCTCTTCCTTTGACCAAATGTAATCCTTAAGTCTTTTCATTAGCCACCTTTACTGTTGGTTTTCGTGTCTTCAGGAATGTACATTTGTTGTAAACCATGTAATACTGTTTTAAATACTAGCCATTGCCTGTCTACTGTCAAATCTTTTAATGTATTTTCCTAATCCACCATAGCCGACTTGCCCTTCATACCTTCATAATTTTGTTACTACCAGGTGAGAAAGGGGTCTGGGGCTCCCCCTCTCAGCCTCTTCCTAGTTTGGCTGTAACAGGGTTTAACTTTTAAAACACCATGTTTTAGCTTCCCTCTCAGTGAGTCCTTGCTCACTGCTCTCTAATTGTAATGGCAAAGGAATCATCCAGACAGGTTTTCTCAGATTTAAACAAAAAAGGTGTAAGTTTATTAACCTTAAAACTCTAATTCCGTTAAAACTACTAAAAATACGCGTCATGACCATGCTAGCATGCATAAGCAATAAACACACACGCAAATAGAGACAGAGGAGGAGCAAGAAGGGAAAAGGTTTGAAGTAAAAGCTGGAGTTCAGTTATTGGTTTTGGGTTTGATATAAAGTCTTTGATTGAAGTTAAGTCTTGCAGTTCTCGTTGGGGCCCAGTGCATACTTTCAAATCCTTCTCTTTTGTCTTCAAATTGCAGTCTGTTTCTTTATGTGTAGCACAATTCAAACAACCCCCAGGTTTACCAGAAGGTTGGTCATGTGACTAGCTCCTTATTTGGAACAACGTCTCCTGCGAGGTTTGTGGATTTCACCCAAGCTGACCAGACACTCTCAGTGGGGTGGTGGGCGGTGGGGTGAAATGCTGGCTCTTACACATTCAATGCCTCTTGATCAAAATCCATCTGGCTAATTGAATCAGGGAGCCACTCCCATTGTCTTCTTCAGGCAACCGTCTTTTACAATGCAAATGTCCATGTTTTCAGCTACTGTTGTGGTCCTTTTAAACAAGTTATTTCAATTCCAGTAACATTTCAAACATAATGTTCCATATTACAAAATTATTATGTTTAATTTTGGCAGGTGTGGTTTTCATCACAGTTTCCATTGTTCAGATTTAAGACCCTAGGTTCAGAATAAACTCTCTCTCTTTCAAACTTAATGTAAAATTCTATCATATTGTGATCACTATTTCCTAATGGCTCCTTGACAGCAAGGCAATTAATTTGCCCTTTCTCATTACATAGCACTAAATCTAAAATAGCCAGATCCCTAGTTGGTTCTTCAACATACTGCTCCAGAAAGCTATCTCAAACACACTCCAGGAATTCATCCTTCACAGCTTTAGTGCTACCTAAGTTTACCCAATCTATCTGCAAATTGAAATCACCCATTATTACTGTATGGTCCATGCTACATGCAGCTCTAATTTCCTGATTTATACTGTACCCAACATAACTGCTACAGTCTGGTGGCCTACAAACAACTCCCACCAATATTCTGATGAAGGGCTACTGCCCTGAGACATTAACTCTGCTTCTCTCTCCACAGATGCTACCAGACCTGCTGAGTATTTCCAGCATTTCTTGTTTTTATTTCATATTTCCAGCATCTGCAGTATTTTGCTTTTATCCCACCAATGTTTGCTGCCCTTTGCTGTTTCTTAGATTACAATTTAAGTAAGTTGTTGCAGAAATTAAATTGTATTATGAATAGAGAAGTGGCTGATGACCAGAAAGCAGGATTGAATAGATATTTCTCAGATAGACAACACGTAAGTCCCAGGATCTGATTTGGGATCTCCGTATACATAAATGATTCGGACAATGGCATAGAGGGACAAACAACAACAAATTGGGGGGATGGCACACTGGCAAACAAGACAACATACTAACTGAAGGACATTGATTGTTCAGGAAGCTGTGCAGATTGGTGGTAAAGTCAGTTTAAAAACAAATATGAAATAGGATATATATATATATATTCATTATCATTTCCAATATAACTTACATAGCAAAACTCTCAAAGAAGCAGAGCAATAGAAAGTTCTGAAATGCAGATCTTTAAAGGCAGGGCTGCAGGTCGAAAAAGGCCCGAATACAACTAAGGATCGGATTTTATAATCTTGAACACAAAAGCAAGGATGAATGATGAATATAAAAAAGGGATTGGAAAGAGAACAGTTAGAGTATAATGTACTATTTTGGGAATCACACTGTTAGAATAGTGGAACTGTGAATTTACTCGGATGATACAACAACTGCTACAACTTGCATTTATATAGCACCTTTAACATGGTAAAATGTCCCAAGGCACTTCACAGGAGCATTACCAAACAAAATTTGACACCGAGCCTCATAAGGAGATATTGGGGCAGATGACCAAATACATTGTCAAAAAGGAAGGTTTTAAGAAGCATCATATAGGACGAAATAGAAAAAGACAGATTTGCATTTCAATAGCGCCTTTTGTTTGTTTTCTTCTCCTTGTACCAAGGAATTGGACTTTGAATATCAAGGCACTAACCAGACATCAGGGTCAGTTAACATTTAAATAGTGGGTTCCTTTATTAAGGGTCCTAGCATGGCATTACATTGCAGGAGAATACCTGTACATGTCTGGTCTGTCTGGTGATCAGCAGCAGACTCCCAGTGAAACTCAGTCACATGGTATGTTACATTATTTCCTCTCTGGAACGGTCTACCTGAAAATGTAACCGTTACAACAGGACCACAGGACATTCCAAAGTGCTTTACCGACAATGAAGTGTAGTCACTGTTTTAACGTAGGAAAGTTAGTAGCCAATTTACACACAGAAAACCCCCACAAACAGTAATGTGATAATGACCAGATAATCTGTTTTAGTGATGTTGACTGAGGGATAAATATTGACCAGGAAATTGAAATTAACTCCCCTGCTCTTCTTTGAAATCGCCATGTGATCTTTACATCCACAAGAGGTGACAGATGGGGCCTCAGTTTAGCATCTCATCCAAAAGACAGAATCTTCAACAATACAGCACTCCATCATTACTGATGAAAGGTCCCAGATGTGAAACATTAACTCTGTTTCTCTCTCTACAGATGCTGCCAGACCTGCTGAGTATTTGCAGCACTTTCTGTTTTTACTGCATCAGTACTGCACTGGACTGTCAGCTTTCATGTTTACACTCAAATCCTGAAGTAGGATTTAAATCCACAACCTCCTAACTCAGAGGTGAGAGAGCTACAAACTGAGCCATATCTGACACTTAAGAAAGAATGAGAGAGAGATGGAGAGGTTTAGGGAGCGAATTCCAGCTGAGGACATGGCCACCACTGATGGAGCGATTATAATTGGGAATGTACGAGAGACCGGAATAGGAGAATGAGAATATACAGTTACTGTGAGAGATGTGGATTAACTATGGTTGTACTTACTGGAGCAGAGCAGGTTAATGGGAGATCCAATAAAAATGTTCAAGATAATGAAAGGATTTGTGTGGGTAAATACCTCCACTGGTTGGTGAATGGGTAACCAGGGGATGCAATCCCAGGGTTAATATTCAAAGCATAAGAGGGGACGTTAGAAGAAATGTTTTCATATAAAGACTTATTAGAATTATGACATATGTTACCACAAGTGACTATTTTAACTGAGTACATCATGACTTTTAAGAGGCAATTGGAGGAAGAACAATGGATTCAAGGAAGGAACATAAAAAACATGAAGCTGGCCATGACACACATTGGGGGGAATTTTATGCTATTCCCTGTGGGTGGTATGCAGGTGGGGAGAGCATATAATCGGGTGGGATGATGGCAGGGGGACCCCACCAGCATCCTACCTCCACCAAAACTAAGTCCGGGTGGGAGGTCCTCCTGTCCCACCGCCAACTGAGGCCCTTAACTGAGCAATTAAAGGCCTCATCCCACTGCCGCCATAGTTAGCTGTGCGGCGGGCGGCCCAATCACCGCGTGGGAAGCACGGCACGAAAACCGTGCAGACTACCTGCAGGCTCTGGGGGGTGGGGGCCCTCGTTAAAAGGCACAGTGCCTGAACGAGGGACCCTGCATCAGGTGGGGTGGGCCCTGTTGAGGACCACCTTCTGCCCTTGGTGATGACCCCCCCGCCCCATACCCTCTCCACCATGACCCCCAGCCCGTGAGAACCCTCCCGCCCTGACCTATCTGGATCCAGCGCCACTCCTGGGCCTCGGCTAGATGTTCCACTGGCAGCAGCCCACGCCTCCGCAGTGGCGCTGCTCAGTTAAAGGGCTGCCGGCCTCTGATTGGTCGGCAGCTCTCAGAGGGTGGGACTTACATCACCAGGGTCCTTGATCCTGTGAAGGGTTCACCTCTTTCCAGTTAAGTGCCTAATTGACAAGTGATTCAGCGGCCTCCCACAGCAGAGGCAACGCAGGGTTCTCGGTGTCACTTTTGCCGGACATCGAAATCTCTGTCACCTGGATAAAATCCCAGCCATTGGTTTTAGTTCACTCAAAACCCATTCACTTACACAGAGTTAAAATTGGGCTCAATGGGACGAAATGGCTTTGAGTCTTCTTAACTTTCCATGATTCTATGATGTGGATCTGTGGCAGTGACAGCAAGTGAAAGCTGTTATTATGTGATATAGGTTATGACTGGCCAACCTTTTTGTGCACAGCTTATGTCCTGGCCTGTCACAACACTTGAAAAACATCTCCACTATTCAGGCTGGCTCAGTTGCCGTGAAATTGAGATGATTGCAGTTAAAATAAAGACTTGCATCTAGAAAGCGTTTTCCACATCCTCAGGGTGACCCAAAGTGCACCACAGCTAATAAAATACTTTTGAAGTGTAGTCACTGTTGTAATGTAGGAAATGTGACAGCCAATTTGCACACAGCAAGCTCCCACAAACAGCAATGTAATAACAACCAATTAATCTGTTTTTGTGATTGAGGGATGAATATTGGTCGGACACTGGGGAGAACTCCCCTGCTCTTCTTTGAAATAATGCCATAGGATACTTCATATCCACCAGATAGGACAAACACATCTTAGTTTAGCACCTCCTCGAAAAGACAACACTGCTAACAGTGCAGCACTCCCTCAATTAAGGGCCTCTTACCAGTGACGGGGGTGGGGAAGGGTGCCTTGTAAGACGAGGCGCCTCCGTGCAGGCTTGGGAGGGGTCCCTCCTTTGTTGACAATTTATGGCCCATGGAAGACCCCCACTGGGAAACAGTTCACCCCCCGGGATGCCCCCTCCCGCTGGACTGCATGACCACCCCCTAGATCCCCCCTCCTCGTCGGGGCCTTCCGGACTGCTCCCAGCGACTCTGCCTCACCGACCTCTGGTCTGGAGTTCCAGTGCTGGGCCTGGGTCCGAGGCCTCTGCAGTACCAGCAGTGGCCACTGCTCCCAGTGGTACTGCCAATACTGCTGAGCTGCTGGTCCTCTCATTGGCTGGCAGCTCATGGAGGCGGGATCCCCGTCCCTTTAAACTTGTGAAAAAGACTGGTGGATCACTGCGGTGGAGGGGGCTGAGGGGGGGTGGGAGGCTCAAAAAGGCCGAGGCAAGGCGCCAGCACAAAATCCAGCCCAGTGTTTTTTGTATTTGCTTCATGGGATGTGGGCGTCGCTAGCAAGGCCAGGATTTGTTGCCCATCCCCTCATTGCCCTTGAGAAGTTGGTGGGTGAGTGTAATATCCTCCCAGTATCGGGAGCCAAGTCCTACAATCAAACATACTGTAGGAAAGGTTGATCAAACAAACCAAGGAAACGCCAAAGTGGTGGCCTTCATATCAAGAAAATGTAACAAGTGTAGCAAAGTGTAACTAGATAACTCTTTTGCCAAAACAAATACAACTTTTCAGTGTACTTTGAGAACAGATAGATAACATTTTAAGCGTCTAACTGTATCTCGCCAGAACAACGGACGTATTAAATACTCCAATTGTAGACTGGTGCAGGGAGCACCTGGGTACAGCTTGTGCGAGCAATGTGAATTTTGGTCATTACTTTTATTGACATGACTCTTCCATTGATTGGCAGGTGGCATAACCTGCCTTTGTTCCACTCTTTTTCTTGCTGTGAATGGTGCCCAAAATTCTGACCAGCGTTCACCCTTGGCAGGGCCTCGCAACGCCAACAAACCATAGCATTTTGTGGCTAAGGAAAAATTCGGGAAAGAGGGCAAGTGAAACTAATTGGATAGCTCTTTCAAAGAAGCTTAATGGGCGGAATAGCCTCTTTCTGTGTTGTAAGAATCTGATTCTATAATAGCTCATGAGTGGTGAAGTCACAGCAAAGTTATGGCCCTCCTCACACATGCATTAAGGAGAATACCTGATGAAGAGCTTTTCACCCCAACTGGGCTCGTTTAATAACTCAATGGCTATTGGTGAATTGTGGGGTATGGGTCAGTGCTACACAGTTGAACAGCCAGTCACAAAATTACGTTCAAGACACTGGACTTCCCAACAACGCGCCCCTCACCCACAGTCCACATTTCACGTTTCGGATGAGACGTTAAACCGAAGTCCCATCTGCCCACTTAGGTTGATGTAAACAATCCCACTATTCAAAGATTAGCAACAGAGTTCTTCCCAGTGCTGCGGTCAATATTTACCCCTTAACCAATACAACGAAAGCAGATTAGCTGCCCATTATCAGATTGCGGGTGGTGGGATCTTACTGTGCAGAAATTGTCTGCCCGGTTTCCTACATTACAATCGTGACTACACCTCAAAAGTACTTCATTGGCTGTAAAGCCCTTTAAGACATCCTGAGGTCATGAAAGGTGATATATAAATGCAAGTCTTTCTTTGTTTTCACTTGATGGGCTGAATGGCCTCCTTCTGTACCACAATGACTCTGGCTCTAACCCTCAGTTCCCAGGATAATCACTACAATACTATGTTCTGTTTCTCGACTATTGCATTCCCAATTTAATTCACCATTACATTAAAAGCACATATTATTTGAATAGATTTTTTTATTTTTCTTTTACCCTCAGATAACTCATTTTAAACAGTGGACACTTCATTCTGCTATTTTCTGAGTAACCTAATGCTGGCCCAAATTCAGTGAAGGTGCAGCAGAGATCTTTGAACAGCAACCAGGATACCATTATTTAGAGGCATGACCCTTGATCTTCAAAGGCTGTGAAAGGTACACTCTATGTTCTGCACTGAGAGGACAATAATCTATACAAGTACAGAACACAGAGTGAACAAACACATGGAGGTGCCATTCTTTTCAGTGGTTGTTCTAAGATTATGAGGTTACATGCTGTATTATATCTGTGTACTGTCCTTGTTTAGAACACTGTACTTGGCGTACAATCAACAGTGTACATTTCACAACCTTTGAAGTAACATTGAAAGTTATGCCTCTAAGTAATGGGATTTTGACTTGCCTCACTACCGAATCTGTCAGCGGCTGTCTATCTGGGAGTCTGCACAATGAATTGTTCAGTGTTTATGCCAAGTTATCCATCTTCAGTGCTCACAATGTGGGTTCTGATGAAAGGGTCTTTTCTGGTCCTGCCCGAAACTCACATGTTATCAGTTGCGTATGAGCTTTGTCGCAGTTTACTGTGCAGTTTCCAGAATGAGGGAATAGTGAGGGGTGGTGGGGGGAGGGGCAGTGGAGGGAGTAGCGAGGTGGGTTTGCTAACATTACAGCAGCTCATGGCGTGCTATGTGCACCTGCACCCAAATAAGAAAACTATCCTATGAGGTCAAAAAAAAAGCAGGTTTTTCTGAGCTGTGGGAATGATCTGGAAAAGTCTAGATCTAAATCTTCTTTGAATCTTGGCTTCAAATTTCTGGACTTATCTCAACATCAAGAAGACACTTTTGTTCTGGACTACACTGGTTATAAGGAAGGCCCAACTTTGTCTCTGAACCGCTGCTCCGTTATGATATTTAAAGTAGCTTTGATCAGTTTACTGCCCTTTGCTCATCACTGCTGTGATTGAGAGACTTCAGCCTCCTGCTGAGCCTGTGGCTGACCACTGGATAGACTGGTTTGTTGCTTCAGCCTGTTCCTGGCTGAGTTCACTCCTAAGAGCCCTACAGTTATCTCAGATTGACCACCTGAGGGTGCAGTAGTTGGAGGGTTCAGAGGATAGAGGTGGCAACGTGGAGGTGGGAAGCAGCGACCTGTAGCTGCTCCCTTTGCACACCTGGAAGACAAGATCACACCTACTTTTGTTCTGATCTTAGGCCCTGCCGATGAACATTAACAACAACATTAAGAGCTAAGGGAGTAAACCCAACAAAATCTGGAGTGGAGTTCCATCGTGCAATTGGTGTTTCCTTCAGCTAGCACCTTGCAGCAACTCCTAGACCCAAATAAGCCCCAGACGTATAGGCTTTCGTCTTTCGTCTAGACACCAGCCTATGAGGCCGAGAAGGAGGTGCAGATGCTAGGCAAGTCTGCATCTCCTAAAACCATGCCTAGGCTACACAGCAAACAAAGACCATTCGGCTTGGAAGCTGGAATCTGAGAACTATGTGTCCTGGAATGAACAATGACCCACACTCGACAGCCAGTGTACACAAGACAGCCCTGATCGAACCTGAGCTACACAAGCTTGGTGTCAACATCGTCGCTCTACAAGAAACCAGATTAGCCAACACAGGCTCTATCCGAGAGGCTAATTCCACCTTTTTCTGGCATGGAAAGAGTGCTTAAGATCGCTGTGAGCATGGTGTAGGTTTCGCTGTGAGAAACCAGCTGACACAGTCAATTGAGACACAAGTATCAACCTCGGAGTGGTTATCATCTGATGAAAGCAGTCAACATTGTGACAAGGTATCATGGCATCACCCAAGATCACCAACTAGACCTAGTCATCATGAGAAGGCGCAATCTGCCCAGTGTTCTTCACACCCGCACCTACCATAGTGCAGATTGTGACACCGACCACTCTCTTAGCAGCAGCAGAGCGAAGGTGCAACCACAGCTCCAAACACGACATCCCACCACACATTAATATCCCTTGCACAAGCAATGATGCCAAATACCAGCACTTTTCACTCTCACTAGAACGTTTACGACCCACCAAAACCTCAACGGGAAGCGCCGAAGCTCAATCATCTATCAAGCAGCAGAAGCATCATTTGGTAAAGGCAGAAGCCGCAACAAGGGTTGGTTTGAGACCTACTCAGCTGAGATGAAATCTGTCATTGATGCAAAACATAAAGCCTACATGATGCACAACCTGAAAATAGCCAAGACAGCCATGCAAAAGACAAGGAGATACTGCGCAAACACTTGATCAACTTGTGTCTAGAAATCCAAACTGCATGTGACAAAGGAAATCTACAAGCTATGCACAAAGGGATCAAGAGGGCACTTGGTCCTGTCATCTCCAAAATTACTCCCCTGAAGTCAGCAGATGGTGAAGTACTCAACGACAGAAGTAAACAGATGTCCCGTTGGGCTGAACACTACTGTGAGCTGTATTCCTGTGAGTCAGACATCTCCCAGTCTGTGCTTGACCCTCTCCTGCAACTTCCTGCCATGGATGAGTTAGATGAAGAACCCTCATCACTGGAGCTCGAGATGGCCATAGACCACCTAGAGAACAGAAGGGCACCGGGAAAGGATGGAATCCCAGTCGAACTGCTCAAGCATTGAAAGTCCCATCTATTGCCACATCTTTATGATCTTCTCCTTCTCTGCTGTTCCACCGAAGATGCATGATGCCAAAATCATCAAACTATACAAAAACAAAAGTGACAGAGGAGTCTGCGACAACTACAGCAGCATCTCACTCCTTAGTGTCGCAGCAAAAGCCTTTGCTAGGGGTCATACTTAAAAGACTATTTACTTGCAGACTGAGTGTACCCGGAAGCACAGTGCGGTTTCTGTGCTGGCAGATCTACTGTGGATATGATCGTCTCCATACACCAGCTACAAGAGAAGTGTAGGGAACAGAGTATACCCCTTTACCTTACTTTCGTAGATTTCACTAAGGCGTTCAACACCGTCAGGCTGAAAGTGAAAACAAAAACACATCACATCCTGATCAGAGAATTCCTCTACGCTAATGATGCTGCACTAGTCACTCACACAGAAACTCAGCTACAAAGATTCATACACTGTCTCTCCCATGCCTGTAACTTGTTCTCTTCACCTATAAGAATCAAGAAAACCTTGGCGTTGGGACAAGGTGTTGCATCTCCACTCCTGATCACACTGAACACCCCCCCCACTGGAGGTGGTTAGCATTCTGCTACCTCGGGTCCACTTTTTTAAAAATTCATTCACGGGATGTGGGCGTCGCTGGCCAGGCCAGCATTTAATGCCCATCCCTAATTGCCCTTGAGAAGGTGGTGGTGAGCTGCCTGCTTGAACTGCTGCAGTCCATGTGGGGTAGGTACACCCACAGTGCTGTTAGGAAGGGAGTTCCAGGATTTTGACCCAGCGACAGTGAAGAAACGGCGATATAGTTCCAAGTCAGGGTGGTGTGTGACTTGGAGGGGAACTTGCAGGTGGTGGTGTTCCTATGTATTTGCTGCCCTTGTCCTTCTAGTTGGTAGAGGTCGCGGGTTTGGAAGGTGCTGTCGAAGGAGCCTTGGTGCATTGTTGCAGTGCATTGAGAACCATTGTCTGTGTAAGAGGCAGCACTCCACTCCACCCCTCACACCCCTACTCTCTCTAGCAAAATTCCAGAGACCCAGAGAAGCAACTTAAGCCTCAAAACAGAAGACCCCTGCAGCCTTCTAGTACCAGCGAAAAAAGTTTAAAAGTGTACACTGGGCCCCAACGAGAACTGCAAGACTTAACTCTAATCAAGGTCTTTACATCCAAAGACAGTAACTGTGTTCCATTTACTACTCCAACACCCCCTCCCCCTTAATTCTTTCTCCTCCTCCGTATCTCTTTGTGTCTTTATCGCATATGTATGCTAGCGTGGTTCTGTCACGTATTTTTAGTAACTTTAACTGAGTTATAGTGATTAGGTTAATAAACTTGCATCTTTCTTGTTTAAGCCTAAGAAAGCCTGCCTCATTAGTTCCTTTACAATTACAATTAGAGAGCAGTAAGGACTCACTGAGGTGAAGCTAAAAACATTGTTTTAAAAGTTAAACTCTGTTACAGCCAAACCAGAAAAGGGGCCAGAGATGCACCCGAGACCCCTTGCTCACCTGGTCGTAACAAGGGAGTCAGGAGGTGAGTTACTCATCACAGATTTCCCAGTCTGACCTGCTCCAGGGTTTGGAGAAAGCAGGCAGTGGGATTTGTTTTTGTGGATTTTTTTGGGTATTGATAACATAGGCAAGACAGTATATAATACTCATCCACAGTCGCCCCGAGGGCTACATAACAAAACTTAGTGTCAGTTCCATTTCCATTAGTTATTTGCACTCACAACTCTAAGTCAGCAGGTTGTGGGTTCAAATCCCCACTTGAGGCCTTGAGTTTGAGCACATAAGTACTAAGATCTGCAGTGTCAATACTGCTGTCTTTTGGAATGAAATGGGGATGAACTGCAATCTACCTTGCATACAGCAACTGACTGTGGACAATGCACCATCGGCAATTTACTAGTGCAAACAGATTTCCAGCATCTGCAGTATTTTGCTTTTAAACAAAAGAAAGAGATATGTTGGTATTTTTGAATGATGAATTCAAGACAGTATTATTGCCTAAAAGGTGTAAACAGATATCTGGTACCTGTTCAGGATTCTGGAGGGCATCTCATTTGGATAGAAATGGCTATGAAACATAGTTGATACAGCAGTCTTAGAGAGACTTCTCCAGTCTGCTCACCAGCTCTCAGCAGGATGCAGGATCTTCCACAAAATTCAGTGTCACCCAGGTAATTCTACCACCCTCCCCACAGCACTAATTCTTTTCTATTTTGCTAGTTTTATACTCTAGGTTTGTTTTACTACAAACACACACACTTGTAAACTTGGAATAATATCTTTATTGCATATTCTTAAATTCAGGTAAGCATCAATCCTTTTAAAAACGGGAAAAATTTGATGAAAAATTCCTTGAATTCCATTTGCTCCGAAATAGATTGTCACAAATTTGGACTGTTGAAGAGTCAAAAAAAGTCAGATACAGAGATGTAAACAATGTATGGTGCAAATTACAAATAAACAAGTTTGAGCAAATTCCAATACATGCTGAAATACTGATTCAAAACATATCAGTATGGAGAAAGTATAATCAATAAATCAAATAACCTGCTTCACGTTTTTGTTAAAAAGTCATTGGAATTACACATTGATGTAGAGGATTTCTTCCTGAAACTTGTATTAACAGATTTCTAACTTTGTATAATGTAGCAACAATTAGCACACAAACACGTTTGAGTGATTTATTCAGTCTTTTTTTTTTTGCAGGCATTTCCTTGTAAGTTGTGCCCAAAACCGATTTCTGGGTATTGAATTCACCAAATAACTTGAGGTCCAGTGAACTCTTTGCTGGTAGTTTTGGGCCATGTTAATGATTGGCTGCCTTCATCATCAGAGAGAGTGGGTCAGTAAACTGCTATAGATGTTTTGAACACAAAAGGCAGAGGTGTTTCAACAGCACATACAACAAATAAAATTACCTTCTCTATCCGAAAGAATGCTTCACAGTTTTCCGTATGTCAACAAAAGTGAAGAACAAATTACAGAGAGAATTTGCTTGTCCAAATTATTGAACTATTCTGTCAAATGTTCATTCAAGAAGAACTGATAACAGTTTATAGCTTCTGAGAATTGATTAACAAAATAATTTGACTACAAGCAGCAAGTGAAAACAATGGGGCACTTTGCAGAGAAATTCCAGAGAAGCAACCAGAAAAGGTAATTAGCGTCAATCTACCATAGTAGCTAAATAGTAAGTAGACACAGTATACAAGCTAATGTCAAATGTTTGAGATGGAAGTCCCAAACAGGCTTCACATATAAAAGCACAAATCTTAAATGGACGTATATTAAAAGATGTGGACCATTGGGGAAAAAAAACAGTCCCGCTGCAAATGGTACGACAGAGCATTTCAAAAATCAAAATTTTACAGTGGAAAATACATTTGACAATAATGCTTTAAAAAATTAATTGCATGTTTTAATAATAACTAATTGCACATTTAGCAACTAGTTGCAAAGGGCTCCTCAGAAAGTGGGAACAAATACCTCTGAGTTACTACAACGTACAGTTGTTGCTTCCTGTCATAGTAGTCTTACCCTTAAAGCTTGTGGATGGTCGATGATACTCCAACGGAGATTCTGAAATGTTGGACCTGAATTTATTTTGATGTAAAATGAGCAGAGTCTCCATTTTCTGGAGATAATCCCTTGCATTAATTAGTTTTTACTTCGGTGCATAGAATCCTGCATTCACTCTGGTGACAGTTGGTCCCAAAAAAAATCATTTGGCATTCTTTCATTCTTTGGCAGATTAATATGCTGCATCAACTGTGAACAAGGTGCAATTTTTCCAATGCAAGCTGATCGGTTTACACACTACTTCCAGTCTAGTGCAATTACAAAGCTCCCTACTATAAAAGAATACAAGAATAGTCAAGGATGAGAAAAGGCAAATCAGTCCTTTGAGGTTTGATCCTCTAGTACCTTGCCCTCTGCTGGTCCAGCATCCAGGAAATGGAATTTAAACGTGATGATGCTAATGCTGCTCTCAGAGCTGTTTGCAAGTCTCCCTCAGCTAAATCCATTTCATTATTGTAAACTTATGTCACACTTTCTTCACCCAAATATGAAATACATCACATGTCAGCAATGAAATTTCATATCATTTGTCTGCCGAATAGCGTAATTGATTTAAATCTTCCATTGATTACAATTTAATCCATTGATCTAAACCCTCTCTCCCTACTGCTCATTTTATTTGGTCTAATCGACTAGCACTATAATTGGTTTCAGCATTTTCTATAATTAGAAAAAAAAATGGTCCAAGCAGTCATCCTCGGTGTACTTTCTGAAAAGTCCAAGTAGACAATACCGTAAGGAGTTCCACTATAAATGTGTAAAAATAAAAATTCAGAATCCAACACATCTCTGATGCACACTTTGCTACAGATGTAAAATATTGAAGTATTATATCATCTGCTGCTGCCAGTCTACATTAACCCATTAACTGACCACAAAATGTGCCCATTCATAGCCATTCCACCTTGTGGCCCTAATAGATCATAACTTTACTTATGCAGCAGAATAATTCACAGGGCATTAACATGAATAATGTTCCTGTAGTTGTACTACTCTCCAACTTACCATGAGCAATGTCACAGAAGATCTGCTGTTCTATTTAGAACATCTTCAGAGAAGTGGAAGAAACTTGTTTGGCAGGATTCTCCACTTCTGAAGTTCATGCTGGGTTCTTCTAACTGAAGTTATGACTCTTTAGAATGATTTCCATCATTTCACCAGTTACTGATGTTAGGCGAATGTAATTGCCTGTAATTGCCAGGATCAGACTTGTCCCCCTTTTCAAATACACGTTCTAGGTTTGCTGGCTTCCAATCCTGTGCAACCGCACCAATTCACCAGGATTTTTTAATCACTGTAACTAGTGTCCAATTTTCTCCCTTACCTTCTTCAGCCATATTGACATAGGTTAAGGGGCCCAAGGAACCTTGTTAGTTGTCAGTCCCTTTAACCCCACAGGTAGTTCTGTCACACTAATTCTGAAGTGCTCCAGGATATTCGGTGTGCTATTAAATTTGGAAACCAATTTGCTTCTTCATTGACTACTAAAAAAGAATTCATAAAAAATATTTTCATTCTAGGTAAAATGTGTCAATTTAGGGTAGCTACTCACTGAAATAAAACACACATCAGGGCAAGGATCTAAAGTAGAACATGACCATGCCTTTACAATTGAACAGAACAAAGAGCAACGACCCTGCAGAATGTATAGGACCTTGTGCAGCCATTTGTGCCAAGATTGCACAGCAGTGCATGATGTTGCATTGGAATTGGTGCCATACTGGCACTTTTGGAGCTGCATAGTGGTGCCAAAGGGGTAGTATAAAATTGAGAGGTTGGCATTGGTGTAAGCAAGAATATTGCCAATAAGTGGTTTGTGTTGCTTCACACGACCTGCAGGTGTGTCATGTACTTAAATGCTACTTTGATAACTTGCATCTGTATAGTGCTTCTGACACAATAAAACATCCCAAGGGGCTTTTACCTAGGAAAGTCTAAGCTTGTGGTGCTTAAAGGTTGACAAAGCATAGCCAGAAAAGAAATGGCTATAAGCAGGCCATTACAGGTAGTGAGTGTATTAGCATGGCAAAGAGGTTTATGAAGGGTTTACTCCAAAGAATAGCCCCAGCACAAGTGAGGAATGCCAGGGAATGGGGAGGGGGCAGGAGGACCATAAGGGAAGAACTGGGATACATAGCTTGAGAAGGGTGTAGGGACAGGTCGGGTGAAGTCATGCTGGACAAAGGTTTGCTAAACCAGAGTAAGATTTTTGGATTTGGAGTCATTGGCGCTCATCAGGAGTTGGTAGTTTGGGACAGGATGTGGGAGCAGAGTTTCAGACAAGCTGGAAGTTTGTGTGGGAAGGAGCTCGGGGGCCAGTGAGAAAGCAGTCCAGCCCTTTCAGCCTGCACCAATTAGATTATAGCTTATCTGTATCTCAATTCCATTTACCCACCTTTGCTCCATTTCCCTCAAAACCCTTACCAAACAAAAATCCATCGATCTGGGTCTTGAAAGTTCCAATTGTGCCAGCAGCCACAATGTTTTGGGGAGGGAACCGTAGATAACACCAAATAACTAAAGGCCCAGTGGATCCTTTGCTGGTAGTTTTCAAGCACATTAATGGCCAGATTTCTTCATCAGTGACAAAGCAGGTCAGCAAAATACAACACATGTTTTCACCACAAAGACAGCAGGCATTTCAATAGTGCGTGTAACAAGCCTTAATACCCAATCAGCTCAAGATTCCTTAACATTTAACAATAGCCTAGCTAAAACATTATGGATTAAGTTTGTGGAAATCTTCTGCCATGGACAAAATACCCATACATTGTCATCTACCTGGGATAGAACAATATTGAAACTAGCTATTCTATAACCAGTTGCAAAGGTGTATCAAAGTATGTTAGATACTCACTTCAATTGCAGGATTTAATTAAGATCTGTACAAAATTCAAAGAGATACTGGAGGGATAATGCTCCTTACTGAAGCAAAACTTGAGTGTATTTTCATCTGTGTACTATTATTGCAACATTTTACATCAATGTAGAGTTATTGTCCATGGGGCAGATTTTTGGAAAAAACATGACTTCTGATTCTGTCTTTCACTTAGTGGTATGTAATCCAACAGGGTAATATCATGTGTCTCAGTCACAGAAGGTACACGGAGGAACCACAGTTTTATCATTAGCATCTTAGCAGCAGGGAATGACTGTTAAAAACAGCACACCACTTTGTTACAATACTAACTGCTGCAGTTGCAAACTGGATCATCCCAGTTTTGCTATATACCTGGTATATATGCTGGGCAGTAATTCAGCTAGACAAACAGACATGAACCCCTGCCCCATCCCAATCCAGCTTTTTGTGCACCCACAATTATTATTAGTTACTGCAGCTTTTTTCCAAATATGTAAAGTTCTATGGTGAAAATGTTTTTCACTAATTGGCTTTCTACACGAGGCGAGTCCCCATTTTCTCTATTTTTCTTTTCATATCCCTTTCCTGCTCAAATGTTCTTTGTACAGTTACAGTGAAAAATGTTTGTTGACTAAACAGTAGGTTATTTTTTGTATTCCAGATACGATAACTAAGCTCATAAGCCCAATTTACAGAGAAAAATATTGGGCAGGTCTCTCACCTACAAGTTTAAAATTCTTAATCAAAAGCTTTCTACAACAGTTATTTTTGAAATGCAGAGTGAATTCCTTTTAGCTCTGGGAGCTTCACTCTTCACTTTGCAGCAACAGCATTGCACAAATTAGATGAGGTAGTCTATAAATTGTGTATTCTATGAGGACTATTTGGGCTATTGCAGGTGTTAGACCAACAGGTTCACATGAAACCTACTTGTAAGGCTTACATACATCATCCGCTTACTAAAACTGTGAAAGGGGATGGGGGAAGACGCAGGGCAGGGGCACGAGGGAAGATGCAGCATTTCCCATCAACATGAGTAGTCCTGATCTAACTTGCTGTAAAGAGCAATAGTTCATCCCATGTTTACTGTCAGCAAAAGAAAATGACTCAGATTTACATGATATACTGAATTGAACACAGATGCGAAAATGTCTGATCGATATTTGTGGCTATCGCAGCATTAATGTGGTTGTATTCTTTAAAAAATAGTTCTGCCATAAAAAATGAAGTTTGCAACACTTCATGTAGAAGTAATATTTATATAGCCTTGTTCCCAAGCAAGTCTACCCCAACTTCACTGTGTACAGATGTCAGCTCTTCCAGCAGTGGTTTATGACCTGCACATTCCACTCCAGGAGGTACTTTACAGTGACCAAATCAGAATACTGCACAGAATGGTTTTGGCTGCCAGGTACAGCAGCTGTCATCTCTAAACCTTGCATGCTCGAATAAGCCTCCTCCCCGTTAGTGTCCAAGATACAGAGGAGGCTTGAAGCAGGTTTGTTTCCGATCAATAATACTTTCACTTTAAAAGCTGTACACAAATCAAAAAACAAATACTTTCTTATTAAGATGAATGTCAGTACACTGGGTGGACTAGAAGAGTATTTTAACCATCTGACACATCAAGCCTGTAATGTCTGCTTTATGCAGCCCTGTGTACCTTGGTGATTTCTATTCCAGAATATTCATAAGGTATTCTATAAAATATCTGTGCTCCTCCAATTCTGGCTCCTTGAGCATATCCAATTTTAATTGTTCCACCATTGGTGGCTGTGCCTTCAACTGTGGAATACCCTCCATAAACCTCTCCACCTCGCTTTCCTCCTTTAAGATGCTCTTTAAAATCTCTGACCGAGCGTTCGGTCATCTGCTCTAATATTCCTAATATGGCGTCATATTTTGTTTTAGAACACTCCTGTGAAGCACCTCGGGATGTTTTAATCACGTTAAAGGCACTTTATAAATAAAAGTTATTGTTGTTGTTACATTCATTATGCATCACGTATAATCGATACGCTAATCATTGTCCCTGTGAGAGGATGGGCCAGTGTTTAATGTTCTGAAGATTATAGATTTGTATTTAAAAATAGACCAAAATCAAGAATATTCGGTTATTCCAAGTACACTGGGCGTAAGGAAATGTTTTGAGGTTACGCATGTTTCAATTGGTTTTCCCGTGTAATATTTAGCATTCTAAGTTTGTGCAGCTTAACCTTCATAGGTACTACATAGGGGCAATATGTTTGTTTTGAAATTTAGAAACAGCTTCCAGATAAAATTAGCTCCTCGAAAGGAGATTGTACTGATGCAGTAGTGAGGATGGATTAAAATATCCTAATAGTCAGTGGAAATTGCGGTTGTTGTAAATACTTTTTACTGGTCTTTCTTCAGTATTTCTGAAGGAAGTTATATGATTAACTTGGTCAGCTATCGTATCATTACAAATTAAGCCTGGATTATAGAATTACATCCAGCTTAGAGAGAGATAAACTAAAATTAACTAGGTGTAAAAAATGGCTTAGCATATAAGAAATGCAGTACGATGTAAAGAGCTTCTCTGGGTAGACTCCCAATTTGTTTCTCTTGTTTATTTTTCTTTGCTTTTCCACTTGGGAATTCTTAACTGCTCTGGTTCATTGCAACAAAAAAACAAAAACCTCACTTATAAAATAGTTTCATTTGTAAAACCTGAATTGTCATCAGTCTGAGCAGTGGAATTGGATATTAAATACTGGATGCACATTCTTTCTGTGGCTCACCACTGCCAGGCACGAGAACATTCTTGGAATCGTGATCCAGCATCTTGGTTGCGATTTCTCCTGCTGACGCTTTCTGCTTTTCCTGCCTCTTGAGTTTCTTGTACTGGATCCATGGGATAATGCAGAGGATTGCTCCTCCGATCATTGGTGGCACACCAGCAAGGTAGAACGCAAGATTGTACGTGCCCAGAGAGTCGCGCAGAAAACCTGAGAAAGGAACAAAGCAGAATGAGTTGCTGCATTTATAAGATCGCAAGATAATTACAGAGGAGGGAGGCCATTTGGCCCATCTTAATTCATTCATCCATCCAGAGAGATCCTAAATTCTACGCACTACAGCCTCCAATTGCTTCTTACATGATTCCAGGGTTTGCAACTCCACCATTTTTCCTAGAAGTCCATCCATATGTTGATTGCAAGGAGAAAGTTTTCCTGATGCCCATCTGAAATTTGTGTTTTATTAGTTTGAACTTGTGTCTCTTTGTCCCACTCTCAAGTTAATTCAAAGTAACATTCCAGAGCAACCCTTTCCACTCTCTCAACTTCCTTATGAATCTCAAGATCATTTCTTGGACATCTCATTTCCAGGCAGAAAATCCCAAGTTTCTTTAATCTTTCTTCATAACTAGAATCTTGACAGCAGGGATCAGCCTCTTCCTTGCACTTCAAGAGCTTTAGGTCTCCCTTGCGTCTTAATGATTAGAACTGGGTGCAGTGCTCAAGGTGTGATTTGACCAGACCACTATACTGTTTGGTAATGATGTCCTCTGATTTACATTCTATTGTTTGTTTATGGAGTTAAATATTCTTTTGATTGCTGCTCTCCAATGGTTGGAGATATTGAGCATCAAGCCTATTTAGACCAGATGTCTGCCAGCTTCATCCTTGACTTGATCAACCCCACTCGTTGAGTTTACGCGTTGTCTTTCTTCTTCCACATGCAGTACTTTACACTTGTCTGCCTTAAATCCCACCAACGACTATTCTGGTCACAGAATTGTTAAAGTGCAGGAGGCCATTCGGCCCATCATGTCCGCTATTCTGTCATTTCTAAGCTGACCCTTCCGATTCCGCTGCCCCGCCTGGTATCATCCATAAATTAGATTGCTTTGCATGGAACTTCTCAGTTGGTTGCACGTTATAGAGACTGTATTGGTCCCTTCACCACTCCTGGGCACGCAACTCAGTACTAGCTCCAACTCCAACACAACTCCTCAAACTAATGCTTTTATTTTTTTAAAACCTTCAGCCAACATCTTATCGAATTCTCAGGGATTACCCCAAATTCCTACAGCTGAGAGTTTAATATGGTATTGTGTAGAATTTTGTATAGTATGGAGTAGGACTAGACGTGCTGTTCACCTACAAACAAGGTCTTAAAATAAGAGAAATTAAATTATCGTGAAGTAAAAGGTAAACCATCCAATGATTTTAACGCTGTCTGGAGCGGCACCAAAGCCAAGTTCACTCAGTTGCTGTTAGTCTTCCAGTAAATTCACGTTGAGGCAAGTACAGTGTTCGCAACAATAATTTAACTAGCCATTTATTGATTTCGCTTTTTATTTTAATATGTGCAATTCACTGGGATAGAAGATAGGGAGAGGAAGAATTTTTCTCCCTCATGACAGTAAATCATGCATACTAGTGCAAAATCAACAAATGTTAACAAAATCCTGAGCATCAGGCATGCTATATATACACACGATTACTCAACACAGTTCTGCTAGTGGCTATCCAGAAAGCTAGAAAAAGGAAAAAAGAGAACAAGAAAGATTTTCATGCTGCTTTTATATTCTTCTTCGAGGGCTGCCTACCAGTTGCTGATAACAGTCTTACACATCCAGCAACAATCCTCTTGTAAATTTGCTTGATTTGTTAAGACTGGCAGCTCAGAAGGCCCCATCTTATCAGGTCTTCTACGCAGCCAGTTTTAGCAAATCCAGCTAGCAGTGCAAGAGCCTCTCTACGGCTAATGTAAAAGTATCTTAGAGAGACCAGGAGGGGCGGGGAGAGAGGGAATTTTCACTTTTGCTGCCTGTTTTACACATCTTCCCATTTTCAACGCCGATGGGGATGAAAATTAGACTGGGTATTAAATGGTTGATCAATCTGCTTCTTTTTCTTTTCTTTTGGGCCTCCTTATCTCGAGACAATGGATACGCACCTGGAGGTGGTCAGTGGTTTGTGAAGCAGCGTCTGGAGTGGCTATAAAGGCCAATTCTAGAGTGACAGGCTCTTCCACAGGTGCTGCAGAGAAATTTGTTTGTCGGGGCTGTTGCACAGTTGGCTCTCCCCTTGCGCCTCTGTCTTTTTTCCTGCCAACTACTAAGTCTCTTCGACTCGCCACATTTTAGCCCGGTCTTTATGGCTGCCCGCCAGCTCTGGCGAACGCTGGCAACTGACTCCCACGACTTGTGATCAATGTCACAGGATTTCATGTCGCGTTTGCAGACGTCTTTAAAGCGGAGACGTGGATGGCCGGTGGGTCTGATACCAGTGGCGAGCTCGCTGTACAATGTGTCTTTGGGGATCCTGCCATTTTCCATGCGGCTCACATGGCCAAGCCATCCCAAGCGCCGCTGACTCAGTAGTGCGTATAAGCTGGGGATGTTGGCCGCCTCGAGGACTTCTGTGTTGGAGATACGGTCCTGCCACCTGATGCCAAGTATTCTCCGGAGGCAGCGAAGATGGAATGAATTGAGACGTCGCTCTTGGCTGGCATACGTTGTCCAGGCCTCGCTGCCATAGAGCAAGGTATGTCCATTTTACCCTCAATAGTAAAAGTGAAATTTCACTCCACTGAGTGAAAGGGAAGATAGTATGCAACTCAAAGTAATGAGGAACAGATCCTATTCATTTCTGCAGACGTACTGGACGGTCAATGCCAGTTACCAATTTCCCTAGACTCTTTTTCCTCTATTTTCAAAAATTCAGAGCGTGCCCTCCATAACTAGCTTGGTTTTTGTTTAGTAGCATGTCTCAATAGCACTAGGTCATGTCTGATATAATGGCCTATACAATGTTACCACCTATTAATATTTCCTGCTTTTTCAATGTTCTCACATTGCTCAGGTCATATCCAGAAATGCTTAGCCAACTTTTCTCGTTATCTACTCTAGCACATTGCTTCCTCTCTTTAAAACTTTGCACACCACAAAACAAGTTTGCCATTGGGCATCAGAACAAAGATCACGTCTGCTCAATTGTCATTTGCTCCAAAGTCAAAAGTTCAAAATAAAAGCTCTTATCCTGGTAACTAATTGACAATTATTGCTGTAACTACGAGTTGATAGCTCCTCTAGTTTGAGAGCCAAAAGACAATTAAAAAAAAAATTGGAAAAAAATAAACTTGTAGAAATAATATAGGGCAGAGGGAAGGGCAAAGGAAAGGGGACTGAAACTAAATGGATTGCTCTTTCAGAAAACTATTACAGACATCTTCAGCTAAATGATCTCCTTTGGCTGTAAATTTTATCATCCTATGTAGAAAAGGCATAATGTCATTGTCTTCAGGATAGTTTACTGGCTGGAAAAATAACATAAAATTTCTTAATTTAGGGTGATTTGTTCAATTCATACATGCCGGCACGCTTAATGATTATCTATTAATAAACATAGTGAAGATCTGATATGCATACCCGTCAATCTTTATCATTATGAGTTCCTAGATCCACATTTACAAGGGAATCTGCCTCTATAAACTGTAGTTACCCTCTCCCTTCAATGGAGATACCAATAAGCCACCACTGGGTGCAGCTACAGTCCGGTAAAGGCCTTTTCAGGTCAGGAAAAAAAAACCTGACTCGAACCCAACAGAACCACATCGAACCAGAGCCCAACCCGGCCCAAAACTTTCCATTTTTTCCCGCGCCCGACCTGACCCAACCCAAACCCGACCCGACCTGACCCAACCCAAACCCGACCCGACCACCGGAAAGTTCACTTTACCTACCTTCTGAATCAGTTTTTCAGTTTGTGCAGATAAGCAACAAAAACTGTAATTGGACTTGAAAGGTTGTTTAAAAATATGAAGATTGGAGCCACGAAGTCAGTGATTGTTTGGTCACGAGTTAAACAGAAACCTATAGAGTTGTGCCCAGACAGGTGGTGCCACACTGTACCAGTATCTGTATTGCTTAAAACAAACACTGCAATTGCCCGGAGGCTCAAAAAATATTATACATTACCTAGATTCGTGCTTTACAGGTTGAAATACTTGCTGCAAGTTTATCCAGTGAGCAGCTGAGATGCAGAGATCAGGAAGGTCACGAGTGATTAATTATGAAATATACAGTATTTATATAAAAAGTATAAAATGATCACTGTCAGGACTCTACTCTACACACATACAGTACAGTACTGTATTTCAACCTATAAAGGAGGAGTCTAGATAATGTATAATGATATTTTCTGAGCCTTCAGGCAATTGCTGTGTTTATTTTAAGCAATACAGATAAAGTAAAATTACAAATTATGTCTGTGCACCTTGATCCAATTAACTCACAATCTCTAACCTTGCTTCACCTGTAGATGACATTTAGTCTTGACTTCAGGTGTGAAATTCCACAGGAAATTGACTAGCAATATAATTCAAATTGGCTTCTGGGAATGGCGAATGAAAAGGTAAGCACTCATTCATGCAATATCAGTATTTAAGGCAGAGTCTTCAATAAAATAATGATGTGAAGATGTTGTTTCAATATTCACAACTTGATATCGTGCTGCAAGACGACGATTGGTGAATGCACTCCTACTACTGAAGGCTTAAGGCAGCACTGCAAGGCTTACAGGCCTTTAAAAAGATTAGCAGTGTTTATTCCGAATGATAAGGCAAATGAAACGAAGCTGATAATGCCTTTCCCAAGTAGTGTTGCCAGTCTATCACTCCTCAGTTGACTCTCAATCCGGTGTCTGAATGAACTTAAATTGAGGTCAGCAGTGACAAATGTGTGGGTTCTGTTCCCAGCATGCCACTTGCAATACTCAGCAGAGTTCAAACAGGTAGGATTTTCTGTACCAAAGATACATAAATGGCAACTGACAGCTCAGAGAGAGGGTTTTTCGTTTTGTGGGAGGAGGGGTGAGGGAAGGCACCAGAAGTTCAGGCCCAAAAGTTCAATAGCAGGTTAGCATTTGGGCTCTATTGGCAAGACAGAAAAACACAGGCAAAAAAAAAAACACAGGAAAAAGATTTCATGCAGCCCTCCCTTCTGTCATCCTTATTCACAGGAATGGGAGCATTTCTCAAGCAATCTGACTACATTATAAGAAGCAGTGCTCACTTTTGTATGCCATCTCTGAGGATTGGTATCCACTTTTCATCAGTTGTGTAGCAGGCCTCCCGCCCACATACCCCATTTGAAAGAGAGGTGGCTCTTGCTATGCATCAGTACAACCGACGCTGGCCATCACATTACCAGCCCCTATATATGTCTGCCTAACATCTGTATTTCACAGCAATTCATTGTAAGAAAAGTGTTTGGAGATATTACTGGCAGTATATCGAATGAAAGGCTTTTATCATATGGATAACTGAAAGTTGAGCAACCTGATTAATATAAAACAGACATATAAAACTGAGAGAAAAGACCTGCAGTTAAAAAAAATACAATACAATGATTTCCATTCTGTTCCTACTAATCTCACTTGCCTTTGTGCTACTTCACTTCCTCTCCTCTACAACTTTGATTGTGTCAAGGTAATCCACATATTGAAAAAAATCAAACAGGGCAAATCTCGACTTTGCCCAAAAGTGTAAAATGGATGATAACAAATCAGCAGCCTATTTCACATCACTCATGATTTCCACTGAACTCACTCATTATAGCAACTGCCTTTCCAATGTACTTTTTGCAGCTATGTACAGATCTCTCTCTTCAGAGCTGAATAGCTGATACATCCTGTTTGCTACACAGCAACAATGACCAAGAGGTCTGTCTAACTGATGACTATGATAACAACCTGCATTTAATGTAGCACCTTAAAATTAGAAGAATCTCCCAAGGCTCTTTAAAGAGGCACAATCCAAAAGAAAAAAATGGAGCCGTACAGAAGGAGATATTAGGTGGGAACGACCAACGACTCTTTTTAAAAAGAAATTCATCGATGGGATGTGAGCGTCACTGGCAAGGCCAGCATTTGTTGCTCATCCCTAATTGCTCGAGAAGGTGGGGGTGAGTCGTTTAAAAATGTGTGCTTTAAACAGCGTGCTAAAGAAGAGGGAAGTGGTGAGATGGAAGAGTTTGTGGGGGCAGGTGGGTGGAAGCTGTTGGTCTGGAGGAGGTTAGAGGTAAGGAGGGGTAAGGCCACAAATGAAAATATGTTAAGCATGTTGAATGACTTGACCAAACAGCACTTTGTTGACTTTTCACCTAAGATTTCTAAAACTGCTGCTTTCGCTCAGAAGGTCGTTTTGCTTTGTCTACTCTTTGTCGGTATCTTTATATAGGGACACAGGGTGGAGGGTTACTGATATATTCAATAAACAAAAATCAACAGATGGATGCTGAAGAATTTTTAAAAACTTACTAAAATTACAACAGTTGGTGATTTTCATGGAGCTGCACCCACTCTGCTGCCGTAACTTTGCCAGAATTCTGGGAAGTGGGTTTCCGCAGCACTTCTGGTGAAATTCTGGCAGTGGAGCAGGAGCAGCTCTGAGCAAAAACCTGGACTACTGTAAACCATCCTTTCCAAATTCATGGAGTTCCAATCAAGGGTTTACATCCAAAGGGTCATAATCTGCCCTTTCGCTTGGCATGGGCTGATGAGTTGCCATTTCTAGCATTTTCTGTTTTTATTTTAGATTTTCAACATTTCAAGCTTTAAAAAAAAAATGTACATCTCTTTTGGATTGTTGGAAAACTGGTTTGCTAAACAATACCACTCGATTAAAAAAAAGCAACTGAAATTAAAATAAAAATCACATTCCAGACAGAATGTAAATTATGCTGGAGATGAGATCTGGTTTACGGGAGGACCGTTCTGCGGTAATCTTTATAGCAACAGCATTTAATCAATGACGTGGAAGAACGATGCAGCAAATAGTTCCAGAATGTAGAACCAATAGGAAGTGCTGATCAGTGCTACAATCTATTGAGACATCAAATTGACTGACAGACTGCTCTGGCACTTTCACATTAAATCAGGAGGTGTAGATTGCATGAGATTATTGCCTTTAGAACACAATGTGGTCTTAGAAACAGCAGAACTCTTTAACCTTCTCCCAAGCAGAAATTACATTTTTGTTTTACCTCAACAATAAAGCTCCAATTTAGCATGGGCCAGTGTAATCTGTAAAAGTAGTTCTGGAGTGCAGTCACAACGCACTGCTCCTCCCAGCAGTCACGGAGAATACCATGACAGGTTTGTGCTGCTACAGCATATAACATATAACCCCCAAACCTCATTTCATAAAACTGCGGGAAAATTCTTAAACTTATAGGGAGCCTTGCCTGTCCGACCTTCAGAAAGGATAGGAGTCGTTTCCAGTATGGCGCCCCTAACAGCAATATTAAAACCACCTCACGTGAAGAGGCAGTGAGGTGACTGAAGAAGTAAAAATGGTGAAAATACTATGATACTGAAATCCCCTTTCAGTGCTCCCAGACCCGGTGATACAGACAACCCCCCAAT
Organism: Heterodontus francisci; assembly: GCF_036365525.1. Classification (NCBI taxonomy): domain Eukaryota; kingdom Metazoa; phylum Chordata; class Chondrichthyes; order Heterodontiformes; family Heterodontidae; genus Heterodontus; species Heterodontus francisci. Next base: position 165,824,703 of record NC_090373.1, on the reverse strand, counting down.
CTGACTAAAAGACTGCTAGACCCAGAGACTCCACCGGCCCCCCCACCCCCTAAGCCCCTTCCCAGTCAATGCCCCTTGACCAGAGGCTCTCCTCCAGTGATTGAGAAGTCAAATGTTCCTTGTAATACACCTTAGCCCAACTCATTGTGAGTACCACTACAGGAAATATGCCAGATAAAAATAAGGGACAAATGAGACTTGTACTGGTATATGGAGTACACAAGTGGTTGTCCTATCTTGAACCATATGGGACAATTATACACCATCAACCCACACAGATCCCACAGGCTCTGATTTTAGCCTACTCTCCTGAGAAGGTGAAAGGGACACTCACCAGAAACTAGTGGGATTCTTCGTTACATATGCTGACATCATCAGGGCCCAACTGGTATTTAACTGTGAGCCTCAGCAGGGAAACCATTGTGGCTTTGCCTTCAGGCCAATCTAGCAGGAAAAGGAATGAAGGCCAGAAAAGGCCCAAAACTGGACATTTCTTGTGAAATCAAGAAGCTCAGGAACTGCTCTCAGCCTCACAAGGGAAATTCAGGGCTCCCAGGCTCTGGGCTTCTCCCCCACTGCTCCCCTGATTATGAGGCCTGAGCTCCCTCCATTCCCCCCACCCTGAACCACCCAATTACTTACCCGAGTGCTGGGGACTGTTTCTTCAGAGACTGCCACCCAACAACACACTCCTGCCCACTGGCTAGCTGACTTCTCCCACTGATTTCAGATGGAAGCTGAATGAGGGAACATTAAAATTCCTGGGACTCGCATGCCAAGGTCGTGGCGGTTTAGACACCCGCTATGGTCCCGGCCCAACTGACTTCCACCCAGAGTTAAAATTGGAGCTAGCTACGCAGTCATCTAGATTAGTATGGCGATGTTTCTAACAGATGGAAGATGCAGGAGACTGAATGGAAAGCAAATTCACAGTACAGCAAAGTTGAGTTAGTGGAGATTTAATCTAACAATCACTTTTACAAAGGCTCGGTGTAATTTATTCCTTTAACACTTTCCATTTGATAACATTTACCTCAGCGAATTATTGACTGCATATCTGACCACACACAACAGACCACTGCAATGCTTCAGAGGCATTGTTCCTCCATACAGGGAGAAAAAAAATCAATGGCAGTGCAGGGTATCAGATTTGCTTCAGGCCTCCTTTACTTAACTGGTATTAATCCCCTTACATTTGTCTTTTTGTGATAAGAGTTATCAACTCCAGACTCTATTTCCTTCTGATTATGTGCTGCTGGCTGTGATTTATAGTCCGATGTCAGATAATCTGCTTGCGCTTCTACCCACAGCACTGTGCAATCACTTTACCCAGCAGTGCTACCTCTGATGCCGTGCTTACATTAAAGCAATGATACAAACTGCAGATTCAATTAAACCAGCCAACAGGATAAAAGCAAGCCAGGCACCAGAGTAGCAGCAGATGTTGGTCCAATTGGAACAGAGATATCCCCGATCCCGGTGCTTGCAGTTAGTTTGTGAAATGTTGTGCTATCGATTTTTGTCTGTGGTGAAAAAGGAAATGGTGGGGCAACTGAAAGATCCCAAAGGTCATGACTCAGGTGACCAAGGTATAGCAAATGTACTAAAATAATTTTTTTCCCCCTGTGCTCGTGGAGGATACCACAAATTTCCAAAGTATTAAAACAAAATAAAAATGCAAATAAAATAGACACCCGAGCCTTGCCTTTAAGCCAGGGATCAGAGGGGTTGACGGGTGAACCTGCTGTTTGCCCCATTAGTGGCATAAGGCCAGGGTATTTTAAACACCACCATCCCTTTGCCACCCACCCCCCCATCCCCCAATCCTGAGCGTCATTACAAAATCCTTGGGCTGATCCCTGCCCAAACCCAGCTGGGAAGATGTACAGGGTACCCGAGGAGACGGTTCACCTCATCAGTCAGGCAAGAAAGCTGTGAGGGAAGCAGGATGATCTGTTAGGGACTGCAATCATGGTGAATGCTGGGCCATGAAAGGCCCAAGGATTCCCTGTGGGGAGCCTGGAAAAGCACTCCTGCATTAAGTTCAGTTATCACCGGATTTTGAATACTTATGAGGAACTCGTCTGTCTGCAGTCAGACCCTCACAAACTTCCCGAAACCTGGGAGTTGGAGATTACAGTGGCGAGAGTGCGTACAAAGCAAGATGCTAAATTGTTTCTCTAGTCCACTGTAGATGCCTTTTAATCCAGGATCCATGACAGCATTTAAAGGCATGTGTTCACAATCCTGAACATTTTTATACAAAATATTTTAGTTTAGGCAAGCACAGCTCTTTCTGCCTGAAATAAATAGTACTTTAGACGCTATAACTGGCAACTTTGACATTGACGTTAACAGCTATCCATTTGCATTTTCACTTTATAAGCAACTATCTGCTTTATTGCACTCCTGACTTGTGCATTATAGGTATTGGGTAGTCAGGTGAGCCACTTGTCAGAGATTAACCAGCATCTGACCTACTCTAGTAGCCACAGCATTTGTATGTCTGGTCCAGTTGAGTTTCTGGTGGTGGGGGGGGGGGGGGCGGAGGGGGGTGGCAGGAATCCCCCTCTATTTTAACTCTCAGCACACCCCGTTCTTACCAGGCACGAGGAAAGGTTACAATTAATTCTCAGCGTCTTGCTCGTTACTAACCTCCCCAGGTTGGAGTTGGCGACAGAGCAATCGACAGTTTCTATACTCAACTCATATGATGTCCAGGCCACATCACCAAGTGCCTTAGAGTTGCTACCTCATTGCAGCACTCTCGAGGCAAGATAAGAACATAAGAAGTACAAGAAGGAGTAGTCCATGCAGCCATCGAGCCTGCTCCACCATTCAATAAGATCATGGCTGATCTACAACTACTCCACTTTCCTGCCATATTCCCAAATCCCTCAACTCACTTGGGGTCAAAAAACCCTGGAGAACCTCTGCTGATGATTTACCCAATAAATCCAAATTAATTGTGCAGCTTCCTTTTTCTGCCTGGTTCCAGAATATGTGTTAACAGAATATGGGGCAGAAGGAAGCCATCCAGCCTATTCAACCTACTTTCAACAAGCAATCCATTTAGTTCCACTTCCCAACTCTCTCCCAATATCCCTGCAATTTTTCCTCCTTCAGGTAATTATCCAATTACCTTCTGAAGACTACTATTGAATCAGTTTCCAGTATCCTATCAGGCAGTGTAACAAAGTTTTTCCTCATATTGTCTCTGGTTTCTTTTGCTAAGAACCTTAAACCTAAGCTCTCTGGTTATCAACTCTTCAGCCATCGGAATCAGTTTCTCTTTATTTACTCTATTTAGAGCCTTCACAATTTTAAACACCTTTATCAACTCTTCTCTTAGCTTTCTCTGCTCCAAGGAGAAAAACCCCAGCTTCTCCAATCTATCCACGAAGCTGTAATCACTCATACATCCTTGGAACCATTCTAGTAAATCTCTTCTCTACTTTCTCTAAAGCCTTTACGTCCTTCTGAAAGTCTGGTGCCCAGAATTGGATACAATACTCCAGCTCGGGCTGAGCTAGTGCAGGGCTCAGTACTGGGTCTCTTGCTCCCTTGCTGTAGATCAGTGATTTAGAATTGAATGTAGGGGGCATGATTAAGAAGTTTGCAGATGATACGAAAATTGGTCGTGTGGTTGATAGTGTGGAAATTGAAACTATATCATCGTTCCTTCATTGTCAATGGGCCAAGATCCTGGAACTCCCTTCCTAACAGGACTGTGGGGTGTACCTACACCCCAGGTACTGCAGCAGTTCAAGAAGGCAGCTCACCGCCACCTTCTCAAGGGCAATTAGGGATGGGCAACAAATGCTGGCCTAGCCAGCGACGCCCACATCCCCCAAATGAATGGAATAAAAAGCTGTAGACTGCAGGAAGATATCAATGGACTGGTCAGGTGGGCAGAAAAGTGGCAAATGGAATTCAATCCAGAGACGTCTGAGGTAATGCATTTGTGGAGGACAAACAAGACAAGGAATATACAATAAATGGTAGGATACTGAGAAGTGTAGAGGAACAGAGGGACCTTTGAGTGTATGTCCACAGATCCTTGGAGGTAGCAGGACTGTACGCAAGATGGTCAAGGTGGCACACAAGATACTTTTCTTTATTGGCCGAGGCTTAGAGTGTAAGAGCAGGGAGGTTATGTGAGAACTGTATAAAACACAAAATAGACAGCAGCTAGAGTACTGCACACAGGTCTGGTCCACTACATTACAGGAAAGATGTCATCACACTGAAGATGGAACAGAAGAGATTTACAAGGATGTTGCCAGGAATGGAGAATTTTAGTTATGAGGAAAGATTGAATAGATGGGGGTTGTTTTCTTTGGAATAGACCTCAGAATCCATGTGCTTTATTAACTACTTTATTAACCTGCCCTGCCACCTTCAAAGATTTGAGCACAAACCCCTAGGCTTCTCTCTTCTTGCACCTCCTTTAAAATTGTACCAATTAGCTTGTAACCTTCCTTGTCAAGTGCCTCTAGGGCTCAAGGCAATATTAATATCGTACATGAGGTTAGAGGACTATCGACATATTTTGTGTTATTTCATACTTGTGCAAAGAAAATTGGAAATATATCATTCATTAGCGCTGAGTCAAATACCTGCAACACCCCCTACCCAACAGCACTGTGGAAGCACCATCTCTATAAGGACTGCAGTGCTTCAAGGCAGCCTATCCCCACATTCTCAAAGGCAATGCCAGCTCTGCCAGAGATGCCCATATCCAGAGAATGATTTTTTTTTTTTATAAAAGGCCTGGAATTTCCTCAAAGCTGCTCCCAATCTGCTGCCTTTACTTCGCAGAAGTGCAAAGCAAACCCTGTTCATACACGTGAGCAATAGAGTGGAAACAGCTGCAAAGCCTTAAGTTTTAATAACACACATTTAAAAAAGGATATTGATCATAATTGTATTAAATAAACTGGGTTATATCAGGGGTAAGGACATATGAAATAGGAACAGGAGTAGGCCATTCGGCCCCTCAAGCATACTCCGTTATTCATTAAGATCATGGCTTTAACTTCATTTTCCAGTCTGCTGCACATAACCCTCGACTCCCTTGCAGATCAAAAATCTAACTCAGCCTTGAATATATTCAATAACTCAGCCTCCACTGCTCTCTCGGGAAGAGAATTCCAAAAGGTTAATGACCCTCAGAGAAGAAATTCCTCCTCATCTAGTCTTAAAAGAGAGACCCCTTAATTTGAAACTGTGCCGTCTTGTTCTAGATACTCCACGAATGGAAACATCCTCTCAGCATCTACCCTGTCAAGCCCCTTCAGAATCTTACATGTTTCAATAAGATCACCTCGTTTGGGTTCTGACAGGGTCACTCAGCACCTGACCTCGTTACAGCCTTGGTTCAAACATGGACAAAAGAGCTGAACTCAAGAGGTGAGGTGAGAGTGACTGCCCTTGACATCAAGGCAGCATTTGACCGAGTATGGCATCAAGGAGCCCTAGCAAAACTGAGGTCAATGGGAATCAGGGGGAAAACTCTCTGCCGGTTACAGTCATACCTAGCGCAAAGGAAGATGGCTGTGGTTGTTGGAGGTCAATCATTTGAGCTCCAGGACATCACTGCAGGTCTTCCTCAGGGTAGTGTCCTAGGCCCAACCATTTTCAGCTGCTTCATCAATGACCTTCCTTCAATCATAAGGTCAGAAGTGGGGATGTTCACTGATGATTGCACAATGTTCAGCACCATTCGCGACTCCTCAAATACTGAAGCAGTATGTGTAAAAATGCAGCAAGATCTGGGCAATATCCAGGCTTGGGCTGATGTGTGGCGCAAATGTTACTTGCCACTTAAGTGCCAGGCAATGACCATCTCCAACAAGAGAGAATCTAACCATCTCCCCTTGATGTTCAATGGCATTACAATCGCTGAATCCCCCAATATCAACGTCCTAGGGGCTACCATTGACCAGAAACTGAACTGGAGTAGCCATATAAATACCATGGCTACAAAAACAGGTCAGAGGCTAGGAATGCTGCGGCAAGTAACTGACCTCCTGACTCCCCAAAGCCTGTCCACCATCTACAAGGCACAAGTAAGGAGTGTGATTGAATACTCTCCACTTGCCTGGATGGGTGCAGCTCCAACAACACTCAAGAAGCTCGACACCATCCACAGCAACAATGCACCAAGGCTCCTTAGACAGCACCTTCCAAACTCGCGACCTCTACCAACTCGAAGGACAAGAGCAGCAGATGCATGGGAACATCACCACCTGCAAGTTCCCGTCCATGTCACACGCCATTCTGTCTTGGAACTATATCACCGTTCCTTCACCGTCGCTGGATCAAAATCCTGGAACTCCCTTCCTAACAGCACTGCGGGTGTACCTACCTCACATGGACTGCAGCGGTTCAAGAAGGCAGCTCACCACCACCTTCTCAAGGGCACTTAGGGATGGGCAACAAATGCTGGCCTGGCCAGTGACGTCCACATCCCATGAATGAATAAAAAAAAACATACCATTTGCCTTCCTAATTGCTTGCTGCACCTGCATGCCAGCTTTTAGTGATTCATGAACAAGGACACCCAGGTCCCTTTGGACATCAACACTTCCCAACCTCTCACCATTTAAGAAATACTCTTTTCATTCTTTTTTTTTCCTACCAAAGTGGATCACTTCACACTTATTCACAATATATTCCATCGGTCATGTATGTTCTTGCCCATTCACTTAGCCTGTCCAAAACCCCTGACAGCCTCTTTGCATCCTCCTCACAACTTACATTCCCACCTATTTTTGTGTCATCAGTAAATTTGGAAATATTACACTTGGTCCTCACATCCAAATCATTTATATATATTGTGAACAGCTGTGACCCAAGCACTGATCCTTGCACTACCCCACTAGTAACAACCTGCCATCCTGAGAATGACCCATTTATTCCTACTCTCTGCTTTCTGTGTTAACCAATTCTCAATCCATTGCAGTATATTACCCCCAATCCCATGTGCTCTAATTTTGTTCACTCACCTCCTGTGTGCGACCTCATCAAAACCCTTCTGAAAATCCAAATACACCCCATCCACTGGTTCTCCTTTAGCTATGCTAGAAGTAATGTCCTCAAAAAACTTCAACAGGTGTGTCAAACATGATTTCCCTTTCATAAATCTATGTTGACTCTTCCCAATCATATTTTCTAAATGTCCAATTTTCACATCATTTATAATAGATTCTAACATTTTCCCTACTAATGACGTCAAACTAACAGGTCTGTAGTTTTCAGTTTTCTCTCTTGCTCCCTTGTTAAATAATGGGGTTACATTTGCTACTTTCTAGTTAGACGAAACCTTTCCAGAATCTATAGAATTTTGAAAGATAACCACCAATGCATCCACTATCTCTATAGCCACCTCCTTCAATACTCTGGGATGCAGCTCATCTGGTCCAGGGGATTTATCAACCTTCAATCCAGTTAATTTTTGGAGTCCTACCTCTTTATTAATACTAATTTCTTTCAGTTCATTTTCACATCCTTTGGCTCCCTAGTATTTCTGGGAGATTTTCTGTATCTTTCTCCATGAAGACAGACACAAAGTAATTGGTTAGTTTCTCCATTTCCCTATTCTCCATTATAAATTCTCCTGTCTCTGGCTGTAATGGGCCCACATGTGTCTTTGCTAATCTTTTCCTTTTCACATACCTAAAGATGTTTTTACAGTCTGCCCTTTATGTTTCTCATTAGCTGCCATTCATATTCTCTTCTCCCTTTCTTTCTCAGTTTCTTGGCTATCCTTTGCTGGATTCTAAATTGCTCCCAATCCTCGTGTTTACCACTTTTTCTGGCAACCTTAAAAGCCAATTCCTTTGATCTTATGCAACCTTTAGACTTCTTTTGTTAGCCATGGTTGATTCAACTTTCCTGTTAGGATTTGTGTCTTACGAGGAATGTATATTTGTTGTAGACCATGTAATACTTCTTTAAATACTAGCCATTATCTGTCTACGGTCAAATCTTTCAGTGCATTTTCCCAATCCATCATAGCCAACTTGCCCCTCATACCGTCATGGTTTCCTTTGTTCAGATTTAAGATCCTAGTTTCATAATGAACTATATCACTTTCAAACTTAATATAAAATTCTCATATTACGGTCACTATTCCCCAAAGGCTCCTTTACAGCAAGGTCATTAATTAGCCCTTTCTCATTTCATAATACTACATCTAATACAACCCGATCCCTAGTTGGTTCTTCAACATACTACTCTAGAAACCCATCTCTCACACGCTCCAAGAATTCATCCTCCACAGCATTAGTGCTGATTAGGTTTACCCAGTTTATATGTAAATTGAAATCACCCATTATTATTGTACATGTTACATGCACCTCCAATTTCCTAATTTATACTATGTCCAACATTACCACTACTGTTTGATGGGAGTTGTTTATAGGCCAATGTTTGCTGCCCCTTGCTTTTTCTTAGCTCTACTCAAATTGATTCTACATCTTGCTCCTACGATCCAAGATCCTCCCTCACTAATGTACTGATCTCATCCCTTATTAACAGCGCCACCCCACCTCCTTTTCCTTTTTGCCTATACTTCCGAAATGACAAATATCCTTAAATAGCTGCATGCTAACTTTTTGTGATTCAAGTACGAGGTTACCCACATGCCTCAGTACTGCAGCATTCTGCAGTCTCTCTGCATGTAAATGATATTCTGCTTTTCCTGCCAAAGTGAACAACCTCACATTTTCCCACATTATACTCCATCTGCTAAATTTTTGCCCACTCATTTAACCAATTTATATCCCTTTGCAGACATGGTGTCCTCCTCACAAAGAGCCTTTCCCTTCATGGGCCACAGAGCTACATAACATGGAGCCTCAAGCCACGCATGAAGTTTAAATCAAATTAATTAGTATACACCTTAAACTGTGGACACAATGACAAACAGTATTTGGTGCTTTAAACTAAGATTCAATGACTCAAAGCAGACTCCTTCCCAACCTCCAGGCTCAGCAATTGCAAACAGAACAAATCAGCAAATAAGTAGTAAGTCCAAATATCAATTGGGGCTAAATGTGCCCCAAAGCTGGACACCCCTGGGTTACTTAGACAGCAATAAGATAGGAAAAATATTTTCACTTGTAAGATGAGGAGGATTCTCTCATCCCTGTTTCACTTGTACAAGAGTTCAAACTGTATTTCTTTCATTCTATTAACAGCTGATCCCACAGCAATTCCTGCTTCTCTTCATCAACCTTTACCTTCCAATTGCATTCCCAAGAGTCTCTGGCAATTTCCTTTATATAGGTTAACGGCTATTTTGTAAATTAAAGTTAGAATCTGAAACTTATTAAAAAAAATTTTTTTTAATGTTTTCTGTTTGTATTTACATAGGTAGGAACAGGGAGGAGGTCCTGCTGAAGGTGTATCAGGAGTTGGGCTCTAAATTGAAAAGCAGGACCTCAAGGGTAATAATCTCTGGATTACTGCCTAAACCATGTGCAAATTATCATAGGAGCAGACAAATCAGGAGAATTAACACGTGGCTAAAGGGCTGGGTGTGGGAAAGAGGGGTTTCTTTTCATGGGACACTGGCACCAGCTCTGGGACAGGAAGGAGCTGTACCAAAGGGATGGGTTCCACCTGGACAGGGATGGGACCCGTGTGCTAGCGGAAAGGGTAAAATAGTGAGGTGACAAAGGCTTTAAAACTAGTAAGATGGTTGGGAGGGGGGGGGGGGGGGGGGGGTGGAAGTGATCTACAAGAAAGCTAAGCAGCCTAAATGTAAACAAGCCAGGTAAAGAGAGCATAGAAAATAATAATGTACGGGAGGACATTGATGGGAAGGGAATAAATTGAGTTCTAAAACAAGAGTCTAAAACGATAGTTAAACATAAAGTGAGAGGAAATCCTATTAAAAATGAGTTAAACTGTACAGCAATGCACAGTGACAGTAATAAAACAGGGGAGCTGGAGGCAATCATGCTTTGGGAGGAACCAGACATAGCAGGGATTACTGAGACATGGCTAAGTCAGGACTGGGAATTAAACATTGCAGGGTATAACATATGTAGAAAAGATAGAGATGGAAAAAAAGGGGAGGTGGAGTAGTGGCACTTATTAGGAATGACATAATGGTGGTAGAAAAAAGGGACGCAGCTATCAGCAAGAAAGAAGGAGAATCCATATGGGTAGAGATTTTAAAAAGGATCAATCACACTGATAGGTGTAGTCTACAGACCACCTAATAGTGGAAAGGAGATGGTAAAAGAAATAAGAGACAAATTGGGGAATTGAGTAAAAACCATAGAATAATCATCATGGGGGTTTTCAACTACCCCGATATTAATTGGACAGAAGAGGTAAAGGGGATAAGGGAATGGAGTTCCTACAATGTGTACTGGACTCCTTTCTAACCCAATATGTGAAAAGCCCAACAAGATTCGCTATTGGATCTAGTAATTGGGACTGAATCAGAGCAGATAAGAGAAGTAAAAGTAGGGGAACATCTAGGCAATAGTGACCATGATATAATAGGTTTTAAAATAATAATAGAAAAGGACACAAGTATGACAATAACCAGGTGAACAGATTAGAGAAAAGCTGATTGAGGAGCTGCGAATCGAACTTTGGAAAATAAAATTGGCAATATTGGCAAACAATGATGTAGCATAATAATGGGAAACATTTACAATAGTGTTCAATAGAGTGCAGGAAATATATATTCTGCTAAAAAGGAAAGAAAAAGCTAAACACGAATGAGATTCCATGGATGAATAAAGCTATAAAAGGAACAATTGAGGGTAAGGAAGGAGCCATACATTAAATACATAAAGCAGAGGAGTGCATAATAAGAGAATACAAAGAGATTAAGAGAGAAGTCAAAAAAACAATTAGCAAAGAAAAGAGGAGCTATGAAATTAAATTAACACGAAACACAAAACAAATTAGTAAAATATTTTACAGGCACATTAATATAAAAAAAAAGGTTGGTCTGGGAATAAGGCCATTGAGATATAGACAGAATAATACAACAGGTAACGATAGACAGGTAATAGAAATATTAAATAATTGTGCCGCTTAGATATTTACGAGGAAGATAGAACAGGTGGATATGACATTGGATGAACAATAAAATAAGGGCATTAAAAATAAAAAAGGGGATATATTAGATAAACTAATCAAACTCAGAGGATAAAACCCCTGGTCCAGATGGATTGCATCCACGGATTTTAAAAGAATCTGAGGAAGAGATAGCAGAGGCAGTATTTCACATATTTAATAATTCATTAGAAAAATGTGTCATGCCAAGGTCTGTTGGATAGCTAATGTAATAACTATATTTAAGAAGAGGGGATCCCCATGACCAGGGTATTACAGACCAGTCAGTTTAACATCGGTGGTCGGAAAAATAATGGAGATAATAGAACATCTAGAAATAAAAAATATAACAAATAGACAGCATGGATTTCAAAAGGGAAACTCTTGCTTGACCAACCTTATTGAATTTTTTGAGGAAGTGACGGGGAGAGATGGTAATGCAGTCTTTCTTTCTTTCTTTGGCCTCCTTATCTCGAGAGACAATGGGTAAGCGCCTGGAGGTGGTCAGTGGTGTGTGGAGCAGTGCCTGGAGTGGCTATAAAGGCCAATTCTAGAGTGACAGGCTCTTCCACAGGTGCGGCAGAAAAATTTGTTTGTTGGGGCTGTTACACAGTTGGCTCTCCCCTTGCGCCTCTGTCTTTTTTCCTGCCAACTGCTAAGTCTCTTCGACTCGCCACACTTTAGCCCCGCCTTTATGGCTGCCCGCCAGCTCTGGCGAACGCTGGCAACTGACTCCCACGACTTGTGATCAATGTCACAGGACTTCATGTCGCATTTGCAGACGTCTTTAAAGCGGAGACATGGACGGCCGGTGGGTCTGATACCAGTGGCGAGCTCGCTGTACAATGTGTCTTTGGGGATCCTGCCATCTTCCATGCGGCTCACATGGCCAAGCCATCTCAAGCGCCGCTGACTCAGTAGTGTGTATAAGCTGGGGATGTTGGCCGCCTCGAGGACTTCTGTGTTGGAGATACGGTCCTGCAACCTGATGCCAAGGATTCTCCGGAGGCAGCGAAGATGGAATGAATTGAGACGTCGCTCTTGGCTGACATACGTTGTCCAGGCCTTGCTGCCATAGAGCAAGGTACTGAGGACATAGGCTTGATACACTTGGACTTTTGTGTTCCGTGTCAGTGCGCAATTTTCCCACACTCTCTTGGCCAGTCTGGATATAGCAGTGGAAGCCTTTCCCATGCGCTTGTTGATTTCTGCATCTAGAGACAGGTTACTGGTAATAGTTGAGCCTAAGTAGGTGAACTCTTGAACCACTTCCAGAGCGTGATCGCCAATATTGATGGATGGAGCATTTCTGACGTCCTGCCCCATGATGTTCGTTTTCTTGAGGCTGATGGTTAGGCCAAATTCATTGCAGGCAGCCGCAAACCTGTCGATGAGACTCTGCAGACACTTATCAATGTGAGATGTTAAAGCAGCATCGTCAGCAAAGAGGAGTTCTCTGATGAGGACTTTCCGTACTTTGGACTTCGCTCTTAGACGGGCAAGGTTGAACAACCTGCCCCCTGATCTTGTGTGGAGGAAAGTTCCTTCTTCTGAAGACTTGAACGCATGCGAGAGCAGCAGGGAGAAGAAAATCCCGAAAAGTGTGGGTGCGAGAACACAGCCCTGTTTCACGCCACTCAGGATAGGAAAGGGGTCTCTTGAGGTGCCGCTATGTTGAATTGTGCCTTTCATATTGTCATGGAATGAGGTGCTGGTACTTAGTAGCTTTGGTGGACATCCAATCTTTTCTAGTAGTCTGAAGAGACCACGTCTACTGACGAGGTCAAAGGCTTTGGTGAGATCAATGAAAGCAATGTAGAGGGGCATCTGTTGTTCACGGCATTTCTCCTGTATCTGACGAAGGGAGAACAGCATGTCAATGGTAGATCTCTCTGCACGAAAGCCACACTGTGCCTCAGGGTAGACACGCTCAGCCAGCTTCTGGAGCCTGTTTAAAGCGACTCGAGCAAAGACTTTCCCCACTATGCTGAGCAGGGAGATTCCACGGTAGTTGTTGCAGTCACCGCGGTCACCTTTGTTTTTATAGAGGGTGATGATATTGGCATCGCGCATGTCCCGAGATACTGCTCCCTCGTCCCAGCACAGGCATAGCAGTTCATGTAGTGCTGAGAGTATAGCAGGCTTGGCACTCTTGATTATTTCAGGGGTAATGCTGTCCTTCCCAGGGGCTTTTCCGCTGGCGAGAGAATCAATGGCATCACTGAGTTCCGATTTGGTTGGCTGTTCGTCCAGCTCATCTATGACTGGCAGAGACTGGGCTGCATTGAGGGCAGTCTCAGTGACAACATTCTCCCTGGAGTACAGTTCTAGGTAGTGCTCCACCCAGCGGTCCATTTGCTTGTGTTGGTCAGTGATTATGTCCCCTGATTTAGATTTGAGGGGGGCAATCTTCATGATGGTTGGCCCAAAAGCTCTCTTAATGCCATCATACATTCATCTGATGTTTCCGGTGTCTGAAGCCAGCTGAATATGACTGCATAGGTGTTGCCAGTAGTCATTTGCGCAGCGCCTGACTGTTCTTTGTGCAGTACTTCTGGCTGCTTTAAGTGCTGCCGATGTTAACTCGCTGGGGGCTTTCTTGTAGTTCAACAGTGCAATGCGCTTAGCGGCTATGACAGGTTCCAGCTCTTCAATATGAGATTGAAACCAGTCTGCATTCCTCTTCGCACGTTTGCCGTAGGTGGTCAAAGCTGACTCATAGATGGCGTCTCTGATGTAGGCCCACTTGGTCTCAGCATCCCCTGTGGGAGTGTTTTGAAGGGCTGTTACAAGTGAATTTAGACATTTTTGTAACAGCTGTGGGTGAGAAATTCTGCTCGTGTTGATGCGCGGGCGGCCCTTCTGCTTGGAATGATGCAACTTCTTTGGTCTGAGTCTAACCTTGCTGCACACCAGGGAGTGGTCGGTGTGGCAGTCCGCACTGTGGAAGCTGCGTGTGATTTGAACACTGTTTAAGGAGGCTCGCCTTGTGACGACGAGGTCTAGCTGGTGCCAATGACGCGATCTTGGGTGCCTCCATGAAACCTGGTGACAGGGTTTAGTGTGAAAGAACGAGTTGGTGATGCAGAGGTTATAATAGGTACACAACTCAAGCAGTCTCTGCCCATTCTCATTCATCCTTCCAACACCATCGCGCCCAAGGCAGGAGGGCCATGAGTCATGGTCGGCCCCAACCCTGGCATTAAAGTCCCCCAGCAGGAACAGGTGTTCGGTGTTGGGGATGCTGCTAATGATATTATGGAGTTGCTCGTAGAACTGGTCTTTAGCTTCAGGTGAGGAGCAGAGTGTTGGAGCATAGATGCTGAGTAGGTGTACTGGACCAGAGGTGGTGAGCAGTCGGATGGACGGTATGCGTTCCGAGCCATTTGAGGGAGGCTCTATCATGCTAAGCAAGGAGTTTCTGATGGCGAAGCCCACTCCATGCTGTCTTGGTTCTTCAGGATCCCTGCCCTGCCCTACTCTCTCAGTAATGCAGTAGATATGAATTATCTAGATTTTGAAAAGGCCTCCAATAAGGTGCCCTCTAACAGACCATAAATAAGGTGCCCTGACTCCGCATTCTCTGACAAGTGGCAGAATGGATGGCTAGCTGGCTTCAAGATGGAAAGCACAGTGTAAGGGGTAGCTATTCATTGGCAGAGGGTGGGTAGTGGTGTTCCACAAGAATTGGTGTTGGGGCCACTGCGGTTCATAATTTAAATTCAATGATTTGAACTTTGGAATCAAAAAGAGTTTCTAAATTTGCAGGTGACAGGGGGAAAATAGTCAAAAGTGAGGAGGATTGCAACAAATTATAGTAGAATAAACTTGCAGAACTGGCAAATGAAGTTTAACATAGATAAATGTGAGGTAGTACATTTTATAGTAAGAATAGTGAGTCTAGGTGGGGTAGAAGAACAAAGAGATCTCACAGTAGAAATACACAAATCACAAACAGTTCGCAAGGCCATTAAAGAAAATGCAAACCAAGCATTAGGGTTTATTTCTAGGAGGAACAGAATTGAAAAGTAGAGAAGTTATGCTAAACCGGTATCGAACCTCAGTTAGACCACACTAGAGTACTTACTGCATGCAGTTCTGATGGCCATATTATAGAAAGAATACAGAGGCACTGGAGAGGGTGCAGAGAAGATTTAGTTTAGTTTAGTTTAGAGATACAGCACTGAAACAGGCCCTTCAGCACACAGAGTCTGTGCCGACCATCAACCACCCATTTATACTAATCCTACACTAATCCCATATTCCTACCACATCCCCACCTGTCCCTATATTTCCCTACCACCTACCTATACTAGGGGCAATTGCAAATGGCCAATTTACCTATCAACCTGCAAGTCTTTGGCATGTGGGAGGAAATCGGAGCACCCGGAGGAAACCCACACAGACACAGGGAGCACTTGCAAACTCCACACAGGCAGTACCCAGAATTGAACCCGGGTCGCTGGAGCTGTGAGGCTGCGGTGCTAACCACTGCGCCACTTTACAAGGATGATACTAGAAATGCATGGGTATACATATCAAGAACAGAGGAACAGGCTGGGTCTCTTTTCTCTTGAAAGGCGGCAGCTGAGTGATGACCTAATAGAGGTCTTTAAAATTAGTCATAGAGAGATACAGCACTGAAACAGGCCCTTCGGCTCACAGAGTCTGTGCCAACCAACAACCACCCATTTATACTAATCCTACATTAATCCCATATTCCCTACCACATCCCCACCATTCTCCTACCTACACTAGGGGCAATTTACAATGGCCAATTTACCTATCAACCTGCAAGTCTTTGGTTGTGGGAGGAAACTGGAGCACCCGGTGGAAACCCACGCGGTCACAGGGAGAACTTGCAAACTCCGCACAGGCAGTACCCAGAACCGAACCCGGGTCGCTGGAGCTGCGAGGCTGCGGTGCTAGCCACTGTGCCGCTTCCAAAATTATGGAAGGTTTTGATAGAGTGGATCGAGAGAATGTTTCCACTGGTGGGGAAGCACATAACTAGAGGCCATCAATACAAGATAATCAGCAAGAAATCCAATAGGGAATTCAGAAGAAATTTCTTTATCCAGAGGAGTGGTAAGAATGTGGAACTTGCTACTACGAGGAATGGTTGAAGCCAATAACATAGATGCATTCAAGGGAAGGCTAGAAAAGCCTATGAGGGAGAAGGGAATAGGGGGTTACATGGATAGATTTAGATGAGGAAAGACAGGAGGAAGCTCAAGTGGAACATAAATGCAGGCATAGACTGGTTGGGCCGAATGGCCTGTTTCGGTGCTCTATAACTGATGTAATCTTGAAAACCAAAATGCCGGAGGAAATGCACAGTAAAGCTTAGAAGTTCTACACACTAAAACTGATTTAGCACTACAGAAGACGACAAGGCATGTCACTCATTTGTTTTAAAACGCTCATTCTTATTTTCAAACCCCTCCATGGCCTCGTCCTTCCCATCTCTAATATCCTCCAAACCTAAAAGACTCAGATCTTTTGCTCCTCTAATTCTGGCCTCTTGAGCATCCCCGATTTTAAATCGCTCCACCAATGACAGCTGTGCTTTTAGCTCCGTAGGCCCTAAGCTCTGGAATTCCTTTCCTAAACCGATCCTCTCTCTCTCTCTTCCTTTAAGATTCTCCTTAGAACCTACCTCTTTGACCAATTTTTTTTGGTCACCTGTCCTAACAGTTCCTATGTGGCACGTGTCAAATTTTGCTCGATAACATTCCTGTGAAGCAGCGTGGGAAGCTTTGCTAGGTTGAAGGTGCTACATAAATACAAGTTGTTGTTGTTTGTTGCACAAATAAACAACTCCTAAGTTGGTAATGTGGTAGTTTCCAATTTCTTCACCATTTGAATGATCAGCAGCACATGCCTAGGTGTCTTGTACAGGTCATGCTGTCTTACCCATTATATGTTGAACACTTGACTTTCAAATGTCAAAATGCTGATGGTATAGTTATTAAATAGTCAATGATTTCAGTATTAAAAAGGACAGTTTTAGTTTTGAGCCATCCAGAGAGACAATTGTACAACACTGCCCCATACCTGCAATTGGTGGGCCAGCTGTCATTGGAATGGACATCAACCCGAGAAGGAATCCTATAGCCTGAGATACATTCTCTGAACCCACGAGCTCAAAGGCAATGGGGGCCATGATTGAAATGAAACATCCGTCAAATAAACCCATGAAAAGGCAGACAGCAATAAGACCGCCAAAGACTCGGCACAGTGGAATCATCATGGACATCAGGCCGATGACAAAGAATGAGGCCACCTAAAATGAGAAAAAAAATCCTCGTCACCTGCTGCTCTTAGTTACGTGAAGAAAAGTATAAATGTTAATCAATTTTATTCTCGAATAGCATTCAGAATATAGTACAACGGAGGTAGCATTTGCCTATGTAATAAGATGAGCCAATTATATCATATTCTGGACATCAGTGCGGTATGGTATTATGCACGATACTGCACCAATGTGAAGTATTAAATGTCCCACTACTAAATGGTGCAGAGCTGTCTCTTTAAAACGTAGTGAAGTACTCAGGTGGTCTAATGTGCCACTTTAGCAGAACTATCCCAAAGTTCAGAGTTCAGCGAGGGGAACTGTGTGCATATAATAGAATTCTGCTTTGGGCAATCTCTAGACTATTGTAAGCAATGGAAACTATAGTCAAGAGTGCAGGACTATGTGGAGCTCCCAGTGACAGTGCTACCTCTCCAGGTTATGTTAATAATCCATAACGGAATCGAGGGATATGGGGATAGGGCTGGAAAGTGAAGTTGAAGTTATCAACAATGATCCTACTGAATGGCAGAGCAGGCTGGAGGAGCCATATCGCCTACTCCTGCTCCTATTGCTTATGCAGTTACTGCTGTCTACTGATAACACTCTCAGAAATCAGAACATGTTTTGATGAAATATAACTGGTACACTAATAATGTATCTTAAACAAAAACAAGAAATGCTGGATTCACTCAGCAGGTCTGGCAGCATCTGTGGAAAGAGAAGCAGAGTTAACGTTTCGGGTCAGTGACCCTTCTTCGGAACTGAAGAAGGGTCACTGACCCGAAACGTTAACTCTGCTTCTCTTTCCACAGATGCTGCCAGACCTGCTGAGTGAATCCAGCATTTCTTGTTTTTGTTTCAGATTTCCAGCATCCGCAGTATTTTGCTTTTATAATAATGTATCTTAGTTTGTGCCACTGAAAGAAGTGAGCGAGAAATTTTTTTTAAAGTCACCTTTCATTTCTGTACCCGGATCAGACTGATGGGGTAATGCTCTCCTCTCTCTCTACGCTGTGAGAAAATAGCTTGAGCAATTTCAAAACGAATCCTCAACACAAAACTGTTCACATTTTGAAACCCTCAGTCAACAGCACAGGGTTATCTGGAACCGAGTGGGAAGAATCCGAGGCCTGGTGACAGGTTCTGTTACTGAGCCAGAGATGACTGGTCAGCCAATAACAATGCCATGAATTACAGTGGGCATACCTAGTTCAAGTATTAGATTACCGAGTCTGCCAAAGAGCGTAGACTTGGTTCCAAGGTTCCTTCGACAGTCTGTCACCCTGGACCACACAAAGCAAATACCCAGGAGAAGAGTCACGAGTTGTCCATTAAATAAATGATAATAAAGTACCCGGAGCTCCCCATGGACAGGATAAGACCACCATAAGATGTGTGAGTACATTACCAGCATCCTGCTGACCATATCACCCTACTGGCCACAGTATGGACAAACACTATATCCCACTGAACTATGTAACTATGTTCCACCAGTTGGAGGTGTGGTACTTCAGCAGGAGTTGATTACCTCAAGCATGGCAGGCACCAAGTCCTGCATAAATGGGCACAAGATCTCATCCCCACATTCTAGGTAACACCTTCCAGCATCTGCCATCCCAAGACTCAGTGCTTCCTCATTGCCTGTACAGGACAGAGCACAGCCTGCACTGTCTTGATGTGCTAGATGTCCAAGTCTATTATTGTACAATTGTTTTACTCATCAGCAACAGCCTACTGTTAGCTTTGGCTAAAAGGGTTGCTCATGGTGAAGTTGACTCCCTCTGCTGCCACCACCACCTCCTCTCAGGTTAGAATGGTAAAGGCCTGATTCCCACCCCCCCCCACCCCCGACCCCAACCCCCTCTCTCTGCAGCCTCCTGCCCCTTGTAAGGTAGATTTGTGTCACCTGAAGGAAAACTTTATTCGAACCAGGTAAATAGTCCGCGACCCTGCCAAAGATCAATCGCCCAATCCCTGATGAGATCCCAATGCACATCAGAAGAACCTCTTCATTTGTCGATTCAAACGTTTCTTCCACATACTTCATCTGTTGAGAGAGAAAGAAACAAAAATCAGAGGTGATTACGGCCTTTAAACATAGAAGTTACAATCACAGTATTAGTGAACAAATGTTTCCTCTGCCTGTTTTTTTTTAAATGGTGAAGCTAACTCTAATTGTAATTGGGTCAACACCTCTGTTTAAACTGCAGAGGTTTGCGATGCAAATACATTAAGCCTGCACAACCCCATATAGTATCAAAGAACAATTGCTAGGCTATGAAGAAAGAACTTGCATTTTTATAGAACCTTTCATGACCACACAGCCAATGAATTACTTTTGAAGTCCATTCCCTGGTTTGTAGGTGAATGCGACAGCTAATTTGCCCACAGCAAGGTCTCACAAGAAGCAATCAGGCAAGTGGCCAGTTAAATAAAAGCAAAATACTGCAGATGCTGAAAATCTGAAATAAAAACAAGAAATGCTGGAAATACTCAGCAGGTCTGGCAGCATCTGTGGAGAGAGAAGCAGAGTTAACGTTTCAGGTCAGTGACCCTTCATCAGAACTGGCAGAGTGGCCAGTTAGTTTGTTTTTGCTGGTGTTGGCCGAGTGATGAACATCAGGATCTTTTTCATTCACCTAAGCAGATAGCTGCAGCTCGGCTTAGTATCTCATCTGAAAGATGGTTCCTCAGTAATGCACTGAAATGGCACCCCAGAACGTACGGTCAATTTTGACTCCTGATGGGAGCTGTGTGGGCTGAGGCTGAGGTGGACAGAGAACAGTCCAGGCCTCCTTATTTGCATAGGCCCCAACAGTCACCCACTCAAACCTAGTGACTTGTGGCAGTTCACCAGCAGCTGGGCGCAAGATCACAGATGGCAGGTTTCTCCTAATAGAAATCCAAAGAAACTGTCCCCGGCATTCACACAAGAAGTTGGGGGAGGGGGGTGCTTGTGGTCAGGGAAGGAAACCCTGGGGCAGGAGAGGCCGAGTATTTCCTTGTGGGGCCTGACGGAACATTCCTGCTCCTCCTGGCCCTCAAGAAAAGTGAAAAGGAAATAAACTTCTCCCGGCCCCAGCTCCTCTTACCACCAAATATGCAACTGGAAGAACAGGCCTCTGGTTAAAATGGCTGTCAGGCCCTGGTGACATCAGAGCCTGATCCACACATTAAAAAAAATGGTCGGCACAGACTCGCTGGGCCGAAGGGCCTGTTTCAGTGCTGTATCTGTATATATGTATATATAAAAACATTGCTGCCTTCTGGCAGGTGTGCCTCTCGCTTGGTCAGAAGGGAGGTGGTTAGGAATGCAAATTATTGCATGACAGTGGGATTAGTATGGGTTAAGTGCCACTGGGTATTTTAACAGCCTGCCTGCCTGGGAAAGTGGAATTGAATTTGATGTTTGTGTTCACATCCTGGACTGATGCTTGAACCCACACTTTCTACCTCAATGGGGAACTCAGGATCGGGGCAGCACAGACAAGGCTGCTTTTATTGTTCCTTCCCCAATTGAAGGTATTGGTGATGGTGCTCGATAGGGAATTTCAGGATACTGACTCAGCGACGATGAACAAATGGCGATAAATATCTAAGTTAGGATGATGTGCAGTTCGGATGGGATGGTATTCGATGACACCTGCTCACATCCTTCTCGACGGTGGAGGTCAGAGAAGTGTCGTTAACCTTGGTGTGTTGCTGCACTACAGCCTGTATATATATTGCATCCATGGTCAGTCTAAGTCATTTATGGCACAGAAAGAGGCCATTCAGCCCATCGAGAACATGCCAGCTCTCCACGGAACTTTGCAGTCAGTCCCACTCCCGGCTTAATTGCCTGAGCCCTGCAAGTCTATTTCCTTCAAGTGGCCATCCAACTTCCTCTTGAAGTAACTGATTGTTTCCGCATCCACCATCCTTGTGGGCAGCGAGTTCCAGGTCATTACCACCTGTTGTATAAAGAAGTGCTTCCTCACATTCCTCCTGCATCTTTTGCCCAAAATCTTCAATCTGTGTCCCCTAGAGCTTGTACCATTTGTTAATGGGAATAGTTTTTCCTTGTCTAACTTATCTAAGCCTGTCATAATCTTGTACACTTCTATTTAATTTTCCCCTCAATCTCCTTTGTTCTAAGGAGAAGAAACTCAGCTTTTCCAAACTAACCTCCAACCCTGGAACCATTCTGGTAAAT
The DNA here is from genome assembly GCF_036365525.1 of Heterodontus francisci. Lineage (NCBI taxonomy): Eukaryota > Metazoa > Chordata > Chondrichthyes > Heterodontiformes > Heterodontidae > Heterodontus > Heterodontus francisci. Next base: position 165,803,122 of record NC_090373.1, on the reverse strand, counting down.
CACCTCTACACTCTCTCAAGGACCCTCACACCCTTCTGAAAGTGTGACGACCAGAAAGAACTGGACACAATACTCTAGTTGGGGCCTAACCAGAGCTTTTTTTTTTAAAATATGCTCATGAGGATGTGGGTGTCGCTGGCTAGGCCAGCATTTATTGCCCAACCCTAATTGCTCTGGAGAAGGTGCAGTCCTTGGGGTATAGGTATACCCACAATGCTATTAGGAAGGGAGTTCCAGGATTTTGACCCAGTGACAGTGAAGGAACGGCGATATAGTTCCAAGTCAGGATGGTATGTGGCTTGCATGGGAACTTGCAGGTGGTGGTGTTCCCATGCATCTGCTGTCCTTGTCTTCTAGTTGGTACAGGTCATGGGTTTGGAAGGCGCTGCCTTGATGAGTTGCTGCAGTGCATCTTGTAGATGGTGCACACTGCTGTCACTGTGCGTCGGTGGTGGAGGGAGTGAATGTTTGTAGATGGGGTGACAATCAAGCGGGCTGCTTTGTCCTGGATAGTGTCAAGCTCCTTGAGTGTTGTTGGAGCTGCACCCATCCAGGCAAGCAGTGCGTATCCCATCATACTCCTGACTTGTGCCTTGTAGATGGTGGACAGGCATTGAGAAGACAGGAGGAGAGTTACTTGATGCAGGATTCCTAGCCTCTGACCTGTTCTTGCAGCCATGGTATTTATATGGCTACTCCAGTTCAGTTTCTGGTTAACGATAATCCCCAGAATGTTGATCGTGGGGCATTCAGCAATCGCAATGCCATAGAACCTCAAGGGGAGATGGTTCGATTCTCTCTTGTTGGAGATGGTTATTGCCTGACACTTGTGTGCACTTGCCACTTATCAGGCCAAACCTGGGTATTGTCCAGGTCTTGCTGCATCTGTACACAGGCTGTTTCAGTATCTGAGGAGTTGTGAATGGTGAACATTGTGCAATCATCAGCGAACAAACCACTCCCGACCTTATGATGGAGGGAAGGTCATTGAAGCAGCTGAAGATGGCTGGGCCTAGGACACTACCCTGAAGAACTCCTACAGTGATATCCTGGGACTCAGGTGATTGACCGCCAACAACCACAACCATCTTCCTTTGTGCTAGGTATGACTCCAACCAGTGAAGAGTTTTTCTCCCTGAATCCCATCGACTCCAGTTTTGCTAGGGCTCTTTAACGCCATATTCGATCAAATACTGCCTTGTTCTCAAGGGCAGTCACTCTCACCTCACCTTCATCAAGGTTCAGCATAGCTTCTCTGCTTTTGTACTCAATGCCTCTATTTATGAAACCCAAGATCCCATATACTTTACTCGCCACATTCTCAATCAGTCCTGCTACACTCGAAGATCAATGCGCATGCACCCGCAGGTCCCTCTGTTCCTACACACTCTTTAGATCTGTGCCATTAAGTATACATTGCCTCACCCTATTCCTTCTGCCAAAATGCATCATCTCATACTTGCCAGTATTAAATTCCATCTACCACCTGTCTGCCCACTCTGCTAGTCTATGTCCTGTTGTAGGCGGTTCATAACATCCTTACTGTTTGCCACAATGGTGGTTTACTAAAGATCTAGAGGAGATAGCTGGGCTTTCTCTTATTCGAGATGGTTGTTGCCTGGAACTTATGTGGTGTGACTGTTACCTACCATAGAGTTATACAGCACAGAAACAGGCCCTTCGGCCCATCGTGTCTGTACCACTTGTCTGTCTAAGCTATGTTGTGGGCTGGCAAGGACTGCTTCATTGTAGGAGGAGTTGTAAATGGAGCTGAGGACTGTGGAATTGTCAGCGAACAGCCCCACTCCTGCCCTTATGATGGAGAGGAGGTAATTGATGAATCAGTTGGGCTAAAGATACTTCTCTGAGGAGCTCCTGCAGTGATGTTCTGAGATTGTGATGACTAGCTTCTATTAGCCATAAACTTCATCTTTTGCAAAGGACTGACTTTGGCCACTGGAGGAATTTCCCTTTAACTCACAAATGGATAGATTCTGAAAATCCTCTCCATAAGACCCCAATGACTCTCGTCAGGCAAACCCCCCACCTGCCAAGACTGAGGCACACCTTATTTCACCACATGAACAAAAACTTTAAATTGCAAGGATTGAAGGACATTTACCTAGTGCCAGACAATGTTGAAACAATGGGGACCCAGCAGTTGCTTCCCCAATACACGGAAGTGGTCAGACCAGTTTTAGTCACATGACTAACTGGCTGTTGCAGAGAATTTGAACTTCCAACAAAGGATTTGAAGAGACAAAGCCGTGTGCTCATGGAGTGAAGAAGGCTGTGCTTCTGGAACTAAAGCAGAACCTTCTCTGCCTGCCTCCATCTCTTTCCCACGGAATGGAATCTTGTGAAGATACGTAAACTGAGAGAGAAAAAATCTCCTACGTGAACAAGGTTTAAGAAGAATACTGGGCCCATAAGAAAAGCAAGACCATATCTTCAATCAAGAACTACAGCGAGCTCGAGAAACAGTAACAAACTGTTCTACTTATATTTTCTTCTGCTCTTTTCTGTCCTTATTTGCATGTATCACATGTACATGCTAGCGTGGGCACGTCGTATATCCGTCAGTCTTAACCGTATTAGAGTTTAAAGGTTTAATACATTTCATCTTTTCTTCTTTAAACAAAAGAAAGCCTGTTTGTGCTCATTTCTTTGCCTTACAATTGGAAAGTTGTGAACAAGGATTCACAAAGAGGGAGCACAAAACACAGTGTGTTTAAAATTAAACCCTGTGACAATAAGACCAGGTGAAGATAGTAACAGACTCTGAGACACCTTTTGCACTTGGTCGTAACACTCTTTTGTGCAGATTCTACATTTCGGTACTGTGACAGGGCAGAAACCTGATTGGAGGGAGTCAGACAGGGTGTTCCGGGAAAGATAGACACAAGGTGACAACACATTCAAGGGCAGTAGCTTGTAAGGACAGAGAGGTCAAGGGTTAATTTTTTGTTTGGGAAGAGGGGTGATAATGGCAGATTTGAAGCAGGGGGATAGTAGCTGGCACAACTCATTTACATCGGGCCTTTAACATCTCATGGCAATTCACACATTTAAATAAGACAGGTGAATTGATACTAAAAGTAAGGAGGGAGAATAATGGAGAAGCAGAGGTTTGGGAAGGTAATTCCAGGGACAGGGGTTGAGCAGACCCTTGTCACTTGCCACTTGTGGTGGAGTAACCTGGAGAGGGGATCATGTAAGAGACCAGAATCAGACAGGGTTTAATTAATGACCAACACAGTGATTTTATAGTAGCTCCTCTGATATGTAAACATGAACAGAACCCCAAGTGCTTTGTACAAAACACAAGTTCTGATAGCCTATTGCCAAGAAGTGGCCACTGCTGGCACTTTTGAACTTGAATCTTTCCAACTGGTTTACTTTTAGTATACGGCAGAAATTAAAATGAAAGTTACATAAAAATTATTTCAAAGTATTGTTGGAATAGAGGGCGTTAGTTACATACAGGGTTGCCAACTCTGGTTAAATGTGATAAAACCTCCAGGAATACATGACTTCCTGCCTCGGACTGACCCCACTCTTCCGCCATTGGGAGGCCGATACATCCACCCTGCCTTCCTACACCTAGTGTGTTCATTTTCCATTTTCTGACTGGATTCTTGACTATTAGTTAAACAGCTGTTTTGCTCACCTCCAGTATTTCTTTCTTTTTTTCTTTTGGGCCTCCTTATCGCGAGAGACAATGGATAAACGCCTGGAGGTGGTCAGTGGTTTGTGAAGCAGCGCCTGGAGTGGCTATAAAGGCCAATTCTAGAGTGACAGGCTCTTCCACAGGTGCTGCAGAGAAATTTGATTGTCGGGGCTGTTACACAGTTGGCTCTCTCCTTGCGCCTCTGTCTTTTTTCCTGCCAACTGCTAAGTCTCTTCGACTCGCTACAATTTAGCCCCGCATTTATGGCTGCCCGCCAGCTCTGGCGAACGCTGGCAACTGACTCCCACGACTTGTGATCAATGTCACAGGATTTCATGTCGTGTTTGCAGACGTCTTTATAGCGGAGACATGGACGGCCGGTGGGTCTGATACCAGTGGCGAGCTCGCTGTACAATGTATCTTTGGGGATCCTGCCATCTTCCATGCGGCTCACATGGCCAAGCCATCTCAAGCGCCGCTGACTCAGTAGTGTGTACAAGCTGGGGATGTTAGCCGCTTTGAGGACTTCTGCGTTGGAGATACGGTCCTGCAACCTGATGCCAAGTATTCTCCGGAGGCAGCGAAGATGGAATGAATTGAGACGTCGCTCTTGGCTGGCATACGTTGTCCAGGCCTCGCTGCCGTAGAGCAAGGTACTGAGGACACAGGCCTGATACACTCGGACTTTTGTGTTCCGTGTTAGTGCGCCATTTTCCCACACTCTCTTGGCCAGTCTGGACATAGCAGTGGAAGCCTTTCCCATGCGCTTGTTGATTTCTGCATCTAAAGACAGGTTACTGGTGATAGTTGAGCCTAGGTAGGTGAACTCTTGAACCACTTCCAGAGCGTGGTCGCCAATATTGATGGATGGAGCATTTCTGACGTCCTGTCCCACGATGTTTGTTTTCTTGAGGCTGATGGTTAGGCCAAATTCATTGCAGGCAGCCGCAAACCTGTCGATGAGACTCTGCAGGCACTCTTCAATGTGAGATGTTAAAGCAGCATCGTCAGCAAAGAGGAGTTCCCTGATGAGGACTTTCCGTACTTTGGACTTCGCTCTTAGACAGGCAAGGTTGAACAACCTGCCCCCTGATCTTGTGTGGAGGAAAATTCCTTCTTCGGAGGACTTGAACGCATGTGAAAGCAGCAGGGAGAAGAAAATCCCAAAAAGTGCGGATGCGAGAACACAGCCCTGTTTCACACCACTCAGGGTAGGAAAGGGGTCTGATGAGGAGCCGCCATGTTGAATTGTTCCTTTCATATTGTCATGGAATGAGGTGATGATACTTAGTAGCTTTGGTGGACATCCAATCTTGTCTAGTAGTCTGAAGAGACCACGTCTACTAACGAGGTCAAAGGCTTTAGTGAGATCAATGAAAGCAATGTAGAGGGGCATCTGTTGTTCACGCCATTTCTCCTGTATCTGACGAAGGGAGAACAGCATGTCAACGGTCGATCTCTCTGCACGAAAGCCACACTGTGCCTCAGGGTAGACGCGCTCGGCCAGCTTCTGGAGCCTGTTCAGAGCGACTCGAGCAAAGACTTTCCCCACTATGCTGAGCAGGGAGATTCCACGGTAGTTGTTGCAGTCACCGCGGTTACCTTTGTTTTTATAGAGGGTGATGATATTGGCATCGCGCATGTCCTGGGGTACTGCTCCCTCGTCCCAGCACAGGCATAGCAGTTCATGTAGTGCTGAGAGTAAAGCAGGCTTGGCACTCTTGATTATTTCAGGGGTAATGCTGTCCTTCCCAGGGGCTTTTCCGCTGGCTAGAGAATCAATGGCATCACTGAGTTCCGATTTGGTTGGCTGTACGTCCAGCTCATCCATGACTGGTAGAGGCTGGGCTGCATTGAGGGCAGTCTCAGTGACAACATTCTCCCTGGAGTACAGTTCTAGGTAGTGCTCCACCCAGCGGTCCATTTGTTTGCGTTGGTCAGTGATTATGTCCCCTGATTTAGATTTGAGGGGGGCGATCTTCTTGATGGTTGGCACAAGAGCTCTCTTAATGCCACCATACATTCCTCTGATGTTTCCGGTGTCTGAGGCCAGCTGAATATGACTGCATAGGTGTTTCCAGTAGTCGTTTGCGCAGCGCCTGGCTGTTCTTTGTGCAGTGCTTCTGGCTGCTTTAAGTGCTGCCGATGTTAACTCGCTGGGGGCTTTCTTGTAGTTCAACAGTGCAATGCGCTTAGTGGCTATGACAGGTTCCAGCTCTTCATTATGAGATTGAAACCAGTCTGCATTTCTCTTCGCACTTTTGCCGTAGGTGGTCAAAGCTGACTCATAGATGGCGTCTCTGATGTAGGCCCACTTGGTCTCAGCATCCCCTGTGGGAGTGTTTTGAAGGGCTGTTACAAAAATTTCTAAATTCACTTGTAACAGCTGTGTGTGAGAAATTCTGCTCGTGTTGATGCGTGGGCGGCCCTTCTGCTTGGAATGATGCAACTTCTTTGGTCTGAGTCTAACCTTGCTGCACACCAGGCAGTGGTCGGTGTCGCAGTCCGCACTGTGGAAGCTGCGTGTGATTTGAACTGTTTAAGGCGGCTCGCCTTGTGACAATGAGGCCTAGCTGGTGCCAACGATGCGATCTTGGGTGCCTCCATGAAACCTGGTGACAGGGTTTAGTGTGAAAGAACGAGTTGGTGATGCAGAGGTTATAATAGGTACACAACTCAAGCAGTCTCTGCCCATTCTCATTCATCCTTCCAACGCCATAGCGCCCAAGGCAGGAGGGCCATGAGTCATGGTCGGCCCCAACCCTGGCATTTGAGGGAGGCTCAATCATGCTGAGCAAGGAGTTTCTGATGGCAAAGCCCACTCCATGCTGTCTTGGTTCTTCAGGATCCCTGCCCTGCCAGAAGAAGGTGTAGTCTTGCTCTGTTAGAGATCCACTCGCAGGGAGGCGTGTCTCCTGAAGTGCTGCAATGTCTACATTGAGTCTACTGAGCTCGTTGTTAATGATGGCGGTCTTCCGAGAATCGTTGATTTGTGTAAGATCTTCCGACAGGCCAGGACACATAGTTCTGACGTTCCAGCTTGCAAAGCGAAGGGCTGGTACCTTCTTTCCTTTTGTCGTGTTGTTTGGTGCGGTGTTTCAGTCCACCTTTCGGGCAATGACCCTGAGCTCCAAGCACCCATTGAAACAGGTAGACTGTGGCGGGACAGAACCTTATTGACCGGGGGCTGCACGGTTTGAGGCGGGCGGAAGCTGTCCAGTGAGGTGCGATGACCTCTCCCACTGACAAAAGCAACCCGTGGCGCCCAGTTTCTACGCCAATATATCTGGACTTATAACCCGTAACTGCTGCCTTCCGTGTTGTTTCAGTCGCTGTGAGGCAACTATGGAGTGACCTCTCCATGGCGCATGCCTGGGCAAATTCATGGAGGTTGAGAGTTGCCCAGTCGTCAAAACCCCCCTCTCGGCCTTTCTGGTGGGGTCCAAAGGAGTGCAGAGCACGACGTTTGGCACCAGTATAGCTGCAGGAACTGCCGGAAACATGCCAAAGGTGACACATGACCGCCTACGGGGTTCCGCTCCGGATTATCTGTTAGGGTTTACTCCCTTAGCCTTGGTCTCTCCTGAGACGCCCACAAGGCAGTGGGGTTGTTGGGGCCCCTACACAGGTGTAGGATGGTGTCTGTGGGAGGAGGGGAGGGATAGAGGGAGGGGGTTGGGGGGGTGCAGGGGAAGGGGGTGCGGGCTGGAACGGGGTTGTGAGGGGGTGAGCTGAGAGGGTGGAGCAGGGAAGGGGATGGGGGTGGAAGGGGGGAAAGTGGGGGGGAAAAGCTGGTGCAGGTAATAAGCCATTTCCTCAGTGCCCACCATCGATGTCCGGAAATCTCATCCACGTTCTTCGGGAGGTGAAGCATCTTTTGGCAGACTTACAGAGGTGATTAAATTCACTATGGGTTTTTTTTTTTTGCAGTGGTTTAAATAAAGGCATGCAGCATTGCCGACAGTGCGTTGCAGATGCTCTCCGAGCCATCTCCCGCGGGCGCTTTGAAGTTGCGGCCGGGGGAGGGCCGTTCGTGGATTTTTTGGGTGATCGGGGCACCTTTTCTCAAGACTTCTCTAGGGTCCCGCTGCTCCTTCTTCACCTCAATGGACTTACCGCACGCCGTGGCTGCAGACACTCTGGGCGGTGAAGACAGCAGGATCGGAGATTAAAGTATCAACAGCTGTGCTCGTCAGTTTCATCCGGATCAATTTCATTGAGAAAACAAAGAGCAGGTGTGGCTGGGGGAGGGCAGTGGGCCCAGGTAACATACACTAAACTAACTAACTGTTAGCTTTCAGATAGGGCTAAAATGAACTGACTTAAAGAGCCAGGGGAGTTTAAACAGTTTAAGAGGGTAGATTGGGGGAGAAAACATTAGGAATGGGAGCAGATGGCCATGGATAGAGTTGAACAGCAAGGGAACTTCCTAGGAGCTTACAGCCCAGGAGCCATCTTGAAGCTGCAGGTATTTCTACAACTAATAAATAAAAGTGTACATTAAATGACCCTGTGATTTTTCTACCAAATTGTTCACAGCAGTGTCCTGGAGATTAATCTTCAATTCCTGGAGACTCCAGCACATTCCGGGATGGTTGGAAACCCTTAGGCCACAGCCAAGTCTTTCACTCCATGTTTTCAGTCTCATCGGTTTTATTTGTTAGGACAGTAGAAATTTGAGGTGCCTATTCAGGTGTTAATTGATCTTACATAAATGTACTTATACAGATGGCTCAACTATAAAAATTAAAATTGAAAAACAAACAGTGGACAAAATGTACTGAAGATGCTGATGCATTTATCTCCCAGTACAGCAGTCACAAATGATTTCCAGGCAGCAATTTATCAATATCACATGAGTACATTAAGGCACGGGTCAGATTAGGCAAGAGTGAAATCTAACACTTACATAGATACGGACATGATGACTCAGGCTGACTGAGGCAGATAGTCATGCTGTATAGGACAAGGTCTTGGGTTCAAAACCCAGTTCTTTTTTTTTCTGAGTTAGCAGATTTCAGGAAGAGTTGTAATTAGAGATGCTGATAATTTGCTTCAGTGTTCTTTAGGTTAGGGACACGAAGCTCTTGATCATTATTCAGCAGCTTCGCTTGGAACTGTGTGGTGGTCAGCAACATCTGTAGGAGTAGACAAGGGCAGAATGGATATTCAGCTGTGCTCCGAGAGCCTGCTGACACCAAATCTAGATTCTTTTCATGCAGCAAGATTACCACAGGGTGTGTGGCAACTTCCTCACATGTCATCTCAACGACCACCCCTTCCATTCCCGTTAACTTCCCTGTATCCGGGATCTAACAGAACAGCTTTTTAAAAAAAAAAGTCACTTCAGTGCCTGGTCTTTCCACCCACCCCCACTTAATGCACAATCATCCTTTGTTCTATTGCACACGTCTATTTATTTATTTAGAGATACAGCACTGAAACAGGCCCTTCGGCCCACCAAGTCTGCGCCGACCAACAACCACCCATTTATACTAATCCTACATTAACCCCATATTCTCTACCACATCCCCACCACCTCCCTACACTAGGGGCAATTTACAATGGCCAATTTACCTATCAACCTGCAAGTCTTTGGCTGTGGGAGGAAACCAGAGCACCCGGTGAAAACTTGCAAACTCCGCACAGGCAGTACGCAGAACTGAACCCGGATCGCTGGAGCTGTGAGGCTGCAGTGCTAACCACTGCGCCACTATGTCGCCCTACGTCGATTGGAAGCTTGGAGCATGGTGCTCCTGATCCCTACTGATACTCAAGGCACAAGTCCGAGACTTCTGGAATATTCTATCACATGTAGCACCATTTTATCCTGTCAAACCTCCGCTCATAAAAAGGATCCACGCAGACAATGGCTGAGATTTTGCTACATTGACATGTTGCATCTTTTCTACAACAATGTTGCAAATTCAACCTGTCGCACATTGACAACATTACAGAAATGTAACAAGTTTGTCAGAAAGACTGCATGATATTGCAATAACATACTGGTACCGTTTCAGGGCTGATGTTCCTCCAAATAGAAAACTGAAAAATCCCCAACTTTTTGCTATTAACAATACATTAATTACAATCTCAGAAATCATGCATTTCAGAGCCACATATCCCTGCCATTTTAACAGTGGGCTGTTAATCACTGGATAAAATTAGCATCGTACTACTTTTCAAAATTTTACTCCGATACAAAAAGACATCAACTGATCTCATTTGTCAGTATTAACATTTGGAACAAGTATGACTTAATTAGGACTCCAAACCCACAACATCTATTGCCAAGAGAACAAAGGCAGCAGGCACATGGGAACACCATCAACTAAAGTTCCCCCTCCAAGTCATACACCATCCTGACTTGGAAATATATCGCCGTTCCTTCACTGTCGCTGAATCCGCAAACTCCCCTGCTGTACTGGCTGATAAATGCATCAACATCCACCTCTTCTGTGCTTTTTGTCCACTGTTTTTCGACTTTTAATAGTCATAAATTTTATGCCCAACTATAAGTACATTTATGCAAGATCAACCAACACCTGAATAGGCATCTCAAATTTCTACTGTCCTAGCAAATAAAATCGATGAGACCAAAAACATGGGGTGAAAGGCTTGACTGTGGCCTAAGGGTTGCCAGCCATCCAGGAATGTACTGGAATCTCCAGGAATTGAAGCTTAATCTCCAGGACACCGCTGTGAACAATTCAGTAGAAAAATCATCGGGCCATTTAATATATAAAAAAATGATGTACCTACACCACATGGACTGCAGAGATTCAAGGCTGCAACTCACTACCACCTTCGAGGGCAATTAGGGGTGGCCTTGCCAGCGATGCTCACATTCCATGAAAGAGCAAAAAAAAAAATTGGAAAACACAACTTGGCATCAAACACCACCCAAGAGAATATATTAACCCTAAGTCTGCTGTTTTACAATTGACAACTGCAAAACTGACAGAGTCTGAATATAGGTCCATTGTTCTGATTTTTACTTCAACTGGATTTGATTAAAAAGGTCCTCTATAGGAGGGCTGACAAACAATATTTCAATCAAATTAATAGATTCTGACAAGGAAAATAAGACCTGTATAATCCTTTAAGCCACACAGCCTGAATCTAACATAGCATCACTTTTCATAGGCAATTGTGTGGAAACATTCAGTCCACAAAAGGATTTACCTCCTCAGCTGAAGAGCTGTGTATTCCCACTATGCAATGCCCAGCACCACACCAGAAAATGCATTGAAGGGCAGCTGTTTTGTTGGAAACATAATGCATGGACTCAGTTAAAGAGGAAGTCACTCATGATCAATTAGCGTTCTCTTGCAGTAATCTGCTGGTACAAGCTCATGATTTGTGAGGCTCTGCAATGGAATGACCCATCAGCCAAAGCAAAGCAGAAAAGCAAATAAAATATCTTCTATATTTGGATTATGGGTGGCACAGTGGCGCAGTGGTTAATACAGCAGCCTCACAGCACCAGCGACCCAGGCTCAATTCTGGGTACTGCCTGTGCTGAGTTTGCAAGTTCTCCCTGTGACCGCGTGGGTTTTCGCCGGGTGCTCCGGTTTCCTCCCACGGCCAAAGACTTGCAGGTTGATGGGTAAATTGGCCATTGTAAATTGTCCCTAGTATAGGTAGGTGGTAGGGGAATTGAGGGAAGGTGGGGATGTGGTAGGAATATGGGATTAATGTAGGATTAGTATAAATGGGTGGTTGATGGTCGGCACAGACTCGGTGGGCCGAAGGGCCTGTTTCAGTGCTGTATCTCTAAATAAATAAATAAATAGCCAAATTAGCAGAAAATTACAATTTAGATTTTTGTGCTCAAAGTTGCCCAATAAGCTTGAATCAAACAACTCTAATGAAACAGCACACCAAAGGAGTCACATAGTTAACAAACTGGTGCTGCCCCTTTACAACAGCCTTGTCCAATCAAGATCACCATCAAATCACAGGTGTGGCTATGACAGCACCATTTTAACCACATATGTTATACTCCAGAAAGCTAGTTTGTGAAGTATAGAACTGGAGCCAATCTTTACACAGTCTAACATTTATTTAGAGAGGGAAACATTACAAGCATACAACTCCTAACTCAACCACACCACAGTTTCAGCAAGTGTCTCTTCATATGTGCTCAAGTGAAACCCTAATTAATGTTCTCCACCTGCATATATTCAAAGACAATTGATATACAATTAACATGCACTCATTTTAATAGAAAACACCTTGTATACATTCGGACAGCACAGGTAAATATACTTCAAGTGTATATTTACTTAAACATCCAGCACCATTCAATGACACTTTGCACTCATACGAACATACAAATTAAGAGCAGGAGTAGGCCACTCGGCCCCAATAAGCTCATGGCTGAACTGATTACTCCACATTCCTGCCTAACCCGATAACCTTTCACCCCCTTGCTCAAGAATCTATCCACCTCTGCCTTAAAAATATTCAAAGAATCTGCTTCCACTGCCTTTTGAGGAAGAGAATTCCAAAGACTCTCAACCCTCAGAGAAAAAAAGTTCTCCTCATCCTGTCTTAAATGCGCGACCCCTTATTTTTAAACAGTGACCACTAGTTCTAGATTCTCCCACAAGGCGAAACATTCTTTCTACAGCCACCCTGTCAACACCCCTCAGGGTCTTATATGTTTCAATCAAGTCATTCTCTTTCACCTAATTTTGGAATTCTGGCACACATTCATCAGATACGGCACACCTCGGTGCAGCTTCTAGCTTTGTGTCCAGCAGCTACAAGTGGGTCTTTCACTCCATTAAAGTGGCTGTTGTCACACACACCAGAAGTGCAATGATGCAACATTCATGGACTAACTCTTAAGAGTTATGAAGAAACAGACATCATCTTTAAAAAAAAAGAAACTTTATTTTAAAAGGTGAACAATGGTCCAAATGGCCACTGAAGGGGATTAGCCTTTTGTATATCCAAACAGTCTGACAAAGACAAAAAGGTGTTAATGAAACCCATCTTCCACCTATCCAAAAAAAAAATCCAGAATTGAATGTCTTCTTCTAAAACAAAACGGAGGTGTGAAGTAGCCACGTCCTGGGCCATTGTGCGATCACCATGGGTAGAAACTAGAAACTAAAATGTCTCCTAACAGGTGGTGAGAAGTGACACAGTTTTACCTTAAAAAAAAAGACAGCTTGAGAGAGAGACACACACACACAGACTGACCCAGAAGGTGAAGCTACTTGTAACAGCTGGCATTTCAGCAAGCACATACCCTGCTGAAATATCAGACATCTACATTATACAGCAGAGAGAGCTGGAAGCAACCCATCAGCTTCAACAGAACTTTCAATCAAGAGAGAAATCTACAATCATTTCAGGCCTGAAACTATCTAGAACTTGAATCTCAAGAGAATGCAACAGATTTGTCGTAACCTTTCTCCCCCACAAAAAAACTACCTCTTTCGTGTGTGTGTGAGAGAGAGAGAGAGAGAGAGAGAGAGAGAGAGAGAGAGAGAGAGAGAGAGAGAGAACGCAAGTGAGCGAATGCGGTTGCAAAAATTTCAGGATAAGGTGTATTGATCAGTAAACAATTGACTTTTTTTTTTAAAACCTGTCATCATCTGGTTATTTGCTGAACTGTAACACAAATAAACTTGCTGTGGTCGGGTGGGGAGTGGAACCAAGTGGGCCAAAGGGCCCATTTCTGTGCTGTGTAACTTCATGACTCCTTTTCATCTCTTATCAACAAATGTATACAAATGTTAAAATTACACCGACGTATGCTGTAAGCCCACAAGTATTGATCATATGACCTACAACAGTATCTATTGCTCATTTTTATAATTTACTAATCAGAAATGCAATTAGCCACAACTGCATTTCCAATTAGCTCCAAGTGGCTGTCACATATTGTATTGCATAGCACTGCTTTACAGGAAGAGTAACAAACAAGAATGAATGAGTAACAAAACAGAACACCTTTGTGTTGAGTTGAGCGAGCTTTAATGCAGATCCTCAAAAGTTTCAAAAACAAGGAGGCCAGACTAGGTAAGGGCAGCAGGTTTCCTTTACCAAAGGACATGAATGAACCAGCTCCACGACAATCTGACAGCTTCATGGTCACTTTTACTAATACCAGTTGTTTCTCATTTCCAGATTAAAAATAAAACAGAATTCAAATCCTCAAACTACATGGTGGCATTTAAACTCCTGATCTCTGGATTACTGGTCCAGTAGCATAGCCACAATGCTACTGCACCCACTTCTACGTAAACTAAGTGCACAGAACCAAATGCTAAAAATTGCATCTATGGTGCTCATCGTCTTTCCCAGTAAAGACAGATCATATTTCCACTTTTAAGAGAGGAACTTTATTCAAGGAATCTTTAAAATTGACTTTACCTTTCAAAAAAAAAGGTGGACAATGCCACAAAGGTCAGACAACCTGGCCTGTGTATTTGAACACTGTCTCACTGTTAAGGACAAAAGGATACATTCCAGGCTTAGGTGTCAATTACACCCATCCTGAAACCATCAAGAGATATTTACAGGGGAGGTGGTGGCATAGTGGGAATATCACTAGGCTAGTAACCCAGAGCCCCAGGCTAATTCTCTGGGGGCATGGGTTTGAATTCCAGCACAGCAGATGGTGGAAATTGAATTCAATTAATAAATCTGGAATTAAAAAGCTAGTCTAGTGGTGATTAAACTATTGTCGATTGTTGTAAAAACCCATCTGGTTCACTAATGTCCTTTAGGGAAGGAAACCTGCTGTCCTTACCTGGTCTGATCTACACGGGACTTCAGACCCATAGCAATGTGGTTGACTCTTAACTGCCCCCTGAAATGGCCTAGCAAGCCATTGGGTTGTATCAAACCACTACAATACCTATGAGAAGGAATGAAACCATATGGACCACCTGGCATCGACCTAGGCACTGGAAACAAAAAATGGCAAACCCAGGCCTGTCGACCCTACAAAGTCCTCCTTACTAACACCTGTGGGCTTGTGCCAAAATTGGGAGAGCTGTCCCAAAGATTAGTCAAGCAACAGCCTGACATAGTCATACTCACAGAATTATACCTTTAAGACAATCTCCCAGACACCATCACCATTCCCGGGTATGTCCTGTCCCACCGGCAGGACAGATCCAGCAGAGGTGGCGGCACAGTGGTATACAGTCAGGAGGGAGTTGCCCTGGGAGTCCTCAACATTGACTCTGGACCCCATGAAGTCTCATGGCATCAGGTCAAACATGGGCAAGGGAACTTACTGCTGATTACGATCTAATGCGTGAGCGCCCCCCACCCCTCCCCACAACTCCCCGTCAGCTGATGAATCAGTGATTCTCCATGTTGAACACCAATTGGAAGAAACACAGAGGGAAGCAAAGGCACAAAATGTACTCTGGGTGGGAGGCTTCAATGTCCATCACCAAGAGTGGCTCGGTAGCACTACTACTGAACGAGCTGGCCAAGTCCTAAAAGACACAGATGCTAGACTGGGTATGCGGCAGGTGGTGAGGGAACCAACAAGAGGGAAAAACCTACTTGAGCGACCACCGCACAGTAAAGGCGCACAAAGGAAACCTGACCGAGCCTGAATGCCGGAGCTGGAAGTCTGACATGACTCGGCCCGAACCCGAAACGTCGTCGGGACACGGCGGGGTCGGGTCGGGTAGCAGGCCTTTACCCATGTACTGGTGTAAAGGCCCGCTACCCGACCCCGATGGGATCAGATGACATGTGTCGGGTTCGGGCCGGGTCATGTTGGGCTTCTGGCTCCGGCATTCGGGCTCGGTCGGGTTTCCTTTGTACGCCTTTACCTCCATCATGTTTTGTGGCACTACCACTGTGCTAAATGTGATAGATTTTGAACAGATCGAGCAACTCAAAACTAGGCATCCATGAAGCACTGTGGGCCATCAGCAGAATTGTATTCATCCACAATCTGTAGTCTCATGGCCCAGCATAACCCCCACTCTACCGTCACCATCAAGCCAGAGGACCAACACTGGTTCAAAGAAGAGTTGCAGGAGGGCATGTCAGGAGCAGCACCAGGTGTATCTCAAGATGAGGTATCAGCCTGGTGAGGCTACAACCCAGGGCTACTTGCATGCAATAGACAGGGATAAGCGATCCCACAACCAACGGATCAGATCCAAGCTCTGCATTCCTGCCACATCCAGTCACGAGCGGTGGTGGACAATTAAACAACTGACAGGAGGCGGAGGCTCCACAGACATCCCCAATGATTGGGGAGCCCAAAACATTAGTGTAAAAGAGAAGGATGAAGCATTTGCAACCGTCTTCAGCCAGAAGTGCAGAGTGGATGATCCATCTCGGCCTCATTCTGAGGTCCGCAGCTTCACAGATGCCTGTGTTCAGCCAATCCGATTCATTCCACATGATATCAAGAAATGGCTGAAGGCACTGGATACTGCAAAGGCTATGGGCCCGAACAAGATACCAAAAATAATACTGAAGACTTGTGCTCTAGAACTTGCCGTGCCCCTAGCCAAGCTGTTCCAGTACAAATACAACACTGGCATCTACCCAGCAATGTGGAAAATTGCCCAGGTATGTCCTGCACACAAAAAGCAGGACAAATCCAATCCGGCCAATTACCACCCTATCAATCTATTCACTATCATCAGCAAAGTGATGGAAGGGGTCGTCGACAGTGCTATCGAGCAGCACTTGCTCAGCAACAATCTGCTCAGTGAGGTTCAGTTTGGGTTTCACCAGGGCCACTCCGCTCCTGACCTCATTACAGCCTTGGTTCAAACATAGACAAAAGAGCTGAACTCAAGAGGTGAGGTGAGAGTGATGCTCTTGACATCAAGGCAGCATTTGACCGAGTATGGCATCAAGGAGCCCGAGCAAAACTGGAGCTAATGGGAATCGGGGGAAAACATCTCCACTGGTTGAAGTCATACCTAGCCCAAAGGAAGATGGTTGTGATTGTTGGAGGTCTATCATCTGAGTCCCAGGACATCACTGCAGGAGTTCCTCAGGGTAGTGTCCTAGGCCCAACCATCTTCAGCTGCTTCATCAATGACATTCCCTCCATCATAAGGTCTGAAGTGGGGATGTTCGCTGATGGTTGCACAATGTTCAGCACCACTCGTGACTCCTCAAATACTGAAGCAGCCCATGTTCATATGCAACACGACATAGACAACTCCAGGCTTGGGCTGATAAGTGGCAAGTAACATTCACGCCACACAAGTGTCGGGCAATGACCATCTCAAACAAGAAAGAATCTAACCATCTCCCCTTGATGTTCAATGGCATTACCAGCACTGAATTCCCCACTAATCAACATCCTGGGGATCACCATGGACAAGAAACTGAACTGGACTGGCCACATAACTGCTGTGGCTAGAAGAGCAGGTCACGGCTAGGAATTCTGTGGCGAGTAACTCACCTCCTGACTCCCCAATGTCTGTCCACCAGCTACAAGGCACAAGTCAGGAGTGTGATGAAATACTCTCCACTTGCCTGGATGGGTACAGCTCCAATAACACTCAAGAAGCTTGACATCATCCAGGACAAAGCAGTCCACTTGACTGGCATCCCATCCACCACCTTCAACACTCACTCCCTCCACCACCGGTGCACAGTGGCAGCAGTGTGTACCATCTACAAGATGGACTGCAGCAACTCACTAAGGATCCTTTGACAGCATCTTCCAAACCTGCAACCACTACCCCCTAGAAGGACAAAGGACAGCAGATGCATGGGAACATTACCACCTGCAAGTTCCCCTCCAAGCCACACACCATCTTGACTTGGAACTATTTCGCCGTTCCTTCACTGTCGCTGGGTCAAAATCCTGGATCATCCTCCCTAGCAGTACTGTTAGTGTACCTACACTGCAAGGACTGCTGCGGTTCAAGAGGACAGCCCACCTCCACTTTCTCAAGGGCAATGAGAGATGGCCAATAAATGCTGGCCTAGCCAGCAACACCCACATCCCCAGAATGAATAAAAAAGTTCCTGAATAGAATGAGGTTTTTTTTTTAATCAAAGGTGTGAAGTAAGCACAGCCACATCTAAACAGGATTATACCCTTCCAGACATAGGTGGATGGCCATGGATTCCACATCCTGGTCCATTGTGTCGTCACACCAGGAAGAGAGCGCGAGAGACAGAGCGACAGGGGGAGAGAGATCACAAGAACATCACAGAAAAGCAGCCCAGCCTCTGGCTGTGGGAAGAAGTCCAGCCAGGCAAGGAAGGAGCCCTGCTACTAATTCTACACTTTGGCCTTGTGCAGCAGAGAACTGAATGTGCCCGTACCTCCAATTTGTAATTTTAACCACCAGAAATCTACAACACCTCAACAAGTCAAGTCTACAAACAAACCATGCCTGCATCTTTAAAAAGCGACTGTTCTACTTAGAAGATTCAACAGGTTTACTGTAAACCACAAACACCTATCACACCTTAAACCCTTACCATTTGACTTGTATCTATCCTTCAAGAACTCATGTGAGAGTGAATGCACGCAAGTGGTGTTGCAAACATTTTGGGGAATGAATATTCTTCAATAAACAGTTAATCCTCTGTTTAAAATCTACCACTCTGTTTATTTTGCAAGTAAAACACTCAGGCGCTCCATCATTTTAAACAAAACATGATTGCGGTCAGTTGCGAGATGAACAGTGGGAACCACCAACACCCCTTACCACCAGTCCGCAACATCATGCTTACTCATATAGGTGTGCAAGTATCTTTCACTTGGATCCAGCCATGTGCATCCTTTAGACAAGCGTAACATTATTCCCAGTACAGGAATCTGGTGTTACTACACTGAGCCTCCACTGAAGCAACAGCATTTGAAGTGACACACAGATGATAGTCTCCAAGCTCCAGTTCCTTGGTCGTGATGGGTAGCAGTAAGTGGAGCACTATATGGAGGCTTGTAGAGGGGGACAATTTTGATGTTGCTAGCTTGAGCTTGAGTTTGAGTTCACTTTCCATCAGCTGATCAGACACTTTGCTCCAGTGCTGCTTGGTCAGTCTGTGGAGTGGTGGCTAAAGTGGTACAGGAAGATCCCAATCAAGCGAGCTGTATTATTTGTCAGTGCCCATTTTCAGTGGGAATACAAATTAACTGTTCAAGTTCAGATGCTCAACTTAAGCAATCAATTTTCACCAGGAAATGTTTTCTTTCCCTCGGATTTCAATTCAAATGAACAGATACTTCAAATTAATAGAATTAAACTGTATTCGCAATGCGCCCATAGATGAATGTGGAATCAAACACAACTATGAACAATTGCCACTTGGGAATGGAAACGAAAATCTCCAAAATTGCAGAAGGACAGAATGCATGAATTTTAATTAGCCAATCACACTTGAATACTTCCCCTGATGCTATTTCAAGTACTGAAGCAGGTTTCATTACTCACAAGCCAGACTAAAATGTAGACCTTTCAAAATTTCCCAAACATTTCTTTGTTGCAACAGCAACTATTGTGCTAACTCAGCAGCACAGAGAACACCAACAACAATTAGCAGGAGGGGCTTGAGAAGGAGGCAGCACCCCAAAGGAAGTTTAGATTAATGTGATTTTTTTTTGGCGTAAAGCGTTGAAAGTGGTTTAAGTCAATTGGGAGGCAATGGAACAGTGAAGTCAAAGGTTAGCACCAGATATGGAGTGTGCATCAGGCCACCTGTCTAAGGCCCTCCTGCCATAGTACACCAAGAGGCTGGAAACTGGGTAAACCCCACCTTGGACTGTATGCACCAGAGAATGTTTGACCAAATGTATATATTCGGGAAAACAAAACCCTGCTCTGCCTGTGGCTGTAACAGTAACAGTAACAGTAGGTTGTTGTTTGTTTTTAGTTCTATTGTCTTTCCATGCAATTGGAGGAGATTTCAAGGGGCTGCATCCTTCTGCATTCTGCAAGGGTCAGACTCAGTATTTCAGAGGGACTGTGGGTTCACTCAGCAGCATCATCCGACACTTCTGCAGCACCACTCACACAGAGGAAAGCCTCGGGCACTTTAGAGGTGCCAGACAAGGGGACAACAGTGCACCAAGCAGGAGGCTGAAAGAGTGTTTGTGGGGAGGTGAAAACATGGTTGGAGGAAAGACGCTTTTAAGGGCAAGGAGGGGATGACAAGGTGGAGGGAGGGAATTCCAAAACTCAGGGGCATAGTGGCTGGAGAAGTAGCCACTTGATGGTTCAGTCGGAGTAGGGAGGATAGCTGGTTCCATACCAAGTACTGTATATTGATGCAGGCATTCCAAGAGCAATTATAGAAATGAGGACCATAAGTCAATCTGATAGCTTGTGTCAAATATAAGGATACTTATACTCAAAGCTTACAAGTGTCTGGAATAGTCACAAGGTGATCCTCCTCATCACTATAGGGGGGACAGGAAGGGATAAAATGGTCAGAATTTTGTTTCTCTAAAATGCTGTTGAATTTTCATGTTTTCGCATAGTTTTATATTCATGAATTAATTTAACCTATTTTTCCAAACTGGATCCCTGTTTTGGTTATATGTTGGATACTTTTTTTTTACAATCAACAAAAGAATGCATGGGTTCCTCAACTGCCAACGTGCCAGGCTCCTGATATCACCAACATATCAATGATGACAAATACAAGCCAGAAAAGGGAAAACAGGTCATCCCAAACCTTTCTTATACACCCTTTAGTGCGAGAGGCAGGGTTGTAAAACGTTTATGTCCCATCCTGGAGGACACACGCACTCACACACTCCTTTGGGGGAAAAGAAAAGGATTTCCAGGAATCATTTCATGTAAAAATGTATACTGTGGTGTTAACAATAAACAATAAAAAGCAGCAGCATCCATTGTGCCCAAGACAGTGCTGAAACCTATTTTTTTTAATTCATTCATAGGATGTGGGCGTCACTGGCTATGCCAGCATTTATTGCCCATCCCCCAATTGCCCTAGAGAAGGTGGTGGTGAGCTGCCTTCTTGAACCGCTGCAGTCCATATGAGGTAGGTACACCCACAGTGCTGTGAGGAAGGGAGTTCCAGGATTTTGACCCAGCAACAGTGAAGGAACGACAATATAGTTCCAAGTCAGGATGGTGTGTGACTTGGACGGGAACTTGCAGGTGTTGGTGTGCCTATGCATCTGCTGCTCTTGTCCTTCTAGCTGGTAGAGGTCACAGGTTTGGAAGGTGCTGTCTAAGGAGCCTTGGTGAGTTGCTGCAGTGCATCTTGTAGATGGTACACACTGCTGCCACTGTGCGCCAGTGGTGGAGGGAGTGAATGTTTGTGGATGGGGTGCCAATCAAGCGGGCTGCTTTGTCCTGGATGGTGTCGAGCTTCTTGAGTGTTGGAGCTGCACCCATCCAGGCAAGTGGAGAGTATTCCATCACACTTCTGACTTGTGCCTTGTAGATGGTGGACAGACTTTGGGGAGTCAGGAGGTGAGTTACTCGCCGCAGGATTCCTAGCCTCTGACCTGCTGTTGTAGCCACGGTATTTATATGGCTACTCCAGTTCAGTTTCTGGTCAATGGTAGCCCCTAGGATGTTGGCAGTGGGGGATTCAGCGATGGTAATGCCATTGAATGTCAAGGGGAGATGGTTAGATTCTCTCTTGTTGGAAATGGTCATTGCCTGGCACTTGTGTGGCACGAATGTTACTTGTCACTCATCAGCCCAAGCCTGGATATTGTCCAGGTCTCACTGCATTTCTACACGGACTGCTTCAGTATCTGAGGAGTTGCAAATGGTGCTGAACATTATGCAATCAGCAGCGAACATCCCCACTTCTGACCTTATGATTGAAGGAAGGTCATTGATGAAGCAGCTGAAGATGGTTGGGCCCAGGCCACTACCATGAGGATGTCCCGGAGCTCAGATGATTGATCACCAACAACCACAACCATCTTCCTTTGTGCTAGGTATGACTAACCAGCAGAGAGTTTTCCCCCCGACTCCCATTGACTCCAGTTTTGCTAGGGCTCCTTGATGCCATACTCGGTCAAATGCCGCCTTGATGTCAAGGGCAGTCACTCTCACCTCACCTCTTGAGTTCAGCTCTTTTGTCCATGTTCGAACCAAGGCTGTAATGAGGTCAGGTGCTGAGTGGCCCTGTCGGAACCCAAACTGAGCGTCTCTGAGCAGGTTATTGCTAAGCAAGTGCCGCTTGATGGCACTGTTGATGACACCTTCCATCACTTTGCTGATCATTGAGAGTAAATTGATGGGGCAGTAATTGGCCAGGTTGGACTTGTCCTGCTTTGTGTGTACAGGGCATACTTGGGCAATTTTCCACATTGCAGGGTAGATGCCAGTGTTGTAGCTATACTGGAACAGCTTGGCTAGGGGCGCGGCAAGTTCTGGAGCACAGGTCTTCAGTACTATTGCCAGTATATTGTCAGGACCCATAGCCTTTGTAGTATCCAGTGCCTTCAGTCATTTCTTGATATCACGAGGAGTGAATCGAATTGGCTGAAGTCTGGCCTCTGTGATGCTGGGGACTTCAGGAGGAGGCCGAGATGGATCATCAACTCGGCACTTCTGGATGAAGATTGTTGCAAATGCTTCTGCCTTATCTTTTGCACTGATGTGCTGGACTCCCCCATCATTGAGGATGGGGTTATTTGTGGAGCCACCTCCTCCAGTTAGTTGTTTAGTTGTCCACTACCATTCACGGCTGGATGTGGCAGGACTGCAGAGCTTAGAGCTGATCCGTTGGTTATAGGATCGCTGTCTATCACATGCTGCTTATGCAGTTTGGCACGCAGATAGTCCTGTGTTGTAGCTTCACCAGGTTGACACCTCATTTTGAGGTATGCCTGGTGCTACTCCTGGCATGTCCTCCTGCACTCTTCATTGAATCAGGGTTGGTCTCCTGGCATTATGGTAATGGTAGAGGGGGGATATGCTGGGCCATGAGGTTACAGATTGTGGTTGAGTACAATTCTGCTGCTGCTGATGGCCCACAGCACCTCATGGATGCCCAGTTTTGCATTACTAGATCTGTTTGAAATCTATCCCATTTAGCATGGTGATAGTGCCACACAACACGATGGACGGTATCCTCAAATGTGAAGGCGGGACTTCGTATCCACAAGGACTGTGCAGTGGTCACTCTACCAATGCAGTCATGGACAGAAGCATCTGCGGAGGCAGATTGGTGAGAGCAAGGTCAAGTATGTTTTTCCCTCTTGTTGGTTCGCTCACCACCTGCCGCAGACCCAGTCTAGCAGATATGTCCTTTAGGACTTGGCCAGCTCAGTCAGTAGCGGTGCTACCGAGCCACTCTTGGTGATGGACGTTGAAGTCCCCCACCCAGAGTACATTTTGTGCCCTTGCCACCCTCAGTGCTTCCTCCAAGTGCTGTTCAACATGGAGGAGTACTGAGTCATCAGCTGAGGGAGGGCAGTAGGTGGCAATCAGTAGGAGATTACCTTGCCCATGTTTGACCTGATGCCATCAGACATCATTGGGTCCGCAGTCGATGTTGAGGACTCCCAGGGCAACTCCCTCCCTACTGTATACCACTATTCCGCCACCTCTGGTGGGTTTATCCTGCCGGTGGGACAGGACATACCCGG